>NC_058522.1:42235324-43518657 GCF_904849725.1 Hordeum vulgare subsp. vulgare
CATGCACACGTCTGGGATCGCCAGCCCCCTCCTCTCCTCCTCCGGCTGGGTAGGAGTGCCTCGGAGCTCCCCACCCCCTGTGCTCCCTCCTTTTCCTCCCATGGTTGGGGCGCCACCAGCCAGGGCCGACTCCCTGCGGCCTCCGCCATGGCCACGGCCCCCCTTGCCCCAGGAGCCCTCCTACGGAGCTGGGCTGCCAGGCGGGTGCGGATCTTACCCCCGAGCTCGACGCTGGCCGCGGCATCGCCAGCCATCGCTGTCCCCACCGGTGCGAGCCTCGGCGTGGAGGCCTCCAGCTCCCCCTGCTCTTTCTCCTGTTCTAACAAGAGGAAGGAGAAGGACCTCATGGCTGGTGCCCGCCAGTCACAGGCTCAATGGCCTGGCCCAGGCGTTAAGATGCCGCGCCTTCGGTAGAAGCCACCTCCCTGCACCGAAAGCGTAAAAGGCGCTATATGTCTTCGGCGTGGCCGCCTGATACGTCTCCAACATATCTATAATCTTTGATGGTTTCATGATATTATCTTGTCAAACTTTGGATGTTTTGCATGCCTTTTATATATTTTTTGGGACTAACTTATTAACTCAGTGCCAAGTGCCAGTTCCTGTTTTTTCCTTGTTTTTGACCCCTTTCAGAGGAGATTTTGAAACGGAGTCCAAACGGAAGAAAATCCCCGAAAATATTTTTTCTAGAACGGAAGAAGATCGGGAAGCTTGGGAGCCAAGGCAGGGGAGCCTCAGGGGCCCCACAAGCCCCCACCCCGCGGTCAGGGTGGAGTCCGCGCCATCCAGGCTTGTTGGCCCCCTGGATGCCCTTTGCCCTAGGTTTTCGCCTATATATTCCCATAAATTCCAGAAAAAATCAGGAGATCATCGAAAGTACTTTTCCGCCGCCGCAAGCTTCTGTCTCCACAAGATCCCATCTGGGGCACGTTCTGGTGCCGTGCCGGAGGGGGGATTCGGACACAGAGGGCTTCTCCATCAACACCATGACCTCTCCGATGATGCGTGAGTAGTTCACCATAGACCTACGGGGTCCATAGTTAGTAACTAGATGGATTCTTCTCTCTCTTGGATCTTCAATACAAAGTTCTCCATGATCTTCATGGAGATCTATCCGATGTAATCTTCTTTTGCGGAGTGTTTGTCGAGATCCAATGAATTGTGGATTTATGATCAGATTATCTATGAATCTTATTTGAGTTTCTTCTGATCTCTCTTATGCATGATTTCATATCCTTGTAATTCTCTTCGAGTTGTGGGTTTTGTCTGGCCAACTAGACCTATGATTCTTGCAATGGGAGAAGTGCTTTGTTTTGGGTTCATACCGTGCGGTTACCTCACCAAGTGACAGAAGGGGTAGCGAGGCACGCATCGTGTTGTTGCCATCAAGGATAAAAATATGGGGATTTCATCATTGGCTTGAGATTATCCCTCTACATCATGTCATCTTGCTTAAAGTGTTACTCTATTCGTCATGAACTCAATACACTAGATGCATGCTGGATAGCAGTCGATGTGTGGAGTAATAGTAGTAGATGCAGAAAGTATCGGTCTACTTGTCTCGGACGTGATGCCTATATGTATGATCATTGCCTTAGATATTGTCATGACTTTGCGCGGTTCTATCAATTGCTCGGCAGTAATTTGTTCACCCACCGTAAGACTTGCTATTTTGAGAGAAGACTCTAGTGAACACTATGGCCCCCAGGGTCTACTCCACACCATATTTTCAGCCTTACACTTTTTACTTCGTTGCACTTTCCGCCTTCAGATCTCACTTTGCAAACAATCTTGAAGGGATTGACAACCCCTTTGAAGCGTTGGGTGCAAGCTTGTTTGTGTTTGCGTAGGTACTCTGGACTTGACGAGACCCTTCTTCTGGATCGATACCTTGGTTCTCAAACTAAGGGAAATACTTACTGCTCCTGTGCTGCATCACCCTTTCCTCTTCAAGGGAAAAACCAACGCAAGCCCAGCCTCTGTCAACGTGTCAATTTCTAGCGCTGTTGTCTGTGGGATAGCAGAAGAATTTCTGGCGCCGTTGCCAGGGAGGAAGATCAAGTCAAGAACTCATCCAAGTAGGTGTCGCAAAATCATCTCTTGCATTTACTTTGTTTGCCAGTTGCCTCTCGTTTTCCTCTCCCCCACTTCACCAATTTGCCTTTTTCGTTCGCCTTTTCGTTCGCCCTTTTCTCTCGCTTGCTTTCTGCTCATTTGTGTGGGATAGTCTATCCTGATGGCTAGATCCACCACTTCAAACGATACTCCCGAGTGCCAAGTCCTCAATTTCAAACATATTGAGGAAGAAAACCTAAAGGACGCTTGGTATAGGATTTGCAACGCTCAGACTAGATCTACTCATAAGCAATCCACTACCGTCTTGCTTTGCAGTTTTTATATGGGTGTTTCTCCTTGGAATAGGTATAATCTTGACACCATCGTAAGTGTAAATTTCTTGGGTAGCCATACCGTTGATTCTTACGGAGCTTTGATAAATTTGGTAGGCTCACCCCCACTCTTGGTTAATGGAACTACCTTAACTCTGGAACATGTGATGCGTAGGCTGGACGTTATTGAAAATAAAGTTGCTACGATTGAACTCATTGAGAATTTGGATAAAAAGATCCACAATCAAGTCACTCAGTACAGATCCAAGGTGGGAATGGTTTTGAAAAATTTAAAGGAGAAGGAACCCACAGTTAACGAAAAGCTAGGTCATGATTCCGCTAGGATTGGCAAACTAGAGGATGTTATAACCAACTTGGGTTCCGCTTTTGCGGCTGTGCAGAATACTCCAAATTTTGCCCACAATAAAATCCCCAAGTCTGTTTTTGTTCCTAAAAGTAGTGGTGAATCTTCTAGCAATAAAGATGAAAACCTTAAGATGATGAGGGCCACTTATGGTTTGAGCACCAAAAACGACGATACGTGATTCTATCGCTTCTATGCCTAGCTAAGGGCATTAAACAATAACGCTTGTTGGGAGGCAACCCAATGAATTTATCTTTTTATTTCTATTTTGTTGCGTCCACACTTCCATAATTCTGTTGTGATTGTGTTTTTTGTGTTTCTTTTTTGTTTGAGCCAAGCAAAGCCTTTATGACTAGTCTTGGTAATGGTTGTTTGATCCCGCTGAAAAAAGACACAAACTTTTCGCTCACGAGATGATTTTTCATTTTTATTCAGAAAGAGATTTTGAGTTGATTATTTTTTCTGCTGATTGATATGATTTTTGACCAGGCCATCATAATTGTTCATATTTTATGAGGTACCAGAAGTATACGAAGTATACAGATTGCTACAGACTGGTCTGTTTTTGACAGATTCTATTTTTGTTGAGTTGGTTGCTTTTTTTGATGAAACTATGGTTAGTATCGGGGGGGGGGGGGGTACTAGCCATGGAAAAGTGAGAATATAGTAGCCCATCATCAATATAGATATAATTCAAGTTTTCTATAGTACCAAAAGAAGTGGTAGTTTGTTTTCTTGTACTAATGTTATCACAAGTTTCTGTTTAAGTTTTGTGTTGTGAATTTTCAAGTTTTGGGTGATGTTCTCATGGACAAAGAGATAAGGAGTGGAAAGAGCTCAAGCTTGGGTATTCCCAAGGCATCCCAAGCCAAATTCAAGGACACCAATAAGCCTAAGCTTGGGGATGCCCCGGGAAGGCATCCCCTCTTTCGTCTTCAATCCATCGGTAACATTACTTGGAGCTATATTTTTATTCACCACATGATATGTGTTTTGCTTGGAGCGTCTTGTATCTTAGGAGTATTTTCTTGTTGTTGTGTCACAATCAGCCTTGCTGCACACATTTTTGAGAGAGAGAGACATGCACTCATTGTGATTTTGCTAGAATGCTCATAATGCTTCACTTATATCTTTTGAGCTAGATACTTTTGCTCTTGTGCTTCACTTATATCTTTTAGAGCATGGCGGTGCGTGATTTGGTAGTTGGCTTATGCTATGAAAGTAGTCCCAAATGTGCTAGGTACCCAAAGAGGATGCAAAAACCTGCATCTTCATGTGCATTGAGTAGAAAGAGAAGTTTCGATTCCTCTCAATTAGTTTTGAGACGTGGATTCGGTAATATTGAGAGTTATGTTAGTAGGGTGTTGTGAATCTAGAGATACTTGTGTTGGAGTTAGTGATTCCCGTAGCATGCACGTATGGTGAACCGCTATGTTAGGAAGTCAGAGCATAATTGATCTATTGATTGTCATCCTTTGTGTTGAGGTCGGGATCGCGCGATGGTTTACACCTACCAACCCTTCCCCTCGGAGTATGCGTTTAGCACTTTGTTTCGATTACTAATAAAAACTTTCCCAATAATTATGTGAGTTGTTCATGACTAATGTGAGCCCATGGTATAGATGCACTTTCACCTTCCACCATTGCTAGCCTCTCTAGTGGCGCGCAATTCTCGCCGGTGCACAAACCCACCAAATTCCTTCCTCAAAACAGCCACCATACCTACCAACTATGGCATTTTCATAGCCATTTCGAGATATATTGCCATGCAACTCCCACCGTTCCGTCTCATGACTTGTGCCGTCACGCTCATATTGCCATTGCATGATTGTAAGGTAGCTAGCGAGATGTTTCAACGTCATACGCCATGCTAGATCGTTGCACATCCTGGAACACTACCGGAGGCATTTCCTATGGAGTCATCATCATTATGATCTTTGAGCTGTGAGTAAATAAAATTGTGATGATCATCATTATTAGAGCATTGTCCCATGTGAGGAAATAAAAAAAGAGGCCAAAGAGCCCAAAAACAAAAAAGAGAAAAAAATAAAAAAAAGAGAGGCCTAAGAGCCCAAATGAAAAAAAAGAAAAGAGAGAAAAAGAGAAAAGGGACAATGCTACTATCTTTTTCCACACTTGTGCTTCATGTTAGCATCATGTTGTTCATGATTGAGAGCTTCTTGCTTTGTCACTACCATATGCTAATGGTAATCTTCATTTTATAACTTGGCTTGTATATTCCAGTGATGGGCTTCCTCAAAATTGCCCTAGGTCTTCGTGAGCAAGCAAGTTGGATGCACACCCACTAGTTTTCCTTTTGAGCTTTCACATACTTTTAGCTCTAGTGCATCCTTTGTATGACAATCCCTACTCATTCACATTGATATCTATTAATGGGCATCTCCATAGCCTATTGATACACCGAGTCAGTGTGACCATCTCCTCCTTTTTGTCTCACAACCACCACCACACTCTATTCCACCTATAGTGCTATATCCATGGCTTGCGCTCATGTATTGCGTGATAGTTATAAAAAGTTTGAGGAAGTAAGAGTGCGAAAACAATTACTTGGCCAATACCGGGGTTGTGCATGATTTACATTATTTGTGTGAGGATGATGGAACATAGCCAGACTATATGATTTTGTAGGGACAACTTTCTTTGGCCTTGTTATTTTGAAAGTTCATGATTACTTTGCTAGTTTGCTTGAAGTATTACTGTTTTCATGTGGATAGCAAACTATTGTTTTGAATCTTACGGATCTGAACATTCTTGTCACGTGAAAGAAGTTGCAAAGGACAACTATGCTAGGTAGCATTCCACATCAAAAATTGATTCTTTATCACTTCCCTACTCGAGGACGAGCTGGAGTTAAGCTTGGGGATGTTTGATACGTCTCCAACGTATCTATAATTTTTGATGGTTTCATGCTATTATCTTGTCAAACTTTGGATGTTTTGCATGCCTTTTATATATTTTTTGGGACTAACTTATTAACCCAGTGCCAAATGCCAGTTCCTGTTTCTTCCATGTTTTTGACCCCTTTCAAAGGATATTTTGAAATGGAGTCCAAACGGAAGAAAATCCCCGAAAAGATTTTTTCTGGAATGGAAGAAGATCGGGAAGCTTGGGAGCCAAGGCAGGCGAGCCTTAGGGCCCCACAAGCCCCCACCCCGCGGCCAGGGGGAGGCCATGCCATCCAGGCTTGTGAGCCCCCTGGACCCCCTTTGCCCTAGGTCTTTCGCCTATATATTCCCATAAAGTCCAGAACAAATCAGGAGATTATGAAAAGTACTTTTCCGCTGCCACAAGCTTCTGTCTCCGCAAGATCCCATCTGGGGCACGTTCTGGTGCTCTGCCGGAGGGGGGATTCGGACACTGAGGGCTTCTCCATCAACACCATGACCTCTCCGATGATTCGTGAGTAGTTCACCATAGACCTACGGGTCCATAGTTAGTAACTAGATGGCTTCTTCTCTCTCCTGGATCTTCAATACAAAGTTCTCCATGATCTTCCTGGAAATCTATCCGATGTAATCTTCTTTTGCGGTGTGTTTGTCGAGATCCGATGAATTGTGGATTTATGATCAGATTATCTATGAATCTTATTTGATTTTCTTGTGATCTCTATTATGCATGATTTCATATCCTTGTAATTCTCTTCGAGTTGTGGGTTTTGTCTGGCCAACTAGATCTATGATCCTTGCAATGGGAGAAGTGCTTGGTTTTGGGTTCATACCATGCGGTGACCTCACCCAGTGACAGAAGGGGTAGCGAGGCACGCATCATGTTGTTGCCATCAAGGGTAAAAAGATGGGGTTTTCATCATTGGTTTGAGATTATCCCTCTACATCATGTCATATTGCTTAAAGTGTTACTCTGTTCGTCATGAACTCAATACACTAGATGCATGCTGGATAGCGGTCGATGTGTGGAGTAATAGTAGTAGATACAGAAAGTATCAGTCTACTTGTCTCGGACGTGATGCCTATATGCATGATCATTGCCTTAGATATCGTCATGACTTTGCGCGGTTCTATCAATTGCTCGGCAGTAATTTGTTCACCCACCGTAACACTTGCTATTTTGAGAGAAGCCTCTAGTGAACACTATGCCCCCAGGGTCTAGTCCACACCATATTTTCGGCCTTAGACTTTTTTACTTCGTTGCAATTTCCGCATTCAGATCTCACTTTGCAAACAATCTTCAAGGGATTGACAACCCCTTTGAAGCGTTGGGTGCAAGCTTGTTTGTGTTTGCGCAGGTACTCTGGACTTCACGAGACCCTCCTTATGGATCGATACCTTGGTTCTCAAACTGAGGGAAATACTTACTGCTCCTGTGCTGCATCACCCTTTCCTCTTCAAGGGAAAAACAAACGCAAGCCCAACCTCTGTCAACGTGTCAATTTCTGTCGCTGTTGTGTGTGGGATAGCACCGCCCTGCTAGCCAGCTCGCGCGGCTGGGCCGGCCCATCTGCCTATCGGTAGCGTGAGCGCACGATAGCCCCTGTTTCTTAGCCTTTTATCAATTTACTTTTTGGCAAAACTTCATAAATCCATAGTTAAATCATTCTAACTCCAAAAATGTTGATTCAAATTTTCACAAGTCCCTAAAATCAAGATCTATCCAAAGATGTGCTTTGCATATTTTTCCAAGCAACTTCTCTGTTGTGTTATTATTCAAAAATAGATTCAAATACTCCTAGCCCCCCATTTCAAAATTCCCATAACATCCAAATCAACTTCAAATGGAGTGATTCCAAATTCTGAAGCCTTCTAGTACCATGGCCTATTATTGAAACCTTGGTCAACATTTTTATATGACATATTTCTGTTGCAATAAATAAATAGCTCCCTTTTTGCTATTTATCCAGTATTAGAAAATCTCTAGTATATTCATATCAACTCCAAATCCAGTGAGACAACTTCCTAAATATTTCTAAAATTATACTATGTTAAATGAGTGCCTCCACTCATTTTTGTCATGATATTTCCTATAGACTTCTTTTAAGATCACCTATTCCTCCTTTAATCCATTCAAAAATCCCCGATAGTCTAAACCTCCTATAACAATATTCAGGTATTTTTCTTATGACCAGAGTGGTCCAAGAAAAATAAAACTTCCATTTATTTAGCACATTTGTTTCTGCTTGCTGTGTGGCTTACTGTGTGGTTTCCGATGATAGTTCACGGAGTAGACGGAGCACTCGGAGTTGGACCGGAAGACCTCGAAGACCCGAGACCATATAAGAGCAAAGGCAAGCAGCCCTTTGACCATGTTTGAGAAAATACTATATTGCATGCTAGTATAGCAATTATTCCCATTGCGTATGATCATGAATATTGGTAAATCATTGATATGATGTTTCTGATGGCTCCTCCGGAGCTCTTGCATTTTTAGCATGATCCTACCACCTATGAGGATCACACAAATATCATGTTGACAAGTAGACCTAAACATAGTAGAAGCATGAGCATGATGATGGTAAATATCAAAGGTTTATGAAAACCCCGTCGGGTGCCACTAATGCCCGAGGGTGATGATGAGTTAGGTGGCCACTTTTTGGTGAAGTGGTGCACCGGGTATTTTGTTGTGAGTGGCTTCGGAAATAGGAATAGATTTATGATGTGTCGATCGTCCCAACCTTACATGTGCGACCATTTTACTCCTTTATGGGACGGGGCTTTGTTGATTACCTTGGTCGGTGCTAGAAAAGAGCCACATTACTCGTGGCGGAGTGATATGTGGTCACTCTCGTGATGGAGTCATGCGAGGTAGGGCGACTATGCCGTTTTTACATGTTCCGCACACACCGTTGGTCCCCGCATGGATGTTACTGTCCAGAGTCAGTGCTCGTAAGCCGTACATCATGTGGGCTGGGTACCAATCGAGTGGATCTATTTGTCTAGTATCGTCAGGGGAAAGGCATTGATCGGGTACTTACCTCGGGTATGTTATATACCGCGAGTCATTGACAACACGGAAGTTTCCCGGATCTCTTGGGTACAACGTACAACCTCTGCAGAGTGTAAAACTATTCGAATAATTGTGTCCACGGTCAAGGACAGTTGGGTAATCCTGCTTAAACTACATCCAGACGTTTCCGCATAAACCAAGTGTGTGTGTGTGTGTGTGTGTGTTCAAGGGGACACCTGAGTAAGAGGTTATATGACCAAGTTTGGTGACTTGGCATATTGGGTGAACCCGAAGTGTTCGAACCTTAACAGATATGTTGATATATGTGACCTGTTCTTCTAAATACCATCTAGCTTATGATGCATATCCATCTATGCTCATGTTTGCGAGTACATTCAAAGTACTCATTGGCTTGCCACTGGTTATTTCATTGACCAGGTATGAGAGAATAGGATATGGTGAAGAGTAACTTGGTGACATTTCTGTGAGCTAGGACAGTTCCCAGTCAGAATGCCTGCAGGTTAGGGCTGATGGCATGGGTTCACGCTTTTGACCAATATTTCCGCTATTGGTCAAGTTTGGTGTGTTGGCCTTCAAGGCCCTATATATGTAAGACTTGACCGCGATGGTCATTTATTGTATCAAACGGTATTTATGGATGTAAGACTCTTGTTATTCAGTTTCTGTGTGTTTGGTGAGCATTGATCTCTGGGATCACTGAGCATGTTCATTCGGCTATCTCGACTCGTAAGCAGGGACGAATTTAGGGGGGGACGAGGGGGGGGGGCTAGACCCCCCCTAAGAAATTGGTTCTTCTATTATGATTGTGGTTATTGTAGTCAATTTTTTTACTTCATATGAACTTTGCCCCCTCCATGAACAAACTTGCCCCCTCTATGCATGAATGCTGGCTCCGTCCCTGCTCGTAAGTCGAGGTCCCCACAGAGCTCATATCAGAGCCATCCTGACTGTCGGAAGCCCTTAGTTAGCACAGACGTTAGTTAGGATAAAACTGCTTTCCAGACCCTTCAAAAGTACTTTCAAACCTGTATCTTTCTCACCTCTCCTAAATTTTCAAAGGAAGCAAGGTCTTTGCCTTAGCACTCCCACTCTTATTTTCTTGTCACTCCTCGTCTGCTTCTTGAAAACCTGCACATGGCCGCTAGCACCCTATGCCCTCTGACCACGGGATTAGATATAATCCTCGTGGACAACTTGGAAGGAAGCAACCTTACCAAACAACCACCCATGTACTGAAGGACAAGATAGACAACGGTACGACCACTCGACACCAACAGAAGTACCTTCATGAGGAATGAGGATATCGAGACCTAGAAGATGGCGACACCCTCGACACTGTTCCGGAGTGATGCCACCTTCACCTACGATGATCAGGACATAGTATGTGCAAGACCATGATTGGCATCGCTAATAGAGCAACCCTGTCAACATTAAGGTTGTGCCGACCACCACCGGTGGATGAGAACCTCGCCATTTGGTCCGCCTCACCTTAGTGAGCAGGAAACGGTTATCTTCATCCCTCGCTCTAGGTGTCAATATTGTGATCAAAGTGACTGACAGGTTGAAACTCTATCATGCCTTGCTAATGTCATTGCATAAAAGGTCGTCCACTTGAAACTCTCGACGCCTTGGAAGGCAAGAAGACAATGACAAGATTATAAAGACAACAGAAGACCCTGTCAACTACAGCCATGAGGAACCACCTTAGTCGGTGACTCGCCACCCGAGAAGTCATCAAGAATTCTTCCAACTCAACCCGAGTCATTTCGGCGAGTAACAACAAGAGACGTGGCAACACCATGAGAAGGTCCAGAAGACTTAGCGGACTCCTCTCCGGAGCATGAAGCGAGCACGACTATCGAGTCCGAGAACCCTACGGTAGGATGAGTCATAAATCCCTTATGCAAATCGAGTCCGTGAAATGGTTCGGATGGACCATGTTGTGTGTTGTTTGTTTTTGTTGTTTGTGCTTTGATATAAGTCACACTTTTGCTCTTGGCAACAAGCATGCAGTTATATCACCTGCCTCATCTTGATGTTTGAGTTGACTTTTCCAACACTTGTGTGATTGCACTTGCACTATAGCACCCCTTAGACACTCTCCTCTGTGCTGCTACTCTCTCCCTCTCTCTCACCCCCTCTCGAGAACTGAAGGCCATCAAGACATGATGCACCAGGGATCCACTTCGACGGGCAGCTAACATTGAAAGCACTGACTATACCATGCTTAACCACATGCAACCCGTAGAGGTTATGCTTTCCTTGAGATTGAAAACCCTCCCTAGCCTATCCTAACCTCCACAAGCCTTCCGGCTCAAATTTTTGGTTACGTGTCTAACACACGGATTTGCCAGAACTCCCGTAGAGCCCCGATTAACCTTCGCCTAGCACTGGGTTCTTTATGGAACGAGTGATCATAGTGAATGAGTATCCTTCATTCTTAAGCTAGCACCATAACCCTGATGCCATAAGAAGGACCGTTCTCGGATATAAGAGTACTAGACTAAAGATTGTTGTGATGATGATAGTTCTCTGGAGGATATAGCTAGACTATCGTGATGGATCATAAGAACCTTATAAAGGTAGGTGAACTTGGTCGAACAAGTTGACAACATAGCATAACCTACATATTCCTGGAGCATGTTTGGATTCTGTAGGAAGATTATTATCACGAGCAATAATTCTAGGTGGTTTAATTGACTTTATCACATAGTTGACATGGTTTGATGCTTTTACCATAATGACTCGGAGTAGCAAGTAAAAGTTCTTAGCGGACTTGAGTTTTGGATTTAAATAGGTAATCCCAATAGAGTATTAATGATGTATGGGGCCACATGGTTTGGAGTAAATTGGATTTAGCCCGATGATCTCGACCATGATACCATTATTCTCGATGGGTAACAAGTATAAGTAATTGGAGTTGTAGAAATAACTTACGAACCTGTAAAAGCATGGCCTTGGAGATTAGTTAGCCATGATATTGGAAGTTGGTGGATATAGTATGACATAATCCTTGCGGTGGCATGTGAATTGTGAGGACTCTAAGTGATCCTATATAACCCCATCAATATCGAATTTGTAGGAGTGATGGGTCCAGTGATGGTCGACCGGATTGATGAACCACTTGATCGGATTCGTAGAAAGGAAACAAGATATTGGATTGGTATACTATGTGTTTCCTTAATATAGGAATACAGTACCCTATCCATTGGATGATCTAGATGAAAACTTGGATTGTTGCATCTCAGTTAAAGCTTACCAACAAGTATGCTCCCCCGAGGTTCTTGCATAGGCATGTATGTGTAATGTAGCTACACCATACTTGTGGTGTTTGGGTTTAGTCCTTCCCTCCGACCCGGTGTCGACTAGCATGAGTGGTGTGGAGTTGAGTTATCTGAGAAGGTATCTTAGATGAAATAGGGTGATTTTGTCTAGAGTAAGAGGTCAGATTATTGGCATCTAAGGAATGTGCATAGGTTAAAATGATAGATGTTCACTCACGTCCTAAGTTCCTTGAAATCCAAAGCTTCACTGAGCCATAAGGTGATCGGATTATGATCATAGGCAATGGCTCTAAGTCGTTGGAATATGGCCAGAACTCTGCCCCAACCACCACCAATCATGTCTATGACGAACGTGGGCATGAAGGACTAGGTCATGTTGGACCTCATATCCCTAGGCCAGCGACCACTGATACGTCTCAAACGTATCTATAATTTTTGATGGTTTCACGCTCTTATCTTGTCAACTTTGGATGTTTTATGTACCTTTTATATCTTTTTTGGGACTAACTTATTAATTCAGTGCCAAGTGCTAGTTCCTGTTTTTTGTGTTTTTGGCTCTTTTCAGCTCTGATTTTGGAACGGAGTCCAAGCGGAATAAAATTTCCGAAATGATTGTTTCCCGAACGGACGAAGATCAGGAGGCCTCTAGGCCAAGCCAGGAGGGCTACAGGGAGCCCACAAGCCCCCACTCCGCCACCAGGGGGGAGGCGGCGGTGGGCAGGCTTGTGGCCTCCCTGGCGCCCCCTGACCTAGATCTTGCGCCTATATATTCCCTAAAAATCAGAAAAAAATCAAGGGAGCCTCGAATATACTTTTCCGCTGCCACAAGCTTCCATTTCCGCGAGATCTCATCTGGAGACCCTTCCCGACGCCGTGCCGGAGGGGACTTTGGAGTTGGAGGGCTTCTTCATCATCATCATCGCCCCTCCAATGACTCGTGAGTAGTTCACTTTAGACCTACGGGTCCGTAGTTAGTAGCTAGATGGCTTCTTCTCTCTCTTGGATCTTTAATACAAAGTTCTCCATGATCTTCATGGAGATCTATCCGATGTAATCTTCTTTGGCGGTGTGTTTGTCGAGATCCGATGAATAGTGAATTTGTGATCATATTATCTATGATGTATATTTGAGTCTTTGCTGATTTCTTATATGCATGATTTGATATCCTTGTAAGTCTCTTCGAGTCTTGGGTTTTGTTTGGCCAACTAGATCTATGATTCTTGCAATGGGAGAAGTGCTTGGTTTTGGGTTCTTACCATGTGGTGACCTTTCCCAGTGACAGTAGGGGCAGCAAGGCACACATTGAGTAGTTGCCATCAAGGGTAACAAGGTGCGCTCTGTCGTTGATATGAGATTGTCCATCTACATCATGTCATCTTGCTTAAGGCGTTACTCTGTTCTTTTGGACTTAATACACTAGATGCATGCTGGATAGCGGTCGACGTGTGGAGTAATAGTAGTAGATGCAGAAACTATCGGTCTACTTGTTTTGGACGTGATGCCTATAGATATAATCATTGCCATAGATGACGTCACGACTTTGCGCGGTTCTATCAGTTGCTCAACAGTAATTTGTTCACCCACCGTCTACTTGCTTTCGTGAGAGAAGCCACTAGTAAACACTACGGCCCCCGGGTCTATCCACATCTATCGTTTCCACTTTCTCTTTTACTTTGCTTTGTTACTTTGTTGCTTTCAGTTCTCACTTGGCGAACAATCTATAAGGGATTGACAACCCCTTCATAGCGTTGGGAGCAAGCTTTTTGTGTTTGTGCAGGCTCTTGTGATACTCCTCCAGCGGATCGATACCTTGGTTCTCAAACTGAGGGAAATACTTACCACCACTACGCTACATCACCCTTTCCGCTTTGAGGGAACACCGACGCAAGGCTCCAAGGCCACGGGGGAAATCCTTGGCATATTTGCCTAGTAAGTCCTTTAAGGCGTAGCCGTAGCAGAAGGATTCCTGGTGCCATCGACACACCTATTTCTGGCACCATTGGAAGGTCTTTTGTTGCAGTAGGAGAAGTATTTCTGGCGCCGTTGCCGGGGAGGAGATATCTATCCAAGTGGGTCTCACAAACTATTTACTTTTTTGCCAGTTGCCTCTCGTTTTCCTCTCCCCCACTTCACATTTGCCGTTTTCGTTTGCCTTTCTGCTTTGCCGTTTTCTTTTGCCCGTTGCACTCTCTCTTCCTGCTCATTTTTGTGTGAGATAGTCTATCAATGGCTAGACCCACCACTCCAAACGATACCCCTGAAAATGAAGTTCTCAATTTCAGGCAGAATGAGGAAGAAAATTTGAAGGACGCTTGGTACAGGATTTGCAATGCTCAAAGTAGATCTACTCGTAAGCAATCCACTACCGTCCTTCTTCGCAGTTTCTATGTTGGAATTTCTCCTTGGAATAGGTATATCCTTGATACAATTGTAGGCAGGAACTTTTTGGGGAGCCATACTATTGACTCCTATAGAGCTATCATGAATTTGGTAGGCTCACCCCCGCTCATGGTTAATGGAACTACCTTGACCTTGGAACACGTGATGCAAAGGCTTGACGCTATTGAAAACAAAATTGCCAAACTTGAACTTATTGAGGGTTTGGATAGAAAGATCCACAATCAAATTACTCAGTACGGATCCAAAGTGGGAAATTGTTTGAAAAATTTAAGGGAGAAGTAACTTATAGTTAATGATTCTTCTAGAATTGGCAAATTAGAAGATGTCATAACCAACTTGGGTTCCGCTTTAGCCGCTGTGCAAAATACTCCAAATCTCACTCTCAAAAAGACTGTCAAGCCTGTTTTTGTTCCTAAAGCTAGTGGTGAGTCATCCAATAAAGATGAAGATATTAAGATGATAAATGATCACACTACTTATGGTTTGAGCACCAAAGATGACTATACGTGATTCCATCACCTTTTGCCTAGCTAAGGGAGTTAAACAAAAGCGCTTGTTGGGAGGCAACCCAGTGAATCTATCATTTTTCTTTCTGTTTTGTTTTTTCCACACTTTCATAATTCTGTTATGATTGTTTTTTTTGTGTTTCTTTTTGCGTTTGTGCCAAGCAGAAACGTTATGATTAGTCTTGGGGATGATCGTTTGGTCATGCTGGAAAAGACAGAAACTTTCTGCTCACGAAAAGAATTTTCATTTTTGTTCTGTAAGAGATTTTGAGTTGATTCTTTTTGCTGCTGATTTCTACGCAAATTATGCAGACTGTAAAAAGATTTCTGAATTTTTGGAATACCAGAAGTATACGAAATATACAGATTGCTACAGACTGGTCTGCTGTTAACAAATTCTGTTTTTGTTGTGTTGGTTGCTTATTTTGATGAAACTATGGATAGTATAGGGGGGGGGGTATTAGCCATGGAAGATTGAAAATACAGTAACACAACATCAGCACAAGTAGAATTTAAGTTTGCTACAGTACCTAAGGAAGTGGTGGTTTGCTTTCTCATACTAATGTTATCACGAGTTTCTGTTTAAGTTTCGTCTTGTGAAGTTTTCAAGTTTTGGGTCAAGTTCTTATGGACAAAGAGATAAAGAGTGGCAGGATCTCAAGCTTGGGGATTCCCAAGGCACCCCAAGATATTCAAGGATGCAGTAAAAGCCTAAGCTTGGGGATTCCCCGGGAAGGCATCCCCTCTCTCGTCTTCAATCCATCGGCAACGTTACTTGGGGCTATATTTTTATTCACCACATGTTATGTGTTTTTGCTTCGAGCGTCTTGTATCGTAGGAGTCTTTTATTTTTGTTGTGTCACAATCATCCTTTCTGCACACCTAGAGAGAGAGACATGCACTCACCGTGATTTTGTCGAGCTTCACTTATATCTTTTGGTAGACAATTCATCTCACATGTGCTTCACTTATATCTTTTGAGCTAGATACTTTTGCTCTATGTGCTTCACTTATATCTTTTAGAGCACAGCGGTGCGTGGCTTGGTAGTTGATCTATGCTTTAGAAGTAGTCTCAAAAGGGGTAGTTATCCAAAGGGATACGAAAACTTCCACCTTCATGTGCATTGAATAGTTGGAGAAGTTTGATTTATCTCAATTAGTTTTGAGCTGTGGTTTTGGTAATATTGAAGTTATGCTAGTAAGGTGTTGCGGATCTAGAAATACTTGTGTTGAAGTTAGTGATTCCCGTAGCATGCACGTATGGTGAACCGCTATGTGATGAAATCTGAGCATGAATAGTCTATTGATTGTCATCCTTTGTGTGGCGGTCGGGATCGTGCGACGGTTTATACCTACCAACCCTTCCACTAGGAGTATGCGTTGAATGCTTTGTTTCGATTACTAATAAAACTTCTGCAACAAGTATATGAGTTCTTCATGACTAATGTTGAGTCCATGGTTTAGATGCACTTTCACCTTCCACCATCACAATCTTCTTAGTGCCCTGCAACTTTCGCCGGTGCACAAAACCCACCATTAGCCTTCCTCAAAACAGCTACCATACCTACCTACTATGGCTTTTTCAAAGTCATTCCGAGATATATTGCCATGCAACTACCACCATGACATTTTCCACCACGTCTACATTGCCATTGCATGATCGTAAGATAGCTAGCATGATGTTTCCATTAATGTCCATGCCATGCTAGATCATTGCCACGGTACACTACCGAAGGCATTCCATATAGAGTCATAGTTGCTCTAAGTTTTGAGTTGAAAGTGTGATGATCATCATTGATCGAGCATTGTCCCATGTGAGGAAATAAAAGAGGCCAAAGAATCCCACCAAAAAAAAGAGGCCAAAGAGCCCACCAAAAAAATGAGAGAAAAAGAGAGAAGGGGCAATGCTACCACTTTTTCCACACTTGTGCATATTAAGCACCATGATCTTCATGATTGAGAGTCTCTCGTTTTGTCACCACCATATAGCTAGTGGGAAATTTTCATTATATAACTTGGCTTGTATATTCCAATTATAGGCTTCCTCAAAATTGCCTTAGGTCTTCGTGAGCAAGCAAGTTGGATGCACACCCACTAGTTTTCTTTAAGAGCTTTCACTTACTCTTAGCTCTAGTGCATCATTTGTATGGGAATCCCTAGTCATTCACATTGATATCTATTGATGAGCATCTCCATAGCTCATTGAAATGCCTAGTTAATGTGACTATCTTCTCCTTTTTTTGTCTTGCAACCTCCACCACACTCCACACCATCTATAGTGCTATAACCATGGCTCACGCTCATGTATTGCGTGAGAGTTGAAAAAGTTTGAGGAAGTAAAGGTGTGAAACAATTACTTGGACAATACCGGGGTTGTGCATGATTTAAATTCGTTGTGCAATGATGATAGAGCATATCTAGACTATATGCTTTTGTAGGGATAACTTTCTTTTGGCCTTGTTATTTTGAAAGTTCATGATTACCTTGCTAGTTTGCTTGAGTTATTATTGTTTCCACGTCAATAGCAAACTATTGTTTTGAATCTAATGGATCTGAACATTCACGTCACATAAGAGGAGTTATAAAGGACATTTATGCTAGGTAGCATGAAAGCATCAAAAAATCATTCTTTATCACTTCCCTACTCGAGGACGAGCAGGAGTTAAGCTTGGGGATGCTTGATACGTCTCAAACGTATCTATAATTTTTTATGGTTTCACGCTGTTATCTTCTCAACTTTGGATGTTTTATGTACCTTTTATATCTTTTTTGGGACTAACTTATTAATTCAGTGACAGTTCCTGTTTTTTCTGTGCTTTTGGCTCTTTTCAGATCTGATTTTGGAACGGAGTCCAAATGGAATAAAATCCCTGAAATGATTTTTTCCCGAACGGAAGAAGATCAGGGGGCCTGTGGGCCAAGCCAGGAGGGCTACAGGGAGCCCACAAGCCCCCACTCCGCCACGAGGGGGGAGGCAGCGGTGGGCAGGCTTGTGGCCTCCCTGCCCCCCTAACCTAGATCTTGCGCCTATATATTCCCTAAAAATCATAAAAAATCAAGGGAGCCTCGAAAATACTTTTTCGCCACCGCAAGCTTCCGTTTCCGTGAGATCTCATCTGGAGACCCTTCCCGGCACCTTGCCGGATGGGACTTTGGAGTTGGAGGGCTTCTTCATCATCATCATCGCCCCTCCAATGACTCGTGAGTAGTTCACTTTAGACCTACGGGTCCGTAGTTAGTAGCTAGATGGCTTCTTCTCTCTCTTGGATCTTCAATACAAAGTTCTCCATGATCTTCATGGAGATCTATCCGATGTAATCTTCTTTGGCGGTGTGTTTGTCGAGATCCGATGAATTGTGGATTTGTGATCAGATTATCTATGATATATATCTGAGTCTTTGCTGATTTCTGATATGCATGATTTGATATCCTTGTAAGTCTCTCTGAGTCTTGGGTTTTGTTTGGCCAACTAGATCTATGATTCTTGCAATGGGAGAAGTGCTTGGTTTTGGGTTCTTACCATGTGGTGACCTTTCCCAGTGACAGTAGGGGCAGCAAGACACACATTGAGAAGTTGCCATCAAGGTGGGATCTATTGTTGATATGAGATTGTCCATCTATATCATGTCATCTTGCTTAAGGCGTTACTCTGTTCTTTTGGACTTAATACACTAGATGCATGATGGATAGCGATCAACGTGTGGAGTAATAGTAGTAGACGTAGAAAGTATCGGTCTACTTGATTTGGACATGATGCCTATAGATATAATCATTGCCATAGATGACGTCACGACTTTGCGCGGTTCTATCACTTGCTCGACAGTAATTGTTTCACCCACCGTCTACTTGCTTTCATGAGATAAGCCACTAGTAAACACTACGGCCCCCGGGTCTATTCACATCTATCGTTTCCACTTTCGCTTTTACTTTGCTTTGTTACTTTGTTGCTTTCAGTTCTCACTTGGCGAACTATATATAAGGGATTGACAACCCCTTCATAGCATTGGGAGCAAGCTTTTTGTGTTTGTGCACGCTCTTGTGATACTCCTCCACTGGATCGATACCTTGGTTCTCAAACTGAGGGAAATACTTACCACCGCTACGCTACATCACCCTTTCCGCTCCGAGGGAACACCAACGCAAGGCTCCAAGGCCACGGGGGAAATCCTTTGCATATTTGCCTAGGAAGTCCTTTAAGGCGTAGCCGTAGCAGAAGGATTCCTGGTGCCGTCGACACACCTATTTCTGGCGCCATTGGAAGGTCTTTTGTTGCAGTAGCAACCACCCATAGCAAGTCCCCATTCTCCTCACCTGTCTCATGAGCACGGTGCTCATGTGATGCTTGGGAAATATGTTGTTATCCTCACGGATGACATACTTATTCACCCAATAAGAGGATAATCACCTTAGACCTGTTTGGACGAGCCCCAGGAACACCGATGACTATTCCTCTCGTGTTGGGGAACGTTGCATGGGAAGCAAAAAATTTCCTACGCACATGAAGACTTATCATGGTGATGATCATCTACGAGAGGGAGAGCGGAAGAATTAATAAACACGGTTGATGTAGTGGTACGGCTTCACGATCCGTGCCACGAACCGTCCCATGATCCGCCCCGCGAACCGTCTCACGATCTGTCCCGATCAAGTGCCGAACAGACGGCACCTCCGTGTTCTGCACACGTAGAACTTGATGACGATGTCCGCCTTCTTGATCCCGCAAGAGAGACATGGATGTAGATGAGTTCCCCGGCAGCGTGATAGCGCTCTGGTGGTGGTGGTGATCTATTCCTGCAGGGCTGCGGCCGAGCTCCGCAGAAAACCGATGTAGAGGAAGAACTACGATCTAGAGGAGAGGGCAACATGTGGAAAAGTTGTGTCTCAAACAGCCCTAAACCTCTAGTATATATAGGAGGAGGGAGGGGGCAGGCCTTGCGCCACAAGGGAGGAGTCCTTGGGTCGGCCGATGTGGAGGAGGGAGGAGTCCTCCTCTAATCCCACTTGGATTAGGACTCCTTCCTTAATTTCCCACCTCTTTTGGATTTTCCACTTTTTCCTCAAGGGCTTTCCTTGGATGACTTTTTCATCCCATTATGCCTTATTGTGCATCCAATAAACCCACATGGACCACTTGCGGCATGGTGGGCCACCCAGTGGGCCCCCAGAACCCATTCGTCACTCCCGGTACACTGCCGGCAATGCCCGAAAACCTTCCGGAATTCAAATACCAACTTCCTATACATCAATCTTTGTTTCCAGACCATTTCGGAACACCTCGTGACGTCCGGGATCTCATCCGGGACTCCGAACAAAACTTCGGTCACCAACACATATAACTCCACTATACCGAAAAGTCACCGCACCTTAAGTGTGCAAAACCTGCGGGTTCGAGAACTATGCAGACATGACCTGAGACACTCTCTGGTCAGTAACCAATAGCGGGACCTGGATGTCCATATTGGCTCCCACAAATTCTACCAAGATCTCTATCGGTTGAACCTCTATGTCAAGGATTCAGTTAATCCCGTATGTTGTTCCCTTTGTCCTTCGGTATGTTACTTGCCCGAGATTCGATCATCGGTATCTCCATACCTAGTTCAATTTAGTTATGGGAAAGTCTCTTTACTCATTCCGTAATACAAGACACCATAACTAACTCCTTAGTCACATTGCTTGCAAGGCTTGTTGTGATGTTGTATTACCGAGTGGGCCTCGAGATACCTCTCCGCTACACGGAGTGACAAATCCCAGTCTTGATCCATGCCAACCCAATAGACAGCTTTGGAGATACCTGTAGAGCACCTTTATAGTCACCCAGTTATGTTGCGAAGTTTGATAACCCACCAGGTATTCCCCCGGGTGTACGGGATTTGCATGATCTCATGGTCATAGGAATAGATACATTGACATGCAGAAAACAGTAGCAATAAACTGACACGATCATTCGCTACGTTTATAGTTTGGGTCTTGTCCATCACATCATTATCCTAATGATGTGATCCCATTATCAAGTGACAACACTTGTCTATGGTTAGGAAATCTTAACCATCTTTGATCAACGAGCTAGTCAACTAGAGGCTTACTAGGGACAGTGTTTTGTCTATGTATCCACACATGTATTTGTGTTTCCAATCAATACAACTATAGCATGGATAATAAACGATTATCATGAACAAAGAATTATAATAATAACTAATTTATTATTGCCTCTAGGTCATATTTCCAACAGTCTCCCACTTGCACTAGAGTCAATAATGTAGTTCACATCACTATGTGATTTTAACGAATCCAACACCCATACAATTCTGACGTTTGATCACGTCTTGCTTGTGAGAGAGGTTTTAGTCAACGAGTCTGAACCTTTCAGATTTATGTGTGCTTTACAAATATCTATGTTATCCTGTAGATGCTGCTACTACGTGCCATTTGGAACTATTCCAAACGACTGCTCCACTATACGAATCCGCTTTTCTCCTTAGAGTTATTCGAATTAGTGTCAAAGCTTGCATCAACGTAACCCTTTACAATGAACTCTTTAATCACCTCCATAATTGAGAGAAATTCCTTAGTCCATTAGTTACTAAGGATAACTCTGACCGCTGTTCAGTTATTCAATCCTGGATCACTCTTTATATCCCTTGACAGACTTATGGCAAGGCACACATCAGATGTGGTACACATCATGGCATACTTTAGAGCCTATGGCTAAGGCATAGGGGATGGCATTCGTCCTTTCTCTTTCTTCTGCCGTGGTCGGGCTTTGAGTCTTACTCAAATTCACACCTTACAACACAACCAAGAAATCCTTCTTTGCTGATCTAGTTTGAACTCCTTCAAAAACTTGTCAACGCATGCATTTCATTGAAATTTCAATTTAGCATTTTGATCTATCTCTATAGATCTTGATGCTCAATGTTCAAGTAGCTCTATCCAGGTTTTCCTTTGAAAAAATCCTTTCAAATAACCCTTTATGATTTCCAGAAATTCTATATTACTTCTGATCAACAATATGTCAACCACATATACTTATCAGAAATTCTATAGTTCTCCCACTCACTTCTTTGGAAATACAAGTTTCTCATAAACCTTTTATAAACCCAAAAGCTTTCATCATCTCATCAAAGCGTATATTCCAACTCCGAGATGCTTGCACCATTCCATAGAAGGATCGTTGGAGCTTGCATACTTGTTAGCATCCTTAGGATCGACAAAACCTTCTGGTTGTATCACATACAACCTTTCCTCAAGGAAACCGTCGAGGAAACAGTGTTTTGACATCCTATGTGCAATATTTCATAGATAATGCAACAACTGTAAACATAATTCCAACAGACTTTTAGCATCGCTACGAGTGAGAAAGTCTCATCATAGTCAACTCTGTGAACTTGTCGGAAACATCTTTGCGATAAGTCAAGCTTTTCTTAATGGTGACTTTTCACCATTATCGTCTGTCTTCCTTATAAAGATCCATATGTACTTAATAGTATTACGACCATCAAGTAGTTCTTCCAACGTCTATACTTTGTTTTTATACACGGATCCTCTCTTGGATTTCATGGCCTCCTGCCATTTGCCGGAATCCGGGCCCACCATCGCTTCTCCATAGCTCGTAGGTTCATTGTTGTTCAACAACATGACCTCCAAGACAGGGTTACTGTACTACTCTGTAGCAGTACGCGACCTTGTCGACCTACGAAGTTTGTAGTAACTTGATCCGAAGCTTAATGATCATTATCATCAGTTTCCACTTCAATTGGCATAGGCGCCACAGGAACAACTTCCCGCGCCCTGCTACACACTGGTTGAAGTGACGGTTCAATAACCTCATCAAGTTCCACCACCCTTCCACTCAATTCTTTTGAGAGAAACCTTTCCTCAAGAAAGGACCCATTTCAAGAAACAAACACTTTGCTTCCGGATCTGAGATAGGACATGTACCCAACTGTTTTGGATATCCTATGAAGTTGCATTTATCCAATTTGGGTTCGAGCTTATCAAACTGAAACTTTTCACATAAGCGTCGTAGTGCCAAACTTTCAAGAAATGACAGCTTAGGTTTCTCCAAACCATAGTACATACGGTGTCATCTCAACGGAATTACGTGGTGCCCAATTTAAAGTGAATGCGGTTGTCTCTAATGCCTAACCCAAAACAATAGTGGTATTTCGATAAGAGACATCATAGTATGCGCTATATCCAATAGGGCGCGGCTATGATGTTCGGACACACCATCACCCTATGGTGTTCTAGGTGGCATGAATTGTGACAATTTCAACATTGTCTTAATTGTGTACCAAAACTCGCAACTCAGCTATTCATCTCTATGATCATATCGCAGACAGTTTATCCTCTTGTCACGACGATCTTCACTCTTAAATAGCTTTGAACTTTTCAATATACCAGACTTGTAATTCATCAAGTAAATACTCCTGTATCTACTCAAATCGTCAGTGAAGTAAGAACATAACGATATCCACTGCGTGCCTTTATACGTCTCCAATGTATCTTTAATTTTTGATTGTTCCATGCTACTATATTATCAACTTGGGATGTCTTATATGCATTTATATGCCATTTTATATCATTTTTGGGACTAATCTATTAACTCAGTGCCTAGTGCCAGTTTCTGTTTTTTTTTCGTGTTTTTGACCTTTTTCAAGAAAAGAATATTAAACGGAGTCCAAACGGAATAAAACCCGCGGGATGATTTTTTCCTTAACAGAAGATACACACAGGACTTGAGAACCAAGGCAGGAGGCCTCGTGGGAGGTCACAAGCCCCCTAGGCGTGCCCTAGGGGGGCGCCTAGCAGGCTTGTGTGCCCTACCTCTTTCACTGATAAATTCTCTAAAATCCCGAAACCACAAGAGAGAGCCACGAAAATACTTTTCCGCTGCCGCAAGCTTCTGTTTCCGCAAGATCCCATCTGTGGACCGTTCTGGTGCCCTGTCGGAGGGGGATTGAGACACGGAGGGCTTCTTCATCAACACCATTGCCCCTCCGATGATGCGTGAGTAGTTCACCACAGACCTACGGGTCCATAGCTAGTAGTTAGATGACTTCTTCTCTCTCTTGGATCTTCAATACAAATTTCTCCATGACCTTCATGGATATCTATCCGATGTAACTTTCTTTTGCGGTGTGTTTGTCGAGATCCGATGAATTGTGGATTTATGATCAGATTATCTATGAATATTATTTGAGTCTCCTCTGATTTCTTATATGCATGATTTCGTATCCTTGTAATTCTCTTCGAGTTATGGGTTTTGTTTGGCCAACTTGATCTATAATTCTTGCAATGGGAGAAGCGCTTGGTTTGGGGTTCATACCGTGCGGTGTCTCATACGTCTCCAACGTATCTGTAATTCTTGATGGTTTCATGCTATTATGTTGTCAAACTTTGGATGTTTTGCATGCCTTTTATATATTTTTTGGGACTATCTTATTAACTCAGTGCCAAGTGCCAGTTCCTGTTTTTTCCATGTTTTTGACCCCTTTCAGAGGAGGATTTTAAACGGAGTCCAAACGAAACGAAACTGTCAAAAAGATTTTTTTCCAAAACAGAAGAAGATCGGGAAGCCTGAGAATCACTGCAGGGGCCCTGCACGGACCCCAAAAGCCCCCTAACCGTGGCCAGGGGGGCGCGCGCCTCCCATGCTTGTGGGCTCCCTGGGCCATCTCTGCCCTAGGAATTTCGCCTATAAATTCCCTAAAATCCGAGAAAAAAATCAGGAGATCATCGAAAGTACTTTTCCGCCGCCACAATCTTCTGCCTCCGCAAGATCCCATATGGGGCATGTTCTGGTGCCCTGCCGGAGGGGGGATTCGGACACAGAGGGCTTCTTCATCAACACCAGGACCTCTCTGATGATGCGTGAGTAGTTCACCATAGACCTACGGGTCCATAGCTAGTAGCTAGATGGCTTCTTCTCTCTCTTGGATCTTCAATACAAAGTTTTCCATGATCTTCATGGAGATCTATCTGATGTAATCTTCTTTTGCAATGTGTTTGTTGAGATCCGATGAATTGTGGATTTATGATCAGATTATCTATGAATCTTATTTGAGTTTCTTCTGATCTCTCGTATGCATGATTTCATATCCTTGTAATTCTCTTCGAGTTGTGGGTTTTGTCTGGCCAACTAGATCTATAATTCTTGCAATGGGAGAAGTGCTTGGTTTTGGGTTCATACCGTGCGGTGACCTCACCCAGTGACAGAAGGGGTAGCGAGGCACGCATCGTGTTGTTGCGATCAAGGGTATAAAGATGGGGTTTTCATCATTGGTTTGAGATTATCCCTCTACATCATGTCATCTTGCTTAAGGCGTTACTCTGTTCGTCATGAACTCAATACACTAGATGCATGCTAGATAGCGGTCGATGTGTGGACTAATAGTAGTAGATGCAGAAAGTATCGGTCTACTTGTCTCGGACGTGATGCCTATATGTATGATCATTGCCTTAGATATCGTCATGACTTTGCGCGGTTCTATCAATTGCGCGACAGTAATTTGTTCACCCACCGTAATATTTGCTATTTTGAGAGAAGCCTCTAGTGAACACTACGGCCCCCGGGTCTACTCCACACCATATTTTCAGCATTACACTTTTTCTTCGTTGCACTTTCCGCCTTCAGATCTCACTTTGCAATCAATCTTGAAGGGATTGACAACCCCTTTATAGCGTTGGGTGCAAGCTCTTTGTGTTTGTGCAGGTACTCTGGACTTGACGAGATTATCCTACTCGATTGATACCTTGGTTCTCAAACTGAGGGAAATACTTACTGCTCCTGTGCTACATCACCCTTTCCTCTTCAAGGGAAAAACCAACGCAAGCAAGTCTCCGTCAATGTGTCAATTTTTGGCGTTGTTGTCTGAGAAGTAGCAAGAAGAATTTCTGGCGTCGTTGCCAGGGAGGATCAAGTCAAGAACTCTTCCAAGTAAGTGTCGCAAACTCATCTCTTGCATTTACTTTGTTTGCCAGTTGCCTCTCATTTTCCTCTCCCCCACTTCAGCAATTTGCCCTTTTTCGTTCGCCTTTTCATTCGCCCTTTTTCTCGCTTTCTCTTTGTTTGCTTGTGTGCTTGCTTGCTTGCCGAAGTCACCATGACTGAAAACACCAAACTTTGTGACTTCTCAAATACTAATAATAAGGATTTTATTAGTACTCCGATTGCTCCCGCCACTAGTGCGGAGTCATACGAAATCAATGCCGCTTTGCTGAATCTTGTTATGAAATAGAAATTCTCCGGCCTTCCTAGTGAAGATGCCGCATCCCATCTCAATACCTTCAATGAGTTTTGCGATATGCAAAAGAAGAAAGATGTGGATAATGATGTGACTAAATTGAAGCTTTTCGTTTCTCGTTGCGAGATCGAGCAAAAACTTGGTTTTCGTCTTTGCCCGAAAATAGTATCGATTCTTGGGATAAGTGCAAAGATGCTTATATTTCCAAGTATTTTCCGCCGGCTAAGATTATCTCTCTCCGTAATGATATCATGAATTTTAAGCAACTTGATGATGAACACGTTGCACAATCTTGGGAGAGAATGAAATTGATGATTAGAAATTGTCCCGCTCATGGCTTGAGTCTTTGGATGATTATACAAATCTTCTACGTTGGCTTGAGTTTCGCTTCTAGAAATATCTTGGACTCCGCCTCAGGTGGAGCGTTCATGGAAATAACGTTAGGGGAAGCCACAAAGATCCTAGACAATATCATGACGAACTACTCTCAGTGGCACACTGAAAGGTCACCTACTAATAAGAAGGTACACGCTATAGAAGAAATTAACTCACTGAGCGCTAAGATGGATGAGTTAATGAATTTGGTTGCTAGTAGAATTCTCCTTTAGATCCCAATGATATGGCCTTGTCTTCCTTGATTGAGAGTAGCAACGCTAGCTTGGACGTTAATTTTGTTGGTAGGAATAATTTTGGCAACAATAATGCTTTTACAGGAAACTATGTTCCTAGGCCTTTTCCTAGTAACTCCTCTAATAACCTTGGCAACTCCTACAACAATACTCATTGGAATTACAATAGGTTACCCTCTCATCTAGAGAGTAATATCAAAGAGTTTATCAACTCGCAATTTTTTTTCAATGCGTCCATAAAGGAAGAACTACTCAAAATTGACGATTTGGCTAAGAGCGTTGATAGAATGTATAGTGATGTTGATGCTTTGAAAGTTAGATGTGCTCCTCCCAAGATCAATATGGATGAAACTTTGAAAGCTATGCATGTTTCCATGATTGAGAGCAAAGAAAGAACCGCCCAAATTCGTGCTAGACATGAATGGCTTAAAAAGGTGTTTTCTCGTGATAAGAATCACGAAGATCTGAAAGTGCTTGGTGTGAATCCCATTGAATCTTTGTTTTCTTGTGTCAAACCTAATGATGATGGGACTGGATATAAATCCACTTTGGTTGAAAAGTGCCCCAATGATTCGGAGTCCATCTATCTTGATGCTAAAAGCATTAAAGTGGAGTAGAAGATATTAAAACTTTGAGTAGTAATGAAATTACTACCTTGGATTTCAAGGAATTCAATTATGATAGTTTCTCCTTGGTTGAATGCATTTCCTTGATGCATTCCATGTTAAACTCTCCACACGCTTATAGCCAAAACAAGGCCTTTACCGATCATATCGTCGAAGCCATGATAAAATCTCTTGAAGAGAAACTTGAATTGGAATTCTCTAGCTATAGAAAGCTTCATGATGAGTGGGAACCTTCTATCAAAATCAAAATCAAAAACTATGAATACAATGCTTTGTGTGATTTGGGTGCTAGTGTTTCCGCGATTCCAAAGTCTTTATGTGATGTTCTGGGTTTTAATAAGATTGAAGAGTGTTCTTTTAATTTGCATCTTGCGGATTCTACTGTCAAGAAACCCATGGGAAGGATCAATGATGTTCTTATTATTGCAAATAGGAACTATGTACCCGTGGATTTCATTGTGCTTGACATTGATTGCAATGCTACATGGCCTATTATTCTTGGTAGACCTTTCCTAAGGACTATCGGTGCTATCATCGATATGAAGGCAGGGAATATTATATTTCAGTTTCCTTTAAAGAAGGCCATGGAGCACTTTCCTAGAAAGAAAATAAGATTGCCTTATGAATCCATGATGAGGGCCACTTATGGTTTGAGCACCAAAGACGACGATACGTGATTCTATCGCTTATATGCCTAGCTAGGGGCGTTAAACAATGGCGCTTGTTGGGAGGCAACCCAATGAATTTATATTTTTCTTTCTGTTTTGTTGCGTCCACACCATCATAATTCTGTTGTGATTGTGTCTTTTGTGTTTCCTTTTGTGTTTGAGCCAAGCAAAACCTTTATGACTAGTCTTGGTGATGGTTGTTTGATCCTGCTGGAAAATGACAGAAACTTTTTTCTCACGAGATGATTTTTCATTTTTATTCAGAAAGAGCTTTTGAGTTGATTCCTTTTGCTGCTGGTTGATATTCCGTTTTCCCAGGAAGTCGTAAATTATCAGAATTTTTGAGGTACCATAAGTATACGAAGTATACAGATTCCTACAGACTGGTCTGTTTTGATAGATTCTGTTTTTGTTGAGTTGGTTGCTTATTTTGATGAAACTATGGATAGTATCGGGGGGGGGGGTACTAGCCATGGAAAATTGAGAATACAGTAGATCAACACCAATACAAATAGAAATCAAGATTTCTACAATACTTAAAGATGTGGTAGTTTGTTTTCTTGTGCTAATGTATCACGAGTTTCTGTTTAAGTTTTGTGTTGTGAAGTTTTCAAGTTTTGGGTGATGTTCTCATGGACAAAGAGATAAGGAACGGAAAGAGCTCAAGCTTGGGGATGCCCAAGGCATCCCAAGCCAAATTCAAGGACACCAAAAAGCCTAAGCTTGGGGATGCCCCGGGAAGGCGTCCCCTCTTTCGTCTTCAATCCATTGGTAACATTACTTGGAGCTATATTTTTATTCACCACATGATATGTGTTTTTCTTGGAGCGTCTTGTATCTTAGGAGTCTTTTCTTTTTGTTGTGTCACAATTATCCTTGATGCATACCTTTAGAGAGAGACATGTACTCATCGTGATTTTGCTAGAATGCTCATTCTGCTTCACTTATATATTTTGAGCAAGAAGTTTTGCTCTATGTGCTTCACTTAGATCTGTTAGAGCACAGCGGTGCGTGATTTGGTAGTTGGCTTATGCTATGAAAGTAGTCCCAAAGGTGATAGGTACCCAAAGAGGATACAAAAACCTCCATCTTCATGTGCATTGAGTAGAAAGAGAAGTTTTGATTCCTCTCAATTAGTTTTGAGGCGTGGATTTCGTAATATTAAGAGTTATGTTAGTAGGGTGTTGTGAATCTAGAAATACTTGTGTTGAAGTTAGTGATTCCCGTAGCATGCACATATGGTGAACCGCTATGTTAGGAAGTCGGAGCATAATTGATCTATTGATTGTCATCCTTTGTGTTGAGGTCAGGATAGCGCGATGGTTAACACCTACCAACCCTTCCCCTAGGAGTACGCGTTTAGCACTTTGTTTTGATTACTAATAAAAACTTTCGCAACAAGTATGTGAGTTCTTCATGACTAATGTGAGCCCATGGTATAGATGCACTTTCACCTTCCACCATTGCTAGCCTCTCTAGTGCTGCGCAATTCTCGCCGGTACACAAACCCACCAAATGCCTTCCTCAAAACACCCACCATATCTACCTACTATGGCATTTTCATAGCCATTCCGAGATATATTACCATGCAAGTCCCACCGTTCCGTCTCATGACTTGTGCCGTCACTCTTATATTTCCATTGCATGACCGTAAGATAGCTAGCGAGATGTTTCAACGTCATACGCCAAGCTAGATCGTTGCACATCCCGGTACACTGCCGGAGGCATTGCCTATAGAGTCATTTCTAAGCTTTGAGTTGTGAGTAAATAAAAGTGTGATGATCATCATTATTAGAGCATTGTCGCATGTGAGTAAATAAAAAAAAGAGGACAAAGAGCCCAAAAATAAAAAAAGGGAGAAAAGAGAAAAAAGAGAGGTCTAAGAGCCCAAAAAAAGAGAAGAGAGAAAAACAGAGAAGGGACAATGCTACTATCTTTTTCCACACTTGTGCTTCCTAATAGTACCATGTTCTTCATGATTGAGAGCCTCTCGTTTCGTCACCACCATATGCTATTGGGAATCTTCACTATATAACTTGGCTTGTATATTCCAATGCTGGGCTTCCTCAAAAATGCCCTAGTTCTTCATGAGCAAGCAAGTTGGATGCACACCCACTAGTTCTACTTTTGAGCTTTCACATACTTATAGCTCTAGTGCATCCTTTGTATGGCAATCCCTACTCATTCACATTGATATCTATTAATGGGCATCTCCATAGCCCTTTGATACGCCGAGTCAATGTGACCATCTTCTCACTTTTTGTCTCACAACCACCACCACACTCTATTCCACCTGTACTATATCCATGGCTCACGCTCATGTATTGCGTGATAGTTATAAAAAGTTTGAGAAAGTAAGAGTGCGAAAGCAATTACTTGGCCAATACCGGGGTTGTGCATGATTTACATTAGTTGTGTGAGGATGATGGAGCATAGCTAGACTATATGATTTTGTAGGGATAACTTTCCTTGGCCTTTCAAAGTTCATGATTACCTTGCTAGTTTGCTTAAAGTATTATTGTTTTCATGTCAATAGCAAACTATTGTTTTGAATATCACGGACATGAACACTCATGTAACATGAAAGAAGTTGCAAAGGAAAACTATGCTAGGTAGGATTCCACATCAAAAATTCATTCTTTATCACTTCCCTACTCGAGGACGAGTAAGAGTTAAGGTTGGGGATGCTTGATACGTCTCCAACGTATCTATAATTTTTTATGGTTTCCTGCTATTATCTTGTCAAACTTTGGATGTTTTGCATGCCTTTTATATATTTTTTGGGACTAACTTATTAACTCAGTGCCAAGTGCAAGTTCCTGTTTTTTCCATGTTTTTGACCCCTTTCAGAGGAGGATTTTAAACGGAGTCCAAACGGATCCAAACTGCCAAAAAGATTTTTTTCCGAAATAGAAGAAGATCGGGAAGCCTAAGAATCAGGGCAGGGGGCCTACAGGGACCCCACAAGCCCCCTAGATGCGGCTAGGGGGGGCCTCCCAGCCTTGTGGGCTCCCTGGGCCACCTGTGCCCTAGGACTTTTTCGCTGCCGCAAGCTTCTGGCTCCGCCAGATGCCATCTGGGGCACGTTCTGGTGCCCTGCCGAGGGGGGATTCGAACACGGAGGGCTTCTTCATCAACACCATGACCTCTCCGATGATGCGTGAGTAGTTCACCATAGACCTACGGGTCCATAGCTAGTAGCTAGATGGCTTCTCCTCTCTCTTGGATCTTCAATACAAAGTTCACCATCATCTTCACGGAGATCTATCCGATGTAATGTTCTTTTGCGGTGTGTTTGTCGAGATCCGATGAATTGTGGATTTATGATCAGATTATCTATGAATCTTATTTGAGTTTCTTCTGATCTCTCTTATGCATGATTTCATATCTTTGTAATTCTCTTCAAGTTGTGGGTTTTGTCTGGCCAACTAGATCTATAATTCTTGCAATGGGAGAAGTGCTTGGTTTTGGGTTCATACCATGCGGTGACCTCACCCAGTGACAGAAGGGGTAGCGAGGCACGCATCGTGTTGTTGCCATCAAGGGTAAAAAGACGGGGTTTTCATTATTGGTTTGAGATAATCCCTCTACATCATGGCATCTTGCTTTAGGCGTTACTCTGTTTGTCATGCACTCAATACACTAGATGGATGCTGAATAGCGGTCGATGTGTGGAGTAATAGTAGTAGATGCAGAAAGTATCGGTCTACTTGTCTCGGACGTGATGCCTATATGTATGTTCATTGCCTTTGATATCGTCATGACTTTGCGTGGTTCTATCAATTGCTCGACAGTAATTGGTTCACCCACCGTAATATTTGCTATTTTGAGAGAAGCCTCTAGTGAACACTATGCCCCCCGGGTCTGCTCCACACCATATTTTCAGCCTTACACTTTTTCTTCGTTGCACTTTCCGCCATCACATCTCACTTTGGAATCAATTTCGAAGGGATTGACAACCCCTTTATAGGGTTGGGTGCAAGCTCTTTGTGTTTGTGCAGGTACTCTAGACTTGACGAGATTCTCCTACTCGATTGATACCTTGGTTCTCAGACTGAGGGAAATACTTACTGCTCCTGTGCTTCATCACCCTTTCCTCTTCAAGGGAAAAACCGACGCAAGCAAGTCTCCGTCAACGTGTCAATTTTTGGCGCTGTTGTTTGAGAAGTAGCAGTGTCCTCACCTAGTGACAGAAGGGGTAGCGAGGCACGCATCATGTTGTTGCCATCAAGGGTAAAAAGATGGGGTTTATATCATATTGCGTGAATTTATCCCTCTACATCATGTCGTCTTGCTTAAGGCGTTACTCCGTTTGTTATGAACTTAACACACTAGATGCATGCTGGATAGCGGTCGATGTGTGGAGTAATAGTAGTAGATGCATACAGTATCGGTCTACTTGTCTCGGATGTGATGCCTATATGTATGATCATTGCCTTGGATATCGTCACGACTTTGCGCAATTCTATCAATTGCTCGACAGTAATTCATTCACCCACCGTTATACTTGCTATCATGAGAGAAGCCTCTAGTGAACACTATGACCCCCCGGGTCTATTTTACACATCATATATTCAGATCTACATACAAAAGTACCTTGCTGCACTTTTACTTATTTACCTTTCATCACCATCAGATCTCACCTTGCAAGTAATCGTGAAGGGCTTGACAACCCCTTTATCGCATTGGGTGCAAGTTTGTTTGTTTTTGCGCAGGTGCATTGGTGCCTCATCTTGATACTCGTACTGGATTGATACCTTGGTTATCAAACTGAGGGAAATACTTATCGCTACTTTGCTGCATCACCCTTTCCTCTTCAAGGGAAAAACCAACGCAAGCTCGAGAAGTAGCATGCCTCAGCACTCATTGGACTGTACACATAAAAAATGTATTACTTCCAACAAGTTACTTTCTTGTTCCATCTCACTAGAAAATAGGCCTTCAGTCATCTTGCCCATGTGGTATGATTTGCATGTGTCAAGTGATTCAAAATCAAGTGAGTCCAAACGATCCATCTGCATGGAGTTTCTTCATGCGTTTATACCAATAGGTATGGTTTGCATGTCTCAAACGTTTCAAAAATGAGTGAGTACAAAGATCCATCAGCATGGAGCTTCTTCATGCATTTTATACCAACATGACTCAAGTGGCAGTGCCACAAGTAAGTGGTACTATCATTACTACTTTGTATCTTTTGGCATCAATATTATGAACATGTGGAGTACTACGATCGAGATTCCATAAACCATTGAAGGTAATTATTCAAGAAAATAAAATAACCATTATTCTCTTTGAATGAATAATCGTATTCCAATAAACACGATCCAATCATGTTCATGCTCAACGTAAACACCAAATAACAATTATTTAGGTTTAACACCAATCCCGATGGTAGAGGGAGCGTGCGATGTTTGATCACATCAACCTTAGAATTACTTCCAACACACATCGTCACCTCACCCTTGCTAGTATCCTTTTAAACCGTAGCTATAACTTCGAGTTACTAACACTTAGCAACTGAACCGGTATCTAATACCCTGGTGCTATTAGGAATACTAGTAAGGTACACATCAATATCACGTATATCCAATATACTTTTGTCTACTTTGCCAGCCTTCTCATCTACCAAGTATCTAGGGTAGTTCCGCCTCAGCGACCGTTTCCCTCATAACAGAAGCACTTAGTCTCGGGTTTGGGTTCAACGCTGGGTTTCTTCACTAGAGCAACAACTGTTTTGCCGTTCCATAAAGTATCCCTTCTTACCCTTGCCCTTTCTTGAAACTAGTGGTTTTACTAACCATCAACAATTGATGCTCCTAGTTGATTTCTACTTTCGTAGTGTCAAACATTGCGAATAGCTCAAGGATCATCATATGTATCCTTGGTATATGTTATAGTTCATCACAAAGCTCTAGTAGCTTGGTGGTAGTGACTTTGGATAACCATCAATATCTCATCTAGAATATCAACTCCCACTCGATTCAAGCGATTGTAGCAGTCAGACAATCTGAGGACATGCTCAACGATTGAGATTTTCTTCCTTACTTTGTAGACATAGAATCTTGTCAGAGGTATCATACCTCTTAACAAGGGCACGAGCATGAAATCCCAATTTCATCTCTTGGAACATCTCATATGTTCCGTGACGTTTCAAAACGTCTTCGGCGCCCCAATCCTAAGTCGTTAAGAATTACACACTGAACTATCACGTAGTCATCAAAGAACGTGTATGTCAGATGTTCGCAAAATCCACAGATGACGATTGAGGTTCAACACACCGAGCGGTGCATTAAGGACATAAGCCTTTTGTGCAGCAATGAGGACATTCCTCAGTTTACGGACCCAGTCCGCATAATTGCTACTATGATCTTTCAACTACATTTTCTCTAGGAACGTATAAACATAGTATAGCTACAAGGCAAGCTACAACACAATTTGCAAAGATCTTTTTGACTATGTTCATGATAATTGAATTTAGCTAATAATATTACTAATAACTCCCACTCAAAATAGACACCCCTCTGGTCATTTGAGTGCCGCATGATCCAAATCCACTAACTGAAGTCCGATCATCACGTGAGTTGAGTATAGTTTCAGTGGTGAACATCTCCATGTTGATCATATTAACTATATGATTCATGCTCAACCTTTCGGTCTCTTGTGTTCCGAGGCCAGGTCTGTAGATGCTAGGCTCGTCAAGTTTAACCCGAGTGTTCCGCGTGTGCAACTATTTTGCACCCGTTGTATGTGAACGTTGAGTCTGTCATACCCGATCATCACGTGGTGTCTCGAAACGACAAACTATCGCAACGGTGCAAAGTCGGGGAGAACACAATTTTATCTTGAAATTTTAGTGACGAATCACCTTATAATGCTACCATCGTTCTAAGCAAGATAAGGTGCATAAAAGGATTAACATCACATGCAATTCATAAGTGACATGATATGGCCATGATCTTGGGCTTCTTGATCTCCATCACCAAAGCACCGACATGATCTTCATCGTCACCGGCGCCCCACCATGATCTCCATCATCGTGCCACCATCGAGGTTGTCGTGCTATATATGCTATTACTATTAAATCTACAACCAAGCAATATAGTAAACGCATCTGCAAGCACAAACGTTAGTTTAAAGACAACCCTATGGCTCCTGCTGGTTGCCGTAGCATCGACGTGCAAGTCGATATTTAACTATTACAACATGATCATCTCATACATCCAATATATCACATCATGTCTTTGGCCATATCACATCACATGCATACCCTACAAAAATAAGTTAGACGTCCTCTAATTTGTTGTTGCATGTTTTACGTGGCTGCTATGGGTATCTAGTATGACCGCATCTTACTTACACAAAGCCACACCGATAATATGCAAATTGCTATTTAACCTTTCTCCAAGGACCGCCTCGGTCAAATCCGATTCAACTAAAGTTGAAGAAACAGAAACCCGCGAGTCATCTTTATGCAACAAGTTGCATGTTAGTCGATGAAACCGGTCTCTCGTAAGCATACGAGTAAGGTTGGTCCGAGCCGCTTCAATCCAACAATACCGCTGAATCGAGAAAAGACTAAGGAGGGCAGCAAAGCAAACATCAACACCCACAAAAACATTTGTGTTCCACTCGAGATTACATCTATGCATGAATCTAGCTCATGATGCCACAGTTGGGGAACATTGCATGGGAAACAAAAAATTTCCTACGCACACGAAGACCTATCATGGTGATGATCATTTACGAGAGAGAGATCGGATCCACATACCCTTGTAGATCGCTAAGAGGAAGCCTTAATAAACGCGGTTGATGTAGTGGTACGTCTTCACGATCCATCCCACGAACCGTCCCACGATCCATCCTGCGAACCGTCTCACGATCCGTTCCACGATCCATCCCGATCAAGTGTCGAACGGATGACACCTCCGCGTTCCGCACACGTACAGCTCGATGACGATCTCCACCTTCTTGATGCAGCAAGAGAGACGGGGATGTAGATGAGTTCACCGGAAGCGTGACGGTGCTCCGGTGGTGGTGGTGATCTATTCCTCCAGGGCTCCGCCCGAGCTCCGCAGAAAACGATCTAGAGGAAGAACTACGATCTACAGGAGAGGGCAGCACGTGGCAAAGTTATGTCTCAAACAGCCCTAAACCTCTAGTATATATAGGAGGAGGGAGGGGGCAGGCCTTGCGCCACAAGGGAGGATCCCTTGGGTTGGTCGAAGTGGAGGAGGGAGGAGTCCTCCTCCAATCCCACTTGGATTAGGACTCCTTCCTTAATTTCCCACCTCTTTTGGATTTTCCACTTTTTCCTCATGGGCTTTCCTTGGATGACTTTGTCAGCCCATTATGCCTTATTGCGCATCCAATAAACCCACGTGGACCCCTTGGGGCATGGTGGGCCCACCCAGTGGCCCCCCGGAACCCATTCGTCACTCCCGGTACACTGCCGGCAATGCGCGAAAACCTTCGGGAATGCAAATACCAACTTCCTATATATCAATCTTTGTTTCTGAACCATTCCGCAACTCCTCGTGACGTCCGGGATCTCATTCGGGACTCTGAAAAAAACTTCGGTCACCAACACATATAACTCAAGTATATCGAAACGTCACCGAACCTTAAGTGTGCAGACCCTGCGGGTTCGAGAACTATGCAGACATGACCTGAGACACTCTCTAGTCAATAACCAGCAGCGGGACCTGGATGTCCATATTGGTTCCCACATATTCTATGAAGATATCTATCGGTTGAACCTTCTATGTCAAGGATTCAGTTAATCCCGTATGTTGTTCCCTTTGTTCTTCGGTATGTTACTTGCCCGAGATTCGATCGTCGGTATCTCCATACCTAGTTCAATCTCGTTATCGGCAAGTCTCTTTACTCGTTCCGTAATACAAGATCCCGTAACTAACTCTTTAGTCGCATTGCTTGCAAGGCTTGTTATGATGTTGTATTACCGAGTGGGCCCCGAGATACCTCTACGTTACACGGAGTGACAAATCCCAGTCTTGATCCATGCCAACCCATCAAACACCTTTCGAAATACCTGTAGAGCACCTTTATAGTCACCCAGTTATGTTGCGACGTTTGATAACCCACAAGGTATTCCTCCGGTGTCCGGGAGTTGCATGATCTCATTGTCATAGGAATAGACACATTGACATGCAGAAAACAGTAGCAATAAACTGACACGATCATACTTTACATTTATAGTTTGGGTCTTGTCCATCACATCATTATCCTAATGATGTGATCCCGTTATCAAGTGACAACACTTGTCTATGGTTAGGAAACCTTAACCATCTTTGATCAACGAGCTAGTCAACTAGAGGCTTACTAGGGACAGTGTTTTGTCTATGTATCCACACATGTATTTGTGTTTCCAATCAATACAATTATAGCATGGATAATAAACGTTTATCATGAACAAAGAAATATAATAATAACTAATATATTATTGCCTCTAGGGCATATTTCCAACATCTCGAGGGTACAGTGTTATCTCAAGAAGGTGGGCTTGTCGAAGCAACGTCAAGACAGCGAAAGTCTATCCTACCCAGGACAAGACAAAGAACCACCATGGTTGGGAAACCACGACGGCGACAAGGAAGCGTAAGACGTCATCCACCGATCCTGCACCGACTATATCAACAATGTCAAGAAGCCTCGACGAATCAAGACGATGAAACCTTTGGACAGCGAGGGAAATCAGAGAGCCTCTCCCTGGTCCAATTCAAGGACGAGAGTACTGATTGGATCATGGTGAAAGCCTGCTAAAGGTAATTCACCCGCTTGCCGAGCCGCAGACCTTGGGAGTGGATGACTCCTCTATACTCTTGGGTAGCCAACTCATCCAGAACCCTTTGCGAACCTTCCGAGATGGTAGGACCTGTTCTGGGCTCAGAGTCTCCAAGCTTAGGCTCATGGGCGAGACCCAACCGAGACCATTTCACAGAAGCCTTCTAAGACCCCTACAACACCCTCGAGGATGAAGACCATCTGCGACCATAGCTTGCCTACCGTAAGGGAGTGATGGACTTCCCTGTCAGTAGGGATCTACGCGAAGACCTTGACCATATGTTCTAACACGCGACATCTAGATGTCACTAACCGGCATGAGCAGCCCGAGGACCAGAGCCCACACACACTATCTTGCCACGTATTCTGACTTTGGAATGCACTTGCAATTCAGAACCTTGCACTAACCAAGTGCACCAACCCTTGACCCTCGATCAAGCCTAACTTATTGCCCGAACCATCCAACAGCTAGGAAAGGACGTGCGGAGCATTAGAAGTTGTATCATCAAGCACCTGAAGAGCCACGGAAGCAACATGGGGACGTGAAGACTACCTTTGACTCAAGATTTTGTATCTCTCCAACCCGTAGCCTAGAAATCTCGGGGACGAGATTTTCTTAAGGGGGTGAGGTCTGTAACACCCTGTTTTTAACTCTCCTGACAATTTTGGCTTTTCCCAAAAATTTGGACCAATTAAATTTTTTGTGAATGCTTGTGATGCTTGAAGTGACTATTGCTTGCTTGCTTGCTTGTATGCTTGTGTTCCATTCTCAATAATTCCTGTTACTCTCCAGACTCACCTCCTTAGCCCAAAACTCCTGCCTAATGATCATGCATGTGTTTAGGACCAGAAACTATTTTACCAAATATTATTTTCACCAAAAAGCATTTCATTGACTTAAGCTTTCAAACCCCGTGAGATGGGATATGTACTACAAGTCCTCAAACTAGGGAATTCATTTTGAACCACATATTTTATTTAAAACCCATTATCAAAATGGCTTCTCAAAACCACAATATTATTATTTTAAAATTTATTTTACTATTTTATTTAAATGCCTTCCTGTGAGGCCAAAAATGGTCTCTTACGAAGGACAATTATTGTTATTGCTTTCAAAATATTTCAGAAAATTTGCGGAAACTCAGTGGATATATATATATTCCATATATATGAGTTTCAAAACATGGTCATGTTCGAAATATTTGGCAAACCCCTTCAAAACCCTTCCTGCCTATTTCAAGCTTTTGGAAAATTTCTTTGGGTCAAGGTAGAAGACCATGGTTGAAATATGAAGATTGAACAAGGAAGGAGCAGGAAAAGTAATAGTCTCATGAGTACCCTAACTAAATACCAGGTTATAAATCATCCTTCCATTTATATTTCTTGAACAAGGAAGGAGCAGACAAAGTAATAGTCTCATGAGTACCCTAACTAAATACCAGGTTATAAATCATCCTTCTATTTATATCTCTATCAAGAAAGTCATGGCGAACCATGCTATCGTAATGTAGATATCTCTCGGGAAGAAGAATCTCTTCTTCATCGTCCAGTCTAATAGGTATCTCAAAGTGTATAGCAAGACGAGTAGCATAGATACCTCCATAGACAACGCCTTTAGAACGGTTCGTGTTCAACCGTTGAGCTACTATAGCGCCCAAGCTATAAGTTTTATCATTATAAAGGGCTTCGCGCAAGACCGCAAGATCTGGGGAGCTAAGGGACCCAGCTTTCCCACGGCCAATCAAACATTTTCCAACAAACAATGAGAAGTACTGAAGCATGGGAAAATGAATGCTAGCAGCTCTAGTGTAAGACACTCCTCTCTCCTCTCCTATAGGAATTGTATCGATGAAAGCTTCCAAGTCCCGTGGACGAGGTTCATGAATATCCCCAACGTAAGGTAATTTGCAAACATTTGCAAAAATCTTGGAGTTACATGCGTTGGGGGATATCATAAAGTTTGAACTCAACCATAGGAGTATTCTCCCTTGGATAGAAGTTAAAGCTTTGCACGAAGATATTAGTGAGGAGGAGGTATAGCGGACACTTATCTTCAACAAAGGCGGTAAGGCCTGCGTTCTCCACCAAGTAGTAAAAGTCCTCATAAAGTCTGGCGCCGCGTAAGAACACATCGCTTGGCCACTCGCACACTCAAACTTGTGCGACTCGAGGGACCAGATACTTGGGCTTCTTCTCATTTCCATCATCCTTGGGGTCACGGCTTGACGAGCGTCTTAAGAACCTCCTCATCTTTTCCCTTTTCCTATCTCTCAAAATTTATGACATTTTTAGTGATTCTAAGGAAAAGTGAATAAGGCTCAACTAAACTCATAGCAACTACTCCCACAAGTGCCTAGAGGCCATATTACACATAATAACTACTTGGGACCAGCTAAAATTGGCATGCAAAGCTCAAGAACAGGGTCACCAAGGCAGCAAAAATACGTGAAGTATAAGGCACTAGAGCAAAAACTAATTGGACCAATGGAGGAGTCACTTACCAAGGAGTAATTTTCCCAAAACAGTTCAGAGAATGGTGCTTTGAGCAAGGAGATCGAATATCCCAGCAAGAGGAGCAAGAACACGGGTTTGAGCTGTGAAACGATTTTTTTTGGAGGTAGGAGAAGTGGATGAGAGCTCGAATGAGTGGAGGGGGTGCATGTGGGCCCCACAAGCCAGGTAGGCGCGGCCAGGGGGGTGCTCGTGCTTCCAGGGCTTGTGGCCCACTGGTGCAGCTCTTCGTCCGAGCATTTTTCAAAAATTCCAGAAAAAATCATACTTGATTTTCAGGACGTTCAAAGAACTTTTATGTTCGGGGTACTTTTCTATGGGATGCTAAGACAGAAAACAGGGAAAACTAAACTAAATCTATCATTTTTCTTCTAAGCAACCGAAGGTCAAAGCTTGGAGCATAGGTTTGTGACTCCTCGATTCATCCATCTCATGGTCATCGGAAGAAATCCGTCAATGAGGTTGATCAAGTCTCCTCGACAAACCTTTTCGAATCGCAAAAGAGAACGGAGAATTTCGGTTAGTCACTAGGTCACCTCAATGGGGATGTGTATCTCCCCAACAAGCAAATCATACTTCACCTTAAAAGGAGGAATAGGGCATTCAAAGCTCCCAATAAGAATCGATGAAGTTTTTTCGATAGCATTGATGCAATGTACTCGATATTATTTCTTTACAAAGTGCCGCGTATGCTCATTACCGTTGACATGGAAAGTGACATTGCCTTTGTTGCAATCTATAACAGCCCCTGCAGTGTTTAAAAAGGGTCTTCTAAGGATGACCGCCATGGCATCGTCCTCGGGAATATCCAGAATAACAAAGTCTGTTAAGATAGTGACATTCGCAACCACAACAGGTACATCCTCGCAAATGCTAATAGGGAAAGCATTTGATTTTTCGGCCATTTGCACAAAGATTTCAGTGGGTGTCAACTTATCCAGTTCAAGTCTATGATAAAGAGAGAGAGGCATAACACTAACACCGGCTCCAAGATCGCATAAAGCAGTTCTAACGTAGTTGCCATTAATGGCACAAGGTATAGTGGGCACATCGGGATCACCTAGTTTCTTAGGAGTTCCACCCTTGAAGGTATAATTAGCGAGCATGGTGGAAATCTCAACCTCAGGTATCCTCCTCTTATTAGTCACAATATCCTTCATGTACTTAGCATACGAAGACATTTTGAGCATATCTATCAAACGCATTTGCAGAAAGACAGGTCTGATCATTTCAACAAATCGCTCAAAATCCTCATCATCCTTTTTCTTGGATGGTTTGGGAGGAAAGGGCATAGGTTTCTGAACCGTTGGTTCCCTTTCTTCACCATGCTTCCTAGCAGTGAAGTCATTCCTATCGTATCTCTTGTTCTTAGGCTGTGGGTTATCAAGATCAACATGTTCAATCTCCACATCCTTATCATTGCTAGGTTGAGCATCAACATGAACATCACTATCGATATCATCATTAGGCTCATGTTCATCACCAGATTGTGTTTCAGCATGAGAAACAGAGGCATCGTTTGGACTCTCAGGGGTAGCAGCAACAGGGTTGCTAGCGTGCAGGTTCCTATCATCTTTCTTCTTCTCTCTAGGATGACTAGGTGCATTAGTGCTAACTCCTTGAGAATCTTGTTTAATTCTCTTCGGATGACCCTCAGGATACAAGGGTTCCTGGGTCATTCTACCGCCTCTAGTGACGACTCTGACAGAATTGTCATTCAACGCATTGAGCAAGTCATTCTGAGCTTTAAGTACTTGTTCTACTTGAGTAGTAAGCATAGAGGCATGTTTACTCAAGAGCTTAAGATCATTGACATTTCTGTCCACACAAGCACTTCAATGACTAAGCATACGAGCATTCTGTTCCAATTGTCTGCTAACATAATCATTGAAACTCTGTTGTTTGGCAACAAAGTTATCAAATTCATCCAAGCATAAGCTAGCAGGTTTATCAAAAGGAATATCACTCTCATCAAACCTACGCAGAGAATTTACTTCTACTACCTGTATCGGGTTATCAAGACCATGGATCTCTTTGATAGGTGGTTGATTTTTGACATCTTCAAATTTAATGCCTTTGACTCGCATAGATTTCTTAGCTTCTTGCATATCTTCGGGACTGAGGAATAGAATACCTCTTTTCTTAGGAGTTGGCTTAGGAGGTGGTTCAGGAATAGTCCAAGCATTGTCATTGCACAAGATGTTATTCAATAGAATCTCACCTTGTTCTACGGTTCTTTCCCTAAAAACACAACCAGCACAACTATCTAGATGGTCTTTGGAAGCATCGGTAAGTCCATTATAGAAGATATCAAGTATTTCATTCTTCTCAAGAGGGTGATCAGGCAAAGTATTCAGCAGCTGGACAAGCCTCCCCCAAGCTTGTGGGAGGCTCTCTTCTTCAGCTTGAGCAAAGTTGTATATTTTCCTACAAGGCAACTTGCTTCTTATGGGCAGGGAAATATTTTTCAGAGAAGTAGTAGACCATATTCTGGGGGCTACGCACACAACCAGGAGCAAGAGAAGTGAACCAAGTCTTAGCATCATCCTTTAGCTACAAAGGAAACAGCTTGAGGATATAGTAGTGGCGGATATTTTCCTCACTCGTGAATAGGGTGGCTATATCGTGCAGTTTGGTAAGATGGGCTACAACCGTTTCAGACTCATAACCATGAAAAGGATCATATTCGACCAGAGTGATTAACTCAGGGTCGACAGATAATTCATAATCCTTATCGGTCACAAAGATAGGTGATGGGGTTATAGTCCTAGGGTAGGGTCATAGGCCTGCCTTGTAAGTCCTACCCAAGGACTACCCCCCATAAGGGACAAGGCCCTTAGTCAGTTCCGACTGAACTAAGGAGTTTCCATCATCCAGTCGGTAACAGGCCCTCGACCACCCAGTCGGAGACTAGCATTCGGAGAATATCAAACTAACCGACTGGATTCCACTCCGTACATCGTAACCCCCCTGGAGGGAAACGGTCGTACGTTTCCAGGTGCATTTATTAGCATTTAGGACGTGCGTTACCTGTAACGTAGGCATTCAATCGCCACTACTCCACCCCTGTATCAGAACCATTGTGGAGGGCAGCGCACTCTATATAAGCCACCCTCCCCCGCTGGTGCAGGGGTTAGCAAATCATTGTATTCCATATTCCACTCGACAACAAGATCCCAGAGCACTGAGACGTAGGGCTATTACCTCCACCATAGAGGGGCCTGAACTCATACAACCTCGCCGTAGCTTGGACTCTGCCCATCCTTTTCGTACCCTAGACATCTACTGTCAGGCTTATACCCACGACAGTTGGCGCCCACCGTGGGGCAGGCGTCTAAGCGAATTCCGGCTAGTTTGCGACTACATCACTTCGTCATGTCGTCCGGTGGAGATTCGAGCATGGGTCACGAGATCCTCTTCGGCGCTCTCTCCTTCATCGTCGACGATTCGGCATGGCTTCGGGACGCCCCTCTCGACGTCGAGGCGCTTCCCCGTCGCGGGGCTACGCACTTCCGTGCTGGCGCCCGCGGCATTCTTCTTCTCTAGTAGTCGGCTCCGGTGTCGACCTACACCGCCGTCACGCGCCACAACAAGCGGTCCCGCCGTCCGCGGCTCCAGCATTGGGTGCAACACGCCCAGGCGCGCCAGAACGCGTCTTCACAAGTGGAGGTTCTAGAGTCAATTGTGGTTGCCCCGCCGTCCCAATGCTCGGGCTCGATTCCGACTGAGTTTCCTTCCGAGTACGCGGGTCGCAGACCTGCAGTAGAAGTACACATGGCCAATTCCCATGAAGATCCCCGTCAAGCTGGACGGAACGAGCACGAGATCGGCGAAACGTCCGGCGCGCGTCGTCCGCCTCGCCATTCTGCCAGTCGGCACACTCGACGGAGCAACGTAGAGCTGTTCCACACACCTCTCCTCAACTTGTCCACGGCTGCCAAGATAGCCGATTCCCTTCAGCCGACTGATTTAGAGGCTGGCAGGGGAATCGAGCAAATCCGCGCCCTGTTGCACACGGCGCGGCAGCAAAATTCGGCGGTCTCCCAGTCGCACAACAGGATCTACAATAGTTCTATTCATGCGAATACGCATCAGTCAGTTCATAGCCCTGGTTCTCATCAGCGACACAGAGGAGGCAGTCGTTCCATAAATCCCGAAGATCGTCGCCGTTCACGCACCCCTCCACGGGGTGGGCCCTACGGGCCCCGACATCATGATAATCGGCGTTCAGTCGGCGGCACTTACGACCCAAGGCCCGACGCAAGAGGGCATATCACCCAGCGGAGGGTCGACATGGGCCGAGCCCACCGCGATGGTTACGATATTGACCGTCCGAGTGGAAGCAGGACCATCGTTTCTGGTCCCGAGTGTTTCAGTCGAGCCATCCGTTCGGCTGACATCCCTCCCAACTTCCGATTGGCGACGGGAATTAGCAAGTTTACAAGCGAGTCCAAGCCAGAAACGTGGTTGGATGATTACTGAGTAGCGGTCCAGATCGGAGGAGGAGACGACCATGTCGCCATGAAGCACCTCCCTCTGATGCTTGACGGCTCGGTGCGAGCGTGGCTGAACCAGTTGGCCCCCTCAAGAATCTACAGTTGGGCAGATCTGGCCCGAGTGTTCATCAGGACCTTCGAAGGGACGTGCAAGCGCCCTGTTGGCCTCGTGGAGCTCCAGCACCACGTCCAGAAACAGAATGAGCCCGTGCGAGATTTCATTCAGCGTTGGATAACTCTCTACCACACGGTGGAGAACGTCACGGAGCATCAAGCAGTCTGCGCCTTCAAGGTAGGCGTGCGGTACAGGGATCTGTACCTGAAGATCGGCCGAACAGGCGACATCTCCATGAGCAAGATGATGGAGATAGCAAAACGCTATGCAAATGGCGAAGAAGAAGACCGCATCCGAAGCGGCAAGCACAAAACAGTCACTGATGGAGATGGGGGCAACACTCGGAAGCAGAAGCAGAAAGCTCCGACCGCTCCGCAAGCAGAAGCTGCAACCGTAACCAATGCCAAGTTCAAGGGCAAAGGGAAGGCTCAGTTCACCCCCAAGAAGAAGCAGTTCAATAACCCCATCCTAGACCAGCCATGTCCGGTTCATACGAAGATGGATGAAGAGGGCAACCCCATATATGCGAAGCATACCACTTGACAGTGTCGCCTCCTGATCCAGGGGTTCAGCGAAGGGCAACCGAGTGAGAAGGACCATGAACAAGATGAGGAGGATAAAGAGGATCCGTTCCCCCAAGTCCATGCAACTCTGATGATTTTTGCTGACGTTGAGAGTAAGAGTCTACTGAAGCTGGTGAACAGGGAGGTGAACATGGCCACCCCTACCAACCCCAAGTTCCTCAAATGGTCTCAGACTGCGATCACCTTCGACCAGTCGGATCATCCGGCACATGTACCCACCCCGGGGAGACAGGCTCTGGTCGTCGACTCGGTGGTGGAAGGAGTCCGACTGCGCAAAGTCCTCATGGATGGCGGCATCGGCTTGAACATCATGTACGCGGACACACTCAAGGGGATGGGCATCCCGATATTCAAACTCAGCGAGAGCAGCATGCAGTTCCATGGAGTCGTCCCTGGACGGAAGGCCAAGTCACTCGGCTAGATCGCGTTGGACGTCGTTCTCAGCTCCGACAAAAACTTCCGCAAGGAAAAGCTGACGTTCGAAGTGGTGGACTTCCAGAGCGCTTACCACGCAATTCTGGGCCGCCCAGGGTATGTGTGTTTCATGGCCCGTCCATGTTACGTATACCTGAAGCTGAAAATGCCAGGCCTGAAAGGCGTGATCTCCATCACGGGCAATCGACAGCGAGCTGAAGTGTGTCTGCAGCAGGGATCAAGAATCGCTGATCAGCAGATGGCCGTCCTCGAGCTCGACGAGTACAAGTAAACAGTCGACCCCGCCGACCTGATGCGCTCGAAGAAGCCAGCTTCAGAGTCCGCATTCCAGTCGGCGGGAGAAACGAAGAAGGTCGGCATCCACCCGACGGACGACACGGCTGCCCCGACGAACATCTCCACCACCCTCGATCCTAAATAGGAAGCCGAGCTCACTCAATTCCTCCATGAGAACTGGGACATCTTCGCATGGAAACCCTCTGACATGCCAGGTGTACCCAAGGAGTTGGCTGAGCACCGACTGCATGTGGATTCCACCGCTCGGCCCGTCCGAGAGCGCCTGCGCCGGTCCGCCGCGCACAAGAGGAAGGCAATCGGGGAAGAGGTGGCCAAGCTGCTGGCAGCCAACTTCATTCGTGAGGTTCACCACTCCGAGTGGCTCGCCCATGTTGTCATGGTGCCCAAGAAGGACAAGTCGCTCCGAATGTGCATCGACTTCAAGCATCTCAATAAGGTCTGCCCGAAAGACCATTTTTCGCTCCCCCCGCATAGATCAAATTGTCGATTCGACTGCGGGTTGGGAGCGTTTGTCATTTCTTGATGCCTACTTGGGCTATCATCGGATTCGTCTGTATGGCCCCGATGAATTAAAAACAGCCTTCATCACCCCATTCGGGTGCTTCTGCTACATCACTATGCCATTCGGTTTGAAGAATGCAGGAGCTACCTTTATGCGCATGATCCAAAAATGCCTTCTCGACCAGATCGGTCGGAATGTGGAGGCATATATGGACGATATCGTAGTCAAGTCACGCAAAGGTTCCGACCTGCTGACTGACTTGGCAGAAACATTCGCCAACCTTGGTAGGTACGATATCAAGCTCAACCCCGCCAAATGTTCATTCGGCGTTCCCAGTGGGAAGTTACTCGGTTTCTTCGTTTCCGAACAAGGGATCGATGTCAACCCCGAAAAGATCGGGACCATCGTCCGAATGGAGAGGCCGGTCAGAATACACGATGTTCAACGGCTCACAGGTTGCCTAGCGGCTTTGAGCAGGTTCATCAGTCGACTTGGCGAGAAAGCACTTCCTCTGTACCGACTCATGAAGAAATCAGATACTTTCGAGTGGACAGACGAAGCCCAAGTCGCATTCGATGACCTCAAAGTCCTACTTTCCACCCAACCGGTTCTTACTGCTCCGCTCAGTAAAGAGCCCCTTCTTCTGTATATCGCGGCTACAAATCAAGTCGTCAGTACTGTTCTTACAGTCGAACGAGAAGTACAAGGCAAAGCATACAAAGTTCAGCGGCCAGTGTACTACGTCTCCGAAGTCCAGACTCCTTCCAAGCAGAGGTATCCCCACTATCAAAAACTTATCTACGGGATCTACATGACTGCGAAGAAGGTGGCCCATTATTTCCAAGACCACTCGGTGTCTGTCGTTTCTGATGCTCCGTTGTCGGAAATTCTCCACAATCGAGACGCGTCAGGCCGAGTGGCGAAGTGGGCAATGGAGATGCTGTACTGCGATATCAAGTTCGAGGCCAAGAAAGCTATTAAGTCTCAAGCTCTGGCTGACTTCATAGCAGAATGGGTAGAACAACAGCAACCGACCCACATCTACTCGGCCCATTGGACAATGTTCTTCGATGGGTCCAAGATGTTGAATGGCTCCGGCGCTGGCGTTGTGATCATATCGCCAAAGGGCGACAAACTCAAGTACGTGCTACAGATACACTTCGATTCCTCCAACAACGAGGCATAGTATGAAGCTCTCCTCTACGGATTGCGCATGGCCATCTCACTCGGCGTCCGTCGCCTGATGGTCTACGGCGATTCGGATTTGGTGGTCAATCAAGTGATGAAAGAGTGGGATGTCAGGAACCCCACCATGACCACATACTGCAATGCAGTGAGGAAGCTTGAGAAGAAGTTTGAAGGTCTAGAACTTCACCATGTTCCGAGACTGAAGAACCAAGCAGCTGATGAGTTGGCAAAACTCGGATCCACTCGGAGACCAGTCTCGAGTGACGTCTGCCTCGAGCACCTTCACCTTCCCTCAGTAAAAGAAGATCCTTTTACAGAGGAACCAGTACAACCAAAGAGTTCAACAAATTCGACTGAAGCAATGTAAAGAACAAGTATTGGTGAAATAATATAAAGCAGATTGAGTTTTTTGCAGGTTCAAAGTTCTTCCGCGGTCGCAGACTCCGGTCTAAAAAAAACTTAGCTGCGATCCAGAATCGCCTAAGTATTAACTTTCTCCGAGTGTGCACTTGACGTCACACTCGGGGACTTAGCTGCGATCCAGAATCGCCTAAGTATTAACTTTCTCCGAGTGTGCACTTGACGTCACACTCGGGGACTTAGCTGCGATCCAGAATCTCCTAAGTATTACCTTTCTCTGAGTGTGCACTTAACGTCACACTCGGGGACTAAGCTGCGATCCAGAATCGCCTAAGTATTAACTTTCTCCGAGTGTGCACTTAACGTCACACTCGGGGACTTAGCTGCGATCCAGAATCGCCTAAGTATTAAGTTTCTCCAAGTGTGCACTTAACGTCACACTCGAGGACTGAGTTGCGATCCAGAATCGCCTAAGTATTAACTTTCTCCGAGTGTGCACTTAACGTCACACTCGGGGACTTAGCTGCGATCCAGAATCTCCTAAGTATTAACTTTCTCCGAATGTGCACTTAACGTCACACTCGGGGACTTAGCTGCGATCCAGAATTGCCTAAGTATTAACTTTCTCCGAGTGTGCACTTAACGTCACACTCGGGGACTTAGCTGCGATCCAGAATCGCTTAAGTATTAACTTTCTCCGAGTGTGCACTTAACATCACACTCGGGGACTTAGCTGCGATCACGAATTGCCTAAGTATTAAATTTCTTCGATTGTGCACTTAACGCCACACTCGGGGACTTAGCTGCGATGCAGAATCGCCTAAGCATCCACATGCCTTCAATTGTATCGTACAGGTACACTCGGGAACTCCACAGACCCTCATTGAGGCTCATGTGGATGTCAAAACAACTGACAACTACATGAGTTGCAGACCCTCATTGAGGCTCATGTGGATGTCAAAACAACTGACAACTACATGAGTTGCTGACCCTCATTAAGGCTCATGTGGATGTCAAAACAACTGACAACTACATCAGTTGCGGCCCCTCATTAAGGCTCATGTGGATGTCAAAACAACTGACAACTACATCAGTACCAACTCGCCCCGATTACGACCTGATAGTCGCACTCGACAACCTAGCTGCGATCCCGCATCGCCCAAGTACTCTTTGACCTCCGAGTACGTCCTACCGATCCACTCGGCGATCCTACCGATCCACTCGGTGATAATACAGATCCAATCGGAAATTCCACGGACCCTCAATGAGGCTCATGCAGATGTCAAGACAACTGTCATGTTCCGAATGTTTGCCTGTGGCTTCACCAAGAAACGCCAAACAAAAACTCGAGTCAAAAATGCAATAGAAGAGCAAAGGATTCGATTCAAAGTTCAAACAAAGATAGTGGCTCGGTGTGGATCAAGCTTACCCACACCGAAACAAGAATGTGACCGCCAACAGCAGTGGCCAAAGTTTCTTACAAATCAACACTCGGCGTACCGAGGATAAAGTTTTCTTACGCGTCGTCTGGATTGGCGCCAGGACTGGAGGGCTCCACGAAGGTGTCCAGGTCGATTCCGTCGGTGATGCGGGTGGCACTTTCAAGGAAGGTTTCCATGAAGTATTCGAATCGAAGTTTCTTCGTGTTGGCGACCTTCAACACTTTCAGCTTCTCCTCGCGCACCTCCTTGCAATGCACTCGGACCAAGGACAGAGCAACGTCTGCACCACAGCGAGCCGCAGATTTCTTCCATGACTACACTCGGTTGGGGACCTCCTCCAGTCGACTCATCAAGTTTTCCGTGTCCTGTCGCGACTCATCTTCCGGCCAAAGCTCCTTGTCGATCCGGCCGACGACTTCTCTCAGTCGACCGATGAAAGGACCAACTTTGCCCACGCGAATGTGCGCTGCGAGCAGGTCTCGATTGGCGTCCTCGCCGAGTGGAATGTTCTCGCGAATCGACCGCTCCACGTCAGCTGCTTCAGCTTCAGCGTCCACGCAAAAAACCGCAAACACAGGGCAAGCAAACAATCAGCGCCGAGTGTAACGCACGTACCACAAAGCACTCGGAAAAACAGGTCTTACCACCCAGACGCGTCATCATCTGCCGAGCCCAGCACTGACGTATTTCTCCTGTGCTATACACCGTTTGTTCAGCACATCCATTTGTCCCATCAGCGTGGAACTTTGCTTCCCCATCTTCTCAACTTCAGCAGTCAGCGCTTTGTTCACTTCACGAGCCTGCTCCAACGACTTCTCTCGTTCTGCCAACACTTCCTTCATTCCAGCCATTGCAATCAGTGCCGCATCCAGCTCACCAGTAAATTGCACCTTTTCTGCCCTGAGAGTCTCATATGCTGTCCGCATCTCGCAAGTTTTCTGCCAGTCAGCGCCAAGAGACGATCAGACAAATCCAACAATACCAAGTCTAAGTTCTTCAGACCCCTGCCGACGCAAGCAGTCGACAGCGGTCTCGGGGACTACACCCAGTGGGTTCACTGAGAGTGACCCCACTGGCATGCAACTCAAACAGGTCCGCCCTATCGAGATTCATGACAACACCTACGCCTACAAGGCTAATACCACCCGACCTGAGTAAAATTACTCTCGGAGACTCTTACAGTAGGTGCACTCCGAGTGCCCCAACTGTTAGCAGTCGACCATATTATTTACGAATATGACTAAGTCAGAGACAATATGCATAAAGACAACTGCCGGTGCAAGCACTCGACAGAAGTCTCGGGAACTACACCCACTGGGCTCACCCAGAGTGAACCCATTGCAAACATCATATGGTATCCGAGCACACGCAGTGGGTTACAAGAGAAACAAGAGAAAAGCAAATACTTACTAGAGTACTTACTCGGATATCGTCCCGCAGCTCCAAGTTTCGCTGGTACAGAGAGGCGATGGAGAAGTACGCCTTCTTGGCTTCTCCCGCCATCAGCTCTGCCTGCACCATGGCTCCCTTGGCCGCTCCCACCTGATCCTCCACGAGGTGTTCGATGTTGAACTCGACATTTGACGGGCATGGCATCGTTGGAAGCTCCTTGGGCATCCCAAGGCCCGTTCAGTCGGTTCAGCAGCCACTAGCGCCTCCTCAGTCGGAGGCATCGCCTCATTCGGCGGCACGACCGCGGCGAGAGCAGTAACTGGCGGGGCAGCCTCAAGGACAGGCTCCGCAGCTTGCTCAGGTCTCCCCTGGTCACCCTCATCCACATAAATCGCCCCTGCCGGACCGAACGGCGTGGGATCTCAGAAAAAGAAAGGGGCAAGACCAAAGACAGAATCCGTGATGCAATAATATAAAACTCTTGGAATCGCTACAACGCACCTGGCTGGGACGAGACGACGTTGTCCGCGTCCATGGGATCATCCCTGGCGCGCCGGAGAGGTGGCAGAGGTGGCAACCCTGTCGAGTGAAATTCATTCGACCAATAAAACAGCAGTCCAATCGGATATCAGAGGAAGTTAGAGGAACAGTACACTTACGTCGAGGTGACGGGAACGACGACCCTTATCCGCGGCAAAATCTTCCGAGGTTTAGACCCACTAGATTTGGCCACCTTGGAAGGCTAACCCACGGGCTCGACAGCAACGTCCCTGGCCCTCTTGGTGCTCCAAGCACTCGGGACCACGGGAGCAGCAGGCAGAGCACTCGAGGATGCTGGAGGGCCCGAGGGAACCACATGTTCATGTCGGCGCTTGGTCCGGTGCTCTGGCAGCGGAGGCGGTGAGTCCTGCTCTTCGTCTTCCTCCTGTTCTTCACCAGACTCCTCCTCCGTCTCCCCACTGTCGGAGACATACTCGCCGCTCTCCACACTGCCCTCCTGGCTGCCTTCTTCCTCCTCCTCAGCCGGGTTCCCGTTCGAGACAGGAGAAAACCAGTTGGTCCACTTCTGCGTAAAATACAGTCGGCGACATCAGACGACAGGCAGAGATTCAAGAAAGCGATAAAACTAAGACAGATACGTGCACTCGACAAATAGTACTCACCTGGTTCAGAGGAGGATTGTCCGCGCTGAAAGCCCTCACTCGCCGAGACCCTCTGGGGTTCTCACAGGCGCCTGTGATCTGGAGCACCCAAGACGCCACCTTCCCCTCGGTCACGCTCAAGACGTTGGTCCGAGTGGAGTCTTTGGGCCCCGTGTAGTGCCACATGGCGTGGTCGCGAGCCTGCAGTGGTTGTATGCGCCGACCAAGGAAAATCTCCAGCAAATCTATGCCAGTGACTCCCCTTCTGACGACGTCTACGAGTGCGTCGACCAGGGGCTGGATGTCGGTCTTCGTGAGCGCAATCTGCTTAGGTGGAGCGGAACGATCTAAGCTAAAGGGAGGCAACCATGTCGAGGCATTCGGGCAGGCAACGTCTTGGCAGTAGAACCACGTCGACTGCCAGTTCCTAACCGACTCACTCAGCTGAAGAGCAGGATAACTACTCCGACTATTTTTCTAGAAACCTAAGCCTCCGCAGAGTTGGAGAAGATGTGTTTTATCATCCGACTGGCTGAGTCGTTTGATAGTTTGAGATCTAGCAGAGAATATATGTTTGAACAGCCCCCAATGGGGAGGGAAGCCGATGAAGCACTCACACAGAACTATGAAAGCGGAGAGATGGGCAATAGCATTCGGGGGAGAGTGGTGAAGCTGTGCCCCGAAGTGGTTCATAATGCCCTTGAAGAAAGGATGCGGGGGCAGAGAGAAACCTCGATAGACATGGCTGAGCAGCAGGACGCGCTCCCCCTCCCGGGGCGCCGGCTCGACCTCATTCTCCGCTGGCAGCCTCCAAGACCTGTGCATGGTCATCCCGTGCTCCACCAGCTGCAGCAGATCCCCCTCCGTCATCGTGGAGGGGAGGAAGTCGCCTTGGATCCACCCCACCGGCAACGGCCGCTGCCGCCGCTGAGTAGGAGCCGCCGCCTTCCCCTTCTTCTTCCTTGCCTCCATCTTGCTAGTCTGACCCTTGTTCACGGAAGCTGCGAATCCGCAAAGGGGAAGGAGGAGTGGGGAGGTTAGGTGCGCTGGAGGCGGCGAGAAGGACGAAGCAAAGGCAAAAGATCCGGCGGGCGTAACAAAAAACCCTTGCCGCTGGGATTTAAGTAAGGTTTCGACTGGGTCGCTGGCAGGTGGACCCAAAACCTTATCCCCCGACCGACCGCGGCGATATCAGTGGAGAGGATGAAGGCGCGAGAATCGAGGCGTCAGGTGCTACTCGAGCGCGCTGGCGTCATCCCCGCTGAGCGCGCGGAAACCGAAATTTGAGGATCCCGGAAAATCCGCCGCTGTCAGTTGACTGGTCACGTCAAGAGATACCCTGGAAGCACTCGGTTTCCGATAGTTTGTTCCACAAAGATTTCCACTCCGATCGTTGGTCAGAGAAGATAAAATGGATCGAGGCAAGCAACGCCAAAGTCACATCCATTCCAGTCGGATCCAAACTTCAAGCATCGCTTCGTCGTTCCAACCCCAATCCATTCGGGGACTAATGATGGGGTTATAGTCCTAGGGTAGGGTCATAGGCCTGCCTTGTAAGTCCTACCCAAGGACTACCCCCATAAGGGACAAGGCCCTTAGTCAGTTCCGACTGAACTAAGGAGTTTCCATCATCCAGTCGGTAACAGGCCCTCGACCACCCAGTCGGAGACTAGCATTCGGAGAATATCAAACTAACCGACTGGATTCCACTCCGTACATCGTAACCCCCCTAGAGGGAAACGGTCGTACGTTTCCAGGTGCATTTATTAGCATTTAGGACGTGCGTTACCTGTAACGTTGGCATTCAATCGCCACTACTCCACCCCTATATCAGAACCGTTGTGGAGGGCAGCGCACTCTATATAAGCCACCCTCCCCCGCTGGTGCAGGGGTTAGCAAATCATTGTATTCCATATTTCACTCGACAACAAGCTCCCAGAGCACTGAGACGTAGGGCTATTACCTCCACCATAGAGGGGCCTGAACTCATACAACCTCGCCGTAGCTGCGACTCTGCCCATCCTTTTCATACCCTACACATCTACTGTCAGGCTTATGCCCACGACAATAGGCGAAGTAGAAAACTTCGGGTCGTATTTCATCCTAGCGTTCAGAGATTTTTCTATCCACTTGAGCAGTAATTTCTCAACATCATAGCTATCCTTACACACAAGAAAATCCTCAGCTATCTCTCCCTCCATAACATAATGCTCGGGCATAACAAGCAATTCAGGCATAATAGCAGGTTCTACCTCAATAATATTTGCATTTTCAGAAGTATCATCACATATAGCAGCAACTCTAGCAATTTGTGCATCAAGGAATGCACCTAGTGGCAAAGTAGTATCAAGCATAGCATCATCAGGCAAAGGAGTATCAAGCATAGCATCATCAGGCAAAGCAGTATCAAGCATAGCATCATCATAAGCATCATGAGTATTCAACCCAAATTTATTGATTCGACTCAAGGGGAAGCCAAAGAATATTCTCAAGTATTAGCAGTTGAGTTGTTAATTCAACCACACCTAAAAGATTTAGTATCTGCAGCAAAGTATCAGTAGCAAAGTAGTACGATAGCAGCTGTAGCAACATTAACCAGTAGCAGCAAAGTAACAACAGTAGCAGCAGAGTAACAGTACCAGCAACGACATCAGTAGCAGCAAAGTAACATAGCAAGGACCGGTAGGAAAAACTCGTAGGCATTGGATTGGTGATGGATGATTATGCTGGATGTTATTCATCATGCAACAGTTATAACATGGAGAGATATGTAACCAGCTCCAGTTCGTCAATCTAATGTAGGCATGTATTCCGTATGTAGTCATACGTGCTTAGGGAAAAGAACTTGCATGACATCTATTTTCCATCCCTCCCGTGGCAGCGGGGTCCTAATGGAAACTACGGGATATTAAGGTTCTCCTTTTAATATAGAACCAGACCAACGCATTAACACTTGGTGAATACATGAACTCCTCATAGTATGGTCATCTTCGGGAGTGGTTCCGGCTATTGTCACTCTGGGGTTGCCGGGTCATAAGACATAGTAGGTGACTACAACTTGCAAGATAGGATCTAAAACACACATATATTGGCGACAACGTAATAGGTTCAGATCTGAAATCATGGCACTCGGGTCCTAGTGACAAGCATTAAGCATGGAAAAGTAGTAGCAACATCAATCTCATAACATAGTGGATACTAGGGATCAATCCCCATCAAAACTAACTCGATTACATGATAGATCTCATCCAACCCATCAACGTCCAGCAAGCCTACGATGAGACTACTCACGAACGGCGAAGAGCATCGTGGAATTGGTGATGAAGGAAGGTTGATGATGATGATGGTGACGATTTCCCCTCTCCGGAGACCAGAACGGACTCCATATCTGCCCTCCAGACAAAGAACAGGAGGTGGCGGCGCCTCTGTATCGTGAAACGCGATGAACTCTTCTCCCTGATTTTTTTTGGGCGAGACGGACTAAATAGAGCTGGATTTGGAGGCGGTGGAGCAACGTGGGCCCCACAAGCCTGCCAGGCGCGGCCAGGGGGGAGGGCCTGCGCGTGTTGGGCTTGTGGGCTCATAGCTCCACCCCTCCGGTTGATTCTTGCGCCAGTATTTTTCATTAATTCCAGAAAAATTCTCCGTAAATTTTCAGGTCATTCCGAGAACTTTTATTTCTGCACAAAAACAACACCATGGCAATTCTGCTGAAAACAACGTTAGTCCGGGTTAGTTCAATTCCAATTATGCAAATTTGAGTCCAAAACAAGGGCAAAAGAGTTCGGAAAAGTAGATACGATGGAGACGTATCACCCCACTTCTGCTTAAGCCAAAGCCCCACCTCTTTCCAGAAGGTCCCTAGTATCCCAAGGCATCATTTCAAACCAAGATATGGCATGCTCATGTGGGGAAAATGAGCAGCACATCTACAAGTTGATTTCTGGCTAAAAAGTAGCTTTGTATAGCAAGTACTAGCTACCCTCGTCTGCTTGATTTCAAACTTGGCAGTGTTGTATTCCTTGCATAGACAAGCATGCTAGACAAAGTCCCATCTCGAGATCACTCCATTAAGCACCCTCATTTCCAGCCTTAAGTTTGCTGCTACAAACTTAATGGCACTCAAAACCCAGTCTAAACTGATCCTCTTGGGTTCAAACTCTACCAGTGCTTCGTGGCATGCATGCCTTGCATGCTTGACACCTTGGCCTGGCCAAGGGGTGGCCCAGGACACCAAGTGGGGTGGTGACCACCTCCCCGGCGTGCAGAAACGGTGCTCTGCACCTTGTTTTCTTTCTCCAGGACGTATCCAACTGTTGCATCGTGTCTCAGAGCACCAGGGCATCTCCATTGACTGGTCCAAGATCTTCCCGACGCTAGCTAGCCTCCAAAGCGCCCCTGGGACGCGTGTGTTCTCGCATGCGAGAGAGCTCCAAGAGGTTTGGAACTCACCCTTCGCCCCCTCCATTTTACCTCTCTCCCCGAGCCCCTGCTGCATCACCTCTTCTCCCCTCACTTCCTAGCAACCTTCCTAACCTCCCCAACCCAGCCCGAGGCTGCCCGAGTCTCTCCTCTCCTTCCATGGCCGCAATGGCCACGCTTCAGCCATGCACGCGTCTGGGCTCGCCAGCCCCCCCCCCCACTCTCCTCCTCCGGCTGCGTAGGAGTGCCCCGGAGCTCCCCGCAAGAGCGAGGGCCGACCCCCTGCGGCCTCCGCCATTGTCAGGGCCCCCTCGCCCTAGGAGCCCTCCCGCGGAGCTGGGCCGCCAGGCGGGTGTAGATCTCCCCCCCGAGCTCGACGTTGGCCGCGGCATCGCCAGCCGTCGCCGGAGCCACAGTGGCGAGCCTCGGCGTGGCGGCCTCCCGCTCACAGCGCTCTTTCACCTATTCTAACAAGAGGAAGGTGAAGGACCTGACGGCTGGGGCCCGCCGATCATAGGCTCAACGGCCGGGCCCATGCGTTAAGTGGTCGTGCCTTCGGTAGAAGCCACCTCCCCGCACCAAAAACGTAAAAGGCGCTATACCCCTTCGGCATGGCCCCCCTGCTGGCCAGCTTGCGCCGGTGGGCCGGCCCATCTTCCTATCGACCGCCTAAGCGCAGGATAGCCCATGTTTCCTAGCCTTTTATAAATTTCCTTTTTGGCAGAAATTCATAAATCCATAGTTAAATCATTATAACTCCAAAAATGTTGATTCAAATTTCTGTAGGTCCCTAAATTCAAGATCTATTCAAAGATGTGTTTTCCACATTTTTCCAAGAAACTTCTCTGTTATGTTATTATTCAAAATCAGATTCAAATACTCCTAACATCCCCTTACAAAATTCCTATAGCATCCAAATCAACTCCAAATGGAGTGATTCCAAATTCCACAGCATTCTAGTACCATGGACTATTTTTGAAACCTTGGTCAACATTTTTATATGACATATTTCTGTTGCAATAACTAAATAGCTCCCTTTTTGCTATTTATCCAATATTAGAAAATCCCTAGTATATTCATATCGACTCCAAATCCAATGAGACAATTTCCTAAATATTTCTAAAATTATACTCTGTTAAATGAGTGCCTCCACTCATTTTATCATGATATTTCTGTAGACTTCTTTTAAGATCACCTATTCCTCGTTTCATCCATTGAAACATCCCTGAAGGTCCAAACCTCCTATAAAATCTTCAGGTATTTTTGTTATGACCAGAGTGGTCCAAGAAAAATAAAATTCCATTTATTTAGCACATTTGTTTCTGCTTGCTGTGTGGCTTACTGTGTGGTTTTCGACGATAGTTGACGGAGTACACGGAGTACTCTGAGTTGGATCGATAGACCTCGAAGACCCGAGACCATATGAGAGCAAAGGCAAGCATCCCTTTGACCATGTTTGAGAAAATACTATTGTCGGTGAATACTCACAACATAAGCCATGGGTAGGCTAAAAATGGTGGGAACCGAAGTGGCACCGGAGGACGTTGGGAACGAGGTTGGTACAAGCATGTAACACCCCTAATGCTGCCGGAGTGTATGATGTATGAATGGAACTACAAAGGGCTCCTGGAGCTGTATTGCGGAGGACGAAGAACGAGAAGCCGACACGTCTCTGCCTCTCCTATGTGGTTGGTGTGTGTGCTAACTTGGCCGACCCTCTGCATGGAGGGGGCGGGGGGTTTTATAGACGAACCCACCGGCCTACAATATGGATAAAGGGTACAATAGTGGGACCCGGCTCGCAGCCTCGCCAGCTGGCCAGGGGGCCCACGGGGGTCTTATATTGTCATTTGAGGGCCCCGCCGGCTGCGAGGTCCCGTCTAGTTGTGGGACCCGCCGGCTAGCCAATGAGGCTCTCATGTAAGGTTGACGCAGGACACATATGGTACGTCCGACGTCGTCCAACTAGATTCATTATGGGCAGACAGTACGGTCGCCTCCACTGTTCCCACGCCGAGTGGAGTAATGGAGTGGGAGTTTGACGGCCGACATTGTGCAGGGTGATGGATCAAAGCCGGAGGAGGTCAGCGGCGTGGCTGCCGACGCTGGTACCTGTCGTGCACTCCGATCCAGTACTGTTGCTGACGCATAGCCACCTTCAATTGTAGGGTCTCGCCATGACCTACGATCTGATGTGACTTGAGATCCCCAGCCGGCTAGCCTGCTTGATTGGCCGGCCTGGGCACGGTCGCCTCGTCCCCAGGCGGCTGGCTTGGCCTAGGCGGCAAGGGAGAGGTAGCCGTCTCGCCTCTAGCCGACAGGTGCTTCCTGGCCAGCCAGAGAATTGGCCGCCTGGCCCCATAGCCGGCAGGTGCTTCCTAGCCGGTCAGGGGACTTGGGCTTTGTAGAATTGTTTTGGTTATTCCTTCTGGGCTGAAGGTGAAGGAACAGGCTCGTTGGGCCTACCTCGGGGTTATCCCCCCGACAGTAGTCCCCGAAGCTGGGGAGGCCCGCCACTTGGGAGCGGGTGGCCTCACCGGCTTGATTGTTTGTTGTTGTATTCCTGCTGCTACGTGCAGCAGGGGACAACGGCTCGAAAGCGGGCTGGCTACCAAGCGAGCCGTACGCCGCGTAAAATGAGCCACGTGCCAGGCCCAGCTTGACATGATGATGGTTTATGCAGGTGACGGGACCGGGCCTGGGCCTTGGGTCCCGCCACGACTCCCCCTCGGCCCCCGTGTAGAGGATCCTCTGTAGATTTATGATAACCCACAAGTATAGGGGATCGCAACAGTTTTCGAGGGTAGAGTATTTAACCAAAATTTGTTGATTCGACACAAGGGGAAGCAAAAGAATATTCTCGAGTATTAGCAGTTGAGTTGTCAATTCAACCACACCTGAAAGACTTAGAATCTGCAGCAAAGTTTCAGTAGCAAGGTAGCGTGATAGTAATAGTAGCAGCGCTAATAGTAGCAGTAGTGACAGTAGTAGCGGTAACAGTAGCAAAAGTAACAGATGTAGCGGTAAAGTAACATAGCAAGGACCAGTAGGAAATACTCATAGGCATTGGATCGGTGATGGATAATTATGTCGGATGACATTCATCATGTAACAGTTATAACATGGGGAGATATGTAACTAGCTCCAGTTCGTCAATGTAATGTAGGCATGCATTCCGTATATAGTCATACGTGCTTATGGAAAAGAACTTGCATGACATCTATTGCCATCCCTCCCGTGGCAGCGGGGTCCTAATGGAAACTAAGGGAAATTAAGGGTCTCCTTTTAATAGAGAACCGGAACAAAGCATTCGCACACAGTGAATGCATGAACTCCTCATACTATGGTCAACTCCGGGAGTGGTTCCGACTATTGTCACTCTAGGGTTGCCGGGTCATAACACATAGTAGGTGACTACAACTTGCAAGATAGGATCAATAACACACATATATTGATGAAAACATAATAGGTTCAGCTCTGAAATCATGGCACTCGGGCCCTAGTGACAAGCATTAAGCATAGCAATGTAGTAGCAACATCAATCTTAGAACATAGTGGATACTAGGGATCAATCCCCATCAAAACTAACTCGATTACATGGTAGATCTCATCCAACCCATCACCGTCCAGCAAGCCTACGATGAGATTACTCACGAACGGTGAAGAGCATCATGGAATTGGCGATGAAGGATGGTTGGTGATGACAAAGGCGTCAATTCCCCCTCTCCGGAGCCTAGAACGGACTCCAGATTTGCCCTCGAGAGGAAGAACAGGTGGTGGCGGCGGCTCCGTATCGTAAAACGCGATGAACTCTTCTCCTTGATTTTTTTTCCGGTCGAAAGAGAATATATAGAGCTAGAATTGGACGCTGCGGAGCCACGAGGGGCACACAAGCCTGCTAGGCCCGGCCGGAGGGGGGGGGGGCTGGTGGGCTTGTGAGCTCCTGGCTCCGTCCCTTCATATGATTCTTGCGCCAGTATTTTTTATATATTCCACAAAAAATCATCGTAAATTTCTAGGTCATTCCGAGAACTTTTATTTCTACACAAAAACAACACCATGGCAATTCTGCTGAAAACAGCATTAGTCCGGGTTAGTTCCATTCAAATCATCCAAATTAGAGACCAAAACAAGGGCAAAAGAGTTTGGAAAAGTAGATACGATGGAGACGTATCAACTCCCCCAAGCTTAAAGCCTTGCTTGTCCTCAAGAAATTTAGTTGACAAACTGAAAGAGACAAAAGAAAAACTTTGACGAAATCTGTTTGATCTTGTTGTTGTAATTATGTCTAACTCATATTCAGATTTTCAGCAAGATCATAAACTAACCACATAATCAATGACATTTAGGTCTCAAGATATACTCATATCAATGGCATAATCAATTAGTGAGCAATAATAATAAGTTTCAATCGTCAACACTTCAATCAAAACAATCATGAGGCAATATGAACAGATGGTATCTCGCTAGCTGTTTCTGAGACCGCAAAACATAAATGCAGAGCACCTTCAAAGACAAAGGGCCGACTGAACATTGTAATTCATGGCAAAGAAGATCCAGTCACAGTCATACTCAATATCAATTAATATAAAAGCATTAAAATGACAGAGGTGCTCTCTAATTGGTGACTTCTATAAGAAGAGGATGACTCAACATAAACATAAGTAGATAGGCCCTTCGCACAGGGAAGCATTGATTTGCAGAGGTGCCAGAGCTCAAGCTTTTAAAACAGAGTTAAATAATTTTGGGTGGTATGCTTTCATTGTCAACGCAATGACCAAGAGTTTTCGCCATCTTCCATGCTACACATACTATAGGCGGTTCCCAAACAGAAAAGTAAAGTTTTTACTCCCCCACCACCGATCAATCACACTCCACGACTAGCTGAATCCTCGGGTGCCGTCCATACCAACAACAATCCAGGGGGAGTTTTGTTTGCAATTATCTTTTTTATTTGAGCATGGAACTGGGCATTCCAATTACCGGCCCATTTCTCGTGAGTGATAGTGAATAAACACGTATCGAGGATAACACGCCTAGCATGGAAGATAATGACCGCCCCTTGTTATCACATGAGCGGTTTGGGCATAGAAAACGGATTATTACTTGAAGATTTAGAGAGTGGCACATGCAAATTTACTTGGAACGGCAGGTAGATACCACATATAGGTAGGTATGGTGGACGCATATGGAACAACTTTGGGTTTATGGAAGGGGATGCACAAGCAGCATTCCCGCTTAGTATAGGTGAAAGCTAGCAAAAGACTGGGAAGCGACCAACTAGAGAGGGACAACAGTCATCAATACACATTGAAATTAACCAACGTTGAGTGCAAGCATGAGTAGGATATAAATCACCATGAACATGAATATCATAGAGGCTATGTTGATTTTGTTTCAACTACATGCGTGAACATGTGCCAAGTCAAGCCACTTGAATCATTCAAAGGAGGATACCATCCTATCATACTACGTCATAATCATCTGGAAATTCATGTTGGCATCCAAGACAAACCATTATAAGCTCCTAGCTAATTAAGCATGGCATCAGAAACTATGATCTCTAAGTTGTCATTGCAAACATGTTTCTCTCATAACATAGCTGAATTAGGAACGAAGAGCTAGTCATATTTACAAAAACAAAATAGGCCGAGTTCATACCAGCGTTTCCAGGCTCAGTCACTTCATCATATATCGTCATTATTGCCTTTCACTTGCGCGCCCGAATGATGTGAATCATAATGAGAGTGTTCGTGCATTGGACTAAGCTGGAATCTGCACGCAAACAGAGAGGAGAAGACAAAGTAATATGGCTCATTGACGGATAAACAAACATGCAAGTGAGAGCCACTAAACATTTTAACCATGGTCTTCTACCTTGACCCAAAGAAAAAGAAACCTATTTACACGGGAAAGCTCCCAACAAGCAAAAGAAGAAAGGGAAATCTTCTTGGGTATTCTTTTTAAAACACCACTAAGTAAGCAGAAAAGTAAACTTACAACTATTTTTTTTGTTTTTCTCAAATCAAAGAAACACACGAGAAGAAAGCGAGAAAAATAAATAAACTAGCACTACAGGAATCAGCTTCTTTGCCATCTACCATCACAGACGGCAAAGACAAAATCCCGGACGGCAAAGACAAAACAGCAGACGGCAAAGATTCTCACGGCCGACAAAATTTTTGCGTCAGCCTACAACGGCATAGGACCTTCTTTGTCGTCTGCCCCCCAAAGCGGACGACAAAGCTCTTTGTCGTCAGCTTTCCTTAGGAGCAGCCGGCAAAGTGCTCGAGACGGCAGCCGACAGGCGTTGCCTCCGTTAGGGGTTAACGGAGGATTTGCTGTCTGCCGCCCACTTTATCTTTGCCGTCTGCCTCCCCCTTTATCTTTGCCGTTTGCCTCCTCCTCCCCCCCTCCACTCTTTGCCGTCTGCCTCCCCCCCTCCACTCTTTGCCGTCTGCCTCCTCCTCCCTCCTCCTCTGTGCCCTCTTCTTTGCCGTCTGCCCACCCTAGAGGCTAACGGCAAAGAGCCTATATAGACACCCCAAGATGCACAGCTGGGTGCCATGTGGCACCTTTGCCATCTGCCAGCTGATGGCACAGGTCTTTGCCATCAGCTGGCAGACGGCAAAGAGCCCATATAGTACCTGTTTTTTTGTTTTATATTATTTCACATCACATATGTATATATATATATTTGACAGCACATTTATATAATTCACCACACATATATGATATATAGTTCACCACACATATACTTGCCAACACATATATATAATTCACCACACATATATGATAAACATATAAATGAATGTACATCCCCATATATCGAAAGAACCAACATACAAAGTATTGCACTGTTTATCCATATATACATATACATATAGTTCGACATTGTTCATCAACTCAAATGAAAACTAGATGATATACATATAAAGTTCATCCATCGACATTGTTCAACTCCATGAATGCCAGCTTCCATGCATGTAGTATATCCAATCTGCAAAAATGTGAATAAGAAAGTCAGAAGAAGAACAAAATATGATGTTTTTTAGCTAATTATGTCAGTTTTAGCGGAAAAAAGCTAAGAATATAATATTCATGAGCTAACCAAGGATCTTATGCCATTTTTAGCTTATTATGGCATTTAGGAGCTAAATGGGTTAATTAAAGCAAGGATAATATGAAAGAGGAGAAGAAGGAGGAGGAGGAGGAGAAGAAGAAGAAATCCAGAAGAAGGAGGAGAAGGAGGAGAAGGAGGAGGAGGAGAAGGACTAGAAGGTCCTTGGCCTTCTCCTCCTCCTCCTCCTCCTCCTCCTCCTTCTCCTTCTTCTCTTCTTCTTCTTCTTCTTCTTCTTCTTCTTCTTCTTTCTTTTCATTTTGCCTATTTCTTCTCCTCTTCTCCTCTTGTTGGAGCTAAATTACCTAATTATGTCTTTTTAGAGCTAAATGGGTTAATTATCCCATTTTAGAAGAAAACAAGCTAAGTATATAATATTCATGAGCTAACCAAGGTTCTTATGCCATTTTGAACTTATTATGGTATTTTGGAGCTAAATGGGCTAATTATGTCATTGTTGGGGAAATTAAAGCAAGGATAATATGAAAGAGGAGAAGAAAGAGGAGGAGTAGGAGAAGAAGAAGAAATCAAGAAGAAGGAGGAAAAGGACGAGAAGGAGGAGGAGGAGAAGGACTAGAAGGTCCTTGGCCTTCTCCTCCTTCTCCTTCTTCTCTTCTTCTTCTTCTTCTTTCTTTTCATGTTTCCTATTTCTTCTCCTCTTCTCCTCTTGTTGGAGCTAAATTACCTAACTATGTCTTTTTGGAGTTAAATGGGCTAATTATCCCATTTTAGAGGAAAACAAGCTAAGTATATAATATTCATGAGCTAACCAAGGTTCTGATGCCATTTTGAGCTTATTATGGTATTTTGGACCTAAATGGGCTAATTATGTCATTGTTGGGTTAATTAAAGCAAGGATAATATGAAAGAGGAGAAGAAAGAGGAGTAGGAGGAGAAGAAGAAGAAATCAAGAAGAAGGAGTTGAAGGAGGAGAAGGAGCAGGAGGAGGAGAAGGACTAGAAGGTCCTTGGCCTTCTCCTCCTCCTCCTCCTCATTCTCCTTAATCTCTTCTTCTTTTTGTTCTTATTCTTTCTTTTCATTTTTCCTATTTCTTCTCCTCTTCTCCTCTTGTTGGAGCTAAATTACCTAATTATGTATTTTTGGAGCTAAATGGGCTAATTATCCCATTTTAGAGGAAAACAAGCTAAGTATATAATATTCATGAGCTAACCAAGGTTCTTATGCAATTTTGAGCTTATTATGGTATTTTGGACCTAAATGGGCTAATTATGTCATTGTTTGGGGAAATCAAAGCAAGGATAATATGAAAGAGGAGAAGAAAGAGGAGGAGGAGGAGAAGAAGAAGAAGAAATCAAGAAGAAGGAGGAGAACGAGGAGAAGGACTAGAAGGTCCTCGGCCTTCTCCTCCTCCTCCACCTCCTTCTCCTTCTTCTCTTCTTCTTATTCTTCTTCTTTCTTTTCATTTTGCCTATTTCTTCTCCTCTTCTCCTCTTGTTGGAGCTAAATTACCTAATTATGTCTTTTTGGAGCTAAATGGGCTAATTATCCCATTTTAGAGGAAAACAAGCTAAGTATATAATATTCATGAGCTAACCAAGGTTCTTATGCCATTTTGAGCTTATTATGGTATTTTGGAGCTAAATGGGCTAATTATGTCATTGTTGGGTTAATTAAAGCAAGGATAATATGAAAGAGGAGAAGAAAGAGGAGGAGGAGGAGAAGAAGAAGAAATCCAGAAGAAGGAGGAGAGGGAGGAGAAGGAGGAGGAGGAGAAGGACTAGAAGGTCCTTGGCCTTCTCCTTCTCCTCCTCCTCCTCCTCCTTCTCCTTCTTCTCTTCTTCTTCTTCTTCTTCTTCTTCTTCTTCTATCTTTTCATTTTGCCTATTTATTCTCCTCTTCTCCTCTTGTTGGATCTAAATTATCTAATTATGTCTTTTTGGAGCTATATGGGCTAATTATCCCATTTTAGAGGAAAACAAGCTAAGAATATAATATTCATGAGCTAACCAAGGTTCTTATGCCATTTTGAGCTTCTTATGGCATTTCGGAGCTAAATGGGTTAATTATGTCATTGTTGGGTTAATTAAAGCAAGGTTAATATGAAAGAGGATAAGAAAGAGGAGGAGGAGGAGAAGAAAAAGAAATCAAGAAGAAGAGGAGAAGGAGGAGGAGGAGAAGGACTAGAAGGTCCTTGGCCTTCTCCTCCTCCTCCTCCTACTACTACTCCTTCTCCTTCTTATCTTCTTCTTCTTCTTCTTCTTTTTATTTCTTTTCATTTTGCCTATTTCTTCTCCTCTTCTCCTCTTGTTGGAGCTAAATTACCTAATTATGTCGTTTTGGAGCTAAATGGGCTAATTATCCCATTTTAGAGGAAAACAAGCTAAGTATATAATATTCATGAGCTAACCAAGGTTATTATGCCATTTTGAGCTTATTATGGTATTTTGGAGCTAAATGGGCTAATTATGTCATTGTTGGGGAAATTAAAGCAAGGATAATATGAAAGAGGATAAGAAAGAGGAGGAGGAGGAGAAGAAGAATAAATTAAGAAGAAGGAGGAGATGGAGGAGGAGGAGAAGGACTAGAAGGTCCTTGGCCTTCTCCTCCTCCTCCTCCGTCTCCTCCTTCTCCTTCTTCTCTTCTTCTTCTTCTTCTTTCTTTTCATTTTTCCTATTTCTTCTCCTCTTCTCCTCTTGTTGGAGCTAGATTACCTAATTATGTCATTTTGGAGCTAAATGGGGTAATTATCCCATTTTAGAGGAAAACAAGCTAAGTATATAATATTCATGAGCTAAGCAAGGTTCTTATGCCATTTTGAGCTTATTATGGTATTTTGGAGCTAAATGGGCTAATTATGTCATTGTTCGGGAAATTAAAGCAAGGATAATATGAAAGAGGAGAAGAAAGGGGAGGAGGAGGAGAAGAAGAAGAAATCAAGAAGGAGGAAAAGGAGGAGAAGGAGGAGGAGGAGAAGGACTAGAAGGTCCTTGGCCTTCTCCTCCTCCTCCTCCTCCTTCTCCTCCTTCTCCTTCTTCTCTTCTTCTTCTTCTTCTTTCTTTTCATTTTTCCTATTTCTTCTCCTCTTCTCCTCTTGTTGGAGCTAAATTACCTAACTATGTCTTTTTGGAGCTAAATGGGCTAATTATCCCATTTTAGAGGAAAACAAGCTAAGTATATAATATTCATGAGCTAACCAAGGTTCTTATGCCTTTTTTAGCTTATTATGGTATTTTGGAGCTAAATGGGCTAATTATGTCATTGTTGGGTTAATTAAAGCAAGGATAATATGAAAGAGGAGAAGAAAGAGGAGGAGGAGGAGAAGAAGAAGAAATCAAGAAGAAGGAGGAGAAGGAGGAGAAGGAGTAGGAGGAGGAGAAGGACTAGAAGGTCCTTGGCCTTCTCCTCCTCCTCCTCCTCATTCTCCTTAATCTCTTCTTCTTTTTCTTCTTCTTCTTTCTTTTCGTTTTTCTTATTTCTTCTCCTCTTCTCCTCTTGTTGGAGCTAAATTACCTAATTATGTATTTTTGGAGCTAAATGGGCTAATTATCCCATTTTAGAGGAAAACAAGCTAAGTATATAATATTCATGAGCTAACCAAGGTTCTTATGCCATTTTGAGCTTATTATGGTATTTTGGACCTAAATGGGCTAATTATGTCATTGTTTGGGGAAATGAAAGCAAGGATAATATGAAAGAGGAGAAGAAAGAGGAGGAGGAGGAGAAGAAGAAGAAATCAAGAAGAAGGAGGAGAACGAGGAGAAGGAGGAGGAGCAGAAGGACTAGAAGGTCCTCGGCCTTCTCCTCCTCCTCCACCTCCTTCTCCTTCTTCTCTTCTTCTTCTTCTTCTTCTTTCTTTTCATTTTCCCTATTTCTTCTCCTCTTCTCCTCTTGTTGGAGCTAAATTACCTAATTATGTCTTTTTGGAGCTAAATGGGCTAATTATCCCATTTTAGAGGAAAACAAGCTAAGTATATAATATTCATGAGCTAACCAAGGTTCTTATGCCATTTTGAGCTTATTATGATATTTTGGAGCTAAATGGGCTAATTATGTCATTCCTGGGTTAATTAAAGCAAGGATAATATGAAAGAGGAGAAGAAAGAGGAGGAGGAGGAGAAGAAGAAGAAATCCAGAAGAAGGAGGAGAGGGAGGAGAAGGAGGAGGAGGAGAAGGACTAGAAGGTCCTTGGCCTTCTCCTTCTCCTCCTCCTCCTCCTCCTTCTCCTTCTTCTCTTCTTCTTCTTCTTCTTCTTCTTCTTCTTCTTCTTCTTCTATCTTTTCATTTTGCCTATTTATTCTCCTCTTCTCCTCTTGTTGGATCTAAATTATCTAATTATGTCTTTTTGGAGCTATATGGGCTAATTATCCCATTTTAGAGGAAAACAAGCTAAGAATATAATATTCATGAGCTAACCAAGGTTCTTATGCCATTTTGAGCTTCTTATGGCATTTCGGAGCAAAATGGGCTAATTATGTCATTGTTGGGTTAATTAAAGCAAGGTTAATATGAAAGAGGATAAGAAAGAGGAGGAGGAGGAGAAGAAAAAGAAATCAAGAAGAAGGAGGAGAAGGAGGAGGAGGAGAAGGACTAGAAGGTCCTTGGCCTTCTCCTCCTCCTCCTCCTACTACTACTCCTTCTCCTTCTTATCTTCTTCTTCTTCTTCTTCTTTTTATTTCTTTTCATTTTGCCTATTTCTTCTCCTCTTCTCCTCTTGTTGGAGCTAAATTACCTAATTATGTCGTTTTGGAGCTAAATGGGCTAATTATCCCATTTTAGAGGAAAACAAGCTAAGTATATAATATTCATGAGCTAACCAAGGTTATTATGCCATTTTGAGCTTATTATGGTATTTTGGAGCTAAATGGGCTAATTATGTCATTGTTGGGGAAATTAAAGCAAGGATAATATGAAAGAGGATAAGAAAGAGGAGGAGGAGGAGAAGAAGAATAAATGAAGAAGAAGGAGGAGATGGAGGAGGAGGAGAAGGACTAGAAGGTCCTTGGCCTTATCCTCCTCCTCCTCCGTCTCCTCCTTCTCCTTCTTCTCTTCTTCTTCTTCTTCTTCTTTCTTTTCATTTTTCCTATTTCTTCTCCTCTTCTCCTCTTGTTGGAGCTAGATTACCTAATTATGTCATTTTGGAGCTAAATGGAGTAATTATCCCATTTTAGAGGAAAACAAGCTAAGTATATAATATTCATGAGCTAAGCAAGGTTCTTATGCCATTTTGAGCTTATTATGGTATTTTGGAGCTAAATGGGCTAATTATGTCATTGTTCGGGAAATTAAAGCAAGGATAATATGAAAGAGGAGAAGAAAGGGGAGGAGGAGGAGAAGAAGAAGAAATCAAGAAGGAGGAAAAGGAGGAGAAGGAGGAGGAGGAGAAGGACTAGAAGGTCCTTGGCCTTCTCCTCCTCCTCCTCCTCCTTCTCCTCCTTCTCCTTCTTCTCTTCTTCTTCTTCTTCTTCTTTCTTTTCATTTTTCCTATTTCTTCTCCTCTTCTCCTCTTGTTGGAGCTAAATTACCTAACTATGTCTTTTTGGAGCTAAATGGGCTAATTATCCCATTTTAGAGGAAAACAAGCTAAGTATATAATATTCATGAGCTAACCAAGGTTCTTATGCCTTTTTTAGCTTATTATGGTATTTTGGAGCTAAATGGGCTAATTATGTCATTGTTGGGTTAATTAAAGCAAGGATAATATGAAAGAGGAGAAGAAAGAGGAGGAGGAGGAGAAGAAGAAGAAATCAAGAAGAAGGAGGAGAAGGAGGAGAAGGAGTAGGAGGAGGAGAAGGACTAGAAGGTCCTTGGCCTTCTCCTCCTCCTCCTCCTCATTCTCCTTAATCTCTTCTTCTTTTTCTTCTTCTTCTTTCTTTTCATTTTTCTTATTTCTTCTCCTCTTCTCCTCTTGTTGGAGCTAAATTACCTAATTATGTCTTTTTGGAGCTAAATGGGCTAATTATCCCATTTTAGAGGAAAACAAGCTAAGTATATAATATTCATGAGCTAACCAAGGTTCTTATGCCATTTTGAGCTTATTATGGTATTTTGGACCTAAATGGGCTAATTATGTCATTGTTTGGGGAAATGAAAGCAAGGATAATATGAAAGAGGAGAATAAAGAGGAGGAGGAGGAGAAGAAGAAGAAATCAAGAAGAAGGAGGAGAACGAGGAGAAGGAGGAGGAGGAGAAGGACTAGAAGGTCCTCGGCCTTCTCCTCCTCCTCCACCTCCTTCTCCTTCTTCTCTTCTTCTTCTTCTTCTTCTTCTTTCTTTTCATTTTCCCTATTTCTTCTCCTCTTCTCCTCTTGTTGGAGCTAAATTACCTAATTATGTCTTTTTGGAGCTAAATGGGCTAATTATCCCATTTTAGAGGAAAACAAGCTAAGTATATAATATTCATGAGCTAACCAAGGTTCTTATGCCATTTTGAGCTTATTATGATATTTTGGAGCTAAATGGGCTAATTATGTCATTCCTGGGTTAATTAAAGCAAGGATAATATGAAAGAGGAGAAGAAAGAGGAGGAGGAGGAGAAGAAGAAGAAATCCAGAAGAAGGAGGAGAGGGAGGAGAAGGAGGAGGAGGAGAAGGACTAGAAGGTCCTTGGCCTTCTCCTTCTCCTCCTCCTCCTCCTCCTTCTCCTTCTTCTCTTCTTCTTCTTCTTCTTCTTCTTCTTCTTCTATCTTTTCATTTTGCCTATTTATTCTCCTCTTCTCCTCTTGTTGGATCTAAATTATCTAATTATGTCTTTTTGGAGCTATATGGGCTAATTATCCCATTTTAGAGGAAAACAAGCTAAGAATATAATATTCATGAGCTAACCAAGGTTCTTATGCCATTTTGAGCTTCTTATGGCATTTCGGAGCTAAATGGGCTAATTATGTCATTGTTGGGTTAATTAAAGCAAGGTTAATATGAAAGAGGATAAGAAAGAGGAGGAGGAGGAGAAGAAAAAGAAATCAAGAAGAAGGAGGAGAAGGAGGAGGAGGAGAAGGACTAGAAGGTCCTTGGCCTTCTCCTCCTCCTCCTACTACTACTACTCCTTCTCCTTCTTATCTTCTTCTTCTTCTTCTTCTTTTTATTTCTTTTCATTTTGCCTATTTCTTCTCCTCTTCTCCTCTTGTTGGAGCTAAATTACCTAATTATGTCGTTTTGGAGCTAAATGGGCTAATTATCCCATTTTAGAGGAAAACAAGCTAAGTATATAATATTCATGAGCTAACCAAGGTTATTATGCCATTTTGAGCTTATTATGGTATTTTGGAGCTAAATGGGCTAATTATGTCATTGTTGGGGAAATTAAAGCAAGGAGAATATGAAAGAGGATAAGAAAGAGGAGGAGGAGGAGAAGAAGAATAAATTAAGAAGAAGGAGGAGATGGAGGAGGAGGAGAAGGACTAGAAGGTCCTTGGCCTTCTCCTCCTCCTCCTCCGTCTCCTCCTTCTCCTTCTTCTCTTCTTCTTCTTCTTCTTTCTTTTCATTTTTCCTATTTCTTCTCCTCTTCTCCTCTTGTTGGAGCTAGATTACCTAATTATGTCATTTTGGAGCTAAATGGGGTAATTATCCCATTTTAGAGGAAAACAAGCTAAGTATATAATATTCATGAGCTAAGCAAGGTTCTTATGCCATTTTGAGCTTATTATGGTATTTTGGAGCTAAATGGGCTAATTATGTCATTGTTCGGGAAATTAAAGCAAGGATAATATGAAAGAGGAGAAGAAAGGGGAGGAGGAGGAGAAGAAGAAAAAATCAAGAAGGAGGAAAAGGAGGAGAAGGAGGAGGAGGAGAAGGACTAGAAGGTCCTTGGCCTTCTCCTCCTCCTCCTCCTCCTTCTCCTCCTTCTCCTTCTTCTCTTCTTCTTCTTCTTCTTCTTTCTTTTCATTTTTCCTATTTCTTCTCCTCTTCTCCTCTTGTTGGAGCTAAATTACCTAACTATGTCTTTTTGGAGCTAAATGGGCTAATTATCCCATTTTAGAGGAAAACAAGCTAAGTATATAATATTCATGAGCTAACCAAGGTTCTTATGCCTTTTTTAGCTTATTATGGTATTTTGGAGCTAAATGGGCTAATTATGTCATTGTTGGGTTAATTAAAGCAAGGATAATATGAAAGAGGAGAAGAAAGAGGAGGAGGAGGAGAAGAAGAAGAAATCAAGAAGAAGGAGGACAAGGAGGAGAAGGAGTAGGAGGAGGAGAAGGACTAGAAGGTCCTTGGCCTTCTCCTCCTCCTCCTCCTCATTCTCCTTAATCTCTTCTTCTTTTTCTTCTTCTTCTTTCTTTTCATTTTTCTTATTTCTTCTCCTCTTCTCCTCTTGTTGGAGCTAAATTACCTAATTATGTCTTTTTGGAGCTAAATGGGCTAATTATCCCATTTTAGAGGAAAACAAGCTAAGTATATAATATTCATGAGCTAACCAAGGTTCTTATGCCATTTTGAGCTTATTATGGTATTTTGGACCTAAATGGGCTAATTATGTCATTGTTTGGGGAAATGAAAGCAAGGATAATATGAAAGAGGAGAATAAAGAGGAGGAGGAGGAGAAGAAGAAGAAATCAAGAAGAAGGAGGAGAACGAGGAGAAGGAGGAGGAGGAGAAGGACTAGAAGGTCCTCGGCCTTCTCCTCCTCCTCCACCTCCTTCTCCTTCTTCTCTTCTTCTTCTTCTTCTTCTTTCTTTTCATTTTCCCTATTTCTTCTCCTCTTCTCCTCTTGTTGGAGCTAAATTACCTAATTATGTCTTTTTGGAGCTAAATGGGCTAATTATCCCATTTTAGAGGAAAACAAGCTAAGTATATAATATTCATGAGCTAACCAAGGTTCTTATGCCATTTTGAGCTTATTATGATATTTTGGAGCTAAATGGGCTAATTATGTCATTCCTGGGTTAATTAAAGCAAGGATAATATGAAAGAGGAGAAGAAAGAGGAGGAGGAGGAGAAGAAGAAGAAATCCAGAAGAAGGAGGAGAGGGAGGAGAAGGAGGAGGAGGAGAAGGACTAGAAGGTCCTTGGCCTTCTCCTTCTCCTCCTCCTCCTCCTCCTTCTCCTTCTTCTCTTCTTCTTCTTCTTCTTCTTCTATCTTTTCATTTTGCCTATTTATTCTCCTCTTCTCCTCTTGTTGGATCTAAATTATCTAATTATGTCTTTTTGGAGCTATATGGGCTAATTATCCCATTTTAGAGGAAAACAAGCTAAGAATATAATATTCATGAGCTAACCAAGGTTCTTATGCCATTTTGAGCTTATTATGGCATTTCGGAGCTAAATGGGCTAATTATGTCATTGTTGTGTTAATTAAAGCAAGGTTAATGTGAAAGAGGAGAAGAAAGAGGAGGAGGAGGAGAAGAAAAAGAAATCAAGAAGAAGGAGGAGAAGGAGGAGGAGGAGAAGGACTAGATGGTCCTTGGCCTTCTCCTCCTCCTCCTCCTACTACTACTCCTTCTCCTTCTTATCTTCTTCTTCTTCTTCTTCTTCTTTTTATTTGTTTTCATTTTGCCTATTTCTTCTCCTCTTCTCCTCTTGTTGGAGCTAAGTTACCTAATTATGTCTTTTTGGAGCTAAATGGGCTAATTATCCCATTTTAGAGGAAAACAAGCTAAGTATATAATATTCATGAGCTAACCAAGGTTATTATGCCATTTTGAGCTTATTATGGTATTTTGGAGCTAAATGGGCTAATTATGTCATTGTTGGGGAAATTAAAGCAAGGATAATATGAAAGAGGATAAGAAAGAGGAGGAGGAGGAGAAGAAGAATAAATTAAGAAGAAGGAGGAGATGGAGGAGGAGGAGAAGGACTAGAAGGTCCTTGGCCTTCTCCTCCTCCTCCTCCGTCTCCTCCTTCTCCTTCCTCTCTTCTTCTTCTTCTTCTTTCTTTTCATTTTTCCTATTTCTTCTCCTCTTCTCCTCTTGTTGGAGCTAAATTACCTAATTATGTCATTTTGGAGCTAAATGGGGTAATTATCCCATTTTAGAGGAAAACAACCTAAGTATATAATATTCATGAGCTAACCAAGGTTCTTATGCCATTTTGAGCTTATTATGGTATTTTGGAGCTAAATGGGCTAATTATGTCATTGTTCGGGAAATTAAAGCAAGGATAATATGAAAGAGGAGAAGAAAGGGGAGGAGGAGGAGAAGAAGAAGAAATCGAGAAGAAGAAGGTGAAGGAGGAGAAGGAGGAGGAGGAGAAGGACTAGAAGGTCCTTGGCCTTCTCCTCCTCCTCCTCCTCCTTCACCTTGTTCTCTTCTTCTTCTTCGTCTTCTTTCTTTTCATTTTGCCTATTTCTTCTCCTCTTCTCCTCTTGTCGCAGCTAAATTACCTAATTATGTCTTTTTGGAGCTAAATGGGCTAATTGTCCCATTTTAGAGGAAAACAAGCAAAGTATATAATATTCATGAGCTAACCAAGGTTCTTATGCCATTTTGAGCTTATTATGGTATTTTGGAGCTAAATGGGCTAATTATGTCATTTTTGGGGAAATTAAAGCAAGGATAATATGAAAGAGGAGAAGAAAGATGAGGAGGAGGAGAAGTAGAAATCAAGAAGAAGGAGGAGAAGGAGGAGGAGTAGAAGGACTAGAAGGTACTTGGCCTTCTCCTCCTCCTCCTCCTTATTCTCTTCTTTTTCTTCTTCTTTCTTTTCATTTTTCCTATGTCTTATCCTCTTCTCCTCTTGTTGGAGCTAAATTACCTAATTATGTCTTTTTGGAGATAAATGGGTTAATTATCCCATTTTAGAGGAAAACAAGCTAAGTATATAATATTCATGAGCTAACCAAGGTTCTTATGCCATTTTGAGCTTATTATTGTATTTTGGAGCTAAATGGGCTAGTTATGTCATTGTTGGGGAAATTAAAGCAAGGATAATATGAAAGTGGAGAAGAAAGAGGAGGAGGAGGAGAAGAAGAAGAAATCAAGAAGAAGGAGGAGAAGGAGGAGAAGGAGGGCGAGGAGAAGGATTAGAAGGTCCTTGGCCTTCTCCTCCTCCTCCTCCTTCTCCTCCTTCTCCTTCTTCTCTTCTTCTTCTTCTTCTTCTTCTTTCTTTTCATTTTTCCTATTTCTTCTACTCTTGTTGGAGCTAAATTACCTAATTATGTCTTCTTGGAGATAAATGGGCTAATTATCTCATTTTAGAGGAAAACAAGCTTAGTTTGGAGGAGAAACTTACCGTAGTGGTCATCAAGGAGGAGAAACACCACGGTTGCTCGCGGCGGCTTTGTTTGGAGACGGTTGCCCTGGAAAAGGGTCGTGTGATGCCGCTCGGGAATTATTCTATAGAAAAGATATTTTGCAATGTCTCAGTTAGCATGATGACACTCAATTATTACTACTAGTTTATAATGAAACTCACCGTGCCAATCGAAGAGAAGATGGGCATCGACGGAGGGACTTGACCGCTCTTCTCGCACAGACCCTGAAGAGTGGGTCGTATTAGTTAGTAATGAAACAGACATTACAAACATGATTTGGCTAATGTGAAAAAACATACCACAAAAATCTCGTATAGGGCCCGTTGACCCGCCTCATTCCGGGCCCTCTCCTCCTCAAGCGATCGTGTCGTGGTCTGGCCCCTCTCATCAAGAGCAGCCTGAAGAGCAGCCTGGCTTTCCAATATCTCTTTCTCAAGAGCAGCCTGGTTTGCTGCTCTCTCTTTCTGAAGAGCAGCCTGAAACACCATTCTCGTTACCACAGTAATGATCTATGGTGACACACATAATGAAATGGATGAAAGTGTTCTTAGTCCGTACAACTAACCTCGATGGCAAGTTCGACTGGCCGTGGACGATGTGTTATCTCAGGACAGCTGCTCGACTGGCGCGCCTTGATCTCCGGGAGAGTGAGTGGACAACGTATTATCCCATCTCCAATGGCTACCAAGCCATGGGGCCTCCCGCCACCAGATATCATCACAAGCTCTGGATCCAAAGGTTCCTGGCTAGGGTTAAAGTCATCCCCTTTCATAGCCTTCCCCCTATCCCTGTATGCCACGAGCTTCTGGTGGGATGATATATTGGTGAAGTTGTTGGGATCATCCAGGCCAGACTCAGAGAATGCCTTCGCCTTCTTGTATGAGGCAGTATGGGCCATGCCATAAAGGTCGTACAAGTGTGGCATCTGAGTCTTATTGTGATGTGCCTAAAAGAGAGGAACAAAATATTAGCATCAAGAATGAATTGCATGAATCATGAAGCAAATCACATACCCAGTTCCGTCCAAACTGAAGTAACTTGGCGCTGCCTTGATGGTGTGGCACACCAACCATTTGGCTATGCCGATCCTTCACATTCTCGTGGACGGCTCGCCAGCTGCCTGTGCACCACTCATCAACCAACGCCTCCCAACAATCCATCTTATCCGCACACCATCTCGGGGGCACCTCTAAGTTATTAGAACGAATTTTCAGCGCTACGCCTATGAATGAAATCAAGAAAACTACGTAGAAGGACTTAAGAATAGGTAATTACCTTCATGTATTGCTCCTTCTTCAGAAACTTTCCGCGTCAATCCTTCTTCTGCTTCTTAATACCACACGTGGCGTAGTAATCTCGAATAGCCTGTGGCCGAGCCTCGTGGCACAAGTTCTGTAGTAGCCGCCTACACTCGGCCTCGAGAACCCTGGCCTCCTCCTCCTCATATCCATCCTCACACCTATCGAAGGTCTGCAATAAAACGTGAAAACACCGATTAGTACAATAATTACCTATATTGTTAATTTTAGATTCTGTAAAAGGATAATTTACCCAAAAGCTCTTGATCACCATCTCGGCCCTCGTGTGGTACAAGACACCATCTATAATCTCCTCCGGCGGGGCCTGCGCAGCCTGGTGGTGCTCCCAGGTAAATCCTAGTGTAGGAACCTGACCCTCACCAGGCAACGTGACAAACCCCGGGAAATTTGTCCGGCAAAGCACACCAAGGACGGAGTTCGGCCTGCGGACTCCAAGAGGGTGTACCCATCCCCTGCAGTATGATAAGGTCAACGCATTAGATATTTGAACAAACTTGAAGGAAAAAGCTAAAAAAAAGGGTAAATGTACTTACCTATCTCCTTCAGGTTTAATCACCGGCCTATGCTCGCGGGTAGCCGGGGCGACCGGGAGACGTGTACTACCACACTTGTACACGATGGCCCCGTCCACCTGCACATCGCCCTCACTATCCGTAAGCTCATCCCCGCCATCCCCGCCCCCTGAGCCACCCGGACCCTCGGTCCAATCCGGCAACTCGGTACGATCCGGCCAGGTCTCCCATCCGGGCCTCTCCACGTCGGGTGAAGCCTCCGGAACCGTAGTCTCCTCCGGCTGCTCCTGGGCCGAATGCACCTCGACCCGAGGCTGCTCCTAGACCGGAGTCTCATAGGACGAATGCCCGTCAACAACAGGCTGCTGGAACGGAGTCCCCGTAGCCTCCTCCGCAAACGGGTCGACCATACTAGTCCTATGCTCGGGTGAATGAGCTAATGGTGGTAGCGAGGACGGCTCAACAGTCCTCCTGGATCTTCCGCGGCCACCACCTCTCCCTGTACCCTTCCCCTTCTTCCCTACCCGACGAGCACCTCTCCCAGTGGGCAATGCCGCCGACGAAGAAGAACCCACGGGTGGTGTCGACATACTGTCTCCCAAGGCTCTACGGAGAGATAGGGGTGGAAGGGAAGTACCCCCCCTCGTGCGGGGCGCCTGGGAAGAACCCGTCGAGCGATCTGGACCAGCGCCCACCATCTTTCCACACCTGGTGACCTGCCATGATAAAGATTAAAAAAACTAGTACAACATAAAAAAATTGAATAAATGACATGAATAATAATATGTACATGAATAATAAAGATTAAAATATAGATAATTTAAGTTGTGAATCTTACAAACTAATAATCATCATCAATAAATGCATCATCATCATCACTATCACGCATGTCTTCATGAATGACGTGCTCGTCGGGTTCAACGACGTGAAGTTGTGAAAGGCCTTCCTTTAATCGTTGAAGCATTGACAGGTCATCCGCATCAGTAACCTCTACGAGTTCCAGGTCTTCTGGTTCCGGCTCAGGGCTGGAGTCGGATTCATTGTCGCTGTCTACTTCCATGTTCTTGGGTGAATCACGGCGGTTCTTGAAACATTTCTTGGAAAGACGTGTTTCTTGGAAGCATTCTCCATCATATGTGTCTGGGTTAATGTGAGGTTCAAATCCTGTTAATTTGGGAGAGGTGGTCTGACATGTGGCGGCACTTCATAAACAACATACCAACCTTCCAGATTCCTATCCGTTTGGCATGCCCACGGTAGATAGAAAACGTGGGTCGCCTGTTGAGCCGTAATACATCGGGAACATCTAAATGGGTGTTTGGATTGATTTCGACTAGTCCTATATGTTCATGAGTCCTTCTAGTCTTTTTCGGCTGGAACCAATAACATTTGAAGACTACGACGTTCGGTGGGTTTTCACCATAGAATTGAAGTTCATAAATTGCTTCGACTCTTCCATAATACTCGATAACACCTTCGCCGATAGCAGAGACACCACAATTTGTAGATTTCCTGTCGGGCATAGATAGCTCTTTGCCAAAGGTACAAAAGAGATACCCGTTGATGTTGTATTTCTCAAATGAACGGACCTTATAGTCAAAACCATTAGCGACTTCTCTCAATTCGGCGTCCATAGACTCTGAATTAGCCTACAAGTTTAATACGAAACGGTTGTTGCATTAGCCACAAGTTAGACCAAGAATGAAATGGTCCATTATTGATAATTACCGTTTGTTTGAACCAAGAGATGAAACCGGGATAGCCGCCTCCTGTCTTTGACAGAAGCTCATACTCTTCGACGGAATCATTTTCGATCACCGCTCCATCCGAGAATTTGATGACGTAACGGCTGTTTGAAATATCCGGGAATAAGAGCAGTTCAAATGAATTAGAAGTTACGGGAAAATGCGCCGAGAACTCACTCCATGTACGGCGGCACTTCTGTTAGGTTGTTGAAGATATACAACGAAATGTTCCGCCATTCTTCGACATCCAACGTTATTGGTTTCGAAGCACCCGCTGGTGCGAGCTTCCCTTTGAATAAGCTGAGGTTGGACCCACCTTTTTTAGGGTCTGCATCATTGTGCCGAGGCTTCAGATTATGCAAATGATGATTTTTGGCTTCGTAGTGTGCTGTCACAAAGTTTGCCACCTCCTCAGTAATGAATGCCTCAGCCATCGATGCTTCAATTCTACACTTATTTTTACATTTAGCTCGAAGGGTCTTCTGCATCCTCTCAGTTGCATAGCACCAACGATCTTGCATGGGCCCACCCAATCTTGCCTCGGTAAGTTGATGTAAAATCAAATGCTGCATTGGATTAAAGAAGCCCGGTGGAAAGATCTTCTCTAACTTGCACAACAACTCCGGTGCAAACTCCTCCATGTCTTCTACCACGCCAGGCGACAATTCTTTCGCACAAAGAACATGGAAGGAATAGCTCAGCTTCGCCAGTACTAGCCATTCATCCTCAGGAATAAAGCCACATAACATCACCGGCATTACCCGCTCTAGCCATATGTGCCAATCATGACCCTTGAGACCAAAGATTTTTAATTTTTCAAGACTCGCTCCCCTCTTTAGATTCGCTGCATACCCATCGGGGAACATCAAGTGCATTTTGACCCACAAGATAATTTCCCTCATAGCTGGCCTTCCAAGATTGAACCAGGCCTTTGGCTTCGACCACTTCTGCTTTCCTTTGCCTTCTCGCATGTTTTGTAACGGTCTATGACATAGTGTCTCTTGATCGACTCTAGCCTTAATATTATCCTTTGTCTTCCCATCTATGTCGAACAATGTACCAAAAATAGCCTCTCCGATATTCTTTTCAGTGTGCACATGTCGATATTGTGTGGAAGAAGGAGGTCTTTGAAGTAAGGAAGATCCGAGAAGCATGGCTTGTGAGTCCAGGCGTGTTTTGAATTATACCCCTTGAAATACCCTGGACGCTCTGGATCAGGCTCGAGGGCGTTTAACTGATCCAGGATTTGTAGGCCTGTGAACGCAGGTGGTGCTAAGTTTTTGACAACTTTACCTTTGGTAAAGTTCTTCTTGTCTTTTCTGAACTGATGGTCAGGATCCAGGAACTGTCTATGCAAGTCAAAGCAAGAATACTTCCGACCCTCCTGCAACCAATGAAACTGAAGAGCTGCCTTGCATTGGGGGCACGGGAACCTTCCATGCACACACCATCCAATGAATAGTGCATACGCTGGCAAGTCATGCATAGAGTACATGTACCACACATGCATTTTGAAGTTTTCTTTTCTAGCGGCATCGTATGTCTTGAGCCCATTTTCCCAAGCTTCTTCCAATTCATCCTTAAGCGGTTGCAGCTACACATTCATATTCTTCCCCGGATAATTGGGCCCTGGAATTATCAACGTCAGAAATATGTTCTTTCTTTGCATAATCTGCCCGGGGGGGAGACTGAGTGGAATGACAAATACAGGCCAACAACTGTATTGGGTTGCCGTCATGCCAAAGGGATTAAAACCATCCGTGGCGGCGTAGACTCGAGGATTCCTTGGATCTGCCGCTTTATCCTGATGCAATCCATCAAAATGTTTCCACGCTTCCCCATCCGATGTGTGTACCATCATCTTATTCCCATCCGCATCTAGTTCGGTTCTTTTGCCCAATTTGTGCCATGTCATCTGTCTGGCTGTCTCTTCGACCATGAAAAGACGTTGAAGTCTTGGTACGATTGGCATATACCGAACAATACTAACTGCAATTTTGGTCTGCCTCTTCTCACCCATACCGTTGTCTACCACAAGATACCTGCAAGATTCGCAGTTGTGACAATAGTCCAAGTGTGCATACTCCTTCCTAAATAAGACACATCCTTTCACTACTAGGAAAAGGGCTATAGATGATATAGATACTAATGGCGCACCACACAAGCAGTGCGCCACTACTATATAGTAGTGGTGCACCATGTGCAGGTGTGCCATTAGTGTGATGGACATTAATGGCGCACCACACACTCGGTGCGCCACTATTATATATTTTTTTGCAAAACTACTAATGGCGCACCAGCAGCTGGTGCGCCATTAGTAACCAGGGTTACTAATGGCGCATCTGTTGGTAGTGCGCCATTAATATAATTTGTTTTGGGTTTTTTTGCAAACTACTAATGGCGCACCACAGCTAGTGTGCCATTAGTAACCAGTGTTACTAATGGCGCATCTGTTGGTGGTGCGCCACTACTATTTTATTTTGCAGAACCACTAATGGCGCACCACAGGAGGTGCATCATTAGTAACCAGGGTTACTAATGGCGCATATGTAGGTGGTGCGCCATGAGTAACCTGGGACCAGCTAGATAGTTTGGACAGCCACCTACCACACTCACTTTCCCCACTTCCATTCTCTCCACCTCCTCCTCCAAGCTTGTCTCGGGTGCCTCCTCCTCCTCACCTCATTTGCATCATAGATTCACCCAAATTAAGTGGTTAAATTACCTTTTTTGATAGGTAAGTAAGGGGAAAGCTTTTATGTTGTAGATCTACTTTTTTCTCCCTCCAACAACGTGCACATGCACTTTTGATGGCCTAGCTAGATCTACGTATGTTTGTGGTGTTGCATATGTTTGTGGTGTTGCATATATGTTTGTGTTTGCAGGTACCGGTATTCGAAATGCGATAGTTGCCAATATTTTCCTAGAATGTTGATTCATTTCCGTTTCGGCGAGAATTTGGCACTATGCATTCTTTTTTGTTCGATTTTTAGGCAAAGTCATGCCAAATTTTTTTTGGGTCTAAAATATCGTTTTGCTCTACCCCGCACGCGACCATGGTCCGCACGATGACCGAAGGCATCGTGAGTAGGTTTTTGAGCTCCGTGAAGGCCGAGATGCTTCAAAAGAACGAGATGGAGATAAGATGTCCGTGTCGAAGATGCAAGCTGAACAGCCTTATGGACCCGGATTCCGTAAAGGTGCAGGACCACCTGCTCTTGCGTGGTTTCATGGATGTCTATCGGTGGCAAGGTGATGAAGATGATTATGAAGTCGTCCATGGGGGCCGGGAAAAAAATGAGGAAGGGCATGAGCAAGACAACCGCGGCGAGGGCGATCGAGAAGACAAAGAATCTCCAGAACACGGTCATCATGTAGAAGATGCCGGACATGATGATGAGGAAGATGCCGGAGCAGACGAAGGGCATGATCATGAAGATGAAGATGCCGGAGCAGACGAAGATGGACCATCGATGGCCTCGGTGCAGGACCCTCATATTCAAGAGCTGCTTCTCAAGTAGACGGATAATGCAAGAGCTGCGCCCGAGAGAAAGCCAAGCTGGATCAAATGGAGATAGACGCGGTTACTCCATTGTATGAAGTTTGCAGGCCCGAGGATACCCTCCTGAAAGTAACGCTGATGGCTCTGGAGATGAAGGTAAAACACAAAATGACCGACGCATGCTTCGACGAGAACATGTCATTCTGGCACGAACATCTTCCCAAGGGGAACAAGTGCCCGACCAGTTTCGAGGAGGTGAAGAAAATCGTGTGTCCTCTCGATTTACCGCACGTGAAATACCATGTCTGCATGAACAATTGCATCATTTATCGAGACAAGCACGCGGAGTCTGCCATATGTCCGGTGTGCGGCGTCAATCGATATAAGAAGAGGAAGAAAGCTCCTCGAAAAGTGGTGTGGTACTTTCCGATCACTCCTCGTCTGCAACGGTATTTCGCGGACCCTAAGGTAGCAAAGCTCCTGCGTTGGCACGCGGATAGGGAGGAGAAAAAATGAGAAGATGACGGAAATGATCCGAAGATAAATAAAAAAGACAAGATGCTGAGTCACCCTAAGGATGCGAGCCAGTGGCAAGCGTTGAACTACGAATACCCAGAATTTGGGGACAATCCAAGGAACATCGTGCTGGGCGCGAGCACCGATGGAGTCAATCCGTTTGGCAGCCAGAGAAGCACACATAGCACCTGGCCTGTGTTTGTGTGGATGTACAACCTTCCCCCTGGTTGTGCATGAAGAGGAAGTACATTCACATGAGTATGCTAATTGAAGGGCCGAAACAACCAGGGAACGACATCAGTCTATATCTGGGGCTGCTGAAAGAGGAGCTAGACACGCTGTGGAAAACGCCAGCCAATACGTGGGACGTCGCAGAGAAAGAATATTTCCCTATGAGAGCCGCACTGCTCACGACGGTGCACGACTATCTTGGTTACGGATATGTCGTGGGGTAGGTGGTCAACGGATTTTCTGGATGCGTCAGGTGCATGGATGACACAATGTATCGCCAGCTAGATAGAGATCCCGGGTCTTCAAAAACCGTGTTCATGGGACATCGAAGGTGGATTCGCGACGATGACTCATGGAGAAAACGCAAGGATCTGTTCGATGGTGAAACCGAACCCCGAAGACGCCCCCTTATGAGGAGCGGCAAGGAAATATACAAGCTGTTGAAAACTTGGAAAGAGTGGCCACCGTCGGGAATGGCGCCAGAGCCGGGAAAGAAGCGAAAGGCGCGAGAGCCGCTGCTGAAGGTATGGAAAACGAGGTCTGTTTTCTGGGACTTGCCGTACTGGAAGATCCTCCGTGTGCCTCACAGCCTTTATGTCATGCATATCACGAAGAACGTGTGCGAGAGTCTGCTTGGTACCCTACTCAACATGCCAGAGAGGACCAAAGATGGACCAAAAGCAATGGCAGACTTGAAATCAATGGGCATCAGGGAGAAGTTTCACGCTAATAATGATGATGATGATGATGAGGCGAAGCAAGACACGGAAAGTCGTCGCAAAGGCAAAAAGTCCAAGAAGACCGAAAATGACTTCCCTCCCGCGTGCTTCACTCTAAGTCAGGAGGAGATCGATCAGTTTTTCACTTGCCTCGTAGGAGTAAAACTTCCTTACGGTTACGCGAGGAACATAAGCAGATACCTAGACTCAGCGAAGCAGAAGTTTAGCGGGATGAAGTCTCACGACTGTCACGTGCTGATGACGCAGATACTTCCACTTGCAATCCGTGGCATCATGGACGCGCATGTCCGTGAAACGCTATTTGGCCTATGCGACTTTTTCGACGTCATCTCTCGGAAGTCGGTTGGCGTGAGGCAACTCAGAAGGCTACAGGAAGATATCGTGGTGATACTATGCGAGCTTGAGATGTACTTCCCGCCCGCATTCTTCGACGTTATGGTGCATCTGCTGGTCCTTATCGTGGAGGATATCACCCAACTTGGGCCGACGTTCCTGCACAGCATGATGCCGTTCGAAAGGATACGTTCGCAACATGTCACGTCCAGAGGGAAGCATAGCCAGGGGCTTTCTGACCGAAGAGTGCATCTCCTACTGCACGAATTATCTAGGCATCGAGAACCCCGTTGGTCTGCCCGTCAACAGGCACCTCGGCAGGCTCGCAGGATGGGGTCACCGTGAGGGTCGCAGCGAAATGCATGTCGACTTCGAGGGTCGACTCGCCGACTTTGAAAGAGCAAACCTAGTCGCGCTACGACACATAGACGTGGTCGATCCTTGGGTCGTAGAGCACAAAACCTTTATTGAGAAGACATACAGTGACCGAGGCCAACAGAGGACGGACGGAGATATAATCAAAGAACACAACTCATGTTTCACGCGTTGGTTCAAGCAGAAGCTTCTGTCGTACCCTTTACATGAGGATTCTTCCGCGTAAGAACAACTCATATTCGCCTTGTCACAGGGCGCCGAGCACAACCTGATGACGTATGAGGCGTACGATATCAACGGCTACGCATTCTACACCGAGGGAAAGGACATGAAGAGATATGGTTATCAGAACTCCGGGGTAATGATGGAATCCTACACCGGTAACGACAAGGACAGATACTACGGAAGGATCGAGGAGATCTGGGAGCTGAGCTACGCTAGAGAGAAGGTCTCGATGTTCCATGTCAGATGGGCCAAGAGCGTCATAAAATAAGACCGGTATTTCACCACCATGGTTATACCCGAAGCCAAATCCAAGACCGCGGGCGCAAACGTCACCGCGAAAAATGAGCCATGGGTACTGGCTTCCCAAGTGGACCAATGCTTCTTCATTACCGACCCGCCAAAGCCTAGTCATGTTGTCGTGAGGAGAGGCAAAAGGAACATCATCGGAATGGATGGAGTCGCCAACGAGCAAGACTTCGACAAGTACGGCGACCCGAAGATGGAACATGACGACGATGATGAAGTACCAGCATACACCACAAGAAGAAGCAGGACCACCCTACCTAAAGGACGTCCGTTCAAGAGAATACTAAACGACTTTGGTAGATATACAACAAATGCAATGGTCCAGACTAACAGTACTGTAGGGCTCTATGTGCAGGAGCCAATGACGTTCAGTGCACTAACCTTGGGCAGATTCAGAAACAAGATCAGTGCACTAGCCTTCAAGGTAGTATAAAAGATTCATTATATTAGTATGACAGGGGACTAACCAAAGGATACTAAACATGAAATGGAACAGAACTGAAAATTGGAGAAACAACACACCAAATAAGAGGCCATATGGTGTGTGTCCTTTTCATCCATATGAAAGTAGAGGCACATTGTGGTGCTAGTTTGCTGGGTTTTGTTTCCGACCATCGTGTCGTGATGATTTTGTAGGTACCCCGAGAGGCCCTTGAGTTTGCCGGAATGTCGATTAACTTCCCTTCCGGCAAATTCGGGTACTCCATATGTCCTATTTTCAGCAAAGGTCATGCTGAAATTTTCCGTGAATTTTAGCATGACTTTGCTAAAAATAGGACATATGGGGTACTTGCGACTAATGCATGGGCTGAGGTATCTTAGTACTTAATTACGTAGGATCAACTGCCCCTTTATTCTTGCTGCATTAAACCATAGGTGGCAATACAGCCAAGTGATTAGGCCCAACTTAGAATTCTCCTTTCCTTTTCTTCATAGGGTATATTATTAGAAGATACCCACATATATCAGTCAATCTAGGGTGCCTCGGCATTGATAAACCCTAAATGATGAAAATTTAACTTAGCATTTAGGGTGCCTCAGCGTCGACAAACCCTAAATTATAAAACCTTGGCTTTTAGGGTGCCTCGGTGTCGATAAAAACCAAAATGATGAAAGCTTAGGCTTTTAGGGTGCCTCGGCGTCGACAAACCCTAAATTATAAAATCTTAGCTTTTAGGATGCCTCGGTGTCGACAAACCCTAAATGATGAGACCATGATATTGTTCCTTGACAATAACCAACTTTTTGACCAAACTTTTTCCTATTTAGAGTGAAACATGGCCCACAACGATGAGGCCGGCGGTTCGGGCAAGCCATTCTGGGAGCTGTCCCAGGAGATGGAGGAAGAACCTCACCGCTATGAGGACACCGCGGAAGACACCGATCCCGAGTACACAACCCCTAGTGGCGTCGGGGATGACACCACTGATGGTGCCGCCGAGGATGCCACCACTGATGATGGCAGCGCACGCACAGATGGCAGCCAATCGAAGAGGCAACGGAAGGACCGGTGCCCGAATGTGCTCAGCAATGTAAAGGAAGAATTTACTGAAGTGAACTCCGACGGGTATCCAATGGCTCCCAAAGCAATAGTCAAGGGGTACGCGGTTCAGCTCGGGTGCATTCTCCGGAGCACTGTCTCGATCAACACCGAGAACCTAAGGCATAAGGACCGAGGGAATTTGCGCAACCTCCTCTTCACAAAGCTGCACGAACGATACAAGTTCCCCGATGACATCGCACACACACGCCTCTCAAGGAATAAAGTTTACAGTGCCGCCCTCACGAAGATGAGAAAGGCCCTGTCTACTTGGAGAAGCGTGGTGAAGAGAATGATTGACAAAGGTGATAGTTATGAGAAGATCAAGGCGAAAAATCCTTCGATCAGCGAAGATGACTACAAGGAGTTCAAGATCAAGTGCGAGAGCAAGGCAACCGCGGAATCAAGTCAATGGGGGAAAGAAAAGCGGGAGTTAAACTTAGGGGTCCACCAACTCTGTCCCGGCGGTTACAGAGTGGCGGAACCTATATGGGACAAGGAGGACACGGAGCGTACCGAGCAAGGCCTACCACCCCGCTTCGAGAAATACGGTGACAAGCAGACCAGGAACTATGTCAGGGCCCGGTACAAGGTGGACCCAGTAACAAAGGAGCTTACCACGGATGCGAAGACCAGGGCGCTTGAGCGTGTTCTTGTAAGGAATACACCCCACGTAATTAGCTCCATATGGTTGCATTCTAATTAATGAAGCCAAATTTCTAAATTGTTCATTCCTTCCGCAGGACACTGAAAGCAGTAGCGCGGGGTCGTCTTAGAGCTGCCATTGGGACACCAATTTAAATATGGCGTTTAACATAATGAAAAACAAGGATAAGTCCAGTAAGCCGTCGCCAGCTGGTCGTGTGGCCGGCAAAGGCTTGTCCACGAAATGGTCGTCATACTATAACGTTGGTGGGCAGAAGGAGAGAAATACCAACTTGGAAAGCCAGTCGCGCGAGGTTGAAGAACTCAAGGCAAAAGTGGCGCGGATTCCGGAGATGGTCCAAGAGCTAGTGCAACGCCAAGTGGGAGGGGTGATCACCGCCATTGTGCCTACCTTGATTGAGGGGCTGCAGGCGTGGATTGCGGGCGGCCAACAGGGGCCGCCCCCGATTCCCAGCTTCAGGCCAGCAACTCGCACAACGCGCAGGCGACGCCATTGGTGTCTCCGGCGCCGGCGCCATTGGTGTCTCCGGCGCTGGCCGGCACCTCGGCAGCAAGCGGCCCCTCCGTCACTTGCACGCCCACCGTTGGCGGTGCCTCGACATTAGCCAAGCTCGACGCCATCACGGTAACTAAGCCTCTCTCGGCCGATGACTTCATCTCCTTGCCTTTGACTGGGCATCCCCTGACGCCCTACATGTTTTCGCAGGGCGCCGACGCCGACGTTCCATGCACTCTCCTGTACTTCATGGGCGGCGAGTTGATCGATGTCGCCAAGGGCAGAATCGTTCAACCGGGAACCCCATGTTCCACGGTAAACCGATGCCACCCACCACGTATAGGGTTCAACTGGTTAGGGTGCTGCCAGGCTGCGATGACTTGTTACCTCCGTTCCACCCCGCTGGGGCCGACAAAGATGATGTGATGACCCTCAGCGCCTGCTTAAGCTGGCGCTTGCTTTGACCGAAGAGCCAGATTCGTTTGGGGGCGGGGGACACCACCCCACAGACAACACTGCCAGTCGTGCCGGCGCGAAGCCATGCCAAGACCGCCGCAACGCTACCGGACATGCATATGGCACAGGATCCGGACATGCATATGGCACAGGATCCGGACGACGACGATGACGACGATGGTACATTTACCAAGGTCGATAAGTACTTTGCCGAACATGGGTATGGTGAGGAATTCTTGGGGCCTCCTTCTCAAGAACCCAACCCTGCAAAAGACGACCGCGATCTAGCCGGTACCACGGAGAAACCCAATTGCAACAGGCGTTGTCTGGCGTTTAGTTTTGAGGAGACACCTCCAGCTGCCACCTTCACCGAGCCTCAGATAGCCGAGGTGCGAAATATTATCAGCCCCAACACACTCAAGAAGGTGGTCTCTGAGCAGATGAACTCGATGCCATTACATCAATAGAAGAAGGGACGGAAAAGAAAGACTAACAAGGGTGTGAGCCAGCCGACACTGAGTACGATCCGTGCTCTGGACGGGCCACCTTCACCTAAGGATATCTCGAGGAGGGTGCATGTCGCGGGTAGGCCGATGCTACCGACTAATCTGCTCAATGCTGCAACCGGTGCTATGCGGCGTCTGCATGACAGTGTTCTTTGTTTGGAGAAGCGACGTCTCTCTGAAAATAATGTGGCATACCCAGTTTTCTTCGCTATGTTTAACCTTCATCTGCTGCACTACACCTTCGTTCGGCTATTTTCGCTGAGTATGGAGATGCGGATCATTAGAGACAAGACCCCGGACCTAGTGATAGTCGACCCCTTCTATATGCGTGCCAAGATCATGGGCAGCGCTCGGGACCGGGAAGTCGCGAGTTCATACCTCGAAGGCGTCATTCTGGCAAACTCAGAAAAGGATAACTTCCTCGTGCCTTACTTTCCCTGGTAAGTTAACCCCTCATCGCCTCGTAACATATGATTTCTTAGATTTTGATCGTCCTTTTTTTTCTAACATTCCGTATTTTGTGCAGTGACACACGTTGCACACTCATCCTCTTAAGCCTGAAATATTCCACAGCCACGTATTTTGACTCGGACCGTCAGTCAAAAAAAGACTACACAAATATCAAGAAAGTTCTTGATGAAGCTCTTCCCGGCTACGCCATATCTGGAGGCACCTTCAGCAGGACAAGTCTCAAGCACGACAAGCACGTGTTCACCCACAATACGACGTTCGCCTGCGTCAAGCAGCCGCCTGGCAGTCAGAAGGATGCCTACTACGCCCTCCATCACATGCGGGCGATCATACGGGACAGTAATCACCTTCGGCTACCAAATAATCTCAAAGATTAGGCCGCACGCTTGTCAGCAATCCAGGATGCGGACATCAGACAAGAATTCTTTCGCATCCAGTCGGAGTTTGCGGAAATCATCCATCAAGATGTCCTTCGTACCTCGGGGCAGTTCTACCTCAGATCTCCGTTGTCCAATAGTGAGATAGATACAATGCTACAAATGCAGGCTGACAACGACCGCAATTTCATGACCATCACGAAAGACGGCGGCTTCATCCACGTTCCCATGAATCGCTACTAATTCATGTTGCAATATTAAACTTTAATGAACTTGTATGTCTCTTTGGTTTGGACAGTCGTTCAACTTATATGTAATCGATGCTATTTATTAGTAGGACCATGAATCGTGCTGTTATAGTTGTAATATTAAACTTTAATGAACTTGTATGTCTCTGTGAATTGCTACTAACGTTTTGTTTGGCTAGTGCATAGAGATGTCGTTGTATGTCTTGTACAAGGGTAAGGTTCCCAGAGTCTAGACGACTCGGAGGAGTGTCGGAGACAGGTTCACCGATTCAGCGGTAACAGTTACAAAGGGTACACCACAAGGGCGGAGGCGGAAGTTAGATACGCGCGCTATCGAGCGGGAGAGAGGAGGGAGCGTTGGAGGAACCGGATGAAGACCAGTTTCATTGCGATTATGCTCATCGTGATGACCGCAGCTCTCTTCTATGTGATGGTAGTTTAGATGGTCGATATCGACTTGTAATGTGAAGACAAACTCGCTACTCGCGGTCTCGAGACTTGTAATGTTCTAACTTTGTTCGGTATTTTAAATTCGGAGACTAATATGATGAATTGTATTTGGAGACTAATCTTCTATTGTATTCGATAAATCTGTTGTTTATATGTTGTGCTATCTATATTCTGTGCAATAATATATTTTGTAATCTGTGCAAATATCAGAAAAAATAAAATAAATACCTAATATTCATACTAGTGGCGCATCACTCAGCACACTAGTGGCGCACTTCAAAAGCACACTAGTGGCGCATCGTCAACTAGTGCGCCATTAGTAAGCTAGAGCATATGGGTAAATATGGCCCTGTGAGGCATACTAATGGCGCACCATAAGCTATACTAATGGCGCACCAGGATCTATACTAATGGCGCACCAGGATCTATACTAATGGCGCACCGTGAGCAATACTAATGGCGCACTGCCTGGTGCGCCATTAGTATACCAGATACTAATGGCGCACTTGTGGTGCGCCATTAGTAAAAAAATCTAATGGCGTGATGCTAGTGGCGCACCTATAGTGCGCCATTAGTAGCCAAAATAGGTGCGCCATTAGCAAGCCTTTTCCTAGTAGTGTTTCTCACATGCATCTATCTTCTCCTAGGGCATCTTAAGTACACGAAGTATTTTGTTCGACTAGTACAGGTTTGCAGGCATGACATGGCCTTTGGGTAGGAAACGTCCAAATAGTGTCATCATCGCGTCGTAGCATTCTCTTCCCAAGTTGAACTGAGCCTTCAGAGCCATTACTTGTGCAATTGCATCCAGCTGACAGAGCTCAGTGTGCTCATGGAGAGGACGTTTTGAAGACTCCAACATTTCATAAAAGGCCTTTGCAGATTCCTCCATCTCATCTTCCGAATCCCGAGCATCATCAATGTCTTGCACCATGTCTTCGATCCCGGTACCATGCTCGTCCGTGCGACGACGGACCACCTCAGCTCTTGTGCGTTGTATAGACTCACCATGAAATGTCCACACCGTATAATTAGGCTTAAAACCCCTCCTCTGCAGGTGTTTAATCATTACAGCCTCTATCGTCTTTTTATAGTTGTCGCATCTAGGACAGGGGCAATAGTTTCTTTCCTGGCCATTTGCGAATGCGGATTTCACAAATTCCTTTGTTTTTACAAACCATTCTTTTGTCATCTCTTTCTGACTAGGGTGACCGGTGTACATCCACGCACGATCACTCATCTTGCATAGCTACTAAAGACAGAAGAAATATATTTATATATAATTTAGCATTTATATTCATCGGTTAATCAGGTTCGCCATTTTTATTACGTCCAGGCAACCTACACGCTAATAGGTAAAGATAAGTCCTAATCCCAGCCGAGTATGTGTAGATTGGGTTCGTTTTCCCATGCTCTGCTCCGGATCCAACGCAAAATTTTGGCAGCACCTCCCCGTTGTTCTCCTGATACACGTCTCCGCAATAAACACAGAGGATGTGCATCCGGAGAACAACGGGGGAGGCATTGACGAAATTCCGCATCGGATCCAGAGCACAGCATACGAGAAAACAAACCCAATCTACACATACTCGGGCTGACCATGGATAATGTTGGACAATTCGAAAGGATGGCGGTTATAAATATGCAAAGACATGCATATTTATAGATGTCGCCCTTTGGAACGGGAGACGCATACTGGTCATGCATACTGATAAATTAATTGAATTACCTAAATCTAGAAAGTTTCATCCGGAAATCGAGCCATAGTAAATGAAGGGGCGGGGAGGAGATGAAATTTGTACTGACCCACGAATGCATGGGCAGAGCTTGTACAACGCACGGGCAGGTCTTCGCACAACAGACCTCACAGCGACGAGACAACTATCACATGTAAATCCACCCGATCAACACAAATATTCCAATTATGTCATTTTAGAGGAAAACAAGCTAAGTATATAATATTCATGAGCTAACCAAGCTTCTTATGCCATTTTGAGGTTATTATGACATTTTGGAGCTAAATGGGCTAATTATGTCATTGTTGGGGAAATTAAACAACGATAGTATGAAAGAGGAGAAGAAAGAGGAGGAGGAGGAGAAGAAGAAGAAATCAAAAAGGAGGAGAAGGAGGAGGAGAAGAAAAAGGAGAAGGAGGAGAAGGTATTTTTCTTCTCTTCTTCTCTTCTTCTTCTTTTTCTTTCTTTCTTTTCATTTTTCCTATTTATTCTCCTCTTGTTGGAGCTAAATTATCTAATTATGTATTTTTGGAGCTATATGGGCTAATTACCCCATTTTAGAGGAAAACAAGCTAAAAATATAATATTCATGAGCTAACCAAGGTTCTTATGCCATTTTGAGCTTATTATGGCATTTTGGAGCTAAATGGGCTAATTATATCATTGTTGGGTTAATTAAAGCAAGGATAATATGGAATAGGAGAAGAAAGAGGAGGAGGAGGAGAATAATAAGAAATCAAGAAGAAGGAGGAGAAGGAGGAGAAGGAGGAGGAGGAGAAGGAGGAGAATAAGAAGAAATCAAGAAGAAGAAGGAGAAGGAGGAGAAGGAGGAGGAGGAGAAGGAGGAGAAGGAGGATGAGGAGAAGGACTAGAAGGTCCTTGGCCTTCTCCTCCTCCTCCTCCTTCTCCTTCTTCTCTTCTTCTTCTTCTTCTTCTTCTTCTTTCTTTTCATTTTTCCTATTTCTTCTCATCTTCTCCTCTTGTTGGAGCTAAATTACCTAATTATGTCTTTTTGGAGCTAAATGGGTTAATTATCCCATTTTAGAGGAAAACAAGCTAAGTATATAATATTCATGAGCTAACCAAGGTTCTTATGCCATTTTGAGCTTATTATGGTATTTTGGAGCTAAATGGGCTAATTATGTCATTGTTGGGGAAATTCAAACAAGGATAATATGAAAGAGGAGAAGAAAGAGGATGAGGAGGAGAAGAATAAGAAATCAAGAAGAAGGAGGAGAAGGAGGAGAAGGAGGAGGAGGAGAAGGACTAGAAGGTCCTTGGCCTTCTCCTTCTCCTCCTCCTCCTCCTCCTCCTCCTTCTTCTCTTCTTCTTCTTCTTCTTCTTCTTCATTCTTTTCATTTTGCCTATTTCTTCTCCTCTTCTCCTCTTGTTGGATCTAACATACCTAATTATATCTTTTTGGAGCTAAATGGGCTAATTATCCCATGTTAGAGGAAAACAAGCTAACTATATAATATTCATGAGCTAACCAAGGTTCTTATGCCATTTTGAGCTTATTATGGTATTTTGGAGCTAAATGGGCTAATTATGTCATTGTTGGGGAAATTAAAGCAAGGATAATATGGAAGAGGAGAAGAAAGAGGAGGAAGAGGAGGAGAAGAAGAAATCAAGAAGAAGGATGAGAAGGAGGAGGAGGAGAAGGACTAGAAGGTCCTTGGCCTTCTCCTTCTCCTCCTCCTCCTCCTGCTTCTCCTTCTTATCTTCTTCTTCTTCTTCTTCTTCTTCTTCTTTCTTTTCATTTTGCCTATTTCTTCTCCTCTTCTCCTCTTGTTGGAGCTCAATTACCTAATTATGTCTTTTTGGAGCTAAATGGGCTAATTATCCCATTTTAGAGGAAAACAAGCTAAGTATATAATATTCATGAGCTAACCAAGGTTCGTATGCCATTTTGAGCTTATTATGGTATTTTCGAGCTAAATGGGCTAATTATGTCATTGTTGGGGAAATTAAAGCAAGGACAATATGAAAGAGTAGAAGAAATAGGAGGAGGAGGAGAAGAAGAAGAAATCAAGAAGAAGGAGGAGAAGGAGGAGAAGGAGGAGGAGGAGAAGGACTAGAAGGTCCTTGGCCTTCTCCTCCTCCTCCTCCTCCTTCTCCTTCTTCTCTTCTTCTTCTTCTTCTTCTTCTTCTTCATTCTTTTCATTTTGCCTATTTCTTCTCCTCTTCTCCTCTTGTTGAAGTTAAATTAGCTAATTATGTCTTTTTGGAGCTAAATGGGCTAACTATCCCATGTTAGCGGAAAACAAGCTAAGTATATAATATTCATGAGCTAACCAGGGTTCTTATGCCACTTTGAGCTTATTATGGTATTTTGGAGCTAAATGGGCTAATTATGTCATTGTTGGGGAAATTAAAGCAAGGATAATATTAAAGAGTAGAAGAAAGAGGAGGAGGAGGAGAAGAAGAAGAAATCAAGAAGAAGGAGGAGAAGGAGGAGACGGAGGAGGAGGAGAAGGACTAGAAGGTCCTTGGCCTTCTCCTCCTCCTCCTCCTCCTTCTCCTTCTTCTCTTCTTCTTCTTCTTCTTCTTCTTCTTCTTCTTCTTCTTCTTCTTTCTTTTCATTGTGCCTATTTCTTCTCCTCTTCTCCTCTTGTTGGAGCTAAATTACCTAATTATGTCTTTTTGGAGCTAAATGGTCTAATTATCCCATTTTAGAGGAAAACAAGCTAAGTATATAATATTCATGAGCTAACCAAGGTTCTTATGCCATTTTGAGCTTATTATGGTATTTTGGAGCTAAATGGGCTAATTATCTCATTGTTAGGGAAATTAAAACAAGGATAATATGAAAGAGCAGTAGAAAGAGGATGAGGAGGAGAAGAATAAGAAATCAAGAAGGAGGAGAAGGAGGAGAAGGACTAGAAGGTCCTTGGCCTTATCCTTCTCCTCCTCCTCCTCCTTCTCCTTCTTCTCTTCTTCTTCTTCTTCTTCTTCTTCTTCTTCATTCTTTTCATTTTGCCTATTTCTTCTCCTCTTCTCCTCTTGTTGGAGTTAAATTAGCTAATTATGTCTTTTTGGAGATAAATGGGCTAACTATCCCATGTTAGCGGAAAACAAGCTAAGTATATAATATTCCTGAGCTAACCAGGGTTCTTATGCCACTTTGATCTTATTATGGTATTTTGGAGCTAAATGGGATAATTATGTCATTGTTGGGGAAATTAAAGCAAGGATAATATGAAAGAATAGAAGAAAGAGGAGGAGGAGGAGGAGAAGAAGAAATCAAGAAGAAAGAGGAGAAGGAGGAGGAGGAGAAGGACTAGAAGGTCCTTGGCCTTCTCCTTCTCCTCCTCCTCCTCCTCCTTCTCCTTCTTCTCTTCTTCTTCTTCTTCTTCTTCTTTCTTTTCATTTTGCCTATTTCTTCTCCTCTTCTCCTCTTGTTGGAGCTAAATTACCTAATTATGTCCTTTTCGAGCTAAATGGGCTAATTATCCCATTTTGGAGGAAAACAAGCTAAGTATATAATATTCATGAGCTAACCAAGGTTCTTATGCCATTTTGAGCTTATTATGGTATTTTGGAGCTAAATGGGCTAATTATGTCATTGTTGGGGAAATTAAAGCAAGTATAATATGAAATAGTTGAAGAAAGAGGAGGAGGAGGGGAAGAAGAAGAAATCAAGAATAAGGAGGAGAAGAAGGAGAAGGAGGAGGAGGAGAAGGACTAGAAGGTCCTTGGCCTTCTCCTCCTCCTCGTCCTCCTCCTTCTCCTTCTTCTCTTCTTCTTCTTCTTCTTCTTCTTCTTCTTCTTCTTCTTCTTCTTTCTTTTCATTTTGCCTATTTCTTCTCCTCTTCTCCTCTTGTTGGAGCTAAATTACCTAATTATGTTTTTTTGGAGCTAAATGGTCTAATTATCCCATTTTAGAGGAAAACAAGCTAAGTATATAATATTCATGAGCTAACCAAGGTTCTTATGCCATTTTGAGCTTATTATGGTATTTTGGAGCTAAATGGGCTAATTATGTCATTGTTGGGGAAATTGAAACAAGGATAATATGAAAGAGCAGAAGAAAGAGGATGAGGAGGAGAAGAATAAGAAATCAAGAAGGAGGAGAAGGAGGAGAAGGACTAGAAGGTCCTTGGCCTTATCCTTCTCCTCCTCCTCCTCCTTCTCCTTCTTCTCTTCTTCTTCTTCTTGTTCTTCTTCATTCTTTTCATTTTGCCTATTTCTTCTCCTCTTCTCCTCTTGTTGGAGCTAAACTACCTAATTATGTCTTTTTGGAGCTAAATGGGCGAATTATCCCATGTTAGCGGAAAACAAGCTAAGTATATAATATTCATGAGCTAACCAAGGTTCTTATGCCATTTTGAGCATATTATGGTATTTTGGAGCTAAATGGGCTAATTATGTCATTGTTGGGGAAATTAAAGCAACGATAATATGAAAGAGTAGAAGAAAGAGGAGGAGGAGGAGGAGGAGAAGAAGAAATCAAGAAGAAGGAGAAGGACAAGAAGGTCCTCGGCCTTCTCCTTCTCCTCCTCCTCCTCCTCCTTCTCCTTCTTCTCTTCTTCTTCTTCTTCTTCTTCTTCTTCTTTCTTTTCATTTTGCCTATTTCTTCTCCTCTTCTCCTCTTGTTGGAGCTAAATTACCTAATTATGTCCTTTTCGAGCTAAATGGGCTAATTATCCCATATTAGAGGAAAACAAGCTAAGTATATAATATTCATGAGCTAACCAAGGTTCTTATGCCATTTTGAGCTTATTATGGTATTTTGGAGCTAAATGGGCTAATTATGTCATTGTTGGGGAAATTAAAGCAAGGATAATATGAAAGAGTAGAAGAAATGGGAGGAGGAGGGGAAGAAGAAGAAATCAAGAAGAAGGAGGAGAAGGAGGAGAAGGAGGAGGAGGAGAAGGACTAGAAGGTCCTTGGCCTTCTCCTCCTCCTCCTCCTCCTCCTTCTCCTCCTTCTCTTCTTCTTCTTCTTCTTCTTCTTCTTCTTCTTTATTTTCATTTTGCCTAATTCTTCTCCTCTTCTCCTCTTGTTGGAGCTAAATTACCTAACTATGTCTTTTTGGAGCTAAATGGTCTAATTATCCCATTTTAGAGGAAAACAAGCTAAGTATACAATATTCATGAGCTAACCAAGGTTCTTTTCTTCTTGTTCTCTTCCTCTCCTATTTTTCTTCTTCTTCTTCTTATTATTATTATTTTTTTTCCTCTTATTCTTCTCTTCCTCTCGTATTTTTCTTCTTCTTCTTCTTCTTCTTCTTCTTCTTCTTATTCTTATTTTTGTTTTTTCTTTTTTCCTATTATTCTTCTTCTCCTTCTTCTTCTTTTCTTCTTCTTCTCTTCCTCCTCCTCTAGCTCTTCTTCTTCTTCTTCTCCTTTTTTCTTATTCTACTTATTCTTCTTCTTCTTCTTCTACTTTTTCTTATTTTCTTCTACTAAACAGGAAACTAACCTAAGACTAAACATAAACGTAAACTAAACTAAAACTAAACCTAAACTAAAACTAAACCTAAGCCAAAACAAACCTAAAACCTATAACTAATTAAACAAAACTATTACAAAAAAAGCTAAAAAAACTGACCTCGATCCAGTGGCGCAGGGAGAAGAGGCGCGGGGAGGAGGGTCGTAGGGGGGAGGGGCCTGAGGAGGGCGTGGGGAGAAGGGCCGCAGGGGGAGGGGCACGAGGAGGAGAGGCGCGGGGAGGAGGGCCGCAGGGTGAGGGGCGCGAGGAGGGCGTGGGGTGGCGTGGCGACGGCGGCGATGTGGTGGGGTGGCGGCGCTGGGGTGGGTTGGGGCGGCGGCGCTGGGATGGGGTGGTGCGGCGGTGCTGGGGTGGGGCGGCGGCACTGGGGTGGGGTGGCGTCAACGATGCTGGGGGGTGGAGGTTGCGGTGGAGAGAGTGGGGAGAGAGAGTGGGGGAGCGCGCGGGTGGGAAGGACGACCGTTAACATTAGGGGGTCCATCCCCTTTGCCGTCTGCCGCGGACGGCAAAGTTAGCTAGGCTAACGGCAAAGGGGTGGGGTGGGGCGGGGTGGGGTGGGGAGAGAGGAGAGGTGGGGTGGAAAAGGTTTGCCGTCTGCCTTCACTACCTTTGTCGTCCGTTGACGGACGGCAAAGCCCTGGCCGATGGCAAATATCCTTTTTACCATCAGTGAGCCCTTTACCGTCCGCTTTAGGTCAGCTGACGGCAAAGAGGGTCTTTGCCATCAGCCAGCTAACGGCAAAGCCCTGGCTGATGGCAAATTACTGTTTTCCAGTGGTGTAGCATGCATGATACAATGGCAAGGTGTGAACACCGACTATCAAAGTGAAAGTGTGAGCATGAATATAAAGTCGGTGAGAAACACGTACTCCCCCAAGCTTAGGCTTTTTGCCTAAGTTGGTCTACTCCCACGGCTGGTCCGAGCGATATCCAAAATCATGATCGGGGTTGTACGGGATCGCGGCAGCTACCGCCTGAATAGCTGCCTCACGGAGGCGAGCAGCCTTCGCCTCCCTCTCATACTCCTCTACCTCTCCTCTGGTTATGTAATATCTCCGTTTTACCTGAAAGTCAACGAAGGCAGGAGAGGAAGGGTAATATGGAAAACACGTTGTCGGTTAAATATTAACCGGTATATGAGGGATTCATTATCCCTCTCAAGGAACTCATAACGTGTCATAGCGGCACGATCTAGATAAATTGTATGGAGCGGGGGATCTCATTCGCCGATGGGTACTCCAAGAAAATTTGCTTTGCGAGTGGCATAGATCCCACCAAAGAAATCACCTTCATTAGCATTATTATTTAGCCTCCTCGCGATTATAACTCCCATGTTGAAACTCCTATCACCCGTTACTGCGCTCTTAAGAATACTAAGGTCAGGTGCGTAGAGGTGACAATGATCAATCTTGTCGTTAATGCATCTACCTATGAAGAGGGCAAAATAATGTAAGGCACGGAATTGAATGCTCCCCAAGGTAGCCCGTGTAATATCTCTAGTTTCTCCAACAGTTATACTAGAAAAGAAATCTCTAACCGAAGACTTAGGAGGATCATTGGGACTACCCCAATCAGGTATCTTGCAAATTCTATCTAAATCCTCTAAGTCCATGGTATACGATTTTTCATAAAGATCAAACAGTATGGATGAGTCACGACCAACTGAAAATCTGAATCTACGAACAAAAGAGGCAGTGAGCATAGTATACTGTTCGCATTTGTTGGAGATGAATTCTTCGAGCCCGGCATTGTGAACAAATGTATCAAACTCGTCTTTGAAACCTGCATCAATCGTGAATTCTTCAGAAGGCCATTCACATGGTTGTACCTGTGCGTTCCTTGGCTGATAAGAGTCGGGCTCCCGAATCGAGAGACGGGGACCCTTTTGCTTGAGGAACTGCTACTTCTCAAACAACAGCGCCAAAAATTGACACGTTGACGGAGACTTGCTTGCGTCGGTTTTTCCCTTGAAGAGGAAAGGGTGATGCAGCACAGGAGCAGTAAGTATTTCCCTTAGTTTGAGAACCAAGGTATCAATCCAGTAGGAGAATCTCGTCATGTCCAGACTACCTGCACAAACACAAAGAGCTTGCACCCAACGCTATAAAGGGGTTGTCAATCCCTTCAAGATTCATTGCAAAGTGAGATCTGAAGGCGGAAAGTGCAACAAATAAAAAGTGTAAGGCTGAAAATATGGTATGGAGTAGACCCGAGGGCCATAGTATTCACTAGAGGCTTCCCTCATAATAACAAATATTACGGTGGGTGAACAAATTACTGTCGAGCAATTGATAGAACCGCGCAAAGTCATGACGATATCTAAGGCAATGATCATACATATAGGCATCACGTCCGAGACAAGTAGACCGATACATTCTGCATCTACTACTATTACCCCACACATCGACCGCTATCCAGCATGCATCTAGTGTATTGAGTTCATGACGAACAGAGTAACGCCTTAAGCAAGATGACATGATGTAGAGGGATAATCTCAAACCAATGATGAGAACCCCATCTTTTTACCCTTGATGGCAATAACAGGATGCGTGCCTCGCTACCCCTTCTGTCACTGGGTCAGGTCACCGCACAGTATGAACCCAAAACCAAGCACATCTCCCATTGCAAGAATTATAGATCTAGTTGGCTAGACAAAACCCACAACTCGAACAGAATTACAAGGATATGAAATCATGCATAAGAGAGATCTGTAGAAACTCAAATAAGATTTATAGATAATCTGATCATAAATCCACAATTCATCGGATCTTGACAAACACACCGCAAAAGAATATTACATTGGATAGATCTCCATGAAGATCATGGAGAACTTTGTATTGAAGATCCAAGAGAGAGAAGAAGCCATCTAGCTACTAGGTATGGACCCGTGGGTCTATGGTGAACTACTCATGCATCATCGGAGAGGTCATGGTGTTGATGAAGAAGCCCTCCGTGTCCGAATCCCCCTCCGACAGGGCATCTGGCCGTGCCCCAATGGGATCTTGCGGAGACAGAAGCTTGCGGCGACGGAAAAGTACTTTCGATGATCTCCTGATTTTTTTCCAGGATTTTAGGGAATTTATAGGCGAAAGTCCTAGGGGAGAGGTGGCCCAGGGAGCCCACAAGCCTGGGAGGCGCGGTCCCCTGGTCGCGGCTGTGGGGCTTGTGGGGTCCCTGCAGGCCCCCTGCCGTGATTCCTAGGATTCCTGATCTTCTTCTCTTTCGGAAAAAAATCTTTTTGGCAGTTTCGTTCCGTTTGGACTCCGTTTAAAATCCTCCTCTGAAAGGGGTCAAAAACATGGAAAAAACAGGAACTGGCACTTGGCACTGAGTTAATAAGTTAGTCCCAAAAAATATATAAAAGCATGCAAAACATCCAAAGTTTGACAAGATAATAGCATGAAACCATAAAAATTTATAGATACGTTGGAGACGTATCAAGCATCCCCAAGCTTAACTCCTGCTCGTCCTCGAGTAGGGAAGTGATAAAGAATGAATTTTTGATGTGGAATGCTACCTAGCATAGTTGTCCTTTGCTACTTCTTTCATGTGACATGAGTGTTCAGATCCATGAGATTCAAAACAATAGTTTGCTATTGACATGAAAACAATAATACTTTAAGCAAACTAGCAAGGTAATCATGAACTTTCAAAATAACAAGGCCAAGGAAAGTTATCCCTACAAAATCATATAGTCTCGCGATGCTCCATCATCCTCACACAACTAATGTAAATCATGCACATCCCCGGTATTGGCCAAGTAATTGTTTTCACACTCTTACTTTCTCAAACTTTTTATAACTATCACGCAATACATGAGCTTGAGCCATGGATATAGCACTATACGTGGAATAGAGTGTGGTGGTGGTTGTGAGACAAAAAGGGAGGAGATGGTCACATTGACTCGGCGTATCAAAGGGCTATGGAGATGACCATTAATAGATATCAATGTGAATGAGTAGGGATTGCCATACAAAGGATGCACTAGAGCTATAAGTATGTGAAAGCTCAAAAGTAGAACTAGTGGGTGTGCATCCAACTTGCTTGCTCACGAAGACCTAGGGCAATTTTGAGGAAGCCCATCATTGGAATATACAAGCCAAGTTATATAATGAAGATTCCCACTAGCATATGGTGGTGACGAAACGAGAGGCTCTCAATCATGAAGAACATGGTGCTATTATGAAGCACACGTGTGGAAAAAGATAGTAGCATTGTCCCTTCTCTCTTTTTCTTTCTTCTCTTTTTTTATTTGGGCTCTTAGGCCTCTCTTTTTTCTCTTTTCGCCCTTTTTATTTATTTTTGGGCTCTTTGGCCTCTTGTCAATGCTCTAATAATGATGATCATCACACTTTTATTTACTCACAGCTCAAAACTTAGAAATGACTCTATAGGAAATGCCTCCAGCAGTCTACCAGGATGTGCAACGATCTAGCCTGGCGTATGACGTTGAAACATCTCGCTAGCGATCTTACGATCATGCAATGGCAATATAAGAGTGACGTCACAAGTCATGAGGTGGAACGATGGGAGTTGCATGAAAATGCCATTGTAGGTAGATATGGTGGCTGTTTTGAGGAAGATATTTGGTGGGTTTGTGTACGAGCGAGAATTGCGCGGCACTAGAGAGGCTAGCAGTGGTGGAAGGTGAAAGTGCATCTATACCATGGACTCACATTAGTCATGAAAACTCACATACTTGTTGCGAAAGTTTTTATTAGTAACCGAAACAAAGTGCTAAACGCATACTCCTAGGGGAAGGGTTGGTAGGTGTTAACCATCACGCGATCCCGACCTCAACACAAAGGATGACAATCAATAGATCAATTATGCTCCGACTTCCTAACATAGTAGTTCACCATACATGCATGCTACGGGAATCACTAACTTCAACACAAGTATTTCTAGATTCACAACACCCTACTAACATAACTCTTAATATTACCAAATCCACGCCTCAAAACTAATTGAGAGGAATCAAAACTACTCTTTATACTCAATGCACATGAAGATGGAGGTTTTTGTATCCTTTTTGGGTACCTATCACCTTTGGGACTACTTTCATAGCATAAGACAACTACCAAATCACGCACCGCCGTGCTCTAACAGATCTAAGTGAAGCAAATAGAGAAAAATTATCTAGCTCAAAAGATATAATTGAAGCACAATGAGCATTCTAGCAAAATCACGATGAGTACATGTCTCTCTCTAAAGGTGTGCAGCAAGGATGATTGTGACACAACAAAAAGAAAAGACTCCTAAGATACAAGACGCTCCAAGCAAAACACATATGGTGTGGTGAATAAAAATATAGCTCCAAGTAATGTTACCGATGGATTGAAGACGAAAGAGGGCATCCCCAAGCTTAGGCTTTTTGGTGTCCTTGAATTCAGTTTGGGATTCCTTGGGCATCCCCAAGCTTGAGCTCTTTCCACTCCTTATTTCTTTGTCCATGAGAACATCACCCAAAACTTGAAAACTTCACAACACAAAACTTAAACAGAAACTCATGATACATTAGCACAAGAAAACAAACTACCATCTCTTTAGGTACTGTAGCAATCTGGATTTCTATTTTTATTGGTCTTGGGCTACTGTATTCTTACTTTTCCATGGCTAGTACCCCCCGATACTATCCATAGTTTCATCAAAACAAGCAACCAACTCAACAAAAACAGAATCTGTCAAAAACAGACCAGTCTGTAGCAATCTATATACTTTGTATACTTCTGGTATCTCCCAAATTCTGAATAATTACGAATGCCTAGGAAAAAGGCATATCAACCAGCAGCAAAAAGAACCAACTCAAAATCTTCTTCTGAATAAAAATGAAAAATCATATCGTGAGCGAAAAGTTTCTGTCTTTTTCTAGGAGGATCAAACAACCATCACCAAGACTAGTCATAAAGGTTTTGCTTGGCTCAAACACAAAAAGAAACACAAAAGACACAATCACAACAGAATTATGATGGTGTGGACACAACAAAACAGTAAGAAAAATATAAATTCATTGGGTTGCCTCCCAACAAGCGTTATTGTTTAACGCCCCTAGCTAGGCATAAAAGGGATAGAATCACGTATCGTCGTCTTTGGTGCTCAAACCATAAGTGGCCCTCATCACGGATTCATAAGGCAATCTTATTTTCTTTCTAGGAAAGTGCTCCATGCCCTTCTTTAAAGGAAATTGAAATCTAATATTCCCTTCCTTCATATCGATGATAGCACCGATAGTCCTTAGGAAAGGTCTACCAAGAATAATAGGGCATGTAGGATTGCAATCAATGTCAAGCACAATGAAATCCACGGGTACATAGTTCCTATTTGCAATAATAAGAACATCATTGATCCTTCCCATGGGTTTCTTGACAGTAGAATCCGCAAGATGCAAATTAAGAGAACACTCTTCAATCTCATTAAAACCCAGAACATCACATAAAGACTTTGGAATCGCGGAAACACTAGCACCCAAATCACACAAAGCATTCATTCATAGTTTTTTGATTTTGATTTTGATAGTAGGTTCCCACTCATCATGAAGCTTTCTAGGGATATGGACTTCCAATTCGAGTTTCTCTTCAAGAGATTTTATCATGGCTTCGACGATATGATCGGTAAAGGCCTTGTTTTGACTATAAGCGTGTGGAGAGTTTAACATGGATTGCATTAAGGAAATGGATTGAATCAAGGAGCAACTATCATAATTGAATTCCGTGAAATCCGAGGTAGTAATTTCATTACTACTCAAAGTATTAATATCTTCTACTCCACATTCAATGCTTTTAGCATCAAGATAGATGGATTTCGAATCATTGGGGCACTTTTCAACCAAAGTGGATTCATATCCAGCCCCGTCATCATTAGGTTTGACACAATAAAACAAAGATTCAATGGGAGTCACACAAAGCACTTTAAGATCTTCGTGATTCTTATCACGAGAACATGCCTTTTTAAGCCATTCATGTCTAGCACGAATTTGGGCGGTTCTTTCTTTGCTCTCAATCATGGAAACACGTATAGCTTTCAAAGTTTCATCCATATTGATCTTGGGAGGAGCACATCTAACTTTCAAAGCATCAACATCACTAGACATTCTATCAATGCTCTTAGCCAAATCGTCAATTTTGATTAGTTTTTCCTCTATGGACGCATTGAATTTTTTTTGCGAGTTGATAAACTCTTTGATATTACTCTCTAGATTAGAGGGTAACCTATTGTAATTTCCATGAGTATTGTTGTAGGAGTTGCCAAAGTTATTAGAGGAGTTACTAGGAAAAGGACTAGGAACATAGTTTCCTCTAAAAGCATTATTGTTGCCAAAATTATTCCTACCAACATAAATTAACGTCCAAGCTAGCGTTGCTACTCTCAATCAAGGAAGACAAGGGCATATCATTGGGATCTAAAGGAGCACTTCTACTAGCAACCAAATTCATCAACTCATCCATCGTAGCACTGAACGAGTTAATTTCTTCTATAGCATGTACCTTCTTACTAGTAGGTGACCTTTCAGTGTGCCAATGAGAGTAGTTCGTCATGATATTTTCTAGGAGCTTCGTGGCTTCCCATAACGTGATTTACATGAATGTTCCACTTGAGGTGGAGTCCAAGATATTTCTAGAAGCAAAATTCAAGCCAGCGTAGAAGATTTGTATAATCATCCAAAGACTCAAGCCATGAGCGGGACAATTTCTAATCATCAATTTCATTCTCTCCCAAGATTGTGCAATGTGTTCATGATCAAGTTGCTTAAAATTCATGATATTATTACGGAGAGAGATAATATTAGCCGACGGAAAATACTTGGAAATATAAGCATCTTTGAACTTATCCCAAGAATCAATACTATTTTTGGGCAAAGACGAAAACCAAGTTTTTGCTTGATCTCGCAACAAGAAAGGAAAAAGCTTCAATTTAATCACATCATTATCCACATCTTTCTTCTTTTGCATATCGCAAATCTCAATGAAGGTATTGAGATGGGATGCGGCATCTTCACTAGGAAGGCCGGAGAATTGCTCTTTCATAACAAGATTCAACAAAGCGGCCTTGATTTCGTATGACTCCGCACTAGTGGTGGGAGCAATCGGAGTACTAATAAAATCATTATTATTAGTATTCGAGAAGTCACAAAGTTGGTGTTTTCAGTCATGGTGACTTCGGCAAATTGGTGAACGAAAAGAGCACGCGAGAAAAAGGGCGAACGAAACGGCGAAAAAAAGCAAATTGGTGAAGTGGGGGAGAGGAAATCAAGAGGCAACTCGCGAACAAAGTAGATGCAAGAGATAAGTTTGCGACACTTACTTGGATGAGTTCTTGACTTGATCCTCCCCGGCAACGGTGCCAGAAATTCTTCTTGCTACTTCTCAAACAACAGCGCCAAAAATTGACACGTTGACAGAGACTCGCTTGCGTCAGTTTTCCCCTTGAAGAGGAAAGGGTGATGCAGCACAGGAGCAGTAAGTATTTCCCTCTGTTTGAGAACCAAGGTATCAATCCAGTAGGAGAATCTCATCAAGTCCAGAGTACCTGCACAAACACAAAGAGCTTGCACCCAACGCTATAAAGGGGTTGTCAATCCCTTCAAGATTGATTGCAAAGTGAGATCTGAAGGCGGAAAGTGCAACGAAGAAAAAGTGTAAGACTGAAAATATGGTGTGGAGTAGACCCGGGGGCCATAGTGTTCACTAGAGGCTTCTCTCAAAATAGCAAATATTACGGTGGGTGAACAAATTACTGTCGAGCAATTGATAGAACCGCGGATAGTCATGATGATATCTAAGGCAATGATCATACATATAGGCATCACGTCCGAGACAAGTAGACCGATACTTTCTGCATCTACTACTATTACTCCACACATCGACCGCTATCCAGCATGCATCTAGTGTATTGAGTTCATGACGAATAGAGTAACGCCTTAAGCAAGATGACATGATATAGAGGGATAATCTCAAACCAATGATGAAAACCCCATCTTTTTACCCTTGATGGCAACAACATGATGTGTGCCTCGCTACCCCTTCTGTCACTGGGGGAGGTCATCGCACGGTATGAACCCAAAACCAAGCACTTCTCCCATTGCAAGAATTATAGATCTAGTTGGCCAAACAAAACCCACAACTCGAAGAGAATTACAAGGATATGAAATCATGCATAAGAGAGATCAGGAGAAACTCAAATAAGATTCATAGATAACATCATAGATAACATCACGCAAAAGAAGATTACATCGGATAGATCTCCATGAAGATCATGGAGAACTTTGTATTGAAGATCCAAGAGAGAGAAGAAGCCATCTAGCTACTAGGTATGGACCCGTGGGTCTATGGTGAACTACTCACGCATCATCGAGAGGTCATGGTGTTGATGAAGAAGCCCTCCGTGTATGAATCCCCCTCCGGCAGGGCACCAGAACTTGCCCCAGATGGGATCTTGCGGAGACAGAAGCTTGCGGCGGCGGAAAAGTACTTTCAATGATCTCCTGATTTTTTCTATGATTTTAGGGAATTCATAGGAGAAAGTACTAGGGAAGAGGTGGCCCAGGGAGCCCACAAGCCTGGGAGGCGCGGGCCCCCTGGCCGCAGCTAGGGGGCTTGTGGGGTCCCTGCAGGCCCCCTGCCCTGATTCTTAGCCTTCCCGATCTTCTTCTGTTTCAGAAAAAATCTTTTTGGCAGTTTCGTTCCGTTTGGATTCCGTTTAAAATCCTCCTCTGAAAGGGGTCAAAAACATGGAAAAAAAGGAACTAGCACTTGGCACTGAGTTAATAAGTTAGTCCCAAAAAATATATAAAAGGCATGCAAAACATCCAAAGTTTGACAAGATAATAGCATGAAACCATCAATAATTATAGATACGTTGGAGACATATCAGGAACCACCATGATAGTTTCTCCTGAACATCTTCTTTTTTCTGAATTTTTAGTGACTTAAAAGAAAAGTGAATGAGGCTCAATGAAACTCATAGCAACTTCTCCTACAAGTGCCTAGAGGCAATATCATGCATCAAAACTACTTGGGACCAACTAAAAATAACATGCAAAGCTCAAGAGCAGGGTCACCAAGGCAACAAAAATACGCAACGAATAAGGCACTAGAGAAAAAACTAATTAGACCAATGGAGGAGTCACATGCCAAGGAACAATTTCCCCAAAATAGTTTGGTGAATGGGGCTTTGCACAAGGAGATCGAAAAAGGCAGCAAGAGGAGCAAGAACATGGGTTTGAGCTGTGGAATGATTTTTTCTGGAGGTAGGAGAGGGAGATGGGAGCTGGAATAAGTGGAGGGGGCCATGTGGGGCCCACAAGCCTGCCAGGCCCGGCCAGGGGGGTGGTCGGGCCTCCTGGGCTTGTGGCCCACTAGCGCATTCCCCTCACAAGCTCTCTATGTCAGAATTTTTTAAAAATTCCAGAAACAAACATACTTGAATTTCAGGGCATTTGAAGAACTTTTATTTTCGGGACACTTTTCTAAGGGACGCAAAAAGCAGAAAACAGAAAAATAAAGCTAAATTTATCATTTTTCTTCTAAGCAACAGAAAGTAAAAGTTGGGAACAGAGGGTTGTGACTCCTAGATTCATCCATCTCATGGTCATCAGAAGAAACCCGTCAATGAGGTTGATCAAGTCTCCCTGACAACCTTTTTCGAATCACATAAAACCAGAGAATTTTCGAATAATCACTAGGTTACCTCAAAGGGGATGTGCATATCCCCAACAAGTAAATCATACTTCATCTTGACAGTAGGTATAGGGCATTCAAAGCTCCCAATAAGAATTGATGAAGTTTTTTAAATAGCATAGATGCAATGTACTCGATATTGTTTCTTCGGAAAGTGCACCGTATGCTCATTACCGTTAACATGGGAAGTGACATTGCCTTTGTTGCAATCAATAACAGCCCCTGCAGTGTTTAAAAAGGGTCTACCAAGGATGACCGCCATGGCATCATCCTCGGGAATATCCAGAATAACAAAGTCAGTTAAGATAGTAACGTTAGCAACCACAACAGGCACATCCTTGCAAATGCCGATAGGAAAACAGTTGATTTGTCGGCCATTTGCAAGGAGATTTCAGTGGGTGTCAACTTACCCAATTCAAATCTACGATAAAGAGAGAGACGCATAACACTAACACCAGCTCCAAGATCGCATAAAGCAGTTCTAACATAATTTCCTTTAATGGAGCAATGTATAGTGGGCACTCCGGGATCACCTAGTTTCTTAGGAGTCCCACCCTTGAAAGTGTAGTTGGCAAGCATGATGGAAATCTGAACCCCAGGTATCTTCCTTTTATTAGTCACAATATCTTTCATGTACTTAGCATAAGGAGACATTTTGAGTATATCTGTCAAACGCATTTACAGAAAGACAGGTCTAATCATTTCAACAAAGCACTCAAAATCTTCATCATCCTTTTTCTTGGATGGTTTGGGAGGAAAGGGCATGGGTTTCTGAACCCATGGTTCTATTTCTTTACCATGCTTCCTAACAATGAAGTCGTTCTTATCATATCTTCTGTTCTTAGGTTGTGGGTTATCAAGATCAACACTCGGTTCAATCTCCACATCCTTATCATTACTAGGTTGAGCATCATCATGAACACTATTACCGATATTATCACTAGGCTCATGTTCATCACCAGTTTGTGTCTCGGCATCAGAAACAGAGGTATCATTTGGATTCTCACGTTTAACAGCAACAGGTTTGCTAGCATGCAAGTTCCTATCATCTTTCTTTTCTTCCTATAACCAGGATGACTAGGTGCATCAGTGCTAACGCCTTAAGAATCTTGTTCAGTTCTCTTAGGATGGGCCTCAGGATACAAAGGTTCCTCAGTCATTCTACCACCTCTAGTGACGACTCTAACAGAATTGTCATTCAACTCGTTGAGCAAGTCATTTCGAGCCTTAAGTACTTGTTCTACTTGAGTAGTGACCATAGAGGCGTGTTTACTCAAAAGCTTAAGACCATTGACATTTCTATCCACACAAGCACTTAAATAACTAAGCATATGAGCATTCTGTTCTAATTGTGTGCTAACATAATCATTGAAACTTTGTTGTTTGGAAACAAAGTTATCAAATTCATCTAGGCATAAGCTAGTAGGTCTATCATAAGGAATATCACTCTCATTGAATCTATGAAGAGAATTTACCTCTACTACGTGTGTCGGGTTATCCAGACTATGCATTTCTTTGATAGGTGGTAGATTCTTAACATCTTCAGATTTAATACCTTTCTCTTGCATAGATTTCTTGGCTTCTTGCATATCTTCAGGACTGAGGAATAGAATACCTGTTTTCTTCGGAGTTGGCTTCGGAGGTGGTTCGGGAATAGTCCAAGCATTATCATTGCTCAAGATATTATTCAATAGAATTTCAGCTTGTTCCACAATTCATTCCCTGAAAACACAACCAGCACAACTATCTAGGTGGTCCCTAGAAGCATCGGTTAGTCCATTATAAAAGATATCAAGTATTTCATTCTTCTCAAGAGGGTGATCAGGCAAAGCATTCAGTAATTGGACAAGCCTCCCCCAAGCTTGTGGGATGCTCTCTTCTTCAACTTGCACAAAGTTATATATATCCTGCAAGGCAGCTTGTTTCTTATGGGCAGGAAAATATTTCTCAAAGAAGTAGTAAATCATATCCTGGGGACTACGCACAGAGCCAGGAGCAAGAGAAGTGAACCAAGTCTTAGCGTCATCCTTTAGCGAGAAAGGAAACAACTTAAGGATATAGTAATGGCGAATCTTTTCCTCACTCGTGAATAGGGTGGCTATATCATTCAGCTTGGTAAGACATTCTACAACCGTTTCAGACTCATAACCATGAAGAGGATCACATTCGACCAAAGTGATTAACTCAGGGTCGACAGAGAATTCATAATCCTTATCAGTCACAAAGATGGGTAAAGTAGCAAACTTAGGATCATATTTCATTCTAGCATTCAGAGAGTTTTCCTTCGACTTGCGCAGTAAATTCTCAAGATCATAGCTATCCTTAAAAGCAAGAAAGTCCTCAGCTACCTCTCCCTCCATAACATAACCCTCAGGTATATCAGGCAATTAATATCTAGGAGAGCTAGTTCTAACAGGTGAAACAACAGGTTCTACTTCAATAATTTCAGCAGTTTCAGAAGTACCATCCCATTGAACAGCAACTCTAGCAATTTGTGCATCAAGAAATGCATGTAGTGGCAAAGCAGTATCAAGCAAAGCATCATCATAAGCATCGTGGATAGAAGAAGTAGCATCATCAAGCACAGGCGACATATCAGAGTTTCTAGTAGGTGGTGGTGTCGCAAACTTACTCATAACTGAAGGTGAATCAAGTGCAGAGCTAGATGGCAGTTCCTTACCTGTCCTCATAGTTGAGGGCAAGACTTTAGTTTTTGGATCTCTCAGATTCCTCATAGTGATCAACAGACGTAAATCCCAAGTGACTCAGAGAATAGAGCTATGCCTCACCGGCAACAGCGCGAGAAAATAGTCGTGATAACCCATAAGTATAGGGGATCGCAACAGTTTTCGAGGGTAGAGTATTCAACCCAAATTTCTTGATTCGACACAAGGGGAAGCAAAAGAATATTCTCGAGTATTAGCAGTTGAGTTGTCAATTCAACCACACCTGAAAGACTTAGTATCTGCAGCAAAGTTTCAGTAGGAAGGTAGGGTGATACTAACAGAAGCAGCGGTAACAGTAGCAGTAGTGACAGCAGTAGCGGTAACAGTAGCAACCGTGACATCAGTAGCGGTAAAGTAACATAGCAAGGACTAGTAGGAAAAACTCGTAGGCATTGGATCGGTGATGGATAATTATGTCGGATGATATTCATCATGTAACTGTTATAACATGGGGAGATATGTAACTAGCTCCAGTTCGTCAATGTAATGTAGGCATGCATTCCGTATATAGTCATACGTGCTTAAGGAAAAGAACTTGCATGACATCTATTGTCCATCCCTCCCGTGGCAGCGGGGTCCTAATGGAAACTAAGGGAAATTAAGGGTCTCCTTTTGATGGTTGGTGATGACGAAGGCGTCGATTCCCCCTCTCCGAAGCCCAGAACGGACTCCAGATCTGCCCTCCAGAGGAAGAACAGGTGGTGGCGGCGGCTCCGTATCATAAAACACGATGAACTCTTCTCCTTGATTTTTTTTCCGGTGAAAAGAGAATATATAGAGCTGGAATTGGAGGCTGCGGAGCCACGAGGGGCTCACAAGCCTGTGAGGCCCGGCCGCGGGGGTGGGGGGGGGCTGGTGGGCTTGTGAGCTCCTGGCTCCGTCCCTCCACATGATTCTTGTGCCAGTATTTTTTATATATTCCACAAAAAATCCTCGTCAATTTCCAGGTCATTCTGATAACTTTTATTTCTGCGCAAAAACAACACCATGGCAATTCTGCTGAAAACAGCGTCAGTCCGGGTTAGTTCCATTCAAATCATGCAAATTAGAAACCAAAACAAGGGCAAAATAGTTTGGAAAAGTAGATACGATGGAGACGTATCAATTTACACCGCGACTGTTGGGTCTCAGGAAGCGTTACTGCACGTAATAAATGGGATTTGTGGGGCTTTGTGCGCACCAGATCCCCTCCCCACGATCCTTTGTGGGGTTTAAATGGGGCGCGGGGGTACCGAGGAGGCCATTCGCCCCGTTCTCGCCCTCCATCGACGCCCTCTTCCTCCCTGAGCCCAGAGAGAAAGAGTCGTCTATCTTCGTCTTCAACCTCTCCGTCGCCGTCGCGCCACCCGTTGCCGCCAGTCTTCCCAAGCGCATGTTGCCCGCAGTCATGGAGAGCGGCTCCTCTTCGAAGAAGAGCTCGTCCAACAGAGCTTGGCTCGGCAATGAGATTTGTGACGGCCACATTGAGGCGCTCCGCCATCGCCGGATGCTGCCTCCGGCCTCTCTCGTGACGGTGTGGATTCCCGAAGCCGAGACCGCCCCGGCGCCGCGAGAGGGGGAGATCATCGTGTTCGACGAGCAATTCTACACGGGCTTCAGGCTTCCGGCAAGCACCTTCTTCTCCAACTGGCTCACTTTCTTCGGCCTGCAGCCGCACCACCTGGTACCGAATGCCATTCTCCAACTAGCTTCGTTCGTCGTCCTGTGCGAGGGCTTCCTAGGGATTGAGACTCGCCTCGACCTCTGGCAGAGCTTATTCTTCCTCAAGCAGCAGTCCCAGAAGATGGAGAAGGCCGAGCTAGAGAAGCTCGACGGCCCTCACCCGATGACGCCGTGCGGAGCCGAACTGGTGCACCATCGGTCGAAGTCCGGCTTCCCCCAGCTGTCGCTGCAAGAATCAATCAAGCAGTGGCAGAGAGGCTTCTTCTATGTGAAGAACACGAGCCCCGCACACGACGCCCTAAATATGCCTCCCTTCGACATCGAGCCTCCGATGGCAAAGCTGAACTGGCAGGCCAAGTACACGAAGCCGGCTCCCGAGGTGGCGCAGATCGGCGCCTACCTCGATAGGTTGATGAATCGCGGCCTCCTGGGCCGCGACTTGCTTACCACCATGATCACCCGTAGGATCCTGCCCCTGCAAAGGCGGCCCTATCTGGTTTGCGAGATGAGTGGCCGGTATGATCCTTGTCGGATCTCCACCAAGAACTTCACAGCCGGTGCGGTGGCTCGGGGTGTGAACCAAATCTCCACCGCCCGCCTGGATGATGGTGGGAATTGGGAGTGGGGGCTAGTCCCTTACAACAGGGCCCATCCGCCTTCGATGGTAAGCATTCTTGTTGATGCTTGTTCTTGCCATTTTTCTTGTAGTCGATCATCTTTTTTCAGCCGGCCATCGACTCCATTGCGCAGCTGTTTGAGAAGCTGCAAGCGGTCAACCCACCTGCCTTTACGTGGTGACGTCTGACGCCTCGAAGATCGAGGATGAGGGCATGATTGACCCGCGCTCCGCCACCTCCGAGGTTTCGGAGGATGTGCTGGAGTCGGAGGGATATGAGCCGTGTGGTGAGCATCTGAAGCCCTCCATTGTCGATTGGACGGATGATGATGAGACACCGCCCTCCTTATATGATGCATGCTTCGAGGAAGACTCCGATGGGGTGGAGGAGGTCACCAGCCCACACCTGACGCGTGGTCGCTGCCATGCGGCCGAGACGTCCGGTCTTGGCGTGGCGGCCCGGAAGAAAGGCAAGGGTGCCACAGCTTCCAGGACGTCTCCCAAGCGAGTCACGACAGGACCTCTAGTCGGAGGACGAGCAGGCGGCGCTAAGAAGCGTCGTGCTGGTGCTGGCAGGAGGCAGGTGCCCATCGTTGCGGGGTGAGGGTTCCCTTTCATTACCTTTTTTGATTTGTCTCGCGTGAAGATTTGTTCCTCAAAGCGACACTTGGCAGGGAGGCAGAGAACGTAGAGGAAGATACCGCCTCCGCCGCTGAGCGAGCTGGCTGGGCAGCGGCTGACGCTGCCCAGAAGGCAATTGATGAACAATCCGCTCGCTGCTGGGAGGTGGAGCGAAGAAGATGGCCAAAGGCCGATCTCAACCCAGCCGGGCCGAGTAGCCTATGGAGAGGCATGCGAAAGCTAGACATGACCCCTCCACGTGTGCTCGCGTGGAGAAGCCATGTAGCGAGGTGTCCCCGAGGTGTACCCAGAGGGCCGAGGCGGCCAAGCCCTCCGAGCCGGACGCCTCTGCGCCAGTGGACCTCGAGGAGATCCCCGAGATGCCGGAAGCCGAGGCGGCGGCCGACGCGCCGGAGCTGAACCTGGACGCGCCAGACGTTATCATGGATGCGCTGGACGTGGCCAATCCACCTCCTGATGCGGAGACGTCGCCGGCTAGGTCGCCGATGGAGCTGGCCGCCAGATCGACGCCTGGAGACGGTACCATCATCGTCTCCAACCGTGGCCCGTCTGCTCAAGGAGCCGTCCCCAGAGCGGGGAGCCGGCCTATGAAGGCTTGGCGAGCGGCCAACCTTGAGCATCAGACGCTGCCCACTGGAACCATACTCTAAGGTGTCCAGGTGCTGGTGTCTCTATTTGCCAGCAGCCAGTACAAGGTGGAGCAGGCAGCCCGCGTGGCGGACAGCAATCTGGAGCGCCTGGAGGAGCACACCAGGGTGAGTGCTTCATCCTTAGCATCCCCCTCGTCTTGGTTTTGACTCTTTCTTCTCTTGAATCAGTGGGGGCACGCCAACGCACCCACTAGGTGTAGCCCCCAAGAATTGGGCCACCCAGGCGTTGGTCGGGCCGAATCTCTTCGAGCTTTTCCCCTTGTCTTTGCTTTTTTAGAGGGGGCGCGCTAGCGCACACACTAGGTGTAGCCCCCGAGAATCGGGCTGGTTATGAATTAACCTGGCCGAATCTTATTTTGCTTCTTCTTTGCCTTGCTCGTAGGATCTTTACGACGCCCAGGTGCAAGCATATAACATGTTGCAGGCTCAGAACCAGGCGGCTGACGGCCAGGTTGCCGAACTTTAGGTCCGGCTGGGCGAGGCCGTCACAGAGCGGGACGCCTTACGTGAGGCGGACCAGCGGCGACAGCAGCAGCTGGCTCTTCTCCAGACGGAGAAGAAGGAGCTTGAGGCGGCCCGCCAAGCTAAGCAGGAGCAGCTGCGCGCCACCCTGCAGGAGAAGGACGACTCCTATGTTGCCGACACGGAGCATCTCAAGGCGGCTCATCTCGAGGAGATGAAGCTTAAGGATGTTGCCCTGAAGGAGAAGGAGGAGGCCCTAATCCAGAGGCAGGCGCAGCTAGCCAAGGCGCTGGAGGCGGTCGCGGCCCACCAGGAAGAAGTCTCCCGTGCCACTCAAGCGAGCAAGGTGCGGGACCTCGAGGCCCTGGAGAATGCCCATGAGTCTGACATCATTTCGACCGTAAGTCCTCTTTATTTTGTCTTGAATTTTCTTCTTTGCTTCTTCCTCTTCTTATTCTTCTTTGCACCCCTTCCCCTATCCCAGGTTTCTTCCTTGAGACACGGGAAGCGGCTGAAACGGCTGTCGAGGTCAGTCGCGAGGAGCACCGTGTTGCCGGGCAGGAGGTAGTCGTCACTGCCGGCAGGAGCGTCGAGGAGATTGGCGTGGGCCTCCAAGCCCGGCTACGCGCCCTGGCCGAGTCCGTGGAGCGGCTTCAGACTGCAGGCTCGTCGATGATGAAGGCTCTGTGGCCCCAGGCCGTGGAGCCGGCGTTGATGAGTCGGCTTTCCTGCTGGCTTGCGGCTCGTGGCGATCGTCTTGAAGCCTGGCGCGCCTCACCCGCGCATGCTTGAGCCTACATGGCCCTGCGCTTGGCCAAGTCCTGGTATCGGACCGTGGACTTGGGCAAGCTAGTTGCACAGCATGACGACTTGGAGGGGGAGCTGCAGGCCGTGGAGGAGCAGCGGCGTGTGAGGGCCAGAGACATCGCCTCGTACGCCGCCTAGGATGAGCTCAACTTGGAGCGGGGTGAAGACGACAATGTGATCCTTCAGGATCTGCACGGCCTTCAGCCCTATGACGCCGAAGGCAGCTCCGACGAGGCAGCCCGTGAGGTGGAATACGCCACCTCCAGCGGCGAGGCATATACCGACTCCTCCAAGTACGGAGTCAAAAGCTCTCACGGAGGAGACGGCGCCACCGCCTCCGGAGCAGCCGGCGATGGTGAAGCCACCACTTCAAGAGCAGCAGATGGGGCAACGGACGAGGCCGCCGCCCATTAGCTGGTCTTGTTTTTTGTTTTGGTTGTCTGCAATGAATTGTGAGTCCAAGAGTTCCACCCACTAGGGGGGTGTGTAATGAACTTCGACCGTGGGCCAATGCTTTTGAATGTATGAATTTTGCATTATATTCGTAATGCCATGCGTGCTGCTTTATATTTTCATCTTTTGATTCCTGCTTGACTTCTTTTTCTCCAACCCCTTTACTCCCTCTAGCGTCTACCCCGACAGCCGGGAGCCGGTTTGTGACTAGGTCGAGACTTCTGCCTTTGGGAATAGTGGGCTTAGATATTTCGAAGCCATCAAGACTTAAAGACTCAAACATAAACCAGTAGAGGACGGCTAGAATAAGATCGTAAAAAGATCGAGCCAACCCGAGCCGGCAACCTTTTTGTAGTCGAACTTTATATGCATCTGCCCTTACCTGTCGTCGCCTCGCTAGCCGGACAGCCGGGAGCCGGTCTGTAGCTGTTACAAGACGTCCAGGGATCGGTCCGGCGTACACTATGTGATCTTCTACAATTTAATGAAGTCGTTCGGGCGGCTAGCGAGCCCCTCAGCCCATTTGAGCCGGACCAAGCGACTCACAAAATGAGTGAAAACTCTAGTCATGAATCTAAAAAGAAGCATATGTGCATGCTCTTTTCATTGCATTCATTAGAAATCCCGAAGAGGGAGAAAGATACATATGTGCATGCTCTTTCCATGTTTGATACTTGCCTTCTAGCAATAGAACGGGCGAAGCAACACCGCGTTCCATGGGCGTTCCGTCTCCTGGCCGGAGTCGTCCCTCTTGCGCTTCCTTGGCTTCTGGGCATCAATCAAGTAGTAGGCATTGTTGTGCAATGCCCTGCTGATGATGAAGGGTCCCTCCCATGGGGATGATAGCTTGTGCTGGCCGCCTGTTCGCTGGATTCTTCTGAGCACCAAGTCCCCCTCTCTGAATGAGAGGGGCTTGATCTTCTTGATGTGGTAGTATCTCAGCTTCTATTGATAGATTGCCGTCCGACTCAAGGCTAGGTCCCGTGCCTCCTCGAGTAGATCGACGCCATCTTCTCTTGCCTCCTTCGCTTATATTTCTGTGTATAGGGTGACCCAAGGCGAGTTGAACTCGACATCCGTAGGGATGATAGCCTCGGACCCATATACAAGAAAGAATGGGGTGAAGCCGGTTGATCGGTTGGGCGTGGTGCGGAGGCTCCACAGTATTGCCGACAACTCTTCGATCCAGCAGCTGGCTGACCTAACGATGGTACTCTGACCTAACAAACTCTTGGCTCTTCTGAAGTTTTTATGTAATGAGTTGTAACTTAAGCCCGAAGGTACTCTGATGCTTTTTGAACGTTTTTTTTCGCATGCTTATTCCTCAAGTTTTAATGCACGCATGCTGAAATTCGTCAGATACCATTTGCCATCATGCATCTTCATTTTCTTCATATAATATGTTATATGTATGCATGATTTACAAGATTCAGGGGGAGATCTCCATGATATAAATCGTCAATGTGCATATGCTATAAAAGCAAAATCCTCAAGGTATGCACATCTTCAGGAGGAGTCTCTGTGAATCTTGTTTTCAAATTCCTCAAATGAGTATTTACACTTCATATTTTTGATCCCTGTTGAAGACTTAACCTAATTGTCATCAACCACCAAAAAGGGGGAGATTGTAAGTGCATCTAGTGCCCCTTAGTGATTTTGGTGGTTTGAAGACTTATAGGTTAAGTATCTAATGTGTTTTTGAGTGTACACAGGATCTATAAGTCATTGAGGAGTTTGAGATATTTGAAGAATATCGACCCCTAAAAATATATGTCTTCAGTTGAAGAAATAGGTCTGAAGCTGAAGAAATGAATCGCGAAGAATTTGCGATGAAATTGATATTCCTCATGAAGATATTGATATTGAGAAGATCGGTGGTTCCTGAAGAAAATCGTTCTGAAGAAATTGAAGCGTGAAGATTTTCGCTTTCTGTTTTATTTTCTTCGCATTTGATGAATAGGAACACCGTACTGTTAAAGGGGGTCAAAGTAACACTATGGAATGGATTTCCTCATGATGCTCAACCCAAGCCAAATCCCTACCAAAAGCCTCAAGTGAGGAATATGAGTGACATGAGGACTCTCACAGTTGAGAGTCCCGACCGTTTCGAGAAGCCACGCCAAGTCACTGATCTTATCCACTCCAACGGTCATACTATTTAAGGGCATTAATGTCAAATCATGTCGGGATGCTCCCAGGCTATAAATAGCCACCCCCCACAACCATTAGCTGGTTGGCTGCTCCGTTAGAAACTGACACTTGTCATAAGAGCAACCCAATTCCTCAGAGCTTTCGAGAGTACATCATCAGTGAGGAAATACACCACCCACCGAAACCACAAACCAAACCTAGTGATTGAGCATCACTGAAGAAGTTGTTCCTGTGTGGGACTGAAGCCTTTTACCTTTGAGGACTGTGCATCCTCCAGACGGTTAGGCGTCATGGTCTAGAGCAATCCAGCAGTCAATTGTGGATCGCCGGGTGACCGAGTTTGTGAGGGTTTGGAAGTCTGCCCTAAAGACTTACCACGAGTGTTGGGCGAGGACTGTGTGTCCTTAGCTCAAGGAGAATACGATAGGGACTGTGTGTCCCGGGACTGGGTGTCCTTTGGTTTAAATACCAAGCCGCTCCAAACCAGATGTACAACTGTCACAGCAGTTGGAACTGGGTCATCAACAACAGTCTTCACCAAGAATCGGGTTCTAATTCCTCAACTCTTTACATTCTCTGTCTTATGTGTTGATGACTTTCACTGTGACTATTTGAAGAATTTGCTGAAGACTTTCTCTGAATTTCCTCAACCCCAAATTCTTCACTTGAGTAAATCATCATCTGCATTCTGCGTGCCTGCTTGCTGTGCAATCTGTTTTCAAAATCTTCACTCTGTAATACTGCTATTGTGAACGATTGCACAACTGATCCTTAACTGTTTCCGCTGTAAGTTAGTCATCAGTGAGGAATTTCCTCAAAAGGAATTTCCTCAGTGATGAAATTCTAAAAATCTCCTATTCACCCCCCCCTCTAGTCGATATAACGCACTTTCAATTGGTATCAGAGCAAGGTACTCCCTTGTTCTGTGTGATTTTGGTTTAACCACCTAGAGTTTTAGTTATGTCGACTGCAGGCATGTTCAAGGTGACTGCACCATGTCCCACCTACGAAGGGAAGAACTTTCCTTTCTGGAAGAACAAAATGCAACTGCATCTGCAAGCAATTGACAATGATGTCTGGTATATTGTGGAAAATGGCGTTCCCCTCGTTTCTGCTAGTGTCACTGCACCTGATGTGAAGAGATTTAAGCAACTCGATTCTCAAGCGAAGAACATAATCTGTGGCTATTTGAGCCCAGGTCAGTTTGGAAGAGTAAGTGCTTTGGGATCTGCAACACTGATCTGGGAGAGATTGTGCAAGGTAAATGAAGGGGTATCAACCCAACGTGACTCTCGTGTTGATATTCTTCGCAATCTCTTCAATCGCTTCAAGAGACATGACAATGAATGCTGCCAAGACACCTTTGATCGCCCCACTGATATATCGAATGAACTGCAAGCACTGGGAGCTCGAGACATCACTGATCACGAAGTTGTGAAGAAACTGCTGAGATCCTTGGATCCTTCATTTGACACTCTAGTTCTGATGATTCAAGAAAGACCAGACTACAAGATGCTAGATCCAGCTGATATTCTTGAAAGGCTAAATACTCATGAATTCCAGCAAGAAGAAAATAGAGATCTATATGGACCAAGCTATTCCAGACCACGAGCACTGAAGGCTAGAGAAATTTCCTCATCTGAAGAAGAAACAGATGACAGCAGTTGTGACCCTGAAGAATTTGGACAGGAGCTTGCAATGCTTGTGAGGAAATTCCAGAGATTTACACGACGAGGACAGTTCGGTAAATCATCAAGAAGAGACATGAAGAAATCAGAATTTGTATCTGAGGACTACAAGAAACGGACCTGTCACAAGTGCAAGAAATCAGGCCATTACATTGCTGATTGTCCTCGCTGGGGAAAGGAATCAAAGAAAAAGAAATACAAGGATGACAGTTCTGATGACTCAAAGAAAAAGAAGAAATCTTCAAAATCCTCATCATCAAAGTCCTCTTCACACAAGAAGACTAGCTTCAGAAAGGCTCGGGCACTTATTGGCAAGGAAATGGATTCCGAGGCAGAATCAGAAGAATGTGATGAAGAAGGCTCTGGAGAAGATTCAGAATCCGGACAGGCTAGTCTTGCACTAGCAACCAATTTCGTCAGCAAGTCAATCTTCAATCTTGAAGAAAATGAGTGCACCATCCATACTGATGACTATGCTGATGACTTCGCTCCAACCTATTGCTTCATGGTAAAAGGTTCAAAGGTATCACATAATGCCTCCTCCTTTGATTCAAGTGACTGTGAACATGATGATTACAAAAAACCCAGTTACGGTAAACTTGCCATCATTGCCACTAAACAACAAACTGCTCTGGAAAAGCTTCAAAAACTGCTAGACAAAAGTGATGATCTGTTGAATGAAGAAATGAATCTTAATCAAATCTTCGCTGATGACATGAAAAATCTTCAGTCTAGATTTGATATTCTTCAGGATCGTTATGATACACTCCTCACTGATCATGAGAAGCTTTCCTATGAATTTCTTCAAAGGAAGCTTGATCTTGAGAAGCTGAGGATGTCTCATGATGATCTTCGTATGGAAAATGATTCATTACTAGCTCAACAGATCAGCGCTAGTCAAGTTGAATTTATTCCTCCATGTCTTAAATGCATTGATCGTGAAACTGCTAATTCTTCACCAGAATCTTCAAATGCTACCACTGCTACAAATTCTTCAACTGCACCTGTTGTGTCTATTTCCTCAGTTGAGGAAAACACAAATGTCACTGATGAAAATGCAGGGCTGAAGGAATTGTACTTGACAGGCATGTACAAAAGTCTCAAAGAACATCAAATCCTTTGTGATGTACTCAAAAAGCAGATCTTGAACAAGAACCCGAGGAAAGAAGGAATTGCCTTTGAGAGGAAATTGAATGCTGATGGATCTTATTGGAAACCTGAGCAGTATCCCAAAACCTCATGGGTTGCTGCTACTGGGCCTCCTTTTGATCCATCTAATCTAACTGGCTTCTCATGTGAATTATCCTATTCCTCGGATGAGTCATTTGATTCCAACTATAAACTGTTCAAAAATCAATCTGGTGAAGTATTTGCTCGATATGTTGGAACTAACTGCAGGAATGGCCCTCCTCTGAGGAAAATCTGGGTTCCCAAAAGTCGTCTTGAAAATCTTCAAGTGAATGTCCTCATGACATCACCTCTGAAGAATCTGAACCCCAGATCAAATTCCTCAGGAGGACCAAAGTCTTCAAGAGGATCAAAATCCTCAACTGGTCAAAACTATGCCCATACCCGTGCTTATGCGTATAACATGCAGGGAAACTACAAGGAGTATGATTATGAGCGCTATTCTTCAAATCATTATGTTCATAAATCCTCAAACCAGTTCTCTGCATACTCATATGAGTACTTTAACCCCCCTACTGTTAAGAGAAGTGCATTAGCTTCAATGCCACCTTTCTCATATGTTGCTCGCAGGATGATGAATGCTTTGCCACCCCTTTAGATGTGGGTGGTGAAGAAATCAAACTAATCACTTCTGCAGGTCAGGTCTCCAGATGAAAATCATCATCTGAAGAATTTGCTGGAGACCTGAGGAAATGCTTGATAGGACGCAAGCTAATTATTGATGAAATAGAAATATTTCACACGTCCTTACATTTCTGTTATGATGAAATTCGTATCATATTCTTCAAACTTGAAGCATATGAGATGGTAAGCTGTACTAATTCATCTGCAGGATGACAAACCCAAAAATACTGAGTGGGTTCTTGATAGTGGCTGCACACATCACATGACTGGTGATAAAAGCCTACTGATGAATATGCCACTAACTCCATCACCTCTGAAGCAAATCACATATGCTGATAAAGGTAAAAGCAAGGTATTGGGACTTGGCAAAGTAGCTATTTCCAAGGATAGGCATATGGACAAAGTGATGCTTGTTGAATCCCTTTGTTTTAACCTCATGTCAGTCTCGATGCTTTGTGATCTTGATATGATTGTTATCTTTGGTAGATATAGATGTGTAGTCATAATGGAATCTGACAGATCCAAAGTCTTCGAAGGTGTAAGAAGAGGGGATTTGTACATTGTTGACTTCTCTACAGGTCCTCAACCAGCCACTTGCTTACTAGCAAAAACCTCAGAAGGATGGCTGTGGCACAGAAGACTAGGTCATGCAGGCATGAGGAATTTGCACACACTTGCAAAGAAGAAGCATGTCATTGGCATCGAATCAGTAAAATTCCTCAAGGATCATCTCTGCGGTGCTTGTGAATCTGGGAAAATGACCAGATCCAAGCATCCCTCCAAAACCATCATGACCACTACGCGTCCATTTGAATTGCTTCATATGGATTTATTTGGACCTACACACTATGCAACACTAACCAATGCAGCATCTCTATATGGCTTTGTCATAGTTGATGATTATTCCAGATACACTTGGGTGCATATCATAGTGTATAAAACTGAAGTGCAGGAAATCTTCAAACGATTTTCTTCAAGGGCCTCGACGAACTTCGGCATCAGGATCAAACATATTAGGAGTGATAATGCAACCGAGTTCAAAAACACTGGTCTTGATGATTATCTTGATGAACTTGGTATTACTCACGAATTGTCTGCTCCTTATACTCCTCAGCAGAATGGTGTTGTCGAAAGAAAGAACAGGACTCTGGTTGAAATGGCAAGAACTATGCTTGAAGAATATCAGACTCCTCGTCGCTTCTGGCCTGAAGCAATCAACACTGCATGCCATATCATCAACAGGGTATATCTTCACAAATTCCTCAAGAAAACCTCATATGAACTCCTCACTGAGAAGAAACCCAATGTAAGTTATTTCAAAGTCTTCGGTGCAAAATGCTGGATTAGAGATCCTCACCATAGCTCAAAATTTGCACCTAAGGCACATGAAGGTTTTATGCTTGGTTATGGAAAGGACTCGCACACCTACAAAGTCTTCAACAACTATCACAACAAAGTTGTTGAGACTGTAGATGTGCGGTTCGATGAAACTAATGGCTCGCAAAGAGAGCAATTGCCTTCTGATCCAGATAAACTGTCCCCTGAGGAAGCGATAAAGCTTAAGCCTACTGAAGACATTGTTCCCACTGAGGAAATTGAAGAAGAAATAATCCCTATCACTGACAGAAACCAAGAAGATGCTCCTGAGGAAATTGCAACAACACCACTTCCTCAGCCCAGACAAAATCCTCAACCAGCTCATCCGAGGATTGCAAATGAAGTAGAACTTGACAAAATCCTCAACGACATCAATGCGCCAGGTCCTCTCACTCGCTCAAAAGCTTCACACTTAGTTAACTTTTGTGGGAATTTCTCTTTTGTATCTATCACAGAACCCTCAAAAGTAGCTGAGGCTTTTCTGGAACCGGAGTGGATCCAAGCCATGCAAGACGAACTTCTTCAATTCAAGCTGAATGACATATGGGAGCTCGTCAAACGACCCGATCCTCGCAAGCATAACATCATCGGCACCAAGTGGATTTTCCGAAACAAGCAAGATGAGGACGGTCAAGTGGTGAGGAACAAGGCACGACTTGTAGCCCAAGGCTACACCCAGGTTGAAGGAATAGATTTCGATGAAACTTTTGCACCTGTTGCTAGACTTGAAGCTATTCGTTGCTTATGCTAATCATCATAATATCATCTTATATGAAATGGATGTGAAAAGTGCATTCCTCAATGGTAAGCTTGAGGAAGAAGTATATGTTGCTCAGCCCCCAGGTTTTGAGGATCCAAAGAATCCAGACAAAGTCTTCAGACTCAAAAAGGCTCTGTATGGCCTCAAGCAAGCCCCTCGGGCATGGTATGATACATTGAAGGAATTCCTCATGAAGAAAGGCTTCAAACCTGGTTCACTCGATCCAACTCTATTCACAAAATCTTATGATAATGAACTGTTCGTATGTCAAATTTATGTTGATGATATCATATTTGGTTGTACTGACAAAAGATACAGTGATGAATTTGCCTATATGATGAGTGAAGAATATCAGATGTCTATGATGGGGGAGCTGAAATTCTTCTTAGGTCTTCAAATTCGTCAACAAAACAATAGAATCTTCATATCACAGGAGAAATACCTCAAGGATGTTGTGAGGAAATTCGACATGCATGAATGCAAAGGTGCCAAGACTCCAATGCCTACCAACGGTCACCTCGGCACTGATGAAAATGGTAAAGATTTCGATCAGCAGGTATACCGTTCTATGATTGGTTCTTTATTGTATCTATGTGCATCTAGGCCAGACATAATGCTTAGTGTTTGCATGTGTGCACGTTTTCAAGCAAAACCGAAGGAATCACACCATAAGGCTGTGAAACATATTCTTCGATACTTAGCTCACACACCAACACTAGGATTATGCTATCCCAAGGGCTCCAATCTTCATCTGGTAGGGTATTCTGATTCAGACTATGCTGGTGACCGTGTGGATCGCAAGTCAACATCTCGCACATGCCATTTCCTCGGAAGATCACTTGTTTGCTGGTCCTCAAAGAAGCAGAACTGCGTATCACTCTCCACTGCCGAAGCTGAGTACATTGCTGCTGGTTCTTGCTATGCTCAATTACTATGGATGAAGCAAACCCTCAAGGACTACGGCATCAACATGAAGAATGTGCCTCTCTACTGTGACAATGAGAGTGCTATCAAGATTGCCTACAACCCAGTACAGCACTCGAAGACCAAGCACATCCAGATTCGTCATCATTTTCTTCGGGAGCATGTCCTCAAGGGCAATATCCTCATCGACCATGTGAAGACTGATGATCAACTGGCTGATATCTTCACTAAGCCCTTGGATGAGAAAAGGTTTTGCAAGTTGCGGTGTGAGCTAAATATCTTAGAGTCTTCAAATGTTTTGTAAAAACATGCACACATCCTAACACTTATGCAAAGTTGATGACTTAGATGTGCAACACATGATGAAACGATTTTCTTCAACCAATGAAGAAAATCACTCTGAATGTGAAGAAATTAACGAAGAAATTGATTCTCAGGGCCCTCTCGACAATTGTACGCGGCGTGTGTAATCAACATTCTTATATGGTGGGCAACGCCACCGCCCAATGTGAAATTCCTCAAGTTGATTTTCTTCAAATGATCAAATTCCTCACAATGCATTTTTCATCAAAGCAGTTGTTCTTAATTGTGATGATCTATTGCAAAATCTTCAAAAATACTTGATGACTTTCATTTGTCTAGGTAGACTGTGATTTCTAGTCCTCAACAGCATTCACTTATTGCTAATTCTTCAAGTTGATGTTTCTGCTAAGTGAATGTGATCGGACCCTTTTTCCCTCTATGCTATACTTGTCCAGTCTATTCAATTCTTCATATACGTTCTACTTGAAACTTTGATCAAAATCCTCACTGCATCCTTGTCAGCTGATGATTTTGTAATGAAAATCCTCAAATCTTCGAAAAATTATTTTCTTCAAAGGAACAGTAACTGAACCCCCACTTCCCACGATTGGATAGCCACGATCTCCACTATCTCCACCGCATCGTACGGGAGCTACACGTGTCCTGCGGAGACGTAGAGGCAAGGGCTATTCGGTCCGAAACTTTCGCGCCAAACAGTAACTTTCGGGCTATAAATATGTCCTTAACCCCCTAGGTATCATCTTCTTCGCCTCATCGCTCTCCTGCCACAGCACACCGAACCCTAGCGCCACCGCTGGTAGTCTTGTCGCCGGCAAGGAAGAGCTTCACTGCCTCAACCTTCTCGCCGCCAGGATCACGCCGGAGACGGACCATCTACGTCCGCCGCCGCCGTAGACGTCCTCTGCTGCCAAGTTAGGCTGCATTGGACACTTGATCGAAGAACCTCTCCAACACCACCTTTTTGTGTTCTTCGTTCGCACCTTCCAGGGTAATTATATCCCATTTTTACAACAGATTAGATCTGAAATTTTACCTCTCCCTAGTGAAATCTGTTTTTCTTCAAGAAACGATGCGCACATGATTCCTCAAACACTATCCATCACCACAATCATTGATGAACTAGCTAAGCATCTAAGATTTTCACGAGATTCCTCAATTGTGCGAATTTTCGGATCTGTACAACTCTGGAACCCAAGAACAGAATGCTTAAGCAAATTCCTCAACCACTGGTTATATTCCTCAAACTGTCGAACTTTTCCTTTTTGTTCAAATCTGAGAACACATATGACCTCTCCAAATTCCTCGCAACTATACTCTGTTCACAGGTACACACATGTCAGCTGATGAATCTCTTTGTTCTCATCACATTAACTCATTTGCAGCGTTTCTGGAAGAAACTCTTCAAGGCTCATCAGAATCCTCAAGAGTTCAGAATCCTCAGATAGTTCCTCGTCTGAAGAAAATGGAGGAAGAAAGGAAACACAGGGGAGGAAAGAAACTGGAGCAGAACACAACTGTGGACATTCCTGATGACATATACCTGGACTTCTGCACGCCTGATGATGAACCTGAGACTATGCCTAAAAGAAAGATTAGGCTGCAGAAAATTGAACGCAGATGGGCAAAGGAGTGGAAGGAGTACAGGTTTGTGACTCCAAAATATGCGAAGAAATTCGCTTTGAAGCCTCCTGGCAGAAGGGCCCCACTTGAGGATCATCAAGTTGCTCATCCCTCAAGTCTCATGACACTTGATGACTACCCAGAGGAAAAAGAAAGGCAGCTGGCCAAGCTCAAGAAGCAAGCAGAAGCAGCAGTGAAGAAATTTCATGAATCTTCAGCTGCTGCCTCCGGTGCTGCTCATACCTCAGCAGTAGAAACCTCAGGCTCCGAGATTCCTCAACCAAAGTCTGTGCCAGCAAAGCCAAAAGCTTCAAAACCCCAAGAAAAGTTTGCACAGGCTTCAGTCACCAAACCCTCAGCTCCAAAACCCTCGGTTCCAAAACCGTCCACACCAAAACCATCAGCGCCAAAACCCTCAGCACCAATCGCATCCACACCAAAGTCCTCAGCTCCACCTCCAAAGCCAGTACAGAAGAAAGTCGTGAAGACTACGACTGCGAGCTCCAGCTCCTCACTCCCAGCTGCAACTAGCTCGGAGACAAAGTCTTCAACTCCCCATGTGAAGACTTTGGCTACTACTGAACCTGCACCTCTGCCCAGTCCAAGCAAAATCATCACAGTCCCGTCTACATCAGAGGGAAGTTAAGAATATGATGATGAAACTCTGGAAGCCATCATCGGGAACAAACAAGAAAGGGTAGCACAAGCATCAGGCAGTGCTATTCCTCTGGCGATGGACCCCAAGGTCCTCCTCGATTTCATCAATGTGTGGTATGAAGATCCAAACACACCCATTGATGATTTGAAACTTCCTCCTGGTGTCAGCCACATGGTGGCTACTTTCATAAACGAAGCCAAGTGGAAGGAACAGAAGGCCAAGCAGGCAAAGATTGCAAAGGCCAGAAAGGAGAAATTCCTCAGGCAGAATGTTCTCAAACTGACGCCTGAAGCATTGGTGTCCACCCAGGCAGAACTGCAAGTCTTGACTGACAAGTGTGAGAAACTGTCAGATCGAACAAGCATCAAAAGCAATTTCATCAAGCTAGCCACTAGTGATGTTGATGACTACAACAGACGTCACCCCCCACCAGCACCAACTCCTCAGCCCCTGGTTGAACAGCCAAAAGATGCATCTCCTGTTGAGGAGGAAATTCCTCAAGCTGAGGAACAATACCAAGAGCGCCGTGCCGATGAGCCGGCCATTGAAGAAATCATCACTGAGACTGCTCCTGATGAAACTGCTATCGATCCAGCTGCTTCACCAAAGCAGGATGATGACTATGTTCCAGCTGGTTCCTCACTGCCAGCTGAAGAATCTGTTAAGAATACACCTTCCCCAAAAACCTCAAAAGTGAAGAAGTTAATCCCGTCTGTATCAGACGCGAAAAAGACAAGGGCTGCTGTGAAGGAAGCGAAGAAGAGAAAAGCTTCCTCAGCAGAAGAAAAGATTGAGGCAAAACGCCTCAAGGAAATTGAAGAATCTGCCCCACTGGACCCGGTGCCTCTTAATGTTGCACCCTCATTTGAAATGGTCGTCGTTGGTGACCACACTATGAGGGAAGATCAGGAAATGAAGGATGTTGCCTCTGAGGAGCATACTGATGAGGAAATACAGATTGATGACAGTCCTCAACCTCATATTCCTCAGAAAGAGACTACTGAAGCCTCAGCTGCAGCAGCTGATGAATCTGCTTCTGCCACAAAGTCAGCTGATGAAAATCAAGCTGAAGAAAATGTCCAGTCTGAGCAGGCCTCTCCCACTGAACAAGCTGATCAAACTCCTCAAGCTGAGAAGGATGACGAAATTCCTCAGCCTGATACTCAGCTAGAACAAGAAATTCCTCATCCTGAGGAAACTGCTGAAGAAAATGTTCCCGCCCCTGACAATGAATTCATTGTCCTCAACCCAGAATCTGCCATGGTTGTTTCCCCTCCCATTCCTCAGCACAATCTCAATCCAGTTTAGCGCCTGCCATTCTCGAAGAGGCCCAAGTTTCAGAAAGAGAATTTCTTTGAGGAACGTATGTATTTCATCGGAGAGAATCCTTATGACAAGCCTCAAATGAGGCATCTGAAGTTTTGGACAAGGACGCAGATGAACTACTATGCTTCTGTGCTCTGTGGCCGCAACAAGATATTCCAGCACAGGCACATTCCTCATGCTGACCTTGAAGAAATTCCCTGCATGGAACCAGTCCTCAGTGTACTACATGATGCAGGTTTGCTCCCTATGTGCTCCGACATATCAGATTGGAATAGTGAGCTAATTCTTCAGTTCTATTCAACTCTGCACATCTCGGGCAATGCTGATGACATCAACACTTGGGTGTTCGACTGGATGACCCAAAATACTCACTACAAGGCTCCAGCGTCTGAACTCCTCAGAGAACTGCCCGTACCAATTCCTTCAGAAGGGGCAGTGAAGCTTTATGGTGAGCGTGAGCTGCCAAATGGAATGATGGAAGTCCTCATGAAACCTTTGGCTGCAGGAAAACCCTCAAGAACCACATTCCTCGTCCATGAGCTAAAGTACACACCACGGTCTGTCTACCGCATTCTCTGCAGTGTGCTCGCGCCAATCAAAGGCCATGATGATGACGAAGATGTCGTCGGCCTCATGAAGAACATCCTCTTCAACATCATTCACGGTATCCCCATGAATATCCATGATTTCTTCTTGAGGACTTTGGCTGACAATGCAATGTGCCCCTATGATCACAAAATCTATGCACCATGGATCATGAGATTCCTCAGGACAAGGACATGCATCAATTTTCACGCAGATTTCCAGAACCATGTTGGTTATATGCCTCCTATCCGGGTCAACAAGAAGACTTTCGAGCCCATTGAGGGAAAAGGAAAGTCTGTGATTGATGAAGGAAGCAGGCCCCTTGATGGCCAGTTCAAAGAACTAGATGCATATTCCTCATGGGACGATACTGAGACTCGTCCACCAAGTCCAGTTCCTCCTCACGTGCTAAACACCAGAGAGCTTCTTCTCAGTCTTCATCAGAAGGTGGATCACAACCACAAATGGGTCAAACGCCAGTTTGGTGCCATTGTGAAAACTCTCACTGAGACACAGAACAGTGTGAAGCTTAATCATCACTATCTGCATGAGGTTTTTGATCGCACCTGGGCTACCCTTGCACATCTGAAGACCCAGACTGAACTTGAAGAATTGAACTTTCAGCAGGACTTTGACTGGTCGTGGCCTCCCAAGAAGAAGTTCAGGCCCATTCCAGTGCCAGATCTTGAAGACAGCTCCTTCTCGTCCTTCCGCACCGCCGAATCTGATGAGGAACAACTTGACACCGCGACAGGCCCAAGGAAGAAGACTACACCAAAGAAGCGCCAAGGATCTTCATCAACTGCCAAGCAATGAAGTCTTCACGGGCGTTAGTCCTCATTTGTCCCTTTTTGTCCCTTGATGACAAAGGGGGAGAAACTTGAGAGTTAGTCTTCAAACGGGATTTATTTTTGGGGCTTATGAACTATATTTATTTAAGTTACAAACTCTTGGCTCTTCTGAAGTTTTTATGTAATGAGTTGTAACTTAAGCCCGATGGTACTCTGATGCTTTTTGAACGTTTTTTTCGCATGCTTATTCCTCAAGTTTTAATGCACGCATGCTGAAATTCGTCAGATACCATTTGCCATCATGCATGTTCATTTTCTTCATATAATATGTTATATGTATGCATGATTTACAAGATTCAGGGGGAGATCTCCATGATATAAATCATCAATGTGCATATGCTATAAAAGCAAAATCCTCAAGGTATGCACATCTTCAGGGGGAGTCTGTGTGAATCTTGTTTTTAAATTCCTCAAATGAGTATTTACACTTCATATTTTTTATCCCTGTTGAAGACTTAACCTAATTGTCATCAACCACCAAAAAGGGGGAGATTGTAAGTGCATCTAGTGCCCCTTAGTGATTTTGGTGGTTTGAAGACTTATAGGTTAAGTATCTAATGTGTTTTTGAGTGTACACAGGATCTATAAGTCATTGAGGAGTTTGAGATATTTGAAGAATATCGACCCCTAAAAATATATGTCTTCAGTTGAAGAAATAGGTCTGAAGCTGAAGAAATGAATCGCGAAGAATTTGCGATGAAATTGATATTCCTCATGAAGATATTGATAATGAGAAGATCGGTGGTTCGTGAAGAAAATCGTTCTGAAGAAATTGAAGCGTGAAGATTTTCGCTTTCTATTTTATTTTCTTCGCATTTGATGAATAGGAACACCGTACTGTTAAAGGGGGTCAAAGTAACACTATGGAATGGATTTCCTCATGATGCTCAACCCAAGCCAAATCCTACCAAAAGCCTCAAGTGAGGAATATGAGTGACATGAGGACTCTCACAGTTGAGAGTCCCGACCGTTTCGATAAGCCACGCCAAGTCACTGATCTTATGCACTCCAACGGTCATATTATTTAAGGGCATTAATGTCAAATCATGTCGGGATGCTCCCAGGCTATAAATAGCCACCCCCCACAACCACTAGCTGGTTGGCTGCTCCGTTAGAAACTGACATTTGTCATAAGAGCAACCCAATTCCTCAGAGCTTTCGAGAGTAAATCATCAGTGAGGAAATACACCACCCACCGAAACCACAAACCAAACCTAGTGATTGAGCATCACTGAAGAAGTTGTTCCTGTGTGGGACTGAAGCCTTTTACCTTTGAGGACTGTGCATCCTCCAGACGGTTAGGCGTCATGGTCTAGAGCAATCCAGCAGTCAATTGTGGATCGCCGGGTGACCGAGTTTGTGAGGGTTTGGAAGTCTGCCCTGAAGACTTACCACGAGTGTTGGGCGAGGACTGTCTGTCCTTAGCTCAAGGAGAATACGGTAGGGACTGTGTGTCCCGGGACTGGGTGTCCTTTGGTTTAAATACCAAGCCGCTCCAAACCAGATGTACAACTGTCACAGCAGTTGGAACTGGGTCATCAACAACAGTCTTCACCAAGAATCGGGTTCTAATTCCTCAACTCTTTACATTCTCTGTCTTATGTGTTGATGACTTTCACTGTGACTGTTTGAAGAATTTGCTGAAGACTTTCTGTGAATTTCCTCAACCCCAAATTCTTCACTTGAGTAAATCATCATCTGTATTCTGCGTGCCTGCTTGCTGTGCAATCTGTTTTCATAATCTTCACTCTGTAATACTGCTATTGTGAACGATTGCACAACTGATCCTTAACTGTTTCCGCTGTAAGTTAGTCATCAGTGAGGAATTTCCTCAAAAGGAATTTCCTCAGTGATGAAATTCTAAAAATCTCCTATTCACCCCCCCTCTAGTCGATATAACGCACTTTCAATGGGTCATGCCACCGCGAGCCGTCTTGAATGGCCCCACCATGTCCAACCCCCAGACGGCGAAAGGCCATGACAAGGGGATGGTTTTGAGGGCCGAAGGCGGCATGTGGCTCTGCGCGCCAAAGCGTTGGCAACCCTCGCATTTGTTGACCATGTCCACGGCCTCCTCGAGGGCCGTGGGCCAGTAGAATCCATGGCGGAATGCCTTGGCCACCAGGGTTCTAGAGGCGGCATGATGCCTACACTCCCCTTGGTGAATGTCTCTGAGGATTTCCAGCCCCTTTTCTGATTCGATGCAGCGCTGGAAGACACCAGTCATGCTACACTGAACCAGCTCACGATTAATGATGGCGTAGGCTGCAGATCGGCGCTGGATCTGCCTTGCCCCCGCCTCCTCTTGAGAAAGTTCGCCGCAAAGAAGGAAGGCCAGGATGGGTTGAGCCCACGACACAGCAGACACAAGGGCTGGCTCCATCTCGACCTGAGTGTCGGAGGCTTCTGCAGCCCCCGCGCTTGATGAAGCAGTCGCGGGCTCGAGACTCTGTGTCTCTGATGCCGTCGTGGCAACCGGCTCGCCGTCTACCTCCATGACGTCCACCCACTGGGTGTCGAGACAACAAGATTCGAGGCTTGGCGGAGACAGATTTGTTGTTGTAGCCAGCGAAGTAGTCGTAGTCGGCAAAGTGGTTGTAGCTGATGCCGCAATTGGAGTCGGCAATGCCAGCACAGCCGACACATGAGCTGTAGCCGGCGCAGCTGGCGTAGCCGATGGTGCTTGCACCGAGGGATCAGCCGTCACGAAAATTGATGCCGACTATGGAGACGTCTTGATGGAAGGCTTGAGCAGTTGCTCGAGGGAGACGCCGGCTGGAATGGCTTGTCTCATGGAGTCGATCTTGCCCAATGTATCTGCCACCTCGTTGTCCGCCCTGGTAACATGCTGAAACTCGCAACCCTCGAAAGGGTCGCTGAGCTGCTGGATGAGGAAGCCGTAGCTTGCCATGTTGGCGTCCCTGGCGTCCCATTCTCCAAATACTTGCCGCACCACAAGGTCCGAGTCGCTGAAGCAAAGGAGCCTCTGGACGCCAATCTCCTTGGCGAGCCGGAGGCCGTGAGCAAGTGCTTTGTACTCGGCGACGTTGTTGGAGGTGGCGAAGTGAATCTGGAGAGCATACTTGAGCTGGTCTCCTTTCGGAGACGTCAAGACAATTCCGGCTCCCAGACCAGTTCGCATCTTCGAGCCATCGAAGTGCATCCGCCAATGAGTGGAATCTGGAGGCGGCGGCTCAAACTGGGTTTCAGCCCAGTCGACAAGGAAGTCGGCCACCACCTGAGACTTGATGGCAGTGCGAGGCTCGTAGCGGATGTCATATTCAGCCATGGAGATGGACCACTTGGCGATCCTGCCAGTCGCGTCACGGCTGCCCATGATTTCTGAAAGTGGAGCAGTGCTCACCATAGTGATGGCATGCTCTTGGAAGTATTGCTTCAACTTCTTTGCGGCAAGGTAAACACCATAACACATTTTTTGGTAGTGGGGGTAGTTTTGCTTGGAGGCGGACAAGACCTCGCTGAGGTAGTACATAGGGCGTTGCACTATCAGTTCCTTGCCCTCCTCCTTGCGTTCAACTTCCAGCACTACACTAACCACGCGAGTGGTCACTGCAATGTATATGAGAATGGGTTCCCTTTCAGTCGGCGCTACCAACATTGGCAGGCTCGAGATGACCCGCTTGAGGTCGCAGAAGGCTTCGTCCGCCTGGTCGTTCCACTCGAACTTCGTCGTCTTCTTCATGAGCTGATAGAGTGGAAGGGCCTTCTCGCTGAGCCGGCTGACGAACCGGCTAAGGGACGCCAGGCAGCCAGCGAACTTCTGGACGTCTAGGATTTGAGCCGGCTTCACCATCCGCTCGATGGTGCCGATTTTCTCGGGGTTCGCCTCGATGCCGCGAGCAGACACAAAGAACCCCAAAAGCTTGCCACCTAGAACCCCAAAGAGGCACTTCTCCGGGTTCAGCCGGATCTTGTACTCGCATAGGTTGGCGAAAGTCTCCCGCAGGTCGTCGAGGAGGTTGAAGTGCTGCTTGGTCTTGACGATGATGTCATCCACATAGACGTGGATCTTTGTGCCAATATGTGGTAGTAAGCACGGCTGCATGCAGCGTTGGAATGTCGCACCAGCGTTCTTCTGTCCGAACGTCATGGTGGTGTAGCAGTAGACCCCGAAGGGCGTGATGAAGGAGGTCTTCGGGCGATCAGCTAGATCCAGCTTGATTTGATGATAGCCGGAATAAGCATCCATAAATGACAGCAGTTCGCAGCCGGCGGTGGTGTCGATCACTTGATCTATCCGGGGCAACACGAAAGGTGTTGGGGATATTATCTGTTGGGTAACCCGCCCTAGTTGGGCCGGGTCACCCAAACTGGCGACTCATCTCCAAGTGGTTCCGGCCTTGGCCCAGCGAGACCGGGAGTCGTATGGCGGTTCAGGGCCTTCGAGGAAAAGTCCATTGTAGGGAAGACCTCCAAGTCTTAGAAACATGGCGACTTAGAGATCGGAAGAATCATGATTTATGTAAAGGAAATGACTCTTGTAAACCCTAAGGACTCGACTTGTATATAAAGGCGAGTCCCACGGAAGGAGGGGGTAGGTTAGAAATCATCGAGTGCTAGATCAGGCGAGTTACGCCCCCTTGTAATCGAAACATCATCAATACAAACTCCAAGCATGACGTAGGCCTTTACCTCCTCACGAGGGGCGAACCTGGGTAAATCTCTGTCTCACACTCGCATAAACCCCTTTGAGTCGCCACCAAGGTGCGATGGCTCCAACACTAAGTCCTTTCACGAGGACATCTGCCGTGACAAAACCACGACAGTTGGCGCCCACCGTGGGGCCTGCGCACGGTGGAGTTGAGTTCTCAAACGGAGCCCTACCAGGGTCCGGGAGCTACGGAGCGGGGCTCATGACTCGGAGCCGCCGCGGGAAGTACAACATCAATAACTTGCTAAGGGGGCCCGAGGCCGATTCGATCGAATCTGGCTACAGAATCCCCTTCGGCAAGATCAACGTCTTCGTCGGCATGGTTGGATCGCCTGTGCATGAGCCAGACATCTGCTCCGACATCGTCGAGCTGGCCAGGTACGTCCGCCCAGTCGCGACGCCAAACCTAACCCGTCCGGTCTTTGTTGGGTTCACACAGAGATCTGAGGAACCAGAACAATCGGCAACCCAGGAGACCACGCCGGTCAACACTGATGACGAATCATCCATGGGCGATTCAGATTCAATTCAGTCTCTACATGGGGGCTGCCTTGGGGGTTTGTCACTAGCCATGGACCCCGAGGTTCTTGACCGGACCCGCCGCCAGATCGCCGCTTACATGGCAGGGGCAACTCAGCCCTCGCCAAACCCGGCAGGCGGAGATGGGGCTGGCGAAACGTCTAGAAGCCCAGCCGTGATCTTGGTGGAGTTAGCGGTGGAGATAAAAGGCTCATGGCGACCCCCATAACGTCAGAAAACCAGGACTCGATAAACACGGAGCTAACAAAACTAAGAGATGGGGTGGCAAAATCTCAGCGGGACGTTGAGGTGGAAGCCGCCAGGGTCGAGACCCGGCAGGCTCAAATTACCGTTGAGGTAGCTCGCTTGAATACCGAAAACTAGCGGATAAAAAGGCATCAGCGCGCATCTGACGCCGTCCATCAACGGAGGCATCAGGGTCGTTTACCCCTGATCTCAACCCGACCCACCTGTTCGACACTCCATGAACTCCCAGGGCAGGAGACGCCCCGGGGGGAGGGCCGGGCCAGCCACCAAACCCGCCGTTTCAGCTAGCTGTGGATCGCGTTCCTCGATTCCAGACACCTCGAGGTCACTTTTCCAACCCGGTGGACAACATCCTTGCCGCAACTCGCCATTTAGAATCCCTTCCGATTCATGGCAACACTCCAGCTGAGATAGAAGCAAGGAACGCCATTGAGATGTTGAAGACGACGGTGGTTCAAAACGCCCAGTTCTCACATAGCCTAGATCGGCTGCACTCCACTCCCCAGACAAGCCGCACCAGGAGTCGACCAGAGGACCAGCCCTCCATAACCAGCGGACCGCGACCCTTTCCCCAGGTCAACTCGCCTGATCACCGAGACCCGCCAGGTCGGGATCACCCGAACACCCAAGTCGCCCCAGCACCTATTGTTGGCAGCGACAAACAAGCGGGGGTGCCATGCTTGGACCCCGCCCTTCGCAACGAGCGAATGCCCAAGGATTTTAAAGGACCAAGAAAGGTGCCTAACTACACTACGGACCTTGAGCCGGCGTCATGGGTCGAGAGTTACGAAATCGCCATGGACATGCTCGATGTAAGCGAAGCAGTCTGTGCCAGATACTTCACAATGATGCTCGAAGGGAGGGTACGTACTTGGTTAAAGAACTTGCCCCCCAATTCCATCCAGACTTGGGTTGAATTGAAAGAGCGTTTCGTCAAAAACTTCCGAGGGACCTGCAAGCGCCGGATGACAATAGTCGATTTACAGGACTGCGTTCAACGGCCGGATGAGTCGGCCCACCACTGGAAGCGTCGGGTCACAGAAATCATTCATTCGTCGGATGGTATCACAGCGGCTCAGGCCATGCTGATCCTGGAGCAGAACTGCCACTATGAGCCCTTGGTGCAGAAGTTGGGACGACTCAAGCGAAAGGTCCAAGACATGGGGGAGCTAATGGACACCCTCACTAGGTACACTGAGGCGAAAGACACCAAAGATCCAGGAGAAGATGGTGGTAAAGCCAACCCGCCAAGGAAAGGCGAGTCATCCAAAAATCATACCCGGTTCCAGGGACGCGCCCGCCATAATCATGGAGCGAATGGCAAAAGAAGGCAGCGGGAAGAGTCTTCGGACTTAGTCGCCAACACCAACGCCAACAATGGCAACCAGCGCCAGATGAAGAATAGGAGTTACAGTGGAAAAAAGTCGCGCAACTATAACGAGTTACTCAAGGGACCCTGCCCTCACCACGCCATGGCAAACGGACCAGCAACTCATTCCTGGGAGGACTGTTACGTGATGCGGGAGTTTCGGACCAACGGCAGGAACAGTTTGGCGCACCTAATCAATGCCAGAACCCCTTCGGCGACTTCCCCGAACCCGGGGCTCAGGGCGGCTCGCAGCCAAGCAGTGGCCAGTATCCGGTGCATCACCAACGACGGTATAACCCGCCGGGAGTCTATCAACAACCACCCCCACAGGGGGCTCCGCATGGGCAGGATGACAATGGCGGTTTCCGCAACAACTCCAAGCAGTTAAGCAATGGGCAGTACCATGTTTTCACCACCAATGCATGCAGGCGTGATAAAAAGGTGAGTCACCGAGCGTACAGTGTATCTGAGCCGGCACTCCCTAGATATCTCCACTGGTCCGAGCAGACTATATCATGGAGTAGGGAGGATCACCCGCCAAGAGTTGACAATCCCGGCGACTTAGCGTTGGTCGTGGCTCCTCAAGTTGGAGGATATACCTTATCGAAGGTACTCATGGATGGTGGTAGTGTTGGGGAACGTCGCATGGGAAACAAAATATTTCCTACGCGCACGAAGACCTATCATGGTGATTTCCATCTACGAGAGGGGATGTTCGATATACGTACCCTTGTAGACCGCACAGCAGAAGCGTTAAGAAACGCGGTTGATGTAGTGGAACGTCCTCACGTCCCTCGATCCACCCCGCGAACCGTCCCGTGATCAGTCCCATGATCTAGTGCCGAACGGACGGCACGTCCGCGTTCAACACACGTACAGCTCGACGATGATCTCGGCCTTCTTGATCCAGCAAGAGAGACGGAGAGGTAGATGAGTTCTCCGGCAGCGTGACGGCGCTCCGGAGGTTGGTGGTGATCTTATCTCAGCAGGGCTCCGCAGAAACGAGATCTAGAGGTAATATCGTGTAGGTATGTGGTCGGGCTGCCGTGGCAAAAGTTGTCTCAAATCAGCCCTAAAACCTCCATATATATAGGTGGGAGAGGGGGGCCTTGCCTTGGGGCTCAAGGAGCCCCAAGGGGGTCGGCCGAGCCAAAGGGGGGAAGGACTCCCCTTCCAAACCGAATCCAACTTGGTTTGGAAGGTGGAGTCCTTCTTCCCTTTCCCACCTCCTCCTTTTTTTCTCTTTGATTTTCTTCCTATGGCGCATAGGGCCTTCTTGGGCTGTCCCACCAGCCCACTAAGGGCTGGTGCGCCACCCCCAAGGCCTATGGGCTTCCCCGAGGTGGGTGCCCCCCCCGGTGAACACCCGGAACCCATTCGTCATTCCCGGTACATTCCCGGTAACTGCGAAAACCTTCCGATAATCAAATGAGGTCATCCTATATATCAATCTTCGTTTCCGGACCATTCCGGAAACCCTCGTGACATCCATGATCTCATCCGGGACTCCGAACAACATTCGGTAACCAACCATATAACTCAAATACGCATAAAACAACGTCGAACCTTAAGTGTGCAGACCCTGCGGGTTCGAGAACTATGTAGACATGACCCGAGACACTCCTCGGTCAATATCCAATAGCGGGACCTGGATGCCCATGTTGGATCCTACATATTCTAAGAAGATCTTATCGTTTGAACCTCAGTGCCAAGGATTCATATAATCCCGTATGTCATTCCCTTTGTCCTTCGGTATGTTACTTGCCCGAGATTCGATCGTCAGTATCCGCATACCTATTTCAATCTCGTTTACCGGCAAGTCTCTTTACTCGTTCCGTAATACAAGATCCCGCAACTTACACTAAGTCACATTGCTTGCAAGGCTTGTGTGTGATGTTGTATTATCGAGTGGGCCCCGAGATACCTCTCCGTCACACGGAGTGACAAATCCCAGTCTCGATCCATACTAGCTCAACTAACACCTTCGGAGATACCTGTAGAGCATCTTTATAGTCACCCAGTTACGTTGCGACGTTTGATACACACAAAGCATTCCTCCGGTGTCACTGAGTTATATGATCTCATGGTCATAGGAACAAATACTTGACATGCAGAAAACAGTAGCAACAAAATGACACGATCAACATGCTACGTCTATTAGTTTGGGTCTAGTCCATCACATGATTCTCCTAATGATGTGATCCCGTTATCAAGTGACAACACTTGCCTATGGTCAGGAAACCTTGACCATCTTTGATCAACGAGCTAGTCAACTAGAAGCTTACTAGGGACAGTGTTTTGTCTATGTATGGACACATGCACTGTGTTTCCAATCAATACAATTATAGCATGGATAATAAACGATTATCATGAACAAAGAAATATAATAATAACTAATTTATTATTGCCTCTAGGGCATATTTCCAATAGTCTCCCTATTGCACTAGAGTCAATAATATAGTTCACATCACCATGTGATTCCAACGAATCCAACACCCATATAGTTATGGGGTCTGATCACGTCTTGCTCATGAGAGAGGTTTTAGTCGACGGTTCTGAAATTTTCAGATCCGTGTGTTCTTTACAAATCTTTATGTCACCTTATAGATGTTGTTACTATGTGCTATTCAGAAATACTCCAAATATCTACTCTACTATACGAATCCGTTTCACTACTCATAGTTATTCGGATTAGTGTCAAAGCTTACATCGACGTAACCATTTACGACGAACTCTTTAACCACCTCCATAATCGAGAAAAATTCCTTAGTCCATCAGTTGCTAAGGATAAATTTTGACCGCTGCTAGTGATTCAATCATGGATCACTCTCTGTACCTCTCAACAGACTTGCTGCAAGGCACACATCAGGTGCGGTACTCAGCATGGCAAACTTTAGAGTCTACGGCTAAGGCATAGAAGACGACCTAGGAGCGCAGTGGACGGCAAAGGCGCGACAGCCTTGCCACGTACACACGCACGCCCGCCCCCCTCCAACCCTTCCCACGTAGCCCACCCGTTGCTCGAATCCCTCACCGCGCCGCCGCCTGCCCTGCGCCGCTGCCCCGCGTCGCCCCTCCTCCCTGCCCCACGCCGCCGCCTGCCCTGCGCCGCTGCCCCGCGTCGCCCCTCCTCCCTGCCCCGCGCCGCCGCCTGCCCTGCGCCGCTGCCCCGCGTCGCCCCTCCTCCCTGCCCAGCGCCGCCGTCTGCCCTGCGCCGCTGCCCCGCGTCGCCCATCCTCCCTGCCCCGCGCCGCCCCTCCTCCCTGCGCCGGCCCTCCTCCGTGCGCCGCCCACTCCCCTGGCGCCTGCCCCTCCCGGCGCCTCCCCCACCCTGCACCGCCCCTCCTACACCGCCCCTCCTGCGGCGCCCCTCCTCCCTGCGGCACCCCTCCTCCCTGCGCCTCCTCCCTGCGCCGCCCCTCCTCCCTGCACCGCCCTTCCTCCCTAGGTAAATTTATTTCTGTTTTTTTTGTTATTTTCTCTTTTGTCATTTTTAGGTTCATGGTAATTAGTTTGTGGTAATTAGTTTGTTAGGTTATACTATATATGCTAATTGTTTATGGTAAAATTAATGACACGAGGATGATAACATTAGTTGTCAAGCATGATGTGTTTTTTTGGTTTTGTTTCTATTTAATGGTATTTGTAGTTTGAAAACGCCGATCTGTTCTGTGTCACACATGTGACACTTATTATGTACGAAAAATATTTTTTCTCATAGTACCTCTTCATCGGAATGGCTAAAAAACAATATATTTTTTTGACTCGGGAGTACTGATGATGTGTTTCAAGAAAAAATTGGTGTCATTAGAAAAGAAAAAGGTTTAGGGTTGAGCACATTATTTTATCTTCGAAGATCGACCTGGTACGCTCCCAAAAAAAAAGATCGACCCGGTCCAGCTGATTCATGAGCACAGCGACGTGGGAAGCACTATGTTGTGGTGTGTGTGTGCTTCCACCGGACAAAACAATGAAATTTTGAAACATGGACGCGGCGCCGGACCATGCGTTGACGGCGGAGGCGGCGGCCGTGCTCTCCCCGAGTGGGCCGGTCAGGTAGCTGATGAAGTTGGAGGAGATGCCGTAGTACGCGAACCCCCGACCCCCCGACCCCCGACGCCACTGACCCCTGACCCCCGACGCCACTCACCCTCGACCCCCGACCCCCTACCCCGACCGTGACGCCACTGACCCCCAACTCCCGAGCCCGGACACCTCTTTGGCCTCTTGTTGACCGAAAAGACCCCAACCCCCAACGCTAGTGACCTTCAACCCCCGACGACACTGAGCCACATAGTTATGAGTTAGGTCACATAGTTATGTTAATTATAAAAACATCAAATTTGTGTTAATCGTGTGAATTTCAATGTGCAGTTGTTCGACGACCTCCGACAACAGTCACCCTCGACCCCCGACCCCCGACCCTGACCCCCGACGCCACTGACCCCCGATCCCCGACGCCCGACGCCACTGACCCTCGACCCGAGACCACCAACCCCCGACGCCACTGACCCCCGATCCCCGACGCCCGACGCCACTGACCCTCGACCCCCGACCCCCGACGCCACTGACCCCCGACCCCCGACGCCCGACGCCACTGACCCTCGACCCCCGACCCCCGACCCCCGACAACACTCACCCTCGACCCCCGACCCCCTACCCCGACCCGCGACGCCACTGACCCCCAACCCCCGAGCCCCGACACCTCTTCGGCCTCTTGTTGACCGAAAAGACCCCAATCCCCGACGCCAGTGACCTTCGACCCCTGATGACACTGACCCACATAGTTATGAGTTAGGTCATATAGTTATGTTAATTATAAAAACATCATATTTGTGTTGATCGGGTGAATTTCAATGTGCAGTTGTTCGACGACCTCCACGTGCGTTGGACGAGCTCCGCCCTTGCGTTGTTGGTGAGCACAAATGACTTCTCCTCCTACCCCCTTAATTTGCTCTGTCCCGGTCTTCGTGCCGATGAAACTTGCTAGCTATAGGTTTCTTCACTCAAGAGTATGCGTGACCAATATGCGTCTCCCATTCGAAAGGGCGACATCTATAAATATGCATTTCTTTGCATATTTATAACCGCCATCCTTTCGAATTGTCCAACATTATCCATGGACAGCCCGAGTATGTGTAGATTGGGTTTGTTTTCCCGTATGCTGTGCTCCGGATCCGATGCGGAATTTCGTTAGTGCCTCCCCTGTTGTTCTCCGGGTACACATCCTCTCTGCTTATTGCCGAGACGTGTATCAGGAGAACAGCGGGGAGGTGTTGTCGAAATTCTGCGTCGCATCTGGAGTAGAGCATGGGAAAACGAACCCATTCTACACATACTCGGGTGGGATTAGGACCTATCTTTACTATTAGCGTGTAGGTTGCATGGACGTAATAAAACCGACAAACTTGATTAGCGTATGAATATAGATGATGAATTATATACTTATTTCTTGTGCCCCCATAGGTAGCTAGGCAACATGAGTGATCGTGCTTGGATGTACACTGGTCACCCTAGTCAGAAAGACATGACCCATGAATGGTTAACAAAAACCAGGGGGTTTGTGAGAGCCGCATTTGCAAATGGCCAGCATAAAACATGGTGCCCCTGTCCCAACTGCGACAACTGGAAAAAGCAGACAGAGTTTGAAATGGGTAAACACCTGCAGAAGTGGGGTTTTACGCCTAATTATACGGTGTGGACTTTTCATGGTGAGTCTGACCAACGTGCCAGAGCTGAGGTGATTCGTCGTCGCACCGATGAGCATGGTACCGGGATTGAAAACATGGTGCAAGACTTTGATGATGCTCGTGATTCGGACGATGAGATGGAGGAATCTGCAAAGGCCTTCTATGAAATGCTGGAGTCTTCAAAATGTCCTCTCCACGAGCAGACTGAGCTTTGTCAGCTGGATGCCATCGCGCAAGTAATGGCTCTGAAGGCTCAATTCAACCTAGGCAGAGAATGCTACGACGCGATGATGACGATATTTGGACGCTTTCTACCCAAAGGCCATGTACTGCCTGCAAACCTGTACCAGTCAGAGAAAATCCTCCGTGTACTTAAGATGCCCTATGAGAAGATAAATGCCTGTGAGAATGGATGTGCCTTATTTAGGCTTGAGTATGCGGCCTTGAACTATTGCCCCATTTGCAATTCTTCCAGGTATATTGTGGTAGACAACGGCATGGGTGAGAAGAATCAGACCAAAATCCCCATTAGTGTTCTTCGATATCTGCCAATCGTACCAAGACTTCAACGTCTTTTCATGGTCGAAGAGACGGCCAGACAGATGACATGGCACAAATTGGGCAAAAGAACCGAACTAGATGCGGATGGGAACAAGATGCTGGTACACACTTCAGATGGTTTTGCGTGGAGGCACTTCGATGCATTACATAAGGATAAATCGGAAGATCCAAGGCAACCTAGAGTTGCCATCAGCACGGATGGGTTCAATGTGTATGGTATGATGGCAGCACAATACAGTTGTTGGCCTGTATTTGTCATTCCACTAAATTTGCCACCCGGAGAGATTATGAAAAGAAAGAACATTTTCCTGACGTTGATAATTCCAGGGCCCAACTATCCGGGGAAGAATATGAATGTGTACATGCAGCCGCTTAAGGATGAGTTGCAAGAAGCCTGGGATAATGGGATCAAGACCTACGACGCGGCTACCAAAACAAATTTCAAAATGCATGTGTGGTACATGTACTCGACGCATGATTATCTGGCGTTTGCGCTATTCGCTGGCTGGTGTGTGCATGGAAGGTTCCCGTGCACCACATGCAAGGCAGCTCTTCAGTTCCGTTGGTTGCAGGCTAGTCGCAAGTATTCTTGCTTCGACATGCATAGACAATTCCTGGATCCGGGCCATAAGTTCAGAAAAGACAAGAAGAATTTCATCAAAGGTAGAGTTGTCAAAAACACTGCACCAGCTGCGTTGACAGGCCAACAAACCCTTGATCAGTTAAACGCTCTTGAGCCTGATCCTTTGCGTCCAGAATACTTCAAAGGGTATAATACGGAACACGCCTGGACTCACAAGTCATGCTTATGGGATCTCCCTTACTTCAAAGACCTCCTTTGCCCACACAACATTGACGTGATGCACACTGAAAAGAATATTGCGGAGGCCATTTTTGGTACATTGTTCGGCATAGAGGGGAAGTCAAAAGATAATCCTAAGCCTAGAATCGACCTGGAGGCTCTATGTGATAGACCGTTGCAAAACTTGCGACAACGGAAAGGAAAGCAAAGCATAGCGAAGCCAAAGGCATGGTTCAATCTTGAAAGGCCAGCTATGAGGGAAATGCTATTGTGGGTGAAAATGCGGTTGATGTTCCCCGATGGGTATGCTGCGAATCTAAAGAGGGGAGCGAGTCTTGAGAAATTGAAAATATTTGGGCTCAAGAGTCATGATTGGCACATATGGATTGAGCGGGTAATGCCGGTGATGTTGCGTGGCTTTATCCCTGAGGATGAATGGCTAGTACTGGCAGAGCTGAGCTATTTCTTCTGTTCTCTTTGTGCGAAAGAACTATCGCCTCGCGTGCTAGATGAAATGGAAGAGTTGGCGCCGGAGTTGGTCTGCAAATTTGAAAAGATCTTTCCACCGGGCTTCTTTAATCCAATGCAACATTTGATTTTGCATCTCCCGACCGAGGCAAGAATGGGGGGCCCGTTCAAAATCGATGGTGCTACTCAACTGAGAGGATGCAGAAGACGCTTCGAGCTAAGTGTAAAAATAAACGTAGAATTGAAGCATCGATGGCCGAGGCATTCATTACTGAGGAGGCGGCAAACTTCGTGACAGCACACTACGAAGCCAAAAATCGTCATTTGCATAACCCGAAGCCTCGGTACAATGATGGCGATCGAGAAAAAGTTCGATCCAACCTCAGCCTATTCAAAGGTAAGCTCGCACCATCCGGTGCTTCGAAAGGGAAATCATTGGATGTCGAAGAATGGCGGACCATTTCATTGTATATCTTCACCAACCTAACAGAAGTGCGGCCGTACATCGAGTAAGTTCTCGTTAATTTATTGTTCCGCAACTTCTAATTGCTTTGAACTACTCTTATTCCCGGATATTTGATATAGTCGATACGTCGCCGAATTCTCGGATGGAGCGGTCATCGAAAAGGATTCCGTCGAAGAGTATGAGCTTCTCGCAAAGCATGGAGGCGACTATCCTGGTTTCATCTCTTGGTTCAAACAAAGGGTAATTAATTACCATTAAGGGCCCATTTGATTTATTGGTCTAATTTGCGGCTAATGCATCCATTCTTTTGTATTAAACTTGTAGGCTGATGCAGAGTCTATGGACGCCGAGTTGAGACAAGTCGCTAATGGTTTTGACTATAAGGTCCGTTCATTTGACAAATACAACATCAACGGGTATCACTTTCGTACCTTTGGCAAAGAGCTATCTATGCCCGACCTAAAGACTACAAATTGTTCTGTCTCTGCTATCGGCGAAGGAGACACCGAGTATTATGGAACGGTTGAAGCAATTTATGAACTTCTATTCTATGGTGAAAACCCACCGACCGTCGTAGTCTTCAAATGTTATTGGTTTGAGCCGAGGGAGACTAGAAGGACTCATGAACATATAGGACTAGTCGAAATCAACCAAAACACCCACTTAGATGTTCCCGATGTCTATATTACGGCTCAACAGGCGACACAAGTTTTCTATCTACCGTGGGCCTGCCAAACTGATCCAAATCTCAAAGGTTGGGATGTCGTTTATGAAGTGCCACCACATTTTAGACCACCTACCCTCAATGAAGAGGATTACGAACCTCACATTAACCCAGACACATATGAAGGAGAATTCTTCCAAGAAACACGTATGTCCAAGAAACGTTTCAAGAACCGCTCTACTTCACCCCAGAACATTGAAGTAGACAGCGACAGTGAATCCGTCTTAACCCCTGAGCCCGAACAGGAAGAGCTGGAAGAAGAAGAGGTTACTGCTGCGGATGACTTGTCACTTCTTGACCGATTACATAATTTTGGCCTTCCACATGTTCTTCTAGATAGTGATGATGATGATGCATTTATTGATGATAGTGATGATCATGTTGCATTTATTGACCCCGAAGCATATATAGACGAGGATGATTGTTATTAGTTCATGTCAGGTATTCAACTATTATACTATATATAAGTTTTGAGTTCATGTTAGGTATTCAATTTTTATTAGTCATGTTGGTATTTATGTTGTACTAATTTCATTTACTCTTTGTCATGACAGGTGTTGAAAGATGGTGGGAAAGGGTCGAAAGCACGCTGCGGCTGCTTCTTCGTCGGCGGGTGATGGGATGGGTACTTCCATTCCTGCCTCGCATCTTCGGAGGGTGTTGCTCTCTACTATGCAAGGAGCACCCCCCGTGAGAGGAGGTCGACCACCCGCGAAGCCGAGAGGCACTAAAGATACACGTTGTATTCATGTTGGTATTTATGTTGTACTCATGTTGTATGCATATTGGTATTTATATACATTTTATTACTCATGTTGGTATTTATGTTGTACTAAAGGTACACGTGGTCGCGGGAGAGGTAGGGCTACACGGTCTCCGCCACCACCCCAAGCTGATTCACCTGAGCACAGGAGGACTTCTAGGGTGGATTCGTCTGAGGTGAGGGCTACACTGTCTCCGGTTCACGAGCCTCGGGTCGACGAGCCTCAGGTCGACGAGCCTTCGACCCACGAGACTCGTGTCCCAGAGGCTTCCTTCCAGACGACTGCGGAGCACAGCAGGGATGAGGGTACGTCCCAAGAGACCCAGTGGGATACCGGGCCTGAGCCAACTGGCCATGCTGGTAGCGACAAGGAGCTGGGTGAGGAGGATACCGTCTACCAATGTGGTAGTTCGGGGCTCCCGCTCGTGCCAGCGACCCCCGAGCAGAGGTGGTCGATTAGGCCAAATGGGGACAAGTAAGTTAATTTACTCTTATTTAACCTTTTGCCTTCGCGTTTTCTCAAATATCTAATGTTTTGGCTTCAATTTGTCATACTGTAGGGGTTGGATTGTTGCCAAGGGTGTCCGCAAGCCCAACAGCGTCTTTGGTGTTCTTTGCCGTCAAAACTTCCCAGGGTTTGTTACGTTGCCCGGTCGGGAGCGAGAGGTAGGGATGACCTGGGAGCACTACTTGGGTGCCCCGGCCCCGCCGGAGGTGAAGATCGACGGTGTTTTGTGTGACACGAGGGCGGACATGGTGATCCGAAAGTTCTGGGTAATTTCTCTTTCACACAATTATAAATTAAGCATAGCTATTTATTGTACTAATCGGTGTTGTCTCGTTTGCAAACCTTCTACAGGTGTGAGGAGGGATACGAGGACGATGCGGCAAAGGTTATCGAAACCGAATGTCGCCGCCTACTTCAAAACTTTCGGCACGAGGCTCGGGTGCAGGCTGTTCGAGACTACTATGCCACGCGGCGTATTAGGATTGATAAGGCGAAGTGCCGTGATGCTAAGATGGAGAAGGAGCATTACATGAAGGTAATTACATATTATTAAGGCTTTGTAGTTAGTTTCCTTGATTTGGTTCTTACGCACTCAAATTTCTCTTTATTAACTTAGGTGCCCCCGAGATGGTGTGTGGATAAGATGGATTGTTGGGAGGCCTTGGTGGATCAGTGGTGCTCCAAAACGTGGGAGACCAGCCACAACAACGCCAACGAAAGGCGTGGCAAAATGGTTGGCGTGCCACACCATCAAGGGAGCGTCAACTTAATCCAATTTGGCGAGAAAATGGTTTGCTTCATGCCTCATGCAATTCATTCTTAATGCTATCTTGAGCCCTTTACCAATACAATTTTCTGCTCTCTCTCTTTTAGGCGCGTCACAATAAGACGGAGGCGCCACAGATGTACGACCTGTATACGATGGCCCATACTGCCTCGTACAAGAAGGTCAAGGCATTCTCTGAGTCTGACCTCGAGCATCCAGAAAACTTCACCAACATCTCCTCCCACGACAAGCTCGTGAAGTACAGAGATCACGGGAAGGCGAGGAAAGGGGAGGACTTTAACCCGAGCGAGGGGCCTATTGATCCAGAGCTGGTGATGATAGCTGGCAACGGGAGGCCCCATGGCTCGATCGCCATTGGAGACGGCCTTATACGTTGTCCTAGCACTCTCCGGCAGATAAAGGCACGCCAAACGAGCTCTTGTCCGGAGATAACACGTCGTCCACGGCCAGTCGAGCTCGCCATCGAGGTTAGTTTAATGGACTCAACTATCTTTCCGCATTATGTTGTGCATTGGAACCAATATGATTACATTGCTAACAATGAGTTGTGTTGCAGGCTGCTATTCAGAAAGAGAGAGCGGCAATGCAGGCGGCTATGGCGGAGAAGGATAAGAAAATTAGGGAGCTGGAGGAGAGGACGACTGCATTGGTGGAGGCGGAGAGGGCACGGAATGAAGCGTCTGCCAGGGCCATATACGAGCTATTCGTGGTAAGTTTCTTCTTCATGTTATTTCAAATCTTGCATTTGAATGTCCGTTTCATTAATAAATAAAAAGTTTGACCTGTCGAAACCAAATGTACAGCCTATGTGCGAGAAGAACGGCCAAGTCCCTCCGCCGATGCCAGTCATTAACGTGGCGGGGACGGTGAGTTTCATTTCAGTGGAGTGATCTTAAGAGTGTCCTCATGCTAACTACACATTGCAAACGATGTTTGGTGCAGAATATGTCCCGAAATGCATCGCACGACCCTTCTACAGTCGAGCCTTCTCCAGGGCAGCCTTCTCCAGGTGAAACAAGCCAGAGCCACCGTGCTTCACCCTAACTTAGGTATGTTATTTCTAATGTTTTAATAAAAAATAGCTAGACTTCCATCTAATGACATAATTAGCTTAGTTAGCTCCAAAATAGCTAGACTTCCATCTAATGACATAATTAGCTTAGTTAGCTCCAAAATAGCTAGACTTCCATCCAATGACATAATTAGCTTAGTTAGCTCCAAAATGGCCTATTTAATAAAAAATGACCTATACTTAGCTAATTATCCTCGAAATGACATAATTAACTCCAAAAAGGCATTATTAGCCAATTTAGCCCGAAGAAGGGGACAAGAAGAGAAAAAGAGGAAAATGAAAGGAAGGAAGAGGAAAAATGAGGAGAAGAAGAAGGAGGAGAGGGAGGAGGAGAAGAAGAAGGAGAAGAAGGAGAAGAAGGAGGAGAAGGAGAAGGAGCTCCTCCTTCTCCTTCTTCTTCCTCCTTCTCCTTCTCCTTCTTCTTCTCCTTCTCCTTCTTCTTTTCTTCTTCTTCTCCTCTTCCTTCTTCTTCTCCTCCTCCTCCTCCTCCTCCTCCTTATTTTACTTCTTCTTCTCTATCTCTTCTTCTACGTAGCTTAGACTTATCCAAGAAAGGCTAAATTGGCTAATTATCCTATGAAATGACATAATTAGCTTAGTTAGCTCCAAAATGGCCTATTTAATAAAAAATGACCTATACTTAGCTAATTATCCTCGAAATGACATAATTAGCTCCGAAAAGGCATTCTTAGCCAATTTAGCCCGAAGAAGGGGACAAGAAGAGAAAATGAGGAAAATGAAAGGAAGGAAGAGGAAAAATGAGGAGAAGAAGAAGGAGGAGAGGGAGGAGCAGAAGAAGAAGGAGAAGCAGGAGAAGAAGGAGGAGAAGGAGAAGGAGCTCCTCCTTCTCCTTCTTCTTCCTCCTTCCTCCTTCTCCTTCTCCTTCTAATTCTCCTTCTCCTTCTTCTTTTCTTCTTCTTCTCCTCTTCCTTCTTCTTCTCCTCCTCCTCCTCCTCCTCCTCCCTATTTTACTTCTTCTTCTCTATCTCTTCTTCTACGTAGCTTAGACTCATCCAAGAAAGGCTAAATTGGGTAATTGTCCTACGAAATGACATAATTAGCTTAGTTAGCACCAAAATGGCCTATTTAATAAAAAAAAATGACCTATACTTAGCTAATTATCCTCGAAATGACATAATTAGCTCCAAAAAGGCATTCTTAGCCAATTTAGCCCGAAGAAGGGGACAAGAAGAGAAAAAGAGGAAAATGAAAGGAAGGAAGAGGAAAAATGAGGAGAAGAAGAAGGAGGAGAGGGAGGAGGAGAAGAAGAAGGAGAAGAAGGAGAAGAAGGAGGAGAAGGAGAAGGAGCTCCTCCTTCTCCTTCTTTTTCCTCCTTCTTCCTCCTTCTCCTTCTCCTTCTTCTTCTCCTTCTCCTTCTTCTTTTCTTCTTCTTCTCCTCTTCCTTCTTCTCCTCCTCCTCCTCCTCCTCCTCCTTATTTTACTTCTTCTTCTCTATCTCTTCTTCTACGTAGCTTAGACTCATCCAAGAAAGGCTAAATTGGCTAATTATCCTACGAAATGACATAATTAGCTTAGTTAGCTCCAAAATGGCCTATTTAATAAAAAATGACCTATACTTAGCTAATTATCCTTGAAATGACATAATTAGCTCCAAAAAGGCATTCTTAGCCAATTTAGCCCGAAGAAGGGGACAAGAAGAGAAAAAGAGGAAAAATGAAAGGAAGGAAGAGGAAAATGAGGAGAAGAAGAAGGAGGAGAGGGAGGAGGAGAAGAAGAAGGAGAAGAAGGAGGAGAAGGAGAAGGAGCTCCTCCTTCTCCTTCTTCTTCCTCCTTCTTCCTCCTTCTCCTTCTTCTTCTCCTTCTTCTTTTCTTCTTCTTCTCCTCTTCCTTCTTCTTCTCCTCCCCCTCCTCCTCCTCCTCCTCCTCCTTATTTTACTTCTTCTTCTCTATCTCTTCTTCTACGTAGCTTAGACTCATCCAAGAAAGGCTAAATTGGCTAATTATCCTACGAAATGACATAATTAGCTTAGTTAGCTCCAAAATGGCCTATTTAATAAAAAATGACCTATACTTAGCTAATTATCCTCGAAATGACATAATTAGCTCCAAAAAGGCATTCTTAGCCAATTTAGCCCGAAGAAGGGGACAAGAAGAGAAAAAGAGGAAAAATGAAAGGAAGCAAGAGGAAAATGAGGAGAAGAAGAAGGAGGAGAGGGAGGAGGAGAAGAAGAAAGAGAAGAAGGAGGAGAAGGAGAAGGAGCTCCTCCTTCTCCTTCTTCTTCCTCCTTCTTCCTCCTTCTCCTTCTTCTTCTCCTTCTTCTTTTCTTCTTCTTCTCCTCTTCCTTCCTCTTCTGCTCCCCCTCCTCCTCCTCCTCCTCCTCCTTATTTTACTTCTTCTTCTCTATCTCTTCTTCTACGTAGCTTAGACTCATCCAAGAGAGGCTAAATTGGCTAATTATCCTACGAAATGACATAATTAGCTTAGTTAGCTCCAAAATGGCCTATTTAATAAAAAATGACCTATACTTAGCTAATTATCCTTGAAATGACATAATTAGGTCCAAAAAGGCATTCTTAGCAAATTTAGCCCAAGAAGGGGACAAGAAGAGAAAAAGAGGAAAATGAAAGGAAGGAAGAGGAAAAATGAGGAGAAGAAGAAGGAGGAGAGGGAGGAGGAGAAGCAGAAGGAGAAGAAGGAGAAGAAGGAGGAGAAGGAGAAGGAACTCCTCCTTCTCCTTCTTCTTCCTCCTTCTTCCTCCTTCTCCTTCTCCTTCTTCTTCTCCTTCTCCTTCTTCTTTTCTTCTTCTTCTCCTCTTCCTTCTTCTTCTCCTCCTCGTCCTCCTCCTCCTCCTCCTTATTTTACTTCTTCTTCTCTATCTCTTCTTCTACGTAGCTTATTCTCATCCAAGAAAGGCTAAATTGGCTAATTATCCTACGAAATGACATAATTAGCTTAGTTAGCTCCAAAATGGCCTATTTAATAAAAAAGGACCTATACTTAGCTAATTATCCTCGAAATGACATAATTATCTCCAAAAAGGCATTCTTAGCCAATTTAGCCCGAAGAAGGGGACAAGAAGAGAAAAAGAGGAAAAATGAAAGAAAGGAAGAGGAAAAATGAGGAGAAGAAGAAGGAGGAGAGGGAGGAGGAGAAGAAGAAGGAGAAGAAGGATAAGAAGGAGGAGAAGGAGAAGGAGCTTCTCCTTCTCCTTCTCCTCCTTCTTCCTCCTTCTTCCTCCTTCTCCTTCTTCTTCTTCTTTTCTTCTTCTTCTCCTCTTCCTTCTTCTCCTCCTCGTCCTCCTCCTCCTCCTCCTTATTTTACTTCTTCTTCTCTATCTCTTCTTCTACGTAGCTTAGACTCATCCAAGAAAGGCTAAATTGGAAAATTATCCTACGAAATGACATAATTAGCTTAGTTAGCTCCAAAATGGCCTATTTAATAAAAAATGACCTATACTTAGCTAATTATCCTCGAAATGACATAATTAGCTCCAAAAAGGCATTCTTAGCCAATTTAGCCCGAAGAAGGGGACAAGAAGAGAAAAAGAGGAAAATGAAAGGAAGGAAGAGGAAAAATGAGGAGAAGAAGAAGGAGGAGAGGGAGGAGGAGAAGAAGAAGGAGAAGAAGGAGAAGAAGGAGGAGAAGGAGAAGGAGCTCCTCCTTCTCCTTCTTCTTCCTCCTTCTTCCTCCTTCTCCTTCTCCTTCTTCTTCTCCTTCTCCTTCTTCTTTTCTTCTTCTTCTCCTCTTCCTTCTTCTTCTCCTCCTCCTCCTCCTCCTTATTTTAATTATTCTTCTCTATCTCTTCTTCTACATAGCTTAGACTCATCCAAGAAAGGCTAAATTGGCTAATTATCCTACGAAATGACATAATTAGCTTAGTTAGCTCCAAAATGGCCTATTTAATAAAAAATGACCTATACTTAGCTAATTATCCTCGAAATGACATAATTAGCTCCAAAAAGGCATTCTTAGCCAATTTAGCCCGAAGAAGGGGACAAGAAGAGAAAAAGAGGAAAAATGAAAGGAAGGAAGAGGAAAATGAGGAGAAGAAGAAGGAGGAGAGGGAGGAGGAGAAGAAGAAGGAGAAGAAGGGGGAGAAGGAGAAGGAGCTCCTCCTTCTCCTTCTTCTTCCTCCTTCTTCCTCCTTCTCCTTCTTTTTCTCCTTCTTCTTTTCTTCTTCTTCTCCTCTTCCTTCTTCTTCTCCTCCTCCTCCTCCTCCTCCTCCTCCTCCTCCTCCTCCTTATTTTACTTCTTCTTCTCTATCTCTTCTTCTACGTAGCTTAGACTCATCCAAGAAAGGCTAAATTGGCTAATTATCCTACGAAATGACATAATTAGCTTAGTTAGCTCCAAAATGGCCTATTTAATAAAAAATGACCTATACTTAGCTAATTATCCTCGAAATGACATAATTAGGTCCAAAAAGGCATTCTTAGCCAATTTAGCCCGAAGAAGGGGACAAGAAGAGAAAAAGAGGGAAATGAAAGGAAGGAAGAGGAAAAATGAGGAGAAGAAGAAGGAGGAGAGGGAGGAGGAGAAGAAGAAGGAGAAGAAGGAGAAGAAGGAGGAGAAGGAGAAGGAACTCCTCCTTCTCCTTCTTCTTCCTCCTTCTTCCTCCTTCTCCTTCTCCTTCTTCTTCTCCTTCTCCTTCTTCTTTTCTTCTTCTTCTCCTCTTCCTTCTTCTTCTCCTCCTCCTCCTCCTCCTTATTTTACTTCTTCTTCTCTATCTCTTCTTCTACGTAGCCTATTCTCATCCAAGAAAGGCTAAATTGGCTAATTATCCTACGAAATGACATAATTAGCTTAGTTAGCTCCAAAATGGCCTATTTAATAAAAAATGACCTATACTTAGCTAATTATCCTCGAAATGACATAATTATCTCCAAAAAGGCATTCTTAGCCAATTTAGCCCGAAGAAGGGGACAAGAAGAGAAAAAGAGGAAAAATGAAAGGAAGGAAGAGGAAAAATGAGGAGAAGAAGAAGGAGGAGAGGGAGGAGGAGAAGAAGAAGGAGAAGAAGGATAAGAAGGAGGAGAAGGAGAAGGAGCTTCTCCTTCTCCTTCTCCTCCTTCTTCCTCCTTCTTCCTCCTTCTACTTCTTCTTCTTCTTCTTCTTCTCCTCTTCCTTCTTCTCCTCCTCCTCCTCCTCCTCCTCCTTATTTTACTTCTTCTTCTCTATCTCTTCTTCTACGTAGCTTAGACTCATCCAAGAAAGGCTAAATTGGCTAATTATCCTACGAAATGACATAATTAGCTTAGTTAGCTCCAAAATGGCCTATTTAATAAAAAATGACCTATACTTAGCTAATTATCCTCGAAATGACATAATTAGCTCCAAAAAGGCATTCTTAGCCAATTTAGCCCTAAGAAGGGGACAAGAAGAGAAAAAGAGGAAAATGAAAGGAAGGAAGAGGAAAAATGAGGAGAAGAAGAAGGAGGAGAGGGAGGAGGAGAAGAAGAAGGAGAAGAAGGAGAAGAAGGAGGAGAAGGAGAAGTTGCTCCTCCTTCTCCTTCTTCTTCCTCCTTCTTCCTCCTTCTCCTTCTCCTTCTTCTTCTCCTTCTCCTTCTTCTCTTCTTCTTCTTCTCCTCTTCCTTCCTCTTCTCCTCCTCCTCCTCCTCCTCCTTATTTTACTTCTTCTTCTCTATCTCTTCTTCTACGTAGCTTAGACTCATCCAAGAAAGGCTAAATTGGCTAATTATCCTACAAAATGACATAATTAGCTTAGTTAGCTCCAAAATGGCCTATTTAATAAAAAATGACCTATACTTAGCTAATTATCCTCGAAATGACATAATTAGCTCCAAAAAGGCATTCTTAGCCAATTTAGCCCGAAGAAGGGGACAAGAAGAGAAAAAGAGGAAAAATGAAAGGAAGGAAGAGGAAAATGAGGAGAAGAAGAAGGAGGAGAGGGAGGAGGAGAAGAAGAAGGAGAAGAAGGAGGAGAAGGAGAAGGAGCTCCTCCTTCTCCTTCTTCTTCCTCCTTCTTCCTCCTTCTCCTTCTTCTTCTCCTTCTTCTTTTCTTCTTCTTCTCCTCTTCCTTCTTCTTCTCCTCCTCCTCCTCCTCCTCCTCCTCCTCCTCCTTATTTTACTTCTTCTTCTCTATCTCTTCTTCTACGTAGCTTAGACTCATCCAAGAAAGGCTAAATTGGCTAATTATCCTACGAAATGACATAATTAGCTTAGTTAGCTCCAAAATGGCCTATTTAATAAAAAATGACATATACTTAGCTAATTATCCTCGAAATGACATAATTAGGTCCAAAAAGGCATTCTTAGCCAATTTAGCCAGAAGAAGGGGACAAGAAGAGAAAAAGAGGAAAATGAAAGGAAGGAAGAGGAAAAATGAGGAGAAGAAGAAGGAGGAGAGGGAGGAGGAGAAGAAGAAGGAGAAGAAGGAGACGAAGGAGGAGAAGGAGAAGGAACTCCTCCTTCTCCTTCTTCTTCCTCCTTCTTCCTCCTTCTCCTTCTCCTTCTTCTTCTCCTTCTCCTTCTTCTTTTCTTCTTCTTCTCCTCTTCCTTCTTCTTCTCCTCCTCCTCCTCCTCCTCCTCCTTATTTTACTTCTTCTTCTCTATCTCTTCTTCTACGTAGCCTATTCTCATCCAAGAAAGGCTAAATTGGCTAATTATCCTACGAAATGACATAATTAGCTTAGTTAGCTCCAAAATGGCCTATTTAATAAAAAATGACCTATACTTAGCTAATTATCCTCGAAATGACATAATTATCTCCAAAAAGGCATTCTTAGCCAATTTAGCCCGAAGAAGGGGACAAGAAGAGAAAAAGAGGAAAAATGAAAGGAAGGAAGAGGAAAAATGAGGAGAAGAAGAAGGAGGAGATGGAGGAGGAGAAGAAGAAGGAGAAGAAGGAGAAGAAGGAGGAGAAGGAGTAGGAGCTCCTCCTTCTCCTTCTTCTTCCTCCTTCTTCCTCCTTCTTCTTCTCCTTCTCCTTCTTCTTTTCCTTTTCTTCTCCTCTTCCTTCTTCTTCCTCCTTCTCCTCCTTCTCCTTCTTCTTCCTCCTTCTTCCTCCTTCTTCTTCTCCTTCTCCTTCTTCTTTTCTTCTTCTTCTCCTCTTCCTTCTTCTTCTCCTCCTCCTCCTCCTCCTCCTTATTTTACTTCTTCTTCTCTATCACTTCTTCTACGTAGCTTAGACTTATCCAAGAAAGGCTAAATTGGCTAATTATCCTACGAAATGACATAATTAGCTTAGTTAGCTCCAAAATGGCCTATTTAATAAAAAATGACCTATACTTAGCTAATTATCCTCGAAATGACATAATTAGCTCCAAAAAGGCATTCTTAGCCAATTTAGCCCGAAGAAGGGGACAAGAAGAGAAAAAGAGGAAAATGAAAGGAAGGAAGAGGAAAAATGAGAAGAAAGAGGAAAAATGAGAAGAAGCGGACAAAAGGATAAGAAGAAGAAGGAGAAGAAGGAGAAGAAGAAGGAGAAGAAGGAGAAGAAGAAGGAGAAGAAGGAGAATAAGAAGGAGAAGAAGGAGAAGAAGGAGAAGAAGAAGGAGAAGAAGGAGAAGAAGAAGGAGAAGAAGGAGAAGAAGAAGGAGAAGGAGCTCCCGCTCCTTCTCCTTCTTCTTCTCCTTCTTCTCCTTCTTCTTCTTCTCCTCTTCCTTCTCCTTCTCCTCCTCCTCCTCCTCCTCCTTTTTCTTCTTCTTCTCCTCTTCCTTCTCCTTCTCCTCCTCCTCCTCCTTCTTTTACTTCTTCTTCTTCTCTTTCTCTTCTCCTATAGTTAGCTAGGGTTCCACCTAAATGACATAATTAGCTTAGTTAGCTCCTAAATGGTCTATACTTAGCTAATTTCTCTCCGAAATAACCTATATATACACTACTTCATCTAGTATTATTTTTCTAACTTTCTTATTTGTCATTTTGCAGATTACCTTCACTTCACGGGAAGCTTGGTTGATGGAATGCTTGAAGATGATTTCTTGTACCATGGGTTGTATTGAAACTATTGTAGTATATGAATATATGAAACTTTGTATGCACGTGGATGAAACTGGTGTAATATATGGTTTGGTACGGATGTAACTTCCATAATGTGTATGCACTATGGATGAGAGTTATTTTAATATGGTTATGAGTATGGAAAGAAATTTATTTATGTCAAATATATATATAGATATCCTGATTATTGTTAAAAATGCTGGATATAACAAAAAATAAATAAAAAGGGGCTGGTTCCCCTCTTTGCCGTCTGCCAACACATGGCAAAGGGGGGAGGCACATGGCAAAGGGGGAATCTGCCCCCTCTCTCTCCCCTCTTTGTCGTCAGCCCCCACATGGCAAAGGGGGGAAGGCACATGGCAAAGGGGGAATCTGCCCCCTCTCTCCCCCCTCTTTGCCGTCTGCCCCCACATGGCAAAGGGGGGAGGCACATGGCAAAGGGGGAATCTGCCCCCTCTGTCTCCCCTCTTTGCCGTCTGCCCCCACATGGCAAAGTGGGGAAGGCAGACGGCAAAGGGGGAATCTGCCCCCTCTCTCTCCCCTATTTGCCGTCAGCCCCCACATGGCAAAGGGGGGAGGCACATGGCAAAGGGGGAATCTGCCCCCTCTGTCTCCCCTCTTTGTCGTCTGCCCCCACATGGCAAAGGGGGGAAGGCAGACGGCAAAGGGGGAATCTGCCCCCTCTCTCTCCCCTCTTTGCCGTCAGCCCCCACATGGCAAAGGGGGGAAGGTAGACGGCAAAGAGAGGAGGCCTGCCGTTAACACTTAACGGGGACGTTGCAATATACGCCGTCCCATTTATTTTGCCGTCTGCCCCCTCATGGCAAAGATTCTTTGCCGTCCGCTTTGTGAAAGCAGACGGCAAAGAGCCTCTTCACCGGATTTTTTTTTACCGTCTACTTTGCCATGAGGGGGCAGACGACAAAGCCTTTGCCGTCCGTGGTTGCCCCCTTTGCCGTCCGCCTTGGCATACGGCAAATTTCTGAATTTCAGTAGTGTTACTCAAATTCACACCAACGCAACCAAGAACTCCTTCTTTGCTGATCTATTTTGAACTCCTTCAAAACTTGTCAAGGCATGCATCTTGTTGAAACTTCCATTAAGCGCTTTCGATCTATCTCCATAGATCTTTGATGCTCAACGTTCAAGTAGCTCAATCCCGGTATTTCTTTGAAAACTCCTTTCAAACAACCTTGTATGCTTTACAGAAATTCTACATTACTTCTGATCCACAATATGTCAAGCACATATACTTATCAGAAATTTTATAGTGCTCCCACTCACTTCTTTGGAAATACAAGTTTCTCATAAACCTTGTACAAACCCTAAATCCTTGATCATCTCATCAAAGTGTATATTCCAACTCCGAGATGCTTGCACCAGTCCATTTAAGGATCGCTGGAGCTTGCATACGTGCTAGTATCTTTAGGATCGACAAAACCTCATGGTTGTATCTCATACAATGTTTGCTCAAGGAAACCGTTGAGGAAACAATGTTTTGACATCCTACATGCAATATTACATAAATAATGCAGCAACTACTAACATAATTCTAATAGACTTTCAGCATCGCTACGAGTGAGAAAGTCTCATCATAGTCAACTGTTTGATCTTGTCGGAAACATCTTTGCGACAAGTCGAGCTTTTCTTAACAGTGACTTATCACTATCATCGTCTGTCTTCCTTTTAAAGATCCATCCTTACTCAATAGTCCTATGACCATCAAGTAGTTCTTCCAAAGTCTACACTTTGTTTTCATACATGGATCCTCTCTCGGATTTCATGGCTTCCAGCCATTTGTCGGAATCTGGGCCCACCATTGCTTTCTCCATAACTCGTAGGTTCACTGTTGCTCAAAAACATGACCTCCAAGACAGGGTTACCATACCACTCTGTAGTAGTACGCGACCTTTCTAACCTACGAGGCTTGTAGTAACTTGATCCGATGCTCGATGATCGCCATCATCATCTTTCACTTCAATTGGTGTAGGCGCCACAGGAACAACTTCCTGCGCCCTGCTACACACTAGTCGAAGTGATGGTTCAATAACCTCATCAAGTTCTACCACCCTCCCACTCAATTCTTTCGAGAGAAACCTTTCCTCGAGAAAGGATCCGTTTCTAGAAACAAACACTTTGCTTTCGGATCTGAGATAGGAGATGTACCCAACTGTTTTGGATATCCTATGAAGATGCATTTATCCGCTTTGGGTTCGAGCTTATCAGACTGAAACTTTTTCACATAAGTGTCGAAACCCCAAACTTTCAAGAAACGACATTTTAGATTTCTCTAAACCTCACTCTATACTGTGTCATCTCAACGGAAATACATGGTGCCCTATTTAAAGTGAATGCGGTTGTCTCTAATGCTTAACCTATAAACGATAGCGGTAATTCGATAAGAGACATCATAGCATGCACCATACCAAATAGTGTGTGGCTATGACGTTCACACACATCATCACACTATGATGTTCTAGGTGGCATGAACTGCGAAACAATTTCCACATTGTCTTAAGAGCGTACCAAAACTCGTAACTCAGATATTCATTTCTATGATCATATCATAGACAGTTTTACCTCTTGTTACGACGAACTTCACTCCGAAACAGAATTGAACCTTTTAATATTTCAGACTTGTGATTCATTAAGAAAATACTCTAGTATCTACTCAAATCGTCATTGAAGTAAGAACATAATGATATCCACTGTGTACCTCAGCACCGATTGGACTGCATACATCAAAATGTATCACTTCCAACAAGTTGCTATCTTATTTCATCTCAATGAAAACAAGGCCTTGCTCATGTGGTATGATTTGCATGTCACTAGTGATTCAAAATCAAGTGAGTATAAAGATCCATCAGCATGGAGCCTCTTCATGCAATTTATACCAACATGACTCAAGCGGCAGTGCCACAAGTAAGTGGTACTATCATCATTACCTCGTATCTTTTGGCACCAATATCATGAACATGTGTAACACTACGATCGAGATTCAATAAACCATTGAAGGTGATTATTCAAGAAAATAGAGTAACCATTATTCTCTCTAAATGAATAATCTTATTGCAATAAACACGATCCAATCATGTTCATGTTTAACGCAAGCACCAAATAACAATTATTTAGGTTTAACACCAATCCCGATGGTAGAGGGAGCGTGCGACGTTTGATCATATCAACCTTGGAAACACTTCCAACATGTATCGTCACCTCGTCTTTAGCTAGTCTCCGTTTATGCTGTAGCTTTCACTTCGTGTTACTAATCACTTAGCAACCAAACCGGTATCCAATACCCTCATGCTACTAGGAGTACTAGTAAAGTACACATCAACATCATGTATATCAAATATACTTCTTTCGACTTTTGCCAGCCTTCTTATCTACGAAGTATCTAGAGTTGCTCCGCCTCAGTGACTGTTCCCCTAATTACAGAAGCACATAGTCTCGGGTTTGGGTTTAATCTTGGGTCTCTTCATTAGTGCAGCAACTGTTTTGCCGTTTCACGAAGTATCCCTTCTAGCCCTTGCCTTTCTTGAAACTTAGTGGTTTTACAAACCATCAACTATTGATGCTCCTTCTTGATTTCTACTTTCGCAGTGTCAAACATCGCGAATCGCTCAAGGATCATTGTATCTATCCTTGATATGTTATAGTTCATCACGGAGCTCTCACAGCTTGGTGGCAGTGACTTTGGAGAACCATCACTATCTCATCTCGAAGATTAACTCCCACTTGATTCAAGTGATTGTCGTACTCAGACAATATGAGCACACGCTCAACGATTGAGCTTTTCTCCTTTACTTTGTGGACAAAGAATCTTGTCGGAGGTCTCGTACCTCTCAACAAGGGCACGAGCATGAAATCACAATTTCATATCTTTAGAACATCACTTATGTTCCATGACGTTTCAAAACGTCTTCGGTGCCTTGCTGCTAAGCCATTAAGTATTTTGCACTGAACTATCGTGTAGTCATCAGAAACATGTATGTCGGATGTTCACAGCATCCGCAGACGACGCTCGAGGTGCAGCACACCGAGTGGTGCATTAACGACATAAGCCTTCTGCGCAGCAATGAGGACAATCCTCTTCAAAGTTTGCTACTATCAACTTTCAACTAAATTTTCTCTAGGAACATATAAAAACAGTAGAGCTATAGCGCAAGCTACATCGTAATTCGCAAAGACCATTAGACTATGTTCATGACAATTAGTTCAATTAATCTTATTACTTAAGAACTCCCACTCAAAAAGTACATCTCTCTAGTCATTTGAGTGGTACATGATCCAAATCCACTATCTCAAGTCCGATCATCACGTGAGTCGAGAATAGTTTTAGTGGTAAGCATCTCTATGCTAATCATATCAACTATATGATTCATGCTCGACCTTTCGATCTCATGTGTTCCGAGACCATGTCTGCACATGCTAGGCTCGTCAAGCTTAACCCGAGTGTTCTGCGTGTGCAACTGTTTTGCACCCGTTGTATGTGAATGTTGAGTCTATCACACCCGATCATCACGTGGTGTCTCGAAACGAAGAACTGTCGCAACGGTGCATAGTCGGGGAGAACACAATTTCGTCTTGAAATTTTAGTGAGAGATCACCTCATAATGCTACCGTCGTTCTAAGCAAGATAAGGTGCAAAAAGGATTAACATCACATGCAATTCATAAGTGACATGATATGGCCATCATCATGCGCTTCTTGATGTCCATCACCAAAGCACCGGCACGATCTTCTTGTCACCGGCGTCACACCATGATCTCCATCAACGTGTCGCCATCGGGGTTGTCGTGCTACTCATGCTATTACTACTAAAGCTACGTCCTAGCAATATAGTAAACACATCTGCAAGCACAAACGTTAGTTTAAAGAGAACCCTATGGCTCCTGCCGGTTGCCATACCATCGACGTGCAAGTCGATATTAACTATTACAACATGATCATCTCATACATCCAATATATCACATCACATCGTTGGCCATATCACATCACAAGCATACCCTACAAAAACAAGTTAGACATCCTCTAATTTTGTTGTTGCATGTTTTACGTGGTGACCATGGGTATCTAGTAGGATCGCATCTTACTTACGTAAACACCACAACGGAGATATATGAATTGCTATTTAACCTCATCCAAGGACCTCCTCGGTCAATTCCGATTCAACTAAAGTTGGAGAAACTGAAACCCGCCAGTCATCTTTGCACAACGGAGTTACTCGTAGCGATGAAACCAGTCTCTCGTAAGCGTACGAGTAATGTCGGTCCGACCGCTTCGATCCAACAATACTGCAGAATCAAGAAAAGACTAAGGAGGGCAGCAAAACGCACATCACCGCCCACAAAAACTTTTGTGTTCTACTCGAGATTACATCTATGCATGAACCTAGCTCATGATGCCACTGTTGGGGAACGTCGCATGGGAAACAAAAAATTTCCTACGCGCACGAAGAACTATCATGGTGATGTCCATCTACGAGAGGGGATGTTTGATCTACGTACCCTGTAGACCGCACAGCAGAAGCGTTAAGAAACGCGGTTGATGTAGTGGAACGTCCTCACGTCCCTCGATCCGCCCCGCGAACCGTCCCGCGATCAGTCCCACGATCTAGTGCCGAACGGACGTCACCTCCGCGTTCAGCACACGTACAGCTCGACGATGATCTCGACCTTTTTGATCCAGCAAGAGAGACAGAGAGGTAGATAAGTTCTACGGCAGCGTGACGGCGCTCCGGAGGTTGGTGGTGATCTTATCTCAGCAGGGCTCCGCCCGAGCTTCCCAGAAACGCGATCTAGAGGTAAAACCGTGGAGGTATGTGGTCGGGCTGCCGTGGCAAAATTTGTCTCAAATCAGCCCTAAAACCTCCGTATATATAGGTGGGAGAGGGAGGGCCTTGCCTTGGGGCTCTAGGAGCACCAAGGGGGTCGGCCGAGCCAAAGGGGGGAAGGTCTCCCCTTCCAAACCGAATCCAACTTGGTTTGGAAGGTGGAGTCCTTCTTCCCTTTCCCACCTCCTCCTTTTTTTTCTTTTCTCTTTGATTTTCTTCCTATGGCGCATAGGGCCTTCTTGGGCTGTCCCACCAGCCCACTAAGGGCTGGTGCGCCACCCCCAAGGCCTATGGGCTTCCCCGAGGTGGGTTGCCCCCCCCGGTGAACACCCGAAACCCATTCGTCATTCCCGGTACATTCCCGGTAACTCCCAAAACCTTCCGGTAATCAAATGAGGTCATCCTATATATCAATCTTCGTTTTCGGACCATTCCGGAAACCCTCGTGACGTCTGTTATCTCATCCGGGACTCCTAACAACATTCGGTAACCAACCATATAACTCAAATACGCATAAAACAACGTCGAACCTTAAGTGTGCAGACCCTGCGGGTTCGAGAACTATGTAGACATGACCCGAGAGACTCCTCGGTAAATATCCAATAGCGGGACCTGGATGCACATATTGGATCCTACATATTCTACGAATATCTTTTTGTTTGAACCTCAATGCCAAGGATTCATATAATCCCGTACGTCATTCCCTTTGTACTGCGGTATGTTACTTGCCCGAGATTCGATCGTCAGTATCCGCATACCTATTTCAATCTCGTTTATCGGCAAGTCTCTTTACTCGTTCCGTAATACAAGATCCCACAACTTACACTAAGTCACATTGCTTGCAAGGCTTGTGTGTGATGTTGTATTACCGAGTGGGCCCCGAGATACCTCTCCGTCAAACGGAGTGACAAATCCAAGTCTCGATCCATACTAACTCAACTAACACCTTCGGAGATACCTGTAGAGCATCTTTATAGTCACCCAGTTACGTTGCGACGTTTGATACACACAAAGCATTCCTCTGGTGTCAGTGAGTTATATGATCTCATGGTCATAGGAACAAATACTTGACACGCAGAAAACAGTAGCAACAAAATGACACGATCAACATGCTACGTCTATTAGTTTGGGTCTAGTCCATCACATGATTCTCCTAATGATGTGATCCCGTTATCAAGTGACAACACTTGCCTATGGTCAGGAAACCTTCACCATCTTTGATCAACGAGCTAGTTAACTAGAGGCTTACTAGGGACAGTGTTTTGTCTATGTATCCACACATGCACTGTGTTTCCAATCAATACAATTATAGCATGGATAATAAACGATTATCATGAACAAAGGAATATAATAATAACTAATTTATTATTGCCTCTAGGGCATATTTCCAACAGGTAGGAGCATCAACATATTATACTTCGACACCTTTCGAAGGATGAACCTGTTGGAGAAAGATTTGATGCTCTCAACCACGGTATTCCATGGGATTGTCCCAGGTAAATCGGCGTACCCCATAGGCCGAGTTAGGCTCACAGTTGCGTTTGGAAAAACGTCTAACTACAGGAGTGAGTCGCTTATATTTGAGGTGGTCAAGTTAAAAAGCCCCTATCATGCGCTGTTTGGGCGGCCGGCTTACGCCCGGTTCATGGCTCGCCCCTGCTAAGTTTACCTTAAACTCAAGATCTCTGGTCCTAAAGGACCCATCACGGTTGATGGTGATAGGAGGATTGCAAGAGAGTGTGAAGAAGGGGATGCGGCTTACGCACAAGTCGCATGTGCTGCGGAAGAGCTTAAATATCACCAGGCCAATGTTGATCCGACTGACATGTCACCTTTAAAGAAGCCAATGACAGACGCTGAGCCTCTCCCCAAGTTCAAACCAACAGACGACACTAAGACAGTGGATTTTGTCCCTGGCGACTCAACCAAGCAGTTCACTATCGGGGCGGGTCTAGACCCCAAATAGGAAAGAAGTTGCCCGTCTCTTGGCCGCCGGATTCATCGTAGAGGTCTTCCACCCCAAATGGTTGGCTAACCCGGTTCTGGTGCTCAAGAAGAATGGTACCTTCCGCATGTGCATTGATTACACAGATCTTAATAGAGCTTGTCCAAAGGATCCTTTCGCCCTTCCTCGTATAGATCAAATTATTGATTCAGTGGGGGGATGCGAGCGTTCGTGTTTCTTGGACACTTATTCCGGGTATCACCAAATCAAGATGGATGTGCAAGATCAGGAGAAAACAACTTCTATAACCCCCTTCGGGGCTTTTTGCTATGTGTCCATGCCATTTGGACTCAAGAGTGCACGGGTGACTTACCAGCGCTGCATGCAAAATTGCCTCCGTGGCCAAATCGGACGCAACGTTCATGCTTACGTTGATGACATTGTGGTTAAAACTCACAGGAAGGAAACACTACTGGGAGACCTAGAGGAAACTTTGGATAATCTGCGGGTATACCAGATGAAGCTTAATCCCACCAAGTGTGTCTTTGGTGTTCCTGCAGGAAAATTGTTGGGTTTCCTGGTATTTGAGCGCGGCATTGAAGCTAACCCGGAAAAAATCGAGGCGGTTACTTCCCTTGGGAAACCAGCGAATATTAATCAAGTTCAACGGATGGCGGGTCGTATTGTAGCCTGAAGTCGCTTCATAAGCCGTCTGGGTGAAAAGGCTATTCCCCTTTATCAATTCCTTAAAAAATCCGACCATTTTGGTTGGACAGACGAAGCCAATGAAGCTTTCGAAGCCTTAAAACAACAGCTGGTCAACCCGCCGGTTTTGGCCGCCCCGACTGAGAAAGAGCCCATGCTTCTGTATATTGCGGCAAACTCCAAAGCGGTGAGTGTGGTAGTGATCGTTGAAAGGAAGGAGGAAGGGAAGGAATATCCAGTGCAACGCCCGGTGTATTTCATTAGTGAGGTGCTAACTCTCTCCAAGCAGCGATACCCACACCGGAGAAGTTAGTTTATGGGGTCTTTATGGCAAGCCGAAAGCTCAAACATTATTTCCAGGAGCATCCCATCACGGTGGTTAGCTCCTCTCCCCTCGGGGACATCATCCAGAATCGGGAAGAGACAGGGCGAATCACCAAGTGGGCAATCGAACTCGGGACGCACCACGTGCGATACACCCCTCGCACGGCTATCAAGTCTCAGGCCTTGGTTGATTTCGTCAACGATTGGACAGAGTTACAGATCCCGGAAGACAGGCCTAACCTTACATACTGGACTATTTATTTTGACGGGTCTAGACAGTTGGAAGGCTCGGGGGCTGGCGTGGTGCTGATAGCACCTCAAGGAGACATATTCTGCTATGTCCTCCGTCTCATGTTTCCATGTACCAACAACGTTGCGGAATACGAAGCTTTACTTCATGGCTTGAGACTCGCCAAGGGGATGAACCTTACGCGGGTCAGATGTTTTGGCGATTCTGATTTGGTGGCTCAGCAAGTTTCAGGTACTTGGGATTCTCGGGACCCCCTGATGGCGGCTTCTAGCAGGGCTGTGTCTGATGTGGCTGGTCACTTCCATGGCTATCAGGTCGATCATATCGGCCGGCGCCTTAACGAAGAAGCTGATGCCCTTTCACGTCTCGGTTCGCAGCGTAAGCCGGTCCCGCCCAATGTCTTTCTGGATACTCTGCATAATCCTTCCGTAAGACTACCCTCGGAGGAGGAGTTGGCAATACCGGACCCTGAGTCTCAGTTCGTGGCGGCTCTCCATGTTACGCCGGATTGGGTTCTTCCGTATCTGGCCTATCTCGCCCGAGGCGAGTTACCTTCGGAAGAAGTATTGTCTCGCCAAATCATTCGGGGAAGCAAATCCATGGTGATCATCAATGGCGAATTGTATAAACGAAGCACTTCCAGGGTTTTCCAAAGATGTGTTTCCTCTGAAAAAGGATGCGTAATTCTAAACGACATTCATTCCGGAGATTGTGGACATCACGCCGGGTCACGTTCCTTGGTTTCAAAAGCGTTTCGTCATGGTTTCTTCTGGTTGACGGCCCATGCAGATGCAGAAGAGATATTTCGTCGATGTGACGAATGCCAACATTATGGACGACAGGCCCATGTGCCAGCTCAAGAGTTAAGGATGATACCTATCACTTGGCATTTTGCGGTCTGGCGGTTAGACATGGTTGGCCCCTTTAAGATGTCGTCCAACAAAAAAACTCATCTGCTGGTGGCGGTTGATAAGTTTACCAAGTGGGTCGAGGCAGAACCTGTTGGAGCCTGCGACGCGGAGACAACGGTCAAATTTTTGAAAAGGTTGATCTTCCAGTTCGGATATCCACACAACATTATTACTGACAATGGCACTAATATGTCTCAAGGAGCGATGCAGGATTTTTGTCATCGAGAGCATATCCGGCTTGATGTTTCTGCAGTAGCTCATCCGCAATCTAATGGGCAGGCCGAGCGGGCGAATCAGGAAGTGTTGCGAGGAAACAAACCCCGACTCACGATTCCCATGGAACGCACCCCGGGGTGTTGGGTTGAGGAGTTGCTTTCAGTACTATGGAGCATCGGGACCACCCCGAACCGTTCTACGGGTTTTACTCCTTTCTTTCTGGTATATGGAGCAGAAGCCGTTCTTCCCACTCACATTAGGCAAGACTCGCCCAGAGTTGCCACTTATGTGGAACAGGACAACGAGTTGGCGCGTCAAGATTCTTTGGACGCTTTGGTGGAAGCACGCGACTTGGCTGCAGCCCGTTCGACGATTTATCAGCAGGACTTGCAGCGTTATCACAGCCGCCGGGTCAAGAGCCGAACCTTTTAGGAGGGCTACTTAGTACTTCGATTGATACAAGATTGTACTAGCATGCATAAGTTATCACCACCATGGGAAGGACCGTTCGTCGTCAGCAAATGGCTTCGCAACGGGACCTACTATCTGGTGGATCTACGGCCTGATTGGCCAACCACAGAGGCTGAGTGAACTCGCCCCTGGAACATAGCCCACTTGCGGCTTTATTACACTTGAGCTAATTAGCTCTGCCTTTTTGTAAGTTTTTTCATTTCTTATGAAGCAATAAAGTTGATGCCTCTAGGCTTGGGGGCTTTCCTGCTAATTCATCTTATTGAAAGTATGAATCTTTATTTTACTCTTCAAAAAGTCGCCCAAGCATGGACGCTATCTATACCAAAGAGCTTAAGTCGCCATGATGCGCTTATTACAAAACTGGGTATCGATAAGCCAAAGAGGATAGAAGTCGCTACAAGCGCGCGATTCAAACATAGGTGCCTTATATGATTCTGTAGATTAGGCCGGCTTACTCGAGGGCAGTTTGTTCTCAAGTCGTTTTGTGGTAATAGCGTATACGCTTCTACAATCCTATGACGGCCTTTCCCTTAATCATAGGTCACTTGGGGGCTTCCTCTCACTGAGATGAGCCTTACTACCCATTTGGCCTGCGAAAAATTACCGCATTACAAATGGTTATACTGGACTGTGTGTTGGCCGAATCGCCATATGGACCCATGAACTCTTGGCGAGTTACTCTGCTTATGGACCCTGAACTCGCCTTGGTTAAAACATGTCTGGTACCGGCTAGAGCCTCACATGGAAAATAGAGAAATCATTGGTTCACTGAACCCGCTTCACTGAAGCTTGACTCGCGCCTGATCAACCGGTCTAAATACTTGAGCTTTTTATACAAAAGTCTCCCTCGGGTAGCACTTGAGTTTATATAACTCGTCCTATCCCGTCGCGACCTGATGAGCCGACGAAATTGCTATTTTTTACCTTCCTGGCATTGCCACAAGGTCTTTCAGACTTTTTCTGACTCGCCTCAAATATCTTGGGTCGGTTATTATTTATTATCATCCATTACTCACTGAGATGATTTGATATATGTTCTTAAGCCTAAACAGGTTGATGATCAAAATCATTCTAGCCATGGCGGGTCAAGCATCATAAAAACGCCTTGAGGGCGGGTCAAGCATTCTAAGGCGCCTTAAGGGCGACATAAGGGTTTTCAAAACATCACAGAAGCAGTTTGATCTCTAAAGGACTTATTACATGGCTCTTATGGCCAAATCTATGAAGGATTATTCTACTGATGTCCTCGGGTCAGCCTGCTACGAGCTCTGGCCGACTTCAATTTGCAAGTCGCCCAGTACCCAGTTACACTTGGATAACGCGGCGAACTCATCTTCATCGTTTAGCACTGATGAGAGATCCACCTCCAAGTCAAAAGGATTGTTGGGTCGACGCGGAGTTAAGCTGGTCGTTACAAAGGTTGGCGGGTTAACTTTCTTGTTCTTGTTGTCATAGGCGGCTTGGTATTTTGATAAATCCAAGCTTGCGGCAAGCTGAGTCACTTCCAAACGGGATTCATTGACAACACGCTGGTAATCTTCTTCAGCAAATTCTGTCCCGTCATCCTTGAGCTGGGGAAAGCCTGCCGCTACTTCTTCAGGGTTTATTTTTGGAGCATACGCCAGACACCGACTCAGCGTAGTCAGTGCCCCTTTTCGGGCAGCAGACCGAGTTAGCTCACCAATTTGAGGAGGAAGAGTAGATAAGCAGCCAAGCATCTTCTTTATTGATGTTATGGGTTCCTTGGCACCCATCACTGCGTTCACGGTCAGCACACTTCCGGTATACAGCTGCTCCGTCAACGTGTAAATCGCCTTCAGCATCAGGACACAATCGTTCTGAAGATTGGCGGCTCTCGGACCTGTATAAGGAGTAATGATGGTCAGCGATTTCTACAAGTTATTTATTTACAAAGTGCAAGGTCAGGGTTTGGTTTTTACCAAAGACGGCTTGTGCCATGTTTCAGATATGTCGCTTTAAGCCGGCCAGCTCTTGTTGCACAGTATCCAACTTAGCTTCAGCTTTTTCTGCTCGCTTTATGAGGGCATCTTGATCAGCTTGAGCCTTTTTTAAGTCGGCTTTTAGGTTCTCCATCTCAGATAAGATCAGTTGACACTTCTCTTTTGATTTTGCCCAGGCATCCTGCTGATCGGTTAAATTTTTCTTCAAATCGCCAAATGTTGATTCAGCTTGGGTAAGTGATTCCTGTCGAAATATATAGTCAAGGGGCAAGTCTCAGAATTATTGCAAGCAACATCCCTGACACTTGGGGGCTAATATAAAAAAAATTAGACAAATTATACAGTATCAAGACCCGACTCTTCTTTTTACAGATGACCCGACCCTTGGGGGTTACAGGTCGAAAGTTTTCTTCAATTATCAAGACCCGGCTCATCTTTTTACAGATGACCCGGCCCTTGGGGTTACAGGTCGAAAGTTTTTCTTCAATTATCAAGACCCGGCTCATCTTTTTATAGATGACTCGACCCTTGGGGGTTACAGGTCGAATGTTTTTTTCAATTATCAAGAACCGGCTCATCTTTTTATAGATGACTCGGCCCTTGGGGTTACAGGTCGAAAGATTCATTTCACTATTAAGACCCGGCTCATCTTTTTACTGATGGCCCGGCCCTTGGGGGTTAATAAGGATAATACAGTATGCAATAAGACGTACCTCATGTTTGTTCTTCAGCATAAGAAGCATACTTTTTTCCATCTCATAACTCGCCTCCAGGCGACTTGCAAAGCGCGAGCAAAGTTCTCTGAATTCAAGATTTTCATACTGGGAGAGCTTAGCCTTTGAAAGTTCATACCCAATAGCAGGTTGAGCTGATGATGATACATGCTTCGACAAAACTGCTGTGGCCGGATTAGAAAAGCGCGTGCCGGTGATGACCACAGCGTCTGGGTCTTCTGCTGTTTTCAATGGACTTGGCGGATTAGGCGTTTCCATGGTTTCCTTGGGCGAGCTTGGGAGATCCACTTGATCCTCAGGTTTATCTTGGGCCGGGTTATCCTCGATCGGCGCCGATTTTTCAACAAGCTCTGAAGCTGTAATGGGAGTTGACCCGTCAGTTTTCCTTTTCATCGCATGTGCCCTAAAAGGAAAAGGGGGTGCACTTAAAGAAACATACATTACCACCATCAGAACAAGGTAAGTGTTATAAAAGACTTACCCTCGGACGCGGATCATCGGTGGAAGTGCTGACATCACTGATTCGCCGGATGAAGGAGGAGAACTCTGCAAAAATAACACTTCAAGATGTGAGCGAGTTCTAAACGCGATCAAAAGGAAATGAAGAGGTGCTATTAAAAGATACCTCATTTTGCCTTTTCTTGGTTTTTGTTGGTAACCCGGACACCAAATTTCCAGAATGACTCCGAGTTTTCCGATTTGTAGCATGTTGCGCTTTCTTCAAAAGGAAATTTGTATCCAAACAAGCATTTGGGTGTGAGAAGGGAACTTTCCCACAAATTCGCCTGGTCGGCTTAGGTGGAGGAGAAGATGAGTCGGAGGAAACAGAAATTACCTCTACGGAGTCTTCCTGGCTTTCATTGTCCTCATTCTACCCAAGAGATACAGGGGCGTAAACACAAAACTACCAACAATGAATGGCGTGTTAAAGAGGATGGATTTTTACCTCTGAAAGTACGTCGCCGACTTGGGATTCATCGGTGTCAGATGGCTCAGTGACGACGGCTTTTCCCTTGCTCTTGGACTTCTTCTTTGGAGGCGGCTTGGCTTGCTTCAAGGCCATCTTTTTTGGACTCCTGGACCAGAATTTGTCACCTTTCTGAAATGGCATTTTTTATAAGAGGTCATAGCTCAAGTAAGACGGAAGGAATAAAGCAAAAGCGGGTTAAGTTATTACCTTTGTTGCTGGGTTGATCCTGCAGAACGGCTTAAGACCTATTTGGCCCCACTTGGCCGTTGGTTCGCCGGTCAATTTCTTGATGATGGTTACAATATCATTTTCTGTCAGTGCTGTGTGGAAGTAGCACTGGGGGTGATCCAGGGTGCCGTGAAAATCACACATTAATCCATCCCGGCGACTTAAGGGGAGGATACGCCATTCAACCCAGCAGCGGATTAAGGCAACCCCAGTAAGGTCGTTGTGTGTCAGAGATCTTAACTCGGACAGTACTGGGATAAAATCTGACTCCTCTTCTTCGGTGAGCTTTTCTGGGAGTTTGAAATTTGTTGGAAGGTGATCCTCCCTATAGCCAAGAAGCTTGTTCTCAACCTCAGGCGAAGTTTCCTGGCAGTAAAACCAAGACTCGCCCCAGCCTTTGGGATGGCTTGGCATGGCAAGTGACCGGAATGAACTATCCCTACGGCGTTGAACATTGACACCTCCAAGCTCCAACCTAGGGCCATTGGAAAATTCTGTCTGGCGATTCAAATGGAAGAAGTACTAGAATAAAGGAACTGAGGGTTCCATCCGCAAGTAGGCCTCACAGAACACCTGGAACTGGTATAAATTGCTTATCGAGTTGGGCCCTAAGTCCTGGAGGCGGACATTCATAAAGGTCATGGCATCTCTGAGGAATTTTGATCTGGGCGGCTTAAAACCCCGATCAAGGTGTTCAACAAAAACAACTATCTCCCCTTTCTTCGGGTTGGGGATCTCCTCTCCTAACCCGGAAAGCCAACCGATAACCTCTTGATGGTCCAGATTCCACGTTTTCACACAGTTGTTAAGGAGAGTATCATCAACCTTGGTCGGGAGCCAATCACTTTTGAAAACGGTGCCCATCCTACAAAGGGACAAAATTACGGGTAAATTAACACGCCAAGCATCTACCAAATGGTGAAATAGATTCATTTGACTCGCCAAACAATTTGCCTGATAGCTGAGGGAGTTTTTTGACTCGTCGATAAAGGTCCGGGTCAGGATACCAGGGCGACTTATGAAATTCTTAGTACTTAAAGGAAAGATGGTTCAGAGCTTCAGTAGTGTCCGCCAAAATGGTGAAGTATGAATCCATAAACAGGTTTCACGCGACAGGCAGCAATATATGGATCTACAAAACAGGCAGAAATGAATGGAAAAGGTCTGGGTAAAACGGCCTATGACCAAGATGAAAACAGTACAGTTGATCTGGTGAAATCCTTTCTAAGTCTGCAAATCAAAGCTAAGCAACTAAGGGTATGGAAAATGTTGTTGTACTCACTATCGTCACCACCAACTAGCCGGGAATTACAAAGCTATTCGAGATGTTCTAAAGAAACACTGGACATGAACCTCGAGAAGCTTAGATCTGCCTTCAATGGCGGGTGGCTGACATGGTAAATGCAGCTGGAGGCGTCCGAAGAAAGATTCGCGGCGAGCGTCGCACGTTCAGCAGCTCCCGGACGGCGGCGAAGATCTCGGATGGCAACGAAGATCTCGGACGGCGACGAAGTTCTCGAAACGGCGGCGAAGCCCTCGGGCGGCGACGAAGTGCGCGGACGACGGCGAAGCTTTCGGGCGGCGGCGGAACTCTCGGGCGGCAACGAAGTGCTCGGGCGGCGACGAAGCTCTCGGGTGGCGACGAGGCTCTCGGTGCGACGGCGAGGAAGAAGAGGGCGACAAGATGGGTAGGTGGAAATGTGCCCTGTCCCCTCCTCCCGCCTATTTATCAGGTCAGGCGCTGGGATCGAGGCCCTAGGAGCGGGAACTGCCAAAAAAGATAAAGATTCACCATGATGGCGCCCCAAAATTTTCGGGATAGCGATACCGAAGGATCCGTTGGAGATTACGTCATCATCTCTTCCGAAATTAAAGGGATAAGAAGGCGCCAACAAGAAGTGGTTCGGCGACTTGAGTTTTTCCGCAACAGATGGCGGTTTAAGTGCATGGTGCGTAAAAAGAGTGAGATGAATCGCCCCTAACTGGGTGAGGATATTGGAGTGAAAAAATTCGAGTCAATCTGGGGCCTAATGTTGGGGATATTATCTATTGGGTAACCCGCCCTAGTTGGGTCGGGTAACCCAAGCTGGCGACTCATCTCCAAGTGGTTCCGGCCTTGGCCCAGCGAGGCCGGGAGTCGTATGGCGGTTCAGGACCTTCGAGGAGAAGTCCATTGTAGGGAAGATCTCCAAGTCTTGGAAAGATGGCGACTTAGAGATCGGAAGAATCACGATTTACGTAAAGGAAAGGACTCTTGGAAACCCTAAGGACTCGACCTGTATATAATGGCGAGTCCCAGGGAAGGAGAGGGCAGGTTAGAACTCATAGAGTGCTAGGTCAGGCGAGTTACGCCCCCTTGTAATCGAAACATCATCAATACAAACTCCAAGCAGGACGTAGGCCTTTACCTCGTCACGAGGGGCCGAAACTGGGTGAATCTTTGTCTCGCTCTCGCATAAACCCCTTTGAGTCGCCACCAAGGTGCGATGGCTCCAACACTAAGTCCTTTCACGAGGACATATGCCGTGACAAAACCATGACAAAAGGGTCTTTCAGGCATGCCTTATTCAGGCTTGTGTAGTTGATACACATTCACCAGGTGTTGTTTTCCTTCAGCACCAGGACTAGATTGGCTAACCAGTCCGGGTGGAAAACCTCCATGATGAAACCGGCTGCAAGGAGCCGGGCAATCTCTTCTCTGATTGTGCACCGCTTCCCCTCGGCGAAGCGGCGCAAAGGTTGTTTCACCGGATTTGCATCCGGCCGCACTTGAAGTTTGTGGTCGGCGTACTTCCTTGGAACACCCGGCATGTCTTTGGGGGACCATGCAAAGATGTCTCGATTCTCACGGAGGAAGTTGACGAGCTCGCCTTCCTATTTGGCTTGAGGTCAGCCCCGATGGTGACGCGCTGCTCGGGGTTTGCAGGATATTTGGCTTGAAGGAGCCTTTGCCGGCCGACTGGGATGGAGGAGTAGGAATCGCCGGCTGCTTGGTAGCCTAAGCCACGAGCCAGTCAATCTGCTTTCTCTCCTCAGCAATCACCATGGCGTCGGCCAGGCGGTTGCTGTCATGTGCACACTCGAGTGACTTCTTGTAGTCGCCAGCAATTGTGATGATGCCTTTGGACCCGACATCTTCATCTTCAGGTAGGCATAGTGGGAGATAGCCATGAACTTGGCCAGAGCCGGTTTGCCCAGTAGCGCGCGATACGGGCTGCTGAGGTCCACCACCTCGAACCATATGGACGTCCAGTTGGATTTTGTCGATTGGCGAGCAGGACGGTCCCGGCACGATGCCGTGGAAGACAGTGCTGGTCGGCAAGACGTCCTTCACCCTTGAGCCCGAGCTTGAGGAGGGTGTCGAGGTAGAGGATGTTGATACTGTGATACGTCTCCAACGTATCTATAATTTTTGATGGTTCCATTCTATTATCTTGTCAACTTTGGATGTTTTCTATGCATTTTATATCTTTTTTGGGACTAACTTATTAACTCAGTGCCAAGTGTCAGTTCCAGTTTTTTCCGTGTTTTTTACCTTTGTAAGAGGAGAATATCAAACAGAGTCCAAACGGAAAAAAAATCTTCGTAATGATTTTTCCAGAATAGAAGATAAGCAGGGAGCTTGAGAACCAATGCAAAGGGTCCCGGGGGAGGCCACAAGTCCCCTAGCCACGGACTTGGGGGCGCCTAGCAGGCTTGTGGGACCCCATGGCTCCTTTGCCCTACTTCTTCCACCTATAAATCATCGAAAAATCTGAAACCACGGGAGAGAGCCACGAAAATACTTTTCCATCTACGCAAGTTTCTGTCTCCGCAAGATCCCATCTGGGGCACATTCTGGTGCCCTCCCGGAGGGGGATTCAGACACAGAGGGCTTCTTCATCAACACAATTGCCTCTCCGACGATGCGTGAGTAGTTCACCACAGACCGTCTCTTTCTTGGATCTTCAATACAAAGTTCTCCATGATCTTCATGGAGATCTATCCGATGTAATCTTCTTTTGCGGTGTGTTTGTCGAGATCCGATGAATTGTGGATTTATGATCAGATTATCTATGAATCTTATTTGAGTTTCCCCTGGTCTCTTATATGCATGATTTCATATCCTTGTAATTCTCTTCGAGTTGTGGGTTTTATGATTCTCGCAATGGGAGAAGTTCTTGGTTTTGGGTTCATACCGTGCGGTGTCCTCACACAGTGACAGAAGGGGTAGCAAGGCACGCATCGTGTTGTTGCCATCAAGGGTAAAAAGATGGGGTTTATATCTATTGCATGAATTTATCCCTCTACATCATGTCATCTTGCTTAAGGCGTTACTCCGTTTGTCATGAACTTAATACACTAGATGCATGCTGGATAGCGGTCGATGTGTGGAATAATAGTTGTAGATGCAGACAGTATCGGTTTACTTGTCTCGAACGTGATGCCTATATGTATGATCATTGCCTTAGATATCGTCATGACTTTGCGCGGTTCTATAAATTGCTCGACAGTAATTCATTCACCCATCGTAATACTTGCTATCATGAGAGAAGCCTCTAGTGAACACTATGGCCCCCGGGTCTACTTCAAATCATATTTTCAGCTCTACACTTTTACGTTGTTGCACTTTCCTCCTTCAAATCTCACCTTGCAATCAATCGTGAATGGATTGGCAACCCCTTTGTAGAGTTGGGTGCAAGTTTGCTTTTTTTGCGCAGGTAGTTTGGTGACTTGCCTTGATACTCCTACTGGATTGATACCTTGGTTTTCAAACTGAGGGAAATACTTACTGCTACTGTGCTGCATCACCCTTTCCTCTTCAAGGGAAAAACCAATGCAAGCTCAAGAGGTAGCATACTGCTGCCGCCGTCGACCAACACCCAGGAGAACCGGCAGGTGAGCCTCTAGGAGGCGAAGGTAGGGTCGAGGACGAGCGCGTATCAGCCCGGGTTGGGCATCACCGCAGGATGGTCGACCCGGCTCCATGTGATGGGCTTTTCATACCAGTGCATGTATTGGGGAACCGGTGGGACCGTTGCATTCACCTCACGCCGTCGCTGGAGCTAGCTATGCTTGTCGTCTCCTTCACTGGTGAAGACGACGAATGCTCCGTCTTGATGGGGGTAGTCGTCGTGGAGGTGGCCATCGTCGCGAGGCGGCGTGGTGGAGCCGGAGCGGGACCGGGAGCCGGAGCTTGAGGCCGGCTTGTGCACCTGGGCCAGCCGGCAGGCCCTCCCCTTGCGATAGTCAGCGTGCGAAGCTGCACTGTCGAAGGTTGTGGGTAGAGGGGTGTGCCCCATAATGCATCTTGCACGGTGCGTCGAGCATCTGCTCGAAGGTCTGCTAGGGCTGCCAGTTGCCTTTGTTGGGCCGCCTTCGTTGGGAGCCGGCGTGAGTAGCCGACGCCTCTCCCTCCACGTTGGCTACCAACTTGTTGTTGGAGCGCGATTATAGCTGATCCGCCTTGCGCTTGTTCTTGTTCTGGCCGCCTCGATTATCCCCAGCCGACTTGGGAGTAGCCAGCATGGGAAAAACCTTGTCTGAGGCGGTCACTTTGACCCGCATCACGAAGTCGGCCGTGGCGTACTTGTCCGCCTTGGCCATGAGCACTGCCGGAGAGGTGGGCTCGGAGCACATGAGCCTGTGCTTGAGGAGAGTGCCGTCTCGGCAGCCGTGGATGAAGTACTGGATGGCCTGTACCACATGCACTACCTCGCAGGAGTTATGAAGCTCCGTCCAGCGCATGACGTAGTCGCGAAGGGGTTCGTCGGGCCTCTGGACGCACATGGCCAGCGCGCGAGGCTGGCTAGGGCGCTTGTAGGTACCAGTGAAATTGCGGATGAACGCCTCCTCGAAATTAACCCATGAGTTGACACTGCCGGCTGGAAGACAGTTAAGCCACGTTCGAGCCTAGCCGGCCAGCATGAGGGGCACGCAGCGGAATGCTACGCGCTTGTTGCCCCTAGCAATGCCAACGGCGATGATGTAGTCGATCAGCCAGTCATGTGGCTTGGAGATGCCATTGTACTTGGGAGTGTCCCGAGGCAGAGTGAAGCCTCGGGGAAACGGCTCCCGTCGGATCTAGGGGCCGAAGCACGCCAGACCGATGGGACCGTCCTCCTCCAGAAGAGCCGATTGTGACAGGGCGTTGAGACGCCTGCGGACGTCGTGGTCGCCCTGAGGGACACGAGTGTCGATCAAAGTCACGATCGGAAGGTCACCTTGTGAGCCGGTAGAATGGGTCCTCCCCGGACGAGGAACCTTATACACCGAATCACTCTCATCATCTCCACGACGCCAGCTTGAAGTATGCTTGCTCTGGCGCTTAGAGCGCCTGTCGTGCCTGCCCTCGCCCCTCCCGCCGGAAGTGCGATGCGAGGAAGATCCTTCGGCTTGTTGATGACCGCTGGGGTTACGGAGCGCTCCGGGGTTGGGTCCCGGAGACTCCGATTGAGCTTGATTCGGGTCAAGCCGGGTCTGCTGCTCATTGGCGGCATCAAGCAAATCCTTGACGCGCTTCTCCTAGAAGGCGTGCTCCTCGCCCTCCAAGCTTGCCATTTCTGTCATGGCCACCAAGGCCACTAGCAAGTTGGCCATAGGAGTCTCGTAGATGGGCTGCTTGCCGCCTAGAATCTCGGCGATGACCCGGCCGCGGCCGCGGACCGAGCCAAGCCGGCTAGGGGCCTTGGAAACTGGAGAGAGGCTATATTCGGAGTTATACTCGTGCTACGTGGCCTCCATCTGACGCTTAGCCGAGGCGATGGCGATGCCCTCCTCTAAGATCTTCCTGCGCGCCTCCTCCAGCGAGGCCCGCGCATCGTTTGGGTTTGTGGAGGCGGCAATGGGCGTCTTCAGGCCGGTGAGCGCAGCCTGAAGAGTGTCAGCGGTGACAACAACAGGCTCACCAGCGTCTGTTGACGCCTTGCCGTGAGCCATGCTGATGCCAGCGCCGATGACCATCATCTCCACGATGTTGGAGACGGTGGCGACATGCTAAGGGGTGAAGAACCCCACAAACGATGGAGGACCGTCGAAGACGAGCACGTAGCTAGGGTACACGTCGAATGTAGGTGTCTCAGCGATAGAGAGCCTACTGAAGCTGGCGCATAACGCCTCGACATCGAAGTCCTCTCCGAAGTAGTGAGGGCGATCATTGAGGCGCAGATCGCTAAAGAGAATGTTGAGGTTCTCCATAGCAGCGACGACGACGCTGGGAGGCACCTCGTCATCGGACTCCCCGTCCAAATCTGCGTGATGGACGGGGACATCGATCATCATCGATGAAGCCTCATCGAAGGCGGGCTCCACGGGCATGCAGATTTGTCCGGACGCGATGATCCGATGGTGTAAGTGCGGGGCCCCGCCTAGCGCGTGAAACCAGCCAATGTCGCGGACGGCCCCACGGTGGGCGCCAAATGTCGGTGAGTACTCACAACATAAGCCATGGGTAGGGTAAAGATGGTGGGAACCGAAGTGGCACCGGAGGACGTTGGGAACGAGGTTGGTACAAGCATCAAACGCATGATGTACCCAGGTTCAGGGCTCTCCATGGAGATAACACCCCTAATCCTGTCGGAGTGTATGATGTATGAATGGAACTACAAAGGGCTCCTGGAGCTGTATTGCCGAAGAGGAAGAAGGAGCCACCGACTCGTCTCTGCCTCTCCTATGTGGTTGGTGTGTGTGCTAAGTTGACCGACCCTGTGCATGGAGGGGGCCGGGAGGTTTTATAGATGAACCCACCGGCCTACATGGATAAAGGGTACAAGAGTGGGACCCGGCTGGCAGCCTCGCCGGCTAGCCAAGGGGCCCACGGGGGTCTTGTCTTGTCGCTTGAGGGGCCCGCCGGCTGTGAGGTCCCATCTGGTTGTGGGACCCGCTGGCTAGCCAATGAGGCTCTCGCGTAAGGTTGACGCGGGAAGTGTATGGTACGTCCGACGTCGTCCAGCAAGATTCGTCATAGGCAGATAGTACGGCCGCCTCCACTGTTCCCACGTCGAGTGCAGTAATGGAGTGGGAGTTTGACGGCCGAAACTATGCAGGGTGATGGATCAGAGCCCGAGGAGGTCAGCGGCGTGGCTGCCGACGCTGGTACCTGTCGCGCACTCCGATCCAGTACCTTTGCTGACACGTAGCCACCTTTAATCGTAGGGTCTTGTCATGACCTTCGATCTGATGTGACTTGAGATCCCCAGCCGGCTAGCCTGCTTGACTAGACGGCCTGGGCACGGCCGCCTCGTCCCTAGCCGGCTGGCTTGGCCTAGGCGGCCAGGGAGAGGTAGCCATCTAGCCTCTAGCCGACAGGTGCTTCCTGGCCGGCAAGAGGATTGGCCGCCTCGCCCCCTAGCCGGTAGGTGCTTCCTAGCCGGCTAGGGGACTTGGGCTTTGTAGAATTTTTTTGGTCATTCCTTCTGGGCCGAAGGTGAAGGAGCAGGCTCATTGAGCCTACCCTAGGGTTATCCCCCCAACAACTATATTACATGCTAGTAGAGCAATTATTCTCATTGTATATGATCATGAATATTCGGTTAATCATCGATATGATGTTTCCAATGGCTCCTCCAAAGCACTTGTATTTTGAGCATGATCCTACCACCTATGAGGATCACACAAATATCATGTTGATAAGTAGAGCTAAGCATAGTAGAAGCTTGAGCATGATGATGGTAAATATCAAAGGTTTATGAAAAACCCGTCGGGTGACACTAATGCCCGAGGGTGATGATGAGTTAGGTGGCCACTTTTTGGTGAAGTGGTGCACCAGGTATTTTGGTGTGATTGGTTTCGGAAACGGGAATAGAATTATGATGTGTCGAACGTCCCAACCTTACATGTGCGACCACGTTACCCCTTTATGGGACGGGGCTTTGTTGATTACCTTGGTTGGTGCTAGCAAAGAGCCACATTACAAGTGGCGGGAGTGATATGTGGTCACTCTCGTGACGGGGTCGTGCTAGGTAGGGCGACTATGCCGTTTTACGTGTTCCGGGCACACCGTTGGTCCCCGCATGGATGATACTATCCAGAGTCAGTGGTCGTAAGACGTACATTATATGGGCTAGGTACAAATCGAGTGGATCTCTTTGTCTAGTACTGTCAGGGGAAAGACATTGATCGGGTACTTACCTCGGGTATGTTATATACCGCGAGTCGTGGTTGACACGGAAGTTTCCCGGATCTCGTGGGTACAGTGTACAACCTCTGCAGAGTGTAAAACTATTCGAATAGCCGTGTCCATGATCAAAGACAGTTGGGTAATCCTGCTTAAATTACGTTAAGTCCTTTTCGCATAAACCAAGTGTGTGTGTGTGTGTGTTCAAGGGGACACTTGAGTAAGAGGTGATATGACTTGGTCACTTGGCATATTGGGTGAACCCGAAGTGTTCAGCCCTTAACAGATATGTTGATATCTGTGACCTGTTCTTCTAAATACCATCTAGCTTATGATGCACATCCATCTATGATCATGTTTATTTACAATTAAGCTGCTATCCACCAATACTGCATATTACTTGTTAGCATGCCAACTGCATTATCCATATCATGGGATGTTTGCGAGTACATTCAAAGTACTCATTGGCTTGCCACCGGTTATTTCATTTACCAGGTATGAGAGAACAGGATATGGTGAAGAATAACTTGGTGACTTTCCTATGAGCTAGGACGCTTCCGAGTCAGAATGCCTGTAGTTTAAGGCTGATGGCATGGGTTCATGCTTTCGACCAATATTTCCGTTATTGGTCAAGTTTGGTATGTTGGCCTTCAATGCCCTATATATGTAAGACTTGACCGCAATGGTCATTTATTGTATCAAACGATATATATGTAAGACTCTTGTTATTCAGTTTCTGTGTGTTCGGTGAGCATTGATCTCTGGGATCACTGAGCACGTTCATTCGACGATCTCGACACGTAAGTCGGTGTCCCCACAACCACAAAGGCATCAAAGGTCCCATAGGTGATCGAGTGCACACCTGCACCGACATTCATCACAATAGAGGACATACTCATGAGCATCTTTGAAAAGAATAGGCCAATAAAAACCAGATTGTAGTACCTTGTGTGCAGTTTTGTCACCAGCATGGTGTCCTTCATATGCCTCGGAGTGACACTTCTATAGGATTAGTCCATGTTGATGCTCAAGTATACAACGTCTAATAACACCATGTACTCCTTCTCTATAAAGATGTGGGTCATCCCAAAAGTAATGTCTTAAATCATAGAAAAACCTTTTCTTTTGTTGGTATGTGAAACTAGGTGGTATATATTTAGCAAGAATGTAATTAGGATAATTTGCATACCAAGGAGTACTGTGTGATGCATTTACAACAACAAGTAGCTCATTAAGAAAATTATCATCAATATGTAGTGGGTTATTAAGGAAATTCTCCATCCTAGACAAGTTATCTGCTACAGGGTTTTCAGTTCCCTTCCTATCTATTATATACAAGTCAAATTCTTGAAGTAAAAGCACCCACCTAATAAGTCTAGGCTTAGAATACTTCTTTCCCAAAAGGTATTTAATAGAAGCATGATGAATTTGAATAGTAACTTTGGAATCAATAATGTAAGGTCTAAACTTATCACATGCAAACACAATCGCTAAAAATTCCTTCTCAATATTAGCATAGTTTCTTTGAGCGTTGTCTATGGTTTTACTAGCATAATGAATAACATTCAATTTCGTGTCTACTCTTTGCCCTAGAACAACACCAACAACATAATCACTAGCATGACACATAATCTTAAATGGTAAATTCCAATAAGGTGGTTGTACAACAGGTGCAGAAATCAAGGTTTTCTTATGTATTTCAAAGGATTCTACACAATAATCATAAAAAACAAAAGCAATATCTTTTTGAAGAAGATTAGTTAGTAGCCTAGAAATCTTTGATTAATCTTTACTCTAGCGCCAATAAAAACTAGTATGACCCAGAAAACTTCTTATAACTTTGACATCTTTAGGACATGGCATTTTCTCTATTGCGTCAACTTTAGCTTTGTCTACCTCAATGCCTCGTTCAAAGATTTTATTACCAAGTGTTACACCTTCATTCACGATAAAGTGGCACTTCTACCAATTCAAGACAAGATTAGTTTCTTCACATCTCAGCAAAACTTTATCAAGTTTGCTCGAGCAATCATCAAAAGAAGTCCTGCCTGGGAGGCCCTGCCCCCCCCCCCCTATGGCCCCCTTTCGGTGATCCTGAAGCTTCTGTTTCGCTGATTTTTTTAAATAATTTTCTGGATTTTTTCGGGCTTCGGAATATTGGGTAATTGCCCCTGCAAAATAGATATCAGCAGACAGAAACTAGCACTGGGTGCATTGAGTTTGTAGGTTAGTCCAAATATGTGTAAAATGATATAAAAGTGTAACAAAACATATAACAATGTCACCTAAAAGATAATGGAACAAGCAGAAATTATAGATACGTTTGGGACGTATCAACATCCCCAAGCTTAATTTATTCTCGTCGTCGAGTAGATAAATGATAACACAATAATTTCTATGGTGACATGCTAACACACATATAAGAACTTCAAAGTAAAGCAAGTGAGATATGCAAGACAATAACAAGCAAGAGTCTATATCTAGTATTGAGTTTAGCAAAGTAAGAACGTAAAGGTGCAAGAGCTCCCGCTGTCCGTGACTCGAATGTATCCAAATGGTGTTTGCGTGCGAGAAGTGGGAGATGGGTTCAGAGATAAAATATTTTCTTTAGTTGAGAACTCAATCTACTAATCCTCACACTTAGTCTCCTTCGGAATCTTATTTTGAATCATCCCCATACCACTTGTCATGCACAAGTCAAAATGATCCTCTCCCTTTCAATTTTGAGCACTCATGCAATGGATGAGTGTAAGCAAGATATGTTGGCACTTAGGATGGCAAATAGAATAATGATGGCGAAGGAAGACAAAAAGGTGTGAAAGGCTCACATTAGTGAGGACAACCAGAGGCAAGAGAAAGGCAAAGGATAGATACGATGTGAGGAGTAGGGATTGCCATGTAACGGATGCACACATGAGCTAAGGTAAGCTCTCCAATGGAACTAGTGGGGGTGCATCCAACTTGTTTGCTCATGAAGACCTCGAGATGATTTGAGGAGGCTCGTCATTGGAATATGCAAACCAAGTTCTATAGTGTAAGGATCCCCACATAGTTATGCATGAATGATAATCTCTATGTAGTACCAATATAGTAATGGAGTGCGAGTGTGGATCTTTCAAAAGGAATAATAGTGTTGCCCCCTTCTCTCTTTTTACTGATTTTTTTATTTCTCTTTTTCTCTTTTTTGTGGCCTCTTTGGCTCTTTCTTTTTATCTATCATTTGTCCTCTTTGGGATCTTTTGTTTGACCTCTTTGGGATCTTTTCCTCACTTAAGGGCAACACTCTATATTTTACATGGATAGAAGGAAAAATCATCACACTTTATAAGAAGTACTCAACATAAAGACAAGTGAAAACTATCATGATGTATGCAAATGTATGCCTCTGCTAGTGTAGCAGGATATGCAATGATACTAGCTCGTCATGTACCAGTAATGAGGGAAAAGCCCAATTATCATGCGGCTCTATGATCAAGAAAAAGCATGTATGACATGAAGATCAAGTCATGATATGATGGATGTTACATGGCAATGTATCTCCGAAAGGCTATAGAAATGCCTTAATAGGTAGGTATGGCGGCTATTTTGAGGAAAGATATAATGAGGCTTATGTATGACAGAGCGTATCATGTCATGGGTTTGGATGCATCGACGGAGTTTGCACCAACTCTCAATGTTAGAAAGGGCAATGCACGGTACCGAAGAGGCTAGCAAAATATGGATTGTGGAAGTTCCAACAATCGAATACACACATTAGTCCGAAGAACTCATACACTTATTATCGATAACTCTCTATCTTGTTAGGAAATTCACAAAGAGACAAGTACCCTGAGGAGGAATGTTTGGGGGTTTGGTTATCCTTGTGCATCCTCGACTCATGGTAACGTGAGGGTACTCTATATATTCCAACCCCTCCAGAGGTTAGCAATCAATTTAGTAGTTAGAGTTCTCAACTAATTTTAGTTTTTGAAAAACACATGGATTTTCCAAAATACGTCACCTATCACTAATAGGCTCAAGCTCTTGGCACCAATAGTCCAAACATTACTCGAATCAATACCTCAAAACTATTGCAAGTTACTACTATATTTAAATAGCAACCTCAGTTACCTACTCATGCAAGACACACAACTCAGTGCAACAAGCCAACTCCCTAAAAAAGATACGCATGATAACTCAAGAGAGTTCAAAAATCAACCTAAATAAAAGCTCTTTAAAACATAAGCATGAAAACTAAGAGCTAAGCATGACAGTAGCTACTGAAAGATGAAGAAGACACAAAAAAAGATAAGCATGAAAAGCTATGTTGGGTTCTAGAATGGAATGGAGCGTGTCTCTCTCTCAAACAAGGTAGTTTGGGTTCCTACTTTTTATGACCAGCAAACAAAACTAAATCAAAATAAAAGAAAATAGCGGGACGCTCCAAGCATAGCATATATCATATGAAGTGATAAAAATATAGCATGGAGATGGACGACCTGATGATTCTTGATAGAGAAGGGGATGGACAGGGGCATCCCCAAGCTTAGACGCTTGAGTCTTGTTGAATATTTCTTGGGATGCATGGGGGCATCCCCAAGCTTGAGCTTTTGACACTCCTTTATCTTCTTTCATCATCTCTCCCATCGCAATACTTGAAAACTCCCTTCATACAAAACTCATCATAAGCTGATTAGAGTAGTTAGTTCCCTTAATAAAATAATTCAATACCTGCTGGAAATAAAGATTTTCATGAAAATCTATTGCTTCTCATGAATGCCAAAAGGTTTTTGCAAATTAAAAGCAAGCTTACGATTCGCAAAATAATGAAAACACAAAACATGGCAGAATCTTTGGAAAACAGAACAACAGGTTGTAAATAATTTATTTGGGCTACTTCTGCAACTCAAATAAAAAAACTCAAAAAATAATCCAGAAATACAATTATATAGAGCATGTTGTCAAAAAGATTCAGATCAAAAAGATGATATGGTGATTTTTGGTGAATTGTTCCGTCAAGCAAACATAATCTGTTTCTGGACAGTATGTCGCAAATTTTGAACTTTCTTGCAATCGGAGGCTATAACTTGGCACAAAGCTTAAAAATATGGATACAATGATGTTGCTACAGTAGTGACAAGCATCAAGACCACTAAACTGAAAGTAAAAACTCAAAGTAAAGATAACAATGGTTGTCTTCCTAGAGCTCTTTCTTTATAGCCATAAAGATAGGCTTAAGATTTTAATGATGCTCTCGTAGGAATAAGAGTTGTAAAACAAAAGAGAGCATCAAGAAGCAAGTAATACGCACATTTAAGTCTAACATGCTTCCTATGCATAGGAATATTGCAATAGAATAATTCATTGAAGCACAAAGCAATAAACATAGGAAGGCAAAACAAGTGCAGCTTCAAAACCTTCAACATAAAGAGAGGGAACTTGATATTATTGAAATATCTATAAGCATATATTCCCTTATCATAATAATTCTTAGTGGGATCATGAATAAACTCAACAATATAAGTATCACATAAATCATTGTTACTATGATCCACATTCAAAAAGGTACTCTTACTCTCCAGATAAGCATAATCTTTGGGGAGCCCATGGTTAGGACATTTTAGCATTGAAGTTTTCAGTCTCCCCCAAGCTTGAGTTATGCTCTCTCCGTCACGAGGATAGAAATTATAAACATAATTCCATTCTCATGGACTTCACGAAGAGGATAAAACTTGGAGCAAAAGAGAGACTGAATCTCTTCCCAATCCCGTAGGTGAGAATCATCTAGTAGCATATACCATTCCAATGCTTTTTGTTTTAGTGACAAGGCAAATAATTTCCTCATGACTACATCTCTTGTCAAACCTGAAATCTTAAACAACTCACAAAGTTTTGTAAGTTTCAACAAATGAATACTAGGATCGACTGTTCCATCTCCTGCATAACAATCATTCCTAATTATTTCAATTATCCCAAGTGGTATTTTGAATGGGATAAAATCAGTAGGTGGAGGAGACTTGTCTACCACGGGTTTGGTAAAGCGGCCTTCCCCAAGAAGCGAACTAAGAGTGCAGTTTTCCATAAGCCTAACTAGTCATGCCAATCATGAAAAGCAAACTAACAACAATAAAAAGCAAAGGTAAAAGATAGTGTGCAACTCCCCTATCTTGAAGATTGGAGTCCCTCGCAACGGCGCCAAAAATTCGCTTGATGGTGAGATGATGTATATACTTCTCGCCCCTTGTTGGATACCCCAAGTGGAAGGTGGAGATGTAGTCAGCAGTAAATTTCCCTTACACGAAGACTGTAAGGTTTATCGAACCAGCAGGACTCCTAGGCTCAACAAGTAGGTGTCTTCCACCCTGGGGCTAGTAGAAGACACGGACCTACACACACAACGAATAACTTTGCTCCCAATGAGTAGACAGAGTTTGTCAATCTCTATGGATTTTTAGTTTGCAAAGGATCAAAACACAAGTGGGAAGGTAATAGTGATTGCAACGGAAAAGTAAAGGAAAGCAGTAAATGATGGAGGTGTAAACAATGATGGTGATATGGACCGGAGTCACATGATGTTCACTAGTGATGCCTCTCTCCCAAAAGACGATAAACAACTATGCTAGGGTAAACAAATCACAGTTGGGCAATTGACAGAATTATGATCACACCGCAATGCTAATTATGCTCCTTGATAGTATGAGGGTCAATAGTATGAGGGTCAATAGTAATCGGCAATATGCCAAGTAGACCGTTTATTCATCAACATCTACTTACTAATTATCCACCTTGAGATATCTATCTAGAACATCTATCCGGTATTTAGTTGCGAGCCGCACCCAAAGCGTAAACTCAAAGCAACGGAAAACTGCATTAACGAACTATGCGTAAGGTAAACAATCCTTGCAACCTTGGTCACAAAAACTGTTGTTTTCTCCCTGGTGGCAACAAGCACATCCCCTAGTCTCATGTTTCTGTCACTCAAGCTAGACATCGAGGGGCCCGAACCCACAATCATGCATAGCGATCCCTCTTGGAGTTACGATCTACTACTTGGACAAAGCAATGAAAAGCAACGAAGAACATGCAAGAATCACTAAGGAACATAATATAAAAGGATAATAAAATATATAACTCATAACAATTTGAACATAATCTCATAATCCATCGAATCCCAACAAACCGAGCATAGCAAAAGCAAGAGGATTACATAGATGCCTTTATCATGTAGGACATCTCACAAGGACTAACCATTGAAGCACAAGATTGGAGAGAAGACATCACATAGCTATTGGTCATGGACTCATGGTCCAAGGGAAACTATTCACGGCACATCCGGGAGGCGTCCATGGTGGTGGAGAAGCTCCCGAAGGTAAAACATCCCTCCGGCAGGGTGCCGAGAAGAGGTCTCCTAACGCTCCCGATCTTGGAAGCGCTGTGGCGGCGGAACGATGGAGAAATTCGCGATTCCAGAAAGTCTGCGAGGGTTTCCTCACGGAAGTCTAAATATAGGCCAAAGGAGGGCACATGAGGAGGTGGGGCCCACCCAGGCGACCTTGTAGCGTGGCCTAGGCCCTGGTCGCGCCTGCACACCGCCTGGGAGGCCCCTGGCCCCCTCTCGCACCTTTTGGTGATCCCGAAGCTTCTGTTTCGCTGATTTTTTATATATTTTTCTGGATTTTTTCGGGCTTCGGAAAATTGGGTAAAAGCCCTTGCAAAATAGACACCAGCAGACAGAAACTAGCACTGGGTGCATTGAGTTAGTAGGTTAGTCTAAATATGTTTAAAATGATATAAGAGTGTAGCAAACAAATATAACAATGTCACCCAAAACATCATGGAACAAGCGGAAATTATAGATACGTTTGGGACGTATCAGTTGCCGTCATACCAAACGTATTAAACCAATCCATGCTGATGGAGACTCGAGGATGCCTTGGATCTGTCACTTTATCCGGATATAATGCATGGAAGTGGTTCCATGCAAAAGCATATGATGTGTGTACCAACATATGATTCCCATGTGCATCCAGTTCGGTTCTTTTGCCCAATTTGTGCCATGTCATCCGTCTGGCCGTCTCTTCGACCATGAAAAGCTGTTGAAGTCTTGGTATGATTGGCATATACCAAATAACATTAACGGGGATTCTGGTCTGCCTCTTTTCACCAATACCATTGTCTACCACAACATACCTGGAAGACTTGCTAATGGGACAATAGTTCAAGCTCGCATACTCAAGTCAAAATAAGGCACATCCTTTCTCATAGGCATCTATCTTCTCATAGGGCATCTTAAGTACATGAAGTATTTTGTTCGACTGGTACTTGTTTGCAGGCATGGAATGGCCTTTGGGTAGAAAGCTTCCAAATAGTGGCATGATGACATCGTAGCATTCTGTGTCCAAGCTTGACTGAGCCTTCAGAACCATTACTTGTGCGATGTCATCCAGCTGACAAAGCTCAGTGTGCTCGTGGAGATCACGTTTTGAATACTCCAACATTTCATAGAAGGCCTTTGCAGTATCCTCCTTCTCACTGTCTGAATCAACGTCTTGCACCATGTATTTGATCCTGGTACCATGCTCGTCGGTGCAACGACGAACCACTTCAGCTCTGGTACGTTGGGCAAACTCACCATGAAATGTCCACACCGTATAATCAGCGTGAAACCCCTCTTCAATAGGTGTTTACCCATTTTATCCTCTATCATTTGTGAAAAGTTGTCGCACCTACGACATGGGCACCAGGTTTTCTCTCGACATTTGGAAATGCGGCTTTCACAAACCCCTTGGTTTTCGTTAACCATTCATTGGTCATGTCTTTCTGACTAGTGTGACCAATGTACATGTCGTGGGTATAAGCCCGACAGTAGATGTGTAGGGTACGAATGAGATGGGCAGAGTCCTAGCTACGGCGAGGTTGTATGACTTCAGGCCCCTCTTCGGTGGAGGTAACAGCCCTACGTCTCAGTGCTCTCGGAGCTTGTTACCGAGTGTAATATGGAATACAATGATTTTCTAACCCTTCTACCAGCGGGGGAGGGCGGCTTATATAGAGTCCGCTGCCTTCCACAATGGTTCTGGCATAAGGGCGGAATAGTGGGGATTGAATGCATACGTTACAGGTAACGTATGCTCTAACTGCTAATAAATGCACCCGGAAACGTATGACCATTTCCCTCCAAGGAGGTTACGATGTACCGAGTGTATCCAGTCGGTTAGTTTGGTATTCTCCGAATGCTAGTATCCGACTGGATGATATAGGGCCTCTTCCCGACTGGATGATGGGGATTCCTTAATTCAGTCGGGGTAGACTTAGGGTCTTGTCTTTTGCATGGGGTAGTCCTTGGGTAGGACCTGTATGGCAGGCCTATGACCCTACCCTAGGACTACGACCCCATCATTACTCCCCGAATGGATTGGGGTTGAAACGATGAAGCGGTGCTTGAAGTTCGGATCCGACTGGGTTAGACTCGGCTTGGGTGTTGCTTGCCTCTATCCATTTTACCTTTTCTGATCAATGATCCGAGTGGAAGTGCTTGTGAAACCGACTGTCGGGAACCGAGTTCTTGCGCGACATCTTTTGACGCGACCGGTCAACTGACAGCGGCGGATTTTCCGGGATCTCAAACTTTGGGTTCCGCGCGCTCAGCGGGGACGACGTCAGCGCACTCGAGTAGGGCCTGACGCCTCGATTCTCGCGCCTTCAAGTCCTCCACTGATATCGCCGCGGCCGGTCGGGCGGATAAGGTTTCGGGGCCACCCGCCAGCGACCCAGTCGAAACTCTATTTAAATCTGGGTGGCGAGGTTTCTTCGTCACGCTCGCCGAATCTTTCACCCTCGCTTGCTCCGTCTTCCTCGCCACCTCCAGCGCTCCAACACTTCCCCCTTCTCCTTCCTCTCGAAAGTTCGCCGTCGCCTCCATGACCAAGGGTCAGACCAGCAAGATGGAGGCGAGGAAGAAGACGGGCAAGGTGGCGGCGCCTGCTCAGCGGCGGCAGCGGCCGCTGCCGGCGGGGTGGATCCAAGGAGACTTCCTCCCCTCCACGGTGACAGGGGGGATCTGCTGCAGCTGGTGCAGCACGGGGTGCTCGTGCACAAGTCCTGGAGACTGCCGGCGGAGGACGAGGTCGAGCCAGTGCCCCGGGAGGGGGAGCGCGTCTTGCTCCTCAGCCATGTCCACCGAGGTTTTTCTTTGCCCCCGCATCCTTTCTTCAAGGGCATCTTGAATCACTTCGGTGCCCAACTTCACCATTTCCCTCCGAATGCCATCGCGCACCTTTCTGCCTTCATAGTCTTATGTGAGTGTTTTATCGGTTGCCCTCCCCATTGGGGTTTGTTCAAACACATCTTCTCCGCCCGATCCCAAACTATCAAACGACTTAGCCAGTCGGATGATAAGATGCAGCTCCTCCAGCTCTGTGGGGGTTTAGGGTTCCAGAAGAAGAGTCGGAGTGAGTCGGTTAGGAACTGGCAGTCGACGTGGTTCTACTGCCAGGATATCGCCTGTCCGAATGCGTCGACTGGTCTGCCTCCTTTTAGTCTAGACTGGCCCGCCCCGCCTAAGCAGCTCGCGCTGTCGAAGGCGGAGAAGAACGACGTTCAGCCTTTGGTTGAGGCGCTCGTGGACGTCGTCAGGAGGGGGGTCACCGGTATAGACCTGCTGGAAGTCTTCCTTGGTCGGCGGATCCAGCCTCTGCAGGCTCGCGACCATGCCATGTGGCATTACACGGGGCCCGAGGATTCCACTCGGACCAATGTCGTGGGCGTGACTGAGGAGAGAGTGACCTCGTGGGTGCTCCAGATCACGGGCCCCTGTGAAAATACCAAAGGATCAAGGCGAGTGAAGCCCTTCTGCGCGGATAATCCCCCGCCGAATCAGGTGAGAGACTCTTGTCGAGTGCTCCTAACTGTCTTACTCTTGTCGTTTGCTTGAATCTCTGTGTACTGTATGACGTCGCCGACTGAATTTTATGCAGGAGTGGACTAATTTTATGAAGAAGAGGAGGGAAGCCAGGAGGGCAGCGTGGAGAGTGCTGAATATGTCTCCGACAGTGGGGAGTCGGAGGAAGAGTCCAGCGAGGAGGAGGAAGAAGACGAGGAGCAGGACTCGCCACCTCCACAACTGGAGCATCGGACCAAGCGCCGACACGAGCCCGCTGCCCCTTCAGCTCCTCCCGCGTCTTCGAGTGCTCCGCTGCTCCAGTGGTCCCGAGTGTTCGTAGTGCTAAGAGGGCCAGGGATGCCGCCGCTGAGCCTGCGGGCCAATCTTCTAAGGCACCCAAGCCGAGTGGGCCTAAACCTCGGAAGGCTGTGCCGCGAATGAGGGTCGCTGTCCCCGTCACCCCCACGTAAGTGTACTCAGCTTTCAGTTTTTTCTGATATCCGAGTGAACTTCTGTTTACTGGCCGACTGGATCTCACTCGACAGGGTCGCTACTTCTGCCACCTCCCCGGCGCGTCAGGAAGATGACCCCATGGATACGGACAACGTCGTCTCGTCTCAACTAGGTGCGTTGTAGGAACGTTGAGTGTTTTATACCATCACTTCTTTCTTTTTCTGAGACCTCGTGTCATTTGGCTTGTCAGGGGCGATCTGCCTGGGTGAGGGCGACCAGGGGAAAGCCGATCCAGCTGTGGAGCCTGTTCTTGAGGCTGCTCCTCCCGCTGCCGCTCTCACCGCCGACGTGCTGTCGACAGAGGCGCCGCCGCCGACTGAACCAGTGCTGGTGGAGGAGGAGCCGACTGGGGCGCGCCTTGGGATGCCTTAGGAACCTCTGATGATTCCAGGTTCGTCGCATGCTGAATTCAGCATCCAGCGTCTTCCGGAGGATCAGGTGGGAGAGGCCAAAGGAGCCATGGTGCAGGCGGAGCTGATGACTAGAGAGGCCAAGAAGGCCTATGACTCCATTGCGGCCTTGTACTAGCGGAGCTTGGAGCTGCGCGATGATATTCGAGTAAGTGGTCTAGTAAGTATTTACTTTTCCCCTGTAACCCACTGGGTGTTCTTGAATAGTAGCTGTTATTTGCAATGGGTTCACTCTGAGTGAACCCAGTGGGTGTAGTCCCCGAGACTTCTGTCGAGTGCTTGCACCGACAGTTGTCTTTATACGTGTTGCTTTGATTTTGGTTGTGTCTGTAGATAGGAGTACCGAGTGCGAGTAGTTGTTGCTGTCGGATTGCACTTACGGTAAGAGTCTCCGAGAGTAAGTTATACTCAGGTCGGGTAGTATTGGCCTCGGAGGCGTAGTTGATAACATGCCTCTCAATAGGGAAGGCCTGGTTGAGGTGCATGCCAGTGGGATCACGCTTAGTGAACCCACTGGGTGTAGTCCCCGAGACCGCTGTCGACTGGTTGCGTCGGCAGGGGTCTGCAAAACTTAGACTTTTAATTGTTGAACTTTCTGATTGTCTCTTGTTTGTTGTTTGCAGAAAACATGTGCAATGGGATCAGCCTATGAGAATCTCAAGGCAGAGAGAAATCAGTTCGCGGGCGAACTTGATGCGGCCATGGTTGCAATGGCTGGCATGAAGGATGCCCTGGCGGAACGGGAGAAATCATTGGAGCAGGCGCGTGAAGTGAACAACGTGTTGACTGAGGAAGTGGAAAATATGGGGAAGCAGAGGACTGCGCTGATGAGTCAGATGGATGTGCTGAACAAACGATGTAGAGCACAAGAGAAATATGTCAGCGACTGGGCTCGGCAGATGATGGCGTGTCTGGCTGGTAAGTCCTTATCTTTCCGAGTGGTAGTGTTATGCGCGTAGCAGTCGACTCTTATTGTCTGTTTTTCCTATTATCGCAGATTTTTGCTTTGACGTCGAAGCTGAAGCGGCTGACGTGGAGCGTTCGATTCTTGAGAACTTTCCACTCGGCAACGACGCCAATCGGGATCTGCTCCGTGCGGACATCCGCGTGGGCAAAGTTGGTCCATTCATCGGACGACTGAGGGAAGTCGTCGGCCGGATCGACAAGGAGGTTTGGCCAGAAGATGAGTCGCGGCAGGATATGGAGAACCTGATGACCCGACTGGCGGAGATTCCCAACAGAGTGCAGTCGTGGAAAAAATCTGCAGCTCGTTGCGGTGCAGATGTTGCTCTGTCCCTGGTCCGAGTCCATTGCAAGGAGGTGCGTGAGGAAAAACTGAAGACTATGAAGGTCACCAACACGAAGAAGCTTCGATTCGAAGACTTCATGGAGACGTTCCTTGAGAGCGCTACCTGCATCGCCGACGGAATCGACTTGGACACTTTCGTGGAGCCCTCCAGTCCTGGTGCCGGCCCAGCTGACGCGTAAGACACTTTATCCTCGGTATGCCGAGTGTTTATCTGTAAGGTACTTTGGCCACTTCTGTTGGCCGTCACACTTTTAAATCGGTGCGGGTAAACTTGATCCGCACCGAGTTAGCTATCTTTGCGAGGATTTTGGAATCCGATTGTTGCAATGTTGATTCGAGTTTTCGTTTGGCGTTTTTGGTTGAAGCCAAAGGCAACGAGTCGATGTTGGATCGCTGGTAAGCCCCCGAGTGTAACGTGAAGTGCACACTCGGAGATGGTAGTACTTAGGCGATGCTGGATCGCAGCTAAGGCTCCGAGTGTGACATGAAGTGCACACTCGGAGAAGGTTAATACTTAGGCGATGCTGAATCGCAGCTAAGCCCCCGAGTGTGACGTGTAGTGCACACTCGGAGAAAGTTAATACTTAGGCGATGCTGAATCGCGGCTAAGCCCCCGAGTGTGACGTGTAGTGCACACTCGGAGAAGGTTAATACTTAGGCGATGCTGAGTCGCGGCTAAGCCACCGAGTGTGATGTGTAGTGCACACTTGGAGAAGGTTAATACTTAGGCGATGCTGAATCGCAGCTAAGCCCCCGAGTGTGACGTGTAGTGCACACTCGGAGAAGGTTAATACTTAGGCGATGCTGAGTCGCAACTAAGCCCCCGAGTGTGACGTGTAGTGCACACTCAGAGAAGGTTAATACTTAGGCGATGCTGAATCGCAGCTAAGCCGCCGAGTGTGATGTGTAGTGCACACTCGGAGAAGGTTAATACTTAGGCGATGCTGAATCGCAGCTAAGCCCCCGAGTGTGACGTGTAGTGCACACTCGGAGAAGGTTAATACTTAGGCGATGCTGAATCGCAGCTAAGTTTTTTTTTGAGACCGGAGTCTCTGACCGCGGAAGAACTTTGAACCTGCATAAAACATTATATTATTTCGCCAATACTTGTTCGTTACATCGCTTCAGTCGACGGTCACGTGTAGAAGCGCTTCAGGAGGTCTCTGTTCCATGCGCGCGGCTCGTCTGTCTCCCTCTGAATGTTGTAGAGTCTGTATGCTCCGTTGTTCAGCACCTTGGAGATGATGAATGGTCCTTCCCAGGCCGGAGCTAACTTGTGGGGTCTTTGCTGATCCACTCGGAGCACCAGGTCGCCTTCTTGGAACGTCCGACTTCTGACGTGGCGTGCATGAAAACGCCACAGATTTTGTTGATAAATGGTCGAGCGAATTAACGCCATCTCGCGCTCCTCTTCCAGAAGGTCCACTCCGTCTTGACTTGCTTGTTCTGCTTCGGCTTCGGAAAAGAGTTCGACTCGTGGCGCATTGTGAAGCAAGTCACTCAGAAGTACCGCTTCTGCTCCATAAACGAGGAAGAACGGTGATCGCCCTGTAGATCTGTTCGGGGTTGTTCGAAGTCCCCAAAGCACTGAAGGTAGCTCGGTAACCCAAGCGCGAGCGGCATGTCCTATCTCTCCCAGTAGTCGGGGCTTCAATCCTTGCAAAATAAGCCCGTTTGCCCGCTCTGCTTGTCCGTTGGACTGAGGATGTGCTACGGAAGCAAAATCCACTCGGATGCCCTCGCTTGTGCAGAACCCTTTGAATCTGTCCGAGTCAAAGTTTGTCCCGTTCTCCGTAATTATGTTGTGAGGTACACCGAATCTGAAGATGATGTCCCTGACAAACTTGACAGCTGTCGAAGCATCGAGCTTCTTGATGGGCTTCGCTTCGATCCACTTCGTGAACTTGTCGACTGCCACCAACAGATGTGTGTATCCACCTTGGCCTGTCTTGAACGGGCCGACTGTATCTAATCCCCACACTGCAAACGGCCACACCAGAGGGATCGTCTTCAACGCGGACGTTGGCTTGTGGGACTTGTTGGAGTAGAACTGGCAGCCCTCACATCGATCAATCATATCCTTAGCCATCTCGTTAGCCTACAGCCAAAAGAAGCCAGCCCTGAATGCCTTGGCTATGATTGCTCTCGAAGAAGCGTGATGACCGCAGGTCCCCGAGTGAATATCCTCCATGATCAGCTGCCCCTCCTCTGGGGAGATGCATCGTTGAAGAACGCCTGAGATACTCTCCTTGTACAATTGGCCTTCAATGATAGTGAATGACTTTGATCTGCGAACTATCTGCCTGGCTTGGACTTCGTCTTCTAGGAGTTCTTGCGTCAAGATATATGCCATGATCGGCACAGTCCAATCGGGAATGACAGCCAGAATCTCCATGACCAGATCAACCACAGCAGGTACATCGACTTCAGTCAGATCTGTTGCGCTCTTGGGTTGTACCGACTCCTCTGTGAAAGGATCTTCTTTGACTGAGGGGAGATGGAGGTGCTCGAGGCAGACGTCACTCGGGACTGGTCTCCGAGTGGATCCGAGTTTTGCTAACTCGTCGGCCGCTTGGTTCTTCAGTCTTGGAACATGGTGGAGCTCCAGACCTTCAAACTTCTTCTCCAGCTTCCTCACTGCATTGCAGTATATGGTCATGGTGGGGTTCCTGACGTCCCACTCTTTCATCACTTGATTGACCACCAAATCCGAATCGTCGTAGACCATCAAGCGACGGACGCCGAGTGAGATGGCCATACGCAATCCGTAGAGGAGAGCCTCATACTCTGCTTCGTTGTTGGAGGAATCAAAATGTATCTACAACACGTATTTGAGCTTGTCGCCCTTTGGTGATATGATCACAACACCAGCGCCGGAGCCATTCAACATCTTAGACCCATCGAAGAACATTGTCCAATGAGCCGAGTAGATGTGGGTCGGTTGCTGTTGTTGTACCCATTCTGCTATAAAGTCAGCCAGGGCTTGAGACTTAATAGCTTTCTTGGCCTCGAACTTGATGTCACAGTACAACATCTCCATTGCCCACTTCGGCACTCGGCCCAATGCGTCTCGATTGTGGAGAATTTCCGACAACGGAGCATCACAAACGACAGATACCGAGTGGTCTTGGAAATAATGAGCCACCTTCTTCGCAGTCATATAAATCCCATAGATAAGTTTTTGATAATGGGGATACCTCTGCTTGGAAGGAGTCAGGACTTCGGAGACGTAGTACACTAGCCGCTGAACTTTATATGCTTTGCCTTATTCTTCTCGCTTGACTGTAAGAACGGTACTGACGACTTGATTTGTAGCCGCGATATATAGAAGAAGGGGCTCTTTACTGAGCGGAGCAGTAAGAACCGGCTGGGTGGAGAGCAGGACTTTGAGGTCGTCGAATGCGACTTGGGCTTCGTCTGTCCACTCGAAGGTATCTGACTTCTTCATGAGTCGGTACAGAGGAAGTGCTTTTTCGCCGAGTCGACTGATGAACCTGCTCAAAGCCGCTAGGCAACCTGTGAGCCGTTGAACATCGTGTATTCTGACCGGCCTTTCCATTCGGACGATGGTCCCGATCTTTTCTGGGTTGACGTCGATCCCTCGTTCGGAAACGAAGAAACTGAGTAACTTTCCGCTGGGAACACCGAATGAACATTTGGCTGGGTTGATCTTGATATCGTACCTACGAAGGTTGGCGAATGTTTCTGCCAAGTCAGTCAGCAGGTCGGAACCTTTGCGTGACTTGACCACGATATCATCCATATATGCCTCCACATTGCGACCGATCTGGTCGAGGAGACATTTTTGGATCATGCGCATAAAGGTAGCTCATGCATTCTTCAGACCGAAAGGCATAGTGATGTAGTAGAAGCACCCGAATGGGGTGATGAAGGCTGTCTTTAACTCATCGGGACCATACAGACGGATCTGATGATAACCCGAGTAGGTATCGAGAAACGACAGACGCTCGCAACCCGCAGTCGAATCGACAATTTGATCTATGCAGGGGAGCGGAAAATGGTCTTTCGGGCAGACCTTATTGAGGTGCTTGAAGTCGATGCACATTTGGAGCGACTTGTCCTTCTTGGGCACCATGACAACATTGGCGAGCCACTCGGAGTGGTGAACCTCGCGAATGAAGTTGGCTGCCAACAGCTTGGCCACCTCTTCCCCGATTGCCTTCCTCTTGTGCGCGTGCGGACCGGCGCAGACGTTCTTGGACAGATCGGGCCGTGGGATCCACGTGCAGTCGGTGCTCAGCTAACTCCCTGGGTACACCTGGCATGTCGGAGGGTTTCCATGCGAAGATGTCCCAGTTCTCACGGAGGAATTGGGTGAGCTCGACTTACTATTTAGGATCGAGGGTGGTGGAGATGTTCGTCGGGGCAGCAGTGGCGTCCGTCGGGTGGATGCTGACCTTCTTCGTCTCTCCCGCCGACTGGAATGCAGACTCTGAAGCTGGCTTCTTCGAGCGCATCAGGTCGGCGGGGTCGACTCTTTTCTTGTACTCGTCCAGCTCGAGGACGGCCATCTGTTGGTCGGCAATCCTTGATCCCTGCTGCAGACACTCTTCAGCTCACTGTCGATTGCCTGTGATGGTGATCACGCCTTTCGGGCCCGGCATCTTCAGCTTCAGGTACACGTAACATGGACGGGCCATGAAGTGCGCATACGCTGGGCAACCCAGAATTGCGTGATAAGCGCTCTGGAAGTCAACCACTTCGAACGTCAGTCTTTCCTTGCGGAAGTTCTTGTCGGAGCCGAAAACGACGTCCAACGCGATCTGGCCAGGTGATTTGGCTTTCCGTCCAGGGACGACTCCGTGGAACTGCATGCTGCTCTCGCTGAGTCTGGACATCGGGATGCCCATCCCCTTAAGGGTGTCGGCGTAAATGATGTTCAAGCCGCTGCCGCCATCCATGAGGACTTTGCGCAGTCGGACTCCTTCTACCACCGGGTCGACGACCAGGGCCTGTCTTCCCGGGGTGGGTACATGTGCCGGATGATCCGACTGGTCAAAGGTGATCGCAGTCTGGGACCATTTGAGGAACTTGGGGTTGGAAGGGGCGGCCATGTTCACCTCTCGGTTCACCAGCTTCAGTCGGCTCTTGCTCTCGATGTCAGAAAAGATCATCAGGGTGGCGTGGACCTGGGGGAACGGATCCTCCTTATCCTCCTCATCCTGTTCATGGTCCTTCTCACTTGGCTGCCCTTTGCTGAATCCCTGGATCAGGAGGCGACACTGTCGAGTGGTATGCTTCGCATATATGGGGTTGCCTTCTTCATCCATCTTCGTGTGCACCGGACAAGGCTGGTCCAGGATGGGATTGTTGAACGGCTTCTTCTTGGGGGTAAACTGCGCCTTCCCTTTGCCCTTGAACTTAGCATTGGTCACGGCTGCAGCCTCTGCTTGCGGTGTGGGCGGAGCTTTCTGTTTCTGCTTCTGAGTGTTACCTCCGTCAGCATCGCCGACTGTCTTGTGCTTGCCGCTCCTGATGCGGTCCTCCTCTTCGCCATTTGCATAGCGCGCCGCTATCTCCATCATCTTGCTCATGGAGATGTCGCCTGTTCGACCGAACTTTAAGTACAGCTCTCTGTACCGCACGCCTGCCTTGAAGGCGCAGACTGCTTGATGCTCGGAGATGTTCTCCACCGTGTGGTAGAGAGTTGTCCAACGCTGGATGAAATCGCGCAGGGGCTCATTCGGCTTCTGGACACAGTGCTGGAGCTCCACAAGGCCTGTAGGGCGTTTGCACGTCCCCTCGAAGGTCCTCATGAATACTCGGGCCACATCTGCCCAAATGTAAATGCTCGAGGGGGCCAACTGGTTTAGCCACGCTCGTGCCGAGCCGTCGAGCATCAAAGGGAGGTGCTTCACAGCGACATGGTCGTCCCCGCCTCCGATCTGGACTGTCACTCGGTAGTCATCCAGCCATGTTTCTGGCTTGGACTCTCCTGTAAACATACTGATTCCCGCTGCCAATCTGAAGTTGGGCGGGATGTCAGCTGAGCGGATGGCCCTGCTTCCACTCGGACGGTCCATGTAGTAACCATCACGGTGGGCTCGACCCCTGTCGACTCTTCGCTGGGCGATATGTCCTCTTGCGTCGGGTCTTGGGTCGTGAGTGTCGCCGACTGAACGCCGGTCATCATGATGTCGGGACCCATAAGGCCCACCCCGCGGAGGGGTGCGTGAACGGCGGCGATCTTCGTGAATCAAGGAACGGCTGCCTCCCCTGTGGCGCTGATGGGATCCAGGGCTGTGGACCGACCGATGCATGTTGGCGTGGACGGAACTATTGTAGAACCGGTTGTGCGACTGGGAGACTGCCGAATTCTGCTGCTGCGCCGTGTGCAACAGGGCTCGGATCTGCTCGATCCCTCTACCAGCCTCTGAATCAGTCGGCTGGAGGGAATCGGCTATCTTGGCAGCAGCAGCCAAGTTGAGGAGGGGCGTGCGGAACAACTCTACGTTGCTCCGCCGAGTATGTCGACTGGCAGAACGGCGAGGTGGACGGCACGCACCGGATGCTTCGCCGACCTCGCACTCGCTTCGACCAGCTTGACGGGGATCTTCATGGGTGTTGGCCATGTGAACTTCTGCTGCAGGCCCGCGGCCCGCGTACTCGGAAGGAAACTCAGTCGGAACTGAACCCGAGTGCAGGGAACGCGGGGCAACCACAACAGACTCCAGAACTGCCTCTTGAGGAGACGCGACCTGGCGTGCTTGGGCATGCTGCACCCAACGTAGGAGACGCGGACGGCGCGACCGCTTGTTGCGGCGCATGATGGAGGTGCATGTCAACAACGGAGCCGATTGTTGGAGAAGAAGAACGCCGCGGGCGCCGGCACGGAAGTGCATGGCCCCACGACGGGGAAGCACCTCAACGTCGAGAGGTGCCTCCCGAAGCCACGCCGAATCGTCGACGGTGAAGGAAAGAGCGCCGAAGAAGATCTGGTGACCCATGCTCGAAACTCCACCGGACGACATGACGAAAGGAAGTAGTCGCAAACTCGCCGGAAGTCGCTTAGACGCCTGCCCCACGGTGGGCACCAACTGTCGTGGGTATAAGCCTGACAGTATATGTGTAGGGTACGAATGAGATGGGCAGAGTCCTAGCTACAGCGAGGTTGTATGAGTTCAGGCCCCTCTTCGGTGGAGGTAACAACCCTACGTCTCAGTGCTCTCGGAGCTTGTTCCCGAGTGCAATATGGAATACAATGATTTTCTAAGCCTTCTACCAGCGGGGGAGGGCGGCTTATATAGAGTCCGCTGCCTTCCACAACGGTTCTGGTATAAGGGCAGAATAGTGGGGATTGAATGCATACGTTACAGGTAACGCATGCTCTAACTGCTAATAAATGCACCGGGAAACGTATGACCGTTTCCCTCCACGGAGGTTACGATGTACCGAGTGTATCCAGTCGGTTAGTTTGGTATTCTCCGAATGCTAGTATCCGACTGGATAATATAGGGCATGTTCCCGACTGGATGATGGGGATTCCTCATTCAGTCGGGGTAGACTTAGGGTCTTGTCTTTTGCGTGGGGTAGTCCTTGGGTAGGACCTGTATGGCAGGCCTATGACCCTACCCTAGGACTACGACCCCATCAGTACATCCTCGTACGATCACAAATCTTGCGTCCCTACTAAACACACAAGAAATATATATAGTTCAGAATATATATTCATTAGTTAAGCAAGTTTGTAAACTTTATTACATACATGCAATCTACACGCTAATAGGTAAAGATAGGTCCTAATCCCACCCCGAGTATGTGTAGATCAGGTTAGTTTTCCCATGCTATGCTCCGGATCCGACGCAAAATGTTGGCACCACCTCCCGATTGTTCTCGTGATAAACGTCTCCGCAACAAGCCGGGAGAATGTGTACCCGGAAAATAACGAGGTGGTTTTGACAAAAAAATTCCTCAGATCGAAGTAGAGCACGGGAAACGGAACTCAATCTACACGTACTCGAGCTATCCATGGATAACGTGGATAATTCAAAAGGATGACGGTTATAAATATGCAAAGACATGCATATTTATCGATGCCACCCTTTCGAACGGGAGATGCATACAGGTCACGCATAAATTTGCTACTTGGTATTCGTGTAAATTTTATTTGGCCAAAGCAATAAAATTGATTGTGGCAATATCTATTACTCAATCACCATACATGGATAAAAGTAGCAAAATATCATTATGGCAATATTTCTAACAATTAAGGAAGATTACAAATAGCAAAGGAAATTACAATATGACATTAAGATCTCTCGCAATGAACGTAACAAAGCAATTGTTCAAATATTCATCATCCATTTTGTTTCTTAGCGAATTCCTCACATATTTTATCAAGGAAAATACCACCTCAACAGTAGCAGTGGCTACCGGAAAAAATTAGCACCAACTTAAGTAGTTTGTAGACAATATAATATTGTTCATTCTTTTATGACTCGGTCATCAAATCCATCACATAATCATTCTTCTTCTAGAAACTTCAGTGTCCTTTTAGTTCAGTTTGAGGTTACAAACAATCAGCGAATGGCTTCTACTCCTTATAGGAATCATAGGCAATGGCATTTATAAAAAATCTTCAAAATTCTTAAATAAACAGAGGGCAAAAAATACCTTGCGGTAGAGCACTAGAGTTGTGCCGTAGTTAGTAGAGGAGGGGTCAGCGGTGCAGTCATGGAGGAGAGGACTCGAGGTGGAGGTCGCCAGCAGGTAGTGGTAGTATGGGGTCTAGGGAGGCCGGAGGCTGGATCCTCGAGCGATAGATGAGGCCTGGAGAGCGGGCACTCGCAAGAGTCGACCAGGGCTCCGGGCGGCGGGACGATATCTCGGCCTTGAGGAGGCAAGGAGGCGAGCGCGTGGAAGGTGGGGGAGGAGCACGGGCCGTCGCCGGAGCCACGCGTCGTCTCGGGAGTTGAGAGGAGGCGGAGATGGAGGCAATGGGTCATCATCTCCGACGGCAAGAGAGAGAGAAAGAGAGAGAGAGAAGGGGGGGTACTGGTGTGAGTGGGTGCGGGGGCATGGCTGGTGGAAATAGATGTCGTTTGCCATCCGCTTTTCTTTGTCGTCTGCCGGTAGCTTGTCTTTGCCGTCAGCTAGCGGACGACATATTTGCCATCAGTTTGACCTAACTAGTGCCACGCTCTAGTGGGACCGATGGGTTCTTTGTTGTGTGTGATTTGGTAGGTTGTCGTTCGCCTACCTTTGTCGTCCTCTTTTTGGGTTGTTTGTCGTCCACTGGCCAACGATAAAGAATGGACGAACGAAAAAACATATGTTTGCCATGAGGACAATCTTTGTCGTCGGTGTTAGGAGACACATGTCACACACAATCTTTGTCATCCGCTAGCAGACGACAAAGACAGGTCTGATGGCAAATTCTCTGATTCCACTAGTGTTACTTGGTAATTCTTTATAATGTAGTTGTCCACCAAACTAAGAGAAACTAAATTCGTGAGACACATCACCAAATTTTACAGTAATCTTCTAAGTAGCACAACCAATTTCAGCATTGATGGTATTCAAGAAAGGTCTACCAAATATAATGGGACAAAAGATATCTTTTTGTGAACCAAGTACTAAGAAATCAATAGCGTACTTAATTTAACCACACTAGACTTCAACATCTATAACAATCCCAAGCGTTGAAATAGTGTTTGTGTTGGTAAATTTAATGGTTACATCTATATCTTGAATCTGAAAGGGTGCTATGACATTCATAATTTCTGGATATAGAGCAAAAGGTATAGCACTAACACTAGCACCCATGTCACACAAGCCATGATAACAATGATCTCCAAATTTAATAGAAACAATAGGCATGGCAACAACAGTTTTATTTATGTCTAACTTATCCTCTGGATTTCTAACCTTTTTTTACAATTCTAGCGTATTCATCACAGAAATAAATAACAAGTCCATCAATATTATCAACAAGGAAATATTTAACCATAGCAGTGTTAGGCTCAACATTTATTTGTTCAAAAGGTTTAGGTGTTCTGACATAACTTTTATTAACCACGGTTATAGCCTTAGAATGTTCCTTAATTCTAACAAGAAAGGTGGTTTCTCAATGTAAGTCGTAGGAACAACTCGATACACATGGATAACAATTATTTCTTCCTTCTTACGTTTAACATGTTCCTCTAATGGTTTTTCAATGGGTGGATGATATTTAAACCACTTCTCCTTAGGGAGATCAACATGAGTAGCAAATGATTCACAAAAAGAAGCTACTACCTTAGAGTCAAGCCCAAACTTATGGTAAGTATCAGTTTCCACAAAAGGTTTCACACACTCAAACTTAATTTTTATACCTAACTCTTTACCTTTGTTGAATTCCCAATCTTCGTAGTTGCATTTAATTATTTCCAGAAAATCCCATTTGAATTCTATAGTCCTCTTCATGAAGGAACTAGTAGAAGAAGAATCAAGTTGTAATTGATCATTATGAGAAAGCCAAGCATAAAAAATTGTATAATCATTTCTCTTAAGATCTCAAGGTTGGGACAAGTGTGCATCATTGTCGGTGCAGGTGTGCACACGGTAACCTATGGGACCATCCGTCCCCTTGAGGTTCGGTAAGGATGTCGTATCACACAAAGAGAAGATACCATGAAACAACACGGTGAGGAGACTCGGGGTTTTTTATCGAGGTTCAGACCGATGTGAAGCATAAAACCCTACTCCTGTGTTGGTGGATTGATTGGGAAGATGAAGTTTGCATGGAGCTATACCCCGGCAAGGGTTGCCGGGGAGAGCTAACACGTGTGTATGCTTACACTTGGCTCTAATACCACAGGGACCTAATCTACCAAGTGTCGAATCTCTAAGCGCTCAAATGACCAACGATCTGAATCCTTTGCTAGGTTGCCTCGGGCCTCCTTTTATAGCTCAAGGGGCGTCCACCATGGCAATTGACATGATCAGATAGCTAACAGTGCTATCTTACCTAACTCTGGCACTTAAGACAGAGCGCCATAAACAAGGTCCTAGGTTGTAAGCTGGGGTGCATTCTCAGCAGGTCTCTGCCACCTATGAGCTGGCCACAACTTGAGGTCTTGACACGCCTCTGGACGGGTGTCAAGAGGTTGCAACATGTCTTTCGGCGCGGCGCCACGTAGCTAGCTAGAGCCACCAAGCCATCTGGGGCCTCGACACGTCATCGACAAGTGACTGTTGTAGCTATGAGGTGGAGGTGTGGCAGGCTGGCTCACGCCTGCCGGGGAGGCGCCTTTCCGGGCCTTGGTGAGGATGATTGCGCCTTCGCCCCTGGCAGGTGCCAGGGGTTCTTGGCGCGTTTTGGGTTGTCCGGCCGCGACGACCATCGGGGGCCACGTCTGCCGGGGTCTTGGTCTTCTTTATGCACTGCTTGACTCCTCGTAGAGCAGTTTTCTAGCCCTCGCAAGGCCTTGTTGAAGTGGTAGCGTTCCCCGACAGTCTTAGGTTGTTGGGCCGGTGGCTCGTCGTCCGTGCCTGTTTGTGTACCTCGACAGAAGCCCCCCGAGCCTGAGTCATATGTGTCACTTGGCATGTTGGGTTAGGCTCCCTCAATGCACGAACACGTGTCGAAGAACCGCTGCTCCGTGGCCGAGACTGTTGTGGGTATAAGCCTGACAGTAAATGTGTGGGGTACGAAAGTAGAGGGCAGAGTCCTAGCTATGGCAAGGTTGTATGAGTTCAGGCCCCTCTGTGGTGGAGGTAACAGCCCTACGTCTCAGTGCTCTCGAGCCTTTGTGTCGAGTGGAATACAGGTGTTACAGAATGCGAACCCTTGTGCCAGAGGGGAGGTGTGGCTTATATAGAGTGTGATGCCCCTCATAAGTGTCTAGCCTTCAAGGGTGCAATAAGTGAGATTGAATGCATACGTTATAGGTAATGTATGCCATAAATGAAATTAACTACAGTAGTCAAATGTCTGACCGTTAGCCTCGCTGGAGTGGCTTCTGGCCTTTTATGTCGACTCGCTTCTAGTCTTCACCGAGTGGAATCCAATCGTTGAGTATAAGATAATCCTCCGAGTGGTTCTCTACCGAATGGACCAGAGGTTGTCTTAATCCAGTCAGTAGGTATCTTGTGATCTTCAAGCTAATAATGAGGTGCCCTTGGGTAGGACTGATAGGTCAGGCCTATGACCCTACCCTACGGCTATAACCCCACCATTAGCACCCGAATGGATTGAGGTTTGAGTGGCGAAGGTGTAACTGTAAATCTTGATATAGCAGACTGAATTTGAATTCTCTTCAAAGTTTCGCCGAATTGGATGTCGATTGCAATCTTCGTCATTCGCCTTGATCAATTCTGCTTGATACAAAATATCTGAGTGGATTTGAAGATCCGAGTGAGCAAACGAAACGACGCGTCTGACATGATATTTTGATATGACTGACTGGCACTCTCTGGCAATAGCTAGACGAATGTTGATTCTGTGACAACAAACCTTCCCTTGCAACGGCACCAGAAGAATGCTACTAGCAGTCCCCAGCAATGAAACTAGAAGAATGTTGTTGATGGACCACCAGCGCGTGGGTTCGCAGCAGTTTTCGAGAGTAGAGTATTCAACCCAAATTTGTCGTTCGCACGACGGGAGGTGAGAGAATACTCTCAACGAAGCGCTCAAAATCCTCATCATCCTTTTTCTTGGATGGCTTAGGAGGAAAGGGCATAGGTCTCCGAACCCATGGCTCTCTTTCTTTACCATGCTTCCAAGCAGTAAAATCATTCTTATCGTATCTCTTAGATTGTGGGTTATCAATATTAACCGTAGGTTCAGTCTCCACATTGCTAGGTTGAGCATCATTATGAACATCACTGTCCATTTTGTCACCAGGTTCATCTTCATCACCAGATTGTGTTTCTGCATCAGACGCAGAAATATTATTAGGTTCTTCCGGTGTGACAGTAGTTGGAGAACTGGCATGAAGGTTTCTATCATCCTTCTTCTTCTCCTTAGGATGACTAGGTGTATCAACATTGATTCCTTGAGAATCTTGATCAATTCTCTTAGGATGACCTTCAGGATACAAAGGTTCCTGAGTCATTTTGCCTCCTCTAGTAATGACTCTGATAGAGTTGTCATTTAATTCATTGAGAAGGTCATTCTGAGCTTTAAGTACTTGTTCTACCTGAGTAGTAATCATAGAGGCATGTTTACTGAGAAGCTTCAGATCATTGACATTTCTGTCTACACAAGCACTTATATGGCTAAGCATACGAGTACTTTGTCCCAAATGTCTGCTAACATAATCATTGAAACTCTGTTGTTTGGCAACAAAGTTGTCAAATTCATCAAAGCATACGCTAGCAGGTTTATCAAAAGGAATATCACTCTCATCAAACCTACGCAGAGAATTCACTTCCACTACCTGTATCGGGTTATCGAAACCATGGATCTCTTCGATAGGTGGTAGATTTTTGACATCTTCAGATCTAATGCCTTTCTCTTGCATGGATTTCTTGGCTTCTTGCATATCTTCGAGACTGAGGAATAGAATACCTCTTTTCTTAGGAGTTGGCTTAGGAGGTGGTTCGGGAATAGTCCAAGCATTATCGTTGATCAAGATAATATGCTGACTGGCACTCTCTGGCAATAGCTAGACGAATGCACATTCTGTGACAACAAACCTTCCCTTGCAACGGCACCAGAAGAATGCTACTAGCACTCCCCAGCAATGAAACTAGAAGAATGTTGTTGATGGCCCACGAGCGCGTGGGTTCGCAGCATTTTTCGAGGGTAGAGTATTCAACCCAAATTTGTTGGTTCGCCCGACGGGAGGTGAGAGAATACTCTCAAGTATTAGCAGCTGAATTTTTTCAGATTCAACCACACCTGAAAGATTAGTATCTACAAGCAAAGTAGTAACAGCAAAGTAGCGAGTAACGGTAGTGGCAAGGAACAGCGGTAGTGACAGCAGTAGCAAGTAGCAACAGTAGCAAGCAACAATAGCAGCAGAGCAAGACAAGTAACAGTAGTAGCAACAGTAGTAACAGCAGTAGAGCAAGACAAGTAACAACAGTAGCAACAGTAGTAACAGCAGTAGTAGGACAAACTCGTAGGCAATGGGTCGGTGATTTGTTTGGATGATATTCATCATGCAACAGTTATAACACGGAGAGATATGTGGCTAGCTCCCATTCGTCAATGTGATGTAGGCATGCATTCCGTGTGTCGTCATACTTGCTTAGGGAAAAGAAATTGCATGACATCTATTGTCCATCCCTCCCGTGGCAACGGGGTCCAAAAGGAAACTACGGTATATTAAGGTTCTCCTTTTAATAAAGAACCGGACCAACGCATTAGCACTTGGTGAACACATGAACTCCTCAAACTATGGTCATCACCAGGAGTGGTTCCTGTTATTGTCACTCCGGGGTTGCCGGATCATAACACATAGTAGGTAACTACAACTTGCAAGATCGGATCTAAAACACACATATATTGGTGACAACATAATAATTTTAGATCTGAAATCATGGCACTCGGCCCCTAGTGACAAGCACTAAGCATGGAAAAGTAGTAGCAACATCAATCTCAGAACATAGTGGATACTAGGGATCAATCCCCATCAAAACTAACTCGATTACATGATAGATCTCATCCTACTCATCACCGCCCAGCGAGCCTACGAATAGATTACTCACGAACGACGAAGAGCTTCATGGAATTGGAGAGGGAAGAAGGTTGATGATGACGATGGCGACGATTTCCCCTCTCCGGAGCCCAAGACGGACTCCAGATCTGCCCTCCAGATGAAGAACAGGTGGTGGCGGCGCCTCCGTATCGCAAACGCGACGAAAACTTCTCTTTTCATTTTTTCTCGGACGAAAGTGAACTTATAGACCTAAGGTTGGGGGTGGCAGAGCCGTGTGGGCCCCACAAGCCTGCCCACCGTCACCAGGACGTTTTCCAAAACTTCTCCCCGTAAATTTTAAGGACGTTTGGAGAACTTTGATTTCTGCACAAAAATAACACCAAGGCAATTCTGCTGAAAACAGCGTCAGTCCAGGTTAGGACCATTCAAATCATGCAAATTAGAGTCCAAAACAAGGGCAAAAGAGTTTGGAAAAGTAGAAACGATGGAGACGTATCAAGGCGGTAGAATGACCCAGGAACCTCTGTATCCTGAGGGTCATCCGAAGAGAATTGAACAAGATTCTCAAGGAGTTAGCACTCATGCACCTAGTCATCCTAGAGAGAAGAAGAAAGATGATAGGAACCTGCACGCTAGCAACCCTGTTGCTGCTACACCTGAGATTCCAAACGATGCCTCTATCTCTGATGCTGAAACACAATCTGGTGATGAACATGAGCCTAATGATAATATCAATAGTGATGTTCATGTTCATGCTCAACCTAGCAATGAAAAGGATGTGGAGATTGAACCTGTTGATCTTGATAACCCACAGCCGAAGAATAGAAGATACGATAAGAATGACTTCACTGCTAGGAAGCATGGTAAAGAAAGGGAACCATGGGTTCAGAAACCCATGCCCTTTCCTCCCAAACCATCCAAGAAAAAGGATGATGAAGATTTTGAGAGATTCTTTGAGATGATCAGACATGTCTTTCTGCAGATGCGTTTGACGGATATGCTCAAGATGTCTCCGTATGATAAGTACATCAAAGATATTGTGACTAATAAGAGGAGGATACATGATCTTGAGATCTCCGCCATGCTTGCCAATTATACCTTCAAGGGTGGAACTCCGAAAAAACTAGGTGATCCCGGTGTGCCCACTATACCTTGCTCCATTAAAGGCAACTACGTTAGAACTGCGTTATGCGACCTTGGAGCTGGTGTTAGTGTTATGCCTCTCTCTCTTTATCATAGGCTTGAACTGGATAAGTTGACACCCTGAAATCTCTCTGCAAATGGCCGACAAATCAACCGCTTTCCCTAGCGGCATTTGCGAGGATGTGCCTGTTGTGGTTGCTAACACCACTATCTTAACAGGCTTTGTTATCTTGGATATTCCCGAGGACGATGCCATGCCTGTCATCCTCGGAAGACCCTTTTTAAACACTGCATGGGCTGTTATAGATTGCAACAAAGGCAATGTCACTTTCCAAGTCGACAGTAATGAGCATACGGTGCACTTTCCGAAGAAACAATATCGAGTACATTGCATCAATGCAATCGAAAAAACTTCATCAATTCTTATTGGGAGCTTTGAATGCCCTATTCCTCGTCTCAAGATGAAGTATGATTTTCTTGTTGGGGAAATGCACATCCCAATTGAGGTGACTTAGTGACTATTCAAAAATTCTCCGTTCTCTTTTGCGATTCGAAAAGGTTTGTCAAGGAGACTTGATCAACCTGATTGGCGGATTTTCTTTCGATGACCATGAGATGGATGAATCGAGGACTCTCAATCCTCTGTTCCAAGCTTTCACTTTAGGTTGCTTAGAAGAAAAATGATAGATTTAGTTTAGTTTTTCCCGTTTTCTGTTTTAGCGTTCGGTAGAAAAGTACCCCGAAAATAAAAGTTCTCCAAACGTCCTGAAAATCAAGTATGATTTTTTCTGGATTTTTTGAAAAATACTGGGACAAAGAGTCTGTCTGGGGGCCACACCAGTGGGCCACAAGCCCTAGGGGCGCGGGCACTCCCTGGCCGCGCCACCCAGGCTTGTGGGGCCCATAGGCACCCCTCCACTCATTCTTGCTCTCATCCGCTTCTCCTACCTCCAGAAAAATCGTTTCGCGGCTCAAACCCGTGTTCTTGCTCCTCTTGCTGGGATTTTCGATCTCTTTGCTCAAATCACCATTCTCCGAACTATTTTGGGGAAATTACTCCTTGGTAAGTGACCTCCATTGGTCCAATTAGTTTTTGCTCTAGTGCCTTATACTCCGCGTATTTTTGCTGCCTTGGTGACCATGTTCTTGAGCTTTGCAAGCTAATTCTAGCTGGTCCCAAGTAGTTTTGATGCGTAATATGGCCTCTTGTCACTTGTGGGTGTAGTTGCTACGAGTTTTGTTGAGCCTTATTCACTTTTCCTTAGAATCACTAAAAATTTCAGAAATTTTCAGAGATAGAAAAGGGAAAATATGAGGAGGTTCTTAAGAGGCTCTTCAAGCCGTGACCCCAAGGATGATGGGAGTGAGAAGAAGCCCAAGTATCTGGTCCCTTGAGTCGCAGAAGTTCGAGCGTGCGAGTGGCCAAGACGTGTTCTTACGCGCCACTGGAATTTATGAGGACTTTTATGACTTGGTGGAGAACACAGGCCTTACCGCCTTCGTTAAAGATAAGTGTCCGCAATACCTCCTCCTCACTCATATCTTCGTACAAAGCTTTAGCTTCTATCCGAGGAAGAATCCTCCTATGGTTGAGTTCAAACTTTATGATATCCCCCAGCACATGTCACTCCAGGATTTTTTGCAATGTTTGCAAATTACCATACATTGGGGATATTCATGAACCTCGTCCACGGGACTTGGAGGCTTTCATCGATACAATTGTTGTAGGAGAGGAGAGAGGAGTGTCTTGCGCTAGAGCTGCTAGCATTCATTTTCCCGTGCTTCGGTACTTCTCATTATTTGTGGGAAAATATTTGATTGGCCGTGGGAAAGCTGGGTCACTTAGTTCCCCAGATCTTGCGGTCTTGCACGGAGCCCTTTATAATGATAAAACTTATAGCTTGGGCGCTATAGTAGCTCAACGGATGAACCTGAACCGTTCTAAAGGTGTTGTCTATGGAGGTATCTATGCTACTCGTCTTGCTAGACACTTTGAGATACCTATTAGACTCGAGGAGGAAGAAGAGATTCTTCTTCCCGAGAGATATCTAGATTACGATAGCATGGTTCGCCATGACTTTCTTGATAGAGATATAAATAGAAGGATGATTTATAACCTGGTGTTTAGTCAAGGTACTCGTGAGACTATTACTTTGCCTGCTCCTTCTTTGTTCAATCTTCATGCAGGCAGGTACACTATTATGCCCTCGGACATCTACGTATATTGGGGCTTAGCCCAACCACAGGTGCCCGTGCCCGAGCCGCTAGTCGAGTACCAGACGCCAGTTTATCGGTGGGAGCCAGAGGAGCTCACACAGCAGTGGCATCCTCAGTCCACTCCGGAGTACCCTGGAGCTGGTTATTTCCCTCCTTGGGAGTAGACCAAGTTAGCTCAAAAGCCTAAGCTTGGGGGAGTACGTGTTCTCACCAACTTTACATTCTTGCTTAGGCTTTCACTTTGTTCGTCGGTGTTCACACTTTGCCACTGTATCATCCATGCTAGTTTATTTTCTTTTTCTCGTTTTATTTTCGTGTGTCTGTCTAGTTTGAGAAAACCCAAAAAGATTTTATTTTTCTTCTTTTGCTTGTTGGGAGCTTTCCCGTGTAGATAGTTTTATTTTTCTTTGGGTCAAGGTAGAAGATATTGGTTACAATGTTCAGTGGCTTTTGCATGCATACATGTTTAGCTTTCAATGAGCCATATTATTTTGTCTTCTCCTTTGTGTTTGCCTGCAGATTCCAGCGTAGTCCAATGCACGAGCACGCTTATTATTGTTCACATTGTTCGGTCGTACAAGCGTAGTCCAATGATGAAGTGACTGAGCCTGGAAAAGCTGGTATGAACTCGATCTATTTTGTTTCTGTAAATATGACTAGCTCATCATGCCAGATTTAGGTTTGTTGTGAGACAAACATGTTTGCAATGACAACTTAGAGATCATAGTTGCTTATGCCATGCTTATTTAACTAGGGGCTTATAATGGTTTGTCTTGGTTGCCAACATGAATGTTGAGATGACTATGATGTAGTGTGATAGGATGGTATCCTCCATTGAATGTTTCAAGTGGCTTGACTTGGTGAATGTTCATGCATGTAGTTGAAACAAAATCGACATAGCCTCTATGATGTTCTTGTTCATGGTGATTTATGTCCTAGTCATGCTTGCACTCAATGCTAGTTAATATCATTGCATTTTGATCACTGTTGTCGCTCTCTAGTTGGTCGCTTCAAAGTCTTTTGCTAGCCTTCACTTGTACTAAGCGGGAATACTGCTTGTGCATCCACTTCCATAAACCCAAAGTTGTGCCATTTGAGTCCACCATACCTACCTATGTGCGGTATCTACCTGTCGTTCCAAGTAAATTTGCATGTGCCACTCTCTAAACCTTCAAGAAATAATCTGTTATGCATGCCCGAACCGCTCATGTAGTGACAGGGGGCTATTGGTATCTTCCATGCTAGGCGTGTTATCCTCGATATGTGTTTATTCACTATCATTCAAGAGAAAGGGGACTGTAATTGGAATTCCCAGTTCCATGCTCAAATCGAAAAGATAATTGCAAACAAAACTTCCCAGGATTGATGTTGGTATGGACGGTACCCGAGGATTAGTCTAGCCGTGGAGTGTGATTGATTGGTGGTGGGGGAGTCAAAACATTACTTTTCTGTTTGGGAACCGCCTATAGCATGTGTAGCGTGGAAGATGTTGAGAACTCTTAGTCATTGCGTTGACAATGAAAGCATGCCACCCAAAATTATTATCTCTGTTTTCAAAGCTTGAGCTCTGGCACCTCTGCAAATCAATGCTTCCCTCTGCGAAGGGCTTGTCTATTTATGTTCCTGTTTAGTCATCCTCCTCTTATAAAAGCACCAATTAGAGAGCACCTCTGTCATTTTTATGCTTTTCTTCTAACTATGTTGAGTATGACTATGACTGGATCTTCATTGCCTTGAATTATAATGTTTAGTCAGCCCTTGGTCTTTGCAGGTGCTCTGCATTTATGTTTTGCAGTCTCAGAAAGAGCTAGCGAGATACCATCTGTTCGTACTGCTTCATGTTGTTTTGATTGGAGTGTTGACATTTGAGACTTATTATTATTTGCTCTCTAGTTGTTTATGCCATTGATATGAGTTTACTGTGAGACCTAGATGTCATTTGCTTATGTGGTTTGCTTGTGATCTTGCTGAAATTCTGGTTATGTGTTAGAAATAGTTGCAACAACAAGATCAAACAGAGTTCGTCAAAGTTTTTATTTTGTCTCTTTCAGTTTGTCAACTGAATTTCTTGAGGACAAGCAAGGCTTTAAGCTTGGGGGAGTTGATACGTCTCCGTCGTATCTACTTTTCCGAACTCTTTTTCCCTTGTTTTGGACTCTAATTTGCATGATTTGAATGGAACTAACCCGGACTGACGTTGTTTTCAGCAGAATTGCCATGGTGTTGTTTTTGTGCAGAAAAAAAAGCTCTCGGAATGTCCTGAAAATTTACGGAGATTTTTTCTAGAATAAAAGAAAAATACATGCGTAAAGATCCACCGGAGGAGGTGGACCAGTGGGCCACAAGCCCACAGGCTGCAGCCACCCCATGGCCGCGCAGTGAGGGCTTGTGGTGCCCACGTGGCTCCACGGCCCCCAAACTCAGCTCTATATATTCCGTCTCGCCCGGAAAAAATCAGAGAGAACGTTTCATCGCGTTTTGCGATACGGAGGCGCCGCCACATGCTGTTCTTCATCTGGAGGGCAGATCTGGAGTCTGTTTCGGGCTCTGGAGAGGGGAAATCGTCGCCATCGTCATCATCAACCTTCCTCCATCGACAATTCCATGATGCTCTTCATCGTTCATGAGTAATCTCATCGTAGGCTTGCTGGACCGTGATGAGTTGGATGAGATCTATCATGTAATCGAGTTAGTTCTTGATGGGGATTGATCCCTAGTATCCACTATGTTCTAGATTGATGTGGCTACTACTTGGCTATGCTTAATGCTTGTCACTAGGGCCCGAGTGCCATGATTTGAGATCTGAACCTATTATGTTGTCGCCAATATATGTGTGTTTTAGATCCTATCTTGCAAGTTGTAGTCACCTACTATGTGTTATGACCCGGCAACCCCGGAGTGACAATAGCCGGATCCACTCCCGGAGATGACCATAGTATGAGGAGTTTATGTATTCACCGTGTGTTAATGCGTTGGTCCGGTTCTTTATTAAAAGGAGAACCTTAATATCCCGTAGTTTCCATTAGGACCCTGCTGCCACAGGAGGGATGGACAATAGATGTCATGCAAGTTCTTTTCCCTAAGCACGTATGACTACATACGGAATACATGCCTACATTAGATTGATGAACGGGAGCTAGTTACATATATGTCCGTATTATAGCTATTACATGATGAATCACCTCCGTCATACTCATCCATCACCGATCCACTGCGTACGAGTATTTTACTACTGGTCCTCGCTATGTTACTTTGTCTAGGCTTGTCCCTTGCTACAAAAGGGATTGGGCCACTTTGTTGCTACTGCTCTTACTCTGCTGCTGCTGCTACTGCTGTTCCTTGCTACTTCGTTATTACTTGTTGCAAGATCCTTTTTCATCAAAGTTGTCGGGGAAGAATAGTTCTCTGTCCATGGGCAACTTACTGGCGCCATTGATACAACAGTTAGGAATAGTCTGCCTTGTCAACAGATCGTTTATGGCACCGTTGCTATCATACCACTTTGCTACCGATACTTTGCTTGCAGACACTAATCTTTCAGGTGTGTTTGAATCTCACAAACTTAGCTGCTAATACTTGAGAATATTCTTTCGCTTCCCTTGTGCGAACCAACAAATTTGGGTTGAATACTCTACCCCCGAAAACTGTTGCGATCCCCTACACCTGTGGGTTATCACTTATCTTGTTTAGAGAGTTGGCTATATTGCACTGAGTTGTGTGTCTTGCATGAGTAGGTAATTGAGTTTGCTATTTAAGTATAGTAGTAACTTGCAATAGTTTTGAGGTATTGATTTGAGTAATGTTTGGACTATTGGTGCCAGGAGCTTGAGCCTGTTAGAGATAGGTATCGTATTTTGGGAAATCGTATGTTTTTTCAAAAACTAAAAAATTAGTTGAGAACTCTAGCTACTAGATTGATCGCTAACCTCTCGAGGGCTTGGAATATATAGAGTACCCTCACATTACCACAGGTCAAGGATGCGCAAGGATAACCAAACACCCAAACACTCCTCCTCGGGGTACATGTCTCTTTGTGAATTTCCTGACTAGATACATAGTTACCGATAATAAGTGTATGAGTTCTTCGGACTAATGTGACTATTCGATTGTTGGCACTTCCACCAACCATATTTTGCTTGCCTCTTTGGTACCGTGCATTGCCCTTTCTCATCTTGAGAGTTGGTGCAAACTTTGTCGGTGCATCCAAACCCTTGGCATGATAAGCTCTGTCATCATAAGCATCATTATATCTTTCCTCAAAACAGCCACCATACCTACGTATTAAGGCATTTCCATAGCCTTTTCGAGATACATTATCGTGCAACATCCACCATCTCATGACTTGATATTCATGTCATACATGCTTTTGCTTGATCGAGGAGGTGCATGCTAGTTGGGCCTTGCCCTTGTTATTGCTACATAACGTGCTAGTATCATTGCATATCCAGCTACACTGGTAGATGCATACATTTGCATGCATCATGATAGTTTTCATTTATCTTTATGTTGATTAATTCTTATAAAGTGTGAAGATCTTCTTTTTCATTCTTGTAAAACATAGAGTGTTGCCCTGAAGTGAGGAAAAGATCCCAAAGAGGACAAATTAAAATATCCCAAAGAGGACACATGAAAAGATCCCAAAGAGAACAAATGAGAGATAAATAGAAAGTGCCAAAGAGGCCACAAAAAAATAAAAAGAAAAAGAGAAAAAAAGGAAATAAAAAGAGAGAAGGGGGCAACACTACTATTCGTTTTGAAAGATCCACACTCATACTCCATTCCTATATTTGTACTACATAGAGATTATCATTCATGCATAACTATGTGGGGACCCTTGCACTATAGAACTTGGCTTGTATATTCCAATGATGAGCCTCCAGAAATGAGCTCTGGGTCTTCATGAGCAAGCAAGTTAGATGCACCCCCACTAGTTCCATTGGAGAGCTTAATTTAGTTCATATGTGCATCTGTTGCATGGCAATCCCTACTCCTCACATCATATCTATCATTTGGCTTTCTCTCTCCTATGATTGTCCTCGTTTATGTGAGCCTTTCACACCTTTTTGTCTTCCTTCCCCATCATTATTCTCTTTGCCATCCTAAGTGCCAACATATCTTGCTTGCTCTCATCCATTACATGAGTGCTCAAAGTTGAAAGGGAGAGGATTATTTTGACTTGTGCCTGACTAGTGGTCTGGGGATGAGTCAAAATAAGATTCTAGAGGAGACCAAGATTGAAATTTTAGTAGATTGAGTTCTCAATTAAACTATATTTTTATACTCTCAGCCCATCTCCCACTTCATGCACGCAAACACCATTTGGAGACATTCGAGTGACGGACACCGAGAGCTCTTGCACCTTTATGTTCTTACTTTGCTATTTTCAATACTAGATACAGAGTCTTGCTTGTAATTGTCTTGGCGTGAATTGCATATCTTACTTGCTTTACTTTGAAGTTCTTATATGTGTGTTAACATGTCACCATAGAAATTATTTGTGATATCATTTACCTACTCGAGGACGAGCAGGAATTAAGCTTGGGGATGTTGATACGTCCCAAACGTATCTATAATTTCTGTTTGTTAGATCATATTTTGGGTGACATTGTTATATGTTTTGCTACACTTTTATATCTTTTTACACATATTTAGACTAACCTGCTAACTCAATGCACCCAGTGCCAGTTTCTATCTCCTGATGTCCTTTTTGCACGGGCTTTTACACAAATTTCCAGAGCCCCAAAAATACCGAGAAAATATATAAAATCAGCGTGACGGAAGCTTCACGAAGCACGAAGATGGGCCAAAGGGGAGCCAGGAGCTGCACAGGCGGCCTCCCTGCACGGCCTGCCCCCTGGTCGCGCCCGTAGGTCGCCTAGGTGGGGTCCCACCTCTTCTGGTGCCCTCCTTCGGCCTATATTTACCTCTCCGGTATGAAACCCTTCGAGGAGATCTAGAATCGCGAATTTATACATTATTCCGCCGCCTCAGCGCTTCCGAGATCGGGAGCATCAGAACACCTCTTCCCGGCACCCTGTCGGAGGGAGGATTGACCTTCAGGAGCTTCTCCACCACCATGGACGCTTCTCGGACGTGTCGTGAGTAGTCCTTCTTGGACCATGAGTCCATGAACAGTAGCTATGTGATGTCTTCTCTCCAATCTTGTGCTTCAATGATTAGCCCTTGTGAGCTGCCCTACATGATCAAGGCATCTATGTAATTTTCCTCCTATTGCTATGCTCGGTTTGCTGGGATCCGATGGATTATGAGATTATGTTCAAATTGTGATAATTTATATATTGGATTATCCTTTTATATTATGTTCTTACGTAATTCATGCATGTTCTCCGTTGCTTTTTATTGTTTTGGCCGAGTAGTAGATTGTAACTCCAAGACGGAGCGTTATTCATGATTGTGGGTTCATGCACCCTGATGTCTAGCTTGAGGGATAGAAACATGAGACTAGGGGATGTGATGTTGCCACCAGGGAGAAAACAACTGTGCTTGTGACCACGGTTGCAAGGATTTTTTACCTTACGCAAAGTTCATTAATGTAGTTATCCGTTGCTTTGAGTTTACACTTTGGGTGGGGCTTGCAACTTAATACCAGGGAGATGCTCTGGATAGATATCTCAAGGTGGATGATTAGTAAGTAGATGCTGATGGATAAACTGTCTACTTGTCTTGGCGTACTGCCCATTAATTTTGAGCCTCTAACTTTCTAGTAGCATGATTAGCATTGCGGTGCATTTATAATTCTGTCAATTTCCCAATTGTAATTTGTTTACCCATGCATAGTTGTTTATCGTCTTTTGGGAGAGAGACATCACTAGTGAACATCATGTGACTCAAGTCTATATTACCACCATTGCTTACACCTTCATCATTTAGTGCTTTCATTTACTTTTCCGTTGCAATCACTATCACTATTCCCGCTTGTGTTTTGATCCTTTGCAAACTACAAGGCCGGAGATATTGATAACCTCTCTGTACTTGTTGGGAGAAAAGTTATTTGTTGTGTGTGCAGGTCCATGTCTTCTCCTAGCGCCAGAGCAGCAGACATCTACTTGCTGATCCTCGAGTCCTCCTGGTTCGATAAACCTTACAGTCCCCATGTAAGGGAATTCTGTTGCTCACTACATCTCCACCTTCCACTTGGGGTAACCAACGAGGAGCGAGAAGTATATCCATCAACTCGTCATCATGTGCCTTCCCTCCGCGCCTTTGTTGTCGACATGCGGCTTGAAGTGTTGCTGTCGTGTTGGCACTCAAGTGCTAGTGCGGCCGTATGCTCCTCGGTCTGGAGATAATGCTTTGTATTTCCGTTTACCATGATGATTCCTTTGGGTCCGGGCATTTTGAGCTTCATGTAGGCATAGTGGGGTACGGCATTAAAGCAGGCGAAAGTTGTGCGGACGAGCTGGGCATGGTATCCGCTGCGAAAGGGGACAATATCGAATATCAAGTCCTCGTTGCGGAACTTGTCGGGAGAACCGAACACGACTTCCAGTGTTATCATGCCCGAGCAGCGGGCTTTGACGCCTGGAATCACTCCTTTAAAGGTAGTGCGGATTGGTTTCATTTGTGATGGGTCTATGCCCATCTTTTTCACCATATCCAGATAAATTAGATTAAGGCTACTTCCTCCGTCCATGAGGACTCGAGTGGGGTGGAAACCATCGATGATCGGGTCGAGGACCACGGCGGCCGACCCTCCATGACGGATGTTGGTCGGATGTTCCCTATGGTCGAAAGTGATCGGGCAAGCCGACCATGGATTGTATTCAGGTGCTACGAGCTCTACATCGTATACCTCCCGAAGAACTCGGTTCCTCTCCTTTTTGGATATATTGGTGACATAGATCATGTTCACAGTCTTGGCCTCAGGAGGGAACTAGTTTTGGCCTCCATTGTTTGGGACACGGAGCTCCTCATTGTCTTCACTTTGTGGGCCCTTGTTTTGTTCATTGGTGGGAAACTTGCCGACCTGTTTGAACACCCAACAATTACGATTGGTGTTGGTGGCGGTCTTGTCTTGGATGCCATGAATCTGGCATGGTCGTTCATGATTTTATCCCATGGAGTTGGTCCATCCATGTTCCCTTTGAAGGGTTTCTTTTGCTGACTAGTCTTTGTACTACAGAATTCAACATTTACTGATGTGTCATCGGCATCACCACTACGGTGGCGCTGAGTTAGCCAATTATCTTCACCCTCGCAAAAGCGGATGATGAGGGAGGTAAGGGCGGACATTGTTCTCGGCCTCTCCTGGCCGAGCTGTCTGGAATGCCATTCGTCCCAGATTTTGTGTCTAAAAGAAGCTATTGCTTCAGCATCCGGACAGCCTACAATTTGATTCTTCTTGGTGAGGAACCGGCTCCAGAATTCTATGGCTGATTCTCCCACCTTTTTGAAGACGTTGCTTAAGTTGGATGAAACTGGTGGCCGAACATATGTTCCCTAGAAGTTAGATAGGAAAGCCTCCTTGAGGTATGATACGTCACCGTCATATCTATAATTTTTGATTGTTTCGTGCCAATATTCTACAACTTTCATATACTTTTGGCAACTTTTTATACTATTTTTGGGACTAACATATTGATCTAGTGCCTGTTCCTATTCGTTGCATGTTTTTTGTTTTGGAGAATATCCATACCAAACGAAGTCCAAACGCAATAAAAAAACCTACGGGGATTTTTATTGGAATATTTATGTTTTTGGGGAAGAATAATCAACGCGAAACAATGCCCGAGGGGGTCACGAGCCCAGGAGGCGTGCCCTACCCCCCCCCCCCCCCCCCCAGGCACGCCTGGCAGGCTCGTGACCAACCCCTAAGGCGGTTGGGGCCCTTCTTTCGCCGCAAGAATGCTAATATCCGGAAGAAAATCGTGTTAAAAGGACACCTCAATCGGATTTACGAATCTATGAGAATTTAAGAAACGGTGAAAGGCCAGAATCAGGGAGCGCAGAAAGAGAACGACACAGAGAGAGAGAGATCCAATCTTGGAGGGGCTCTTGACCGTCCGCCGCCATGGAGACCATGGACCAGAGGGGAAACCCTTCTCCCATCTAGGGAGGAGGTCAAGGAAAAAGAATAAGAAGGGGGCTCTCTCCCCCTCTCTCCCGGCGGCGGCGGAACGCCGCCTGGGACATCATCGTGTGACGGCGATCTACACCAACACCTCCGTCATCTTCACCAACACCTCCATCACCTTCCCCCATCTATATTCAGTGGTCCACTCTCCCGCAACCCGCTGTACCCTCTACTTGAACATGGTTCTTTATGCTTCATATTATTATCCAATGATGTTATGCCATCCTACGATGTGTGAGTAGATTTTCGTTGTACTATCGGTGATTGATGAATTGCTATGATTGGTTTAATTTGCTTGTGGTTATGTTGTTGTCCTTTGGTGCCCATCATATGAGCGCACGCGTGGATCACACGATAGGGTTAGTAGTATGTTGATAGGACTATGTATTGAAGGGCAAGGGTGACAGAAGCTTCAGCCTAGCATATAAATTGATGCATACGGGATTGAAGGGGGACCAATATATCTTATTGCTATGGTTGTGTTTTACCTTAATGAACGTTAGTAGTTGCGGATGCTTGCTAATAGTTCCAATCATAAGTGCATAGAATTCCAAGTAAGGGATGACATGCTAGATGTGGCCTTTCCCACATAAAACTTGCTATCGGTCTAGTAACGTAGTCAATTGCTTAGGGACAATTCCGCAACTCCTACCACCACTTTTCCACACTCGTTAAACTAACGTAATTGTTTCTTTATCTTAACAGCCCCTAGTTTTTATTTACGTGTTCTTTATTATCTTGTAAACCTATCCTATCACACCTACAAAGTACTTCTTGTTTCATACTTGTTCTAGGTAAAGCGAACGTAAAGTGTGCATAGAGTTGTATCGATGGTCAATAGAACTTGAGGGAATATTTTTCCTACCTTTATCTCCTCGTTGGTTTCGACACTCTTACTTGTCGAGAAAGGCTACAATTGATCGCCTATACTTGTGGGTTATCAAGACCTTTTTCTGGGGCCGTTGCCGGGGAACAATAGCGTGGGGTGAATATTCTCGTGTGTGCTTGTTTGCTTTATCACAAAGTAGATTTATTTGCTGTTCTAAGTTGTTCTCTATCTTTAGTTATGGATATGGAACATGAAATACCAAAAAAATTAGGTGTACTTGCTACTCATGGAGATGGGGAACCTCCTAAAACCCTCGATGCTCGTTACGTGGAAAATATTATGCACTTCTTTAATAATCCTAAGAAAACCCCATTCAATTATATAATGGGATACACGTTGGATCAACGTGAATAGTTTAGAGATTATCGCTTGACTCAAAAAGGGAAACTATTATGGGATCAAATTCATAAGTTGAAATGGTATGCTTGGAAACTATGCTCGAGATATAATATTACTTGTTGCTCTAGGATGAAGGCTAAACACCTTCCCTTTTCTTGTAAATTTAATACTAATGAAACCTTGGCTTCTTATGCTAATGGTATATATGATTACTATGATGTGGAACAAATAGAAGAGTTTGTTGCTTTTATGGGTGCTTATGAAATTGAAGCTCTGTTTAAAAAGTGTGATGATAATGATGATGTTTACCGATCTGAAAATTTGGTTATGCTTCGTTATTGTTATACTAATTATGAATATAATTCCCATATTTATCGATTTATGGAGAAATTCTATGCTGCCCAAGAAGAGACTAATATTTTGTAGGAAACTATGGAAGAAGAAAATGCTAAAACTGTGAGCTCATTAGATGAAAAAGATGACGAGGAGAGCGAAGAACAAAAGGAGGAAGAGCGGACTAGCTACACGTGCCCACCTTCTAATGAGAGTAACTCTTCAACTCATACATTGTTTAATTTCCCTTCGTTCTTACCGAAGGATGAATGCTATGTTGATTGCTATGATTATCCCTTTTTGATGAACTTGATGCTTGCTATGCTTGTGTCCATGATGCCAATATGAATGATGCTTATGAAGATGTACTTGCTATAGTTCCTTATGTTAAACATGAAACTGTTGCTATCGCACCCACTTATAATAGTCCTATTATCTTTTTGAACTCTCCCAACTACACTATATCGGAGAAGTTTGCTCTTATTAGGGATTACATAGATGGGTTGCCTTCTACTATTACACAAGATGATTTTGATGAATATAATATGCATGTGCTTGCTGCTCCTACTTGCAATTATTATGACACAGGAACTACATCTCCACCTCTCTATGTTTCCAATACGATAAAATTGCAAGAAACTGCTTATGCTATGTATTGGCCTTTACTTGATGTGCATGAATTGTTCTTTTATGACATTCCAATGTATAGGAAGAGAGTTAGACTTTGTCACTGCATGATATATGTTACCTTGTGCTCACTACTAAATTACAAATCATTGTTAATTAAAATTGGCTTTGATATACCTTAATGGCTTTAAAGAAAGCACTGCCTGGGAGACAACCTGTAAGTTTTAGAGAGTAATTTATTTCTCTTGAGTGCTTTTATATAGTTTCAAAACAAAAAAAATATAGAGGGGACCTTAAAACCTTTTCAAAAAGAGAAGCGATTGAAAGGTGATGCATTGCGGAAGTGAGGGTCGACCTTGAACACTTGTGTTCATGCTCATGGAAACAATGTAAAATTTTTGATGGAAGTTTCTCGTAAAAATGATTATCCCCTTCTACGATTCCATTGTATTATAAAAATAATGTGCCAAGTAAAGCCTTTATGATTAGTTTGGGTGAAAAATGTTTGATCATGCTGAAAAAGACAGGAACTTTATACTCACGAAATCATTTCTTATTTCTATAAAGAGAGAGCTATTGAGTTGATTATTTTTCCTGCTGATTGATATACAAATTTCCTTAATTATCATAATTGTTTCAGAATTTTTGGAGTATCAGAAGTATGGTATACGTTCAGATTACTACAGACTATTCTGTTTTTGACAGATTATATTTTCTATGCATTGTTCTCTTATTTTGATGAATCTATGGGCAGTATCGGGGGGTATGACCCATGGTGAAGTTGGATTACAGTATATATAATGCTAATATGAATTTGGAATGAGTTCACCGTTGGGGAATGTCGCATGGGAAACAAAAAATTTCCAACGCGCACAAAGACCTATCATGGTGATGTCCATCTACGAGAGGGGATGTGTGATCTACGTACCCTTGTAGACCGTACAGCAGAAGCGTTAGTGAACGCGGTTGATGTAGTGGAACGGCCTCAAGTCCCTCGATCCGCCCCGCGAACCGTCCCGCGATCAGTCCCACGATCTAGTGCCGAACGGACGGCACCTCCGCGTTCAGCACACGTACAGCTCGACGATGATCTCGGCCTTCTTGATCCAGCAAGAGAGACGGAGAGGTAGAAGAGTTCTCCGGCAGCGTGACGGCGCTCCGGAGGTTGGTGATGATCTCGTCTCAGCAGGGCTCCGCCCGAGCTCCGCAGAAACGCGATCTAGAGGTAAAACCGTGGAGATATGTGGTCGGGCTGCCGTGGCAAAGTTGTGTCAAATCAGCCCTAAAACCTCCGTATATATAGGGGGAAGAGGGGGAGCCTTGCCTTGGGGTCCAAGGACCCCTAAGGCCTTCGGCCGAGCCAAAGGGGGGCAGCCCTCCCCTTCCAAACCGAGTCCAACTAGGTTTGGAAGGAGGAGTCCTTCCCCCTTTTCCCACCTCCTCTTTTTTTTTCTCTTTGATTTTTCTTCCTATTGCGCATAGGGCTCTTTTGGGCTGTCCCACCAGCCCACTAAGGGCTGGTGCGCCACCCCCAATGCCTATGGGCTTCCCCGGGGTGGGTTGCCCCCCCCCCCCCCGGTGAACTCTCAGAACCCATTCGTCATTCCCGATACATTCCCGGTAACTCCGAAAACCTTCCGGTAATCAAATGAGGTCATCCTATATATCAATCTTCGTTTCCTGACCATTTCGGAAACCCTCGTGACGTCTGTGATCTCATCCGGGACTCCGAAGAACATTCGGTAACCAACCATATAACTCAAATACGCATAAAACAACGTCGAACCTTAAGTGTGCAGACCCTGCGGGTTCGAGAACTATGTAGACATGACCCGTGAGACTCCTCGATCAATATCCAATAGCGGGACCTGGATGCCCATATTGGATCCTACATATTCTACGAATATCTTATCGTTTGAACCTCAGTGCCAAGGATTCATATAATCCCGTATGTCATTCCCTTTGTCCTTCGGTATGTTACTTGCCCGAGATTCGATCGTCAGTATCCGTATACCTATTTCAATCTTGTTTACCGGCAAGTCTGTTTACTCGTTCCGTAATACAAGATCCCGCAACTTACACTAAGTCACATTTCTTGCAAGGCTTGTGTGTGATGTTGTATTACCGAGTGGGCCCCGAGATACCTCTCCGTCACGCGGAGTGACAAATCCCAGTCTCGATCCATACTAACTCAACGAACACCTTCGGAGATACCTGTAGAGCATCTTTATAGTCACCCAGTTATGTTGCGACGTTTGATACACACAAAGTATTCCTCCGGTGTTAGTGAGTTATATGATCTCATGGTCATAGGAACAAATACTTGACACGCAGAAAACAGTAGCAATAAAAAGACACGATCAACATGCTACGTCTATTAGTTTGGGTCTAGTCCATCACGTGATTCTCCTAATGATGTGATCCAGTTATCAAGCAACAACACCTTGTTCATAATCAGAAGACACTGACTATCTTTGATCAACTAGCTAGCCAACTAGAGGCTTACTAGGGACAGTGTTTTGTCTATGTATCCACACATGTAAATGAGTCTTCATTCAATACAATTATAGCATGGATAATAAACGATTATCTTGATACAGGAATTATAATAATAACTATATTTATTATTGCCTCTAGGGCATAATTCCAACATTCACAACAGTACTTAAAGTGGTGATTTACTTTATTATACTAATGGATCTCACGAAGGTTTTGTTGAGGTTTTTGTGATTGAAGTCTTCAAGTTTTGGGTGAGACCACGATGGATGAAGGAATAAGGAGAGGCAAGAGCCTAAGCTTGGGGATGACCGAGGCACCCCAAGGTAATATTCAAGGAAGACTCAAGCGTCTAAGCTTGGAGATGCCCCGGAAGGCATCCCCTCTTTCGTCCACAATCTATCGGTAATTTTACTCGGAGCTATATTTTTATTCATCACATGATATGTGCAAATGCTTGGAGTGTCTTTTGTGTTTATTTTTCCTTTTTCTTTTATGCACCATGCTAGTATGAGATAGTCCTTGGTTGATTTATAGAATGCTCTTTGCACTTCACTTATATCTTTTGAGTATGGCTTTATAGAATGCTTCATGTGCTTCACTTATATCATTTGAAGTTTGGATTGCCTGTTTCCCTACACATAGAAAACCGCCATTTGTAGAATGCTCTTTTGCTTCGCTTATATTTGTTAGACCGGGCATATCTTTTGTAGACAGAATTAAACTCTCATGCTTCACTTATACCTATTTAGAGAGTTAACATGAGTTGGTCATTCACATGGTTAGTCATAAAATCCTACATAAAACTTGTAGATCACTGAATATGATATGTTTGATTCCTCGCAATAGTTTTGCGACATGAAGATGTGATATTCGAGTCATGCTAGTGAGTAATTGTGTATTCGTAGAAATACTTGTGTTAAGGTTTGTGATTCCCGTAGCATGCACGTATGGTGAACCATTATATGACGAAGTCGGAGCATGATTTATTTATTGATTGTCATCCTTTATGTGGACGTCAGGATCACGCGATGGTTAACTCCTACGAACCCTTCCCCTAGGAGCATGCGTGTAGTACCTTGTTTCAATGACTAATAGACTTTTGCAATAAGTATGTGAGTTCTTTATGACTAATGTTGAGTCCATGGAAATTACGCACTCTCACCCTTCCACCATCGCTAGCCTCTCTAGTACCGCGCAACTTTCGTCGGTGCATTACACCCACCATATACCCTTCCTCAAAACAGCCACCATACCTACCTATTTTGGCATTTCCATTGCCATTCCGAGATATATTGACATGCAACTTCCATCGTTTCATTTATTATGACACGCACCATCATTGTCATATTGCTTTGCATGATCTTAAGATAGCTAGCATGATGTTTTCATGGCTTGTCCATTTTTTGATGTCATTGCTACGCTAGATCATTGCACATCCCTGTACATCGCCGGAGGCATTCATATAGAGGCATATTTTGTTCTAAATATCGAGTTGTAAGTAAATAAAAGTGTGATGATCATCATTATTAGAGCATTGTCCCATGTGAGAAAGTAATAAAACAGGCCAATGAAGCCCAAATAAAAAAAGGAGGCCAAATAAACCCACCAAAAAAATGAGAGAAAAGAGAGAAGGGACAATGCTACTATCCTTTACCACACTTGTGCTTCAAAGTAGCACCATGATCTTCATGCTAGAGAGTCTCCTATGTTGTCACTTTCATATACTAGTGGGAAATTTTCATTATACAACTTGGCTTGTATATTCCAATGATGGGCTTCCTCAAATTGCCCTAGGTCTTCATGAGCAAGCGAGTTGGATGCACACCCACTAGTTTCTTTCTGAAATTTCATACACTTATAGCTCTTGTGCATGTGTTGCATAGCAATCCCTACTCACTCACATTGATATCTATTGATGGGTATCTCCATAGCCCGTTGATACGCCTAGTTGATGTGAAACTATCTCCTCCTTTTTGTCTTCTCCACAACCACCATATTCTATTCCACCTATAGTGCTATGTCCATGGCTCACGCTCATGTATTGCGTGAAAGTTGAAAAAGTTTGAGAACAATAAAGTATGAAACAATTGCTTGGCTAAAACCGGGGTTGTGCATGATTTAGATACGTTGTGTGGGGAAGATGGAGCATAGCCAGACTATATGATTTTGTAGGGATAACTTTCTTTGGCCATGATATTTTGAGAAGACAAGATTGCTTTGTTAGTATGCTTGAAATATTATTGTCTTTATGTCAAATGATAGACTATTGCTTCGAATCACTAGTGTTTTAGTATTCATGCCATGATTAGATTATATGATCAAGATTATGCTAGGTAGCAATCCACATCAAAAATTATCATTTTTATCATTTACCTACTCGAGGATGAGCAGGAATTAATATTGGGGATGCTGATACGTCTCCGTCGTATCTATAATTTTTGATTGTTTCATAGGCAATATTCTACAACTTTCATATACTTTTGGCAACTTTTTATACTATTTTTGGGACTAACATATTGATCCAGTGCCAGTGCCAGTTCCTGTTTGTTGCATGTTTTTTGTTTCGTAGAATATCCATACCAAACAAAGTCCAAACACAATAAAACAATCTATGGGGATTTTTTTTGGAATATTTATGATTTTTGGGTAGAAGAATCAACACGAAACGATGCCCCGAGGGGGTCACGAGCCCAGGAGGCGCGCCTGGCAAGGTCGTGACCAACCCCTAAGGCGGTTGGGGCCCTTCTTTTGCCGCAAGAAAACTAATATCCAGAAGAAAATCATGTTAAAAAGACACCTCAATCGGTGTTATGGATCTCCGGGAATTTAAGAAACGGTGAAAGGCCAAAATTGGGGAGCGCAGAAACAGAAGGACACAAAGAGAGAGAGATCCAATCTGGGAGGGGCTCTCGCCCCTCCACCGCCATGGAGACTGATGGGGTTATAGTCCTAGGGTAGGGTCATAGGCCTGCCTGTAGGCCTAACCCAAGGACTACCCCTCATAAGGGACAAGGCCCTTACTCAGTTCCGACTGAACTAAGGAGTTCCCTTCATCCAGTCGGTAACAGATCCTCGTCCGTCCAGTCGGAGATTAGCATTCGGAGTTTATCAAACTAACCGACTGGATTCCACTCTACGCATCGTAACCCCCCTGGAGGGAAACGGTCATACGTTTCCGTGTGCCTTTATTAGCATTTAAGACGTACGTTACCTGTAACGTAGGCATTTATTCGCCACTACTCCACCCCTGTGCACCGAACCGTTGTGGAGGGCAGCGCACTCTATATAAGCCACCCTCCCCCACGGGTGGAGGGGTTAGCAACTCATTGTACTTTATATTCCAATCGACAACAAGCTCCCAGAGCACTGAGACGTAGGGCTATTACCTCCACCGCAGAGGGGCCTGAACTCATACAACCTCGCCGTAGCTAAGGCTCTGCCCATCCTTCCGTACCCTACACATCTACTGTCAGGCTTATACCCACGACAGTTAGCGCCCACCGTGGGGCAGGCGTCTAAGCGACTTCTGGCGAGTTTGCGACTACATCATTTCGTCATGTCGTCCGGTGGAGATTCGAGCATCAGTCACGAGATCTTCTTAGGCGCTCTCTCCTTCACCGTTGATGATTTGGCATGGCTTCGGGACGCCCCTCTCGATGTCGAGGCGCTTCCCCGCCGTGGGCTACGCACTTATGTGCCGGCGCCCGCGGCATTCTTCTTCTCCAGCAGTCGGCTCCGGTGTCGACCTACACCCCTGTCATGCACCGCAACAAGCGGTCCCGCCGTCCGCGACTCCAGCGTTGGGTGCAACACGCCCAGGCGCGCCAGAACGTGTCTTCACAAGTGGCGGTTCTAGAATCGGTTGTGGTTGCCCCGCCGTCCCAGCGCTCGGACTCGGTTTCGACTGAGTTTCCTTCCGAGTACGCGGGTCGCGGGCCTGCAACAGAAGTACACATGGCCAACTCCCATGAAGATCCCCGTCAAGTTGGCCGGAACGAGCAAGAGATCGGCGAAACATCCGGCGCGCGTCGTCCGCCTCGCCATTCTGCCAGTCGGCACACTCAGCGGAGCAACGTGGAGTTGTTCCGCACACCCCTCCTTAACTTGGCTGCGACTGTCAATATAGTTGATTCCCTTCAGCCGACTGATTCAGAAGCTGGCAGGGGGATCGAGCAAATCCGCGCCCTGTTGCACACGGCGCAGCAGCAAAATTCGGCTGTCTCCCAGTCGCACAACAGGATCTACAATAGTTCTGTTCATGCGAATACGCATCGGTCAGTTCACAACCCTGGTTCTCATCAGCGACACAGGGGAGGCAGCCGTTCTATAAATCCCGAAGATCGTCGCCGTTCACGCACCCCTCCGCGGGGTGGACCCTACGGGCCCCGACATCATGATAATCGGCGTTCAGTTGGTGTCACTTACGACCCAAGGCCCGACGCGAGAGGGCATATCGCCCAGCGGAGGGTCGACAGGGTCCGAGCCCACCGCGATGGTTATGATATTGACCGTCCGATTGGAAGCAGGACCATCGTTTCTGGTCCCGAGTGTTTCAGTCGAGCCATCCGATCAGCTGACATCCCTCCCAACTTCCGATTGGCGACGGGAATTAGCATGTTTACACGAGAGTCCAAGCCAGAAACGTGGTTGGATGATTACTAAGTGGCAGTCCAGATCGGAGGAGGAGACGACCATGTCGCCATAAGCACCTCCCTCTGATGCTCGACGGCTCGGCGCGGGCGTGGCTGAACCAGTTGGCCCCCTCAAGCATCTACAGCTGGGTAGATCTGGCCCGAGTGTTCATCAGGACCTTCGAAGGGACGTGCAAGGACCCTGCTGGCCTCGTGGAGCTCCAGCACTGCGTCCAGAAGCAGAATGAGCCCCTGCGTGATTTCATTCAGCGTTGGACAACCCTCTACCACACGGTGGAGAACGTCACAGAGCATCAAGCAGTCTGCGCCTTCAAGGCAGGCGTGCGGTACAGGGATCTGTACCTGAAGTTCGGCCGAACAGGTGACATCTCCATGAGCAAGATGATGGAGATAGCAGCACGCTATGCAAATGGCGAAGAAGAGGACCGCATCCGAAGAGGCAAGCACAAGACAGTCGCCAGTAACACTCGGAAGCAGAAGCAGAAAGCTCCGTCCACTCCGCAGGCAGAAGCTGCAGCCGTTACCAATGCCAAGTTCAAGGGCAAAGGGAAGGCTCAGTTCACCCCCAAGAAGAAGCAGTTCAATAATCCCATCCTGGACCAGCCATGTCCGGTTCATACGAAGATGGATGAAGAAGGCAACCCCATATATCCAAAGCATACCACTCGACAGTGTCGCCTCCTGATCCAGGGGTTCGGCGAAGGGCAACCGAGTGAAAAGGACAATGAACAGGATGAGGAGGATAAGGAGGATCCGTTCCCCCAAGTCCATGCAACACTGATGATTTTTGCTGACGTTGAGAGCAAGAGTCGACTGAAGCCGGTGAACAGGGAGGTGAACATGGCCACCCCTACCAACCCCAAGTTCCTCAAATGGTCTCAGACTGCAATCACCTTTGACTAGTGGGATCATCCAGCACACGTACCCACCCCAGGGAGACAGGCTCTGGTCGTCGACCCGGTGGTGGAAGGAGTCCGACTGCGCAAAGTCCTCATGGATGGCCGGAGTGGCTTAAACATCATGGACGCCGACACTCTCAAGGGGATGGGCATTCCGATGTCCAAACTCAGCGAGAGCAGCATGCAGTTCCATGGAGTCGTCCCTGGATGAAAGGCCAAGTCGCTCGGCCAGATCGCGTTGGACGTCGTTTTCGGCTCCGACAAGAACTTCCGCAAGGAAAAGCTGACGTTCGAGGTGGTAGACTTCCAGAGCGCTAACCACGCAATTCTAGGCCGCACGGCGTATGCGTGTTTCATGGCACGTCCATGTTACGTGTACCTGAAGCTGAAGACGCCAGGCCCGAAAGGTGTGATCACCATCACTGGCAATCGACAGCGAGCCGAAGAGTGTCTACAGCAAGGATGAAGAATCGCCGACCAGCAAATGGCCGTCCTCGAGCTTGACGAGTACAAGAAGACAGTCGACCCCGCTGATTTGATGCGTTCGTAGAAGCCAGCTTTGGAGTCCGCATTTCAGTCGGCGGGAGAGACGAAGAAGGTCAACATCCACCCGACGGATGACACTGCTGCCCCGACGAACATCTCCACCACCCTCGATCCTAAATAGGAAGCCGAGCTCACCCAATTCCTCCGTGAGAACTGGGACATCTTCACATGGAAACCCTCTAACATGCTGGGTGTACCCAGGGAGTTGGCTGAGCACCGACTGCATGTGGATCCCACCGCTCGGCCCGTCCGAGAACGCTTGCGCCGGTCCGCCGCGCACAAGAGGAAGGCAATCGGGGAAGAGGTGGCCAAGCTGTTGGCCGCCAACTTCATTCGCGAGGTTCACCACTCCGAGTAGCTCGCCAATGTTGTCATGGTGCCCAAGAAGGACAAGTCGCTCCGAATGTGCATCGACTTCAAGCATCTCAATAAGGTCTGCCCGAAAGACCATTTTCCGCTCCCCCGCATCGATCAAATTGTCGATTCGACTGCGGGTTGCGAGCGTTTGTCATTTCTTGATGCCTACTCGGGATATCATCAGATCCGTCTGTATGGCCCCGATAAATTAAAAATAGCCCTCATCACCCCATTCAGGTGCTTCTGCTACATCACTATGCCATTCGGCTTGAAGAATGCAGGAGCTACCTTTATGCGCATGATCCAAAAATGCCTCCTCGACCAGATCGGTCAGAATGTGGAGGCGTATATGGATGATATCATAGTCAAGTCACGCAAAGGTTCCGACCTGCTGACTGACTTGGCAGAAACATTCGCCAACCTTCGTAGGTACGATATCAAGCTCAACCCCGCCAAGTGTTCATTCGGTGTTCCAAGCAGAAAGTTACTCGGTTTCTTCATTTCCGAACGAGGGATCGATGTCAACCCCGAAAAAATCGGGACCATCGTCCGAATGGAGAGGCCGGTCAGATTACACGATGTTCAACGGCTCACAAGTTGCCTAGCGGCTTTGAGCAGGTTTATCAGTCGACTCGGCGAGAAAGCACTTCCTCTGTACCGACTCATGAAGAAATCAGATACTTTCCAGTGGACAGACGAAGCCCAAGTCGCATTCGACGACCTCAAAGTCCTACTTTCCACCCAGCCGGTTCTTACTGCTCCGCTCAGTAAAGAGCCCCTTCTTCTGTATATCGCGGCTACAAATCAAGTCGTCAGCACTATTCTTACAGTCGAACGAGAAGAAGAAGGCAAAGCATACAAAGTTCAGCGGCCAGTGTATTACGTCTCCAAAGTCCTGACTCCTTCCAAGCAGAGGTAACCCCACTATCAAAAACTTATCTACGGGATTTACATGACTGCGAAGAAGGTAGCCCATTATTTCCAAGACCACTCGGTGTCTGTTGTTTCTGATGCCCCATTGTCAGAAATCCTCCACAGTCGGGACGCATCAGGCCGAGTGGCGAAGTGGGCAATGGAGATGTTGTACTGCGATATCAAGTTCGAGGCCAAGAAAGCTATAAAGTCTCAAGCCTTGGCTGACTTCATAGCAGAATGGGTAGAACAACAGCAACCGAACCACATCTACTCGGCTCATTGGACAATGTTCTTTGATGGGTCCAAGATGTTGAATGGCTCCGGCGCTGGCGTTGTGATCGTATCGCCAAAGGGCGACAAACTCAAATATGTGCTGCAGATACACTTTGATTCCTCCAACAATGAGGCACAGTATGAAGCTCTCCTTTATGGACTGCGTATGGCCATCGCACTCAGCGTCCGTTGCCTGATGGTCTATGGCAATTCGGATTTGGTGGTTAATCAAGTGATGAAAGAGTGGGCCGTCAGGAACACCACCATGACCACATACTGCAATGCAGTGAGGAAGCTCGAGAAGAAGTTTGAAGGTCTAGAACTCCACCATGTTCCGCGACTGAAGAACCAAGCAGCTGATGAGTTGGCGAAACTCAGATCCACTCGGAGACCAGTCCCGAGTGACGTCTGCCTCGAGCACCTCCACCTTCCCTCAGTCAAAGAAGATCGTTTCACAGAAGAACAAGTACAACCAAAGAGCACGACAGATCCCACTGAAGTCGACGTACCTGCTGTGGTTGATCTAATCATGGAGATTCTTGCTGTCATCCCCGATTGGACTGTGTCGATCATTGCATATATCCTGAGGCAGGAATTACCAGAAGACGAAGTCCAGGCCAGGCAGATAGTCCGCAGGTCGAAGTCGTTCACTGCCATTGATGGCCAGTTGTACAAGGAAAGCATTTCAGGCGTTCTTCAACGATGCGTCTCCTCAGAGGAGGGACAATTGATCCTGGAAGAAATTCACTCGGGAACCTGCGGTCAACACGCCTCTTCGAGAGCGATCGTCGCCAAAGCATTCAGAGTTGGTTTCTTCTGGCTGCACGCAAACGAAATGGCTAAAGATATGGTCGACCAATGTGAAGGCTGTCAGTTCTACTCCAACAAGTCCCACAAGCCAACATCTGCGTTGAAGACAATCCCACTTGTGTGGCCATTTGCAGTATGGGGATTAGATACAGTCGGTCCAATCAGGACAGGCCAAGGAGGATACACACATCTGTTGGTGGCAGACGACAAGTTCACAAAATGGATTGAAGCAAAGCCCATCAAGAAGCTCGACGCCCTAACAGCCATCAAGTTTGTCAGGGATATCATCTCCCGATTCGGGGTACCTCAGAGCATAATCACAGACAACGGAACAAACTTTGACTCGGACAGATTCAAAGGTTTCTGTGCAAGCCAAGGTATCCGAGTGGATTTTGCATCCGTGGCGCATCCTCAATCAAACGGACAAGCAGAGCGGGCAAATGGACTTATTCTGCAAGGTTTGAAGCCCCGACTCCTGCGAGAGGTGGGACATGCCGCTGGCGCATGGGTCACCGAGCTACCTTCACTACTTTGGGGTCTCCGCACAACCCTGAACAGATCTACAGGGCGATCACCGTTCTTCCTCGTTTACGGAGCAGAAGCAGTCCTTCCGAGTGACTTGCTTCACAATGCTCCACGAGTCGAACTCTTCTCCGAAGCTGAAGCAGAACAAGCAAGGCAAGACGGAGTGGACCTTCTAGAGGAGGAGCGCGAGATGGCACTGACTCGCTCAACCATTTATCAACAAGATCTACGGCGTTTTCACGCACGACACGTCAGGAGTCGCACGTTCCAAGCAGGCGACCTGGTGCTCCGAGTGGATCAGCAAAGACCTCACAAGTTGGCTCCTGCCTGGGAAGGACCCTTCATCATCTCCAAGGTGCTGAATAACGGAGCATACAGACTCTACAACATCGACAGGGAAACAGACGAGCCGCGAGCATGGAATGGAGATCTCCTGAAGCGCTTCTACACGTGACCGTCGACTGAAGCAATGTAAAGAACAAGTGTTGGTGAAATAATATAAAGCAGATTGAGCTTTTGCAGATTCAAAATTATTCTGCGGTCGCAGACTCCGGTCTCAAAAAAAAACTTAGTTGCGATCCAGAATCGCCTAAGTACTAACTTTCTCCGAGTGTGCACTAAACGTCGCACTCGGGGACTTAGCTGCGATCACGAATCGCCTAAGTACTAACTTTCTCCGAGTGTGCACTAAACGTCGCACTCGAGGACTTAGCTGCGATCACGAATCGCCTAAGTACTAACTTTCTCCGAGTGTGCACTAAACGTCACACTCGGGGACTTAGCTGCGATCACAAATCGCCTAAGTACTAACTTTCTCCGAGTGTGGACTAAACGTCGCACTCGGGGACTTAGCTGCGATCATGAATCGCCTAAGTACTAACTTTCTCCGAGTGTGCACTAAACGTCGCACTCGGGGACTTAGCTACGATCAAGAATCGCCTAAGTACCAACTTTCTCCGAGTGTGCACTAAACGTCGCACTCGGGGACTTAGCTGCGATCACGAATCGCCTAAGTACTAACTTTCTCCGAGTGTGCACTAAACGTCGCACTCGGGGACTTAGCTGCGATCACGAATCGCCTAAGTACTAACTTTCTCCGAGTGTGCACTAAACGTCGCACTCGGGGACTTAGCTGTGATCACGAATCGCCTAAGTACTAACTTTCTCCGAGTGTGCACTAAACGTCGCACTCGGGGACCTAGCTGTGATCAAGAATCGCCTAAGTACCAACTTTCTCCGAGTGTGCACTAAACGTCGCACTCGGGGACTTAGCTGCGATCACGAATCGCCTAAGTACTAACTTTCTCCCACTGTGCACTAAACGTCGCACTCGGGGACTTAGCTGCGATCAAGAATCGCCTAAGTACTAACTTTCTACGAGTGTGCACTAAACGTCGCACTCGGGGACTTAGCTGCAATCAAGAATCGCCTAAGTAATAACTTCCTCCGAGTGTGCACTAAACATAGCACTTTGGGACCAAGCCGCGATCAAGAATCGCCTCAGTACAAATTTCATCCGAGCGTGCACTACTCGTCACACTCGAAGACCTAACTGCGATCAAGAATCGCTTTAATGGGAAAGCTTCCTGCGACTGTATCCTACAGATACCCTCGGGGACTCAGCAGACCCTCATTGAGGCTCATGTAGATGTCAAGACCACTGACAATTACATGAGTAGCAGACCCTCATTGAGGCTCATGTGGATGTCAAGACCACTGACAATTACATGAGTAGCAGACCCTCATTGAGGCTCATGTGGATGTCAAGACCCCTGACAATTACATGAGTAGCAGACCCTCATTGAGGCTCATGTGGATGTCAAGACCACTGACAATTACATGAGTACCAACTCGCTCCGAGTGAGGCATGTCCGACGCACTCGACGACTTAGCCGCGATCATGAATTGCCTAAGTACTCTATTGCCTTCGAGTGTACCCTACAGATCCACTCGGAGACTCAGCAGACCCTCATTGAGGCTCATGTGGATGTCAAGACCACTGACAATTACATGAATTCCAACTCGCTCCGAATGCGGCTTGTCTGTCGCACTCGACAACTTAGCCGCGATCATGAGTCGCCTAAGTATTCTATTACCTTCGACTGTATCCTACAGATCCACTCGGAGACTCCGCAAGACCCTCAGAGGAGCTCATGCAGATGTCAAGGCAACTAACACTCACATGCTCCGCATGTTTGCCATTGGCCTTACCAAGAAACGCCAAACAAAAACTCGAGCCAAAATTGCAACAGAAGACCAAACAATTTGATTCAAATTCGAAGTTCACCTAAAGATAGTTCACTCGGTGCGGATCAAGCTTACCCGCACCGAACCAAGAATGTGACGGCCAACAGAAGTGGCCAAGGTTTCTTACAACCAACACTCAGCATACCGAGGTAAAAGTTTTCTTAAGCGTCGTCCGGATTGGCGGCAGGACTGGAGGGTTCCACGAATGTGTCCAAGTCGATCCCGTCGGCGATGCGGGTGGCACTCTCAAGGAAGGTTTCCATGAAGTCTTCGAATCGAAGTTTCTTCGTGTTGGCGACCTTCAACGCTTTCAGCTTCTCTTCGCGCACCTCCTTGCAATGCACTCGGACCAGGGACAGGGCAACGTCTGCACCACAGCGAGCCGCAGACTTCTTCGATGACTGCACTCGGTTTGGGACCTCCTCCAGTCGAGTCATCAAGCTTTCCATCTCATGTCGCGACTCATCTTCAGGCCAAAGCTCCTTGTCGATCCGGCCGACGACTTCTCTCAGTCTACCGATGAAAGGACCAACTTTGCCCACGCGAATGTGCGCTCGGAGCAGATCTCGATTGGCGTCCTCGCCGAGTGGAATGTTCTCGCGAATCGACCGCTCCACGTCAGCTGCTTCAGCTTCAGCGTCCATGCAAAAATCTGCAAATACAGGACAAGCAAACAATAAGCGCCGAGTGTAACGCACATACCACACGCACTCGGAAAAACAGGACTTACCACCCAGACGGGTTATCATCTGCCGGGCCCAGTCACTGACGTATTTTTCCTGCGCTATACACCGCTTGTTCAGCACATTCATTTGCCCCATCAGCTCAGACCTATGCGCCTTCATCTTCTCAACTTCAGCAGTGAGTGCCTTGTTTGCTTAACGAGCCTGCTCCAGCGACTTCTCTCGTTCTGCCAGAACGTCCTTCATACCAGTCATTGCAATCAGTGCCGCATCCAGCTCACCGGCAAACTGAACCTTTTCAGCCCTAAGAGTCTCGTATGTTGTCCCCATCTCACAAGTTTTCTGCCAGCCAGCACCAAGAGACGATCAGACAAATCCAACAATAAAAAGTCTAAGTTCTTCAGACCCCCGCTGACGCAAGCAGTCGACAGCGGTCTCGGGGACTACACCCAGTGGGTTCACTAAGAGTGACCCCACTGGCATGAAACTCAAACAGGTCCGCCCTATTGAGATACATGACAACACCTACGCCTACGAGGCTAATACTACCCGACCTGAGTAAAATTACTCTCGGGGACTCTTACAGTAGGCGCACTCCGAGTGCCCCAACTGTTAGCATTCGACCAGATTATTTAAGGATCTGACCTAGTCAAAGAAAATATGCATAAAGACAACTGCCGGTGCAAGCACTCGACAGAAGTCTCGGGGACTACACCCACTGGGTTCACTCAGAGTGAACCCATTGCAAACATCATACGGTATCCGAGCACTCCCAGTGGGTTACAAGAGAAAAGTAAATACTTACTAGCCCACTTACTCGGATATCGTCCCGCAGCTCCAAGCTTTGCTGGTACAGGGATGCGATGGAGTCGTACGCTTTCTTGGCTTCTCCCGCCATCAGCTCCGCCTGCACCATGGCCCCCTTGGCCGCTCCCACCTGATCCTCCGGGAGACGCTGGACGTTGAACTCGACATTTGACGGGCCTGGCATCGTTGGAAGCTCCTTGGGCATCCCAAGGCCCGCTCCAGTCAGTTCAGCAGCACCCAGCGCCGTTTCAGTCGGCGGCACGTCTGCGGCGAGAGCAGTAACTGGCGGAACAGCCTCAAGGACAGGCACCGCAGCTTGCTCAGGTCTCCCTAGTCACCCTCATCCACATAAATCACCCCTGCCAGACCGAAGGGCGTGAGATCTCAGAAAAACAAAGGGGCAAGACCGAAGACAGAATTCGCGATGCGATAATGTAAAACTCTCGGAATCGCTGCAACGCACCTGGCTGGGACGAGACGACGTTGTCCGTGTCCATGGGGTCATCCGCCTGGCATGCCGGAGAGGTGGCAGAGGTAGCAACTCTGTCGAGTGAAATTCATTCAACCAATAAACAGGAGTCCAATCGAATATCAGAAGAAGTTAGAAGAACAATATACTTATGTCGAGGTGACGGGAACGGTGACCCTCATCCGCGGCAAAGCCTTCCGGGGTTCAGATCCGCTCGGCTTGGCCACCTTGGAAGGCTAACCCGCAAGTTCAGTAGCAGCGTCCCTGGTCCTCTTGGTGCTCCGAGCACTCGGACCCCCGAGAACAGTTGACGGGGCACTCGGAACCGTAGGAGCCGTTGGGGGAGCACTCGAGGATGCTGGAAGGGCCGAGAGAGCTGCAGGTTCATGTCAGCGCTTGGTTCGATGCTCTGGCGCCGGAGCCGGCGAGTCCTGCTCTTCGTCTTCCCCCTCCTCTTCACTAGACTCTTCCTCCGTTTCCCCACTATCGGAGACGTACTCAACGCTCTCCACGTTGCCCTCCTGGCTGCCCTCCTCCTCCTCATCGGCCGGGTTCCCGTTCGAGACAGGGGAAAACCAGTTGGTCCACTTCTGCATAAAATACAGTCGGTGACATCACGCGTCAGACAGAGATTCAAGAAAGAAATATACTAAGACAGTTACGTGCACTCGAAAAGTGGTACTCACCTCGTTCGGAGGAGGGTTGTCCGCGCAGAAAGCCCTCACTCGCCGGGACCCTCTGGGGTTCTCGCAGGCGCCTGTGATCTGGAGCACCCACGACGCCACCTTCTCCTCGGTCACGCCCAAGATGTTGGTCCGAGTGGAGTCTTCGGGCCCCGTGTAGTGCCACATGGCGTGGTCGCGAGCCTGTAGTGGTTGGATGCGCCGACCGAGGAAAACCTCGAGCAAATCTATGCCGGTGACTCCCCTTCTGACGACATCTACGAGTGCATCGACCGGAGGCTGGATGTCGATCTTCTCCGCCTTCGTGAGCGCAAGCTTCTTAGGCGGAGCGGGTCGATCTAAGCTAAAAGGAGGCAACCCTGTCGTGGCATTCGGGCAGGCAACGTCCTAGCAGTAAAACCATGTCGACTGCCAGTTCCTAACCGACTCACTCAGCTGAAGAGCAGGATAACTACTTCTACTCTTCTTCTGGAAACCTAAGCCTCCGCGGAGCTGGAGAAGGTGTGTCTTATCATCCGACTGGTGAATTCGTTTGATGGTTTTGGATCTAGCAGAGAAAATATGTTTGAAAAGCCTCCAATGGGGGGGACAGCCGATGAAGCACTCGCACAAGACTATGAAAGCAGAGAGATGAGCTATAGCATTCGGGGGAAAGTGGTTCATTATGCCTTTGAAGAAAGGATGCGGGGGCAGAGAGAAACCTCGATATACGTGGCTGAGCAGCAGGACGCGCTCCCCCTCCCGGGGCGCCGGCTCGATCTCATTCTCCGTCGGCAACCTCCACGACTTGTGCAAGATCATCCTGTGCTCCACCAGCTCCAGCAGATCCCCCTCCATCACCGTGGAGGGGGGAAGTCCCCCTGGATCCACCCCGCTAGTAACGCTCGCTGCCGCCGCTGAACAGGAGCCGCCGCCTTCCCCTTCTTCTTCTTCGCCTCCAGCTTGCTAGTCTATCCCTTGGTCATGGCGGAAGCTGCGGGTCCGTGGAGGAGAAGGAAAGGGAAGGAGCTTGGGTGCGCAGGAGGAGGCGAGAGGAGCGGAGCAATCAAAGGTAAGAGATCCGGCGAGCGTAACGAGAAAACCCTCGCCGCTGAGGTTTAAGTAAGGTTCCGACTGCGTCACTGGCAGGTGGCCCCGAAACCTTATCCCCCGACCAACCGCGCCGATATCAGTGGAGAAGATGAAGGCGCGAGAATCGAGGCGTCAGGCGCTACTCGAGCGCGATGTCGTCATCCCCGCTGAGCGCGCGGTAACCGAAATTTGAGGATCCCGGAAAATCCGCCGCTGTCAGTTGACTGGTCACGTCAGGAGATACCCTGGAAGCACTCGGTTTCCGACAGTTTATTCTACAAATACTTCCACTCGGATCGTTGGTCAGAAAACATAAAATGGATCGAGGCAAGCAACGCCAAAGTCACATCCGTTCCAGTCGGATCCGAACTTCAAGCATCGCTTCGTCGTTCCAACCCCAATCCATTTGGGGACTAATGATGGGGTTATAGTCCTAGGGTAGGGTCATAGGCCTGCCCTGTAGGCCTAACCCAAGGACTACCCCTCATAAGGGACAAGGCCCTTAGTCAGTTCTGACTGAACGAAGGAGTTCCCTTCATCCAGTCGGTAACAGATCCTCGTCCGTCCAGTCGGAGATTAGCATTCGGAGTTTATCAAACTAACCGACTGGATTCCACTCTGTGCATCGTAACCCCCCTGGAGGGAAACGGTCATACGTTTCCGTGTGCCTTTATTAGCAATTAAGACGTACTTTACCTGTAACATAGGCATTTATTCGCCACTACTCCACCCCTGTGCACCGAACCGTTGTGGAGGGCAGCGCACTCTATATAAGCCACCCTCCCCCACTGGTGCAAGGGTTAGCAACTCATTGTATTCTAAATTCCAATCGACAACAAGCTCCCAGAGCACTGAGACATAGGCTATTACCTCCACCGCAGAGGGGCTTGAACTCATACAACCTCACCGTAGCTAAGGCTCTGCCCATCCTTTCGTACCCTGCACATCTACTGTCAGGCTTATACCCATGACAGAGACCATGGACCAGAGGGAAACCCTTGTCCCATATAGGGAGGAGGTCAAGGAAGAAGAAGAAGAAGAAGGGGGCTCTCTCCCCCTCTCTCCTGGCGGCGCCGGAACGCCGCCCGGGACATCATAGTGTGACGGCGATCTACACCAACACCTCCATCATCTTCACCAACACCTTCATCACCTTCCCCCATCTATATTCAGCGGTCCACTCTCCCGCAACCTGATGTACCCTCTACTTGAACATGGTGCTTTATGCTTCATATTATTATCCAATGATGTGTTGCCATCCTATGATGTGTGAGTAGATTTTCGTTGTCCTATCGGTGATTGATGAATTTCTATGATTGGTTTAATTTGCTGGTGGTTATGTTGTTGTCCTTTGGTTCCCATCATATGAGTGCAAGCGTGGATCACACCATAGGTTTAATAGTATGTTGATAGGACTATGTATTGGAGGGCAAGGGTGACAGAAGCATCAGCCTAGCATAGAAATTGATGCATACGGGATTGAAGGGGGACCAATATATCTCATTGCTATGGTTGGGTTTTACCTTAATGAACGTTAGTAGTTGGGGATGCTTGCTAATAGTTCCAATCATAAGGGCATAGAATTACAAGTAAGGGATGACATGCTAGCAGTGGCCTCTCCCACATAAGACTTGATATCGGTCTAGTAACTTAGTCAATTGCTTAGGGACAATTCCGCAACTCCTACCACCACTTTTCCACACTCGTTAAACTAACGTAATTGTTTCTTTATCTTAACAGCCCCTAGTTTTTATTTACGTGTTTTTATTATCTTGCAAACCTATCCTATCACACCTAGAAAGTAGTTCTAGTTTCATACTTGTTCTACGTAAAGCGAACGTAAAGTGTGCATAGAGTTGTATCGGTGGTCGATAGAACTTGAGGGAACATATGCCCTACCTTTAGCTCCTCGTTGGGTTCAACACTCTTACCTATCGAGAAAGGCTACAATTGATCCCCTATACTTGTGGGTTATCAAGGTCTTCCCAGCTTCCAATGGAATCTTGAGGTAGGTTGTTTAACCAATGTCGCGTCGGTGCTTTGAGTCTTAGTGCCAAGTATTTTATGGCGTGGACATCGTCTCCGGCCATATGAATGTGGAGAAGGAAATCTTCTATCCACAAGGGGGGTTTGTTGTCCCATCATATTTTTTGATGTTTACGGGTTTAAACCCCTCCGGAAACTGGTGCTGCATGACCTCGTCTGTGAAACACAGTGGGTGAATGGCGCCTCTGATCCAGGCTATGCCGTGCCGGAGATCGGTTCCGAGTTGATCCCGGTAAGTTTCCCGGTCTCTGCTCTTGTACGAGACCCGAGGTGGTACATTATCCCATCGAGTGGGAGAGTACCTCCTGGATCCATAGATGGACCTGTTACGACCTGATTTAATGTATCGTGGGTCGGGTCTTTGCCCATGGTGGATATGTTCTTTACCTTTTGAGCAAGGAGGTTCGGGTCTATACTTGTCCTCTCCGGTCGTTCTATCGCACCCTCGAGGTGGGCGATCAGGCTAGTCATAGTCGGTGCATCGGGGGGACACGTGTTTTGGGGCCTCGTCGTCGATGCCTGCTTCGCGGGTACGTTTTCTTCTCGTTAGGCCACAGTGTGTCGTATCCTTCTTCGGCCGCTAGGATTTTGTTCCACCAATTATTGATGGTATCCTGTTCATCCTGGAGCTATTGTCACTTTGCTTTTAAACTTTGGGAGGTGTCTATAAGCCGCTGTCAGAATTGCTCCTGGCCTTCAAGGTCTTCAGGAAATACGAATTCTTCGGCTTCAAGGCCATCTAGGTCGTCAATGGGAGGGAGGTAATAGTCGTCGTGATCCAAATTGTGTGATCGTCGGGATCGTCACTGGTCGGTTCCTCTAATTGGTGCTCGGGAGCCTCGGGGTTATCATGCTCATCAAGGGTCGCGTTCTCTCCTATGGCTTGTGCGGAGCCCCTTCCTTTGTTTGGCTTGGAATGCTTACGTGGTTTTCGGTGTTTTGAGGGCTCTTCCGCGGGCTTATTGCAGTTTTTCTTGGGTGTGACATTATCTATATCGTGAGGCGTGTCTACCATGTAAACATCATAGGTAGATGTTGCGGTCCACCGCCCGGTGTTTATGGGGGTAGGGTAGTAGGCCTCATCGTCCATATCCTGGAGCTCCTCGGAGGCGTAGTCCAATGCGTCGATTAGATCTTCGACGACGGTGATCAGGTGGGTAGTGGGTGGGTCCTAAAAGTCCCCATGATCTACTTCATAGCTGATCTTCGGACAGGTCGGACTTTGGGTAAGTGAGATTTGAAGGGACTTGATTTGGTTGAGTGTCTCGTTTAACATTGAGTGGCTGACCTAACTGATTCTCTCGAGATTCTAGGAGCTGACCTCTGTGACTTCCGAAAGGGAAGACGGTTCGGTAATGTCCATTTTCTGTTGTCTGAACATTGTGGTCGGTTCCGACCTCAAGGCCTCCTTTCCGACGAGGATGGGACCAAGACTGTGTCCATACAGGGGACCTGAAGTTAAAGCTTCGGGATTTTGGGTTTCATCGGCCGAGACCCTGATGTTGGCGGGGCGCAGATTGCCTCGCGAGTCGATGGAGACTTCAAATTCTCCGAACCTCATTTGGTGACCGGGGACGAAACCTCCGATCTGGCGAGGATGGCTAGTTAGGTCCGCGCATGACGTGAAGCTGCTGAACGCGGGGACCTGTTCAGGGGCTATGATGCCTCCGTTGCAGACTCGATCATTGATAATCATACGAGCCATCGATCCTTTTAGTGATCCAATGGTGGAACACTCAATGAAAGCACCTATGTCGGCATCAAAACCGACATATCTCGGTAGGGGGTCTCCAACTACGGAGCTTAGATCGATGGGTTGTAGGAAAGAGGGGGAGACGATGTTTACCCAGGTTCGGGCCCTCTTGAGGAGGTAAAACCCAATGTCCTCCTTGATTATATTGATGGGGAACGATGGTTACATACTTGATCTACCTCGAGATCGTACGAGCTAAACCCTAGATGAGATAACCTGCATCTACGCATAAGAGCCTCTGGTTTATATAGACACGAGGGCCCCTAGGGTTACATGTTACCGACTTAGATCGGGGGTAGATGGGCCGAACTGGTCCTCCTGCCTTGGAGTGCACACCTAGTCTTCAGATCTTTCCATCTTGATTACACAGTTGTCGAATAATACGGTCTTCACTGACGTGGCCCACATGATCGGCTCATAAAGGACAATCCGACTGCCCGAGGACCCCTTAATCCGAAACTCCCTCACAAGGCTAAGCCCTGGTCATCGAAGTTGTGATCGGATCTCAGATCTAAGTCGGATCGAAGGTAAGAATCGATCCAGAGAAGGGGTCGGATAGAAGGCCCAAAGTTAAAGCTTTGCGATTTTCGGGCTCACCGGGAGAGGCCGGGAGCCCCATAAGGACCAGATCACCCCGGGCGTCGGCAACGTACTCTAGGTTGTCGAACCTGATCATCTACTATGGGGCGAAGCTTACGACCTGGTCGAGGTGACCGGCCACATCGACGTGCAGAACGATGTTGTCGAATGCGAAGAGCTAGCCGGGTATGAAGACATCCCCGGTGTGGGTGCTATCGTTGATGACTAAGTGAGCCATCGATCCTTTGGCGATCCCATAGCGGAACTCTCAAGGGAAACACCAATGATGGTGTCAAAACCGACGGATCTCTGTAAGGGGATCCCGAGCTGCGGATCTTGGATCAATGGAGAATAGCAAACACAAGGATAGTATTTACCCAGGTTCGGACCCTCTCGAAGACGTAAAAGCCTACGTCCTTCTTGATTATATTGATATGTGTATGACAATCACATGGTCGATCTACCACGAGATTGGATGAACTAAACCCTAGATGAGTAGGATAATGATTCTCCACTTCTACGAACTAAACTCTCTGATTTATATAGACACCGGGGGTACCTAGGGTTACAAATGGTCGGTTGCCATGATGGAATAAACATATCGATTCTACCATATTGACTTGGAGGTCACACCAAAGCACGCAAGGATTCCTTCCTAAACATGGTGTCTCCTTATAGCTCGGAATTACAGTAATAGTCAGAGAGTGGCCCATTTATCCGACCCATAAGAGGCATACCGGCACCCGAGGACTCCTTAGTCCCGGACTCCCTCATAATAACAACCAAACGTTCATTTATTCAATGAATTGTATAGTATCACCACCCACATATGGTTAGCATGGTCAGATACTTTAATTTTAAAAATGTTCATCTTTATTCTCTCATGGTTGGGCTACTACTAAGCTAGCTTATCATGGGCTTGATCCTTGTCTCCATTGTGCTTCTCCTGATTGGAGTTCATCTTCTCGAGTTCTTCTGCCAGATCATCTCTATTGATTCTTGGCATGTGTCATCCCTATAGTTTCTGTTGTTGGTTCTTGAGCTTCTCGATCTCAACATCCTTGGCATGTGACATAGTCTGACTACCCTTGAGTTCCTGACGAATCTTCTGAATCTCTAGGTCTTGCTTCTCCTGATTGGCTACCTTGAGCTTCCGTACCTTGAGGTCATCACGAAGTGCTTCCGTGTCAAATAAAGCTTCGAGAAGGTCCATTTGAATATTCTTGACGTAATGTTCCAGTTCTTGGTTATAGACCAGATGAGGTGAAAATTTCATCTTCTACTCTTCCATCAAGATGATATGAGCTCCATCAGCCTTTTGCCATCCAAACCTTCCAAACTAGTAATTGCCTAACTCAGCATGATGATGATAGCTTAAGCGTGCGATAGCATCATGGACGGCAGTGTTTATGCCCATATCACGGTCATGATTTAGTGTCCCATAGGTGATGTCTTCAGTCTTGGGGTCTTCCTTACAAGAAAAAACTTGATTCTTGACGCCCTGTGATCGAGAATTCCTCTTACACACTTTGATCTCAGCTACCGGCAGCTTCAGCATTTTAACAAGTTCCACGAGGAATGGCCACCCAGAACATCCTCTAGTGCTCTCTTTCGCTTAGAAGGTATATCTCCATTTATAGTTTAAAATAAATAAGTTTTCATAAAAGAAATTAAAGACTACGTGAGTAGTATAAAGTAAATGTTGCTCCTATCAGGGTTATCCTATTTTTAAGCCATTTTCTAGGGTCACGTCTTACAGTCGACAAGTGCTCTCATACCATCACTGTAGCAACCCGACCCAATACGGTCAAGTATGTATGCTTTCCGTGCCATCCCTTGATCAATATGCTGGCGCACAGTCGATGAAATACCATAACATCATATGTAAATAGATAACGTAGATCTAGAGTATACCTTATATCACAATGAAAATAAAAACAATAAGGGTGTGCAATCCCATCAACGACAACGGCAAGTTGAGTGTAGATTGTAACCCTATATCATACTCTTAGTCGTTGTAGTAATATATGCAACATAAGACGTTGAAGTCGTCTAGGTTAATACATTGAATGTACCGTCAAGATCACAACAGAAAGAAAATGAAAATTCTATACTATATGCAATATGGCTTTATGGCTTTGTGTGTGAGTTTTTGCATAAAAGCTGGTTTTATTTTATTTTTCCTAGAACAATGGAATATCAAGAGTTTTCACTAAAAATTATCCAATATGACATGGTTCTGCCAAATGATGTATCATAGCCCACAAGTATCATAACTTGCCCATAAATTAGTTATGAGTCTGGTGTTGAGAGTTCACAGATAGATCCATGTCCAAAGGCTCAAATTGTCCATAACCGGGGACATAGCTAGTCGATTAGGCCTTAACTCTATAGGTTGTTGTACACTTTACCCACAAGAATCGTTCACTCCTTGTAAGTCCTTGCACTGTTGGGTGTTTGAGAACAGGATGAACGAGACATGGTTTTTCAAAGATTTCCTCTGACCACTATGTGGTGCCCATCCAATCCTATCGTCAACTACATTTGCTAGCATAGTCTCAGCCATAGTCACAACTAAGGTCAACCAAGCCAAAACCCATAGTGACTTGTAGTTGCACATGTAAGCTTCCGGGCAAGAAGTATTATTCCGTCTCTTTGAGTCCGGGTGAAGCTTTTCACAAGATGTCATGGCGCTTGTCCATGCATCCCGGCATCCACTCGTTCCTTCGGGGTGCCCATCTAAACCATCCTTCACCTAGTATTGTGTATTGAGAATCTTGTCTCGAGTCTCAAAGTCTTGAGGTCTTGAAGATGCAGGCCTTGAAGTTTCTTTCATGGAGCAGTCTCCTTTGATGTAGAGTCCTCATTCTCACACCACTCCCGAACACTCATACCAACCCCGTCTACTATAGTGTAGCCTTAAAAACAAATAACATCCCGGGGCTTGATAACAGGGTGGTGGGTTCCTACCTCGTGTTCTTTGGAACTACAAGAGTCAATATCACTACTAGAGGAAATGGTGAAATGGTGACACTAAATGAAATAAAAGCATAGGCATGAAAGTATGGTCAATTTGAACTTGCCTCGTAAGTTCATGAAGATAATATAGCTCCTAGAAATAACTTGATAGAACTATTCCTCACTTTTTGATGAAATCTATTATATGTTGGGGAACGTCGCATGGGAAACAAACATGGCATTCATAAGCATCCAATCTAGGAATCATTCTAACAATCAAGAAACAAAAGAAAGTGCTAAACACACTAGTGTTGAGATGAAGGAAATAATTAAAACAAAAGTTAAAAAAACAAAACTTTATCAAAGAAACCAGGAATAGTTTCCGTGTAAATAACCTATCATCAATAGAAACAAAACATTGAAAATAAAGACTCGATAGAAAATATTTTAGTAACTCATTTACTAGCGAAAATAATTACTTTTGATGAACAAGTAAAGAAACTACGATGAGTAACACACTAAACAATAAAAGTTTTTGTCCCACTAAGACTTAGTAGCAAACAAAACACTAAAATAATTAAATAACAGAAAACAAAATATAAAACAACTAATGTAACAGAAAGTATTTTTCTTACAGTTTTATTAGGAAATAGAAGTAATTGAACAGCCTTTATAAAATTCTACCTATGAACAATACTAAAAAACGAAACAAAAAATAATAAGAATTATTTTCAACTAGAAATAAAATTTTCTACTTTCAGATAAGAGAAACATAAAACCATGTTTCAAAAAGATAAAAGAAATAGTCTAAAACTATTAAAAACAACAAAGAAAAGACTAAAACAAAGAACTAAGTAAAACAATACTGTTTTTGCTAAAACCCTAATTGAAATTACCCTACAAATAAAATACTAAAGACTACTCGATAAACAATTCTACTAGAGACTAGAACCAAAAAGAATCAAATCAAAATCCATTTTTAAAATCAAGTTATTGCCAAATTAGTGTTTGAAGCAAAGTTATGCAAATTCAAATTAAAAAACTAAAATATGCAAACTTTTTTATTCCGACAAAAACTTCATAAATTTTTTGATCTAATTCAAAAAAATCACTTCAAAACAGAAAAATAGTAAAGTTTGTGAAAAACAAAAACCAACAAAGAAACAGAAGCTCAATGGTTTGGTTACATCCACATGGCGCGCTATGGTTCGTTGGGGATGTTCGGTGTGATGCTAAAATGGGAGAGTAGCTACTAATTAGGAGATTCAACGTGTGGGTGGTTAAGTCAAAGAAAACTGGCGGCCCGTTTCAGTCTAAATCAAAAAACAAACCGGCCTATTGAACAAAACATACTCCTTTGTTTAGAACTAATCATGGCCAACAATTAAAGATCGGGCGCCGAGGGGCTCACCATGGCGTTTGCGGGGGGGCAGTGGACGGAGAGGACGAGGAGGGTGGCTCGGGTCTAGTGGTGGCAATGGATACGACGATCTTCGGGCGTGGTGGAGAGGTCGAGGTGATGCAAACGTGGTTCACGGTGACGACGCTGCGATCAGGTGGCGATGTGAGTGGCTAGGGTGAGCGGAGGGTCAACAATGTCGGCGGTGGCGTTCGGGCAACTCCGGCAAGGTCGTACATGCAGCGTGGAGAGGGTTTACTCAGGGTTTTGCAATAATGGGAGTCTCGTGGCATCGGGTACTTATAGGGTTCTACTGTGGAACAGGGGCGAGGTCCTAGAAGGAAGGAATCGATGCAGGGTCCGTTGCCGACGCGGCTCTGACGACAGAAAGGAAGAAGGAAGAAGAAAGGCGGGTACAGGACTTGATCAAACGCGAGTCCCACATATCGGTGATGAAGACCAAATGGAAACAGGGCGGGGCGAGCGATTTGTTGTCGATTCGGGAGAGGGAGTCGGCTCGTGCGTTGGGCGTGCTCGCGTTCGTGGGCCATGTTGGTTGGCTATACGTTTCGGCCACTTTTCTTATTAAAATAAAAAACATAGAATGCTAAATAAAACAAAATGAAATGAAAATATTATGTGGGCATATAATAAGCCAAAAATTCAGGAAAACAAATTGCAAAACATGAACATATTTTCAAAGTCAAATAAATTCCGCAGAAATTCAAATAATGCAAACACTATTATTGTTGCATTTAAAAAAATAAAATATTTAAAATTTATTATTCTCCCGTTTTATATTGAAGGGAATCATTTTACCCTAGTTCCCATGTATTTTATTTTTGGAGAAAAAGAATTTGAAAATCACTCCAAAATGGCTTTGAATTTGAATTCCAAAACTTTTCCAAATCTCTTATATTTTTTCCTTTGATCAAATAAGTTTGAAATGCCTCTAATGTTAAAGTGTCGTATTACTCCTCTCATTCTAAATAATCTTCCAAGAATTTGAAATTTGGGAATTCAAATAACTTATGAACGAAAGTGGGTTTCAAAGATGACTTTCAAAATGATTCTTTCAAACTTCCAACTCTTTTTCTTAGAATTTTAAGAATTCATTTTATCTTCTCTCATGAAACTCATTGAGTTCCATAAAGTTTCCGGTTTGAGAATATTTCAAGTGAAATTCAAATTATGTTCAAATCCATTTTCACTTTTTAGTGGAAGAAGTCATATCATCTTCACTCTAGGGTTTTGGGATGAAATGAATTTGAATTCACTGAGGTTAGACTCCAAAGTAAAAGTTTGTAATGCCATTTCATTCCCTCTCATTCGGCTTTCGGAAAGTTTCAAATTTCCACTTAATTTCAAACAATTAATCACGAAACAATCAAACAAACAATCATAATCATTTATTTAATATAAAAATCCAAAAATTAGGATTCGGTCTACCTCCTTATGGACATGATGCCTATATACATGATCATTGTGGTGAATAAATATTGCATAACTATGCGCTTTTTTGTTAATTTCCCAATACTAATTTGTCTACCCATTGTATGCTTTCTTCGAGATTGAAGCCTCTAGGGACAACTATGGCCTTCGGGTCTCTTCAGAAATATATTTAAAATAAATATAAATATCTTTCTACCATTATTTATTTTATTTTTATTTTCAATTTGTATTTATCAAATTATCTATCTATCACTACTTACGCTTGCAACTGACAAGTTCAAGGGGATTGAGAACCATCTTGCGTGTGTTGGTTGCAAGTGTGTGCTCTTTTGTGTGTAGGCATTGAAGACAGGGAATTTAGTGGTCCGCCTATTGTTTAAATAACCTTGGTTCTCACTAAGGGAAACACTCAGTTTTACTGTGCGGCATCATCTCCTCCTCTTTGGGGAAAATGCCAACGCAATTCCCAAGTATCAGGAAGGATTTTTGGCATCGTTGTCGGGGGGTAATTCCAAATGCCTATCAAATGCCTTCTGACAAATTATTATTCACTTGTTATATTTTTATTAGATGTTATATTTTGCTTTCTATAAAAAACAAAAATACAAAATATTTATCTTTGCTAGTTTACGTGTTTGCTTGCTCGGAGTTGCTATCATGTCTGAGTTTGAAATTAATGGTGCTTACGCCTCTAGTGCCAAATATTTAGATTATCCAACTTCATTTTGTAATGAGAATGCTAACAGTAATTTTAACGAATCTTCCAGACAATAACTATTATAAAATTTTCTGGCGATTTAAGGGAATATGATTTTAGCGGGATGGATTTTCCTCATGACTATTACAACACTTGAAACTATGCATTATGCCTAGCTAGGGGCATAAAATGATAGCGCTTGTTAGGACGCAACCCAATGGTTATATTACTTTTATTTTTCTAATTTTTGTTTGTGTGAGTTAACATGATTATTTCTACTCGAATGATTGTGTTTTTATGTTTAAATTAGTCTGTGTGTCAAGTAAAGCCTTTGGGATGATTTGGATAATAAGTAAAATTGATACGGTGCAAAAATAGAAAAATTTACATCGAGTGCATAATTTCTCTGATTTTACTGGAAGGTATTTTGGATCTGATTTTTTGGAAATTTATTGGTATACAATTTACCCGGTTGTCCTAATTATTCGGAATTTTTGGTTACAACTATGATGTTTTTGTAGATCACTATAGACTATTCTGTTTTACATAGATTCTGTGTTTTGGTTGCATAGTTTGCTTATTTTGATGATGTTATGGATTATATAGGGGCATATAAGTTGTGGAGAAGTTATAATATATTATCTTATGCAATAATAAAATATGAATCAATTTATAACAGTACCTAAAGTTTATGGTTCGCCTATCATACTAACGGATCTCACGAGTTTTCTAATGAGTTTTGTCTGTTGAAGTTTTCAAGTTTTTGGTGCGATCATGATGGATGAAGGAATAACGAGTGAATAAGAGCCTAATCTTGGGGATGCCCAAGGCATCCCAACAAAAATTCTCAGAAGACTCAAGCGTCTAAGCTTGGGGATTCCCCGGAAGGCATCCCTCTTTCGTCGCAATCCATCGGTATGTCACTTGGAGCTACAATTTTATTAATCACATGATATGAGTTTTGCTTGGAGCATCATTTGTTTTAGTTTGATTTTGTTTTAGTTTTTCATCGTCATTGTTTGCTGGACACACCTACTTGATAGACACACATATTCACCATGATTTGTTAGAATACTCTATGTGCTTCACTTATATCTTTTGAGCTAAGCACTTGCTCTAGTGCTTCACTCATACCTTTTAGAGCACGGTGGCATATAGATTTATAGAAATATGAAATAATGGCACTCTTGTTCTTCACTAATTTTTTTAGAGTTTAATAAATGGTGATGGCAATTTGCATGGTTATAATACTAGTCCAGAAATAATAGGTATTCAAGGAGTGCATAACCAAAACCTTCATGTAGCACATAAAAGAGAAATTGTGAGTTAATGATGTTGATGTGGTAATATGAAAGGGTGTGGGTGCATGGTTGTTGGTTAGTATAAATATCAATAGTTAAAATATATTAACTTGATGTTCATCTAAATATTGGTCATGGCATGGTGATGATGTGTGAGCATTCTTATTCCTCGTTGAAATCCTAGTGTTGTTTAGGTTGGGGGCGCGCAATGGCTAACTCCTACCAACCTCCTCCCTAGGGGTATACGAGTGGTACTTTTCTTCAAGAGAGCTAATAAAGATTTTCAATAAGTATGTGACTTCTTTATGACTAATTTGACTCGACGGATGTACGCACTCTCACCTCCTCATATTTGCTAGCCTCTTCGAAACTATGCATTGCCCATTCTCACCTCGAGGATCAGTGCAAACTTCACCGGTTTATCCAAACCCCACGACATGATACACTCTATTGCACATAAGCCACGTTATATCTTCCTCAAACAGCCACTATACCTACCTATCATGGCATTTACATAGCCATTCCGAGATATATTGTCGTGCAACTTCCACCATTACATCATATGACTTGTGACTCATTGTCATATTGATTTGCATGATTATGTAGCTTACATAGTATTTGTGGCAAAGCCACGTTTCATCATTGTTTACATGTTATGACCAGAGGGGGTCGCGCCCTGATGGCTTGGTGCCACCTACCAGCTATGTTGGCCCTGTTCTTTGGCCTATAAATTCACATATATTCCAGAAACCCTAGAGAGCCTCGTGAAACACTTTTTGTGCCACTACAAGTATGTGCTCCGCCATGTGCCCATATGGAGCCCTATTTTGATGCCCTGTCGGGGGGGGATCGGTCACGGAGGGCCTCTACATTAACATCTACTGTTGTAGGATGGCCCAAAGACAACACATGTATCACAGACCTTTCGATGAATTTTTTTTGCAATGTGCATCATTGTGTGTGTGATGTAATAAGACAAAAAAGTGTGTGTGATGACGTAACATCACACACTTTTTGAAAAAAATAATTGTGTGCGATGTGCACAAATAGTTTTTGCAAAAATTGTGTGTGCGATTTTGCCTATTATTGCAAATGATTTGAAAAAATATAAACGTGTGTGATTCTTTGTACATGATTTTTAGGAATTGTGTGTGTGTGATGTACTTTATCATTTCACACAGTTATTATCATGCAACCATGTGTAATGCCATGCATATAGTTTTTTGCAAAAGTTGGGTGAGAGTGATGTAGCATATCATTGCACACGGTGATAAAAACGCGAACGTGTGTGATGCCTTGCACACGTTTGTTTTGCACACATTGTGTATGCAATGTAATATATCATCGCACACATTTTCATAGATGGGACCATGTGTGATGCATGAAATTATTATTTTTTGAAACAATAATGGTTTTCACGATATGTTTGAAGATGAACTCACATTTCCCTTTGCCTTTTGACTTTGAATTTGTTTCTACACTTAACATGCACCATAGAATCCTCCATGTTAAAATTGTGTGCTTTTTAGAGCTCATTTGCTATATTTGAGTGATTAAATGCAATTCCAGTCATTTAACTGATATAATTCAAATTCAAACTACGAGTGCATGAAACAATACGCAAAAATTATTTGAAAAATCATATTAAGGGTATTAAGTATATTTGTATGCCTCATAGAAGAAATGAATATAATTTTTTAAGACATATATGGCAATAATTAACTCCGAACATGGAGTTTATTGATATTGAATTTATAGAAATTGCAAATGAAGTCTAAAAAATATGAAAGTTGGCATAATGTCATGATATGACCTCACTATTATGTCATAAAAAAATTGAGAAGGTCTCACATTTTTTCATGTGCATACAACATCCAAGGAACAATCATGGTTTTGAGAGTGAATGCATCAAGTTGGTGGCGAACTTATATTTTCCTTTTTCATTTGACCTTGAATACATTTTTCTATGATTAAAATACACCATAGAATCATCCATACTATAATTTGACACTTTTCGAAGCTCATTGCCTATATTTGAGTCATTAACTACATTTATAGTCGTTTAATGGATACATTCGAATCTGAACTATGAGTACAGAAAATAGTATACAAAGATGGTTTGAAAAATCATATTTAGGGTAGTGAGTATATGGCATGCCTCATACAAGAAAGAAATATAGAATTCAAATTCTATGTGGCAAGAATCAACCGTGAACATGAAGTTTATTGCTATTTTAATTCTAGAAAATGTAAATGATATCTAATGAATACGGAACTTGGCATGGTGTCAAGATATGACCTTAGTATATTATAGTATAAATTTGAGAAGGTTTTCACAATTTTTTGTTGGTGTCACCGTAAAAATCAAATGGCAAGAAAGCACACATGTGTGTATTGAATTCTTATTGGTGAAGAGATTGTACCGTTGGACTGATGACATGGCATGAATCCATCCGTCCACACTCCACACCAAAGAAAAATATCTAGCTTTATCTCTTCACCATGTACTCTACCACATCCACACATATATCTAGCTAGCATCAATCAAACCTACTATAGAACCATGGACAAGACACGCACTTCTTCCATTCCAAGGCTGGAAGGCGGACGACATCTGCACCACACTCCGACTAGGAGCAGGACATAGCAGGGTTAGGAGCGCACGGCAGCCATGCGTGAAATGGGTGCGCTAGACACCATGGGCTCATTGTCGGGCGTACACGCGATCACGAGCACAAAGCGATCATACACCTCCGGGAACTCTATTTGGTGGCACAACTGCTTCAATGGGTTCTGCATCCCGGAAGGTAGCGTCATGGTGGTGCAGTTCATGGCCATTTAAGCTAGCTTCCCGTGTGTCTCTTTCCAAGAATCCATCCACCACGCTGGCTTCTAGATAGCTTGCCGGATAGTGCTAATCAAATCTTGTTTTTTCTATGTCTAAGTATGATGTCTCTAGCCATCTAATTGATTCTTCATTCTTCTCATCCATCAAGATTCAACAAGGCATCAAGCTAATCACAAAAACTCTCTTCTGAAGTCTTGAAATTTCTCTTGCAATCCTTTTTGAGAAAAATAATTATGCAAAACTAGTGTAAGAACTAATTTGAAGTAGGATACTTGAGTACGTAATATAAAAAGTTCATAAAAATAGAAATAAAATCCAAAAAATCCAAAAAACATGGTAGATGATTTAGTGCATGAGGTGCCCTCCAAATTTGAGCTCATTTGGACATATGAATAGCTGTCAGCAAAAAAGAAAAAATTGGGTTAGAACAACACATGAACATTTTACTTTTTTACGGACCCCAAATTTGTCATTTTTGCCGAGGGATACCGAGTTGTCCAAATGATCTGAAATTTGGAGCGCATCTCACGCACTAGATTCTCTACCATGCAAAAAAATGGAATTTGCTTTGATTTTTTTATTCACTCAAGGTTTAAATGAGCCTAGGCACCGAATTGTTGCTCTTTGTAATGATGTACTTTTTTACCTTGTCACCCTTTTCTCTTAGTTTTTAACGATGAGGTACAATAAGAAATCTGAGAAGGTTTGGTCATTGATGTCATCGATGAAGAAGATACTGATGATGCTTTATGATGTAATTAGATGTGATTTTTAGTTGTATGTGTTGGCTGTCGTGTGATATGAGATAGTACATTTGTAGTTCTGTATGTTGTATGAGAAAGCTTGAAAAGAACTCATATAGTGGATTTTGAATGTGCATTTTGTGTTATGCTTGTTTGTGAAAACGTGATCATAATAAATTAGTTACTCTGTAGTTAATTTTAGGACTAATTAACGCATCGTTAATATCACATTGCACACAGTTTTTTGGATCCAATTGTGTGTGATGGCATTTACATCATACACCATTTTTTATTAGTAATCTTATGCAATGATTCGTGCATTAGATATATCTTTCTTGAAATAACAGTATGTGATGTTAATCCAAATTGCACACAATTTTTGTGTTGAATTATGTGTGATGTATGGAAAATCACAAACAGTTCTGGTAGCGTGTGCGATGGAACCCCCCCCCCCCCCCGCGCGCACTATCGCCCAAACAGTCAAGGTGACGGTTTGAAACTGTGTCACTGAAAGGGGTTAAAAACCGTTTTCTTAGGACGTTGCTACACTAGTGCTTTCTACTCCCATGGTGATGTGTGAGTAGTTCACCACATACCTACGGGTCTGTAGTTAGTACCTAGATGGTTGTCTCTCTATATGTGCCTCATTGGCAAGATCACCGCGATTCTCACAGTGATCTATCTTATGTAATCACTTTTTGCGATGTGTTTTTTGGGATCCGATGAATTGTGGGTTTATGTTCAGATTATCGATGGATAAATATTTGAGTCTTCTCTGAATTCCTATATGCATGATTATTATAACTTCATAATTCTCTCTGATCTATCAGTTTGGTTTGGCCAACTACATTGATTTATCTTCACTAGAAGAGGTGCGTTGTAGTGGGTTCAATCTTGCGGTGCTCAATCCCAGTGATAGAAAGGGACATAACATGTATTGTATTGCTGCCATTAAGGGTAAAATGATGGGGTTCATTCATATTAATTCGATTTACTTACTACATCATGTCATCATCCTCCAAGCATTACTCTATTTTTACTTAATACTCTAGACGCATGCTGGATTGAGGTCGATGGGTGTAGTAAGTGTAGTAGATGCAAGCAGGAGTTGTTGGAAATATGCCCTAGAGGCAATAATAAATTAGTTATTATTATATTTCCTTGTTCATAGTAATCGTTTATTATCCATGCAAGAATTGTATTGATTGGAAACTCAAATACATGTGTGGATACATAGACAACACACTATCCCTAGTGAGACTCTAGTTGACTAGTTCGTTGATGGTCAAGATGGTCAAGGTTTCTTGTCCATAGGCAAGTGTTGTCACTTGATAACAGGATCACATCATTAGAGGAATCATGTGATGGACAAGACCCAAATTATAAACGTAGCATGTGATCGTGTCATTTTGTTGCTATTGTTTTCTGCGTGTAAAGTATTCATTCCTATGACCCTGAGATCATGTAACTCACTGACACCGGAGGAATACCTTGTGTGTATAAAATATCACAACGTTACTGGGTGACTATAAAGGTGCTCTACATGCATCTCCGAAGGTGTCTGTTGAGTTAGCATGGATCAAGACAGGGATTTGTCACTCCGTGTGATGGAGAGGTATCTCGGGGCCCACTCGGTAATACAACATCACAAACAAACCTTGCAAGAAATGTGTCTAATGTGTTAGTCATGGTATCTTGTATTACAGAACGAGTAAAGAGACTTGACGATAACGAGATTAAAGTAGGTATAGGGATACCGACGATCGAATCTCGGGCAAGTAACATACCGAAGGACAAAGGGAATGACATACGGGATTATATGAATCCTTGGAACAGAGGTTCAACCAATAAGATCTTCGTAGAATATTTAGGATCCAATATGGGCATCCAGGTCCCGCTATTGGATATTGACCGAGGAGTGTCTCGGGTCATGTCAACATAGTTCTCGAACCCGCAGGGTCTGCACACTTAAGGTTCGATGGTGTTTTAGTATAGTTGAGTTATATGTGTTGGTGACCGAAGGTTGTTCGGAGTCCCAGATGAGATCACGGAGGTCATGAGGGTTTCCAGAATGGTCTGGAAATGAAGATTGATATATAGGAAGTTGGTGTTTGGATTCTGGAAAGTTTTCGGGCATTGCACGCAGTGTACCGGGAGTGACTAATGGGTTCCGGGGGCCCACTGGGTGGGACCACCACGCCCCAAGGGGTCCACGTGGTTTATTGACTAAGGTATAATGGGCTGATAAATTCATCCAAGGAAATCCCATGAGGAAAAAGTGGAAAATCCAAAAGAGGTGGGAAAATAAGGAAGGAGTCCTAATCCAAGTGGGGTTGGCGAAGGACTCCTCCCTCCCACTTCGGCCGACCCAAGGAGGCCACCTTTGGCCGGCGTCATAGGGCTTTGCCCCATCCCTTGGCTACTCCTATATATACTAGAGGTTTAGGGCTGTTTGAGACACAACTTTGCCACGTCCAACTCAAACCTACACCTCGTAGTTCTTCCTCTAGATTAGATTTCTGCGGAGCTCGGGCGGAGCCCTACAGGGATAGATCATGACCAACACCGGCGCGCCGTCACGGTGCCGGAGAACTCATCTACTTCTCTGTCTCTCTTGATGGATCAAGAAGGCCGAGATCATCATCGAGTTGTACATGTGCTGAACGCGGAGGTGTCGTTCGTTCGACGCTAGATCGGGACGGATCGTGGGACAACTGTGATTTGAAGCACGAAGCTGTACCACTACGTCAACCGCGTTTCTTAATGCTTCCCGCTTAGCGATCTACAAGGGTAAGTAGATCTAATCTCCTCTCGTAGATGAACATCACCATGATAGGTCTTCGTGTGCGTAGGAATTTTTTTGTTTCCCATCCAACGTTCCCCAACAGTGGCATCATGAGCTTGGTTCATGCATAGATGTTATCTCGAGTAGAACACAAAAGTTTTTGTGGGCGTTGATGTTTGATTTGCTTCCCTCCTTAGTATTTTCTCGATTCAGCAGTATTGTTGGATTAAAGCGGCCTGGACCGACATTACTCGTACGCTTACGAGAGACTGGTTTCATCGACTAACATGCAACTCGTTGCATAAAGATGACTGGCGGGTGTCTATTTCTTCAACTTTAGTTGATTTGTATTTGACCGAGGCGGTCCTTGGAGAGAGATTAAATAGAAATTTGCACATCACTGTTGTGGTGTTTGCGTAAGTAAGATGCGATCATACTAGATACCCATAGCAGCCACGTAAAACATGCAACAACAAATTAGAGAACGTCTAACTTATTTTTGTAGGGTATGCTTGTGATGTGATATGGCCAAAGACATGATGTGATATATTGGATGTATGAGATGATCATGTTGTAATAGTTAACATTGACTTGCACGTCGATGCTACGGCAACCAGCAGGAGCCATAGGGTTGTCTTTAAACTAACGTTTGTGTTTGCAGATATGTTTACTATATTGCTAGGTTGTAGCTTTAGTAGTAATAGCATGGATAGCACGAAAAATCTCGATGGAGGCATGATGATGGAGATCATGGTGTGGCGCCGGTGACAATGAGGATCATGCCGGTGCTTTGGTGATGGAGATCAAGAAGCACAAGATCATGGTCATATCATGTCACTTATGAATTGCATGTGATGTTAATCCTTTTATGCACCTTATCTTGCTTAAAACGACGGTAGCATTATAAGGTGGTCCCTCACTAAAATTTCAAGATGTAATTGTGTTCTCCCCAACTCTGCACCATTGCGACAGTTCGTCGTTTCAAGACACCACGTGATGATCGGGTGCGATAGACTCAACGTTCACATACAACGGGTGCAAGATAGTTGCACACGCGGAACACTCGGGTTAAACTTGACGAGTCTAGCATGTGCAGACATGGCCTCGGAACACAAGAGACCGAAAGTTCGAGCATGAATCGTATAGTTGATATGATTAGCATAGAGATGTTTACCACTGAAACTATACTCAACTCATGTAATGATCGGACTTGAGTTGGTGGATTTGGATCATGCACCACTCAAATGACTAGAGGGATGTATGTTTTGAGTGGGAGTTCTTAAGTAATATGATTAATTGAACTAATTATCATGAACATAGTCAAAATGTCTTTGCGATTTATGATGTAGCTTGCGCTATAGCTCTACTGTTTTTATATGTTCCTAGAGAAAATTTAGTTGAAAGATGATAGTAGCAACTTTGCGGACTGGGTTTGTAAAACTGAGGATTGTCCTCACTGCTGCGCAGAAGGCTTATGTCCTTAATGCACCACTTAGTGTGTTGCACCTAGAGCGTCGTCTGTCGATGTTGTGAACATCTGACATACACGTTTTTTATGACTACGTGATAGTTCAGTGCGTAATACTTAATGGCTTAGAAGCAAGGCGCCGAATATGTTTTGAAACGTCACGGAACATAACATATGATCTAAGAGATTAGATTGAGATTTCATGCTCGTGCCCTTGTTGAGAGGTATGTGACCTCCGACAAGATTATTTGTCTACAAAGTAAAGGAGAAAAGCTCAATCGTTGAGCATGTGCTCAGATTGTCTGAGTACATCAATCACTTGAATCAAGTGGGAGTTAATCTACCACATGAGATAGTGATGGTTCTCCAAAGTCACTGCCACCTAGCTGCTAGAGCTTTGTGATGAACTATAACATATCAACGATGGGTATGATGATCCTTGAGCGATTCGCAATGTTTGACACTGCGAAAGTAGAAATCAAGAAGGAGCATCAATTGTTGATGGTTAGTAAAACCACTAGTTTCAAGAAGGGCAAGGGCTAGAAGGGATACTTCATGAAACGGCAAACCGGTTGTTGCTCTAGTGAAGAAACCCAAGATTGAACCCAAACTCTAGGCTAAGTGCTTCTGTTATAAGGGGAACGGTCACTGAGGCGGAGCTACCCTAGATACTTGGTAGATAAGAAGGCTGGCAAAGTCGACAGAAGTATATTTGATATACATGATATTGATGTGTATTTTACTAGTACTCCTAGTAGCACGAGGTTATTAGATACCGGTTCGGTTGCTGTCGTGGTTTTGTCATGGCAGATATTCTCGTGAAAGAACTTAGAGATGGAGCCATCGCACCTTGGTGGCGACTCGAAGGGGGTGAGCGAAAAAGGCATTCAGATTTACCCAGGTTCGGCCCCTCGTGTGGATGTAAAAGCCTACGTCCGGCTTTGCGTAGATTGATGATGGTTTCGGTTACAAGGAGGGCGTAATTCGCCCGACCTAGCTCTTGATAATATCTAACTTGCCTCACCTTCCCCCGGGACCCGCCTTTATATACAGGTCGAGTCCCTGGGGTTTTAGAAGAGTCCTGGCCATGCTACCTATCGTAGCTTTCCCTATCTCTAAGTCACCGTGTCATCCAAGATCAGGAACTCCTTTGGTAGTCTATCACCCCCGTAGCTTCTCGAACCGCCATCCAGCTTCCGGGCCAAGGGCCGCAATCCTAATGTTGAGTCGCCCCTTTGATGACCCAGCCCACCAAGGGTAGGTTACCCGCAGGTAATATCCCCAACATTAGACCCCAGATTGTCTTGAATTCATTCACGTCAATAAACCTTCACCCATTTGGAGCGACTCATACCATGCTTGCCTTTCGACAAACGATAAGTCGCCATTCGTTCGTGAATTTATTTGACCCGTCGGGTAATCTTTGATGACATCACTTTATCCCCTTAATCCCGCGGTTTTTCATGCCATAACTACCCAACGGATCTTTTGCTCCGAATTTACTTATCCCGGAAACTTAGGCGCCATTATTGCAGATTCTGACTTGTTGCCTCGATCTCTGCTCTGACTGCCTTGATTCCCGTTCTGGCCGCCTTGATTCCCGTTCTGGCCCTATAAATAACCACAGGAGAAATGGGGGGGCACCGTCACCTACCCCCACCTCGGCCTTCATCTTCCTGGCACACTTCGTCTTCCTGCGCCAGCGCCTCGGCGTCGTCACCGGCTGATGTTTGCTGTGTATCCCTTGCAATGGCACCAGAAATAGTTGTGTCGATGGCACTAGGAATCCTTCAGCTACGGCTACGCCTTAAGGGACTTCCTAGGCAAGTATGCAAAGGATTTCCCCCGTGGCCTTGGAGCCTTGCGTTGGTGTTCCCTCGAAGCGGAAAGGGTAATGTAGCACAGCGGCGGTAAGTATTTCCCTCAGTTCGAGAACCAAGGTATCAATCCGGCGGAAGAGTATCTCACCAACCTGCACAAACACAAAAGCTTGCACCCAACGCTATGAAGGGGTTGTCAATCCCTTATAGATTGTTTGCCAAGTGAGAACTGAAAGCAACAAAGTAACAAAGCAAAGTAAAAGCGGACATGTAAACGATGGATGTGAATAGACCCGGGGGCCGTAGTGTTTACTAGTGGCTTCTCTCATGAAAGCAAGTAGACGGTGGGTGAACAAATTACTGTCGAGCAATTGATAGAACTGTGCACAGTCGTGACGATATCTATGCAATGATTATTTCTATAGGCATCACGTCCGAAACAAGTAGACCAATACTTTCTGCATCTACTACTATTACTCCACACGTCGACCGCTATCCAGCATGCATCTAGTGTATTAAGTCCATAAGAACAGAGTAACGCCTTAAGCAAGATGACATGATGTAGAGGGATAATCTCAAACCAATGATAAAAACCCCATCTTTTTACCCTTGATGGCAACTGCTTGATGTGTGCCTTGCTGCCCCTACTGTCACTGGGAAAGTTCACCACATGGCAGAACCCAAAACCAAGCACTTCTCCCATTGCGATAATCAAAGATCTAGTTGACCAAACAAAACCCAAGACTCGGAGAGACTTACAACGATATCAAATCATGCATATAAGAAATCAGCAAAGACTCAAATATATATCATAGATAATCTGATCACAAGTCCACAATTCATCGGATCTCGACAAACACACCGCCAAAGAATATTACATCGGATAGATCTTCATGAAGATCATGGAGAACTTTGTATTGAAGATCCAAGAGAGAGAACAAGCCATCTAACTACTAACTACGGACCCGTAGGTCTGAAGTGAACTACTCACGAGTCATTGGAGGGGCGATGATGATGTTGAAAAAGCCCTCCAACTCCAAAGTCCCCTCCGGCAAGGTGCCGAGAAGTGTCTCCAGATGAGATCTCGCGGAAACGGAAGCTTGCGACGGCGAAAAAGTATTTTTGCGGCTCCCCCGATTTTTTGCGGAATATTTGGGAATTTATAGGCCAAAAACCTAGGTCAGGGGGCGGCCAGGGAGGCCACAAGCCTGCCCACCGCCGCCTCTCCCCCTGGTGGCGGAGTGGGGCTTGTGGGCTCCCTGGAGCCCACCTGGCTTTGCCCAAAAGCCCCCTAGACTTCTTCCGTTCGGGGAAATATCATTTCGGGGTTTTTCTTCCGTTTGGACTCCGTTCCAAAATCAGATCTAAAAAGAGTCAAAAACACGGAAAAAACACGATCTGGCACTTGGCACTGAATTAATAAGTTAGTCCCAAAATGATATAAAAAGGTACATAAAACATACAAAGAAGGCAAGATAACAGCGTGAAACCATCAAAAATTTTAGATATGTTTGAGACGTATCAAGCATCCCCAAGCTTAACTCCTGCTCGTCCTCGATTAGGGAAGTGATAAGAATGAATATTTGATGCTTTCATGCTACCTAGCATAGGTGTCCTTTGTAATTCCTCTTATGTGACGTGAATGTACAGATCCATTAGATTCAGAACAATAGTTTGCTATTGACGTGGAAATAATAATAATTCAAGCAAACTAGCAAAGTAATCATGAACTTTCAAAATAACAAGGCCAAAAGAAAGTTATCCCTACAAAAGCGTATAGTCTGGCTATGCTCTATCATCATTGCACAACGAATTTAAATCATGCACAACCCCGGTATAGGCCAAGTAATTGTTTCACACCTTTACTTTCTCAAACATTTTCAACTCTCACGCAATACATGAGCGTGAGCCATGGTTATAGCACTATAGATGGTGTGGAATGTGGTGGGGGTTGCAAGACAAAAAGGACAAAATAGTCACATTAACTAGGCATATCAATGAGCTTTGGAGATGCTCATCAATAGATATCAATGTGAATGAGTAGGTATTCCATACAAATGATGCACTAGAGCTACAAGTATGTGAAGCTTCTGAAAGAAAACTAGTGGGTGTGCATCCAACTTGCTTACTCACGCAGACCTAAGGCAATTTTGAGGAAGCCTATCATTGGAATATACAAGCCAAGTTATATAATGAGAATTTCCCAATAGCTATATGGTGGTGACAAAACGAGAGACTCTCAATCATGAAGATCATGGTGCTCAAAATACACAAGTGTGGAAAAAGTGGTTGCATTGTCCCTTCTCTCTTTTTCTCTCATTTTTTTGGTGGGACCTTGGGCCTCTTTTTTTTGGGCTTCTTTGGACTCTTTTATTTCCTCACATGGGACAATGCTACAATAATGATGATCATCACACTTTCAACTCAAAACTTAGAGCAATTATGACTCTATATGGAATGCCTTCGGTAGTGTACCGTGGCAATGATCTAGCATGGCATAGACATCAATGGAAACATCATGCTAGCTATCTTACGATCGTGCAAAGGCAATGTAGACGTGGTGGCACATATCATGGTGGTAGTTGCATGGCAATATATCTCGGAATGACTTTGAAAAAGCCATAGTAGGTAGGTATGGTGGCTGTATTGAGGGAGGCTAATGGTGGGTTTTGTGCACCGACAAAAGTTGCACGGCCCTAAGAAGATAGTGATGGTGGAAGGTGAAAGTGCATCTAAACCATGGACTCAACATTAGTCATGAAGAACTCATATACTTGTTGCAAAAGTTTTATTAGTAATCGAAACAAAGCATTCAACGCTTACTCTTAGGGGAAGGGTTGGTAGGTATAAACCATCGCGCGATCCCGACCGCCACGCAAAGGATGACAATCAATAGACTAATCATGCTCAGATTTCATCACATAGCGGTTCACCATACGTGCATGCTACGGGAATCACTAACTTCAACACAAGTATTTCTAGATCCACAAAACCTTACTAGCATGACTTCAATATTACCATAACCACAACTCAAAACTAATTGAGATGAATCAAACTTCTCTAACTATTCAATGCACATGAAGGTGGAAGTTTTCGTACCCCTTTGGATAACTAACCCTTTTGAGACTACTTTCAAAGCATAGATCAACTACCAAGCCACGCACTTCTATGTTCTAAAAGATATAAGTGAAGCACATAGAGAAAAAGTATCTAGCACAAAAGATATAAGTGAAGCACATGTGAGCTAAATTGTCTACCAAAAGATATAAGTGAAGCTCGACAAAATCACGGTGTGTGCATGTCTCTCTCTCTTGGTGTGCAGCAAGGATGATTTTTTCACAACAAAAATAAAAGACTCCTACGAAACAAGACGCTCCAAGCAAAAACACATAACATGTGGTGAATAAAAATATAGCCCCAAGTAACGTTACCGATGGATTGAAGACGAGAGAGGGGATGCCTTCCCGGGGCATCCCCAAGCTTAGGCTTTTACGGCATCGTTGAATCTCTTGGGGTGCCTTGGGCATCCAGAAGCTTGAGCTCTTGCCTCTCTTTATCTCTTTGTCCATAAGAACTTCACCCAAAACTTGAAAACTTCACAACACGAAACTTAAACAGAAACTCGTGATAACATTAGTACAAGAAAGCAAACCACCACTTCCTTAGGTACTGTAGCAAATTCAAATTCTACTTGTGCTGATGTTGGGTTACTGTACTTTCAATCTTCCATGGCTAATACCCCCCGATACTATCCATAGTTTCATCAAAATAAGCAACCAACACAACAAAAACAGAATCTGTTAACAGCAGACCAGTCTGTAGCAATTTGTATGTTTCGTATACCTGTGGTACTTCACAAATTCTGAAAACTTACGACAGTCTGAAGAAATCGCGTAGCAATCAGCAGAAAGAAGAATCAACTAAAAAGCTCTTACAGAAAAAAAAATCTTTTCGTGAGCAGAAAGTAACTGTCTTTTCTAGCATGACCAAACGATGATCCCCAAGACTAATCATAACGGTTTTGCTTGGCACAAATGCAAAAAGAAACACAAAAAACACAATCATAACAGAATTATGAAAGTGTGGAAAACACAAAACACAAAGAAAAAGGTTATATTCGTAGGGTTGCCTCCCAACAAGCGCTTTTGTTGAACGCCCTTAGCTAGGCACTACTGAAATTCAGAAATTTGCCGTCTGCCATGGCGGACGGCAAAGGGGGGAACCAGGGACGGCAAAGCCTTTGTCTTCGGTCAGCAGACGGCAAATTAGACGGCAAAAAAATCCGGTGAAGAGGTTCTTTGCCGTCTGCTTTTTTAAAGCGGACGGCAAAGAATCTTTTCCATGAGGGGGCAGACGGCAAATTAAATGGGACGGCACATACTGCAACGGCCCCGTTAAGTGTTAATGGCAGGCCTCTCTCTTTGCCGTCTGCCATCGCCCCTTTGCCATGTGGGGGGCACACGGCAAAGAGGGGAGAGAGAGGGGGCTAATTCCCCCCTTTGACGTCTGCCATCCCCCTTTGCCATGTGGGGGCAGACGACAAAGAGGGGAGAGAGAGGGGGCTGATTCCCCCCTTTGTTGTCTGCCATCCCCCCTTTGCCATGTGGGGGCAGACGGCAAAGAGGGGAGAGAGAGGGGGTTGATTCCCCTCTTTGCCGTCTACCATCCACCCTTTGCCATGTGGGGGCAGACGGCAAAGAGGGGAACCAGCCCCTTTTTAATTTATTTTTTATTATATCCAGCATTTTTAACAATAATCAGGATATATATATATATATATATATATATATATATATTTGACATAAATAAATTTCTTTCCATACTCATAACCATATTAAAATAACTCTCATCCATAGTGCATACATATTATGCAAGTTGCATCCGTACCAAACCATATATTACACCAGTTTCATCCAAATGCATACAAAGTTTCATATATATCCATATACTACAATAGTTTCAATACAAGCCATGGTACAAGAAATCATCTTCAAGCATTCCATCAATATAATCCAAGCTTCCCGTGAAGTGAATGTAATCTGCAAAATGACAAATAAGAAAGTTAGAAGAATAATACTAGATGAAGAAGTGTATATATGTTATTTCAGAGAGAAATTAGCTAAGTATAGGCCATTTTTGAGCTCACTAAGCTAATTATGTCATTTAGGTGGAACCCTAGCTAACTATAGGTCGTTTCGGAGCTAACTTGGGTAAAATAGGTCATTCCGGAGCAAACTATGCTCATTAAGCCATTTTGGATCTAGCTAGGCTAATTATAGGCCATTTAATACCTAAGTTAGGGGGAATAGGTCATCTTGTAGCTACGTAAGCCTTATTATGTCATTTAGGAGAGAACTTAGCTAACTATAGGTATTTTTTATTAAATAGGTCATTTCGGAGCTAACTAAGCTAATTATGTCATTTCGTAGGATAATTAGCCAATTTAGCCTTTCTTGGATGAGTCTAAGCTACGTAGAAGAAGAGAAAGAGAAGAAGAAGTAAATGAAGGAGGAGGAGGAGAAGGAGAAGGAAGAGGAGAAGAAGAAGAAAAGAAGAAGGAGAAGGAGAAGGAGGAAGAAGGAGGAAGAAGAAGGAGAAGGAGGAGCTCCTTCTCGTTCTTCTCCTCCTTCTTCTCCTGCTTCTTATCCTCCTCCTTCTCTTCTTCTTCTTCTCTTCTTCTTCATCTTCCTTCCTTTCATTTTTCCTCTTTCTTCTCTTCTTGTCCCCTTCTTCGGGCTAAATTGGCTAAGAATGCCTTTTTGGAGCTAATTGTGTCATTTCGAGGATAATTAGCTAAGTATAGGTCATGTTTTATTAAATAGGCCATTTTGGAGCTAAGTAAGCTAATTATGTCATTTAGGTGGACTAACTATAGGTCGTTTCAGAGCTAACTTGGGTAAAATAGGTCATTCCGGAGCAAACTATGCTTATTAAGCCATTTTGGATCTAGCTAGGCTAATTATAGGCCATTTAATACCTAAGTTAGGGGGAATATGTCATCTTGCAGCTATGTAAGCCTTATTATGTCATTTAGGAGAGAACTTAGCTAACTATAGGTCATTTTTTATTAAATATGTCATTTTGGAGCTAACTAAGCTAATTATGTCATTTCGTAGGATAGTTAGCCAATTTAGCCTTTCTTGGATGAGTCTAAGCTACGTAGAAGAAGAGAAAGAGAAGAAGAAGTAAATGAAGGAGGAGGAGGAGGAGGAGGAGAACGCAGCTCGTGCAGTGTTTTTGACAACTCTACCTTTGATGAAATTCATCTTGCCTTTTCTGAACTTATGGTCGGGATCGAATTGTCTATGCATGTCGAAGCAAGAATACTTGCGACCAGCCTGCAACCAACGGAACTTAAGAGCTGCCTTGCATGTGGTGCACGGGAACCTTCCATGCACACACCAGCCAGCGAATAGCACAAACAACGAATAATCATGCATCGAGTACATGTACCTCACATGCATTTTGAAATTTGTTTTGGTAGCCGCGTCGTAGGTCTTGATCCATTATCCCAGGCTTCTTGCAACTCATCCTTAAGCGGTTGCATGTACACATTCATATTCTTCCCTAGATAGTTGGCTCCTGGAATTATCAACGTCAGGAAAATGTTATTTCTTTTCATAATCTCTCCGGGTGACAAATTTAGTGGAATGACAAATACAGGCCAACAACTGTATTGGGCTTCCGTCATACCATACACATTGAACCCATCCGTGCTGATGGCAACTCTAGGTTGCCTTGGATCTTCTGATTTATCCTTATGTAATGCATCGAAGTGCCTCCACGCAAAACCATCTGAAGTGTGTACCAGCATCTTGTTCCCATCCGCATCTAGTTTGGTTCTTTTGCCCAATTTGTGTCATGTCATCTGTCTGGCCGTCTCTTTGACCATGAAAAGACGTTGAAGTCTTGGTACGATTGGCAGATACCGAAGAGCACTAATGGGGATTTTGGTCTGATTCTTCTCACCCATGCTGTTGTCTACCACAATATACCTGGAAGAATTGCAAATGGGGCAATAGTTCAAGGACGCATACTCAAGCCTAAATAAGGCACATCCATTCTCACACGCATGTATCTTCTCATAGGGCATCTTAAGTACACGGAGGATTTTCTCTGACTGGTACAGGTTTGCAGGTAGTACATGGCCTTTGGAGCGTCCAAATATCGTCATCATCGCGTTGTAGCATTCTCTGCCTAGGTTGAATTGAGCCTTCAGAGCCATTACTTGCGCGATGGCATCCAGCTGACAAAGCTCAGTCTGCTCGTGGAGAGGACGTTTTGAAGACTCCAACATTTTACAGAAGGCCTTTGCAGATTCCTCCATCTCATCGTCCGAATCCCGAGCATCATCAAAGTCTTGCACCATGTCTTCAATCCCAGTACCATGCTCGTCGTTGCGACGATGAATCACCTCAGCTCTGGCACGTTGGTCAGACTCACCATGAAAAGTCCACACCGTATAATTAGGCGTAAAACCCCACTTCTGCAGGTGTTTACCCATTTCAAACTCGGTCTGCTTTTTCCAGTTGTCGCAGTTGGGACAGGGGCACCATGTTTTTTGCTGGCCATTTGCAAATGCGGCTCTCACAAACCCCCTGGTTTTTGTTAACCATTCATGGGTCATGTCTTTCTGACTAGGGTGACCAGTGTACATCCAAGCACGATCACTCATGTTTCCTAGCTACCTATGGGGGCACAAGAAATAAATATATAATTCATCATCTATATTCATACGCTAATCAAGTTTGTCAGTTTCATTACATCCATGCAACCTACACGCTAATAGGTAAAGATAGGTCCTAATCCCACCCGAGTATGTGTAGATTGGGTTCATTTTCCCATGCTTTGCTCCAGATGCGACGCAGCATTTCGGCAGCACCTCCCCGCTGTTCTCCTGATACATGTCTCGGCAATAAGCAGAGAGGATGTGTACCCAGAGAACAACAGGGGAGGCACTGACGAAATTCCGCATCGGATCCGGAGCAAAGCATACGGGAAAACAAACCAAATCTACACATACTCGGGCTGTCCATGGATAATGTTGGACAATTCGAAAGGATGGCGGTTATAAATATGCAAAAAAATGCATATTTATAGATGTCTCCCTTTCAAACGGGAGACGCATATTGGTCACGCATACTCATGATTGAAGAAACCTATAGCTAGCAAGTTTCATCGGCACGAAGACCGGAACATAGCAAATTAAGGGGTAGGAGGAGAAGTCATTTGTGCTCAGCAACAAACGCAGGGGCGGAGCTCGTCCAACGCACGTGGAGGTCGTCGAACAACTGCACATTGAAACTCACACGATCAACACAAATATGATGTTTTTATAATTAACATAATCGTAAAATATGTGGCCTAACTCATAATTTACAAAACTATGACCCCCCTCGGCTTAGTGGCGTCGATGGTCGGTGGTCTCGGGTGTCGGTCGCGTCGATGGTCGGTGGTGTCGGGTGTCGGTGGCGTCAGGGGTCGGCGGTTAGTTGTGTCGGTGGTCAGGGGTCAGTGTCGTCGGGGGTCGAGGGTCACTGGCGTCGGGGGTTGGGGTCTTTTCGGTCAACAAGAGGCCGAAGAGGTGTCGGGGGTCGGGGTTGGGGGTCAGGGATAGGGGGTCAGAGGTCGAAGGTCAGTGGCGTCGTGGGTCGGGGTTGGGGGCGAGGGTCAGTGGCGTCAGGAGTCGAGGGTCAGTAGCGTCGGGCGTCGGGGGTTGGGGGTCAAGGGTCAGTGGCGTCTGGAGTCGAGGTTCAATGGCGTCGGGCGTCGGGGGTCGGCGGTTAGTGGAGTCGGGGTTTGGGAGTCGGGGGTCGGGGGTCGACGCTCAGTGGTGTCGGGCATTGGGGGACGGGAGTCGGGTGTCAGTGGCGTCGGAGGACGGGGGTCGAGGGTCAGGGGTTGGTGGCGTCGGTCGTCCTGGGCCGGGGGTCGGGGTCCTTTTCTTTCTTCTTCTCCTCTCTCCTCTTTTTCTTCTTCTTCTTCTTCTTCTTCATCTTATTATTATTCGTCTTCTTCTTTTTTCTCCTCCTCCTCCTCCTCCTCTTCTTCTTCTTCTTCTTCTTCTTCTTCTTCTTTCTTTTATCTTTCTCCTCCTCTCCTCTTTCTTCTTCTTCTTCTTCTTCTTCTTCTTCTTCTCCTTCTTCTTCTTCTTCTTTCTTTTATCTTTCTCCTCCTCTCCTCTTTCTTCTTCTTCTTCTTCTTTCTTCTTCTAGTTTATTATTCTCTTATTTTCTTCTAAGTTTTTTTTCTATCTATTTTTTTCTTTTCTATCTACTTTTTCTACTTAATAAACTAACTATCTAATTTAACATAAAAAACAGAAAAAACAACTAACTATCCAATTTAACAGAAAAAACACAAAATAAACTAACTATCTAAATTAAAAGAAAAAACAAGAAATAAATCAAAAAAGAAAAAAAAACCTTACCTGCGCAGGGGCAGTGGGCGGCCGGGGCGGAGGGCAGTGGGAGGAGGGGAGGGCGAGCTCCGGCCGTGGGCGGTGCGGAGGAGGTGCGGGGGGAGGAGGGGGGGCGAGCTCTGGCCGCGCGGTGGTGGTGGGCCGGAGCGGCTCCGGTGGTGGCGGCGGCGGCACTCGGGTGGGAAGGGCGCGTGGAGGACGGGAGCGGGGGAGGAGTTGCGCGGGGAGGAGGGGAGGGCGAGCTCCGGCCGCGCGGCAGTGGTGGGCCGGAGCGGCTCCGGTGGTGGTAGCGGCGGCGCTGGGGTGGGCAGTGCGCGGGAAGGAGGGGCGCGGGGAGGAGGGGCGCGGCGAGCTCCGGTGGTGGTGGCGGCGGCGCTGGAGTGGGAAAGGGGCGCGCGCGAGAGGCGGGAGGTCGAGGGGAGCGGCTGGGGTGGAATGTGTCGTTAGGGGAGCGGGGGTGGGGGCTGGGCGCCGTTAGGGGGAGCTCCCCTTTGCCGTCTGCAAAGGCTGGGAGGCAGACGGCAAAGGGGTGGGTGGGGTGGGGCGGGAGTTGACCGTTAGGGTGGGCCCCGTTGTCGTCCGCATGCTCTTTGCCGTCCGCCTGTAGGGCCTTTGCCATGCGTCAGCAGACGACAAAGAGGTGGCAGACGGCAAATAAAACCTTTGCCATCGGCAACCTCTTTGTCGTCCGTTTTGTACCAACTGACGGCAAAGAGGATCTTTGCCATGCGTCAGCAGACGGCAAAGGCACGGCAGACGACAAATTTATCAATTCCAGTAGTGAGGCATTGATTTCAATGATTCTCACACAAAAGACAAGAATTGAAGCACAAGGAGAGCATCAGGGAGCATATGGCTAGCACATTTAAGTCTAGCCCACTTCCTATGCATAGGGATTTTGTGAACAAACAACTTGCTGGAGCAAGAATCAACTAGCATAGGCAGGCAAAACAAGCATAGCTTCAAAAATTTCAACACATGGAGAGGAAGCTTGATACTATTGCAATAAGTAGAAGCATATGATCCTCTCTCATAGTAATTTTCAGTAGCATCATGAATGAATTCAACAATATAACCAACACCTAAGGCTTTCTTTTCATGATCTACAAGCATGCAAAGTTGACGCTTTTCAAAAATAGTGGGATTATCATCAACTAATGTCATGATGTCTCCAAACCCACTTTCAATATTATTGCAAACATCATATTCATCATGAGGTTTGAACAAATTTTCAAGATCATAAGAAAGATCATCACCCCAATCATGATTATTGCAACAAGTAGGGGACATAGCAAAACTAGCATCCCCAAGCCTAGGGTTTTGCATATCTTTAGCATGATTGTCACTAATAGAATTTATAGTGAAACCATTGCAATCATGCTTTTCATTCAAGGAGCCCTCGTGAATCACTTCATAAGTTTCTTCATCACGATTTTCAGATTCATGCATCTCAAGCAAAACTCCATAAAGATAGTCAAGTGCTCTCAACTCACTAGCAATTCGTTCCACATTAGTGGGTCTCTTAAAGAGATTATCTAGTGGATGGGGATCCATATCACTAGATTTTCAGCAAGCGAAGATGCAAGCATATTGAAGGCACATAGCACACAAGCGAACAGAAAGCGAGCGAGAGAAAAGAGCGAACGAAAAAGGGAAAAGGCAAAAGAAAACGGCAAAGGAGAAAGGCAAAGGAAAACGGCAAATGTGAAGTGGGGGAGAGGAAAACGAGAGGCAACTGGCAACAAAAGTAAATGCAAGACATGAGTTTGTGAGACCTACTTGGATAGATCTTGATCTCTCCTCCCCGGCAACGGTGCCAGAAATACTTCTGATGTTTGATGTGTATCCCTTGCAATGGCGCCAGAAATAGTTGTGTCGACGGCACCAGGAATCCTTCAGCTACGGCTACGCCTTAAGGGACTTCCTAGGCAAGTATGCAAAGAATTTCCCCCGTGGCCTTGGAGCCTTGCGTTGGTGTTCCCTCGAAGCGGAAAGGGTGATGTAGCACAGCGACGGTAAGTATTTCCCTCAGTTTGAGAACCGAGGTATCAATCCGGCGGAAGAGTATCTCAAGATCCTGCACAAACACAAAAGCTTGCACCCAACGCTATGAAGGGGTTGTCAATCCCTTATAGATTGTTTGCCAAGTGAGAACTGAAAGCAACAAAGTAACAAAGCAAAGTAAAAGCGGACATGTAAACGATGGATGTGAATAGACCCGGGGGGCGTAGTGTTTACTAGTGGCTTCTCTCATGAAAGCAAGTAGACGGTGGGTGAACAAATTACTGTCGAGCAATTGATAGAACTGTGCATAGTCGTGCGATATCTATGCAATGATTATTTCTATAGGCATCACGTCCGAAACAAGTAGACCGATACTTTCTGCATCTACTACTATTACTCCACACGTCGACCGCTATCCAGCATGCATCTAGTGTATTAAGTCCATAAGAACAGAGTAACGCCTTAAGCAAGATGACATGATGTAGAGGGATAATCTCAAACCAATGATAAAAAACCCCATCTGTTTACCCTTGATGGCAACTGCTTGATGTGTGCCTTGCTGCCCCTACTGTCACTGGGAAAGGTCACCACATGGCAGAACCCAAAACCAAGCACTTCTCCCATTGCAAGAATCAAAGATCTAGTTGGCCAAACAAAACCCAAGACTCGGAGAGACTTACAAGGATATCAAATCATGCATATAAGAAATCAGGAAAGACTCAAATATATATCATAGATAATCTGATCACAAGTCCACAATTCATCGGATCTCGACAAACATACCGCCAAAGAAGATTACATCGGATAGATCTCCATGAAGATCATGGAGAACTTTGTATTGAAGATCCAAGAGAGAGAAGAAGCCATCTGGCTACTAACTACGGACCCGTAGGTCTGAAGTGAACTACTCACGAGTCACTGGAGGGGCAATGATGATGAAGAAGAAGCCCTCCAACTCCAAAGTCCCCTCCAACACGGTGCCGGGAAGAGTCTCCAGATGAGATCACGCGGAAACGGAAGCTTGCGGCGACGGAAAAGTATTTTCAAGGCTCCCCTCATTTTTTGCGGAATATTTGGGAATTTTTAGGCCAAAAACCTAGGTCAGGGGGTGGCCAGGGAGGCCACAAGCCTGCCCACCGCCGCCTCCCCCTGGTGGCGGAGTGGGGGCTTGTGGGCTCTCTAGAGCCCACCTGGTTTGGCCCAAAAGCCCCCTGGACTTCTTCCGTTCGGGAAAAATCATTTAAGGGTTTTTCTTCCGTTTGGACTCCGTTCCAAAATCAGATCTGAAAAGAGTCATAGCTACGCCCCTCCTTTTCGGTTGAAAGGTGAGTTGCAATACCTTAAAGATGTTTCCATGAATCGCCCAACTAGTGGGTTAGAATATTTTGTCACCTGCTGGCGAGTCACCAAATTCTTCTCAAACACACTGTAGACCAGAACTGGCAAGTTACCACACTTCATAGTCTTCACTGAACCGCCTTGTTCTCCTTTCTTTTGTAGTCATGGTTGTTATTTCAAAGTGCAATTGGTTACCTACCAAAATCGATGATGCTACTCTTGAAAAATTTGTCAAGTCGGGTCATCTCAATAGCAAGGAAGCCATTGGTTGGAGAACCGCCCCGGGCGAGTTGATTCCCAATCCCACCGATGGAGAAGTAGTCATTTTTACCGACTACCTTGAATGAGGTTTTAAGCCGCCCGGGTCAAAAAAATCCGAGATGTCTTGCATTTCCTTAACGTCCATCCTCAAGACCTGGGAACCAACTCCATCAGCAATCTTTGCCAGTCCCAAGTCTTTTGTGACGTATACCTACAAAGAGAGCCCGGAGTTCCTTTGTTTTGTAACTTCTTTCATCTGAATAGCCAGACTAAGTTTACCAACGGTCCCAATCATGAACTTGGAGGAGTCAACATTCAGAGACGTCGTGAGCGTGGATTTCCATCAGTCCTTCTGCCCAGCCATCCCAAAGGCTGGGTGCTGCCTCTTTAGCTTGTGTTGGTTTTTCCCTTGAAGAGGAAAGGGCGATGCAGCACTGGAGCAGTAAGTATTTCCCTCGGTTTGAGAACCAAGGTATCAATCCAGTAGGAGAATCAAGCCAAGTACCAGAGTACCTACGCAAACACAAACGAGCTTGCACCCAACGCTATAAAGGGGTTCTCAATCCCTTCAAGATTAATTGCAAAGTGAGATATGAAGGCGGAAAGTGCAACGAAGTAAAAGTGAAAGGCTGAAAATATGGTGTGAAGTAGACCCGGGGACCATAGTGTTCACTAGAGGCTTCTCTCAAAGTAGCAAATATTACGGTGGGTTAACAAATTACTGTCAAGCAATTGATAGAACCGCGCAAAGTCATGACGAAATATAAGGCAATGATCATACATATAGGCATCACGTCCGAGACAAATAGACCGATACTTTCTACATCTACAACTATTACTCCACACATCGACCGCTATCCAGCATGCATCTAGTGTATTGAGTTCATGACGAACAGAGTAACGCCTTAAGCAAGATGACATGATATAGAGGTATAAACTCAAACCAATGATGTAAACCCCATCTTTTTACCCTTGATGGCAACAACACGATGCGTGCCTCGGTGCCCCTTCAGTCACTTGGAGAGGTCACCACACGGTATCAACCCAAAACCAAGCACTTCTCCCATTGCAAGAATCATAGATCAAGTTGGCCAAACAAAACCCACAACTCAAAGAGAATTACAAGGATATGAAATCATGCATATAAGAGATCAGAAGAAACTCGAATAAGATTCATAGATAATCTGATCATAAATCCACAATTCATCGGATCTCGACAAACACACCGCAAAAGAAGATTACATTGGATAGATCTCCTTGAATATCATGGAGAACTTTGTATTGAAGATCCAAGAGAGAGAATAAGACATCTAGCCACTAGCTATGGACCCGAAGGTCTATGGTGAACTACTCACGCATCATCGGAGAGGTCATGGTGTTTATGAAGAATCCCTCTGTATCTGAATCCCCCCTCCGGCATGGCACCAGAACGTGCCCCAGATGGGATCTTGCAGAGACAGAAGCTTGCGGCAGCGGCAAAATATTTTCGTCGATCTCTCACGCAGTTATGGATTTTTCAGGAATTTATAGGCGGAAGAGGTAGGGCAGACGAGCCACAGGGGGCCCACAAGCCTGCTAGGCGCGGCCCCCCTGGCTGCGCCTAGGGAGCTTGTGGAGTCCCCTCGTGGCCTCTGCCATGGTTCTCACGTCCCGTGCATATCTTCTGTTCCGGAAAAAATCTTTTCGGAAGTTTTATTCTGTTTGGACACCGTTTAAAAATCTCCTCTGAAAGGGGTCAAAAACAAGGAAAAACAGGAACTGGCACTTGGCACTGAGTTAATAAGTCAGTCCCAAAAAAGATATAAAAGGCATACAAAACATCCAAAGTTTGACAAGATAATAGCATGGAACCAACAAAAATTATAGATACGTTGGAGACGTATCAAGCATCCCCAAGCTTAACTCCTGCTCGTCCTCGAGTGGGGAAGTGATAAAGACTGAATTTTTGATGTGGAATGCTACCTAGCATTGTTGTCCTTTGTAACTTCTTTCATGTGACATGAATGTTCAGATCCGTAAGATTCAAAACAATAGTTTGCCATTGATATGAAAGCAATAATACTTCAAGCAAACTAGCAAGGTAATCATGAACTTTCGAAATACCAAGGCCAAAGAAAGTTATCCCTACAAAATCATATAGTCTGGCTATGCTCCATCATCCCCACACAACTAATCTAAATCATGCACAACCCCGGTATTGGACAAGTAATTGTGTTTGCACTCTTACTTTCTCAAACTTTTTTCAACTCTCACGCAATACATGAGTGTGAGCCATGGATATAGCACTATAGATGGAATAGAGTGTGGTGGACGTTGTGAGACAAAAAGGAGGAGATGGTCACATTGACTCTGCGTATCAAAGGACTATGGAGGTCCCATTAATAGATATCAATGTGAATGAGTTGGGATTACCATACAAAGGATGCACTAGAGCTATGAGTATGTGAAAGCTCAAAAGGAAGACCTAGGGCAATTTTGAGGAATCCCATCATTGGAATATACAAACCAAGTTATCTAATGAAGATTCCCACTAGCATATGGTGGTGACAAAACGAGAGGCTCTCAATCATGAAGAACATGGTGCTTATTATGAAGCACAAGTGTGGAAAAGATAGTAGCATTGTCCCTTCTCTCTTTTTATCTCTTTTTTTTCCTTTTTTTGTTTGGGCTCTTTGGCCTCTTTCCATATCTCTTTTTTTTATGTGGGCAACTTTGGCCTCTTTTTTTTATTTCCTCACGTGGCACATTGCTGTAATAATGATGATCATCACACTTTTATTTACTCACAGCTCAAAGCTTAGAACGATGATGACTCTATAGGAAATGCCTCCGGCAGTGTACCGGGATGTGCAATGATCTAGCTTGGCGTATGACGTTGAAACATCTCGCTAGCTATATTACAATCATGCAATGGCAATACGAGAGTGACGGCAGAAGTCATGAGACGGAACGGTGGGGGTTGCATGGCAATATATCTCGGAATGGCTATGAAAATGCCATAGTAGGTAGGTATGGTGGCTGTTTTGAGGAAGGCATATGGTGGGTTTGTGCACCGGCGAAAATTGCGCGGTACTAGAGAGGCTAGCAATGGTGGAAGGTGAAAGTGCATCAATACCATGGACTCACATTAGTCATGAAGAACTGACATACTTATTGCGAAAGTTTTTATTAGTAATCAAAACAAAGTGCTAAACGCATACTCCTAGGGGAAGGGTTGGTAGGTGTTAACCATCGCGCGATCCCGACCTCAACACAAAGGATGACAATCAATAGATCAATTATGTTCCGACTTCCTAACATAGCGGTTCACCATATGTGCATGTTACGGGAATCACTAACTCCAACACAGGTATTTCTAGATTCACAACACCCTACTAACATAACTCTTAATATTACCAAATCCACGTCTCAAAACTAATTGAGAGAAATCAAACTTCTCTTTCTACTCAATGCACATGAAGATGGAAGTTTTTGTATCCTCTTTGGGTACCTATCGCCTTTGGAACTACTTTCATAGCACAAGCCAACTACCAAGTTACGCACCGCCGTGCTCTAAAAGAATCTAAGTGAAGCACATAGAGCAAAATTGTCTAGCTCAAAAGATATAAGTGAAGCACAATGAGTATTCTAGCAAATTCACGATGAGTGTGTGTCTCTCTCAAAAGGTGTGCAACAAGGATGATTGTGATACAACAAAAAGAAAAGACTCCTACGATACAAGACGCTGCAGGCAAAACATATATCATGTGGTGAATAAAAATATAGCTCCAAGTAATGTTACCGATGGATTGAAGACGACAGAGGGGATGCCTTCCCGGGGCATCCCCAAGCTTAGACTTTTTCGTGTCCTTGAATTTGGCGTGGGATGCCTTGGGCATCCCCAAGCTTGAGCACTTTCCACTTTTTATCCCTTTGTCCATGAGAACATCACCCAGAACTTGAAAACATCACAACACAAAACTTAAACAAAAACTCGTGATATCATTAGCACAAGAAAACAAACTACCACCTCTTTAGGTACTGTAGCAATCTTGATTTCTATTTATATTGTGTTAGATTACTGTATTCTCACTTTTCCATGGCTAGTACCCCCCCCCCGATACTATCCATAGTTTCATCAAAACAAGCAACCAACACAACAAAAATAGAATCTGTCAAAAACAGACCAGTCTGTAGCAATATGTATAATTCGTATACTTCTGGTATCTCAAACATTTTGAACAATTATGACAGTTTGGGAAAATGGCATATCAATCAGAAGCAAAAAGAATCAACTCAAAATCTCTTTCTGGATAAAAATGAAAAATAATTTCGTGAGCGAAAAGTTTCTGTCTTTTTCCAGCAGGATCAAACAACCATCACCAAACTAGTCATAAAGGTTTTACTTGGCTCAAACACAAAAAGAAACACAAAAGACACAATGATAACAGAATTATGATGGTGTGGATGCAACAAAACAGAAAGCAAAAAGCAAAGATAAATTAATTGGGTTGCCTCCCAACAAGCGCTATTGTTTAACGCCCTTAGCTAGGCATTGATAATTCAATGATGCTCACATAAAAGATAGCAATCGGACACGAAGAGAGCATCATGAAACATGTGAAAATCACATCTAAGTCTAACAAACTTCCTATGCATAGGCATTTTATAGGAAAACATATGGTCAAGACAACCAATAGTTACCATATGCAAGGAAGAAGAAACAGACAATAGCAATCTCCACATAACAAGAGGTGATTTAGTGATATGAAAGTTTCTACCACAATATTTTCCTCTCTCATAACAATTACATGTGGGATCATATTCAAATTAAACAATATAGCTATCACAAAGGATATTCTTTTCATTATCCATGGGCATGCAAAGTTGACGCTTGATACGTCTCAAAGGTATCTATAATTTTTTATGGTTTCACGTTGTTATCTTGTCAACTTTGGATGTTTTGTTTACCCTTTTTATATGTTTTTTGGGACTAACTTATTAATTCGGTGCCAAGTGTCAGTTCCTTTTTTCTGTGTTTTTTACTCTTTTCAGATCTCATTTTGGAACGGAGTCCAAACGGAATAAAATCCCCGAAATAAATTGTTCCACAACGAAAGAAGATCGGGAGGCTTGAGGGCCAAGGCAGGGGGCTCCCTGGGAGCCTACAAGCCCTGTTGCCGCGGCCAGGGGGGCCCGCGGCAACCAGGCTTGTGGCATCCCTCGCACTCCCCTGCCCTAGCTCTTTAGCCTATAAATTCCCTAAAAATCCAGAAACAATCAGGGCATCCACGAAAACACTTTTCCGCCGCCGCAAGCTTCCGTTTCCACGACATCTCATCTGGAGACCCTTCCCGGTGCCCTGCCACAGGGGACGTTGGAGTTGGAGGGCTTCTACATCAACATCATCGCCTCTCCAATGACTCGTGAGTAGTCCACTTCAGACCTACGGGTCCGTAGTTAGTAGCTAGATAGCTTCTTCTCTCTCTTGGATCTTCAATACAAAGTTCTCCATGATCTTCATGGATATCTATCTGATGTAATCCTCTTTGGCGGTGTGTTTGTCGAGATCCGATGAATTGTGGATTTGTGATCAGATTATCTATGAATTATATTTGAGTCTTTGCTGATTTCTTATATGCATGATTTGATATCCTTGTAAGTCTCTCCGAGTCTTGGGTTTTGTTTGGCCAACTAGATCTATGATTCTTGCAATGGGAGAAGTGCTTGGTTTTGGGTTCATACCGTGTGGTGACCTTTCCAAGTGATAGAAGGGGCAGCAAGGCACACATCATGTTGTTGCCATCAAGGGTAACAAGATGGGCTTTTATCGTAGATATGAGATTGTCCATCTACATCATGTCATCTTGCTTAAGGCTTTACTCTGTTCTTTTGGACTTAATACACTAGATGCATGCTGGATAGCGGTCGACGTGTGGAGTAATAGTAGTAGATGCAGAAAGTATCGGTCTACTTGTTTTGGACCTGATGCATATAGATATAATCATTGCCTTAGATAACGTCATGACTTTGCGTGCTTCTATCAATTGCTCGACAGTAATTCGTTCACCCACCGTCTACTTGCTTTCATGAGAGAAGCCACTAGTGAACACTACGGCCCCCGGGTCTATTCACAACTATCGTTTCCACTTTCACTTTTACTTTGCTTTGTTTCCTTTGTTGCTTTCAGTTCTCACTTTGCAAACAATCTATAAGGGATTTACAACCCCTTCATAGCGTTGGGTGCAAGCTCTTTGTGTTTGTGCAGGTACTTGTGGCTTGACGCAATCCTTTCTCTGGATCGATACCTTGGTTTTCAAAACTGAGGGAAATACTTGCTGCCGCTGTGCTACATCACCCTTTCCGCTTTGAGGGAACACCAACGCAAGGCTCCAAGGCCACGGGGGGATCCTTTTCATATTTGCCAAAGAAGTCCCTAAAGGCGTAGCCGTAGCATAAGGATTCCTGGTGCCGTTGATGAGGAGTATCAAGACAAGAACAGTCTCCTGTCAACACGCTTGTTTCTGGCGCCGTTGGAAGGTCTTTTGTTGCAGTAGCAACGCTCTTAAAAAATAGTGGGATTATCATCAACTAAAGTCATGACTTCTCCAATCCCACTTTCAATCTTATGGCAAAAATCATAAACATCGTGAGGCTTGAACAAATTTTCAAGATCATAAGAAAAATCATTACCCCAATCATGATCATTGCAACAAGTAGTGGACATAGCAAAACTAGCATCCCCAAGCTTAGGGTTTTGCATATTTTTAGCATGATTGACACTAATAGGATTTATAGTGAAACCATTGCAATCATGCTTTTCATTCAAGGAGCCTTCGTGAATCACTTCAAAAATTTCTTCATCACGATTTTCAGATTCACGCATCTCAAGCAAAACTCCATAGTGAAAGTCAAGTGCACTCAACTCACTAGCAATTGGATCAACATAAGTGGATCTCTTAAAGAGATTAGCAAGTGGATGAGGATCCATATCAATAGATTTTCAGCAAGCAAAGATGCAAGCATACTGAAGGCACAAAGCACACAAGCAAAGGAAAGGAAAACGAAAGAAAAGGGTGAACGAAAAAGGCAAATATTTTTGTAAATTTTTGTTTCTCGGAAGTGGGGGAGAGGAAAATGAGAGGCAAAAAAAAGTAAATGTAAGAGATGAGTTTGCGACACTTACTTGCATAAGCTTCACATAGAATAATCCCCGGTGCCAGAAATTGACACGTTGACGGGAGACTATTCTTGACTTGATCCACCCCGGCAACGGCGCCAGAAATCCTTCTGCTGCCTCTTGAGCTTGCGTTGGTTTTTTCCTTGAAGAGGAAAGGGTGATGCAACACAGGAGCAATAAGTATTTCCCTCAGTTTGAGAACCAAGGTATCAATCCAGTAGGAGAATCAAGCCAAGTGTCCAGAGTACCTGCGCAAACACAAACGAGCTTGCACCCAACTCTATAAAGGGGTTGACAATCCCTTCAAGATTGATTGCAAAGTGAGATCTGAAGGCGGAAAGTGCAACGAAGTGAAAGTGAAAGGCTGAAAATATGGTGTGAAGTAGACTCGGGGACCATAGTGTTCACTAGATGCTTCTCTCAAAGTAGCAAATATTACGGTGGGTGAACAAATTACTGTCGAGAAATTGATAGAACCGCACAAAGTCATGACGATATCTAAAGCAATGATCATACATATAGGCATCACATCCGAGACAAGTAGACCGATACTTTATGCATCTACTACTATTACTCCACACATCGACCGCTATCCATCATGCATCTAGTGTACTGAGTTCATGAAGAATAGAGTAACGCCTTAAGCAAGATGACATGATGTAGAGGGATAAACTCAAACCAATGATGTAAACCCCATCTTTTTACCCTTGATGGCAACAACACGATGCGTGCCTCGCTGCCCCTTCTGTCACTGGGAGAGGTCACCGCATAGTATGAACCCAAAACCAAGCACTGCTCCCATTGCAAGAATCATATATCAAGTTGGCCAAACAAAAACCACAACTCGAAGAGACTTACAAGGATATGAAATCATGCATATAAGAGATCAGAAGAAACTCAAATAAGATTCATAGATAATCTGATCATAAATCCACAATTCATCGGATCTCGACAAACACACCGCAAAAGAAGATTACATCGGATAGATCTCCATGAAGATCATGGAGAACTTTGTATTGAAGATCCAAGAGAGAGAAGAAGCCTTCAAGCTACTAGCTATGGACCTGTAGGTCTATGGTGAACTACTCATGCATCATCGGAGAGGTCATGGTGTCGATGAAGAAGCCCTGCGTATCCGAATCCCCCCTCCGGCAGGGCACCAGAACGTGCCCTAGATGGGATCTTGTGGAGACAGAAGCTTGTGGCGGGTGAAAAGTATTTTCGTGGATCTCTCACGCGGTTTTGGATTTTTCAAGAATTTATAGGCGGAAGAGGTAGGGCAGATGAGCCATAGGGGGGCCCACAAGCCTACTAGGCGCGGGCCCCCTGGCCGCGCCTAGGGGGCTTGTGGAGTCCCCTGGTGGCCTCTGCCTTGGTTCTCACGTCTCGTGCGTATCTTCTATTCTGGAAAAAATCTTTTCGGAAGTTGTATTACGTTTGGACATGCTAATGGCAGTTCTCGGCAATGACACTAGAAGAATGTTGTTGACGAGTCCGTGACTTGATGCCTTCGCGACAACAGAGCCAAAACTGCTCCCAGTTGCTCAACAATTAGCAATTGTCTTGCAATGGCCCACCAGCGCGTGGGTTCGTGGCAGTTTTCGAGGGTAGAGTATTCGACCCAAATTTTTTGGTACGCCAGTCAGGAGGTGAGAGAATATTCTCGAGTATTAGGAGCTGAATGTGTCAGATTCAACCACACATGAAAGATTAGTATCTGCAAGCGAAGTGTCAGCAGCAAAGTAGGATGATAACAACGGTGTCAGAAACGATCTGTTGACGGTAGACTATTCCTAAATGTCGTATCAATGGCGCCAGAAGTTGTCCGTTGACGGAAATTGCCTTTTCCCGTCAACGTCGAGCGAACCAGAATTGTAGCAGGTAGCAGCAGTGTAACGAGTAACAGCAGTAGCAAGGAACGGGAGTAGTGAGAGCAGTAGCAAGTAGCAACAGTAGCAAGTAACAACAGTAGCAAGTAGCAACAGTAGTAGCAGCAGAGCAAAACAAGTAACAGCGGCAATGGGACAAACTCGTAGGCAATGGGTCGGTGATTCGTTTGGATGACATTCATCATGCAACAGTTATAACATGGAGAGATATGTGGCTACCTCCCGTTCGTCAATGTGATGTAGGCATGCATTCCGTGTGTAGTCATACGTGCTTAGGGAAAAGAACTTGCATGACATCTATTGTCCATCCCTCCCGTGGCAGCGGGGTCCAAAAGGATACTACAGGATATTAAGGTTCTCCTTTTAATAAAGAACCGGAACAACGCATTGGCACTTGGTGAACACATGAACTCCTCAAACTATGGTCATCACCGGGAGTGGTTCCAGTTATTGTCACTCCGGGGTTGCCGGGTCATAACACATAGTAGGTAACAAAAACTTGCAAGATCGGATCTAAAACACACATATATTTGTGACAACATAATAATTTCAGATCTGAAATCATGGCACTCGGGCCCTAGTGACAATCATTAAGCATGGCAATTTAGTAGCAACATCAATCTCAGAACATAGTGGATACTAGGGATCAATCCCCGTCAAAACTTACTCGAAGACATGATAGATCTCATCCTACTCATCACCGCCCAGGGAGCCTACGAATAGATTACTCACGAATGATGAAGAGCTTCATGGAATTGGAGAGGGAAGAAGGTTGATGATGACGATGGCGATGATTTCCCCTCTCCGGAGCCCAAAACGGACTCCAGATCTGTCCTCCAGATGAAGAACAGAATGTGGCGGCGCCTCCTTATCGCAAAAGCGACGAAATCTTCTCTTCTGGTTTTTTTCTGGGCGAAAGTGAATCTATAGAGCTGAGTTTGGGGGCGGCAGAGCCACGTGGGCCCCACAAGCTTGGTTGTCGCGGCCAGGGGGGAGGCCGCGGCAACAGGGCTTGTGGCCCACTGGCCCATCCCCTCTGGTGGATCTTTGCGCATGTATTTTTCATATTTTCCAAAAAAAATCTTCTTAAATTTTCAGGACGTTCCGAGAACTTTCATTTCTGCACAAAAACAACACCATGGCAATTCTGCTGAAAACAGCGTCAGTCCGGGTTAGTTCCATTCAAATCATGCAAACTAGAGTCCAAAACAAGGGCAAAAGAGTTTGGAAAAGTAGATACGATGGAGACGTATCAACTCCCCCAAGCTTAAAACCTTGCTTGTCCTCAAGCAATTCAGTTGACAAACTGAAAGAGAAAGAAAAACTTTGACAAACTCTATTTGATTTTGTTGTTGCAACTATGTCTAACGCATAACCAGAATTTCAGCAAGATCACAAGTTAACCACATAAGCAAGTGACACAAAGGTCTCACGGTAAACTAATATCAATGACATAATCAGCTAGCGAGCAAATAATAATGAATTTCAGATACCAACAATTCAATCAAAACTAGCATAAAGCAATATGAATAGGTGGTTGAAGTTTGCTGTGTACCCCTGGCAATTGTGCCAGAAATACTCCTACTACGGCACATTGGTATTCCCTCGAAGCGGAAAGGGTAATGTACCACAGCGACGATAAGTATTTCCCTCAGTTCGAGAACCAAGTTATCAATCCGGCGGAAGAGTATCTCACCAAACTACACAAACACAAAAGCTTGCACCCAACGCTATGAAGGGGTTGTCAATCCCTTATAGATTGTTTGCCAAGTGAGAACTGAAAGTAACAAAGTAACAAAGCAAAGTAAAAGCAGAGTTGTAAACGATGGATGGGAACAGACCCGGGGCCGTAGTGTTTACTAGTGGCTTCTCTCATGAAAGCAAGTAGACGGTGGGTGAACAAATTACTGTCGAGCAATTGATAGAACTGTGCAGAGTCGTGACGATATCTATGCAATGATTATTTCTATAGGCATCACGTCCGAAAGAAGTAGATCGGTACTTTCTGCATCTACTACTATTAATCCACACATCGACCGCTATCGAGCATGCATCTAGTGTATTAAGTCCATAAGAACAGACTAACGCCTTAAGCAAGATGACATGATGTAGAGGGATAATCTCAAACCAATGATAAAAACCCCATCTTTTTATCCTTGATGGAAACTGCTTGATGTGTGCCTTGTTGCCCCTACTGTCACTGGGAAAGGTCACCACATGGCAGAACCCAAAACCAAGCACTTCTCCCATTGCAAGAATCATAGATCTAGTTGGCCAAACAAAACCCAAGACTCGGAGAGACTTACAAGGATATCAAATCATGCATATAAGAAATCAGCAAAGACTCAAATATATATCATAGATAATCTGATCACAAGTCCACAATTCATCGGATCTCGACAAACACACCGCCAAAGAAGATTACATCGGATAGATCTCCATGAAGATCATGGAGAACTTTGTATTGAAGATCCAAGAGAGAGAAGAACCATCTATTTACTAACTACGGACCCGTAGGTCTGAAGTAAACTACTCACGAGTCATTGGAGGGGCGATGATGATGATGATGATGAATCCCTCCACCTCCAAAGTCCCCTCCAGCAGGGCGCCGGGAAGGGTCTCCACATGAGATCTCGCGGAAACAGAAGCTTGCGGTGGCGGAAAAGTATTTTCGAGGCTCCCCTGATTTTTTGCGGAATATTTGGGAATATATAGGCGCAAAACCTAGGTCAGGAGGCGGCCAGGGAAGCCACAAGCTTGCCCACCGCCGCCTCCCCCCTGGTGGCGGAGTGGGCCCTTATGGGCTCCCTGGGCCCACATGGCCTGGCCCAAAGTCTCCCTCGACTTCTTCCATTCGGGAAAAAATCATTTCAGGGTTTTTCTTCCCTTTGGACTCCGTTCCAAAATCACATCTGAAAAGAGTCAAAAACACGGAAAAACAGGAACTCGCACTTGTCACTGAATCAATAAGTTAGTCCCCAAAAAGATATAAAAAGGTACATAAAACATACAAAGAAGACAAGATAACAGCGTGAAACCATCAGAAATTATAGATACGTTTGAGACGTCTCAAGCATCCCCAAGCTTAACTCCTGCTCGTGCTCGAGTAGGGAAGTGATAAGAATGAATTTTTGATGTGACGTGAATGTTTAGGTCCATTAGATTCAAAACAATAGTTTGCTATTGACGTGGAAACAATATTAATTCAAGAAAACTAGCAAAGTAATCATGACCTTTCAAAATAGCAAGGCCAAAAGAAAGTTATCCCTACAAAAGCATATAGTCTGGCTATGCTCTATCATCATTGCACAATGAATTTAAATCATTCACAACCCCGGTATTGGCCAAGTAATTGTTTCACACCTTTACTTTCTCAATCATTTTCAGCTCTCACGCAATACATGAGTGTGAGCCATGGTTATAGCACTATATATGGTGTGGAGTATGGTGGAGGTTGCAAGACAAAAAGGAGAAGATAGTCACATTAACTAGGCATATCAATGAGTTGTGGAGATGCTCATCAATAGATATCAATGTGAGTGAGTAGGGACTGCCATAGAAATGATGCACTAGAGCTACAAGTAAGTGAAAGCTCTTAAAGAAAACTAGTGGGTGTGCATCCAACTTGCTTGCTCATGAAGACCTAAGGAAATTTTTGAGGAAGCCTATCATTGGAATATACAAGCCAAGTTATATAATGAGAATTTCCCACTAGCTATATGGTGGTGACAAAACGGGAGACTCTCAATCATCAAGATCATGGTGCTCAAAATGCACAACTGTGGAAAAAGTGGTAGCATTGTCCCTTCTCTCTTTTTCTCTAATTTTTTTTGGTGGGCTCTTTGGCCCCTTTTTTATGGGCTTCTTTGGCCTCTTTTATCTCCTCACATGGGACAATGCTCCAATAATGATGATCATCACACTTTCAACTCAAAACTTAGAGCAATTATAACTCTATATGGAATGCCTTTGGTAGTGTACCGTGGCAACGATCTAGCATGGCATAGTCATCAATGGAAACAAAATGCTAGCTATCTTACGATCATGCAAAGGCAAGTAGACATGGTGGCACATGTCATGGTGGTAGTTGCATGGCAATATATCTCGGAATGACTTTGAAAAAGCCATAGTAGGTAGGTATGGTGGCTGTTTTGAGGGAGGCTAATGGTGGGTTTTGTGCACCGACGAAAGTTGCACGGCACTAAGAAGATAGTGATGGTGGAAGGTGAAAGTGCATCTAAACCATGGACTCAACATTAGTCATGAAGAACTCATATACTTGCTGCAAAAAAATTTATTTGTAATCGAAATAAAGCATTCAACACATACTCCTATGGGAAGGGTTGGTAGGAATAAACCATCGCAAGATCCCGACCGCCACGCAATGGATGACAATCAATATACTAATCATGCTCAGATTTCATCACATAGCGGTTCACCATACGTGCATGCTACGGGAATCACTAACTTCAACACAAGTATTTCTAGATCCAGAACACCTTACTAGCATGACTTCAATATTACCATAACCACAACTCAAAACTAATTGAGATGAATCAAACTTCTCCAACTATTCAATGGACATGATGGAGGAAGATTTCGTATCCCTTTGGATAACTACCCCTTTTGAGACTAATTTCAAAGCATAGATCAACTACCAAGCCACGCGCCGCTGCGCTCTAAAATATATAAGTGAAGCACACAGAGCAAAAGTATCTATCTCAAAAGATATAAGTGAAGCACATGTGAGCTGAATTTTCTACCAAAAGATATAAGTGAAGCTCGACAAAATCACGGCGTGTGCATGTCTCTCTCTCTCTAGGTGTGCAGCAAGGACGATTGTGACACAACAAAAATAAAAGACTCCTACGATACAAGACACTCCAAGCAAAAACACATAACATGTGGTGAATAAAAATATAGCCCCAAGTAACGTTACCGATGGATTGAAGACGAGAGAGGGGATGCCTTCCCGGGGAATCCCCAAGCTTAGGATTTTACAGCATCCTTAAATCACTTGGGGTGACTTGGGCATCCCCAAGCTTGAGCCCTTGCCGCTCTTTATGTTTTTGTTCATAAGAACTTCACCAAAAACTTGAAAACTTCACAACACGAAACTTAAACAGAAACTCGTGATAACATTAGTACAAGAAAGCAATCCACCACTTCCTTAGGTACTGTGGCAAACTTAAATTCTACTTGTGCTGATGTTGGGTTACTGTAATTTCAAATCTTCCATGGCTAATACCCCCCGATACTATCCATAGTTTCATCAAAATAAGCAACCAACACAACAAAAACAGAATCTGTTAACAGCAGGCCAGTCTGTAGCAATATGTATGTTTCGTATACTTGTTGTGCTTCAAAAATTTTGAAAAATAACGACAGTCTGAAGAATTTGCGTAGCAAGCAGCTGAAAAAATAATCAACTCAAAAGCTCTTACAGAAAAAAAACGAAAATTCTTTTCGTGAGCAGAAAGTTTCTGCCTTTTCCAGCATGACCAAACGATCATCCTCAAGACTAATCATAACGGTTTTGCTTGGCACAGACGCAAAAAGAAACACAAAAATACAATCATAACGGTTTTGCTTGGCACAAACGCAAAAAGAAAAACAAAAACACAATCATAACAGAATTATGAAAGTGTGGAAAACACAAAACATAAAGAAAAAGGATAGATTCGTTGGGTTGCCTCCCAATAAGCGCTTTTGTGTAACGCCCTTAGCTGGGCAAAAAGCAAACATATCTAAGTCTAACATACTTCCTATGCATAGGCATTTTATAGGAAAACAGATTGTCAAGACAACCAATAGTTGCCATATGCAAGGAAGTAGAAAGAGACAATAGCAATCTCCACATAACGAGAGGTAATTGGGTAACATGAAAGTTTCTACCACAAGATTTTCCTCTCTCATAGCAATTACATGTGGGATATTATTCGAATTCAACAATGTAACTATCACATAGGATATTCTTTTCATGATCCACATGCATGCAAAGTTGACGCTCTTCAAAAATAGTGGGATTATCATCTAAAGTCATGACTTCTCCAAACCCACTTTCAAAAATATTGTAAATATCATATTCATCTTGAGGCTTGAACAAATTTTCAAGATCATAAGAAAGATCATCACCCCAATCATGATTATTATAATAAGTAGTGGTCATAGAAAAACTAGCATCCCCAAGCTTAGGGTTTTGCATATTCTTAGCATGATTGTCACTAATAGAATTTATAGTGAAACCATTGCAATCATGCTTTTCATTCAAGGAGCCCTCGTGAATCACTTCATGAATTTCTTCCTCACAATTTTCAGATTCACGCATCTTACGCAAAACTCCAAAGAAATAGTCAATTGCCCTCAACTCACTAGCAATTTGTTCCACAGGAGTGGGTCTCTTAAAGAGACTAGCAATTGGATGAGGATCCATATCACTAGATTTTCAACAAGCGAAGATGCAAGCATATTGAGGGCACATGTTACACAAGCGAACAGAAAGCAAGCGAGAGAAAAGGGCGAACGAAAAAGGCAAAGGAGAAAACGGCGAAGGAGAAAGGCGAATGAAAACGGCAAATGTGAAGTGGGGGGAGGAAAACGAGAGGCAACTGGCAACAAAAGTAAATGCAAGAGAAGAGTTTGTGAGACCTACTTGGATAGATCTTGATTTCTCCTCCCCGGCAACGGCGCCGGAAATAGGCATGTTGTCGGGAGAATATTCTTCACGATCCTCCTCGGCAAGCGATCCTCTTCCCCGGCAACGGCGCGAGAAATACTTCTGATGTTTGTTGTGTACCCTTGGAAATTGTGCCAGAAATACTCCTACTACGGCACGTTGGTATTCCCTCGAAGCGGAAAGGGTGATGTAGCACAACGACGGTAAGTATTTCCCTCAGTTTGAGAACCAAGGTATCAATCCGGCGGAAGAGTATCTCACCAACCTGCACAAACATAAAAGCTTGCACCCAACACTATGAAGGGGTTGTCAATCCCTTATAGATTGTTTGCCAAGTGAGAACTGAAAGTAACAAAGTAACAAAGCAAAGTAAAAGCGGAGTTGTAAACGATGGATGTCAATAGACCCGGGGGCCGTAGTGTTTACTAGTGGCTTCTCTCATGAAAGCAAGTAGACGGTGTGTGAACAAATTACTGCCGAGCAATTGATAGAACTGTGCAGAGTCGTGACGATATCTATGCAATGATTATTTCTATAGGCATCACGTCCGAAACAAGTAGACCGATACTTTCTGCATCTGCTACTATTACTCCACACATCACCGCTATCCAGCATGCATCTAGTGTATTAAGTCCATAAAAACAGAGTAACGCCTTAAGCAAGATGACATGATGTAGAGGGATAATCTCAAACCAATGATAAAAACCTCATCTTTTTACCCTTGATGGCAACTGCTTGATGTGTGCCTTGCTGCCCCTACTGTCACTGGGAAAGGTCACCACATGAGAGAACCCAAAACCAAGAATTTCTCCCATTGCAAGAATCATAGATCTAGTTGGCCAAACAAAACCCAAGACTCGGAGAGACTTACAAGGATATCAAATCATGCATATAAGAAATCAGCAAAGACTCAAATATATGTCATAGATAATCTGATCACAAGTCCACAATTCATCGGATCTCGACAAACACACCACCAAAGAAGATTACATCGGATAGATCTCCATGAAGATCATGGAGAACTTTGTATTGAAGATCCAAGAGAGAGAAGAACCATCTATTTACTAACTACGGACCCGTAGGTCTGAAGTGAACTACTCACGAGTCATTGGAGGGGCGACGATGATGATGAAGAAGCCCTCAACCTCCAAAGTCCCCTCCGGTAGGGCGCCGGGAAGGGTCTCCAGATGAGATCTCGCGGAAACGGAAGCTTGCGGCGACGGAAAAGTATTTTCGAGGCTCCCCTGATTTTTTGCGGAATATTTGGGAATATATAGGCGCAAAACCTAGGTCAGGAGGCGGCCAGGGAAGCCACAAGCTTGTCCACTGCCGCCTCCCCACTACTGGCAGAGTGGGCCCTTGTGGGCTCCCTGGGGCACACCTGGCCTGGCCCAAAGTCTCCCTGGACTTCTTCCGTTCGGAAAAAAATCATTTCGGGGTTTTTCTTCCGTTTGGACTCCGTTCCAAAATCAGATCTGAAAAAAGTCAAAAACACGGAAAAATAGGAACTCGCACTTGGCACTGAATCAATAAGTTAGTCCCCAAAAAGATATAAAAAGGTACATAAAACATACAAAGAAGACAAGATAACAGCGTGAAACCATCAAAAATTATAGATACGTTTGAGACGTATCAGTGGTATCTCGCTAGCTCTTTCTGAGACCACAAAACATAAATGCAGAGCACTTTCAAAGATCAAGGGCTGACTAAACGTTGTAATTCATAGCAACGAAGATCTAGTCACAGTCATACTCAATATCAATCAAAAGCAAAGCATAGAAATGACAGAGGTGCTCTCTAATTGGTGCTTATATAAGAAGAGGATGACTCAACAGGAAAATAAATACATAGGCCCTTCGCAGAGGGAATCATTGATTTGCAGAGGTGCCAGAGCTCAAGCTTTGAAAACAAAGATAATAATTTTGGGTGGCATGCTTTCATTGTCAACGCAATGACCAATAGTTCTCAATATCTTCCATGCTAATCATGCTATAGGCGGTTCCCAAACAAAAAAGTAAAGTTTTAACTCCCCCACCACCAATCAATCACACTCCACGGCTAGCCGAATCCTCTGGTACCGTCCATACTAACATCAATCCGGAGGGAGTCTTGTTTTACAGTTATGATTTCGATTTAAGCGTGGAACTGGGCATTCCAATTACCGGCCCCTTTCTCGTGAATGACAGTGAATAAACATGTTGAGGATAACACGCCTAACATGGAAGATACCAATAGCCCCCTGTCACCACATGAGCGGTTCGGGCATGCAAAACAGATTATTTCTTGAAGGTTTAGAAAATGGCACATGCAAATTTACTTGGAACGGCAGGTAAATACCGCAAATAGGTAGGTATTGTGGACTCTCATGGAAAAACTTTTGGGTTTATGGAAGTGGATGCACAAGCAGTATTCCGCTTAGTACAAGTGAAGGCTAGCAAAAGACTGGGAAGCGACCAACTAGAGAGCGACAACAGTCATCAAGATGCAATGAGTTTGACTAACATGGAGTGCAAGCATGAACAGGATATAAATCACCATGAACACGAACATCATAGAGGCTATGTTGATTTTGTTTCAACTACATGCATGAACATGCGCCAAGTCAAGCCACTTGAATCATTCAAAGGAGAAAACCATCCTATCATACTACATCATAGTCATCTCAAAATCTATGTTGGCATTCAAGACAAACCATTATAAGCTCCTAGCTAAATAAGCATGGCATCAGAAACTATGATCTCTAAGTTGTCATTGCAAACACGGATCTCTCACAACAAAGCTGAATCTGGGATGACAAGCTAGTCATCTTTACAAAAATAAAATAGATAGAGTTCATACCAGCTTTTCCAGTCTCAGTCACTTCTTCATATATCATCATTATTGCCTTTCACTTGCACGATCGAACGATGTGAACAAAAATAAGCATGCTCGTGCATTGGACTAAGCTGAAATCTGCAGGCAAACACATAGGAGAAGACAAAGTAATATGGCTCTTCGAAAGCTAAACAGGTATGCATGCAAGAGCCACTAAACATTGTAACCAATATCTTCTACCTTGACCCAAAGAAAAAGAAAACTACTTACACAGGAAAACTCCCAACAAGCAAAAAGAAGAAAGGAAAATCTTTTTGGGTTTTTTCAAAAGGATACAAAAAACAAGAAAACAAGAAAACGAAAATAAACTAGCATGGATAATACAGTGGCAAAGTGTGAACACCGATGAACAAAGTGAAAGCATAAGCATGAATGTAAGGTCGGTGAGAACACGTACTCCCCCAAGCTTAGGCTTTTGGCCTAGCTTGGTCTACTCCCAAGGACGGTCCTGGCGAAACCCAAAATCATAATCGGTGTCATAGGGGAGCGCTGCAGCCACTGCCTGAATAGCTGCCTCACGAAGACGAGCAGCCATCACCTCCCTCTCATACTCCTCTGCCTCTCCTATGGTTATGTAGTATCTCTGTTTTACCTCAAAGTCAAAGAAAGCAGGAGTAGGAAGGGTAATATGGAAGACACGCTGCCGGTTAAATATCAATCAGTATAGGAGGGATTCATCATCCCTCTCAAGAAACTGGTAGCGAGTCAAAGCGACACGATCAAGGAAAGCTGTATGGAGCGGGGGATCTCCTGCGCGGATGGGTACTCCAAGAAAATTTGCTATGCGAGTGGCATAGATGCCGCCAAAGAAATCTCCCTCAATAGCGTTCTTATTCAGCCTCCTTGCTATAATAGCTCCCATGTTGAAGCTTTGTCACCCGTAACCGCGCTCTTAAGGATACTAAGGTCGGATGCGCATAGGTGAAAATGTTCAACCTTACCGTTAATGCATCTACCGATGAAGAGGGCAAAGTAGTGCAAGGCAGGGAAATGAATGCTTCCTATGATAGCTTGCGTGATGTCTCTAGTTTCTCCAACACATATACTAGAGAAAAATCTCTAACCGAAGATTTAGCAGGATATTTAAGATTACCCCCATCGGGTATTTTGCAAATCCTATTGAAATCCTCCAAATCCATGGGATAGGATTTATCATACAAATCAAACGGTATGGATGAGTCACGGCCAACTGAAAATTTAAATCTACGCACGAAAGAGGCAGTGAGCATAGCATATTGTTCACATTTATCTGAGAGGAATTCTTCTAACCCGGCATTGCGGACAAGTGTATCAAACTCATCCTTGAAGCCTGCTTCGATCATGAACTCATCAGAAGTCCATTCACATGGTTGTACCGGTGTGTCCCTTAGTTGATAAGGATCAGGCTCCTGAATAGAAAGACGGGGACCCTTCTTACTTGAGGAACCACCATGAAACTTCCTCCTGAACATAATTTCTTTTTGCTGAAATTTTGAAGTTCAAGAGAAAAGTGAATAAATACCAACCACACCTTGTAGCAACTACTCCTACTAGTGCCTAGAGACCGTATCACGCGCTAAAACTACTTGGGACCAGCTAAAATCAACATTTCAAGATCAAGAACAGGGTCACCAAGGTAGCAAGAATACGCGAAGGATAAAGCACTAGAGCAACAACTAATTGGACCAATGGAGGAGTCACTTACCAAGGAGTAATTTCCCCAAAACGGTTTGGAGAATGATGCTTTGGGCAAGGAGATCGAAAATCACAGCCAAATGAGCAAGAACATGGGTTTGAGTTGCGAAACAATTGTTTCTGGAGGAAGAAGAAGAGGATGGGAGCTGGAATGAGTGGAGGGGGGGCCTGTGGGCCCCACAAGCTTGCTTTCCGCAGCCAGGGGAGTGGCCGCGGTGACAGGGCTTGTGGCCCACTGGGGTGTCCCCCAGGCCAGCTCTCTGTCCAATTATTTTTCAAATATTCCAGAAAAAATCATACTAGATTTTCAGGACCATCGGAGAACTTTTATTTTCGAGGTATTTTTCTTCGGGACGCTAAAACAAAAACAGGAAAAACTAAACTAAACCTTTCATTTTTCTTCTAAGCAAAAGAAAGTGAAAGCTTAAAACGGAGGTATCTAACTCTTTGATTCATCCGTTTCATGGTCATCGAAACAAATCCGTCAATGGGGTTGATCAAATCCTTATGACAAAACTTTCTCGAATCGCAAAAGAGAACGGAGAATTTTCGAATAGCCACTAAGTCACCTCAATGGGGATATGAATCTCCCCTACAAGCAAATCATACTTCATCTTGACACGAGGAATAGGGCATTCCAAGCTCCCAATAAGAATTGATGAAGTTTTTTTGATAGCATTGATGCAATGTACTTGATATCGTTTCTTCAGAAAGTACACGGTATGCTCATTCCCATTGACATGGAAAGTGACATTGCCTTTATTGCAATCTATAACAACCCCTACAGTGTTTAAAAAGGGTCTTCTGAGGATGACAGCCATGGCATCGTCCACGAGGATATCCAAGATAACAAAGTCTGTTAAGATAGTGGTGTTAGCAACCACAACAGGCACATCCTCGCAAATGCCAACAGGGAATGCAGTTGATTTGTCGGCCATTTGCACAGAGATTTTAGTGGGTGTCAACTTATCCAGTTCAAGTCTACGATAAAGAGAGAGAGGCATAACACTAACTCCGGCTCCAAGGTCACATAAGGCAGTTCTTACGTAGTTTCCTTTAATGGAGCAAGGTATAGTGGGCACTCCGGGATCACCAAGTTTCTTAGGAGTTCCACCTTTGAAAGTGGGGATCTCAAGATCTGGTATCTTCCGTTTATTGGTCACGATATCTTTCATGTACTTGGCATACGGAGACATTTTGAGCATATCAACTAACCGCATCTGCAGAAAGACGGGTCTTATCATTTCAATAAAGCGCTCAAAATCCTCATCATCCTTTTTCTTGGATGTCTTAGGAGGAAAGGGCATAGGTATCTGAACCCATGGCTCTCTTTCTTTACCATGCTTCCTAACAGTGAAGTCATTCTTATCGTATCTCTTAGGTTGTGGGTTATCAGGATTAACCGTAGGTTCAATCTCCACATCCTTATCCTTGCTAGCTTGAGCATCATTATGAACATTGTTGTCCATATTGTCACCAGGTTCATGTTCATCACTAGATTGTGTTTTTGCACCACACGCAGAAATATCATTTCGTTCTTCAGGTGTGACAGTATTTGGTGAACTAACATGTAGGTTTCTATCATCCTTCTTCTTCTCCTTAGGATGACTGGGTGCATCTGCATTAATTCCTTGAGAATCTTGATCAATTCTCTTAGGATGACCCTCAGGATACAAAGGTTCCTGAGTCATTTTGCCTCCGCTAGTAACGACTCTGATAGAGTTGTCATTTAATTCATTGAGCAGGTCATTCTGAGCTTTAAGTACTTGTTCTACCTGAGTAGTAATCATAGAGGCATGTTTACTCAGAAGCTTCAGATCATTGACATTTCTGTCTACACAAGCACTTAAATGACTAAGCATACGAGTACTTTGTTCCAAATGTCTGCTAACATAATCATTGAAACTCTGTTGTTTGGCAACAAAGTTGTCAAATTCATCAAATCATAGGCTAGTAGGTTTATCAAAAGGAATATCACTCTCATCAAACCTACGTAGAGAATTTACTTCCACTACCTGTATCGGGTTATCGAGACCATGTATCTCTTCGATAGGTGGTAGATTTTTGACATCTTCAGATTTAATGCCTTTCTCTTGCATAGATTTCTTGGCTTCTTGCATATCTTCGGGACTGAGGAATAGGATACCTCTTTTCTTCGGAGTTGGCTTAGGAGGTGGTTGGGGAATAGTTCAAGCATTATCGTTGATCAAGATGTTATTCAGTAGAGCCTCATCTTGTTCTACAGTTCGTTCCCTAAAAGAACGACCGGCACAACTATCTAGGTGGTCTTTAGAGGCATCGGTAAGTCCGTTATAGAAAATATCAAGTATCTCGTTCTTCTTAAGAGGGTGATCAGGCAAAGCATTATGTAGCTGGACGAGCCTCCCCCAAGCTTGTGGGAGACTCTCTTCTTTGAGATGAGCAAAGTTGTATATTTCGTACAAGCCAGCTTTCTTCTTATGGGCAGGGAAATATTTCTCACAGAAGTAATAAACCATATCCTGGGGACTACTCACACATCCAGGAGCAAGAGAAGTGAACCAGGCTTTAGCGTCATCCTTTAGAGAGAAAGGAAACAGCTTAAGGATATAGTAGTGGCGGATCTTCTCCTCACTAGTGAAAAGGGTGGCTATATCGTGTAGTTTGGTAAGATGGGCTACGACCGTCTCAGATTCATAACCGTGGACAGGATAAGATTCGTCTAGAGAGATTATCTCAGGATCGACGGAGAATTCATCATCCTTATCGGTGATAAATATAGGTGAAGTGGCAAACTTCGGGTCGTATTTCATCCTAGCTTTGAGAGATTTTTCCTTCCACTTGAGAAGTAATTTCTCAGCGTCATAGTCATCCTTACACGCAAGAAAATCCTCAGCTATCTCTCCCTCCATAACGTAACCCTCAGGTATATCAGGCAATTCATATCTAGGAGAGCTAGATCTAGTAGGAGCAAAAGCAAGTTCTATCTCAATAGTATCGGCGGTTTTAGAAGCATCACGAGCATTGGCAGTAACTCTAGCAATATGAGCATCAAGGAATACCCCTAGTGGCACATCAGGCAAAGTAGTATCTCTAGCAGTATCAAGCATAGTATCATCAAGCAGAATAGCATCTCTAGCATCATCAGGCAAAGCAGTATCAGGCATAGCATCCCTAGCAGTATCAGGCATAGCATCTCTAGCAGTATCACGCATAGCATCTCTAGTAGTATCACGCATAGTAGCATCATAAGCATCATCAAGCACAGGCGACATATCAAGATTTCTAGCAGGAGGTGATGTCCCAAACTTACTCATAACTAAAGGTGAATCAAGTGCAGAGCTAGATGGCAGTTCCTTACCTCCCGTCGTAGTTGAGGGCAAGCCTTTGGTTTTTGGATCCTTTAGATTGTTCATAGTGATCAGCAGGTATAAATCCCAAGTGACTCAAAGAATATAGCAATACCTCCCCCGCAACGGCGCCAGAAAAATGCTGCTAACGACAGTCCCCAGCATAGACACTAGAAGAATGTTGTTGACGAGTCCCTGACTTGATGCCCTCGCGACAACAGAGCCAGAACTGCTCCCAGTTGCTCAACAATTTGCAATTGTCTTGCAATGGCCCACCAGCGCGTGGGTTCGCGGTAGTTTTCGAGGGTAGAGTATTCGACCCAAATTTGTTGGTACGCCAGTCAGGAGGTGAGAGAATACTCTCGAGTATTAGCAGCTGAATTTGTCAGATTCAACCACACCTGAAAGATTAGTATCTGCAAGCAAAGTGCCAGCAGCAAAGTAGGATGATAACAACAGTGTCAGAAACGATCTGTTGACGGCAGACTATTCCTAACTGTCGTATCAATGGCGCTAGAAGTTGCCCATTGACGGAAATTGTCTTTTCCCGTCAACGCCGAGCGAACCAGAATTGTAGCAGATAACAACAGTGTAAAGAGTAACAGCAGTAGCAAGGAACAGCAGTAGTGACAGTAGTAGCAAGTAGCAACAATAGCAAGTAACAATAGTAGCAAGTAGCAACAGTAGTAGCAGCGGAGCAAAACAAGTAACAGCAGCAGTGGGACAAACTCGTAGGCTATGGGTCGGTGATTCGTTTGGATGACATTCATCATGCAACAGTTATAACACGGAGAGATATGTGGCTAGCTCCCGTTTGTCAATGTGATGTAGGCATGCATTCCTGTGTAGTCATACGTGCTTAGGGAAAAGAACTTGCATGACATCTATTGTCCATCCCTCCCGTGGCAGCGGGGTCCAAAAGGATACTACAGGATATTAAGGTTCTCCTTTCAATAAAGAACCGGAACAACGCATTAGCACTTGGTGAACACATGAACTCCTCAAACTATGGTCATCACTCGGAGTGGTTCCGGTTATTGTCACTCCGGGGTTGCCGGGTCATAACACATAGTAGGTAACTACAACTTGCAAGATCGGATCTAAAACACACATATATTGGTGACAACATAATAATTTCAGATCTGAAATCATGGCACTCGGGCCCTAGTGACAAGCATTAATCATGGCAAAGTAGTAGCAACATCAATCTCAAAACATAGTGGATACTAGGGATCAATCCCCATCAAAACTAACTCGATTACATGATAGATCTCATCCTACTCATCACCGCCCAGCGAGCCTATGAATAGATTACTCATGAACGATGAAGAGCTTCATGGAATTGGAGAGGGAAGAAGGTTGATGATGACGATGGCGACAATTTCCCCTCTCCGGAGCCCAAAACAGACTCCAGATTTGTCCTCCAGATGAAGAACAGGATGTGGCGGCGCCTCCGTATCGCAAACGCGAAGAAATCTTCTCTTCTGGTTTTTTTCTGGGCGAAAGTGAATTTATAGAGCTGAGTTTGGGGGCGGCAGAGCCACGTGGGCCCCACAAGCTTGGTTGCCGCGGCCAAGGGGGAGGCCGCGGCAACAGGGCTTGTGGCCCACTAGCTCATCCCCTCCGGTGGATCTTTGCGCAGGTATTTTTCATATTTTCCAGAAAAATTCTCCGTAAATTTTCAGGACGTTCCGAGAACTTTCAATTCTACACAAAAACAACACCATGGCAATTCTGCTGAAAACAACGTCAGTCCAGGTTAGTTCCATTCAAATCATGCAAATCAGAGTCCAAAACAAGGGCAAAAGAGTTTGGAAAAGTAGATACGACGGAGACGTATCAGGATACGGTTGAAAAATCTCCTCTGAAAGGGGTCAAAAACACGGAAAAAACAGGAACTGGCACTTGGCACTGAGTTAATAAGTTAGTCCCAAAAAAGATATAAAAGGCATACAAAACATCCAGAGTTTGACAAGATAATAGCATGGAACCAACAAAAATTATAGATACGTTGGAGACGTATCACTGGGCCGAGTCATGGTTTTATTGCCGAGACACCTCTCCACCTGGCGAGAACCCACTTCCGGGTTTCAGAGAGGATCGCCTGCCTAAGGACTTCAAACTGCCCGAGAAGCTCACAGAAGAAGAAGAATCTGAGTTTATCCCCATCTTCTCCGAGTTACGGTCTTTAACCAATAACGGGCTCATTGGGATTGATTTGTTCCGCTGCTGGGTGGAATGGAACGTTCTTCCCTTGAGTCGCCGAGGCGGGTTAATGTGTGAATATGATGGCAAGGTGAACCATTCGCAGTGCTTCCAACACAAGAAACTCGCAGAGAGCGATATTCTTGGAATAATCAAGAAGCTAATCGGCGAGCCTTTGGAAGAATGCGCCAAAATTGGGCTCAAGGCCTTCTGCCGTTCCAACCCGGCTCTGCCAGTAAGAGTCTCAGCTGCCTTCCTTTTCTTTATAAATATACTTGCCAAATGCTTCTGGATTTGAAATTTACTTATGTTCATCAGAAAGACGACCCCTTTTGGCGAAGGGATCCAAAAGTGATAGCCCAGAAGAACACCAAACCACCATCAAAGAAGAAGAAGAAAGCAAGCAAAGGCAAAGCCGCCGCCAAGGATTCATCTGTTCTCGGCGAGTCACGAGCTGTGGAAGAGCAATCAGAGGTAAAACCTCCCCTTTGCTTATCACTCTTATATCCCGACTCATGCTTATACCATGCGTCTTTATGTGTAGGGTGAAGACAACGAGAGCCAAGATGATGCGGTTGAGGTAATATCTATTTCTTCCGACTCACCTTCCCCTTCTCCTAGACAAGCCAGACGGATCTGTGGGAAAGTCCCCATGTCTCATTCATATGCTTATATGGACCCTGATTTCCTTTTGAAGAAGGCGAGATACACTCCCAAGCGCAAAGCCCAGAGTCACTCTCGCAACTTAATTTCCAGGCTGCCTGAGAAGACAACTGGTCGGAAGCGCACAAGCGAGGTACACTTTTATTTAATCATACTCTTCCTTGTGGGAAATACGTTTCACAACTTTCTTAGCCTTCAAATATTTATTGTGTCAGACTTCACCTTTCATCTGGCGACTCAGCAATGTTAGCCCTCCCGCCAATGATTCGTGTGCAAGGGTGAGTCTCTTTGTTAACTATCTTTCTTCTAAATAACTATATGTGCCTTAATCTTGGTGCCCTTATCTCAGAGCACAGGCAAAGAAAAGAAAAACTGGCGACTTACCTTCTGCTCCTAAGACGACTGAGGCCTTAGGCATGAGCGCCTCTGTCCCAAAACTTGATGAGGACCAAGCGACAGCTCATAACATTCCTGTAGATGATATTCCCGATGTCCGGGATGACTTGCCCATCATTTTGAAGGAAACTGCTGACAAGGTTAACCCGCTGAGTCCTCTCAAGGCGGCTGAAGATCCGGATGTCGTCATAATCACCGGCACTTGCTACTATGCACCTTCGGCGGCGGTGCTATCCAAGCACACTTCAAAGGAACCTCATCCTTCCACCGATCAGGACGTCAGTAAGTTCAAGCTCCCCTAGTATGAGAAGCTGGAATTTGACCAACTATGCTCTGGCTTCGCAAGTCGCCTAGAGACGAGTTCTGAAATGAATAAAAGCTTGATTCACCTGATGAAAGTTAAGCATGACGTATGTCTACTTAAGTATGCTCTTCCACCCATTAGCCTCCCAAGGGCTGGGTCATCTTGTGAAAGATGTGCCGGATCTTGTGTATAGTTAAGATCTTCAAAATGTAGCCCCCAAGGGCCGGGTCATCTTTTGAAAGATGAGTCGGGTCTTGAAAAAAAATCTTCAACCTATAGCCCCGAAGGGCCGGGTCATCTTTTGAAAGATGAGCTGGGTCTTGAATTAAGTTAAAACTCTTCAACCTGTAGCCCCCAAGGGCCGGGTCATATTTTGAAAGATGAGTCGGGTCTTAAATTAAGTTAAAAATCTTCAACCTGTAGCCCCCAAGGGTCGGGTCATCTTTTGAAAGATGAGTCAGGTCTTGAAAAAAAAACTTCAACCTATAGCCCCCAAGGGCCAGGTCATCTTTTGAAAGATGAGCCGGGTCTTGAAAAAATCTTCAACCTGTAGCCTGCTACCTCTTGAGCTTGCATTGGTTTTTTCCTTGCAGAGGAAAGGGTGATGCAGCACAGTAGCAGTAAGTATTTCCCTCAGTTTGAGAACCAAGGTATCAATCCAGTAGGAGTATCAAGCCAAGTCTCCAAAGTACCTGCGCAAAAATAGCAAACTTGCACCCAACGCTACAAAGGGGTTGTAAATCCCTTCACGATTGATGGCAAGGTGAGATATGAACGCGGAAAGTGCAACAAAGTAAAAGTGTAGGGCTGAAAATATGATGTGAAGTAGACCAGGGGGACATAGTGTTCACTAGAGGCTTCTCTCAAGATAGCAAATATTACGGTGGGTGAACGAATTACTGTCGAGCAATTGATAGAACCGCGCAAAGTCATGATGATATCTAAGGCAATGATCATACATATAGGCATCACATCCGAGACAAGTAGACCGATACTTTCTACATCTACTACTATTACTCCACACATCGACCGCTATCCAGCATGCATCTAGTGTACAAAGTTCATAACAAACAGAGTAACACCTTAAGCAAGATGACATGATGTAGAGGGATAAATTCATGCAATAGATATAAACCCCATCTTTTTACCCTTGATGGCAACAACATGATGCGTGCCTTGCTACCCCTTCTGTCACTCGGTGAGGTCACCGCACGGTATGAACCCAAAACCAAGCACTTCTCCCATTGCAAGAATTGTCCCTTCTCTCTTTTTCTCTCTCTTTTTTTCTTTTTTTTTGTTTGGGCTATTTGTCCTCTTTTCATATTTTTTTTGTGGGCATCATTGGCCTCTCTTTTTTATGTCCTCACATGGGACAATTCTCTAATAATGATGATCATCACACTTTTAATTACTCACAACTCAATGCTTAGAACAATGATGACTCTATAGGAAATGCCTCCGACAATGTACCGGGATGTGCAACGATCTAGCTTAGCGTATGACTTGCTAGCTATCTTACGATCATGCAATGGCAATATAAAAATGACGGCACATGTCATGAGACGGAACGGTGGGAGTTGCATGGCAATATATCTCGGAATGGCTATGAAAATGCCATAATAGGTAGGTATGGTGGCTGTTTTGAGGAAGGTATATGGTGGGTTTGTGCACCGGCGAAAGTTGCGCGGCACTAAGAAGCTAGCAATGGTGGAAGGTGAAAGTGCATCTATACCATGGAGTCACATTAGTCATGAAGAAACATATACTTATTGCGGAAGTTTTATTAGTAATCGAAACAAAGTGCTAAACGCATACTCCTCGGGGAAGGGTTGGTAGGTGTTAACCATCGCGTGATCCCGACCGCAACACAAAGGATGACAATCAATAAATCAATTATGCTCCGACTTCCTAACATAGCGGTTCACCATACGTGCATGTTACGGGAATCACTAACTTCAACACAAGTATTTCTAGATTCACAACACCCTACTCACATGACTCTTAATATTACCAAATCCATGTCTCAAAACTAATTGAGAGGAATCAAACTTCTCTTTCTAATCAATGCACAAGAATATGGAAGTTTTATTGTATCCACTTTGGATGCCTATCATCTTTATAGCACAAGCCAACTACCAAGTTACTCAGAGAGAGCACTCTCAAAAAGATATAAGTGAAGATCGAGAGTTCTTATTTCTCCAAAATATGACACTACCATCCTCTAAAAAGATCTAAGTGAAGCACTAGAGCAAAGTTATCTAGCTCAAATGATATAAGTGAAGCACATGTGAGCTAAATTGCCTAAGTCAAAAGATATAAGTGAAGCTTAATGAGTATTCTAGCAAATTCACGATGAGTGCATCTCTCTGTCAAAAGGTGTGCAGAAAGGATGATTGTGACACAACAAAAAGAAAAAACTCCTATAATACACGACGCTCCAAGCAAAACACATATCATATGGTGAATAAAAATATAGCTCCAAGTAATGTTACCGATGGATTGAAGACGAAACAGGGGATGGCTTACCGGGGCATCCCCAAGCTTAGGCTTTTTGGTGTCCTTGAACTTGTCTTGGGATGCCTTGGGCATCCCCAAGCTTGAGCTCTTTCCACTCTTTATCCCATTGTCGATGAGAACATCACCCAAAACTTGAAAACTTCACAACACAAAACCTAAACAGAAACTCGTGATATCATTAGCACAAGAAAACAAACTACCACCTCTTTATGTACTGTAGCAAACTTGATTTATATTTATATTGGTGTTATATTACTGTATTCTTACTTTTCCATGGCTAGTATCCCCCGATACTATCCATAGTTTCATCAAAATAAGCAATCAACACAACAAAAACAGAATCTGTCAGAAACAGACCAGTCTATAGCAATCTGTATACTTCGTATACTTCTGGTATCTCAAAAATTCTGAAACATTACGAAAACTTGGGAAATTGGCATATCAACCAGAATCCAAAAAGAATCAACTCAAAATCTCTTTCTGGATAATGAAAAATAATTTCGTGAGCGAAAATTTCTGTCTTTTTCCAGCATGATCAAACAACCATCATCAAAACTAGTCATAAAGGTTTTACTTGGCTCAAACACAAAAAGAAACATAAAAACACAATCATAACAAAATTATGATGGTGTGGGCGCAACAAAACACAAAGCAAAAAAGCAAAGATAAATTCATTGGGTTGCCTCCCAACAAGCGCTATTGTTTAACGCCCTTAGCTAGGCATAAGGAGAAAGAATCACGTATCGTCGTCTTTGGTACTCAAACCATAAGTAGGGTGAACACTCGTCATCTTAAGGTCTTAATCTCTCTTACTAGATGGTTCACCACTATTTTTAGGAACAAAAACAGACTCGGTGGCCTTATTGTTGGCAAAATTTGGAGTGTTCTACACGGCGGCAAAAGCGGAACCCAAGTTGGTTATAACATCCTCAGGTTTGCCAATCCTAGCGGAATCATGACCTAGTTTTTCGTTAACTGTGGGTTCAATCTCCTTTAAAATTTTCAAATTCATTCCCACCTTGGATCCGTACTGAGTGATTTGATTGTGGATCTTTTTATCCAAATTCTTAATGAGTTCAATCGTAGCAACTTTATTTTCAATGATATTCAGCCTACGCATCACATGTTCCAGAGTTAAGGTAGTTCCATTAACCATGAGTGGGGGTGAGCCTACCAAATTTATAAAAGCACCGTAAGAATCAACGGTATGGCTACCCAAGAAATTTCCGCCTATGTTGGTGTCAAGAACATAACTATTCCAAGGGGAAATACCCACATAAAAGTTGTGAAGCAGGACGGTAGTAGATTTCTTACGAGTAGATCTACTCTGAGCATTGCAAATCCTATACCAAGCATCCTTTAAGTTTTCTTCCTCATTTTGTTCGAAATTGAGAACTTCGCTCTCGGGAGTATCGTTCGAAGCAGTAGGTCTTGCCATGAGGACAGGTAGACTATCCCACACAAGCACGCAGAAATCAAGCGAAAGAAAAGGGCAAACGAAAAAGGAAAATATTTTTTGTACTTTTTTTGTTTTTTAGAAGTTGGGGAGAGGAAAACGAGAGGCAAAAAAGTAAATGAAATAGATGAGTTTGCGACGGTTACTTGGATAAGATTCACTTAGAATAATCCCCGGTGCCACAGATTGACACGTTGGAGGAAGACTATTCTTGACTTGATGCTCCCCGGCAACGGCGCTAGAAATTCTTCTTACTACCTCTTGAGCTTGCGTTGGTTTTTCCCTTGAAGAGGAAAGGGTGATGCAGCACAGTAGCAGTAAGTATTTCCCTCGGTTTGAGAACCAAGGTATCAATCCAGTAGGAGTATCAAGCCAAGTCTCCAAAGTACCTGTCCAAAAACAGCAAACTTGCACCCAACTCTACAAAGGGGTTGTCAATCCCTTCACGATTGATTGCAAGGTGAGATCTGAAGGCGGAAAGTGCAACAAAGTAAAAGTGTAGGGCTGAAAATATGATGTGAAGTAGACCCGGGGGCCATAGTGTTCACTAGAGGCTTCTCTCAAGATAGCAAATATTACGGTGGGTGAACGAATTACTGTCGAGCAATTGATAGAACCGCGTAAAGTCATGATGATATCTAAGGCAATGATCATACATATAGGCATCACGTCCGAGACAAGTAGACCGATACTTTCTCCATCTACTACTATTACTCCACACATCGACCGCTATCCAGCATGCATCTAGTGTATTGAGTTCATAACAAATAGAGTAACGCCTTAAGCAAGATGACATGATGTAGAGGGATAGATTCATGCAAGAGATATAGACCCCATCTTTTTACCCTTGATGGCAACAACACGATGCGTGACTAGCTACCCCTTTTTCACTAGGTGAGGACACTGCACGGTATGAACCCAAAACCAAGCACTTCTCCCATTGCAAGAATTATAGATCAAGTTGGCCGAACGAAACCCACAACTCGAAGAGAATTACAAGGATATGAAATCATGCATATAAGAGATCAGAAGAAACTCAAATAAGATTCATAGATAATCTGATCATAAATCCACAATTCATCGGAACTCGACAAACACACCGCAAAAGAAGATTACATGGATAGATCTCCATGAAGCTCATGGAGAACTTTGTATTGAAGATCCAAGAGAGAAAAGAAGCCATGTAGCTACTAGCTATGGACCCGAAGGTCTATGGTGAAATAATCATGCATCATCGGAGAGGCAATGGTGTTGATGAAAAAGCCCTCCGTATCCGAATCCCCCTCCGGCAGGGCACCAGAATGTGCCCCAGATAGGATCTTGCAAAGACAGAAGCTTACGGCGGCGGAAAAGTTGGCTCTCTCCCGTGGTTTCCGATTTTTTGGGGATTTATAGGCGGAAGAAGTAGGGCAAAGGAGCCACAGGGGGCCCACAAGCCTGCTGAGAGCACCCCCCCCCAGGCCACGGCTAGGGGGCTGATACGTCTCAAACCTATCTATAATTTTTGATGGTTTCATGTTGTTATCTTATCAACTTTGGATGTTTTATATACCTTTTATATCTTTTTTGGGACTAACTTATTAATTCAATCCCAAGTGCCAGTTCCTGTTTTTTCTGTGTTTTTGACTCTTTTCAGATCTGATTTTGGAACGGAGTCCAAACTGAATAAAATCCCTGAAATAAATTTTTCCAGAACAGAAGAAGATCGGGGGACTTGAGGGCCAAGGCAGGGGGCCCACAGGGAGCCCACAAGCCCTGTTGCTGCGGCCAGGGGGGCCGCGGCAACCAGGATTGTGGCTTCCATAGCGCTCCCCTGCCCTAGCTATTTGGCCTATAAATTACCTAAAATCGCAGAAAAAATCAGGGCATCCACGAAAACACTTTTCTGCCGCCGCAAGCTTCCGTTTTCGCGAGATATCATCTAGAGGCCCTTCCCGGTGCCCTGCCGCAGGGGACTTTGGAGTTGGAGGGCTTCTACATCAACATCATCGCCACTCCAATGACTCGTGAGTAGTCCACTTCAGACCTACGGGTTCGTAGTTAGTAGCTAGATGGCTTCTTCTCTCTCTTGGATCTTCAATACAAAGTTATCCATGATCTTCATGGAGATCTATCCAATGTAATCCTCTTTGGGAGTGTGTTTGTCGAGGTCCCATGAATTGTGGATTTGTGATCAGATTATCTATGAATTATATTTGAGTCTACGCTGATTTATTATATGCATGATTTGATATCCTTGTAAGTCTCTTCGAGTCTTGGGTTTTGTTTGGCCAACTAGATCTATGATTCTTGCAATGGGAGAAGTGCTTGGTTTTGGGATCATACCGTGCGGTGACCTTTCCCAATGAGAGAAGGTGCAGCAAGGCACGCATCGTGTTGTTGCCATAAAGGGTAACAAGATGGGCTTTCATCATAAATTTGAGATTGTCCATCTACATCATGTCATCTTACTTAAGGCGTTACTCTGTTCTTTTGAACTTAATACACTAGATGCATGCTGGATAGCGATCGACGTGTGGAGTAATACTAGTAGATGCAGAAAGTATCGGTCTACTTGTTTTGGACATGATGCTTATAGAGATAATCATTGCCATAGATAACGTCACGACTTTGCGCGGTTCTATCAATTGCTCGACAGTAATTCGTTCACCCACCATCTACTTGCTTTCATGAGAGAAGCCACTAGTGAATACTACGGCCCCCGAGTCTATTCACAACTATCGTCTCCACTTTCACTTTTACTTTGCTTTGTTTACTTTTTGCTTTCAGTTCTCACTTTGCAAAAAAATCTATAAGGGATTGACAACCCCTTCATAGTGTTGGGTGCAAGCTCTTTGTGTTTGTGCAGGTACTTGTGACTTGAACGCTCCTCCTACTGGATTGATACCTTGGTTCTCAAACTGAGGGAAATACTTACCGCCGCTGTGCTACATCACCCTTTCCTCTTCAAGGGAACACCAACGCAAGGCTCCAAGACCGCGGGGAAATCCTTTGCATATTTGCCAAGGAAGTCCCTATAGGCGTAGCCCGTAGCAGCAGGATTCCTGGCGCCGTTGCCAGGGTAGGTCTATTGTCGCAGTAGCAGAAGGATTTTTGGCGCCGTTGCCGGGGAGGAGAGATCAAGTCAAGATCTATCCAAGTAGGTGTCAGAAACTCATCTCTTGCATTTACCTTTTTTGCCAGTTGCCTCTCGTTTTCCTCTCCCCCACTTCACATTTGCCGTTTTCATTTGCCTTTCTCCTTTGCCGTTTTCTTTTGCCTTTTGCTATTTTCCTTTGCCTATTTTCCTCTCTTGCTCTTGGGCTTGTTCGTGAGAGACCTTTCCTCATGGCCAAACCAAACTATTTCAGAAGGTTGGAAGAGATTGAAACTAGTGTCAAATGTTTCATGTCTTCTCAGTTTGACCAAAATAGTTACTTATGTAGGGAATTAAAAGAGCAAAATCATTTTATGGCATGTTTGAATAAAGAAGTTGATGATATGGCCAAAGAATTCCTGCCACTAAATTCTCAGCTTGCTCACCATGAAAAATTGGTGGGCCAAATTTCTGACAAGCAGGCTACCTTAGTCAATAAGATGGCAGCTAAACCTGACATTTGTGATGGAGATCACAATGATCTTAAAGTGCTTGGTGTGACTCCTCTTGAATCTTTGTTTTCGCATGTCAAACCTATTGATGAAGGGGCTGGATATGAATCCACTTTGGTTGAAAAACGCCCCAATCATTCGGAGCCCACCTATCTTGATGATAACGGTGTGGAGAGTAGAGTAGAAGAAATCAAAATTTTGGGTAGTAATGAAACTCCCACTTTGGATTTCAAGGAATTCAATTAAGATAGTTCTCCTTGTTTGAATGCATTTCCTTGATGCAATCCATTGCAAACTCTCCACATGCTTATAGCCAAAGCAAATCCTTTACCGCACATATCGTAGATGCTATGATGAAATCTCTTGAAGAGAAGCTCGAATTAGAAGTCTCTATACCTAGAAAACTTCATCATGAGTGGGAACCTACTATCAAAACCAAGATCAAAAACTATGAATGCAATGCTTTGTGTGATTTGGGTGCTGGTGTTTCCGCGATTCCAAAGTCTCTATGTGATATTCTTGGTTTTCATGAGATTGAAGAGTGTTCTCTTAATTTGCATCTTGCGGATTCTACTATCAAGAAACCCATGGGAAGGATCGATGATGTTCTTATTGTTGCAAATAAGAACTATGTACCCGTGAATTTCATTGTACTTGACATAGATTGCAATCCTTCATGTCACATTATTCTTGGTAGACCTTTCCTAAGGACTATTGGTGCTATTATCGATATGAAGGAAGGGAATATTAGATTTTAGTTTCCCTAAAGAAGGGCATGGAGCATTTTTCTAGAAAGAAAATAACATTGACTTATGAATCTATGATGAGGGCTACTTATGGTTTGAGCACCAAAGATGACTATACGTGATTCCATCACCTTTTGCCTAGTTAAGGGCGTTAAACAATAGCGCTTGTTGGGAGGCAACCCAACGAATCTATCCTTTTTATTTCTGTTTTGTGTTTTCCACACTTTCATAATTCTATTATGATTGTGTTTTTTGTGTTTCTTTTGTGTTTGTGCCAACTAAAACCGTTATGATTAGTCTTGGGGATGATCGTTTGGTCATGCTGGAAAAGACAGAAACTTTCTGCTCACGAAAAGAATTTTCATTCTTTTCTGCAAGAGCTTTTGAGTTGATTCTTTTTTCTGCTGATTTCTACGCAAATTCTTCAGACTGTCGTAATTTTTCAGAATTTTTGAAGTACCATAAATATATACGAAATAGACAGATTGCTACAGACTGGTCTGCTGTTAACAGATTCTATTTTTGTTGAGTTGGTTGCTTATTTTGATGAAGCTATGGATAGTATCGGGGGGTACTAGCCATGGAAGATTGAAAATACAGTAACCCAACACCAACATAAGTAGAATTTAAGTTTGTTGCAGTACCTAAGGAAGTGGTGGTTTGCTTTCTTATACTAATGTTATCACTAGTTTCTGTTTAAGTTTCGTGTTGTGAAGTTTTCAAGTTTTGGGTGAAGTTCTTATGGACAAAAAGATAAAGAGTGTCAAGAGCTCAAGCTTGGGGATGGCCAAGGCACCCCAAGTTGATTCAAGGATGCTGTAAAAGCCTAAGCTTGGGGATGCCCCGGGAAGGCATCCCCTCTTTCGTCTTCAATCCATCGGTAACGTTACTTGGGGCTATATTTTTATTCACCACATGTTATGTGTTTTGCTTGGAGCGTCTTGTATCGTAGGAGTCTTTTATTTTTGTTGTGTCACAATCTTCCTTGCTGCACACCAAGAGAGAGAGACATGCACTCACCATGATTTTGTCGAGCTTCACTTATATCCTTTGGTTAGACAATTCAGCTCACATGTGTTTCACTTATATCTTTTGAGTTAGTTGATTTTGCTCTATGTGCTTCACTTATATCTTTTAGAGGACAGCGGTGTGTGGCTTGGTAGTTGATCTATGCTATGAAAGTAGTCTCAAAAGGGGTAGTTATCCAAAGGGATGTGAAAACTTCCACCTTCATGTGCATTGAGTAGTTCGAGAAGTTTGATTCATCTCAATTAGTTTTGAGTTGTGGTTGTGGTAATATTGAAGTTATACTAGTAAGGTGTTGTGGATCTAGAAATACTTGTGTTGAAGTTAGTGATTCCTGTAGCATGCACGTATGGTGAACCGCTATGTGATGAAGTCTGAGCATGATTAGTCTATTGATTGGCATCCTTTGTGTGGCGGTCGGGATCGCACGATGGTTTATACCTACCAACCCTTCCCCTAGGACTATGCGTTGAATGCTTTGTTTCGATTACTACTAAAACTTTTGCAACAAGTATGTGAGTTCTTCATGACTAATGTTGAGTCCATGGTTTAGATGCACTTTCACCTTCCACCATCAATATCTTCTTTAGTGTCGTGCAACTTTCGCCGGTGCACAAAACCCACCATATAGCCTCCCTCAAAATAGCCACCATACCTACCTACTATGGCTTTTTCAAAGCTATTCCGAGATATATTGCCATGCAACTACCACCATGACTTGTGCCATATCTTCCACATTGCCATTGCATGATCATAAGATAGCTAGCATGATGTTTCCATTGATGTCTATGCCATGCTAGATCATTGTCACGGTACACTACCGAAGGCATTCCATATAGAGTCATCATTGCCCTAAGTTTTGAGTTGTAAGTGTGATGATCATCATTGATGGAGCATTGTCCCATGTGAGGAAATAAAAGAGGCCAAAGATGCCCACCAAAAAAAAAGAGGCCAAAGAGCCCACCAAAAAAATGAGGTAAAAAGAGAGCAGGAACAATGCTACTACCTTTCCACACTTGTGCATATCAAGCACCATGATCTTCATCATTGAGAGTCTCTCGTTTTGTCACCACCATATAGCTAGTGGGAAATTTTCATTATATAACTTGGCTTGTATATTCCAATGATAGGCTTTCTCAAAATTGCCTTAGGTCTTCGTGAGCAAGCAAGTTGGATGCACACCCACTAGTTTTCTTTAAGAGCTTTCACATAGTCTTAGCTCTAGTGCATCAATTGTATGCCAATCCCTACTCATTCACGTTGATATCTATTGATGAACATCTCCATAGCTCATTGATAGGCCTAGTCAATGTGACCATCTTCTCCTTGTTTGCCTTGCAACCTCCACCACACTCCATTTCACTTATAGTGCTAAAACCATGGCTCACGCTCATGTATTGCGTGAGAGTTGAAAAGGTTTGAGAAAGTAATGTTGTGAAAACAATTACTTGGCCAATACTGAGGTTGTGCATGATTTAAATTCGTTGTGCAAGGATGATAGAGCATAGCTAGACTATATGATATTGTAGGGATAACTTTCTTTTGGCCTAGTTATTTTGAAAGTTCATGATTATCTTGCTAGTTTGTTTGAAGTATTATTGTCTCCGCATCAATAGAAAACTATTGTTTTGAATCTAATGGATCTCAACATTCACGTCACATAAGAGGAGTTACAAAGGACATCTATGCTAGGTAGCATGAAAGCATCAAAAATTCATTCTTTATCACTTCCCTACTCGAGGACGAGCAGGAGTTAAGCTTGGGGATGCTTGATACGTCTCAAACGTATCTATAATTTTTGATGGTTTCATGCTGTTATCTTGTCAACTTTGGATGTTTTATATACCTTTTATATCTTTTTTGGGACTAACTTATTAATTCAGTGCCAAGTGCCAGTTCCTGTTTTTTCTGTGTTTTTGACTCTTTTCAGATCTGATTTTGGAACGGAGTCCAAACGGAATAAAATCCCTGAAATAATTTTTTGCAGAACAGAAGAAGATCGGGCGACTTGAGGGCCAAGGCACGGGGCTCACAGGGAGCCCACAAGTCATGTTGCCGCGATCAGGGGGGCCTGCGACAACCAAGCTTGTGGCCTCCTGGCGCTCCCCTTCCCTAGCTCTTTGGCCTATAAACTCCCTAACATCGCAGAAAAAATGAGGGCATTCACGAAAACACTTTTCCGCCGCCGCAAGCTTCCGTTTCCGCGAGATCTCATCTGGCGACCCTTCCAGGTGCCCTGCCGGAGGGGACTTTGGAGTTGGAGGGCTTCTACATCAACATCATCGCCTCTCCAATGACTCGTGAGTAGTCCACTTCAGACCTACGGGTCCGTAGTTAGTAGCTAGATGGCTTCTTCTCTCTCTTGGATCTTCAATACAAAGTTCTCCATGATCTTCATGGAGATCTATCCGATGTAATCCTCTTTGGCGGTGTGTTTGTCGAGATCCGATGAATTGTGGATTTGTGATCAGATTATCTATGAATTATATTTGAGTCTTTGCTGATTTCTTATATGCATGATTTGATATCCTTGTAAGTCTCTCCGAGTCTTGGGTTTTGTTTGGCCAACTAGATCTATGATTCTTGCAATGGGAGAAGTGCTTGGTTTTGGGTTCATACCGTGCGGTGACCTTTCCGAGTGACAGAAGGGGCAGCAAGGCACGCATCGTGTTGTTGCCATCAAGGGTAACAAGATGGGCTTTCATCATCAATTTGAGATTGTCCATCTACATCATGTCATCTTGCTTAAGGCGTTACTCTGTTCTTTTGAACTTAATACACTAGATGCATGCTGGATAGCGGTCGACGTGTGGAGTAATAGTAGTAGATGCAGGAAGTATCGGTCTACTTGTTTTGGACGTGATGCCTATATATATAATCATTGCCATAGATAACGTCATGACTTTGCAAGGTTCTATCAATTGCTCGACAGTAATTCATTCACCCACCGTCTACTTGCAATACTATGGCCCTCGAGTCTATTCACAACTATCGTCTCCACTTTCACTTTTACTTTGCTTTGTTTACTTTTTGCTTTCAGTTCACACTTTGCAAACAGTCTATAAGGGATTTACAACCCCTTCATAGCGTTGGGTGCAAGCTCTTTGTGTTTGTGCAGGTACTTGTGACTTGACGCGATCCTCCCACTGGATCGATACCTTGGTTCTCAAACTGAGGGAAATACTTACCACCGCTGTGCTACATCACCCTTTCCTCTTCAAGGGAACACCAACGCAAGGCTCCAAGGCCGCGGGGAAATCCTTTGCATATTTGCCAAGGAAGTCCCTATAGGCGTAGCCCATAGCAGCAGGATTCCTGGCGCCGTTGCCAGGGAAGGTCTATTGTCGCAGTAGCAGGGGCTTGTGGCCTCCCCTGGTGCCCTCTCCCTTGGTTCTCAAGCTCCCTGCGTATCTTCTCTTCCGGAAAAAATATTTTCGGAGGTTTTATTCCGTTTGGAATCCGTTTAATATTCTCCTCTGAAAAAGGTCAAAAACACGGAAAAAACAGGAAATGGCACTTGGCACTGAATTAATAAGTTAGTCCCAAAAAATATATAAAATGCATACAAAACATCCAAAGTTTGACAAGATAATAGCATGGAACCATCAAAAATTATTGATACGTTGGAGACGTATCATAGGCCCCAAGGGCCGGATCATCTTTTGAAAGATGAGCCAGGTCTTGAAAAAATCTTCAACCTGTAGCCCCCAAGGGCCGGGTCATCTTTTGAAAGATGAACGGGGTCTTGAATTTTGTATGACTTTGAATAAAATCATACATTAGCCCCCAAGTGTCAGGAATATTGCTTGCAATAATTTTGACACTGTCGTGGTTTTGTCACAGCAGATGTCCTCGTGAAAGGACTTAGAGATGGAGCCATCGCACCTTGGTGGCGACTCGAAGGGGGTGAGCGAAAGCGGGACTCGGATTTACCCAGGTTCGGCCCCTCGTGTGGAGGTAAAAGCCTACGTCCTGCTTTGTGTCGATTGATGATGATTTCGATTACAAGGAGGGCATAATTAGCCTGACCTAGCTCTCGATAATTTCTAACTCGCCTAACCTTCTCCTCGGACTCGCCTTTATATACAGGTCGAGTCCCTAGGGTTTTACAAGAGTCCTGGCCATGCTACTGCTACGGCAACAGACAACAGCGCCAGAAATTGGCACGTTGACGGAGACTTGGCTTGCGTTGGTTTTTCCCTTGAAGAGGACAGGGTGATGCAGCACACGAGCAGTAAGTATTTCCCTCAGTTTGAGAACCAAGGTATCAATCCAGTAGGAGAATCGCGTCAAGTCCAGATTACCTGCGCAAACACAAAAGAGCTTGCACCCAACGCTATAAAGGGGTTGTCAATCCGTTCAAGATTGATTGCAAAGTGAGATCTGAAGGCGAAAAGTGCAACGAAGTAAAAGTGTAAGGCTGAAAATATGATGTGAAGTAGACCCGGGGGCCATATGTTCACTAGAGGCTTCTCTCAAAATAGCAAATATTACGGTGGGTGAACAAATTACTGTCGAGCAATTGATAGAACCGCGCAAAGTCATGACGATATCTAAGGCAATGATCATACATATAGGCGTCACGTCCGAGACAAGTAGACCGATACTTTCTGCATCTACTACTATTACTCCACACATCGACCGCTATCCAACATGCATCTAGTGTATTGAGTTCATGACGAACAGAGTAACGCCTTAAGAAAGATGACATGATGTAGAGGGATAAACTCAAACCAATGATGAAAACCCCATCTTTTTACCCTTGATGGCAACAACACGATACGTGCCTCGCTACCCCTTTAGTCACTGGATGAGGTCATCGCACGGTATGAACCCAAAACCAAGCACTTCTCCATTGCAAGAATCAAAGATCAAGTTGGCCAAACAAAACCCACAATTCGAAGAGAATTACAAGGATATGAAATCATGCATAAGAGAGATCAGAAGAAACTCAAATAAGATTCATAGATAATCTGACCATAAATCCACAATTCATCGGATCTCGACAAACACACCGCAAAAGAAGATTACATCGGATAGATCTCCATGAAGATCATGGAGAACTTTGTATTGAAGATCCTATAGAGAGAAGAAGCCATCTAGCTACTAGCTATGGACCCGTAGGTCTATGGTGAACTACTCACGCATCATCGGAGAGGTCATGGTGTTGATGAAGAAGCCCTCCGTATCCGAATCCCCCCTCCGGCAGGGCACGAGAACATGCCCAGATGGGATCTTGCGGAGACAGAAGCTTGCGGCGGCGGAAAAGTATTTTCGTGTCTCTCCTGATTTTTTCTGGGATTTTAGGGAATATATAGACGAAGGAGCTAGGGCAGAGGAGGCCCAGGGAGCCCACAAGCCCTTCGTACCAATGAGTTCGATCGTAGCAACTTTATTTTCAATGACGTCCAGCCTACGCATCACATGTTCCAAAGTTAAGGTAGTTCCATTAACCATGAGTGGGTGTGAGCCTACCAAATTTATTACAGCTCCGTAAGAATCAACGGTATGGCTACGCAAGAAATTTCCGCCTACGATGGTGTCAAGAATATACCTATTCCAAGGAGAAATACCCACATAAAAACTATGAAGCAGGACGGTAGTGGATTGGTTACGAGTAGATCTACTCTCGGCATTGCAAATCCTATACCAAGCGTCCTTTAAGTTTTCTTCCACATTTTGCTTGAAATTGAGAACTTCATTCTCGGGAGTATCGTTCGGAGCGGTGGGTCTAGCCATGAGGACAGGTAGATTATCCCACACAAGCAAATAGGAAGCAAGCGAGAGAAAAGGGCGAACGAAAAAGGCAAACGAAAAGGCAAACGAAGAAAAGGGCAAATATTTTTGTAAATTTTTGTTTTTCATAAGTGGGGGAGAGGAAAACGAGAGGCAAAAAAAAGTAAATGCAAGAGATGAGTTTGCAACACTTACTTGGATGAGTTCTTACATTGATCCTCCCCGGCAACGGCGCTAGAAATTCTTCTGCTACGGCAACAGACAATAGCGCCAGAAATTGGCACGTTGACGGACACTTGGCTTGCGCTGGTTTTTCCCTTGAAGAGGAAAGGGTGATGCAGCACAGGAGCAGTAAGTATTTCCCTCAGTTTGAGAACCAAGGTATCAATCCAGTAGGAGAATCGCGTCCGGTCCAAACTACTTGCGCAAACACAAAATAGCTTGCACCCAACGCTATAAAGGGGTTGTCAATCCCTTCAAGATTGATTGCATAGTGAGATCTGAAGGCAAAAAGTGCAACGAAGTAAAAGTGTAAGGCTGAAAATATGATGTGAAGTAGACCCGGGGGCCATAGTGTTCACTAGTGGCTTCTCTCAAAATAGCAAATATTACGGTGGGTGAACAAATTACTGTCGAGCAATTGATAGAACCACGCAAAGTCATGACAATATCTAAGGCAATGATCATACATATAGGCATCACGTCCAAGACAAGTAGACCGATACTTTCTGCATCTACTACTATTACTCCACATATCGACCGCTGCCCAGCATGCATCTAGTGTATTGAGTTCATAACGAACAGAGTAACGCCTTAAGCAAGATGACATGAAGTACATGGATAAACTCAAACCAATGATGAAAACCCCATCTTTTTACCCTTGATGGCAACAACACGATGCGTGCCTCACTACCCCTTCTGTCACTAGGTGAGGTCACCGCACGGTATGAACCCAAAACCAAGCACTTCTCCCATTGCAAGAATGATAGATCAAGTTGGCCAAACAAAACCCACAACTCGAAGAGAATTACAAGGATATGAAATCATGCATAAGAGAGATCAGAAGAAACTCAAATAAGATTCATAGATAATCTGATCATAAATCGACAATTCATCGGATCTCGACAAACACACCACAAAAGAAGATTACATCGGATAGATCTCCATGAAGATCGTGGAGAACTTTGCATTGAAGATCCAAGAGAGAGAAGATTACATCGGATAGATCTCCGTATCCGAATCCCCCCTCCGGCAGGGCACCAGAACGTGCCCCGGATGGGATCTTGCGGAGATAGAAGCTTGCGGCAGCGGAAAAGTATTTTCGTGGCTCTCCTGATTTTTTCTGGGATTTTAGGAAATATATAGGCGAAGGAGCCAGGGCAGAGGAGGCCCACGGAGCCCACAAGCCTGGGAGGCGCGGCCCCCTGGCCGCGCCATGAGGGCTTGTGGGGTCCCTGGTGACCCTCTGCCTTGGTTCTCAAGTCTCTCGATCGTCTTCTATTTCGGAAAAAAATCTCTTCGGAAGTTTTATACCGTTTGGACTCCGTTTAAAATATTCCTCTGAAAAGGGTCAAAAACACGGAAAAAACAGGAACTGGCACTTGGCACTGATTTAATAGGTTAGTCCCAAAAAAGATATAAAAGGCATACAAAACATCCAAAGTTTGACAAGATAATAGCATGAAACCATCAAAAATTATAGATACGTTGGAGACGTATCAGCTACCTATCGTAGCTTTCCCTATCTCTAAGTCGTCGTGTCTTCCAAGATCAGGAACTCCTTTGGTATCCTATCACCCCCATGGCTTCTCGAACCACCATCCAGCTTCCGGGCCAAGGGCCGCGCTCCTAATGTTGAGTCGCCCCTTTGATGACCCGGCCCACCAAGGGTGGGTTACCCACAGGTAATATCCCCAACAGTTGCTAAGTGATTAGTAACTTGAAATAAAAGTGACCGAATAAATGGAGACTAGCTAAAGGCAAGGTGACGATACGTGTTGGAAGTGTTTCCAAGGTTGATGTGATCAAAACATCGCACGCTCCCTCTACCATCGGGATTGGTGTTAAACCTAAATAATTGTTATTTGGTGTTTGCGTTGAGCATGAACATGATTCGATCGTGTTTATTGCAATACGGTTATTCATTTAAAGAGAATAATAGTTATTCTATTTGCTTGAATAATTACCTTCAATGGTTTATTGAATCTCGATCGTAGTGTTACACATGTTCATAATATTGGTGCCAAAAGATACAAAGTAATAATGATAGTACCACTTACTTGTGGCACTGCCACTTGAGTCATGTTGGTATAAAATGCATGAAGAAGCTCCATGCTGATGGATCTTTGTACTCACTCGTTTTTGAAACGTTTGGGACATGCAAACCATACATGTTGGTATAAACGCATGAAGAAACTCCATGCGGATGGATCATTTTGATTCACTTGATTTTGAATCACTTGAGACATGCAAAATCATACCACATGGAACAAGAAAATAACTTGTTGGAAGTAATACATTTTTTATGTGTGCAATCCGATGAGTGCTGAGGCACGCAGTGGATATCATTATGTTCTTACTTCACTGACGATTTGAGTAGATACAGGAGTATTTACTTGATGAATCACAAGTCTGAAATATTGAAAAATTCAAAGCTATTTCAGAGTGAAGATAGTCGTGACAAGAGGATAAACTGTCTATGATATGATCATAGAGAAGAATATCTGAGTTGCGAGTTTTTGGTACACAGTTAAGACAATATGGAATTTTTTTCGCAGTTCATGCCACCTAGAACACCATAGTGTGATGGTGTGTCGGAACGTCATAGCCACACCCTATTTGATATGGTGCATACTATGGTGTCTCTTATCGAATTACCACTATCGTTTATGGGTTATGCATTAGAGACAACCGCATTCACTTTGAATAGGGCACCGCGTATTTCTATTGAGAAGACACATAATGAACTATGGTTTGGAGAAACCTGAGCTGACGTTTCTTCAAAGTTTGGGGCTGCGACGCTTATGTGAAAAAGCTTTAGTCTGATAAGCTCGAACCCAAAGCGGATAAATGCATCTTCATAGGATATCCAAAACAATTGGATACATCTCCTATCTTAGATCCGGAAGCAAAGTGTTTGTTTCTAGAAATGGGTCCTTTCTCGAGAAAAGGTTTCTCTTGAAAGAATTGAGTGGGAGGATGGTAGAACTTGATGAGGTTATTGAACCGTCACTTCAACTAGTGCGTAGCAGGGCACAGGAAGTTGTTCATGTGACGCCTACACCAATTGAAGTGGAAACTGATGATGGCACAGGAAGTGGTTACTACAAACCTCGTACGTCGATAAGGTCGCGTACTACTACTGAGTGGTACGGTAACCCTGTCTTGGAGGTCATGTTGTTGAACAACAATGAACCTGCGAGCTATGGAGAAGCGATGGTGGGCCCGGATTCCGACAAATGGCTGGAGGCCATGAAATCCGAGAGAGGATCCATGTGTGAAAACAAAGTGTAGACTTTGGAAGAACTACTTGATAGTCGTAGGACTATTAAGTAAATATGGATCTTTAAAGAGAAGACAGACGATGATGGTGAAAAGTCACCATTAAGAAAAGCACGACTTATCGCAAAGGTGTTTCCGACAAGTTCAAAGAATTGACTATGATGAGACTTTCTCAATCGTAGTGATGCTAAAAGTCTGTTGGAATTAGGTTAGTAGTTGCTGCATTATTTATGAAATATTGCACATAGGATGTCGAAACATTGTTTCCTCGACGGTTTCCTTGACGAAAGGTTGTATGTGATACAACCAGAAGGTTTTGTCGATCCTAAGGATACTAACAAGTATGCAAGCTCGAGTGATCCTTCTATGAACTGGTGCAAGCATCTCGGAGTTGGAATATATGCTTTGATGAGATGATCAAATCTTTTTGGTTTATACAAGGTTTATGAGAAACTTGTATTTCCAAAGAAGTGAGTGGGAGCACTATAGAATTTCTGATAAGTATATGTAGTTGACATATTGTTGATCGGAAGTAATGTAGAATTTTTGTAAAGCATGAAGGGTTGTTTGAAAGGAGTTTTTCAAAGGAAGACCTGGATAGAGCTACTTTAACATTGAGCATCAAGATCTATAGAGATAGATCAAAATGCTAAATAGAACTTTCAATGAAGTGCATGCCTTGACAGGTTTTTGAAGGAGTTCAAAATAGATCAGCAAAGAAAGAGTTCTTGGCTGTGTTGTAAGGTGTGAATTTGAGTAAGACTCAAAACCTGACCACGACAGAAGAAAGAGAAAGGACGAAGGTTGTCCCCTATGCCTTAGCCATAGACTCTAAAGTATGCCATGTTGTGTACCGCACCTCATGTGGGCCTTGCCACAAGTCTGTTAAGAGGTACAGAGAGTGATCCAGGAATGAATCACTAAACAGCGGTCAAAGTTATCCTTAGTAACAAATGGACTAAGGAATTTTTCTCGATTATGGAGGTGGTTAAAGAGTTCGTCGTAAAGGGTTATGTCGATGCAAGCTTTGAAACTAATCCGAATAACTCTGAGTAGTAAAACGGATTCGTATAGTAGAGTAGATATTTGGAATATTTATGAATAGTACGTAGTAGCAGCATCTGTAAGATGACATAAAGATTTGTAAAGCTCACACAGATCTGAAAGGTTTAGTACCATTGACTAAAACCTCTCTCACAAGCAAGACATCATCGAACCCTAGAACTGTATGGGTGTTAGATTCATTACAATCACATAGTGATGTGAACTAGATTATTGACTGTAGTGCAAGTGGGAGACTGTTGGAAATATGCCCTAGCAGCAATAATAAATTAGTTATTATTATATTTCCTTGTCCATAATAATCGTTTATTATCCATGCTAGAATTGTATTGATTATAAACTCAAATACATGCGTGGATACATAGACAACACACTGTCCCTAGTGAGCCTCTAGTTGACTAGTTCGTTGATCAAAGATGGTCAAGGTTTCCTGGCCATAGACAAGTGTTGTCACTTGATAACAGGGTCACATCATTAGGAGAATCATGTGAAGGACAAGACCCAAATTATAAACGTAGCATGTGATCGTGTCATTTTGTTGCTATTGTTTTCTGTGTGTCAAGTATTCATTCCTATGACCATGAGATCATGTAACTCACTGACACCGGAGGAATACCTTGTGTGTATCAAACGTCACAACGTTACTGGGTGACTATAAAGGTGCTCTACAAGTATCTCCGAAGGTGTCCGTTGAGTTAGCATGGATCAAGACTGGGATTTGTCACTCCGTGTGACGGAGAGGTATCTCGGGGCCCACTCGGTAATACAACATCACAAACAAGCCTTGCAGGCAATGTGTCTAATGTGTTAGTCACGGGACCTTATATTACAGAACAAGTAAAGAGACTTGCTGGTAACGAGATTAAAATAGGTATAGGGATACCGACGATCGAATCTCGGGCAAGTAACATACCGAAGGACAAAGGGAATGACATATGGGATTATATGAATCCTTGGCACAGAGGTTCAACCGATAAGATCTTCGTAGCATATGTAGGATCCAATATGGGCATCCAGGTCCCGCTATCGGATATTGACCGAGGAGTGTCTCGGGTCATGTCTACATAGTTCTCGAACCCGCAGGGTCTACACACTTAAGGTTCGATGGTGTTTTAGTATATTTGAGTTATATGTGTTGGTGACCGAAGATTGTTCAGAGTCCTAGATGAGATCATAGACGTCACGACGGTTTCCGGAATGGTCCGGCAACAAAGATTGATATATAGGAAGTTGGTGTTTGGATTCCGGAAAGTTTTTGGGCATTGCCCGTAGTGTACCGGCAGTGACGAATGGGTTCTGGGGGCCCACTGGGTGAGCCCACCACGCCCCAAGGGGTCCACATGGGTTTATTGGATGTACAATAAGGTATAATGGGATGGCAAAGTCATCCAAGGAAAGCCCATGAGGAAAAAGTGGAAAATCCAAAAGAGGTGGGAAAATAAGGAAGGAGTCCTAATCCAAGTGGGATTGGAGAAGGACTCCTCCCTCTCACTTCGACCGACCCAAGGAGGCCACCTTTGGTTGGCGCCCTAGGGCTTTTGCCCACCCCTTGGCTCCTCCTATATATACTAGAGGTTTAGGGTTGTTTGAGACACAACTTTGCCACGTGCAACTCAAACCTACACCTTGTAGTTCTTCCTCTAGATTAGATTTCTGCGGAGCTCGGGCGGAGCCCTGCAGGAATAGATCATCACCAACACCGGCGCGCCGTCATGCTGCCGGAGAACTCACCTACTTCTCCATCTCTCTTGCTGGATCAAGAAGGCCGAGATCGTCATCGAGCTGTACGTGTGTTGAACGCGGAGGTGTCGTCCATTCGGCTCTAGATCGGAACGTGTCGTGGGACGGATCGTGGGTCGACTGTGATTTGAATCACGAAGTTGTACCACTACATCAACCACATTTCTTAACGCTTCCCGCTTAGCAATCTACAAGGGTGCGTAGATCTAATCTCCTCTCGTAGATGAACATCACCATGATAGGTCTTCGTGTGTGTAGGAAAATTTTTGTTTCCCATCCAACGTTCCCCAACAGGAGTCGGTTTACTTCTTTATGGATGTGATGCCTATATACATGATCATTTTCATGAATGAATATTGCATAACTATGAGCTTTTATATCAATTTCCCAACAGAAATTTGTCTACCCACTGTATGTTTTCTTCGAGAGAGAAGCTTCTAGCAAAAACTATGGCCCCGAGGTCTCTTCACAAATATATTTACAAAAACTCTAAATAGCTTTCTGCCATTATTTACTTTCCTTTCATTTTCAATTTATAATTATCAAATTTTCTATCTATCACTAGTTTTCGTTTGCAAGTAATGAGTTCAAGGGGATTGACAACCCTCTTGCCCACGTTGGGTGCAAGTGTGTGCTCTTTTGTGTGTAGATGTTGAAGACGAGAAATTGTGTGGTCCTCCTATTGCTTCGGTAACCTTGGTTCTCACTAAGGTAAATACTTAACTTTACTCTGTTGCATCACCCGCTCCTCTTCGGGGGGAATCCCAACGCAGTTCACAAGTACCAGCAATCCACAAATTGATGAGCATAACATATATCAAGTGACCCAATAGAAAACCCCATTGTCACCAAGGGTATCCACATGCAAGACATATATCAAGTGTTCTCAAATCAAAAGTATTCGATCCAATGTAACAAAACCTCAAAGGGAAAGTCTTAATTCATCACATGAAGATAGAGAGGGAAGAACAGCATATGATCCAACTATATTAACAATGCTCGTGGCACATCAAGATGGTTCCAAACACGAGAAAGAGAGAGAGAGAGGGAGATCAAACACAGAGCTACTATTACATACCCTTAGTCCCGAGGGTGAACTATTCCCTCCTCGACATGGAACCACCGAGATGATGAAGATGGACTCTTGTGATGATTTCCCCTTCAGGGGGTGCAGGAAAAGAGCTCTGGATCATATTGCTTTGGAATAGAGTGTTGTGGTAGTGGAGCGGAAGTTCTAGGTTTTATTTCGGGATTTCTGCGATTTCTATGAATTTTCAATGTTGATTTCACGTCTGGGGGATCCACAAGGAAGAAATAAGAAATATTGATTCTTATTGGTTGATGAGCAAAGACCTAGAGTCAAGCATCAATTGTCTCCTCCATAAGGTCGAACTCATGGCTAACACCATTGATGAAAACACTACATGCCTTCAGTTTTTAACCCAGGTAGTAAATCACCAACAAGATGTGATTGAGGAGATGAGGGAGCGCTTCAGGAACATCTTCATCGCCTACAAGGATACCCGACAGTTAGCATGAAACACTAAGTGCTTAGATCTTACCGGCTTAATTGTAAGCTTGGGGGAGATTCACGTGTAGTTTGTATCTTTGTATTCAAACATTTTTTCAGCAAGTCGATATTAGCTCATAGTCTTATTTCTTAATAAAGTTGAACTATCAATTATCCTTTGAAGAAAGGAATGATTCTTCCCGATGAGTATTTGGATGGCTTGATGTATGAGATCATTATTGCTTTCTGAGAACGTGTCAGATAATAATTGTGATCTAAATAGTAGCACATAATGTAGGATCGAAAGTATGTATAGAGGGGGGTGATTAGACTACTTGACAAGATAAAAAACTTAGCCTTTTTCCAATTTTAAGTGTGGGCCAGTTTTAGCAATTATGACTAGTTAAGTACACCCTACACATGCACATCTAAGAGTGTAGCAGCGGAAAGTAAAACATGCAACTTTAAGTAGAGGGTAAGGTAGGGAGATCAAACGCAAAGGTTGACATGGTGATTTTTGGCATGGTTCCGATAGGTGGATCTATTGTACATCCATGTTAGTGGAGACTTCAACCCATGGAGGGTAATGGCTGTGAGAGTCCACGGAGGGCTCCACCCACAAGGGTTCCATGAAGAAGCAGCCTTGTCTATTCCACCATGGCTTGCGTCCACACAGGACTAGCTTCACTCATGGTATATCTTCACAAAGTAGGCGGTCTCCTTGCTGTTAAAAACATCTTGGTTCAACTCCACAACACGGAGTAGGAGGCTTCCAGGCGACACCTAACCAATCTAGGAGGAACCACCCTCCAAAAGGTAATAGATGTGGTAGAACGATGAACTCCTTGCTCTTGTGCTTCAAAAGATAGTCTCCTCAACACTCAATCACTCTCACTCAGATTTGGCAGGGCTAGGAGAGATTGATCTTGTGGAAAGAAACTTGGGGAGGCTAGAAATCAAGATCAAATGGTTGGAATGGAATCTCTTGATCCCAACACATGATTAGGTGGCTCTCTCTCAGAAAGATGGATCTGGCAAGTGTAAGTGTGTTCTGAGTGCTTCCTCTACGAATGAGAGGTAGATGGAGGAGTGCTTCCCCAAAATCCAACCGTTACAACACTATTACCCAACACGGTGACACCGAAATGAATCTTGGTAGTACCGAGTTGCACCAAATGTGGCAACTTTTGAATTCTTGGTGAGACCGATATATGAATCTCGATAGTACCAGTACAATGACCTTCACTGGTTTCCAAATCTCAGTGAGACCGATTTCACATTCAGAAATTTCGATTTGTGAAATCCTCGCAACAGAAAGTTGGTCACACAATCTCGGTGGCACCGACAGGGATGTTGGTTGTACCGAGATGGTGGGGTTGGCATAGGATTTGTCTAAGTGTAAAATCAGTAGGGCCAAGCTGGAAATATTGGTGGCATCCATTTTTCTTATGTGGCTTGGGACAGATATATTTTGTGGGAGAATGGCTGAGTATTTTTGGTGTCTATCTCTAAGTACTTGAGCAACCAATTCATCATAGTATCTCATCCCTTTTTAATAGTATTGGTTTTCCTATGGATTCAAAGTAATTTATCACAAATATAAAATGTAGAGTCTTCTTGCTTGAGGCATGAGCCAATCCTATTCCCTTCCTTGCATCAATCGGGTATCTCCTCCCAATCCTATAGCCAAAGCATCTTTGAACTTTTCTGAAATATACTTGAATAAACTCATTAGTCCAATGATGCATATGTTGTGATTAATTACAAAAATCACCTTATTGAGCAATTGTGCTTTCAATCTCCCCCTTTTTGGTAACTGATGACAACATATAGATTAAAGCTTCAACAAAAGATATAATCAATGATTAGCATGACGCTTTGAGAAGTATGTGAAAAGCAAGAGCTCCCCTAAATTTAGCCATTATTTTAAATTTGTGTTTGAATGCAAATGCAAAATTGATTAGGATCATGGGTCACTCTTCCATGTCACATACAACTTGATGGTGCGCAGAAAAGATATGAATGGATAGTAATGCACGTAGCACCAAACAAGCAAGTGAATGATCATCATGTAGATAGCTCAAAGGTAATAATGTGGTAGCATCAAACAATCGAAGTGTATTATCAAACACACCTCTAAACAGATAAAGTCATCCAAAATATCAAATAGGGCTTCGAGAGGGAGAACTTTGCACTTTATTTGCTCTCATTTGGTTTTTCCAAAAGTTTTGAAAAAACAAATGAGAGCAGATAAAGTGCAAAGATCTCCCTCTCGAAGCCCTATTTGATCTATGCATTTCTCCCCCTTTGGCAACAAGTTACCAAAAAGTTCAAAGGTCTAAAACTAAGCGTCTCTCTGCACATGATCTCCTCTGGTAGCTGAAGTTGGAGTAGACAAGAGAGCATCGACGAAGGTTTCTGTAGATGTCTTTGGAGATGGAGGTGTAGACATTGGAGGTGCTAGAGAAGGAACTAAAGCTTGAGCTGACAAAGATGGTATTGCTTCTGGTACTGGCAAAGCTGTTGACCTAGTCTGGGTCGTGAATTGAGTCGTAGTACGAAGAGGTGAATCGTCATCATCATCATCATCGTCATCATCACTAGAGCGTGGAATCTTCACTGATTCAACTTCATGCTAAATCTGCTCAACAGTGGTGGTCAACTCAGTCACCTTCACATCCAGGTCATGGAATTTTGTCTCCACGATCCTCTTAGGCTCTTCTGGTTCAGCAAGATCTTAGAAACTTTCTTCTCCATCCCTTGGATGGTGCTGACCAAGAAAGACATATGCTCATCTCTGGTCTAACTTGTGGGGGTTGAGATGGAGCATTCCTAGCAGCCTCTGTAGCTGGTGCCTCTGCTTCCTCTCTAGCAGTAGCTGAGATGGGATGGGTGTCATCCATCACAACTACATTATCCTCAAACTCTGGTTGAAGTGGAAAATGGGGACGATCAAACTGATATGCATGCTTGCCAATCTTGGCAATGATGAGCATATGAATGTATGGAGCATACCCACATGATCTCTTGTGATTTGTAGCAGTCCTCCTGACAGTCTCAACAATCAAATCCATTACTTTGAAGTGGGTGTGGGTGTCTAGATGATGCAGGGTGCCAGGGTGTCAGGGTGTCTAATCATTTTGTCATCACCTAATTTGGGCATCATGGTGTGTCTCAAGATAGTGTTTGTAGTGGTTATTCCTGCTTGCAAGAAATAGACAGAGCCAAGCTTGTGAGATGGCACAAAGTCATGGGGCACTGGCTTGTACATGTTAGCCATGGATTTGTGATTCATCTTAGGATCTGAATACACATCCAAGTCTTCTTCTCGTGATTTTGGAGCACCAATGATAGTAGCCCATTCTCCAACTGTGGCTTCATATCTATGACCATCAGTCATCCAGACAACTATGCTATTTTCATAAAGGGAATTTTGAGTAGAATTGCATAATCATCTCATCATTACATGCAGTCATCTCTTTGCCAACAAACTCTTCAATGTCAGCAAGGTTGAAGTTTTCTCTCACATAAGTAAAGAAATCTTCATTGGCTTAATGTATTCCCAGTCAACATAACTCAAGTCGCTTACTTCTGGACTCTTATCAAACAAAATAGTCTCGTAAAAATCTTTTTGTTCCCTTGTGTTAAAGAGGGGATCAACAACAGTTCTTCTTCTAACAGCATATGGATCAATAGATCTCCACATCCTCAACCCTGCATCTATCCTCTTCTTCATGTCCTCAGCAAGTGGATGAGCCTCATTGTGCACTGGTAGATGAGGTATTAGCTTCATAAGGATAGGTGCATCCTCTTCTTCTTGCTTTGTAGCAAAGGCTATAGAAGCAGTGCCTTTCTCTTTGAGAATTGCAGGTATGTCCTTTATAGTCCTCTTGGGAGCTACAGGCTTCTTAGGAGCTGAAAACTTCTTGGGAGCAGAAGGCTTGTTTGTGGCATAGCATCAGCCATAAGCTTTTTCTTCTTGCGAGGAGGGACTTCATATAGAATTTTTTCCTCCTCATCATTAGTAGCTTCTGGATCTTCATACATTGAGGTTTATCTACCAATGACATGGAAAATCCTCTTCGTGACTCTCTTCACACCTGGCTTCTTAGTTTCAGAAGGTTTAGCATACTCTTTCCTCACAGTCTTCCTGACTGAGGTCTTCTCCTTCTGCTTCTCGGGAGCATATTCCTTAGGGATGAAATCAACATCTTCTTCATCCGAACTGAGCTTCTTTCTGGACCTGGTGGCTGCCCTAGGCAAGCTATGTGAGCTGGGAGTACCTGGGTCAGAACAGGACCTCTCAGTACTAGTGCCTGAATCAGATTCAGCATGGGGCTCACTGAAGTTGTTCTCAATGTCATCGGAACCTAACATTTTGCAAGATCAACACACAAGCAAACTGGCAGACTGGCACACAAGTTGACCCTATGAAAAGATATAGAAGAGCTTGAAAATATAAGCATCACAAAATTGCAAAAGTTTTGTCAAATTTGAACTTCGAAAAAATAGTTGTAACTTTCAGCAAAATTGGATTTCAGTTCCACCGAGTTTAAAATTTTGGAGCCACCGAGACAAATGTTCTCTTTTACAGAAACTTGGCCCCCCTTTTCGGTTTCACTGAAAAGGACAACCCAGTTCCACCGAAAACATCATGAGTAACTGAAAAGGATCGAGATGGACCTAGAGGGGGCGTGAATAGGTACAGTTCCAAATTTTAATAGTTACTTAGCAATTTTAGGCAATGGTGTGGAATATGAGAGTGAGCCTAATAATTGCAAAGACAAAGAGTAAGCTATTTAGAGTAAAGTAAGGCAACCGGTAAACTATAATCAAATGCAAGTACGTAATAAGGATTAACACAAGTAGAGAGTTAGGGTTAGGGATAACCAAAACTCCAAGAGAGACGAGGATGTATCCCGGTGTTCACTTCCTTGGAGGGAAGCTATGTCACCGTTAGAGGGGCGAATGTTACCACGAAGGCTCACCCTATTCTCCCTTTGAGACAACACCACGAAGGCGTTTCTCAACCACTAGTGGTAAGCCTTGAGGTGGCTTCCAAACCTGCACAAACTTTTCGGGGGGTAATCACAAAGGTTTGATTCCTCTCCGAAGACTCCTACCGCCTAGGAGTCTCCAACCTCCAAGAGTAACAAGATCACGGGGATTTCTCAAAACTTTCTCAAATCACAAATCGCTTTGGTGGAGAGGAGGAGAAGGAGACGATCTATCTTTTGATTGGAACAACACTCAAAGGGGCTCACAGATGCTCTTGGGATCTAAGTTTCGGTGTAGGCAAGAGTGAGTGAGGAAGAAGGTGTTCTTGTAAGTGTTCTTGCTGTGTTGGGCCCCCTCTCACGAAGTGGGAGGGGGTATATATAGTGGGGAGACTAAAATAACCGTTGGGGTCACTTAAGTCTGACAGTGGTCGGACGTCCGACGGTTTCCGGACGTCCGACAGGCGTCGGACGACCGAAGGAGTGTTCATATCAGTTGGCCACTTTGTAGTCGAACAGGGACCGGACGTCCGGAGGGAGCCGGATATCGGAGACTTTGGCTCTATTCAAGGGCACCGGATTTCCAAAAGCGGTCGTACGTCCGGCCCTCGGACGACAGGGGAAGGCCGGAAGTCCGAGGTATTTGACTTTGGTGTAAGGTTCCGGTTTTCCAAAGTGGTCGGGCGTCCGGTCCTCGGACGTCCGGAGGGAGCCGGATGTCCGAGACTTTGGCTCTGGTATAGGGTTCCGGATTTCCGAAGTGGTCGGGAATCCGGCCCTCGGACGTCCGGAGGAAGCTGGATGTCCGAGGCATTGGTTCTGTTTTGAGATCAAAGCAGAGCAGTGGAGATGTGGTATGAGCAGAAAAGTAGAGATGTAGTTTGAGCAAGTTCATCGCAAAAACCCGTGATCCCCTCTTAATAGTGCGGAATCCCTATACTCAAGAATAGTAATTTAAAGGATAGGCTACATCATCTTTTCTCAATCCCGAGCCTTCTTGACATATAAGTCCTGATCTTCTCAAGCCACCTTGGCACATAATTCTCGATCTACTAAGAGTACTTTAAAAGCCATCCTGAGATACACTCGACAAATGATATTAGTTTCCTATGTATGTGTTGTCATTAACACCAAAACTCGATTAAGGGCATGACTGCACTTTCCGTAACCCTAAAACCAAAATCGGTACTGCTAACTTTTTCAACTTGGTGACACGAGATTCAATCTGGCGGACTACTAAACCTAAACTCTTCATTGCTCGCTAATCTAAAGGTGTTATTCTACAGTATAGAATTTGTATCAATTTGTAGACAGATATTGGCATAACCTTTTGCTCAATAATCGGATAGGAGCGCAAAGGGGGTTCGAATCCATACCCTAACTTGGCATGAATCCGCTACGATGGCGACAGCGATGAAGATCCCGTCGGCGACGAGGACTCCTGGCGAAGGCGCAAGGGAGAAAGGCGAGTTGATGTCCGGGGACTAGGGCACGACAGCAAAGGGGTACGGCAAGGCAACGTTTGAAGAAATTTCCAACTGTCTGGTCTGCTGATATATATATCCCTTCACTGTCGGTGACACCGAGATGGGATTTTTGGTTCCACCGAGTTTCACAACTGTCGGCTGAGAGAGAAACTCGGTGAGGCCAGAAAGCCAAACCCGGTTGCACCGTGATTAATAAAACTGATCAACCCTAGGCTTTGGTGGGTAGATGAGATAAGGAAAAATATGGACCATTTTCTTCACATCCAGAATGGCGCCATTTTGTTAAATCCCTTAAAGGTTAAGAGAATCCATTATGATTCTGAATCCTGTTCTCGACGTCAACGATCCATGAGAGAGAGGCAGTCCGCTTGCCCGACCAACTATCGAGGCCACCCAAACCCTAGAAGAAAGAGTGTCATTGTCGATCTACCCCCTCCCCGATAACTTTGACATGAGGGGACGTTGGACATGCATGAGAGAGAGGCAGTCCGCTCGCCCGACCAACTACCGAGGCCACCCAAACCCTAGAAGAAAGAGCGTCGTTGTCGATCTACTCCCTCCCCGATAACTTCGACATGAGGGGGGACGTCGGACATGCATGAGAGAGAGGTGGTCCGCTCACCCGACCAACTATCAAGTCCACCCAAACCCTAGAAGAAAGAGCGTCGTTGTCGATCTACCCCTCCCCATAACTTCGACATGAGGGGGGCGTCGAACATGCATGAGAGAGAGGCGGTCCGCTCTCCCGACCAACTATCAAGGCCGCACTAATCCATCTCTCATGTTTGTATATTGCCATGTTGTAATATTTGCAGAAACCATGGACACAGACCGGGAAAAAGAAGATTTGTTGGGGGATATAATTCGCGACGGACGTGATCCCTTGTCGTTTCTCAACGACACCGATGGTCAAGAAGGAGAGGATGACGGCTCCGGTGATCCAACAATGGAGGAGGAAGGAGCTCATGACGGCTTTGGTGATCCAACAATGGAGGAGGAAGGAGGTCATGACGGCTTTGGTGACCGAATGGTGGAGGAAGGAGATCATGATGAAGGATGTGGTCACCTAACGGAGGAGGGAGCATTAACTGTTGCAAAATCCGGCGAAGTATATATACACCCAGGGTGCAGAATAAATTATTCCTCACTCGGGGTAATTTTACGATCATTTCATAAATAAATTAAATTTGAAATGCAAATAGATACATTTATATTGATTAACTACGAAAAATTTGACATAAGAAAACAAAAATATAGATCATCAGACCAGAAAAATCGCATTTTATGTATAATTTACAATATGTTTTTATGTTTGTAATTTTACGTGACATAAGATATTTTTTACGATGACTATGTATTTTTTTACAGTCTCTTTTTACGTATGAGATAAGATTAAAATTTAAAAAACGTAAAATTATGGTGTATTAATGTGAAAATAGAGGGGTGAAGAATAACTATTCCTCATCCAGGGTGACAAATAGCGCGACCCAATATATATATAGCTTGTGGTGATTTGATGCATTATATGTTTTGGTAATGCTTCTTTCTTCTTTTACACCTCCGGATCGAGCCAAACTTCCGTAAGGACATGAGGACCGAAGAAAAGGTTGCGGCACGATGAAAGGTTCACGATCACATAAGTCGCGCAAAATGGAAAACTGATTGCTCCCAAGCGAACCAAGGACACGTTTGTAGATCAGTGCAGAGTTGTTGTTAGGGACAACGTCCCAATCACAATCCACGAATCGAATAAGAAGAAGGACCCTAAAGTTTCTTATGTCCATGATAGACTGAAAGATGGTCTTTGGACCTCGCTCATGACAAATGTGGGCCTAGCGCGAGAGGAGGATCTGAATAACCCAGTTATAGAGCGAAAGGTCAAGGCGTTTTCTCTAAAGAAGATGGCAGAACTATTCAAGAACTGGAGGAAACATTTGAACACAAAATTTGTCGAGAAAGACGAGACTCCAGAGTTCATCGGTCAATATGAGAAGATCAGAGATCACTAGCCCACATTTGTGGCCTACAAGAAATCGAACAAGGGTAAGCAAAGGTCAGAGACAAACAAGCGAACTGTTGTACTGAACAAGTATCACCATACCACGGGATCAGGTGGCTACAGCAAAACCCGATCGTTGTGGGAAAAAGCTGAGCAAGAACTGCTTACTAAAGGGATCCAACCAGAGACATTGCACTGGCAAAAACGGTCAAGGAAATTGGTTCTTCGAGGTTGGGGGAACTTTGGACCCAATATCAGGGAAGTGTGTTTGGACGAATGAGCAACTTGCAATACCCATTAGCAAGCTTCAGAACGCAATCAAGGCAGCGCAGGAAGGGACGTTCATTCCCGACAGAGAAAAGGACGAGCTAACAGAGGCCCTCGGGAATCCTAAACACCCTGGACGAACACAAGGCACATCAGGCTCTGTTCTGTGGGTGCATGGGAGACCTCAAGCTGTTTACCGATGTCGCTAATGTTGATCCGGGGGTAGTGGCCGCTAATTATCCTGTTTTCAATCCTGTTGATTTCGTATGCGATGATGTAAAGTTCGAAACTGTCCCGATAGTAGCCCTTAGATACCAGAACGGGAAGCCTCTCGTGAAACCTGAGTAGTTGAAGGAACTATGAACAATGATGCAAAGACTGCATGATTGGATGGGAAGACTGCATGATTGGTACTTCAAATCCTGCAATGATTTGATCAACAGTATCTACGTGGGATTTAAAGATGAGCACTTTTACAATGGAAACTTGTCGTTGTTTGTTGAATTTGACGAATTATTTCAGTTATGCAATCAAGACGCCCTCGACAAAACGATCGTGAGTTCCTATTGTCTGTAAGTATTATTTACGTAATTAAGTCTCTAGCTCAGCTCCTTTATTATTGCATGTGTAATTATCCTTGCTATATTATGCAGACTTAAGATCCTCAAATGCAAAAGAAGATAAATATATGACATTGGGTTCATTAACCCAGATACCGTAAATGCATATAACATATGTAATACACCCAAGCATACAGAGAACAACTTGCTAACTGCGTTACTTCGGCAACATGACAGAAGGGAAATACTATTTCCTTACAACTTCGGGTGAGTGTTACTAGTTGTCTTCTGCACATTATGTTTCGCTTACTCGAGGTTAAGTGTAACTGATGAGTTATGCATGCGCAGGTTTAACTTTGTCCTGCTAATCATTAGGCTTGACGAGAGAGTAGTACTTGTCTTGGACTCGCTACGTAAAGGCCCTACAGAGTTGGCGCCGGTTACTGAAATATGTAAGTTCAATCATTATCGCACCATATCGACAACTTTGTTTCATTTCCTGATATCAAGCAATCATTTTCTTTGCCGTGCAGGGTTTGGAAAAAGTTCACCAAGAAAGTTAAGGGTGAATGGAATAAGGAGCTGCGATTTACCTTCTCCAAAGTAAGTACTACTAGCTAGTTCCATGCATCTTGATTTTCATTCATTCTAGTTTCAATACCATTATCATGCTTGATTATTATTTTTATTGAACTCTATTCTCGTAAAGTATTGCTTGAGGCAGGAAACCGGGACTAATTTATGTGGATACTTCGTTTCCGAGTGGATTCACTAGACGACCTGTGAGAAGGGTAGATGTTTCAAATAACTTGATGTACGTAAACAATATTTTTATTTTTATTTTATTACCATCAACTGTGTTGAGTTTCATTCATATATATATATATATATATATATATATATATATATATATATATAACCCCTTCTTTAAATTAGATCGAACGGAAGCGGGAAGAACTCCTACCAACTGATTGCATACAAGCAATTCAAGGGGAATTGGCGGGATTCTTTGTTGAGCATGTCATACCATCAAACGGGGAATATCATCAGGATTTCCTTACCAATTTTGGTGGACGATAGTTATTAGCTAGTTAGGGATTGCAAAAGATGTTATATATTGTATATATGCATTATCGTGTACTATATGTAGTAGCGTCGAGTTGTTCGATCAAGCACTGAGAAAGAGAGGTCACTTCTCTCTATATATGTTCATGACGATGTTGTGTAATTAATGGTTCCTTCATTTGCTTACTAGCTAGTGTCGAGTTCTCTCTATATGTAGTAGCTATCGTCGACCAAGCACGAAGAAAAAGAGGTCACTTCTCTCTATATGTAGTAGCTAGCTAACACAATATGAAACCCCTAATAAAACCCTCCAAAACCCTAACCACCCCCCATTTCAAAAAAACAAAAACCCCAGCGCCTGCGAGCTGCTGACGTGTGGCTGCCTTTTGGTCCCGAATGATGTTTCAACCGGGACTAAAGGTCCTCCTGTCTGGACGCCCCGCAGCGGCCACGTGGAGATCCTTTGGGCCCGGTTCGTAAGCCAACCGGGACTAAAGATTTAAGTCTTTAGTCCGATTGTTTTGTCCCGGTTAAAACCCCTCTCGACTAAAGCCATGTTTTCTACTAGTGGACAAAGGTGTGTGTGCAAAAATCCTTGGGTGGTTTGGACATCTTGGATATTTCTCACAACACAACAAGTCTCTCATAACGAAGAACTTGCGTAAATTTTTCAGTAGAGGTAATCTACCTCGGGTTAACATGATTTGGGAAACTTACTACTCCACTCGCCTTCCTGATATAAGAAAGGAAGGGTCCAGCTGTTGGAAGAATCACCTCTGTTTAAAAAACACTCTACTTGTAAGTTGCAAAATGGCAATCTAGTCTTCTCTAGAAATACAATTGGTAGATGAATCCCTGACCAACAAATTACCCGAACTTCAATCTTTTGTCATAAATGATGGTGAAACAACTGCTAGTTGGATAACCTCTGAGGACCCCACTTAACTAATCCATACTCCTCTTTCTAAATAAGCATTCTCCAAGTTCATTTAACTCTAGGTGTTGTTGGACTATATAAAAATCCACAAAGAAATGATATAAGGATTAGGCAGGGGCAATGTGCTAGGTGCTCTTCAATCACGATGTACAAACAAATATTTGCTAGAAAAGAGGAGAATGTGTTTATTCTATTTGATTTGCAAAACTACCAATAGGCTGAAGCATCAAATTTTCTTCTCGCGTCTCTTACATGATAGAGTCAATACTAGAAATCTCTTTAGAAGAAAAACTTTTATCTGGATTGCTATGCATGTGTATTTTCCAATGAACATGCACGGGAAGTGATTAGGCACCTGTTTTGGGACTGTTGTTTTGCACATGACTGTTGAAATAGTATATCCTAATAAAAAGATGGGAGTTTCCATTTCCGATTACATGCCGCCAGCACATCAGCTATTTCCCTAAAAAAATCTTTGGACATAATTATCCGAAGGTGTTGGAACATTTGAATGCAAAGAAATGGAAAAATCTTCATGCGGGAAGTCCCAAGTGTTAGCTGCTGGAAATATAGACTCATGGTAGATTTACTGTCGCTAGAACACATAACTAGAGCTAAATATTTGAACAGTTGAAGCAATGGATTGGCACACATCTATGATGAGTGTGAGACAAAGAGCATTCATATACTGTAAACTCATGTTTCCACGAACTGGCATTGGTTGAGATAACCATAGCTGTAGTATTTGTATTCTTCTGTATATATTGCACCTTTTGGTTTTACCATGTTAATGAAAAATTACCGTAGAACTATTTTTCTACTATTTGCGGCTCAAAAAAAATGCTCTTGGTTCTCTAGAATATGAAAAAAAAAAGGTTAGAATATTTTTATAGAGCAAATGTCACGACTATTCCATTTCCAAACAATGTCACGTACTACTATGGAAACCATGCTGATAATATCAAGAGACCAACCCTGATAGAATTATAAGCAGGGAGTTTTATAGAGCAAATATCACGACTACTCCATTTCGAAACAATGTCACATACTACTACGGAAACCATGCTGATAGAATTATAAGCAGGGAGTTTTATAAGCAGGGCGTATGTGCTGAAAGCAAGTTGACCTTGTGCACGCCGTACTAATACTACTAGTCTACAACTGCATACCTATAGAATTGCTACGATCGAGTAGTACTCTCTCCGTCCCAAAATAACTGTCTTAAGCTTAGTACAACTTTGTATTAGAGCTAGTATAAAGTCAAGACAGTTATTTTGGAACGGAGGGAGTAACAAATTGATCCAGTTAGTAGCTAGGTAGGCACGTACACTACCTGTGGCGATGTGCACATCGATGACAAGTCATCCATCAATGCTAGCGTAGGATTGATTTCTAGCGACCTGCTCACATAACTAGCAAAGATTCTCTTCCTGGAAATAGAGTGCTCCTCCATCCGATTCCAAGTTCCCAATGGCCGGATGGAAAACCCTGGATTAGCTAGCAACAAAGCCCTGCGGCGTGTGCAGGCATCGAGCCTAGCTCGCTTTCGCGTCCGGTACAATGACAAGCACGCATATTTGTGGCAATATAACCACCTTCACCAGGCATCCATCGCTCAGCCACCTGCTATCTCCTTTCTCACGCTGCATGTGGTGGTCCTCTCCCTCGCCCCCTCCCTCTAGCCCAGAGCTCGGTTCCTTCTCTTCCTTTTGGTGCGCATGCCATTACTGCGTGGTGACCACGTAGGTAAAGCATGCAAGTCGATGGCAGTTAGAACTGGCGACTGGAAAGAAGCACCTAGGGTACCTACTAGATGATCGAGCTATCTGCTGGTCGCTGCGAGCGTTTTTCTTCGGGGGCCTCTTTGATTCTCACGATTCTAGAAACACGAGAATGGAAGATTAAAATTGGATTGTGATGCCATGATCATCTCAATCCTACAGTATAAGATTTTTGCTTGTTTGATGGCATCATAGAAAAAGCAAAGGATTCTATTAAAAAGCTTTGAGCGGATGCCGAAAATCATATGAGAAGTAGTACAGAGAAATCTTTAGAATTTATATTACAGGATTTAATCCTATGAATCAAACAGTCAACACATGATAATATTCATTTTTTTAAGAAGTATACACCCGGCCTGTAAAATTCATATGCAAAACCTTTGAATCAACATGGGTCCAGCGGTCGTGTCCCCCCCCCCCCCTCCCCCTTTCCTTAGCCCACCCCCGTGCGGGCGTCTCGGGCAAAACCCTAGTCAGTGGGCTGGAGCCGGTCGGCAGAGAAGGCGTAGTGGTGCGTGGTGAGTGCGCATTGTTGCTGGCGACATGATGTGCGCTGGCAGTGGCGAATGGCGCGATGGTGCGATGCGGGGATGTAGGCTAGGGACGAGGAGTGTACGTGGTACTCACGCATCACTCTTGATGCAATTATGCAAGGGCACGAGATGCGCTCGAACGGCATCCCCAACACGGATCTATTGGGCGACGACCTTGTGGGCTCCAATGGTGCTTGGGGGTTTCTCTCGTCGTCCCCTAGACGCGTTAGGAGGTCGCGGAGGTGCTCGCGTGGCCTGAGGTGGTTGGGCATCACGGTGGTGAGATGCTCGCAAGTCGCAATGGACGGACTCGATATGAGTTCTGACGGGCCTCCAACCAGATCTCATCACCTAACAATGTCTAGATGGTGGTGATGGTGGTGCCGATCGATGACAGACCCAGGAATGGGTCACGCCCCAAGCGAACTGGGCCAAGGCCCAGGCAGCCTTCATTGACTGTAGCATTTAATGTAGCTAAAATGCTACAATATACAAAGGAGATGGGCCTCACGCCCCAGGCCGACGCCCCTTCTGCCTGGGGCCTAAATCCGCCAATGATGCTGGTGGATTCCTTCCTTCAAGCGTCCCCGCATCTAGCTCCTTTAAGCAGGGCGTTGTTCTACTTATTGGTGCTAGAGGAAGCTCGGGCAGACCACTTCCGGCAAGGATGTCCGGTCCTTCCGTGCGGTGGTGCAGGCCCATTAGTTTGGCTTGGTATTTGCTTGGTTGAGGCGCACATCGGTGCGGGCGGTCAGTTCTGCCCTCCCCCCTCGAGTTTTCTTGGGCATCACTGTGTGAATGTATTTTACAGGATATAATCCTATGAATCAAACAATCAACACATTAAAAAATACTAAGGATTCTAATCCTATAATTTTTTTTAAGAATTATACCCCCGGCCTACAAAATTCATATGCAAAACTTTTGAATCAACATAGGTCCAGCGATCATGCCCCCCCTCTAACCCACCCCACTGCAGACGTCTCGGGCGAAACCCTAGTCGGTGAGCTGGAGCCGGTCGACGGAGAAGGCACGGTGGTGTGTGGTGAGCGCGCGTTGTTGCTCGCGACATGATGTGGGCTCGCAGTGGCGAATGGTGCGACGACACGATGCGGGGATGCAGGTTAGGGACGAGGAGTGTATGTGGTACCGAGGCATCTCTCCCGATGCGGTTCTGCATCGTGGGGGGGCGCATGATGCGCTCGAACGGCGTCCCCAACTTGGATCTTCTAGCCGACGACCTTGCGGGCTTCGTTGGTGCTTGGGGGTTTCTATCATCGTCCCCTAGATGCGTGAGGAGGTCGTGGAGGTGCTCGCACGACCCAAGGTGGTTGGGCATCACGGTGGTGAGATGCTCACATGTCGTAATGGACGGACTCGATATGAGGTTCCGTGGGCTCGTGACGAGATCTTGCCGCCCAACGACGCCTAGATGGTTGTGATGATAGTGACGAAGCACTAGCGAACCCAGGAATGAGTCACGCCGTAGGTGAACTGGGCCAAGGCCCACGCAACCTTCATTGACTGTAGCATTTACTGTAGCTAGAATGCTAAAGTGGACGAAGGAGATGGGCCTCATGCCCCAGGTTGCTGCCCCTTCTGTCTGGGGCCTGAATCCGCCCATGATGCCGGTGAATGCTGGTGGGTTCCTCCCTTCCTTTAAGCAAGGCGGTGTTCTTCTTATTGCTGCTAGAGGAAACTTGGGCAGACCAGTTCTAGCATGGATGTTCGGCCCTTGCGTTCGGTTGTGCGAGCCCGTTAGTTTGGCTTGGTTTTTTGCTTGGTTGAGGCGCACACCGGTGCGGGTGGTGAGTTCTGCCCTCCCCCCACTCCCTCGAGTTTTCTTGGGCACTACGATGTGAATTCTCGTCCAGATCTGCGCACGGAAGCATAGGTTAGTCAGAATCAACTTGGTGCACTCAAGTCTTGATGCGGCGGTGCAAACTAGTCACGTTGGCATGTTCTCGCCTAGTTTTGGTGTGCAGAGGTGACAATTCCTTGTCTAGCAGCGTGTGCTTGGTTTCGTTCTACCGGGGGTGGGTAGGTCTAGGATCCTCGGTGGTTGGTGGATTACTTGGCTCGAGATGAAAATCGTGCATCAACCTTGTGGGTGTCGACAATAACGATATATATGGATGTCTTCTTCCTCCTTGGAGGTACCTTCGTGGAGCTCATTGCTCTTCCTACCTCACAACTTTTGTTGAAAAACTGGCAACTCCAACGCACGACCCCAAACGGACGTCCGTTTGCTGGCAAAATGGACGCCCATGTCTGGTATGGGTCGTCCGCTAGTCGGGGCATCCGACGGCGACTGCATCCCCAAATTGTTCGTGTTAGACTTCAAAAATACACCAAAAAAGACATTGAAAACTTAAAAAGGAATTGAAAATAGCTAAAAACATAAATAAAGAAATTAAAAAGTCCTCCATAGTCAGAGCCCATGCACACTACTTAAGATAAAATTAAAAACATAAAAAATATAATGTGGTCGCCCCGCGTGTCGCAGAAGCTGTCGTCGTCGATGCCGTGGCCGACGAAGCCATCGCCGCTATCGTCTTCACGCGCCACCATCCTCGTCGTTGCTCATCACGTCCATTTAGGGTGGGGGTGTCCAAAGCTGGGGCGGTAGCCCCCAAAATGGACGGGGTGCGTGCTACGCAGGCGGCGGCGGCGACGGCGGCGGTGGTGACCACGATGCCCATGCACGCTCCTATGTGGCATCCTCCTTCACTTCCATCTTCACCTCCTGCTTCATCTACACCTCCGGCTCGTAAACGTCTCCGAAGGCCGATAACTCGAGCATCTCCTATAGGCCCTCCTATTCCTCCTCCCGGCGGCTCATGTACGCCCGCTCAGAGTCCTCCATGACGGCTTACACGAACTGCTCCTCCTCCTCGGTTGTCATGGCAGGAGGCTGCAGGGGCGACGACGACGGGAAGGGAGAGGGTGTCGGTGTCACGTTGCGCAGCCGCAGGCTCTAGGCGGGCTTGGTGCGTGCACACGAGGCACACGGGACGGGCTACTACCACGACTATTAAACAAAGGTTTGTCGACGCATGTCGTGCTCGTCTTGGAACCATGTGTCCCATAGGGACGAGTGGACGTCGTATCTGCCGTAGGCGAGGTGCTGGCACAGAATTCGGGTGTGATGACTGGCGATGTCCTGGAGGCGGACACGACCGCTCGCTGGGACAGGGGGAATGGGCACCTGATCCGGGCTCAGGTGCCATCCTTCTGGGAGGTGGACATGCGACCACGACATCGGTGTGTCGGTTTCCCAGTACCGACGATGGATGACGACCTTGATGTAGGACCAGAAGCATGACGCGGCCACATGAGGGGAGATGGAAAAGGATGCGAGTGAGGTGGAGTGCCTGGCCGCCCTTCGAGACAAGGTGGACGACAACCACACCTCGTGCCCGCTCTTGGTCTTCTTGCTTGAGTGCCACTTCCACAACCCCATGGCCGGCAGGGAGCGAGGTGGACGATAGCGCTAGGCTAGGGTTTGGTGTCTACTGTGGTGGGAGCAAAGATGGTGAGGAAGTGAAAGTCCACGACTTCACCATAAAAAAACGTGGTTCAGGCCGTTTTGTTGGCTGACATGCGGGCCCTTTTTTCTGTGTGCATTGACTCGGTTAGGTGAAAGAAAATTGAAAAGCCCAACCAAGTTTAGGTCCACAATAAAATGAAACGGACGAGAAACAAATTTACAAATAAAAACGCACGTTGGATCGGTTCGTTTGTCCGTTTGAATCCAAACAAACAAAAACGGATAATATGGGACGTGTGTTGGCTCTGTCAGATCGGATGAAGATGATGTCCCTAGTATCACCTCCTCGGAGGCATCATCTTGAAGACATGATCATGGATTTCGATGCTGTGCACAGTTGATGGTGAGCTCTGGTGTGTGGTTGTGCCAGTTGGATCTTTTTTCTTCTTCTTTCATTTCATTTTATACTACGTAACCTTTTTATTGTGTTTTTCTTCTCTGAAGGTGTATTAGTATTACCTCTTCTCTTTGATTATATATCAAGTTTATGTTGCTTACCACATATATCACGCGGTAGTATTACCTCTTCTGATTAATGAATTTGACAGTTATCCTGTCAACATTCAAAAAATAAAAAGACAGTAATGGAAGGGCCCCTAGTGTGGTCCAGGCGACCAGGCCAAGGGCTACGCACGCATCAACACAGTATGCATACATTTATATATTGCGAATGCATTTCTTTACAAGCATGACAAACAAAAGCCGTTGCTGCTACCAGGAGTAGCTTTGCTGGCTAGCTAGTGTATGTGTTGAATCCCTGATCAACTCACCCCTGGGCTGGCTGCTACTCCTAGCAGCTACCTAGGTGGGAGTAGCAGTGTGGCGCATGCAGTGGATTAAAATATTATGATCCTCTCGATCAACAATGAAAAGCATCGATATGCAGCTTTATACAGGCATGCGCGCGTATGCATGCAGCGTGCCGTATACTATGCGCACGCTCCACGGCTGCGTGCAGTAGAAATCTCGCGAGATATATTGTATACATTTGCGATTTGTACCACAGATCCCGGTCGGTAGCAACAGTCTGTAGGGATGGCACCAACCTGATCGATGGAGTTTATACACCAAGCACGAAGCAGGAATGCACAGTAGCGATGGTTGGTTTCGGCTGTAAAAAGACACTGCCACTCATGAACATAGTAATACAGTTTGACGTGGAAGGAAACGAAACCAGAGGAAAGCAGTTGGTGCCCATCCCGGCATCGGCATTTAACAGCGCGGGGTGCCGCGGTTGGGGCATCGCTGTTGGGTTTCCGCTGGCATCTGATCTGACGGCATGGATCGGCATGCGTACAGTCCATGGATCGAGGATCCATGCCGCAGGAGGCACGCACGCAGCAGCGGGCGCGATATGGAACCTGCAGTAATCAATAAGACGAGCGAGTAGCCATTAACCCGAGGCGAGCTAGCATGCGCGTAGCGTAGCGTATAGCCTGCGTGCGACTGCGATGCGTCGAGATCGGCTAGCTGCTGGCTGCTGGTAGAGAGAGAGTACCACGCTGGACAGTTGCATGCGCATCGGCTAGCTAGGTAGCTAGCTGCTCTACTCTACCCACCTAGCCCTAGGTCTAGGAGTAGGAGTAGCTATCTCTCTCTCTGGATATGTTAATGGCGGTCCTGCTGTAGTAGCTAGTACGTCTAGCTAGGGGTAGATGTTTAGGTAGGTAGGTGGGTAGCTGCTGTCGATCCTGCTTGCAAGTTGCAGCTGAAAACGAGTCCTAGGCAATGCTAGGCGCGCGCGCTCCCTCTCTCTGTGTCTGCGCTGCGCGTCCACAGCACAGATAGATCGATGCAGCAATTGACAAATTAAATTGTGCCTGGCAGGACCGGCGTCGCTGTCTCTGCACCGTCGCCCCGACGGAGCCGCACGGCACACCACTCCACGCCGAGGGTTCTCAACTTGGATACTACAAAGTTGCCAACCAGCAGCATGATCGATAGGCTTTCTTCGCTAGTGGGCTGGAGGCTTGGGCCTGGACGGACATGGAAATATGTAACATGGACGGGCTGTTAAATCCAGAATTTCATATACGACGCACCTATCACTCAATAAATAAATAAGTAAATATACGACGCACTATGCATCGGAAAATCTTAGGGCAACTAAATGGATGTTACACATTGCTGTGGGAGCACGCCAAGTGGCACGTCTAGTCACTGCCACTTGTCACATGCGGATGCGGGCGCTCCCTCTAAATTTCATTTTCTTGTGTCTTTCAGTACGTTTTCTCGTGTTTAAATTGGTTTTTATGTATTTTTTTACTACTAGCAAAATGACCCGTGTGTTGCCACGGAAGATAAAAACATAATCTTCAATGATGGTGATCACATTATGTTCATATATCATCGCTTGATTTTAAAATTTTATGCACAAATGCAAGAAAATGTTTCTTCTTTTAAATTTATTCACAAGTTGAAGCAATCTTTACATTTTCAAAAAATATATATCATGGTTGTTTAAAATCTTGGTCACTCAAAGATTTATTCTGAATTTCAATATTTTTTAAAAAACATACAATAGTAATTTGATCCATCCAACAGTTAATTCTTCAAAATTCACACAAGTATATTGTCACAAAGACTTAGAAGTATTAATGTTTAACTACATACATTAGATCTTTCGTGAAGAATTTTAAAAATATGGAAACAATTTTAAAATCGAGAACATTTTTTACAATTTACAAACATTTACTAAAAATTGTGAATATTTTTTATATTTCGAACGGGTTTAAATATTTTCTTTTGAATTGGCGACCAGTTCAAGAAAAGACGAACATAATTTTTTATGTTGGAGGATTTTATTTTAAATTCACAAACATTTTTTGAAACGCATGAAGTTTTTATGAATAAACAAACATTTTTAGAAATCAGTAATATATTTATTAAATTCATGGACATTGTTTTGGAATTTGCAAAAAAAAAAACGGCGCTTTTTTCGTACCCACAAACATTTTATGTTTTTGTCAGCATTTAATTCAAAATTCCTCTTTTTGATATGCAAAAGTTTTTGTAATTCTAAATTATTTAAATTAGAAATAAACAAAAATGAAACGGAAAATTTTAAATAAAAAAAGAAACTATCAAAACAGGCATTAGCTATTTTTAAAATTTTAGGACATTTTTTAAATGCATTAACATATTTTTAATTAGAAAGCATTTTGTTAAATGCCTTTAATAATTTTTAATACATGGAATTGTATTTGAAATCATGGACTTTTCTTATTGTACAAACATTTTATTGTATATGCGATAATTTTTGACAAAGCTCCGAGCAGTTTTTGAAGTCACAAACATTTTATTTTTTAAAATATTTTGATTTGTATTTTTCAGTTTATTAAATTTTTTAATGATAAGTTCTAAATTATTTACAATAAAAAAATAAAACAGAACTGAAAATAAATAAATAAACGGAACTAAAAGCAGACGCCTGTGCATGGGTCGGCCCATACGGTGTGCTGGATATTCTCCCAGCGTGTAGAGCGTAATATAGGAGGTTTTTACATGGGCCGGTCCAGTCCAAGATTTTTTTTTTGCTTTCTGAAACGTTTTCTATTACTTACCGGTGGCATGGTGGGTAATAAATGCAAACTTTAAGGGTAATTTCCATGACGGACGACCAGAAACCGAATTTGCTTTATTATTACTAGTAAATATGCCCGTGCGTTGCAAGGGGGGAATACACACAATTTCTATTAGTCATTGTTGGCCGAGTCGAGAAATTGTCTTTGGATAGTCAATACCAAATTTAATAATAATTGAGTCTAATATTGAAGGTAAGTTTATGAGTAAATTCAGGTTCTGATATTTCATCAAACATTCGAAAGAAATCCAGCAAATATGTATCAGTTGTCTACAAATAAATTTATATCACTATTTTACTAATGCTATATATATTACTGTTCAGGTTGGGCCTAACTTCCAATACCTATCTTTCAAACATTGAATATTGAGCTATCCTCCACAATTTGTACCTACATGGAGTTAACTTGATAAGAAAACAACTAAACATATTTATATTTCTAAAATGCTGCGAGAAGGATGTTGTCCTCTAGTGGAACCTCTAAAAAGACTATTATTTAAGAACGGAGGGAGTAGGCAGCAGAGTGGCATATATCATAGCTAGTATGAGGTTGACAGCTTCTATCAACCAAAACTTGAAAGTACATCACTTAAAAGAAAAAGAAAACACTTCAATCCAGAGGCACTTGTTTGCAGAAAGTGTAAATATGTACCATGCTATTTGTATCCACTTCCGTGTAGAAAATATTTTTTTAATCCTTATTATACTTGAGTAGTTTCTATAATATTGAATATGTTTACTTGTGTAGGCATTCCCCAAACGATCCCCTCTGGTCGACGACTTCTCAAGGGCAATCCTCAGCATAACAGAGGGAGATACTATCATTCAGATAGAAAGGAAATGGATAGGAGATCAAAATACCTGTCAGAATGACGGCCCCACCATCGGCTCAAGCAGTCTAAAGTTCAAAACTTTTGAGAGCTCTTTCTGCTCACTCGAGTTGCTTCAACATCTGCCCTTTTGATAGCCCTCGTGATGTTTCTCTACAAGAGGTACAAGAAAAAGAACAACACAGGTCAGATTGAAACAACTGCAGATTCTAACCCATCCCACGATATGCAGTTAACTGTACCAGATGTTTTAGATAGCTACGTCTGCCAGCAAGAGATAGAGATATCTAGAGAACTCACAAGCCCGTGTTCAAAAGTCCAATCAACTCCAGATTTTACACCTCATGGAACACCAGGCAATGGTTTGTAGCATCATGTTAAGTCACCCTTATTCAGGTTCTCAGTCTCCAGAGTACACCTGGTCATCTTTTGTTCTCATGTGTGTATTTTCTTGTGTATTATGTATGAATGCTGACGGCCATGCCTTCTAACTGCATGCCAGTGCAGCAGCAATGCAACTGTAAGCTTATTGTGTAATGTATTCTAATTTTGCTCAGGTTCCAAGTGTACATCAACAATCTATCAGTGTAAGACTGTAATCCAAGGAGTACCAGCGTAGCCTGAACTACAACTTGGCACCTGTGCACTGTGTCCGTGCCCCTATTTTTTTTGGATAAGCAGGTAGGCCACAGTCTAGCTTATGTATTCCAAAACCAGACCGAGGTCTCTGGAGGCTAACCAAATGCGTCATTGATATAGAAAAAGGGCTGACCAAAAATGCAACGTACAAAAATAAATGAATCCAAAATATTTCTCAGATACAAAATACTACGCTTGTTATATTTACCGGAATTACTGGATTCCAAAAATATGGAACACCAAATCACAAAAGGAAAAGTAGAGTGTATCGTAGCAATTGGTGTATTCTGTCAACTCATAAATATATTTTGCTATCTTTCAGCCGATGGACTTCCATTTTCTTGTGCCACCACACATGTCACCTAAAATCAAAATCGTTGAAATACTGTCAAAGCGAATACTCCACATATGTATCTGGCAGACTCAACTGCAATATCCTTTTTGCCGGCATAAGACCAATCAAGAAGTAGTTCAGTATGTCAGCTCCATATCTCTTGTGAATGTGTGATGCATGCCTTAGGACCTCCTGCAGGTATGCCCCATTTATGTGTGTGTTTTTCTTGGTGATAAAGTTCTTGTTTTAGTCAGAGAGGTAGAGCTGTCATCTGCTTCATCTACTATCTCTACTAAAAATGAAGCTTGGGTGTTAGTAGTTGTCATTGAATTTTTAGATGACCAACAATAAAGTTTGTTGCTTAATTTTGGACTGCCAAGTGTAAGTTTACCAAGTGTGTGGGTGTAGCAAGTAACATCTCTGAACCCTGAAAAAAAGAATCAAAATCGAATCCATTCTCCATGTCCTCACAATGCCTATGAATTTCACATAGTGGTAGTTTAAGCACCACACACATTGTCCATGCAAAAAGAGGTGGAATTAAACTATATCTAAATTGAACTTTACAAAATTTTAAAATCAGAACCTTTGTATAGCTGACGATGGATCATCATATCACTTGCCTTCTACTCATTGTCCCTGTTGGCATCCTGCATACACACCAGCCACGAATTAACATATATGCGCGTCCACACACACACAAGAAACCACACATGCATGTCTATACACCGAGGATATCATCTTCTACATTCTCTAAATTGACCATGTAGCACCACAAAAAACAAATTCTGTAGTCACATTTCATCAAACAGTTTGCCTCCCTCGAAATAATAATATCATGGTGGGGGTAATGCGTGATACAGGGGCGGCAAGCAGAGGGGACACACCAGGCGACGAGCAGGAGACGCGCGCCGTAGAGGGGTTTCGGCGGCCGTCGTCGGTGGGGTTGGGTGCACGTGATGGACGCCGATGAGCAGCTCGTCCTTGCTTCCCCGCACCACACGTTCAACAAAGTGATGTGGCCGGGGGACTCTACGGCTGGATCCCACAGCCTTGATCCAGTACTCGTCGACTGGATTGGGGAACATCTCATCGGTGCGTGCTCGTCGTGGGCGACGAAGGGAATCGGAAGGAGGCCCGCGACAGGTGGATCACAGGGCGAGGCGTCGCGTCAGATACAGCTGATTTTAAATAGGTTTGCTAACTTTCTAGTTCATTTCTTCTTTTTGGCTTAGGTTCAGAATAGTGGAACCCTGATATGCTCGTTAGACCACAACAATTGTGAATTAGTTAGAGCAGTTGACAGCCTTTTATTTCATTCGACATTCGCCACAGATATAAACAAATTAGTCCAGTACGACCCAAGATATCCTACATTTCAAATATTGAGATGAGCAATTACATATTTCCCACCTTGTATACCAGAGCTTCTCCATAATAAAATTATTTCATGTTTCACACATATGCCAAAAAATATAGGTGATACAGTACAAACAAGTAGACAATACAACCGCAATTAACATATTTCTAATGTATTTTACTGAAGATTGCAGGGGGTAAACTATGTTTGGAATGCTGTTTCAGGGATTTCGTATATCTAAATCTGGAAAGTGGCCATCCTGTCTATAATACCGTACTGTACAATGGGGTGGCTCTAATGCCGTACGAATGCACAACCACAATACAATTGCTTGTGCTGGTACCGCAAGCAATGTGAATAAAGGCAGCCAAAAGGATAGAAGGAGTACCTTGGCACGCAAGTCGTTTGAATCGGTGGCGGAAGAGCCACCGTTGATACTGTTCAGCCCTCGAGTGTTTCTAGCTGCAAGATAAAAATAGGTGTGTGCTCAAACATGACGCTAAAGTGAGCAAGCGCCTAATTCTTCTGCCCCAGCTACAAACTCTCCCAATCCCCACTCATACGCACCCACATACCGAGTGAGAAAGCGCCTAATTCTTCTACCCCAGCTACAAACTCTCCCAATCCCCACTGATACGCACCCACATACCGACCGCGCACGCACCGCTTCAAGCAATCATACAAATCTACCACTAAGCAGCGCTCCAAACCCTAGAAACTAAGAAAATGTGCGTGCGGCCGAACGACCGACGCCGTGGACCGGGGCGATAATCGAGGTCCAAATTAAACCCCCGGCAGAACATCACCGAACCTCCGACCTAAGCTCGGGCGACCACAACAGCGGCATCAGAGCGTGCCCGGCGAATCCCATCGAGAAGGGGGGGCAGAGGGGCACGCGAACCGACCTGGCGCGGAGGAGGAGCAGCCCATGGCCGGCGCCTTCGGTCGGGTCCGCGAAGTCGACGGGGAGCGTGAGTAACTGTTCGCAGAGGAGAATGAGGATGAGGGGTGCCGCACATGGAGCCATGGAGGGGAGATAGTGAGAGCATGGAGAGGATAATGGATTGACCAGCGCCGTCCTCCGTTGCCGAGGTTGCTCCGCCACCTGCTGTCGCGTCGACTGGCGGCCGACGTAATGCCGGATCCAGGGTCATCGGGTTCGGTCGCCTCTTGGCGGCTGATAGGAGGACTGCGGGTTAAAATCAATAGAACATAAGGGTGTTTATGTAAAAAGACCAGGACGGACGACCAGAAACCCAATTTGCTTTATTATTAGGGAGAGATTTGGTTTTCCCCATGTTTTCTCTAATTATTGGAGGAAAAAAATCATGGAAATTTCCTTTCGTGCAGATTTTTTTTTTGCTTCCACGAAAAGCACATGTTGGCTTCTCGCGGAGGCACATATTTGCTTCCGCGAAAAGCGCAGTTGTGCTTCACGAAAAGGAAAAAAATATGTGCTTCCACGAAAAGCATAAATTTACTTCTCGAAAAAATTATACTTTCACAAGAAGCACATATTTGTTTCTCGTGTATGCACAGCTTTACTTCTTTGTCGTCCTTCTCTTCTCAGAAAGGGGGGGAAAGTGTGCTTTCACCATACGGCTTTGCTTCTCGTAAAGGCGTAATTTTGTTTCCGCGAGCTGTGCTTCTCGAAAAGGGGGAAATGTGCTTCTACGACAAGAACATATTCACTCCTTGTGGTTGCATAAATTAGCTCCACAAGAAGCACAACTGTGGTTCTCAAAAATGAACAAGAAAATAGCGCTTGCAAGTCTGATATTTTTCTTTAAGTTTTTCGTAAAGAAAAAAGATGTTCGAAACATATTAATATAGAATCTAGTTTTGCAGATTGCAACACGAGAAATCCATCAATGAAAATGGTTCAAGATTTGAAGCACGGTCCAAGAAATAGGATGTTTTGAATAAACGAATTTATGAAATAAGTGGAAACTACCCGGCCGCGGCAAATGGTGTGCATGCAGTGTACATTTTGTCAGTGGAGGTGGGAGTAACCTTTGCTAAAGGTAATCCTAACTTGTGCTTTCGAGGAAATCCTATGTGCCTCTCAATGCGGCGCATGGTCGAGGATTCACACAAGGCACCCCTGACTCAACCGGGTCATTTTTGTTGGATTGTCTTTTGTTTATTTTTCTTTATTTGTTTTATTTCTTTTGTATTTTCTTTTCCCCTTCTATTTTACTTGTTTATATTCAAGTTCATTTTATTTTTCAAAAACATGTTTAGAAATTTCAAACAAAAAAATCTAATTTTTTAAAAATGAAATTAGGTTTTTGTTTTAAAATTTTGTTCAGAAATTTCTAAAAAATCCTAAAAAAATGTGTTTGCTATTTTTAATAAAATGTTCGAGGAATCACAAAATGAAAATTATATTTCAAAAATTACAAAATTATTGCATTCCCAAATTTATTATTGAAATTCGGTTTTCATATTCAGTTCACAAATTCTGAATTTTTTTATGGTTTTGAGATTTATCACAAATTCAAAATAATTGGAGGAAATTCAAAAAAATATTGGCAGTTCCAAATTTGTGCGTAACTACCAAAAAAATGTGTCTTCGATTTTTTGTCCTGTTTTTTAGGAAATATTTGAAATTTCTAAACATATTTGGGTTTTACTGAAAATGTATCAAAATTTGAAGTTTTGTTCGCATTTAGAAAAAAAGATTGTGTTTTCCAAAATGTGTTATAATAATTCAAAGATCTATATAATACAATATAGCAACTTACTAGAGTGAATTACTCACTAAAGTGAATACATACAAGCAATGAGTTGTCATTTGCTCTAGTGGCTAGCAGCACTAGTAGACAAGTTTGAAGTCCTGAGTTCGATTCGAGAGTCATTCGACCCTAATGGGACTGAAATCGTCTAGGGGCGTGCGAGCGAAAAAATTGTCCTCGATGACTCGGGTTCCTAGTTGTCGCTAAAGGTCCCCCGAAGTGTTTTTTCAAAATAAAAATAAACCCAGGCCAAATTTGACCAAAACCGAGTCAAATTTAAAGAAAATTCGTAGTTTGCATTAAATTTTATACAAAAAGTGAAATAAAAAACATAACTAAACACAGAACTATACTAAACTAAACTATATCGCCGCCGCCCGCCATCTTCGCCTTCTACATGCCGAGGAGCTTGTAGAAATTGGTGTAGTCACCGCCGTCGTCGTTGCCGCCCGCTCCACCGCCGTCCTTGCTGCACCCCTGCCGTGGCGAACGGGGTTCGAAGGCCCTGGCGCCTCCTAGATGACGATGCCACCCTCCTCGCGGCCGCGACGACGAGCGGCAATCTCTTCCATCTCCTCCCGGACGTAGTTGTCCCACGCCCATTTCAAAGCAGTCTCATTGGCGGCGGCCATGGCTAGGTGCTCTAGCTTGACGAGGAGGAGTCCAGGCTCCGTCTTCGGCTTGACGAGGCGGGAGGGAGCGTCGGGCTCATTCATGACGATGTCGGTGATGCGCCTGCGCCGCCCCAGCAGCGTCTCCTGCGACTCCGGCTTGACGGCGAGGAACGTCGGCGACCCGGAGGAGGGGAGCAGAAGCCGAACGACGAGGAAGACGTCGTCTCCATCCGCTTCGGCGTCCAGGAGCTGTCACGATGGCGGGAGAAGGCGGGTGGCGGTGGATACTCGTACCCCGGTGAGTGGCCGCCCTCGATGTGCTTCAGGACGGCCTCCGAGGTGCGGCCTGGGATGCCCCACCATTGGCGGCGCCCCTCGGAGTTGCGTCGACCGCGGGGTTCGACCCCGTTGGTGGCGGCGAGTTGGTCGGCGTTACGACGACCAAAGTACGCCGTCCATAGCTAGTGGTTGTCGGGGGCGTACCTCGGCAGGTTGCGCGGACTCTCCGACAGCCCCGACCGGATGCGCGCGATCCCTGCCCGCCGGTCAACACCAGTGGGCGGTGGTGGCACTGGGACTCCGCCGGCGCTCAACCTCCAGAACCCCGGCACCCCCATGTCCAGTGGCGCCGGGTAGTCCGCCTTGTAAAGAAGGCGGGCCTCGTCCTCGCGGAGGCGACTATGACCCAAGCCATATGCGGCCGCTCCGTCGCCGGGGAAGTGTTCTGCCATATTCGTGAGGGAAAGAGGGACAGAAGGCGCCGATGACGAAGAAGGAGATGATAGAGCGTTGGCGAGAGAACTGTGTGGCCACCTGCGGGGGAGAGGGTGCCTTATATAGCCGCGGGCATGCGGGCACGCGGAGCGGCGCCGTGTGAATGTGTGGCAGGAACCGACGAGACGTGTGTCGCCGCGCCTTCACTGTGCCGCCCATGAATCAATGGAAGGCTGACTAGCGGCGCAGCCTTCACATTGATTCTCATGGGAAACGAGGCGATGAGGACGACGACCGCGCGTCTAGTCGCTGACTCGGCGGGCCCAACTTTTTTTCGCGTCAAAAAAGTTCCCGTCGACGCCCCCGGGCGAGCCCGAGATCGTTGGGTTCATCCTGGGACCACTGGAGGCAATTTCGGCCTAAGCCAGCGAAAAACGGGCTCCTAGGCTGTTTTTCCCCGCCGGCAAAAAAAATGACCGAGGAGGCTGTTGGGGTGTGGTTGAAGATGCTCTAAGTGCTTCTTTTTCTGGATTTTTTGAGCTATAAACACAACTTGCTTCGATGCCTTCGTGTGGATCAGCCTAGTCGCGGTACTGCATGCAAACATTGGCCAGGCCCAACAACAACAGATGGTCGCTTGCTCGGTAATCAATGTTGATCACTCACATTGTTGATCCTCACAAAATAAAAACATATTGATCACGTCGTTCACCAGTCGACGGGCATTACCATTGACTAAACGACCGCTGAGCACTGAATTTCAAAAGAGAAATCATGAATCGAAGGAAATATTGTAAATTTAAAAAACATTTGACAAAGATTTTATCAAAATTTAAAAAGTTCATCAAATTTAAAAGGAGTTCATCATTTTTCAAAAGAAATCATTCACTTTGAAAAGTTGTTTAACGAGTTTTAAAAAAAATCAACATATTTGGACAAAAGATCATCGGTTTAGAAAAAGAATTTCAATGAATTTGAAAAACAGTTCATCAAATTGAAAAAATAATCAATTTGAAAAAGTTTATCGATTTGAAAAAAATAGTCAATTTTGAAAAAAAAATCATTCAATTAGGAAAAGTAAATATGATAAAATAAACCGAACAAAACTGTTCCAAATAAAAAATAAGAGGAAAAAATAAAATAAAGAAAAGAAAATGAAAGGAAGAAAGAAGAACATGTAAATGAGCACATGAGGAAAGGACGGTGGGGTGGTTAGTGGAACATATTCCCTCTATCCATACTAGTTGATTGCCCGTGCGTTGTCACGGGGTAAAGAGGAAAATGAGGATATCATCATTCCTGAAGAGATGAAGCACAAGTATATTTTAATTTTTTAGCATTTTTAGCATAACAATGCATTTACAGAAGATGAACGAGAAACGAAATCCAATGAGAAAGACTACAAACATGTGTCTGTGTGAGCCCTGTATGGAAGAAGTAGAGCACAAATAAATAAACTTTGGCTGTAGAAATACAACCCGGATTCATAATCATGATAATTTTCATGAAACAACCCATCATTCAAATGTGTTCTTTCATTTATCCGCCACTATTTATTTACTGTTATACTTCCTTGACATCCAATGAAAGTTTTCTTCGTGTTGATGTATGAGGTGTCGCCGGGTGCTCGAACATTAACTTTTTCTATCCCAAATTTGGGTGGAGGCTCGAGCTACCTACAACGCATAGAAAGAAGAAGAAATCCACAAGACCCCACAAGACCCCTTCAAGTTCTTCAACAACTATAACATGAAAGGGAGAATTTTTGGCAGCGGATAAAATTAACACAATAGGATGACAAGTATCTTGGCCTCTAGAAAATTGTTCCAATTGTCTTGGCCTAAAAAAACAATTTACCGGTACAAACATATCTTTCTTTTTCAGCAGGGTAGTACGAATAGATTTTGCCACAATTATCTATTGTAAATAACTTGTTTTAGTGGTAAGAATAGATTTTGACATAATTATCTATTGTAAATAACTTGTTTTTTGCAAACAGGGTGTTGTAACTCCTCGGAACCAACATTTATTTTGCTAGTACCAGCAAATCTTGCTTCCCATAATCAGTGGTGCTCGAAGGAATCACATCGGAGAGAATGGGCTCTTGCTTGGGTGGTGAAGGTGAAATTCTGTTTTTTTACAAGGAGATGAAGGTGAAATTCAACACTTCGGTAAAGGCCAAACTACCCATCTATTGTGAACTTGAGTGATGCATTGTTCCAACATCTTTCTTGTAAAGAAATCGATCGAAAAATGGTTGACACTACGATACACGTACATAATCAACCTTGTATGCCACTGAGAAGTGTAAGCATAACCTTTTGCATGCCACTGAAAATTGTAAGCATAACCTTTTGCATGCCACTGAAAAGTGTAAGCATAACCTTTTGCATGACCCTGAAGTGAGCATAACGTTTTTAGTTTTCGAATGAAAGATTTGAATGAAAAAATATCACAAGACACGCCAACCTACCCGTGTAGCTGGTGACGATATGTGTCATGGTTGAAAATTAAAAAAAGTTAACCAACTACTTTTAAATTAACTTAGATATACAAGAATGGGGCAGAAGTGACACAACATCTCCCCTTGCCGCAAAGGTGTGTCTCCCATCTAGAAAATGGTGTATCTACCTTCACTATAAAAATACCAACGTAAAAAACAGAGCATCTTCTTTTGCCTCATATTAGTTCATACACAAGAACATGAAATCGGAAAAACTCTCAACCTCTGTTGTCCCTAGTCCTTGGACTTGGATTATGTTAAATCTTGCAAACATTTTTTCTACACACAACAAGGCCACTTGAGGCAATGCTCCTAGCAGTCAGATTATGATGTACTTCTTGTGTATCAAAATATAATACATTTTTTGGGTCTAGATTGACACTAAAGAGCATCTTATATTTTGATATGGAGGGAGTATATCATTAGATCAACATCTTCCTCTATAGCAACATGATGAAACCTGAAGTCAGCTACTGCCTTCTTTGAGCAAAACGTTAAAAAAAGAAATCGTCCATATAGGAACTATGTGCTCAGTAAGATCAGGATCTTTGGACTATTTTTAGTATATTCCAGTTTATTAAATTTCTTTCTTGGGTTCATGCTAATGCTTACTATGATCCTCCCTTTATGAGAAACACATTTATCTAAAATATCAGTTGACCTAGAAGATGAAGAATATCACTTTAGCCTAGTTTATTGCTGGAATGTTTACATGTGGATCTGAATCTGGAAAAAATATGACTACTGACAAAGAAAATTTATATCATCCTCACCCATGACATAAATTTGTTAATGTCGTCGATGTAGCTCGTAACAACAGCGCAACATCTTGCTGGTGCCTTAGTTCCCCGCACATGTCCATCTCTGTGTCACGAGCATGCACCTCGCCCTTGCTGCCGCCATCCTGAAAATCAGTAGTACATCCTACAATGAAAACTTCTTTGAGGAAAAGAAATAAGTCGTAGAGCCCTACAGATTAATTGTGACATGGAATATTCATCCTTGGATCTGGACCATCACCGCATACGTGAAAGTACATAGTTTTTACTGCACATCTAACTCTAGTGACCCCTGGTATTCCAACGGATTTTGTGACAAATGAAAAGAAATCAGCAAGTATCTATACTCTGTGGGATGAGACGCCTAAAGCAGAAACTCACCACGCAAGTTATCATCACAACACGGCTATTGCCTCCTAGAGAATCTTGTAGTATGAGTGTCAATTTACTCTCTCTATAGGGTACTTGAGACTCATTATTCTTCTTGATAGCTGAAATGACATTAGATAATGCAAACAACGAAGAATTGATCTAGAGCTTTCTTGAAGGCGGATCCCTTCATTGCAAGTCTTTCTATTGTCCTTAGTTCCTGATATGAAACCAACACGACATGATCTTAAACTGGAAATGTAAAGCTTTTATATGTTCTATGCACCTTATTATAGGGAATCATACCAGACAAGTCGATGAGGTTAAGCCTCCCTTTGACAGTATCATTACTGACCGTGATAGAGGGCACATCATGGCTCCTACATGAGACATCATTCAGGCCTGTGTGGGCGGCTTTTCTACTCTGCACACCTATCAAGTAGATCTCCTGAAATTCCTCCGCTGATCGCACAGGGGCCTAAAACCACAAAAAGACAACAGTAAGTGTGCTGCAGAAGCTACATATGAGCAGACACGGACATCTGAGGATGACCAAGCGCCATCGCATTACCCAAGCCAAGACCTTGAGCTGCAGGTTGCCAAGCTTGTCGTCCAATGCCATGATCTGTCTTGACTTGGGCTCGAGCAAGTCATAGCACCGTTACATGTACACCTCGTAGTAGGAGATCTCGACAGAGCAGCACGTGCCAGTACATTGTGCCAGGATGGTCACAACCGACAAAGGGATGAGCCCCGGCAGATCATCACGGCCCTGCGTAATAGAAACAGGTCAGTCGTGCAGCATATCTGCAAACATGTTGTGTGCAAGACGGGAAGAATGGAATGGGCACCTGCATCCTGTAGGTCTTGCCGCTGCCGGTTGCTCCATGAGCAAAAACGGTCGCCTTGATGCCCTCGAAGATGCCCACGATCAAGGCGCCGACCTCCTGGTCGAATACGGTCTGTGACAGATGAGTCCTCGGTCTCTAACGCCATCTTGAAGCGCATGCCGGGGCACCACTACACCTGCATGGCCGCCCTCACCGTGCCCGCGCGCACGCAGAACTCCGGGGTGCTCGCCGCGGGTAGTACACCACCTCGAACGGCTGCTCGTCGGCGGCCAACCTTACCGCCGCAACCACGTCCTCGGCGGGGGCCTTGCCCTTGGTGGCGGCATCGTCGGAGCCCGCATTGCCGCCGCGCATCAGGCCCCTGTAGTGGTCCCACCCGGAGTGGCCCTCGTCGCAGAAGACGCCCTTGGTGTGGTGGACGCCGACGTGGACCTCGCCGCCGTCGCTGCGCAGGAAGACGATGGAGTCGCCGGCGAGGAGCTTCTTCTGGTTGACGAAATTCCTCCAGTCGGTGGTGAGCAGGTGGCGGAGTGGGGTGCTCCGATAGATGTGGCGGAACTTGAACTCGTCCCCGTGCACGTCCCTGACGATGATGCTCTGCAAGGGAGGCTCCGAGCTATAGTCGAGCGCTGAGAAGATGGTCTCGATGCAGAAACGCGGGACCGAGAAGCCCCCGTCGTGGTTGTCGTTGGACTATGTGAGCGTCTTGGCGAAGGAGGCCGGCTTCGGGTAGTCGTCCTCCGCCCTCCCTTCGGCGGCGACGTCACCCACGTCGACCGCGGGGTCGCCGTGGCGGATCGGGACGAGGCGGATCTTGCCGCCGCTCCTGCTCCCGCTCATCGCGCCCGAGGCTGCCGCTGCACTCGCCCGTCATGCCGGAGGCCGGTGCCGCCGCTCCTGCTGCCGCTCATCGCGCTCGAGGCTGCCGCTGCACCCGCCCATCGCGCCGGAGGCCGGTGCCGCCGCTCCTGCTGCCGCTCATCGCGCCCGAGGCCGCCGCTGGACCCGCCCGTCGCGCCGGAGGCCGGTGCCGCCGCTCCTACTGCCGCTCATCGCGCCCGAGGCCGCCGCTGCACTGGAATCTGGGAGACGGTGGTTCAGACGGGGTCGTGGAGATTTTTGCGCGTACCGGGAAGCCGCGTGAGGGCCCGAGGGATCGATCATAACGCATGCGGGGGTTGGTTGACTGAAATCTTGAAAATCACGCGAGGGAATCACACCGGGCGAAAGGAAAGGTCGAGAGGTAGAGGGTTTTCCTGTGAACCGGTTTTGTTCTGTATTTAATCAATTGGTTTATGAAGGGATGAAAAAAATCGGTGAAACTGCTAGCGGTGGAAGTGCTAGCGAGGGGGGTCTGTCGTGGTCGAACCATCACGACGACGGCAGATTCTTCTTTAATAGTAGAGATATGTAGAGTCTAATGTGTTTTTCAAGGCTAACTTTGACCATATGCTAGAGAATAATATATGACATGCAAGTTACACAAAGCATGTCTTCAAATTCGTACATGAAAGGAGCTTTCATTGATATAATTTTTATATTATACATTTCATACACTATTAATCCTATCAATAGTCAAAGCTAATCTCAAAAAATGCATTATGCCCTATATATATATATGGATGGAGGGAGTATGAATGACCACACGGTCACAGGTCCGAACCACAACGGGAGCACGCGTGCGCAGAATTTTTAGAGTTAAAAACATAAAAGAAAAGGAAGGAGGAGAGGGTGTGTGTGCTGCAGAACATGCTAGGCCTCACCCGACTGGGGCGACCCAGCTGCGAGTCAACAATTCCCAAAATCAAAAGTGCGTGAGGGATCAAACTCAAGACCTCCGACGAGTGAATCAAGTCGCTAACCAATGTATCTCGTGAGATTTGGTGTCAAAATAGGCAGCCTGATGTGTTTGAACTGTATAAGCCGCGACATTATTAATTATTTATGAAATTCCAAACGTGGTTTTATTTTTGAAAAAAAGTAAATACAATTTGAAACATGAACACTATCAAATTAGTGAACAACATTTATGAAACATCAAACATTTTTTAAACAAAAACATGTTTTGTCGAACACAAACATTTCTTGACAAACAGCGACAAAATTAAAAACATTTTTCAATATTAAGATGTTTTTGTTGAACGCGTGGACATTTTCTATAAAACCGGAACAAAATTAAAACCATGATTTTTTTAAATTACCAGAACATTTTCTGAATTTACGAACAAATTTTTTAAACAGTAATATGTTTTACAATTTCTTTACAATTTCTCAACATTTGTTTGGATTTTCTTAACAAAATTTGAGTACATATACATTTTTTGACTACTTGGTTTGGTGAAATTTTGGAAAAATCTGAATATATTTTACAATTTTGAACATTTATTGGAAAGACAAGTAAACTTGCAAAAATAACTGAAAAATAGAAAAGTAACAGTAATAAAGACCAAGAAAACTAAAAAGAATAAAAACAAAATATGAAGAGGATTTAAAAGAAAAAAGGGAACATGGATAGTTTTTTTTAAATAGAAACAACCACACCAAGATAAAACAGATAACGAAACTTCCCTATGGGCTATCTGGGCAGCGAGGAGAAAGGCATTTATGAAGATATATTTCAGAGTTCATTCTTCACTCACTGCTTGTCACCTCCTTTCGAACGATATCCAAATCCTAAAGAAACCAAAAATTGCAACGATGTATTCAGTAGCCGTGAGGCCTACACAGTGGATCCAACCACCTTCAGGCATGATGAAAATGAATATTGATGCGGTCACTATAATAAGATCGGGTGTTGGTTCGCTTGCTGGAGTTTGCAGGAGCAAGGTGGGACTTTATCTTGGAGCGTCATTAAAGGCATCTCCGATCCAGCTACTCTGGAGGCTTTCGCAATATGGGAATCAATGACACTAGCGGAGGATCTTAATCTACAGGCGATACATGTTGCAACGGGCTACAAAGGGATTGTTGATGACATCAAGGAGAAACATAGCCCTAGCTATGTTGTTATCATACATGAGATCATAGTGTACTCTCGTAGTTTTCATCTATGCAACTTTGTTCATGAGTTTAAGAGCTTAAATTTCGAGGTTCACAATCTAGCGAAGTATTTTTTGAACTGGCGGTAGGTCGTTCATATCTGTTTAGGCCACCCTGATAAACTTCAATTCGTACCTGTAAACATTGTGAAGGTTTAATAAAAGCTTTGCTCTTTGTCTAAAAGAAAATAACAAAACTTGCAAAAGGTTCCCAATACCCGTTGGGAAAACCCTAGAAAGTTCTCAAAACCTGAATATCTGAAACAGTTAACGGGCGGGCCACCCAAAAATGCTCGTTCGGTCACCTTGTGTGTTTCGCCGACAGTTTACCGTAACAACTGTGAAATTGAGTTTTTTCAATAAAACTTTCCCTTTGTGTTGCTTCGTTCAGCAACGGACACAAACACACTTAAAGAATGACTGGACGGGCCCAAAACACATCGAAATGGTGGGGTCACCGCTTTGGAGAATGCTCCGTTTGCTAGTTTTAGGTTTCTAGAATATTTTGGTTTAACTTATTCCATTTTTCTGTTTTTTCTATACAGGCTTTTTGGTGTATGTTTTTTTCCTTTCTTCCATCTTTTTTATTTCATTTCTATTTTAGTTTTTTTTTCTCTTTTTTCCAAATTTTATGAATTAAAAAATATGTTTTAAAAAACTGTTCATGTTTCAGAAATTTTTCAGGATTTTCAAAATGTGTTCACATATTGTTCATTTTTCTAAAAATTGTTAAGTTTGATGAAAAATTGATCACAATTTCAAAAAAGGTTCAAAATGTTTCAATTTTTTCAGAAAATATTCTGAAAATTATCAATATTGTTCGATTTTTTAAAAAGATGGTTGTATTTATGAATAATGTTCAGAAAGTTCAGAAAAAGTTTGGGTTGTTCAAAAAATGTTTGGAATTCAAAATATTGTATCCATTTTTAGACGATTTGTGTAAAAAATGAAAATATGTTCAACTTCTTCAAAATTTGTTTATAAATCCAAAATAAATATCATATTTTCAAATTTTATACATGATTTGAAAGTAAAATGTTTTAAAATTTTGTATACGATAAATTTGTGACTATTATTCTATTACGATGTGTATTTAGTTTATAATAGTGATGTGAAAGACAATAAAGTTTATAAAATACAATTCTTAAAAGTACTCGTCCCCCTCTTCTTCACCAAGCTCTGCCGACGAGCCCGTGTATTTGTGTCCCATCCCTCTTCATGGCGCTTGGGTGACAAGCGGTGGCGAGGGGAATGTCGGTGCCTTTGCTCCAACTAGTTGTTTATTTTAGGATATTGTAAACCCCGCACGTGCGGCGCTAGTTTATGACGACGCTTCTTCTTTGAGTTGGTATTTCTAGCGATTTGGATGAAGTCGAGGAAGTTCGACATAGATTTTTGCCATCTCCTCAAAACGGCAAGGTTAAGCTTTTTGTCATGCATGCGTTATAGGAAGATGTAATGCTAGACTCTTCGGATTGATTCAAGGGTTTTCAACGACGATGATTATGGGTTTAGGGGCACTAGTCCTTGGTCCTTAGGCGCACATTTACAATGACTTTATGGATGCTTTCGACAAGGTCAAACTGCCTCCGGCAAGGGAGTGGCTAAAGCAACTTCGATGGTTCAAAGGCCTCGATGTATTTTTCTAATGCTTCTAATATTTTTTAATGATAAATTTGAGTTATTAAAAAAAGATCTAAAACTACTTAGCTCCTAAATGCAGCCTAAGTTCGTAGAAGTGATTCATTTTTCAAAGGAAAGAACAGGACAATAAAACATGACAGCGCTCGTTGCCATCGACGACGGATCCTGTAACCGTCGGTCGTACGGTACAACGGAACACGCGGTCCACGGGAGAAGGAGTCAGTCCAGTCCAGGCTTTTGTCGCCCAAGTTCAGCACTACCGACCGCGTTCCCGTAGCCGTAGCTGCCTGGACCCGTTCCACCCCTCGCGCTCCACCGCGACGACGTCCCCGGCGATGTCGACCTGCGGCACTGCTCAGTCGACAGTCCCTGACGCACAGTAGACGCGCGCCCCTGACGCCACGTTACCTGCTCAATCCCTTTCTGCCGGGTCAAGATTAAGCCCTGGATGCATCTCGTCGATCACACGATGGCTGCCTGCCCTGTCTCCTTCACACGTCAACTCCTCGTCCGATGGCTGCGTGTGGTGGGTGAGAACTGAGACGTGGGGAAAACACAATATTACAGGTTCATAACTTGGACCCTGTCAACATCCATGCGCAAACCCTTTTTCATTCCAAGCCGAGCACCACGGAATGTAAATTCATTCCCCATGTTGCTGATGGGATTAGAACCGAGGCGGTGGTTATGTGTGGATGATGTGTAACTATTGTAAATTCTCTGGGGTTTAATCGGGTGAAGGCAGAATCGAATTTCCTAATGTCATCTCATTTTGTTGGCCAAACAAGACGGTGGGATGCGGCATCTATAGCTTTTATAAAATGTGTGGGCGTACCATCCTTACTTGGAAAGGTCAAATTTGAATATATATTTTTCTGCTAATCAAGCGACGCATGTGCTAGCTAATTACTGTTATCTTTTTTCTACTCTTAAAGAAGGGGTTGATAGTCTCGCCTCACTTTCATCAACCCCTCGATAAATCCTATATTGGGTCCATGAATGTCTTACAGGCGACCTTCCGTTCAAGCGTAGTTAATTTGGTCCGGCTCATTTTACCCCTGCATTAACTTAATCAAATCGGTATTTTTTTTAAAACAACGGCATGCATTAACTCATTCAGATGTCCACGATACTTTAAATTAAGGAGTTAGTAGTCTCGCCTCACTTTCGTCAACCCTTTGATAAATCCTATATTACGTCCACGAGCCTCTTATAGGCGACCTTCCACTCAAGCATGGTCAATTTGGCCAGTTCCATTTGATACGTGCATTAACTCAATCAAATCACTTTTCAAAAAAAATGTCATGCATTTACTCATTCAATTCAAATCTTAAGAAACTGCAACTAAATCCAAGCTTGTTTTCCACTACTCATGCTCAAATCAAATCAAATCTTACCAAAACATTAATAAATACAATAAAAATTTACCGATCCATTTGATGTGTGCACATGTTTTTTTTTTGGTTTCATTTCTTCTATGGCCAATAGGTTGGTTTTTGCTCGGCATGCTATCAGAATCGGCACATACTTGTACACCACGGTGAGTTGGTAGCGTCGCCTCCATTCAAGTTAAACCTTCCCGGTTAGAAGCATTAGAAAACACGGCTTTGGTTCAGCCGATGAAAGGGTTTTAATCCCGGTTCTGTTACGAACCGGGACCAATGGAAGCATCAGTCCCGATTCGTGAAGCCAGGGCGCCGGCCAGGCGAGGGTCCTGGTTCGTCTGACCCCTTTGGTCCCGGTTCCAGATACGAACCGGGACCAATGGTCCTCGCTCCTGACGCAGAACCGTTAGTCCCGGTTGGTAGCTGGAACCGGGACTAAAGGTCGATCTTTTGTTCCGGTTCTGGCCACCAACCTGGACCAAAGAGATGCCTTTATGTAAGTGCATCTAGTGCCCCTTAGTGATTTTGGTGGTTTGAAGACTTATAGGTTAACTATCTAATGTGTTTATAAGTGTACACATGATCTATAAGTCACTGAGGAGTTTGAGATATTTGATGAATATCGACCCCTAAAAATGTATATCTTCGGTTGAAGAATTTGGTCTGAAGCTGAAGAATTGAATCGCGAAGAATCTGCTATGAAATTCATATTCCTCATGAAGATATTGAAATTGAGGAATTCGGTGTGTCCTGAAGAAAATCATCTTGAAGACTTTGAAGCATGAAGATTTACTCTTTCTGTTTTATTTTCTTCACACTTGAGTAATAGGAACACCGTAGTGTTAAAGGGGGTCAAAGTTACACTTTGGAATGAATTTCCTCATGATGCTCAACCCAAGGCTAATCCTACCAAAAGCCTCAAGTGAGGAATACGAGTGACATGAGGAGTCTCACAGTTGAGGGTTCCGACCGTTTCGATAGCCACGCCAGGTCATTGGTCTTATCCACACCAACAGTCATATTATTTAAGGGCATTAGTGTCAAATCATGTCGGGATGCTCCCAGGCTATAAATAGCCGCCCCCACAACCATTAGCTGGTTGGCTTCTCCTTATGAACTAACACTTGTCATAAGAGCAACCCAATTCCTCAGAGTCTTCGAGAGTAATTCATCAGTGAGGAAATACCCCATACACCGAAACCACAAACCTAGAACCAAGTGATTGAGCATCACTGAAGAAGTTGTTCCTGTGTGGGACTGAAGCCTTTTACCTTTGAGGACTGTGCATCCTCCAGACGGTTAGGTGTCATGGTCTAGAGCAATCCAGCAGTCAATTGTGGATCGCCGGGTGACCAAGTTTGTGAGGGTTTGGAAGTCTGCCTTGAAGACTTACCACGAGTGTTGGGCGAGGACTGTGTGATCTTAGCCCAAGGAGAACACGGTAGGGACTGTGTGTCCCGCGACTGTGTGTCCTTTGGTTTCAATACCAAGCCGCTCCAAACCAGATGTACGACTGTCACAACAGTTGGAACTGGGTCATCAACTACTGTCTTCGTTGTGAAACGGGTTCTAATTCCTCAACTCCTTACTTTCCTCTGATTATGTGTTGATGACTTTCACTGCTACTGTTTGAAGAATTTGCTGAAGACTTTATCTAAAATTCCTCAACCCCAAATTTTTCACGCTAGTTAATCCTCATCTGTTTTTTTCGTGCCTGCTCACTTTGCAATCTGTTTTCACATTCCTCACTCTGAAAAACTGCTGTTGTGAAAGTTTGCACTTCTGATCCTTTACTGTTTCCGCTGTAAGTTAGTCATCAGTGAGGAATTCCCTCAAAAGGAAATTCCTCAGTGATGAAATTCTAAAAATCTCCTATTCACCCCCCTCTAGTCGATATAACGCACTTTCAATTGGTATCAGAGCAAGGTACTCCCTTGTTCTGTGTGATTTTGGTTTAACCACCTGGAGTTTTAGTTATGTCGACTGCAGGCATGTTTAAGGTGACTGCAGCATGTCCTACTTTCGAAGGAAAGAACTTTCCCTTCTCGAAGAACAAGATGCAAATGCATCTACAAGCTATCGATAATGATCTCTGGTATATTGTGGAACATGGCGTCCCCATCATCTCTGCTAGTGTCTCTGCTGCTGATGTGAAGAAATTCAAGCAACTTGATTCTCAAGCAAAGAATATCATCTGTGGCCATCTGAGCCCAGTCCAGTTTGGAAGAGTGAGTTCTTTGGGCTCCGCAACACTTATCTGGGAGAGACTGTGCAAAGTAAATGAAGGAGTATCAACCCAGCGTGACTCTCGTGTTGATATTCTTCGCAATATCTTCAATCGCTTCAAGAGGCATGACAATGAAAGCTGCCAAGACACCTTTGATCGCCTCACTAACATATCAAATGAACTGCAAGCACTGGGAGCTCGAGACATTACTGATCACGAAGTTGTGAAGAAACTGCTGAGATCTTTGGATTCTTCATTTGATACTTTAGTTCTGATGATTCAAGAAAGACCAGACTACAAGATGCTTGACCCAGCTGATATACTCGAAAGACTCAATACTCATGAATTCCAGCTAGAAGAAAAGAAAGATCTATATGGACCAAGCTATTCCAGACCACGTGCACTGAAGGCTAGAGCAATTTCCTCATCTGAAGAAGAAGATTCGGATGATAGCATTGGTGACCCTGAAGAATTTGGACAGGAGCTTGCAATGCTCGTGAGGAAATTCCACAGGTTTACACGACGTGGCCAGTTCGGTAAATCTTCAAGAAGAGACATGAGGAAATCATAATCTTCATCTGAGGACTACAAGAAGAGAACCTGCCACAAATGCAAGAAATCAGGTCATTACATTGCTGACTGTCCCCGTTGGGGAAAGGAATCAAAGAAAAAGAAATACAAGGATGACAGTTCTGATGACTCGAAGAAGAAGAAGAAATCTTCAAAATTCTCATCTTCAAAGCCCTCATCGCACAAAAAGACTAGTTTCAGAAAGGCTCGGGCACTTATTGGCAAGGAAATGAATTCCAAGGCAGAATCAGAGGAATGTGATGAAGAAGAGGGTTCTGATGAAGAGTTAGAATCCGGACAGGCTAGTCTTGCACTAGCAACCACTTTCGTCAGCAAGTCAATCTTCAACCTTGAAGAACACGATAACACCATCGACACTGATGACTATGCTGATGACTTCGCTCCAACCTATTGCTTCATGGCAAAAGGTTCAAAGGTACCGAATGATGCTTCCTCCTCTGATTCAAGTGACTGTGAACCTAATGATTCTAAAAAACCCAGCTACAGTAAACTTGCTATCATTGCCACTAAACAACAATCTACCCTGGAAAAGCTTCAGAAACTGCTAGATAGAAGTGATGATCTGTTGAATGATGAAATGAACCTTACCCAAATCCTCACTAAAGATGTGAAAAGTCTTCAGTCTAGATTTGATAATCTTCAAGATCGTTATGATACACTCCTCACTGTTCATGAGAAGCTTTCCTATGAATTTCTTCAAAGGAAGCTTGATCTAGAGAAGCTGAGGATGTCTCATGATGATCTTCGTACGGAAAATGATTCATTACTAGCTCAACAGATCAGCGCTGCTCAAGTTGAATTCATTCCTCCATGTCTTAAATGCATTGAACGCGAAACTGCTAATTCTTCACCAGAATCATAAAATGCTTCTATTGCTACAAATTCTTCAACTGCACCTGTAGTGTCTATTTCCTCACTTGAGGAAAACACAAATGTTACTGATGAAAATGCAGGGTTGAAGGAATTTTATGTGAAAGGCATATACAAAAGTCTCAAAGGACATCAAACCCTTTGTGATGAGCTCAAAAAGCAGATCTTGAACAGGAGCCCGAGGAAAGAAGGAATTGCCTTTGAGAGGAAATTAAATGCTGATGTATCTTATTGGAAACCTGAGCAGTATCCCAAAACCTCATGGGTTGCTGCTACTAGGCCTCCTTTTGATCCATCCAATCTAACTGGCTTTTCATGTGAATTATCCTATTCCTCAGATGAGTCATTTGACTCCAACTATAAACTGTTCAAAAATCAGTCTGGTGAAGTATTTGCTCGATATGTTGGAACTAACTGCAGGAATGGTCCTCCCTTGAGGAAAATCTGGGTTCCCAAAAGGTGTCTTGAAAATCTTCAAGTGAATGTCCTCATGACACCACCGATGAAGAATCTGAACCCCAGATCAAATTCCTCACGAGGACCAAAGTCTTCAAGAGGATAAAAATCCTCAACTGGTCAAAATTATGCTCGTACCCGTGCTAATGCGTCTAACATGCAGGGAAACTACAAGGAATATGAATATGAGCGTTACTCTTCAAATCATTATGTTCATAAATTCTCAAACCAGTTCTCTGCATATTCATATGAGTACTTTAACCCCCCTACTGTTAAGAGAAGTGCATTAGCTTCAATGCCACCTTTCTCATATGGTGCTCGCAGGATGATGAATGCTTTACCACCCCTTCAGATGTGGGTGGTGAAGAAATCGAACTAATCACTTCTGCAGGTCAGGTCTCCAGATGAAAATCGTCATCTGAAGAATTTTCTGGAGACCTGAGGAAATGCTTGATAGGACGCAAGCTAATATTGATGAAATAGAAATATTTCACACGTCCTTATAATTCTGTTGTGATGAAATTCTTATCTGATGAAATTGATATCATATTCTTCAAATCTGAAGCATATGAGATGGTAAGCTGTACTAATTCATCTTCAGGATGATAAACCCAAGAATACTGAGTGGGTTCTTGATAGTGGCTGCACACATCACATGACTGGTGATAAAAGCTTTCTGATGAATATGCCACTAACTCGATCACCTCTGAAGCAAATCACATATGCTGACAAAGGTAAAAGCAAGGTATTGGGACTTGGCAAAGTGGCTATTTCCAAGGATAGGCATATGGACAGAGTGATGCTTGTTGAATCCCTTGGTTTTAACCTCATGTCAGTCTCGATGCTTTGTGATCTTGATATGATTGTTATCTTTGGTACATATAGATGTGTAGTCATCATGGAATCTGATAGATCCAAAGTCTTCGAAGGTGTAAGAAGAGGGGATTTGTACATTGTTGATTTCTCTACAGGTCCTCAACCAGCCACTTGCTTACTAGCAAAAACCTCCGAAGGATGGCTGTGGCACGAAAGACTAGGTCATGCATGCATGAGGAATTTGCACACGCTCGCGAAGAAGAAGCATGCCATCGGCATCGAATTAGTCAAATTCCTCAAGGATCATCTCTACGGTGCATGTGAATCTGGGAAAATGACCAGATCCAAGCATCCCTCGAAGACTATCATGACCACTACACGTCCATTCGAATTGCTTCATATGGATCTATTTGGACCTACTCACTATGCCACACTAACGAATGCAACATCTTTATATGTCTTCGTCATAGTTGATGATTATTCAAGATATACATGGGTGCATATCATAGTATATAAAACAGAAGTGCAGCAAATCTTCAAACGATTTTCTTCAAGGGCCTCGACAAACTTTGGCATCAAGATCAAACATATCAGGAGTGATAATGGAACAAAGTTCAAAAACACTGGTCTTGATGATTATCTTGATGAACTTGGTATTACTCACGAATTATGTGCTCCTTATACTCCTCAGCAGAATGGTGTCTTCGAAAGGAAGAACAGGACTCTGGTTGAAATGGCAAGAACCATGCTTGAAGAATATCAGACTCCTCGTCGCTTTTGACCTGAAGCAATCAACACTACATGCCATATCATCAACAGGGTATATCTTCACAAATTCCTCAAGAAAACCTCATATGAACTCCTCACTGATAAGAAACCCAATGTAAGTTATTTCAAAGTCTTCGGTGCAAAATGTTGGATTAGAGATCCTCACCATAGCTCAAAATTTGCACCTAAGGCACATGAGGGTTTTATGCTCGATTATGGAAAGGACTCGCACACTTACAGAGTCTTCAACAACTATCACAACAAAGTTGTTGAGACGGTAGATGTGCGGTTCGATGAAACTAATGGCTCGCAAAGAGAGCAATTGCCTTCTGATCCAGATAAGCTGTCTCCCGAGGAAGCAATAAAGCTCAAACCTACTGAAGACATTGTTCCCACTGAGGAAGTTGATGAAGAAACGATCCCCATCACTGATGAAAATCAAGAAGATGCTCCTGAGGAAATTGCACCAGAACCACTTCCTCCGCCCAGACGAAATCCTCAACCAGCTCATCCGAGGATTGCAAATAAAGTAGAACTTGACAAAATCCTCAACGACATCAACGCGCTAGGTCCTCTCACTCGCTCAAAAGCTTCACACTTAGTTAACTTTTGTGGGCACTTTTCTTTTGTATCTATCACAGAACCCTCAAAAGTTGCTGAGGCTTTCCTCGAACCGGAGTGGATCCAAGCTATGCAAGACGAACTTCTTCAATTCAAGCTGAATGACGTATGGGAGCTCGTCAAACGACCAGATCCTCGCAAGCACGACATCATCGGTACCAAGTGGATTTTCCGAAACAAGCAAGATGAGGACGGTCAAGTGGTGAGGAACAAGGCACTACTTGTAGCCCAAGGCTACACCCAGGTTGAAGGATAGATTTCGATGAAACTTTTGCACCTGTAGCTAGACTTGAAGCTATTCGAATACTACTTGCTTATGCTAATCATCATAACATCATCTTATATCAAATGGATGTGAAAAGTGCATTCCTCAATGGTAAGCTTGAGGAAGAAGTATATGTTGCTCAGCCCCCAGGTTTTGAGAATTCAAAGAATCCAGACAAAGTCTTCAGACTCAAAAAGGCTCTCTATGGTCTCAAGCAAGCCCCTCGGGCATGGTATGATACATTGAAGGAATTCCTCATGAAGAAAGGCTTCAAACATGGTTCACTCGATCCAACTCTTTTCACTGAATCCTATGATAATGAGCTATTTGTGGGCCAAATATATGTCAATGATATCATATTTGGCTATACTGACAAACGAGACAGTGATGAATTTGCTTACATGATGAGTGAAGAATATCAGATGTCTATGATGGGGGAGCTGAAATTCTTCTTAGGTCTTCAAATTCGTCAACAACGCAATGGAATCTTCATACCACAGGAGAAATACCTCAAGGATGTTCTGAGGAAATTCGATATGCATGAATGCAAAGGTGCCAAGACTCCAATGCCTACCAACGGCCATCTCGGCACTGATGAAAATGGTAAAGAATTTGATCAGCAGGTATATCGCTCTATGATTGGCTCTTTATTGTATCTATGTGCATCTAGGCCAGATATAATGCTTAGTGTTTGCATGTGTGCACGTTTTCAAACAAAACCGAAGGAATCACACCATAAGGCTGTGAAGCATATTCTTCGATACTTAGCTCACACACCAACACTAGGATTATGGTATCCCAAGGGCTCCAATCTTCATCTGGTAGGATATTCTGATTCTCACTATGCTGGTGATCGTGTGGATCGCAAGTCAACTTCTGGTACATGTCATTTCCTCGGAAGATCACTAGTTTGCTGGTCCTCAAAGAAGCAGAACTGCGTATCACTCTCAACTGCCGAAGCTGAGTACATTGTTGCTGGTTCATGCTGTGCTCAATTACTATGGATGAAGCAAACCCTCAAGGACTACGGCATCAACATGAAGAATGTGCCTCTCTACTGCGACAATGAGAGTGCGATCAAGATTGCATACAACCCAGTACAACACTCGAAGACTAAGCACATCCAGATTCGTTATCATTTTCTTTGAGACCATGTCCTCAAGGGCAATATCCTCATCGACCATGTGAAGATTGATGATCAACTGGCAGATATCTTCACTAAGCCCTTGGATGAGAAAAGGTTTTGCAAGTTGCAGTGTGAGCTAAATATCTTAGAATCTTCAAATGTTTTGTAAAAACATGCACACATCCTAACACTTATGCAAAATTGATGACTTAGATGTGCAACACATGATGAATCGATTTTCTTCAACTGATGAAGAATGTCACTCTGAATGTGAAGAAATCAACGAAGAAATTGATTCTCATGGCCCTACGACAATTGTACGCGGCGTCTGTAATCAACATTCTTATATGGTGGGTCACGCCACCGCCCAATGTGAAATTCCTCAAGTTGATTTTCTTCAATGTTCCATTTCCTCAAAATGTGTTTTTCTTCAAAACAGTTGTTCTTCATTGTGATGATTTATCACAAAATCCTCAAGTTACTCAATCTTCAAAAACACTTGATGACTTTCGTTTTGACTAGATAGGCTGTGATTTCAAGTCCTCAACAACATTCACTTATAGCTATTTCTTCAAGTTGATATTTCATCTAAGTGAATCTGATCAGACCCTACTTTCCCTCTATGCTATTCTCATCTAGTCTATTCGATTCTTCATATGCGTTCTACTTGAAACTTTGTTCAAAATCCTCACTGCGTCCTTGTCAGCTGATGATTATGTAACAAAATCCTCAACTCTTCAAAAGTGTTTCTTTAATGCACAGTAACTGAACCCCACTTCCCACGTTCGGATAACCACGATCTCCACTATCTCCACCGCCTTGTTTGGGAGCTACACGTGTCCTGCGGAGACGTAGAGGCAGGGGTTGTTTGGTCCGAATTCTTTGCGCCAACAGTAACTGTCTGGCTATAAATATGTCCTTATCCCCCTCGGCAAACACTTCTTCGCCCCATCGCTCTCCTGCTACAGCAAAAACCACCGAACCCTAGCGCCGCCGCTGGAAGTCTCGTCGCCGGTGAAGATGAGCTTCACTGCCTCGACTTCTCCGTCGCCGGAACCACGCCGGAGTCGGATCATCTTCGTCCGCCGCCGCCATAGACGTCCTCTGCCGCCGGGTTAGGGCGCATTGGACACGCAACCGAAGAGCTTCTCTCCACACTTTTCTGTGTTCTTCATGCGCACCTTCAAGGGTAAATAAAAACCCCATTTTTACAGCAAGATAGATCTACTATTTTACATCTCCGATGTGAAATCTGTTTTTCCTCTAGAATCGATATGCACTTGATTCCTCAAACACTGCCTATCACCACAACATTGATGAACTTCACTAAGCATCTAAGATTTTCACGAGATTCCTCAATTGTGCGAATTTTCGGATCTATACAACTCTGGAACCCAAGAACAGTATGCTTAGGCAAATTCCTCAACCACTGGTTAAATTCCTCAACTGTCAAACTTTTTCATTTTCTTCAAATTTGAGAACGCATATGACCTCTCCAAAGTCCTCGCAACTATACTCTGTTCACAGGTACACACATGTCAGCTGATGAATCTCTCGGTTCTCATCACATTAACTCATTTGCAGCGTTTCTTGAAGAAAATGTTCAAGTCTCATCAGAATCCTCAAGAGTTCAATCTCATCAGCAGAATCCTCAGCTGAAGAAAATGGAGGATGATAGAAAGCAGAAGGGAGGGAAGAAACTTGAGCAGAACACAACTTTGGATATCCCTGAGGATATTTACTTGGACTATTGCACACCTGATGAAAATGAAACAATGGCCAAGAGAAAGATTCGGCTGCACAAGATAGAACGCCGATGGGCTAAGGAATGGAAGGGATACATATTTGTAACTGCCAAGTATGTGAAGAAATTCGCCCTGAAGCCTCCTGGAAAACGGGCCCCACTTGAGGCTCATCAAGTAGCACATCCCTCAAGCCTCAAGACCATTGATGACTATCCGGATGAGAAGGACCAGCATTTAGCTAAGCTCAAGAAGCAGGCAGATGCTGCAGTGAGGAAATTCAATGAATCCCCAGCTGCTGCCTCAACTGCAGCTACTGCCTCTGCCGCTGAGACCTCTGGTTCAGCAATTCCTCAACCACAGTCTGTGCCGTCAAAACCAAGGGCTCCAAAGCCTCAAGAGAAATCTGCTCAGGCATCTGTTACAAAACCCTCAGCTCCAAAATCCTCAGCACCACCACCAAAGCCTCAAGAGATACCAGTACAGAAGCCGGTCACGAAGCCACTGACCGCTACCTCCAGCTCCTCACTCCCGGCTGCAACCAGCCCGGAGACAAAGTCTTCACCACCACCTGTGAAGACTCAGGTGTCTGCTAAAAGAGCAACACTACCAAGCCCCAGCAAAATCATCACAGTCTGATCTGCATCAGAGGGCAGTGATGAATATGATGATCAAACCCTGCAAGCTATAATCAAAAACAAGTAGGAAAGGGTAGCTCAAGCATTTGGTAGCGCCATTCCTCTGGCCATGGACCCGAAGGTCCTCCTAGACTACATAAACATCTGGTATGAGGGCCCAAACACTCCGCTTGATGATTTGAAACTTCCCCCTGGCATCAGCCACATGGTGACCACATTCATCAATGAAGCCAAGTGGAAAGAACAGCAAGCCAAGCAGGCCAAGGTTGCGAAGCTTAAAAAGGAGAAATTCCTCAAGCAGAATCTCCTCAACTTGACGCCTGATGCACTGGTGTCAACACAGGATGAGTTGAAGACTTTGACAGAGAAGTACTTAAAGCTATCTGATCGTCAGAGTCTCAAAAGCAGTTTCATCAAATTTCCCACCAAAGCTGTTGATGACTACAACAAGACGGCTGCCCCTCCAGTATCAACTTCTCAGCCTCTGATTGAAGAGCCAGCCGATGAATCTCCTCAAGCTCATGACTCTGCTCCAGCTGGTTCCTCAAAGCCAGCTGATGAATCTGTCGAGAGAACCCCTTCACCAAAAGCTTCAAAGGTGAAGAAGATGACTCCGTCTGCATCAGACGTGAAGAAAACCAGGGCTGCTGAGAAGGAAGCCAAAAAGAGAAAGGCCTCCTCAGCAGAAGAAGAAACAGAGGCCAAGTGCCTCAAAGCGCTTGAAGATAATGCTCCACTGGACCCTGTGCCCCTCAACGTCGCTCCGTCTTATGAAATGGTCATCCTTGCAGACCAAGAGAAAGGGACAGATGAGGAAATGAAGGATGCCGCATCTGAGGAACACACTAACGAAGAAATTCGTATTGACGACCGTCCTCAGCCCTCCATTCCTCAGAAATACACTGCACAAGGATCAGCTGCACGAGCTGATGAAACTGCCTCTGTCACCAAGCCAGCTGAGGAAGAGCAAAGTGAAATTCCTCAGGCTGATGAAATTCAAAGTCCTGAGAAAAATCCTCAAGATGAGGAACAGGCTGACCCAACTCCTCCACCTGAGAAAAATGAACTTATTCCTCAGCCTGATGCCCAGCCAGATCCCATTCTTCAACATGATGCACAACATGAGCAAGCTCCTCAGCCTGAAGCCCCAGCTGATGAAATTCCTCACCCTGAGGACAATGCTGAAGAAAATGCACCTGATCAAGAGAATGCCTTCGTCGTGCTCAACCCAGAGACTGCAATTGTTGTCTCCCCTCCTGTTCCTCAGCTAAATCTTCAGCCAATGCAGCGTCAGCCATTCTCCAAGCGACCGAAGTTTCAAAAGGAGAACTTCTTTGAAGAACGCATGTACTTCATTTGAGAGAATCCCTATGATAAGCCTCAAATGAGACATCTGAAGTTTTGGACGAGGACACAGCTGAATTACTATGCCTCTGTGCTGTGTGGAAGAAACAAGATATTCCAGCACAGGCATATTCCTCACGTTGAACTTGAAGCAATACCGTGCCTAGCTCCAGTCCTCAATGTCCTCCATGAAGCTGGCCTGCTACCAATGTTCTCATACATCTCTGATTGGAACAGTGAGCTCATTCTTCAGTTTTATGCCACTCTTCACATATCTGGCGACTCTGAAGACATTAACACCTGGGTGTTTGACTAGATGTCACAAAACACTCACTACAAGGCTCCTATTACTGAGCTCCTCCGTGAACTGCCCGTATCAATTCCCTCAGAAGAGGCTGTGAAGCTTTACGGTGAGCGTGAGCTGCCCAACGGGATGATGGAAGTCCTCATGAATCCTTTGGCTGAAGGGAAATCACCGAGAAAAACCTTCCTCGTCCACGAGCTCAAATATACACCAAGGCCTGTCTACAGAATCCTCCGTAGTGTGCTCGCGCCGATCAAAGGCCATGATGACGAAGAAGATGTCATAGGCATCATGAAGAATATCCTCTTCAACATCATCCCTGGTGTTCCTATCAACATACATGATTTCTTCTTGAGGACTTTGGCCGACAATGCTATGTGTCCATTTGATCACAAGATATATGCCCCATGGATCATGAGATTCATCAGGACAAGGACATGCATCAACTTCCACGCTGATTTCCAAAACCATGTTGGTTATATGCCTCCTATCCGGCTCAACAAGAAGACTTTCGAGCTAGTTGAAGGAAAAGGCAAGTCAGTGATTGATGAAGGCCGTAGGCCCCTTGATGGCCAGTTCAGAGAGCCAGAAGCTTATTCTTCATGGGATGATACCGAGACTCGCCCGGCAAGCCCCGTTCCTCCTCGTGTGATGAATACAAGAGAGCTTCTCCTCAGTCTTCACCAGAAGGTGGATCGCAATCACAAGTGGGTCAAACGTCAGTTTGGCGCCATTGTGAAAACCCTCACTGAAACACAGAACTCTGTGAAGCTTAACCATCACTATCTGCATGAGGTTTTTGATCGCACCTGGGCTACACTTGCTCACCTAAAGACCCAGACAGAGCTTGAAGAAATGGACTTTGAGCGAGACTTTGACTGGTCGTGGCCTCCCAAGAAGAAGTTCAGGCCCATTCCAGTTCCAGACCTTGAAGTCAGTTCCTTTGCTTCATTCCGCACTGCTGAAACTGATGAAAAACAGCTCGACACTACCACTGGTCCAAGGAAGAAGACTACTCCCAAGAAGCATCATGCCTCTTCATCAACCGCCAAGAAGTGAAGTCTTCACGGGCGTTAGTCTTCAGTTTGTCCCTTTTTGTCACTTGATGACAAAGGGGGAGAAACTTGAGAGTTAGTCTTCAAGCGGGATATTTTGGGGCTTATGAACTATATTTAAGTTACAAACTCTTGGCTCTTCTGAAGTTTTTATGTAATGAGTTGTAACTTAAGCGCGATGGTACTCTGACGCTTTTGAACATTTTTGTTCGCATGCTTATTCCTCAAGTTTTAGTGCACGCATGCTGGAATTCGCCAGATGCCATTTGTCATCATGCATCTTCATTTTCTTCATACTATATGTTACATGTATGCATGATTTATAAGACTCAGGGGGAGATCTCCATGATATAAATCATCAATGTGCATTTGCTGTGAAAAGCAAAATCCTAAAGATATGCACATATTCAGGGGGAGTCTCTCTGAATCTTGAGTTCAAATTCCTCAAATGAGTATTTACACTTCATATTTTTGATCCATGTTGAAGACTTAACCTAATTGTCATCAACCACCAAAAAGGGGGAGATTGTAAGTGCATCTAGTGCCCCTTAGTGATTTTGGTGGTTTGAAGACTTATAGGTTAAGTATCTAATGTGTTTATAAGTGTACACATGATCTATAAGTCACTGAGGAGTTTGAGATATTTGATGAATATCGACCCCTAAAAATGTATATCTTCGGTTGAAGAATTTGGTCTCAAGCTAAAGAATTGAATCGCGAAGAATATGCGGTGAAATTGATATTCCTCATGAAGATATTGAAATTGAGGAATTCGGTGTGTCCTGAAGAAAATCATCTTGAAGACTTTGAAGCATGAAGATTTACTCTTTCTGTTTTATTTTCTTCATACTTGAGTAATAGGAACACCGTAGTGTTAAAGGGGGTCGAAGTTACACTTTGGAATGAATTTCCTCATGATGCTCAACCCAAGGCTAATCCTACCAAAAGCCTCAAGTGAGGAATACGAGTGACATGAGGAGTCTCACAGTTGAGGGTTCCGACCGTTTCGATAGCCACGCCAGGTCATTGGTCTTATCCACACCAACAGTCATATTATTTAAGGGCATTAGTGTCAAATCATGTCGGGATGCTCCCAGGCTATAAATAGCCGCCCCCACAACCATTAGCTGGTTGGCTTCTCCTTATGAACTAACACTTGTCATAAGAGCAACCCAATTCCTCAGAGTCTTCGAGAGTAATTCATCAGTGAGGAAATACCCCATACACCGAAACCACAAACCTAGAACCAAGTGATTGAGCATCACTGAAGAAGTTGTTCTTGTGTGGGACTGAAGCCTTTTACCTTTGAGGACTGTGCATCCTCCAGACGGTTAGGTGTCATGGTCTAGAGCAATCCAGCAGTCAATTGTGGATCGCCGGGTGACCAAGTTTGTGAGGGTTTGGAAGTCTGCCTTGAAGACTTACCACGAGTGTTGGGCGAGGACTGTGTGATCTTAGCCCAAGGAGAACACGGTAGGGACTGTGTGTCCCGCGACTGTGTGTCCTTTGGTTTCAATACCAAGCCGCTCCAAACCAGATGTACGACTGTCACAACAGTTGGAACTGGGTCATCAACTACTGTCTTCGCTGTGAAACGGGTTCTAATTCCTCAACTCCTTACTTTCCTCTGATTATGTGTTGATGACTTTCACTGCTACTGTTTGAAGAATTTGCTGAAGACTTTATCTAAAATTCCTCAACCCAAAATTCTTCACGCTAGTTAATCCTCATCTGTTTTTTTTCGTGCCTGCTCACTTTGCAATCTGTTTTCACATTCCTCACTCTGAAAAACTGCTGTTGTGAAACTTTGCACTTCTGATCCTTTACTGTTTCCGCTGTAAGTTAGTCATCAGTGAGGAATTTACTCAAAAGGAAATTCCTCAGTGATGAAATTCTAAAAATCTCCTATTCACCCCCTCTAGTCGATATAACACACTTTCACTTTATATACCCTCGCTCCTTCACCCTCTTGTCTGTTTTTTGGCCCTGTGAGAGGCGTGCATGCCCTGCTCTTGCCACCTTCCTATGCATGCACATGAGGTGTTCGATGAAATGCCCGAGCCACACTTAAGCTTTTTCCTCTCCAAGCTTGACCTCCAAGCTTCATTTTCCTCAAGATTTGTCTAGGTTTGACGGTGCGCCAACTACACAAGTGTTCTAAAAGGTTAGCTATTTCATCCTTTCATCTCTCACTACTAGTTTAGTTCATTTCAAATGCTCTAAAAGTAGAGTGGTTTGTGGGTTTTAGTGTAGGGGTGTATGTGGAAGTTCTTTTGATTTAGATGCACAATTTGAGCTCAAATTAACTTCTTAGAGTCAGCACATGTGTAGGGTGTCGTCCCGTCTCCGTCCTCATCGTCGTCGACCGCCCGCGCCGATCTCGTCGCCGGCACAACCGTGGCGAGCCTCTTGTTCTTATCTTCTTTTTAAAAGAAAAAAAATTCTTACTTGTATGATTTAGATAGATACTTGTATAAATTTCTTACTTTTATTATTGTTTGTTATTATATAGTGCGATGGTTTTGGTATCCGCCCACGTCGGTCCTCATTCGGCCTATGATTCAGACATGGTATATTTTCTTTTATAACTATTTGTTTCATTTAGTGTTTATGAAAATTATGCCGACCAACATGACATGGATGTTTTTATGTAGGAGGTATGTGAACTGGAAATTCCAACTAACCCTCTTGTCGAGAGATTAAATTTAGTTGAAAAAATAAAAAAGTACTTGAAGAAAAAATTGAAAAATAATTGAGGAGAAGAATATGAATTGGAGTTGCTTGTTGCCGACGTTGTCGATGATCACAAGATCAAGATGGATGCAATGCACTTGAAGATTAGGAATATTTGAAAATATGCCATTGATAAAGAGGCTTGGTATCATTATGTTGTTGGGTCAATTGTTACCTTAGTTGCGATTTTGATCACATTTGTTGTTGCATTTAAATGTTTTACATAGTTGTATGTTGTTTTATGAGAACTATATATGAACTTTATGTATTTATTTTTGCAGTAATAACATTTGATTACTACTGTACTTTGGTTTTAATGTGATGATAAACTTGTATCAATTTGATCATTTCTCTATTCATGATGTTCTGCAATGGTTTTTGATATACTTACTTTCATAAGACATATGAACCGCCAATGGATGTACGATGACCGACGCACTTCGGAGTACATTACGGGCCTGTGTAATTTTCTCGGTGTGGCCAAGGCAACCAACCAGAATGGTTTTATGTACTGTCCATGTGTTAACTGTGAGAATACGAAGGATCACTCTTCCGCGAAAACCCTTCACGTCCACCTACTTGAGAAGGGTTTCATGCCCCACTATTATGTTTGGACCAAGCATGGAGAAAGAGGGGTTATGATGAAAGACAATGAAGAAGAAGAGGATGATGGCAACTATCCGGATCATATGTTCCCTGAATACGGTGATACTGCAAGGGGGGAAGCTAAAGATCAAGAGGCACCAGACGATGTGCCCGATGATGATCTTCGTCGGGTCATTGTCGATGCACAGAGAGAATGCGAAAGTGAAAGGGAGAAGTTGAAGTTCGAGCGCATGTTAGAGGATCACAAAAAAGGGTTGTACCCAAATTGCAAAGATGACAACACAAAGCTCGATACCACACTCAAATTGTTGCAATGGAAGGCATAGAATGGTTTATGTGACAATGGATTTGGGAAGCTACTGAAAATAATGAAGATGAAGCTTCCAAAGGATAATGAATTGCGTGACAGTACGTATGAAGCAAAGAAGGTTCCCAGCCCTCTAGGATTGGAGGTGCAGAAGATACATGCATGCCCTAACGATTGCATCCTCTACCGCTGTGAGTACGAGGATTTGAACGCATGCCCGGTATGTGGTGCAATGCGGTATAAAATCAGACGAGATGACCCTGGTGATGTTGAGGGCGAGCGCCCCAGGAAGAGGGTTCCTGCAAAGGTGATGTGGTATGCTCCTATAATACCATGGTTGAAACATTTGTTCAGAAACAATGAGCATGCCAAGTTGATGTGATGGCACAAGGAAGACCGTTAGAAAGACGGGAAGTTGAGAGCACCCACTGATGGGTCGTAGTGGAGAAAACTAGAGAGAAGGTGGGGGACTTTGCAAGAGATGCAAGGAACATATGGTTTGGTTTTAGTGCAGATGGCATTAATCCTTTTGGGGACCAGAGTAGCAATCATAGCACCTGGCCCGTGACTCTATGTATCTATAACCTTCCTCATTGGTTGTGCATGAAGTGGAAGTTCTTTATGATGCCAGTGCTCACCCAAGGCCCTAAATAACCCGGCAACGACATTGATGTATACCTAAGACCATTAGTTGAAGAACTTCTACAACTGTGGAATGGAAAAGGTGTATGTGTGTGGGATGAGCACAAACAACAGGAATTTGACCTACATGCGTTGTTGTTTGTAACCATCAATGATTGGCCTACTCTGAGTAACCTTTCAAGACAGACAAACAAGGGATACCACGCAGGCACACACTGTTTAGATGACACTGAAAGTATATATTTGGACAAATGTGGGAAGAATGTGTAGCTGGGACATCGTCGATTTCTTCCCACCAACCATCAATGTCGAAGAAAGGAAAGCATTTCAAAGATGAGGCAGATCACCATAAGAAGCCCGTTGAAAGTGCAGTCATGCCTTTAATCATATTTTGATGGTGCTGACAACACAGATATAGGAAACTAATCATCTTAATCGAGTGTATCTCAGGTTTTGTTCCTATGAGAGTTTCCGTATGGATCATGACTAATTTGTCCAGAATGCTCAAGAACGAAGAAACAAGATGAAGTGGTGTATCATTTTATTTGTCTTTCCTGAGTGTAGGGACCCCACACTACTAAGAGGGGATCACTGAGTCTCGCGAGAAACTTGCTCAAAACTATTAGAAATCCCTCTCTCTATCTTCCTTTTTGATCTGCTCCTATCCGACCGTCTGGTGGTTCTCGGACGTCCAGACCCTGGATGGCCGACGTCGTGCGGAAATCCTGAGCCACTCAACATATCTAAAATGTCGGACTTCCGGCGCACTCCGGTCGTCCGAGGACCTCGCGTCCGGGTACCGTAGGAATTCCGTTGCCACCCAACAAATCCAAAATGTCAGACTTCTGACCATTCCGGGCGACCGTGCTCCGGACGGCCGTTGCCCTTCGGATGTCCGTGCGCAGTTTACTTTTTCACGTGATGTTGTCCTAATATCTTCTGTGTCTTCGGATGACCGACGAGCTCCGGAAGACCGTATGCTGGTTACCTCTTGCTACCTCTTGAGCTTGCGTTGGTTTTTCCCTTGAAGAGGAAAGGGTGATGCAACACAATAGCAGTAAGTATTTCCCTCAGTTTGAGAACCAAGGTATCAATCCAGTAGGAGTATCAAGGCAAGTCTCCAAAGTACCTGCGCAAAAACAAACAAACTTGCAGCCAACGCTATAAAGGGGTTGTCAATCCCTTCACGGTTAATTGCAAGGTGAGATCTGAAAGCGGAAGGTGCAACAAAGTGAAATTCTAGAGCTGAAAATATGAAGTGAAGTAGACCCGAGGGCCATAGTGTTCACTAGAGGCTTCTCTCATGATAGTAAATATTACGGTGGGTGAACGAATTACTATCGAGCAATTGATAGAACCGCGCAAAGTCATGATGATATCTAAGGCAATGATCATACATATAGGCATCACGTCCGAGACAAGTAGACCGATACTTTCTGCATCTACTACTATTACTCCACACATCGACCGCTATCTAGCATGCATCTAGTGTATTGAGTTCATAACAAACAGAGTTACGCCTTAAGCAAGATGACATGATGTAGAAGGATAAATTCATGCAATAAATATAACCCCCATCTTTTTACCCTTGATGGAAACAACACGATGCGTGCCTCGCTACCCCTTCTGTCACTGGGTGAGGACACCGCACGGTACGAACCTAGAACCAAGCACTTCTCCCATTGCGAGAATTATAGATCAAGTTGGCCAAACGAAACCCACAACTCGAAGAGAATTACAAGGATACGAAATCATGCATATAAGAGATCAGAGGAGACTCAAATAACATAAATAGATAATCTGATAATAAATCCACAATTAATTGGATCTCGATAAACACACCGCAAAAGAAGATTACATCGGATAGATCTCCATGAAGATCATGGCGAACTTTGTATTGAAGATCCAAGAGAGAGAAGAAGCCATCTAGCTACTAGCTATGGACCCGAAGGTCTGTGGTGAACTACTCACGCATCATCGGAGAGGCAATGGTGTTGATGAAGAAGCCCTCCGTGTCCGAATCCCCCCTCCGGCAGGGCACCAGAACGTGCCCCAGATGGGATCTTGCGGAGACAGAAGCTTGCGGCGGCGGAAAAGTATTTTCGTGGCTCTCTCCCGTGGTTTCAGATTTTTAGGGAATTTTTAGGCGGAAGAGGTAGGGCAAAGGAGACATGGGGGGGCCCACAAGCCTGCTAGGCGCGGCCCCCCCAGGCCGTGGCTATGGGGCTTGTGGCCTCCCCGGAGTCCTTTGCCTTGGTTCTCAAGTTCCCTGGGTATCTTTTGTACCGGAAAAAAAAAATCTTTCCGGAGGTTTTATTCCGTTTGGACACCGTTTAATATTCTCCTCTGAAAAGGTCAAAAAACAGCAAAAACAGGAACTGGCACTGAGTTAATAGGTTAGTCCCAAAAAATATATAAAATGCATACAAAACATCCAAAGTTGACAAGATAATAGCATGGAACCATCAAAAATTATAGATACGTTGGAGACGTATCACCTCTCCACCAAATACGGTGGTAACCAGATGACCTCTGCATCTTCGGACGACCGACCACCGTCGGACGTCCGACACTTTGTGGGTGGCCGGACGACCGTGACCTGCCGGACGTGTGGCAACTCGACAACATAAGTGGCTCCAACGGTCAGCTTTCTACCACCACTATATATAGTCTTCCCCCACCTTGAGTGGGGTTGGTTGAACACAGCTGAAACACTCTAATAATATCTTTCTCTCTCACTCCCATTTGCTTACACCAAATCCTAGATCCCAAGAGCATTTGTGAGCCCCTTTGAGTGTTGTTCCAATCAAAAGATATATCGTCTCCCTCTCATCCTCTCAACCCAAGCTATTTGTGATTTGAGCAAGTTTTGAGAAGTCCCGGTGATCTTGTTACTATTGGAGGTTGGAGACTCCTAGGCGGTAGGAGTTCTTCGGAGAGGAATCAAACCTTTGTGATTTCCTCCGGAAAGTTTGTGAGGGTTTGGAAGCCACCTCAAAGGCTTACCACTAGTGGTTGAGAAACACCTTCGTGGTGTTGTCTCAAGGAGAGAATAGGGTGAGCCTTCGTGGCGTTGGTGTGACTGCGTGGTAACACCCACCTCTCTAAACAGTGACGTAGCTTCCCTCCAAGGAAGTGAACATCAGGATACATCCTTATCTCTGGGAGTTGCGGTTATCCCTAACCTTAACTTCCTACTTGTTGCTAGTCATTGGATTACTTACTTGTGCTTTATTATATCCCTTCACCCTTGCAATTGTTAGGCTCATTTTCATATTCCGCATTATTGCCTAAAATTGCTAAGTAACCGATAAAATTTGTAATTATACCTATTCACCCCTCTAGGTCCATATCGATCCCTTTCAATTGGTATCAGAGCCTCGTGCTCTATTCTTGTGGCTTAACCGCCCTAGAGCGTGATGAACCCCGATGGGACTCCCCTAGTTGTAGATCAAATGGAGAAGGGTGAGACTTCCACGGAAGTCAAGTCCTTCACTTTTGAGGATCTAGAAGAGGCCCTTGCTAAGAAAAAGGAGGAGCATGATGCTTCTCTTGAGGCCCTGGTCCAAATGAGACTAGCCACATTATCCACGATGATGTTATCACCTCCAAGTGGTGGAGCCTCTATGCCAAATGTGCCCAGTTCTTCACCTGGCCAACAACCTCCTGGCAATGACCAAACTAGTGTTCCATGGATTTATGCTAGACCTCAAGTTGAGAAACCTAAGTACAATCCTGGAGGAAAACCTCCTTTGCTTGATGAAAATTCCGATTTTGCTTCGTGGAGAGTTGGTATGGAGGATCATCTTAGGTACGCCAATGATGAAATGTTGGACATACTTAAGCATGGCTACCATCCCGTCGACCCAAGGAGTCTCACTCCAAGAGAAACTTATGACAAGCATCTCAACAACACCGCAATCATGTGCATAAGAAAAGGAACGAACGATAAGCAATGGAGACCTTACGTACACATCACAAGCGCCAAGTAATTATGGGACAACATTGTAAGGACCAAGACCGGTACCTCCACCCTCTGACTTGCTCAGTATGAAATTGCCAAGGGGCAATTACAAAACTTTTGTATGGAAAAAGGTGAATCCCCAAGCAGCTTCTAGAACGGCTCATGACTCTCACCGCCGACATTGAGTACTGTGACAAGACACAAGATGGATTCAACCTGACCAAGAGATTTCTCGTGGACAAGATACTTCATGCCCTTGCTCCATACCATCACCAAATGGTGTGGCATATGAGATAACATCATGGGTTCAAGGAAATGACTCCAGATGACATCATATCCACTTTCCAACAATTCAAAGAGTCAAAGGCAAATGCTACAAAACATCTTGCCATGCATGGTACCTCAACATTAAAGATCAATCTTGCCTTGAAGGCCAAGCATGAATGTGAGGAAGAGCAAAGTGAAGAAGAAGATGATGATGATGATTATGAAGGTGGTGATGAGATTGACTCCGATGGGAGCCCATCATATGAAGACATTGCCCTCTTTGTAAGGAAGTTTAGTGCAGGAAAATTCAAGGGAAGATTCCAGGAGAAGATGGTGAGAAAATGCTACAACTTTGAGGAAACCAACCACTTCTCCAACGATTGCCCATGTGAGGAGAGAGAAGATAAACCAAAGTTTCCCAAGACCTTTGTAAAGAAGAATTTGCCAAACCCTATGAACTCCAAGCTCAAGAGGAGAGATGGGAAAGCAATGCTTGCACATGAAGAATCAGATCCATAAGATGTTGGTGGGGTTGCCGGAGTAGCTCAAGATTCACAAAACACCTTGAGGTTAGTCAACAAGAGTGGTGATGTTGTGGCCTACAACTATATGAAGGACTACATGGGCAACACTCACAAGTGCTTGATGGCAAAGGCTGTCATATAAGATGGGGAAGACCAAAACTCCCCTTACAAGGTTAAGGTAACTCCATGCTCAAATTCCCCCGTGTATTGTCTACTCCTTTAGATGAGTATCTTGATGCAGAGGATCACTATGATGATGACGATATAGATCATCCTATGCTTGCTAAAATAAATAAATTCATGTGCTCCCTTAAAGGAAAGAAGCTCACTATGTTTTGTATGCTTATGGAAATGGTGAGTAAGCACACCAATACCATTAAGGAACTCGAAACCCTTTTCACTGAGGAAAAGGAAAATAACGAAATCCTTGAGCGAAAAGTCCAATATGAGGAAGCACAAAATGGTGATCTATGCTTAAAAATTGGTGCAAACCTTGATAATCATGCTAACAATCTTGCCTCCTTGGAAAAGACTGAGAACTCGTGCAAGGAGTTAATGAATGATAAAAATAAGCTTGTGAAATCTCATGCTTCTCTCTCTAAGGATTGTGAACTCTTATTCGTGTCCCTCAAGGCTAAGAAAGAGGAGTTCATTCTTCTTACAGAGAGCTTTGAGACACTCAAAATTACTTATCTTGAAACTCTAGTCTTATCAATGTTGATACCTGCACTACTAACTCTAATGGTGACCTAGCATCTATTCTTGAGGAAAACCATTTTCTAAAGGCACAACTATAGAGAGGACTCATGACATGTGCACAAGGACAAAAGAATCTTAATGAGATTTTTGAGCCAACACAATGAGGTGTTTGCCAAGGAAGGGCTCGGGTTTAACCCAAGCACAAGCAAGAAAAATATGTCTCCTCTCAAGTGCACCACCCCTCTCAAAGAAACATTTGTACGAGAATGGCACAAGGAGAAAGGTAAGGTTGTGAGTGGAAAGGCCACTAGTGGCACGCCCACTCTCAACAAGACAAAAGAGTTCATGCCTCGATCCTATGTACTTCGTACAACAAAGGAAGGAGAGGTTTATGCTAAATTTGTTGGTCGTGGTAATGCATTCTGGTTCTATGCTATTTGGGTCCCTAAAACCCTTGTGACTAACTTGAGAGGTCCCGTTGTAAAATGGGCACCTATAAGCAAGCCATAAATTGTGTGTAGGTTGCTTCCTCTAGTGGAGTCAAATGGGTGATCGATAGTGGATGCACCAACCATATGACCGGAGATAGCAAATTGCTTTTTGATTTCATGGAAGCTATTCAACCATTTATGAGCATTGTGTTTGGTGGAGGATCAAAAGGACATGTAATCGGGATGGGCAAGGTGGCGATCACAAATGGCATGTCTCTTGCAAATGTCATGCTTGTCCAATCCCTTAAATATCATTTGCTTTCTGTTCGTCAATTGGCTTCCGTTGGTTATGATACACTGTTTGGACTAACAGATGTGAAAGTCTTTAAGAGAGATACTCTCGAAATGGCTTTTGTTGGAGAGTTGGATGGCAACCTTTACACGGTTGGTTTCTCGAAAGAGAGCACATTCCATGCAACTTGTCTAATGGCCAAGGCCGATATGGGATGGCTATGGCATCGCCGGCTAGCCCATGTCAGCATGAGAAATCTTGAAAATATCTTAAAGGGTAATCACATCCTTGGACTTACCAATGTCTCTTTTGAGAAAGATCGTGTGTGTAGTGCATGCATAGCTGGGAAGCAACATCAATCAAAGCACCCACCCAAGAATATTGTATCTAATTCAAGGCCTTTGGAGCTCCTTCATGTGGATCTTTTTGGGCCTCCGTCATGGGATAGTCTTGGTGGGAAAAAGTATGGACTTGTCATTGTTGATGATTACTCAAGATATACATCTGTGTTTTTCCTCAAGTCCAAGGACGAGATGAAGATCACCTTCATTGATTTTGCCAAGCAAGCCTAACGCAAGTTTGACAAAGCAATCTTGGCAATAAGAAGTGACAATGGCTCCGAGTTCAAGAACTACACCTTGGAAGAATTTCTTAGTGATGAGGGGATTGAGCATCAATATTCCGCACCCTACACTCCTCAACAAAATGGTGTAGCCGAGAGGAAGAACCGTACACTTGTGGAAATGGCAAGGTCCATGTTGGACGAATACAAGTCACCACATAGTTTTTGGGCCGAGGCTGTCAACACAACATGCCATGCATCAAACCGGCTCTTCCTCCGCCCAATATTGGAGAAGACTCCATATGAGCTCCTAATCGGGAATAAGCAAAATGTCAAGTACTTTCGTGTACTCGGGTGCAAGTGTTTCATCCTCAACAAACTGGAACGGTTAGAAAATTTTCAATCCCAGACAACCGAGGTGATATTTGTTGGTTATGGATCAAACTCTCACGCTTATAGAGTCTACAACAAATCCAATGGATGTGTTGTAGAAACTTGTGACGTGATGTTTGATGACTTTAACGGATCCCATGGGGATCAAGTTGATCTAAGTGATGCAGGTGAAGAAGATCCCTCTCAAGATATTTTGACCAAGGGTGTTAGTGCCATTCTTCCAATGGAACAAGAACCTCATGATGATGATGAAGAAAATGGAAGTTTCCCTCATCCTGAAGTCGGCTCAACACCCATACCTCCACAAGATCCTAGTTCTCAAACCATTCCAGTTGTTCAGGATCAAGAAGGAGAACACGTCCTTCACCACGATCACATTCAAGAACAAGATCATCGTCAAGAGCTAGACCAAGAAAATGCTATCATTGATGATGAACCTCAACAATTGCAACATGACTAAGAATATCTTCCACCACACATTAATGTTCCATATGTTGATGATATAGATGATGGAAATGAACTTGAACCCTGTGAAACCCTGACCTCCATCATGCCACGAGTTTCCGGTCGTGTCTATGTTGATAAAATTCTTACCGGCATATCGGAAGATAGAGTCACTCGTAAACAATTAACAAACTTTTGTGCTCACTTTTTGTTTGTCTCTAGTGTTGTGACACTCAAGGTACAAGATGAATTGTGGGACAATGATTGGCTCATTGCTATGCAAGAAGAGTTGAATAGTTTTACATGCAACAAAGTATGGTCATTAATTGAAAGACCAATTGAGGAACACAATGTCATTGGAACAAAATGGATTTTTAAGAACAAACAAGATGGGAATGGCATAGTCATCCGCAACAAGGCAATGTTAGTGGCACAAGGGTACTCCCAAGTTTGAGGTTTGGACTTTGGTGAGACATTTGCTCCTATTGCTCGTCTTGAGTCTATTCGCATATTACTGGCTTATGCTGCTTTCAATGGTTTTATGTTGCATCAAATGGATGTGAAGAGTGCTTTCCTTAACGGTCCTCTACAAGAAGAAGTATATGTATCACAACCACCTGGGTTTGTTGACCTCAATCACAAAGACCATGTGTATAAACTTCACAAGGCTTTGTATGGCCTCAAACAAGCACCACATGCTCGGTATGATCATCTTAAGAAGTTTGTACTCGATGATGGCTTTGTGAGAGGGGTGATCGATCCCACTCTTTTTACTAAGAGGGATAATGGTGATTTTATCTTATGCCAAATCTATGTGGATGACAACATCTTTGGTTCTCCTAACATTCATTTGTGCAAGAAGTTTGCGGCCTCCATGACCAAGACCTTTGAAATGTCACTCAATACGAATTTGAAGTTCATTCTCGGATTTCAAATACAACAATTTCAAGAAGGAATTTTCTTGTCTCAAACAAAATACCTCAAGGACATTCTAAAGAAGTTTGACATGACAAATGCTAAACCATGTAATAAACCCATGTCCACAAAGCTTGTTCTTACTGAAGACACCGACGGTATTCCTTTTGACCCATCTATTTACCGCTCTATGATTGGTTCATTGCTTTATCTTTGTGCATCTAGACCAGACATCATGTTAAGTGTAGGCATATGTGAAAGTTTCAAGCTTCCCCTAGGGAAAGCCATCATACAGTGGTTAAGCATATCCTTAGATACCTTGTTCACACCCCAAAGTTGGGCCTATGGTACCCCAAGGATGCAAAGTTTGACCTCATTGGGTACACAGATGCGGATTGGGCTGGTGATAAAGTGGACAGGAAATCCACTTCCGGTGCATGTCAGTTTCTTGGACGCTCCTTGGTAAGTTGGTCCTCGAAGAACCAGAATTGTGTTTCCCTCTCCACTGCCAAAGCTGAATACATTGCAACTGCAAGCTGTGCAACTCAGTTGCTATGGATGAGACAAACTTTAAAGGATTATGGTATCACCTATAGACATGTGCCTATTTTATGTGATAATGGAAGTGCCATCAAGATTGCTGAGAACCCCATTGATCACCCTCACACAAAACACATTGATATTAGGTATCACTTCTTGAGAGATCATGTGCAGAAGGGTGACATTGATATTGCTCACGTGGGTACAAATATGCAACAAGCAGACATCTTCACCAAGCCATTGGACGAAGCAAGGTTTTGTCAACTCAGGCGTGAACTTGGTATCTTGGAGCTTGATAACATTACGTGAAATCTTGTACATCTACATACACTTACTTCATGTTTTTGTCTAGGTGTAGGCATGTATTTAGGGGGAGACATTCAATTCATGAGTTCTCTCACCCTATATGATGCATAAATCAACCCAACACTCTCAAAGTTACTTTGCTCACCTTGGTGACTTGGTGCTTTAAATGTTGGAGTTGTGGTGATGGGCTCAAGTTATCTTCGCAGTGCCATCCCACATTTACTCAAACATGGTGGGTAAAACCACCGCCCACACCATCGTTAGAGCTGTTTAGCAAGTATGGTCACTATTTGAGACAATCTTGGGTGTTACATGTGCTAGGATACTCTTCATCATCTCACTATCATGGGTGACACAGAAAATGGAAAAACTCTCATGTTTGCCTCTGCCTCCTGTTTGCCCCTCTCGGACGTCCGACGTGTTTTGGTCGTCCGGTGACCTGCTGATGTCCGGATGTCCGACAAGAGTTGGTCATTCGATGATTTACTATCCCCCGGTCGTCCGACGATCCGGCCCCATATAAATTCTGGAGGCCCGCGGGTCTGGGCATTTGCCCTAACTCTCCGCGCCGCCTCCTCCCCTTTCGCTCCTCTCCTCTGCATCGCCAGGCCACCGTCAAGCCGCCACCAGGCCTCTGATACTTATCAAACGTATCTATAATTTTTGATGGTTTCATGCTCTTATCTTGTCAACTTTGGATGTTTTATATACCTTTTATATATTTTTTGGGACTAACTTATTAATTCAGTGCCAAGTGCCAGTTCCTGTTTTTTCTGTGTTTTTGACTCTTTTCAGATCTGATTTTGGAACGGAGTCCAAACGGAATAAAATCCCCGAAATGAATTTTTCCAGAACAGAAGAAGATCGGGGGACTTGAGGGCCAAGGCAGGAGGCCCACAGGGATCCCACAAGCCCTGTAGCCGCGGCCAGGGGGGCCCGCAGCTACCAGGCTTGTGCCCCTCGGAGCTCCCCTGCAATCCCTCTTTGGCCTATATATTCCCTAAAATCCGAGAAAACATCAGGGCATCCACGAAACCACTTTTCCGCCGCCGCAAGCTTTCGTTTCCGCGAGATCTCATCTGGAGACCCATCCCGGTGCCCTGCTGGGGGAGACTTTGGAGCTGGAGGGCTTCTAAATCAACATCATTGCCTCTCCAATGACTCGTGAGTAGTCTACTTCAGACCGACGGGTCTGCAGTTAGTAGCTAGATGGCTTTTTCTCTCTCTTGGATCTTCAATACAAAGTTCTCCATGATCTTCATGGAGATCTATCAGATGTAATCCTCTTTGGCGGTGTGTTTGTCGAGATCCAATGAATTGTGGATTTTTGATCAGATTATCTATGAATTATATTTGAGTCTTTGCTGATTTCTTATATGCATGATTTGATATCCTTGTAAGTCTCTCCGTGTCTTGGGTTTTGTTTGGCCAACTAGATCTATGATTCTTGCAATGGGAGAAGTGCTTGGTTTTGGGTTCATACCGTGCGGTGACCTTTCCAGTGACAGAAGGGGCAGCAAGGCGCACATCGTGTTGTTGCCATCAAGGGTAACAAGATGGGCTTTCATCATAGATTTGAGATTGTCCATCTACATCATGTCATCTTGCTTAAGGCGTTACTCTGTTCTTATGAACTCAATACACTAGATGCATGCTGGATAGCGGTCGACGTGTGGAGTAATAGTAGTAGATGCAGAAAGTATCGGTCTACTTGTTTTGGACGTGATGCCTATATGTATGATCATTGCTATAGATAACGTCATGACTTTGCGCGGTTCTGTCAATTGCTCGACAGTAATTCGTTCACCCACCGTCTACTTGCTTTCATGAGAGAAGCCACTAGTGAACACTACGGCCCCCGGGTCTACTCACAATTATCATCTCCACTTTTACTTTTACTTTGCTTTGTTTACTTTTTTCTTTCAGTTCTCACTTTGCAAACAATCTATAAGGGATTGACAACCCCTTCATAGCGTTGGGTGCAAGCTCTTTGTGTTTGCGCATGTACTTGTGACTTGACGTGATCCTCCTACTAGATTGATACCGTGGTTTTCAAACTGAGGGAAATACTTACCGCCGCTGTGCTACATCACCCTTTCCTCTTCAAGGGAACACCAACGCAAGGCTCCAAGGCCGGCGGGAATCATTTGCATACTTGCCAAGGAAATCCCTATAGGCGTAGCCAGCAGCAGAAGGATTTCTGGCGTCGTTGCCGGGGAGAGATCAAGTCAAGATCTATCCAAGTAGGTGTCGCAAACTCATCTCTTGCATTTACCTTTTTTGCCAGTTGCCTCTCGTTTTCCTCTCCCCCACTTCACATTTGCCGTTTTCATTTGCCTTTCTCCTTTGCCATTTTCTTTTGCCTTTTGCCGTTTTCTTTTGCCCGTTTCACTCGCTTACTTCCTGCTCGTTTGTGTGTGGGATAGTCCATCAATGGCTAGACCCACCACTCCAAACGATACCCGTGAGAACGAAGTTCTCAATTTCAAGCAGAATGAGGAAGAAAACTTAAAGGACGCTTGGTAAAGGATTTGCAATGCTCAAAGTAGATATACTTGTAAGCAATCCACTACCGTTCTTCTTCGCAGTTCTTATGTTGAAATCTCTCCTTGAAATAGGTATATTCTTGATACCATCGTAGGAGGCAATTTTTTGGGGAGCCATACTGTTGACTCCTATGGAGCTATCATGAATTTGGTAGGCTCACCCCCGCTCATGGTTAATGGAACTACCTTGACCTTGGAACACGTGATGCAAAGGCTTGACGCCATTGAAAACAAAATTGCCACAATAGAACTTATTGAGGATTTGGATAGAAAGATCCACAATCAAATTACTCAGTACGGATCCAAATTGGGAATGGTTTTGAAAAATTTAAGGGAGAAGGAACCTATAGTTAATGATTCCTCTAGAATTGGCAAACTAGAAGATGTCATAACCAACTTGGGTTCTGCTTTTGCCGCTGTGCAAAATACTCCAAATCTCACTCTCAAAAAGACCGTCAAGTCTGTTTTTGTTCCTAAAGCTAGTGGTGAGTCATCCAATAAAGATGAAGATCTTAAGATGATAAATGATCACACTACTTATGGTTTGAGGACCAAAGATGACTATACGTGATTCCATCTCCTTATGCCTAGCTAGGGGCGTTAAACAATAGCGCTTGTTGGGAGGCAACCCAACGAATCTATCCTTTTTCTTTCTGTTTTGTGTTTTCCAAACTTTCATAATTCTGCTATGATTGTGTTTTTTGTGTTTCTTTTGCGTTTGTGCCAAGTGAAACCGTTATGATTAGTCTTGGGGATGATCGTTTGATCATGCTCGAAAAGACAAAAACTTTCTGCTCACGAAAAGAATTTTCATATTTTTCCTGTGAGAGCTTTTGAGTTTATTCTTTTTGCTTCTGATTGCTACGCAAATTATTCAGACCTTTGTAATTTTTCAGAATTTTTGAAGTACCAGAAGTATACGAAGTATACAGATTGCTACAGACTGATCTGCTGTTAACAGATTCTGTTTTTGTTGAGTTGGTTGCTTATTTTGATGAAACTATGGATAGTATGGGGGGTATTAGCCATGGAAGATTGAAAATACAGTAACCTAAAATCAACATAAGTAGAATTTAAGTTTGCTACAGTACCTAAGGAAGTGGTGATTTGCTTTCTTATACTAATGATATCACGAGTTTCTGTTTAAGTTTCGTGTTGTGAAGTTTTCAAGTTTTGGGTGAAGTTCTTATGGACAAAGAGATAAAGAGTAGCAATAGCTCAAGCTTGGGGATGCCCAAGGCACCCCAAGTTGATTCAAGGATGCTGAAAAATCCTAAGCTTGGGGATGCCCCGGGAAGGCATCCCCTCTTTCGTCTTCAATCCATCAGTAACGTTACTTGGGGCTATATTTTTATTCACCACATGTTATTTGTTTTGCTTGGAGCGTCTTGTATCGTAGGAGTCTTTTATTTTTGTTGTGTCACAATATTCCTTGCTGCACACCTAGAGAAAGAGACCTGCACTCACTGTGATTTTGTCGAGCTTCACTTATATCCTTTGGTTAGGCAATTCAGCTCACATGTGTTTCACTTATATCTTTTGAGCTAGTTGATTTTCCTCTATGTGCTTCACTTCTATCTTTTGGAGCACGGCAGTGCGTGGCGTGGTAGTTGATCTATGCTATGAAAGTAGTCTCAAAAGGGGTAGTTATCCAAAGGGATATGAAAACTTCCACCTTCATGTGCATTGAGTAGTTAGAGAAGTTTGATTCATCTCAATTAGTTTTGAGTTGTGGTTGTGGTAATATTGAAGTTATACTAGTAAGGTGTTTTGGATCTAGAAATACTTGTGTTGAGGTTAGTGATTCCCGTAGCATGCACGTATGGTGAACCGCTATGTGATGAAGTCTGAGCATGATTAGTTTATCGATTATCATCCTTTGTGTAGCGGTCGGGATCGCGCGATGGTTTATACCTACCAACCCTTCCCCTAGGAGTATGCGTTGAACGCTTTGTTTCGATTACTACTAAAACTTTTGCAACAAGTATACGAGTTCTTCATGACTAATGTTGAGTCCATGGTTTATATGCACTTTCACCTTCCATCATCACTATCTTCTTTAGTACCGTCCAACTTTCGCCGGTGCATAAAACCACCATTAGCCTCCCTCAAAACAGCCACCATACCTACCTACTATGGCTTTTTCAAAGCCATTCCGAGATATATTTCCATGCAAATACCACCATGACATGTGCCACAGCTTGTACATTGCCATTGCATGATCATAAGATAGCTAGCATGATGTTTCCATTGATGTCTATGCCATGCTAGATCATTGTCACGGTACACTACCGAAGGCATTTCATATAGTCATCATTGCTCTAAGTTTTGAGTTGTAAGTGTGATGATCATCATTGATGGAGCATTGTCCCATGTGAGGAAATAAAAGAGGCCAGCGAAGCCCATTTACAAAAAGAGGCCAAAGATGCCCACCCAAAAAAAGAGGCCAAAGAGCCCACCAAAAAAATGAGAGAAAAAGAGAGAAGGGATAATGCTACTATCTCCTTTCCACACTTGTGCTTCATATTAAGCACCATGATCTTCATGATTGAGAGTCTCTCGTTTTGTCACCACCATATAGCTAGTGGGAATTTTTCATTATATAACTTGGCTTGTATATTCCAATGATGGGCTTCCTCAAAATTGCCTTAGGTCTTCGTGAGCAAGCAAGTTGGATGCACACCCACTAGTTTTCTTTAAGAGCTTTCACATACTCTTAGCTCTAGTGCATAATTTGTATGACAATCCCTACTCATTCACATTTATATCTATTGATGAGCACCTCCATAGCTCATTGATATGCCTAATCAATGTGACCATCTTCTCCTTGTTTGCCTTGCAACATCAACCACACTCCATTCCACTTATAGTGCTAAAACCATGGCTCACGCTCATGTATTGCGTGAGAGTTGAAAAAGTTTGAGAAAGTAAAGGTGTGAAAACAATTACTTAGCCAATACCGAGATTGTGCATGATTTAAACTCGTTGTGCAAGGATGATAGAGCATAGCCAGACTATATGATTTTGTAGGGATAACTTTTTTTTGGCCTTGTTATTTTGAAAGTTCATGATTACCTTGCTAGTTTGCTTGAAGTATTATTGTCTCCACGTCAATAGAAAACTATTATTTTGAATCTAACGGATCTGAACATTCATGTCACATAAGAGGAGTTACAAAGGACATCTATTCTAGGTAGCATGAAAGCATCAAAAATTCATTCTTTATCACTTCCCTACTCGAGGACGAGCAGGAGTTAAGCTTGGGGATGCTTGATACGTCTCAAACGTATCTATAATTTTTGATGGTTTCATGCTGTTATCTTGTCAACTTTGGATGTTTTATATACCTTTTATATCTTTTTTTAATTCAGTGCCAAGTGCCAGTTCATGTTTTTTCTGTGTTTTTGACTCTTTTTAGATCTGATTTTGGAAGGGAGTCCAAACGGAATAAAATCCCCGAAATGAATTTTCCCGGAACAGAAGAAGATCGGGGGACTTGAGGGCCAAGGCAGGAGGCCCACAGGGAGCCCACAAGCCCTGTAGCCGTGGCCAGGGGGGCCGCGGCTACCAGGCTTGTGGCCCCCCTGGAGCTCCCCTGCCCTAGCTCTTTGGCCTATATATTCCCTAAAATCCTAGAAAAAATCAGGGCATCCACGAAACCACTTTTCCGCCGCCGCAAGCTTCCGTTTCCGCGAGATCTCATCTGGAGACCCTTCCCGGTGCCCTGCCGGAGGGGACTTTGGAGCTGGAGGGCTTCTACATCAACATCATTGCCTCTCCAATGACTCGTGAGTAGTCTACTTCAGACCTACGGGTCCGTAGTTAGTGGCTAGATGGCTTCTTCTCTCTCTTGGATCTTCAATACAAAGTTCTCCATGATCTTCATGGAGATCTATCTGATGTAATCCTCTTTGGCAGTGTGTTTATCGAGATCCGATGAATTGTGGATTTGTGATCAGATTATCTATGAATTATATTTGAGTCTTTGCCGATTTCTTATATGCATGATTTGATATCCTTGTAAGTCTCTCCGAGTCTTGGGTTTTGTTTGGCCAACTAGATCTATGATTCTTGCAATGGGAGAAGTGCTTGGTTTTGGGTTCATGTCGTGCGGTGACCTTTCCCAGTGATAGAAGGGGCAGCAAGGCACGCATCATGTTGTTGCCATCAAGGGTAACAAGATGGGCTTTCATCATAGATTTGAGATTGTCCATCTACATCATGTCATCTTGCTTAAGGCGTTACTCTGTTCTTATGAACTCAATACACTAGATGCATGCTGGATAGCGGTCCACGTGTGGAGTAATAGTAGTAGATGTGGAAAGTATCGGTCTACTTGTTTTGGACGTGATGCCTATATGTATGATCATTGCCATAGATAACGTCATGACTTTGAGCGGTTCTATCAATTGCTCAACAGTAATTTGTTCACCCACTGTCTACTTGCTTTCATGAGAGAAGCCACTAGTGAACACTACGGCCCCGGGTCTACTCACAATTATCATCTCCACTTTTACTTTTACTTTTCTTTGTTTACTTTTTTGGTTTCAGTTCTCACTTTGCAAACAATCTATAAGGGATTGACAGGTACTTGTGACTTGACGCTATCCTCCTACTGGATTGATACCTTGGTTCTCAAACTGAGGGAAATACTTACCGACACTGTGCTACATCACCCTTTCCTCTTCAAGGGAACACCCACGCAAGGCTCCAAGGCCACGGGGGAATCCTTTGCATACTTGCCAAGGAAATCCCTATAGGGGTAGCCAGCTGCAGCCTCCCTCCGTCCGCTTCTCCGGCTGGAGCCTCTCTCTCCTTGGGCCCCAAGGTAATCTCCTCCTCTCTCTTTCAACCGATTCCTTCCCCACAGCTCTGCCCGTGGGTATTCCAATGCATCCGGTTCATGACTTAGATTCTCTCAAACATGGTTGTAGGAGTTTTCACAATCCAAAGATCAAACACTCCGCACGCAAGATCCCCGTCGGTTCGTCCTCTCGTGCCGCCCATGGTGCGGGGTCCGATGACTCTCAAGAACGGGCTCGTCCCTTAAAACGCGTCACCAAGCGTCCGGTTCGTGGAACCGTCTCATCTTCGGAGGGTTCTGACTATGAAGAAGAGCTCGAGTATGAAGAACGGGCTGAATTTGTTGGGGTTCCCAAAAATCTTCCAAACCCCGACACTTGGTTGTCTTACATGCCTTCTCCGCTTCCGGATCAGCCTCAAGGTGATTCTCGTCACATCTCTCTTGAACCCCCTCCTTCTCTAGGTCACGAAATTAAGGATTTCACCAAAGTCCCAAAATCTGCCTATCTTAAGTTTCGTCGCAACATTGATCAATTCTCTGTTGTGCACGATTCCATGGACTCGTGTTTTCACACAAATGTTCAGGCAGACATTTTCTCCACTGTCATTGTTCAAAAAGGTTTGTCGGTTCATCACTACATTGACTTAGAGCATATTCGCACTCACCCAGCGAAATATTCGGGTGCCATTAATCTCATAGATTCATCTGGTCTTGTTGCTCCCTTTGCTTTTCAGCATGACATCAACCATGCTGCCTTTCATCAATTCTATGCAACTTGCTTTTTTGGTCCAGATAACACCGTCACTTGGATGACGTACGACGCCGAGCTCTCGACCTCTTATGCTCAGTTTGTCGCTGCTCTTGGTTTTCCAAACACCGCTTTAAAAACCATAAGAGTGGCCCAAATCATGCACCTAGGGCCATTGAAGCTTGTGGCTATCTTTTAAATAACCTTGATGAGCTTGATGAAGAGGAAAAGGGCAAAGATCTCAATCAAATTTCTATTTGGAGATCTCCCTTCTTCATTATTTTTCAGTGCGTCATCCAAACCATCTATCCCAATATGGGTGACAAGGGAGCATGTAGCGGATATTGCATTGATATCATGACCCATCTCAATGAGCATCCTAAAAGGAAGATCAATGTCCCTCACTTTTTATGCCATGAGATTCGCCTCGCTAGTTTTCAATACAAGCGAGCCTTTCCTCATGACCCCTTTATTCAGGCTCTCATTGAACACTCTTATTGAACACGTGGCCCCTTTTTCTATTGCTCGCACTCATGTGCATAAAAAATGGTTCATTCCCCCTCACATGGCGGATGATTGGGATCCCAAGAAATCCTCATCCGCTCCTACTCGATGGGCTACTGCTCGGTCTAGGTCTCTCTCATCTACATCTGTCTCCTTCGGTCGCTTTGCTAGTTTTCTTGGGAAAGCACATTCTTCCATGATGAAGGCTTTCACCTTTCAGTGCTCGCAAAACCACGATGTGGTCACTCGCATGATCTCCTCTAAGAATGCCCTCAAGGCTCGTCTAAGAGGCTTGATACGTCTCTGTCGTATCTACTTTTCCGAACTATTTTGCCCTTGTTTTGGGCTCTAATTTGCATGATTTGAATGGAACTAACCCGGACTGACGCTGTTTTCAGCAGAATTGCCATGGTGTTGTTTTTGTGCAGAAATAAAAGTTCTTGGAACATCCTGAAAATTTACGAAGATTTTTTCCAGAATAAAAGAAAAATACGTGCGCAAAGATCCACCTGAGGGGGCGTGCCAGTGGGCCACAAGCCCACAGGCCGCGACCACCCCCTATGGCCGCGCCATGCAGTCTTGTGGGGCCCACGTGGCACCACCACCCCCAATCTCAGCTCTATATTTTCCGTTTCGCCTGGAAAAAAATCAGAGAAGGTTTCATCGCGTTTTGCGATACGGAGGCGCCGCCACATCCCGTTCTTCATCTGGAGGGCAGATCTGGAGTCCGTTTCGGGCTCCGGAGAGGGGAAATTGTCGCCATCATCATCATCAACCTTTCTCCATCGACAATTCCATGATGCTCTTCATCGTTCGTGAGTAATCTCATCGTAGGCTTGCTGGACGGTGATGAGTTGGATGAGATCTATCATGTAATCGAGTTAGTTCTTGATGGGGATTGATCCCGAGTATCCACTATGTTCTAGATTGATGTTGCTACTACTTGGCTATGCTTAATGCTTGTCACTAGGGCCCGAGTGCCATGATTTCAGATCTGAACCTATTATGTTGTCGCCAATATATGTGTGTTTTAGATCCTATCTTGCAAGTTGTAGTCACCTACTATGTGTTATGACCCGGCAACCCCGGAGTGACAATAGCCAGAACCACTCCCGGAGATGACCATAGTATGAGGAGTTCATGTATTCACCGCGTGTTAATGCGTTGGTCCGGTTCTTTATTAAAAGGAGAACCTTAATATCCCGTAGTTTCCATTAGGACCCCGCTGCCACAGGAGGGATGGACAATAGATGTCATGCAAGTTCTTTTCCCTAAGCACGTATGACTACATACGGAATACATGCCTACATTAGATTGATGAACGGGAGCTAGTTACATATCTCTCCGTGTTATAGCTGTTACATGATGAATCACATCCGTCACACTCATCCATCACCGATCCACTGCCTACGAGTCTTTTACTACCGGTCCTCGCTACGTTACTTTGCCTAGGCTTGTCCCTTGCTACCAATGGGATTGGGCCACTTTGCTGCTGCTGTCACTACTGCTGTTACTTGTTACTTTGCTGCTGCTACTACTACTGTTCCTTACCACTCCGCTGTTACTTGTTGCAAGACTTTGTTGGCGCTGTTGCCGGGCTAGGTAAGCGGCACTTACATCCCGCCAGCAAGGCTTTTCCTGGCACCGTTGCTATCATACTACCTTGCTACTGATACTTTGCTTGCAGACACTAATCTTTCAGGTGTGGTTGAATCTGACACATTCAGCTGCTAATGCTTGAGAATATTCTTTCGCTTCCCGTCTTGGCGAATCAACAAATTTGGGTTGAATACTCTACCCTCGAAAACTCTGCGATCCCATACGCTTGTGGGACATCAAGGATTTTTCTTGCGCCGTCGCCGGGGAGGACAAGTCAAGAATATTTTCCCGTCAACGTGCCTTTTTCTGGCACCGTTGCCGGGAAGGCACAACTATATTCTCTGAGTCACTTGGGATTGACGTCTGCTGATCACTATGAGGAATCCGAAAGATCCAAGAACTAAAATCCTACCTTCCACTACGAGGAGAGGTAAGGAACTGCCATCTAGCTCTGCACTTGATTCACCTTCAATTTTGAGTAAGTTTGCGACTTCGCCTCCTGCTAGAAATCTTGATATGTCGCCTGTGCTTGATGATGCTACTTCTGCTGTCCATGATGCTTATGATGATGCTATGCTTGATACTATGCCTGATGATGCTATGCTTGATACTATGCCTGATGATGCTATGCTTGATACTATGCCTGATGATGCTATGCCTGATACTGCTTTGCCACTTGGTGCCCTTCATGCACATATTGCTAAAGTTGCTGCTAGATGTGATGATACTTCTGAAACTGCTGATACTATTGAAGTAGAACCTGCTACTATGCCTGAATTGCCTGTTATGCCTGATACGCTCTTTGTTATGGAGGGAGAGATAGCTGGGGATTTTATTGCGTGTAAGGATAGCTATGATGTTGAGAAACTTCTGCGCAAGTGGAAAGAAAAATCTCTGAACGCTAGGATGAAATACGACCCGAAGTTTGCCACTTCACCTATCTTTGTGGAAATACGACCCGAATACGCTAGGTGGAAAGTGCACCGTATGCTCATTACCGTTGACATGGAAACGGTTGTAGCCCATCTTACCAAACTGCACGATATAGCCACCCTATTCACTAGTGAGGAAAAGATCCGCCACTACAATATGCTTAAGTTGTTACCTTTCTCGCTAAAGGATGATGCTAAGACTTGGTTCACTTCTCTTGCTCCTGGTTGTGTGCGTAGCCCCCAGGATATGGTCTACTACTTCTCTGAAAAATATTTCCCCGCCCATAAGAAGCAAGCTGCCTTGCAGGAAATATACAACTTTGCTCAAGCTGAAGAAGAAAGTCTCCCACAAGCTTGGGAGAGGCTCATCCAGCTACTGAATGCTTTGCCTGATCACCCTCTTGAGAAGAATGAAATACTTGATATCTTCTATAATGGACTTACCGATGCTTCCTAAGACCACCTAGATAGTTGTGCCGGTAGTGTTTTTAGGGAACAAACCGTAGAACAAGATGAAATTCTACTGAACAACATCTTGTGCAATGAGAATGCCTGGACTATTCCCGAACCACCTCCTAAGCCAACTCCGAAGAAAATAGGTATACTATTCCTCAGTCCTAAAGATATGCAAGAAGCCAAGAAATCTATGTGAGAGAAAGGCATTAAATCTGAAGATGTCAAAAATCTACCACCTATCTAAGAGATCCATGGTCTCGATAACCCGATACAGGTAGTAGAAGTAAATTCACTGCGTAGGTTTGATGAGAGTGATATTCCTTTTGATAAACCTGCTAGCTTATGCCTGGATGAATTTGATAACTTCGTTGCCAAACAACAGAGTTTCAATGATTATGTTAGCAGACAATTGGAACAAAATGCTCGTATGCTTAGTCATTTAAGTGCTTGTGTGGACAGAAACGTCAATGATCTTAAGATTCTTAGTAAACACGCCTCTATGGTTACTACTCAGGTAGAATAAGTACTTAAAGCTCAGAATGACTTGCTCAATGAGTTGAATGACAATTCCTTCAGAGTCGTTACTAGAGGCGGTAGAATGACCCAGGAACCTCTGTATCCTGAGGAGTCATCCGAAGAGAATTGAACAAGATTCTCAAGGAGTTAGCACTGCTAGCAACCCTGTTGCTGCTACACCTGAGAGTCCAAACGATGCCTCTGTCTCTGATGTTGAAACACAATCTGGCGATGAACATGAGCCTAATGATAATATCAATAGTGATGTTCATGAAGATGCTCAAACTAGCAATGAAAAGGATGTGGAGATTGAACCTAGTGTTGATCTTGATAACCCACAGCCTAAGACTAGAAGATACGATAAGAATGACTTCACTGCTAGGGTTCAGAAACCTATGCCCTTTCCTCCCAAACCATCCAAGAAAAAGGATAATGAGGATTTTGAGCGCTTCCTTGAGATGATCAGACCTGTCTTTCTGCAGATGCGTTTGACAGATATGCTGAAGATGTCTCCGTATGCTAAGTACATGAAAGATATTGTGACTAATAAGAGGAGGATACCTGATCTTGAGATTTCCGCCATGCTTGCCAATTACACTTTCAAGGGTGGAACTCCTAAGAAACTAGGTGATCCCGATGTGCCCACTATACCTTGCTTAATTAAAGGCAACTACGTTAGAACTGCGTTGTGTGACCTTGGAGCCGGTGTTAGTGTTATGCCTCTCTCTCTTTATCGTAGACTTGAACTGGATAAGTTCACACCCACTGAAATCTCTCTGCAAATGGCCGACAAATCAACTGCTTTCCCTATCGGCATTTGCGAGGATGTGCCTGTTGTGGTTGCTAACACCACTATCTTAACAGACTTTGTTATCTTGGATATTCCCGAGTACGATGCCATGGCTGTCATCCTCGGAAGACCCTTTTTAAACACTGCAGGGGCTGTTATAGATTGCAACAAAGGCAATGTCACTTTCCATGTCAACGGTAATGAGCATACGGTGCACTTTCCAAAGAAACAATATCGAGTACATTGCATCAATGCTATCGAAAAGACTTCATCGATTCTTATTGGGATCTTTGAATGCCCTATTCCTCATGTCAAGATGAAGTATGATTTGCTTGTTGGGGAGATACACATCCCCATTGAGGTGACCTAGTGACTATTCGAAAATTCTCCGTCTTCTTTTACGATTCGAGAAAGTTTTGTCGAGGGGATTTGATCAACCCCATTGATGGATTTCTTTCGATGACCATGAGATGGATGAATCGAGGAGTCACAAACCTCTGTTCCAAGCTTTAACTTTAGGTTGCTTAGAAAAAAATGATAGATTTAGTTTAGTTTTCCCTGTTTTTTGTTTTAGCGTCCGGTAGAAAAATACCCCGAAAATAAAAGTTCTGCGAACGCTGTGAAAATCAAGTATGATTTTTCCGGACTTTTTGAAAAATACTGGGACAAAGAGTCTGTGTGGGGCCACACCAGTGGGACACAAGCCCTAGGGGCGCTGGCAACCCCCTGGCCACGCCACCCAGGCTTGTGGGGCCCACAGGCACCCCCTCCACTCATTCTTGCTCCCATCCAGTTCTCCTACCTCCAGAAAAAATCGTTTCGCAACTCAAACCCGTGTTCTTGCTCCTCTTGCTGGGATTTTCGATCTCTTTGCTCAAATCACCGTTCTCCGAACCGTTCTGGGGAAATTACTCCTTGGTAAGTGACTCCTCCATTGGTCCAATTAGTTTTTTCTCTAGTGCCTTATACTCCGCGTATTTTTGATGCCTTGGTGACCATGTTCTTGAGCTTTGCATGCTAATTCTACCTGGTCCCAAGTAGTTTTGATGCGTAATATGGCCTCTAGGCACTTGTTGCAGTAGTTGCTACAAGTTTCGTTGAGCCTTATTCACTTTTCCTTAGAATCACTAAAAAATTCAGAATTTTTCAGAGATAGAAAAAGGGAAAGATGAGGAGGTTCTTGAGAGGCTCTTCAAGCCGTGACCCCAAGGATGATGGGAGTGAGAAGAAGCCCAAGTATTTGGTCCCTCAAGTCGCAGAAGTTCGAGCGTGCGAGTGGCCAAGCGACGTGTTCTTACGCGCCGCTGGAATTTATGAGGACTTTTATCACTTGGTGGAGAACGCAGGCCTTACCGCCTTCGTCGAAGATAAGTGTCCGCAATACCTCCTCCTCACTAATATCTTCGTACAAAGCTTTAACTTCTACCCGAGGAAGAATACTCCTATGGTTGAGTTTAAACTTTATGATATCCCCCAGCGCATGTCACTCCAGGATTTTTGCAATGTTTGCAAATTACCTTACGTTGGGGATATTCATGAACCTCGTCCACATGACTTGGAAGCTTTCATCGATAATTGCTGTAGGAGAGGAGAGAGGAGTGTCTTGCGCTAGAGCTGCTAGCATTCATTTTCCCGTGCTTCGGTACTTCTCATTATTTGTGGAAAAATGTTTGATTGGCCGTGGGAAAGCTGGGTCACTTAGTTCCCCAGATCTTGCGGTCTTGCACGAAGCCCTTTATAACGATAAAACTTATAGCTTGGGCGCTTGCTGCGGCAACAAAAGTCCTTCCCTGGCGCGTAGGAATTCTTCTTGTTACTTCTCTGATTTGCGTTGGTTTTTCCCATGAAGAGGAAAGGGTGATGCAACACATGAGCAGTAAGTATTTCCCTCAGTTTGAGAACCAAGGTATCAATCCAGAAGGAGGGCCTCTTCAAGTCCAAAGTACCTGTGCAAAAACAAACAAGCTTGCACCCAACGCTTCAACGGGGTTGTCAATCCCTTCAAGATTGTTTGCAAAGTGAGAACTGAAGGCGGAAAGTGCAACGAAGTAAAAAGTGCAAGGCTGAAAATATGGTGTGCAGTAGACCCTGGGGGCCATAGTTTTCACTAGAGGCTTCTCTCAAAACAGCAAGTATTACGGTGGGTGAACAAATTACTGTCGAGCAATTGATAGAACCGCGCAAAGTCATGACGATATCTAAGGCAATGATCTTGCATATAGGCATCACGTCCGAAACAAGTAGACCGATACTTTCTGTTTCTACTACTATTACTCCACACATCGACCGCTATACAGCATGCATCTAGTGTATTGAGTTCATGACAAACAGAGTAACGCTTCAAGCAAGATGACATGATGTAGAGGGATAATCTCAAACCAATGATGAAAACCTTATATTTTTACCCTTGATGGCAACAACACGATACGTGCCTCGCTACCCCTTCTGTCACTGGGTGAGGTCACCGCATGGTATGAACCCAGAACCAAGAACTTCTCCCATGGCAAGAATCATAGATCTAGTTGGCCAAACAAAACCAACAACTCGAAGAGAATTACAAGGATATGAAGTCATGCATAAGAGAGATGAGAAGAAACTCAAATAAGATTCATAGATAATCTGATCATAAATCCACAATTCATCGGATCTCGACAAACACACCGCAAAAGAAGATTACATCGGATAGATCTCCATGAAGATCATGGAGAACTTTGTATTGAAGATCCAAGAGAGAGAAGAAGCCATCTAGTTACTAGCTATGGACCCGTAGGTCTATGGTGAACTACTCACGCATCATCGGAGAGGTCATGGTGTTGATGAAGAAGCCCTCCGTGTCCGAATCTCCCCTCCGGAAGGGCACCAGGACGTGCCCCAGATAGGATCTTGCGGAGACAGAAGCTTGCGGCGGCGGAAAAGTAATTATGATGCTCCCCTGATTTTTTTTGGGAATATTTGTGATTTCATAGGCACAAGATCTAGGTCAGGGGACCTCCAGGGGGCCCACAAGCCTGCATGGCGCGTCCCCTGGCCACGGGGTGGGGGCTTGTGGTGCCCCTGGGGCTCTTCTGGCTTGGCCCCCAAGCTCTCCGATCTTCTTCCGTTCCAGAAAAAATATTTTCGGGGATTTTCTTCCGTTTGGACTCCGTTTCAAAATCTCCTCTTAAAGGGGTTAAAAACATGGAAAAAAGGAACTGGCACTTGGCACTGGATTAATAAGTTAGTCCAAGAAAATAAATAAAAGGCATGCAAAACATCCAAAGTTTGACAAGATAATAGCATGAAACCATCAAAAATTATAGATACGTTGGAGACGTATCAAGCATCCCCAAGCTTAACTCCTGCTCGTCCTCGAGTAGGGAAGTGATAAAGAATGAATTTTTGAGGTGGAATGCTACCTAACATAGTTGTCCTTTGCAACTTCTTTCACGTGGCATGAATGTTCAGATCCGTACAATTCAAAACAATAGTTTGCTATTGAGTCTTCAAGCAAACTAGCAAAGTAATCATGAACTTTCAAAATAACAAGGCCAAAGAAAGTTATCCCTACAAAATCATATAGTCTGGCTATGCTCCATCATCCTCACACAACTAATGTAAATCATGCACAACCCCAGAATTGGCCAAGTAATTGTTTTCGCACTCTTACTTTCTCAAACTTTTTATAACTATCACGCAATACATGAGCGCGAGCCATGGATATAGCACTATAGGTGGAATAGAGTGTGGTGGTGGTTGTGAGACAAAAAGGAGGAGATGGTCACATTTACTCGACGTATCAATAGGCTATGGAGATGCCCATTAATAGATATCAACGTGGATGAGTAGGGATTGCCATACAAGAGATGCACTAGAGCTATAAGTATGTGAAAGCTCAAAAGGAAAACTAGTGGGTGTGCATCCAACTTGCTTGCTCACGAAGACCTAGGGCAATTTTGAGGAAGCCCATCATTGGAATATACAAGCCAAGTTATATAAAAGGTCCCACTAGCATATGGTAGTGACAAAGCAAGAAGCTCTCAATCATGAAGAACATGGTGCTAATATGAAGCACAAGTGTGGAAAAGATAGTAGCATTGTCCCTTGTGTCTTTTTCTCTCATTTTTTTATTTGGGCTCTTAGGCCTCTTTTTTTTTATTTTCTCTTTTTTTTGGGCTCCTTGGCCTCTTTTTTTTTCTCACATGGGACAATGCTCTAATAATGATGATCATCACACTTTTAGTTACTCAAAGCTCAAAGATCACAATGATGATGACTCCATAGGAAATGCCTCCCGCAGTGTACCGGGATGTGCAACGATCTAGTACGATCGTGCAATGGCAATATGAGAATGACGGCACAAGTCATGAGACGGAACGGTGGTAGTTGCATGGAAATATATCTCGGAATGGCTATGAAAATGCCATAGTAGGTAGGTATGGTGGCTGTTTTGAGGAAGGAATTTGGTGGGTTTGTGCACCGGCGAGAATTGCGCGGCACTAGAGAGACTAGCAATGGTGGAAGGTGAAAGTGCATCTAATCCATGGACTCAACATTAGTCATAAAGAACTCACATACTTGTTGCGAAAGTTTTTATTAGTAATCGAAACAAAGTGCTAAACGCATACTCCGAGGGGAAGGGTTGGTAGGTGTAAACCATCGCGCGATCCCGACCTCAACACAAAGGATGACAATCAATAGATCAATTATGTTCCGACTTCCTAACATAGCAGTTCACCATACGTGCATGCTACGGGAATCACTAACTTCAACACAAGTATTTCTAGATTCACAACACCCTACTAACATAGCTTTGAATATTCCCAAATCCATGTCTCAAAACTAATTGAGAGGAATCAAAACTTTTCTTTCTACTCAATGCACATGAAGATGGAAGTTTTTTGCATCCTCTTTGGGTACCTAGCACATGGGAATACTTTCATAGCATAAGAGAACTACCAAATCACACACCACCATGCTCTAAAGATATAAGTGAAGCACAAGAGCAAAAGTATCTAGCTCAAAAGATATAAGTGAAGCACTAGAGCAAAAGTATCTAGCTCAAAAGATATAAGTGAAGCACAATGAGCATTCTAGCAAAATCACGATGAGTGCATGTCTCTCTCTCAAAAAGGTGTGCAGCAAGGATGATTGTGACACAACAAAAATAAAAGACTCCTAAGATACAATACGCTCCAAGCAAAACACATATCATGTGGTGAATAAAAATATGGCCCCAAGTAATGTTACCGATGGATTGAAGACGAAAGAGGGGATGCCTTCCCGAGGCATCCCCAAGCTTAGGCTTTTTGGTGTCCTTGAATTTGGCTTGGGGTGCCTTGGGCATCCCCAAGCTTGAACTATTTCCACACCTTGTCTCTTTGTCCATGAGAACGTCACCCAAAACTTGAAAACTTCACAACACAAAACTTAAACAGAAACTTGTGATAACATTAGTACAAGAAAACAAACTACCACTTATTTTGGTACTGTAGCAAATTTGAATTCCATCTATATTTATGATGGGCTACTATATTCTCACTTTTACATGGCTAGTACCCCCCGTTACTAACCATAGTTTCATCAAAACAAGCAACCAACTCAACAAAAACAGAATCTGTCAAAAACAGACCAGTCTGTAGCAATCTGTATACTTCGTATACTTCTGGTACCTCAAAAAATATGAAAAATTATGACGGTCTGTGGAAAGAGCATATCAATGATAAGCAAAAAGAATCAACTCAAAATATATTTCTGAATAAAAATGAAAAATCATCTCGTGAGCACAAAGTTTCTGTCTTTTTCCAGCATGATCAAACAACCATTACCAAGACTGATCATAAAGGCTTTGCTTGGCTCAAACACAAAAAAAACACAAAAAACACAATCACAACAGAACTATGAAAGTGTGGACGCAACAAAACATAAAGAAAAAGTTAAATCAATTGGGTTGCCTCCCAACAAGCGCTATTGTTTAATGCCCTTAGCTAGGCATAGAAGCGATAGAATCGCGTATCGTCGTGTTTGGTGCTCAAACCATAAGTGGCCCTCATCATGGATTCATACAGCAATCTTATTTTATTTCTAGGAAAGTGTTCCATACCCTTCCTTCAAGGAAATTGAAATCTAATATTCCCTTCCTTCATATCGATGATGGCACCAATAGTCCTTAGGAAAGGTCTACCAAGAATAATAGGGCATGTAGGATTGCAATCAATGTCAAGCACAATGAAATCCACGGGTACATAGTTCCTATTTGCAATAATAATAACATCATTGATCCTTCCCATGGGTTTCTTGACAGTAGAATCAGCAATATGCAAATTAAGAAATCACTCTTCAATCTCATTAAAACCCAGAACATCACATAAAGACTTTGGAATCGCAGAAACACTAGCACCCAAATCACACAAAGCATTGCACTCATAGTTTTTGATTTTGATTTCGATGGTAGGTTCCCACTCATCATGAAGCTTTCTAGGGATAGAGACTTCCAATTCAAATTTCTCTTCAAGAGCTTTTATCATAGCTTCGACGATATGATCGGTAAAGGCTTTGTTTTGGCTATAAGCGTGTGGAGAGTTCAACATGGATTGCATAAAAGAAATGCATTCAATCATGGAGCAAATATCATAATTGAATTCTTTGAAATCCACGGTAGTAATTTCATTACTACTCAAAGTTTCAACGTCTTCTACTCTGCTTTTAGCATCAAGATAGATGGACTCCGAATCATTGGGGCACTTTTCAACCAAAGTGGATTCATATCCAGCCCCATAATCATTAGGTTTGACACAAGAAAACAAAGATTCAATGGGAGTCACACCAAGCACTTTAAGATCTTCGTGATTCTCATCACGAGAACACGCCTTTTTAAGCCATTCATGTCTAGCACGAATTTGGGCGGTTCTTTCTTGGCTCTCAATTATGGGAACATGCATAGCTTTCAAAGTTTGATCCATGTTAATTTTGGGAGGAGCACATCTAACTTTCAAAGCATCAACATCACAAGAAATCCTATCAACGCTCTTAGCCAAATCGTCAATTTTGAGTAGTTTTTCCTCTATGGACGCATTGAAAATCTTTTGAGAGTTGATGAACTCTTTGATATTACTCTCTAGATGAGAGGGTAATATATTGTAATTTCCATGAGTATTGTTGTAGGAGTTGCCGAAACTATTAGAGGAGTTACTAGGAAAATCCCTAGGAACATAGTTTCCTCTAAAAGAATTGTTGTTGCCAAAGTTATTCCTACCAACAAAATTAACGTCCAAGTTAGCGTTGCTACTCTCAATCAAAGAAGACAAAGGCAAATCATTAGGATCCAAAGGAGCACTTCTACTAGCAACCAAATTCATTAACTCATCCATCTTAGCACTCAACGAGTTAATTGTTTCTATAGCGTGTACCTTCTTACTAGTAGGTGACCTTTCAGTGTGCCATTGAGAGTAGTTTGTCATGATGTTGTCTAAAAGCTTTGTGTCTTCTCCTAACGTGATTTCCATGAACGTACCACCTGAGGCGGAGTCCAAGATATTTTTAGAAGCGAAATTCAAGCCAGCGTAAAAGATTTGAATAATCATCCAAAGGCTCAAGCCATGAGTGGGACAATATCTAATCATTAATCTCATTCTCTCCCAAGCTTGTGCAACATGCTCATGATCATGTTGCTTGAAATTCATGATATCATTACAGAGAGAGATGATCTTAGGCGGCGGAAAATACTTGGATATATAGGCATCTTTGCACTTATCCCAAGAATCAATACTATTTTTGGGCAAAGAAGAAAACCAAGTTTTTGCGCGATCTCGCAACGAGAAAGGAAAAAGCTTCAATTTAATAACGTCATTATCCACATGTCTTTTCTTTTGCATATCGCAAAGCTCAATGAAGGTATTGAGATGGGATGCAACATATTCACTAGGAAGGCCAGAAAATTGCTCTTTCATAACAATATTCAGCAAAGCAGCATTGATTTCGTATGACTCCGCATTAGTGGCGGGAGCAATCGGAGTACTAATAAAATCATTATTATTAGTATTCGAGAAGTCACAAAGTTTGGTGTTTTAGTTCATGGTGACTTCAGCAAGCAAGCAAGCACACAAGCAAAAAAAAAGCGGGCGAGAAAAAGGGCGAACGAAAATGAAAATTGGTGAAGTGGGGGAGAGGAAAACGAGAGGCAAATGGCAAACAAAGTAAATGCAAGAAATGACTTTGCGACACTTACTTGGATGAGTTCTCGACTTGATCTTCCTCCCCGGCAACGGCGCCAAAAATTCTTCTGCTGCGGCAACAAAAGTCCTTCCCTAGCGCGTAGGAATTCTTCTTGTTACTTCTCTGATTTGCGTTGGTTTTTCCCTTGAAGAGGAAATGGTGATGCAGCACAAGAGCAGTAAGTATTTCCCTCAGTTTGAGAACCAAGGTATAAATCCAGAAGGAGGGCCTCGTCAAGTCCAAAGTACCTGCGCAAAAACAAACAAGCTTGCACCCAACGCTTCAAAGGGGTTGTCAATCCCTGCAAGATTGTTTGCAAAGTGAGAACTGAAGGCGGAAAGTGCAACGAAGTAAAAAGTGTAAGGCTGAAAATATGGTGTGGAGTAGACCCTGGGGGCCATAGTTTTCACTAGAGGCTTCTCTCAAAATAGCAAGTATTATGGTGGGTGAACAAATTACTGTCGAGCAATTGATAGAACCGCGGAAAGTCATGACGATATCTAAGGCAATGATCTAGCATATAGGCATCACGTCCGAAACAAGTAGACCGATACTTTCTGCATCTACTATTATTACTCCACACATCGACCGCTATCCAGCATGCATCTAGTGTATTGAGTTCATGACGAACAGAGTAACACTTTAAGCAAGCTAACATGATGTAGAGGGATAATCTCAAACCAATGATGAATGCCCCATATTTTTACCCTTGATGGCAACACCACGATACGTGCCTCGCTACCCCTTCTGTCACTGGGTGAGGTCAGCGCATGGTATGAACCCAAAACCAAGCACTTCTCCCATGGCAAGAATCATAGATCTAGTTGGCCAAACAAAACCCACAACTTGAAGAGAATTACAAGGATATGAAATCATGCATAAGAGAGATCAGAAGAAACTCAAATAAGATTCATGGATAATCTGATCATAAATCCACAATTCACCGGATCACGACAAACACACCGCAAAAGAAGATTACATCAGATAGATCTCCATGAAGATCATGGAGAACTTTGTATTGAAGATCCAAGAGAGAGAAGAAGCCATCTAGTTACTAGCTATGGACCCGTAGGTCTATGGTGAACTACTCACGCATCATCGGAGAGGTCATGGTGTTGATGAAGAAGCCCTCCGTGTCCGAATCTCCCCTCCGGCAGGGCACCAGGACGTGCCCCAAATGGGATCTTGCGGTGACAGAAGCTTGCGGCGGCGGAAAAGTAATTACGATGCTCCCCTGATTTTTTGGGAATATTTGGGAATTTATAGGCGCAAGATCTAGGTCAGGGGACCTCCAGGGGGCCCACAAGCCTGCATGGCGTGACCCCCCTGGCCGCAGGGTGGGGGCTTGTGGGGACCCTGGAGCTCTTCTGGCTTGGCCCCCAAGCTCTCCGATCTTCTTTCATTACAGAAAACATCTTTTCGGGGATTTTCTTCCGTTTGGACTCCGTTTCAAAATCTCCGCTAAAAGGGGTCAAAAACATGGAAAAAATAGGAACTGGCACTTGGCACTGGATTAATAAGTTAGTCCCAGAAAATAAATAAAAGGCATGCAAAACATCCAAAGTTTGACAAGATAATAGCATGAAACCATAAAAAAATATAGATACGTTGGAGACTTATCAACGCTATAGTAGCTCAATGGTTGAACCTGAACCGTTCTAAGGGTGTTGTCTATGGACGTATCTACGCTATTCGTCTTGCTAGACACTTTGAGATACCTATTAGACTGGAGGAGGAAGAAGAGATTCTTCTTCCCGAGAGATATCTAGATTACGATAACATGGTTCGCCATGACTTTCTTGATAGAGATATTAATAGAAGGATGATTTATAACCTGGTATTTAGTCAGGGTACTCGTGAGACTATTACTTTGCCCGCTCCTTCTTTTATCAATCTTCATGCAGGCAGGTACACCATTATGCCCTCGGACATCTACGCATATTGGGGCTTGGCCCAACCACAGGTGCCCATGCCCGAGCCGCTAGTCGAGTACCAGACGCCAGTTTATCAATGGGAGCTAGAGGAGCTCACACAGTAGTGGCATCCTCAGTCCACTCCGGAGTACCTAGGAGCTGGTTATTTTCCTCCTTGGGAGTAGACCAAGTTAGGCAAAAAGCCTAAGCTTGGGTGAGTACGTGTTCTCACCGACTTTACATTCTTGCTTATGCTTTCACTTTGTTTGCCGGTGTTCACACTTCTCCACTGTATCATCCATGCTAGTTTATTTTCTTTTTCTCGTTTTCTTTTCGTGTGTCTGTCTAGTTTGAGAAAAATCAAAAATAGTTTCTTTTTCTTCTTTTGCTTGTTGGGAGCTTTCCCGTGTAAATACTTTTCTTTTTCTTTGGGTCAAGGTAGAAGATATTGGTTACAATGTTTAGTGGATCTTGCATGCATACCTGTTTAGCTTTCAAAGAGCCATATTACTTTGTCTTCTCCTTTGTGTTTGCCTGCAGATTCCAGCTTTAGTCCAATGCACGAGCACTCTTATTATTGTTCACATCGTTCGGTCGTGCAAGTGAAAGGCAATAATGACGATATGTGATGAAGTGACTGAGCCTGGAAAAGTTGGTATGAACTCGATCTATTTTGTTTTTGTAAATATGACTAGCTCACTATTCCTAGTTCAGCTTTGTTGTGAGAGAAACATGTTTTCGATGACAACTTAGAGATCATAGTTGCTTATGCCATGCTTACTTAGCTAGGAGCTTATAATGGTTTGTCTTGGTTGCCAACATGAATGTTGAGATGACTATGATGTAGTATGATAGGATGGTATCCTCCTTTGAATGTTTCAAGTGGCTTGACTTGGCGCATGTTCACGCATGTAGTTGAAACAAAATCAACATAGCCTCTATGATATTCATGTTCATGGTGATTTATGTCCTACTCATGCTTGCACTCAATGTTAGTTACTCTCAGTGCATTTTGATGACTGTTGTCGCTCTCTAGTTGGTCGTTTCCCAGTCCTTTGCTAGCCTTCACTTGTACTAAGCGGGAATACTGCTTGTGCATCCACTTCCCTAAACCCAAAGTTGTGCCATATGAGTCCACCATACCTACCTATGTGCGGTATGTACCTGCCGTTCCAAGTAAATTTGCATGTGCCACTCTCTAAATCTTCAAGAAATAATCTATTTTGCATTCCCGAACCGCTCATGTGGTGACAGGGGGCTATTGGCATCTTCCATGCTAGGCGTGTTATCCTTGATATGTGTTTATTCACTATCATTCACGAGAAAGGGGTCTGTAATTGGAATTCCCAGTTCCATGCTCAAATCGAAAAGATAATTACAAACAAAACTCCCCCAGGATTGTTGTTGGTATGGACGGTACCCGAGGATTCGGCTAGCCCTGGAGTGTGATTGATTGGTGGTGGGGGAGTCAAAACTTTACTTTTATGTTTGGGAACCGCCTATAGCATGTGTAGCGTGGAAGATGTTGAGAACTCTTAGTCATTGCGTTGACAATGAAAGCATGCCACCCAAAATTATTATCTCTGTTTTCAAAAGCTTGAGCTCTGGCACCTCTGCAAATCAATGCTTCCCTCTGCGAAGGGCCTGTCTATTTATGTTCCTGTTGAGTCATCCTCCTCTTACAAAAGCACCAATTAGAGAGCACCTCTGTCATTTTTATGATTTGCTTTTAACTGTGTTGAGTATGACTATGACTGGACCTTCATTGCCATGAATTACAATGTTTAGTCAGCCCTTGGTCTTTGAAGGTGCTCTGCATTTATGTTTTGCGGTCTCAAAAAGAGCTAGCAAGATGCCATCTATTCGTACTGCTTCATGTTGTTTTGATTGAAGTGTTGACATTTGAGGCTTATTATTATTTGCTCGCTAGTTGATTATGCCATTGATATGAGTTTACCGTGGGACCTAGATGTCATTTGCTTACGTGGTTTGCTTGTGATGTTGCTGAAATTCTGGTTATGAGTTAGACATAGTTGCAACAACAAGATCATACAGAGTTCGTCAAAGTTTTTCTTTTGTCTCTCTCAGTTTGTCAACTGAGTTGCTTGAGGACAAGCAAGGCTTTAAGCTTGGGGGAGTTGATACGTCTGCGTCGTATCTACTTTTCCGAACTCTTTTGCCCTTGTTTTGGACTCTAATTTGCATGATTTCAATGGAACTAACCCGGACTGACGCTGTTTTCACCAGAATTGCCATGGTGTTGTTTTTGTGCAGAAATAAAAGTTCTCAGAACATCCAGAAAATTTACGGAGATTTTTTCTGGAATAAAAGAAAAATACCTGCGCAAAGATCCACCTGAGGGGGCGTGCTAGTGGGCCACAAGCCCACAGGCCGCGGCCACCCCCTATGGCCGCGCCATGCAGGCTTGTGGGGCCCACGTGCCACCACCGCCCCCAATCTCACCTCTATATTTTCCGTTTCGCCTGGAAAAAAAATCAGAGAGAAGGTTTCATCGCGTTTTGCGATACGGAGGCGCCACCACATCCTGTTCTTCATCTGGAGGGCAGATCTGGAGTCCGTTTCGGGCTCCGGAGAGGGGAAATCATTGCCATCGACATCATCAACCTTTCTCCATCGACAATTCCATGATGCTGGACGGTGATGAGTTGGATGAGATCTATCATGTAATCGAGTTAGTTCTTGACGGGGATTGATACCTAGTATCCACTATGTTCTAGATTGATGTTGCTACTACTTGGCTATGCTTAATGCTTGTCACTAGGGCCCGAGTGCCATGATTTCAGATCTGAACCTATTATGTTGTCGCCAATATATGTGTGTTTTAGATCCTATCTTGCAAGTTGTAGTCACCTACTATGTGTTATGACCCGACAACCCCGGAGTGACAATAGCCGGAACCACTCCCGGAGATGACCATAGTATGAGGAGTTCATGTATTCACCGCGTGTTAATGCGTTGGTCCGGTTCTTTATTAAAAGGAGAACCTTAATATCCCGTAGTTTTCATTAGGACCCCGCTGCCACGGGAGGGATGGACAATAGATGTCATGCAAGTTCTTTTCCCTAAGCACGTATGACTACATACGGAATACATGCATATATTAGATTGATGAACGGGAGCTAGTTACATATCTCTCCGTGTTATAGCTATTACAGGATGAATCACATCCGTCACACTCATCCATCACCGATCCACTGCCTACGAGTCTTTTACTACTGGTCCTCACTACGTTACTTTGCCTAGGCTTGTCCCTTGCTACCAAAGGGATTGGGCCACTTTGCTACTACTGTCACTACTGCTGTTACTACTGCTGTTACTTGTTACTTTGCTGCTGCTACTACTACTGTTCCTTACTACTCTACTGTTACTTGTTGCAAGAATTTGTTGGTGCCGTTGCCGGGCTAGGTAAGCGGCACTTACATCCCGTCAGCAAGGCTTTTCCTGGCACCGTTGCTATCATACTACCTTGCTACTGATACTTTGCTTGCAGACACTAATCTTTCAGGTGTGGTTGAACCTGACAATTCAATAGCTAATACTTGAGAATATTCTTTCGCTTCCCTTCTTGGCGAATCAACAAATTTGGGTCGGATACTCTACCCTCGAAAACTGTTGCGATCCCATATGCTTGTGGGACATCAAGGCTCGGGAGCAACTGATGTGAGTGACGATGAGGATCTTCCCCTGCTCCTCCTTTGTACTTCAGTTTTCCCTCTTGCCCTGAGTGGGCTAGTTTCCTTGACGAGGCAGGTGGCAGTGGCACCCATGGTGATGATGATGATGACAGTGGTCTTTGAGTGTGTGGTGGTATGACCTGGTCCTTCCCTTTGTAAGTACTTGATGCCAAAGGGGGAGGACATTATCTTAGCATTCGACTTGTTACCCTTAATGTATGGATGATAGAGTATGCTGAACTATTATGATGTGTTATCATGTAATGCTACTTATGGATGATGTGTTATCATGTTATGCTGAACTATAATGATGTGTTATCATGCTATTTTATTGATCCATATGATGATGTGTTATCATGCTATTTTATTAATCCATATGATATCTTTGATGCACTCATTATCAAGTAAGGGGGAGCTCCCGACCATAATTATTTTACCATGCATATAATCAGGGGGAGCTCCATAACAAATCTCTCCTAAGCTACATTTGTCTACTTTACTTTTTTGAGAGCTATATGTATGTTGTCATCAACTACCAAAAAGGGGGAGATTGAAAGTGCAATCATGCCCTTAATCATATTTTGATGTTGCTAACAACACACATATAGGAAACTAATCATCTTAATCGAGTGTATCTCAGGTTTTGTTCCCATGAGAGTTTCTCTATGGATGATGACTAATTTGTCCAAAAGGCTCAAGAACGAAGAAACAAGACGAAGTGGTCTATCATTTTGTTTGTCTTTCCTGAGTGTAGGGACCCCACACTATTAAGAGGGGATCACTGAGTCTCGCGAGAAACTTGCTCAAAACTATTAGAAATTCCTCTCTCTATCTTCCTGGTTGATCTGCTCTTGTCCGGTCGACCGGTGGTTCTCGGACGTCCGGACCCCGGATGGCCGACGCCATGCGGAAATCCTGAGCCAGTCAACAGATGGACTTCCGGCCGCCTCCGGTCGTCCGAGGACCTGGCGTCCGGGTACCATAGGAATTCCGTTGCCACCCAACAGATCCAAAATGTCGGACTTCCAACCATTACGGGCGACCGTGCCCCGGACGGCCGATGCCCTTCGGATGTCCGTGCGTTGTTTACTTTTTCACCTCATGCTGTCCTAATATCTTGTGTGTCTTCGGATGACCAATGAGCTCCGGACAACCGTATGCCGGTTACCTCTCCACCAAATATTGTGGTAACCAGATGCCCTGTGCATCTTCAGACGCCCGACCATCGTTGGACGTTCGACCCTTTGTGGGTGGCCGGACGACCGTGACCTGCCGGACGTCCGGCAACTGGACAACATAAGTGGCTCCAACGGTCAGTTTTCTACCACGAGTATATATAGTCTTCCCCCACCTCGAGTGGGGTTGGTTGAACACAGGTGAAACACTCTAAGAATATCTTTCTCTCTCACTCCCATTTGCTTACACCAAATCCTAGATCCCAAGAGCATTTGTGAGCCCCTTTGAGTGTTGTTCCAATCAAAAGATAGATCGTCCCCCTCTGCTCCTCTCAACCCAAGCTATTTGTGATTTGAGCAAGTTTTGAGCAGTCCCGGTGATCTTGTTACTCTTGGAGGATGGACACTCCTAGGCGGTAGGAGTTCTTCGGAGAGGAATCAAACCTTTGTGATTTCCCCCAGAAAGTTTGTGAGGGTTTGGAAGCCACCTCAAAGGCTTACCACTAGTGGTTGAGAAACGCCTTCGTGGTGTTGTCTCAAGGAGAGAATAGGGTGAGCCTTCATGGCGTTGGTGTGCCTTCGTGGTAACACCCACCTGTCTAAACGGTGACGTAGCTTCCCTCCAAGGAAGTGAACATAAGGATACATCCTTGTCTCTCGGAGTTGCGGTTATCCCTAATCTTAACTCCTACTTGTTCCTGGTCCTTTGATTACTTACTTGTGCTTTATTGTATCCCTTCACCCTTGCAATTGTTAGGATCATTTTCATATTCTGCATTATTGCCTAAAATTGCCAAGTAACCGATAATTTTTTTAACTGTACCTATTCACCCCCTGTAGGCCCATCTCGATCCCTTTCACCCGCCCTCCGTACTGGTGATCACAACTTGATATGGTCAACGATTTACAAGTAATCTTTGGAAAGGGTCCTGGAGGACAATCTGTTCCAAATGACGCTGAGGGAAGCGCACCCATGTGGAAGAAGAAATCTCTATTTTGGGACCTACCCTATTGGAAAGACCTAGAGGTCCGCTCTTCAATCGACGTGATGCATGTGACAAAAAATGTTTGCGCGAACCTTCTGTTGGAATTATGCCCTAGAGGCAATAATAAATATAGTTATTATTATAATTCCTGTATCAAGATAATCGTTTATTATCCATGCTATAATTGTATTGAATGAAGACTTATATACATGTGTGTATCAAACGTCGCAACGTAACTGGGTGACTATAAAGATGCTCTACAGGTATCTCCGAAGGTGTTTGTTGAGTTAGTATGGATTGAGACTGGGATTTGTCACTCCGTGTGACGGAGAGGTATCTCGGGGCCCACTCGGTAATACAACATCACACACAAGCCTTGCAAGCAACGTGACTTAATGTAAGTTGCGGGATCTTGTATTACGGAACGAGTAAAGAGACTTGCCGGTAAACGAGATTGAAATAGGTATACGGATACTGACGATCGAATCTCGGGCAAGTAACATACCGAAGGACAAAGGGAATGACATACGGGATTATATGAATCCTTGGCACTGAGGCTCAAACGATAAGATCTTCGTAGAATATGTAGGATCCAATATGGGCATCCAGGTCCCGCTATTGGATATTGAACGAGGAGTCTCTCGGGTCATGTCTACATAGTTCTCGAACCCGCAGGGTCTGCACACTTAAGGTTCGACGTTGTTTTATGCGTATTTGAGTTATATGATTGGTTACCGAATGTTGTTCGGAGTCCTGGATGAGATCACGGACGTCACGAGGGTTTCCGGAATGGTCCGAAAACGAAGATTGATATATAGGATGACCTCATTTGATTACCGGAAGGTTTTCGGAGTTACCGGGAATGTACCGGGAATGACGAATGGGTTCCGGGAGTTCACCGGGGGGGGGGGGGGTACCCACCCCGGGGAAGCCCATAGGCCTTGGGGGTGGCACACCAGCCCTTAGTGGGCTGGTGGGACATCCCAAGAAGGCCCTATGCGCCATAGGAAGAAAATCAAAGAGAAAAAAAAGAGGAGGTGGGAAAAGGGGGAAGGACTCCTCCTTCCAAACCTAGTTGGACTCGGTTTGGAAGGGGAGGGCTGCCCCCTTGGCTCGGCCGAAGCCCTTAGGGGTCCTTGGACCCCAAGGCAAGGCTCCCCCTCTTCCCCCTATATATACGGAGGTTTTAGGGCTGATTTGAGATGACTTTTCCACGGCAGCCCGACCACATACCTCCACGGTTTTTCCTCTAGATCGCGTTTCTGCGGAGCCCTGCTGAGATAAGATCACCACCAACCTCCGGAGCGCCGTCACGCTGCCGGAGAACTCTTCTACCTCTCCGTCTCTCTTGCTGGATCAAGAAGGCCGAGCTCATCGTCGAGCTGTACGTGTGCTGAACGCGGAGGTGCCGTCCGTTCGGCACTAGATCGTGGGACTGATCGCGGGACGGTTCGCAGGGCGGATCGAGGGACGTGAGGACGTTTCACTACATCAACTGCGTTCACTAACGCTTCTGCTGTACGGTCTACAAGGGTACGTAGATCACACATCCCCTCTCGTAGATGGACATCACTATGATAGGTCTTCGTGCGCGTAGGAAAATTTTTGTTTCCCATGCGACGTTCCCCAGCAGTGGCATCATGAGCTAGGTTCATGCGTAGATGTCTTCTCGAGTAGAACACAAAAGTTTTTGTGGGCGGTGATGTGCGCTTTGCTGCCCTCCTTAGTCTTTTCTTGATTCCGCGGTATTGTTGGATCGAAGTGGCTCGGACCGACATTACTCGTACGCTTACGAGAGACTGGTTTCATCGCTACGAGTAACTCCGTTGCTCAAAGATGACTAGCGGGTGTCAGTTTCTCCAACTTTAGTTGAATCGGATTTGACCGAGGAGGTCCTTGGATGAGGTTAAATAGCAACTCATATATCTCCGTTGTGGTGTTTGCGTAAGTAAGATGCGATCCTACTAGATAACCATGGTCACCACGTAAAACATGCAACAACAAAATTAGAGGACGTCTAACTTGTTTTTGCAGGGTATGCTTGTGATGTGATATGGCCTACGATGTGATGTGATATATTGGATGTATGAGATGATCATGTTGTAATAGATAATATCGACATGCACGTCGATGGTACGGCAACCGGCAGGAGCCATAGGGTTGTCTTTATACTAACGTTTGTGCTCGCAGATGCGTTTACTATTTTGCTAGGATGTAGTTTAGTAGTAATAGCATGAGTAGCACGACAACCCCGATGGCGACACGTTGATGGAGATCATGGTGTGGCGCCGGTGACAAGAAGATCATGCCGGTGCTTTGGTGATGGAGATCAAGGAGCACGTGATGATGGTCATATCATGTCACTTATGAATTGCATGTGATGTTAATCCTTTTATGCACCTTATTTTGCTTAGAACGACGGTAGCATTATGAGGTGATCTCTCACTAAAATTTCAAGACAAAATTGTGTTCTCTCCGACTGTGCACCGTTTCTACAGTTCGTCGTTTCGAGACACCACGTGATGATCGGGTGTGATAGACTCAACGTTCACATACAACGGGTGCAAAACAGTTGCGCACGCGGAACACTCGGGTTAAGCTTGACGAGCCTAGCATGTGCAGACATGGCCTCGGAACACATGAGACCGAAAGGTCGATCATGAATCATATAAATGATATGATTAGCATGGGGATGCTTACCACTGAAACTATGCTCAACTCACGTGATGATCGGACTTGAGCTAGTGTAAGTGGATCATGAACCACTCAAATGACTAGAGAGATGTACTTTTTGAGTGGGAGTTTAGCGAGTAATTTGATTAAGTTAAATTCTAATTATCTTGAACATAGTCTAAGTCCACTTTGAATATATTTGTGTTGTAGACCATGGCTCATGCGACAGTCACCCTGAATTTTAATACGTTCCTAGAGAAAGCTAAGTTGAAAGATGATGGAAGCAACTTTGTAGACTAGGCTCGTAATCTTAAGCTAATCTTACAAGCTCGGAAGAAGGATTATGTCCTTAATGCTGCGCTAGGAGATGAACCACCCGCTACGGCTGATCAGGATGTTAAGAACGCTTGGTTAGCACGTAAGGAGGACTACTCAGTAGTTCAATGTGCAGTCTTGTATGGCTTAGAACCGGGACTTCAACGCCGCTTTGAGCGTCATGGAGAATTTGAGATGTTCCAGGAGTTGAAGTTTATCTTTCAGAAGAACGCCCGGATCGAGAGGTATGAGACCTCCGATAAATTCTATGCTTGCAAGATGGAGGAGAACTCGTCTGTCAGTGAACATGTGCTCAAAATGTCTGGGTACTCAAACCGTCTAGCTGAGCTGGGGATTGAACTCCCGCAAGAGGCTATCACTGACAGAATCCTTCAATCACTGCCGCCAAGCTATAAAGGCTTTGTGTTGAACTACAACATGCAAGGGATGAACAAGTCACCCGGCGAGTTGTTTGCGATGCTGAAAGTCGCAGAGTCTGAACTCCGTAAAGAACATCAAGTGTTGATGGTGAATAAGACCACTAGTTTCAAGAGAAACGGCAAAGGCAAGAAGGGTAAATCAAAGAAGAGCGGCAAGCCTGTTGCCAATCCGACGAAGAAACCCAAAGCTGGACCTAAGCCTGAAACAGAGTGTTACTATTGCAAGGGTATGGGTCACTGGAAGCGCAATTGCCCCAAGTATCTGGCTGATAAGAAGGCGGTCAAAGAAAAATCAGGTATATTTGATATACATGTTATTGATGTGTACTTAACCGTCTCTCGTAGTAGTGCCTGGGTATTCGATACCGGTTCTGTTGCTCATATTTGCAACTCGAAACAGGAACTGCGGAATAGACGAAGGCTGGCGAAAGATGAAGTGACGATGCGCGTAGGAAATGGTTCCAAGGTTGATGCAATCGCCGTCGGCACAATTTCGCTTCAGTTACCATCAGGATTAGTTATGAACTTGAATCGTTGTTATTTAGTGCCTGCGTTGAGCATGAACATTATATCTGGATCTTATTTATTGCAAGACGGTTACTCTTTTAAGTCAAAGAATAATGGTTGTTCTATTTCTATGAGTAACATCTTTTATGGTCATGCACCCAATGTGAGAGGATTGTTCATATTGAATCTTGATAGCGATACACACATACATAACATTGAGACCAAAAGAGTTAGAGTTAACAATGATAGCGCCATATTTTTGTGGCACTGCCGCTTAGGTCATATTGGTGTAAAGCGCATGAAGAAACTCCATGCCGATGGACTTTTGGAGTCACTTGACTTTGATTCACTTGACACGTGCGAACCATGCCTCATGGGCAAGATGACTAAAACTCCGTTCTCCGGAACAATGGAGCGTGCAAGTGACTTGTTGGAAATCATACATACCGATGTGTGTGGTCCGATGAGCGTAGAGGCACGCGACGGATATCGTTATTTTCTCACCTTCACTGACGATTTGAGTAGATATGGTTAAGTCTACTTAATGAAGCACAAGTCTGAAACATTTGAAAAGTTCAAGCAATTTCGGAGTGAAGTTGAAAATCATCGTAACAAGAAGATCAAGTTCCTGCGGTCTGATCGTGGGGGTGAATATCTGAGTTTCGAGTTTGGTGCTCACTTAAGACAATGTGGAATTGTTTCACAGTTGACACCGCCTGGAAGACCACAACGTAATGGTGTGTCCGAACGTCGTAATCGTACTTTATTAGAGATGGTGCGATCTATGATGTCTCTTACCGATTTGTCGTTATCGTTTTTGGGTTATGCATTAGAAACAGCTGCATTCACTTTAAATAGGGCACCATCAAAATCCGTTGAGACGACACCATAGGAACTGTGGTATGGCAAAAGGCCAAAGTTGTCGTTTCTTAAAGTTTGGGGATGTGATGCTTATGTCAAAAAGCTTCAGCCTGAAAAGCTGGAACCCAAAGCGGAAAAGTGCATCTTCATAGGTTACCCAAAAGAGACAGTTGGGTATACCTTCTATCTCAAATCTGAGGGCAAAGTGTTTGTTGCTAAAAACGGATCTTTTCTCGAGAAGGAGTTTCTCTCAAGAGAATTGAGTGGGAGGAAGATAGAACTTGATGAGGTTGTCAAACCTCTCATCCCTCTGGATGGTGGCGCAGGGCAAGGGGAAACCTCTGTCGTTGCGACGCCGGTTGAGGAGGAAGTTAATGATGATGATCATGAAACTCCGGTTCAAGTTTCTGTCGAACCACGCAGGTCGACGAGACCACGTGCTGCTCCAGAGTGGTACGGTAATCCCGTCTTGTCAATCATGTTGTTAGACAACAATGAACCTGCAAATTATGAAGAAGCAATGGTGGGCCCAGATTCCAACAAATGGCTAGAAGCCATGAAGTCCGAGATAGGATCCATGTATGAGAACAAAGTGTGGACTTTGGAAGTACTACCTGAGGGCCGCAAGGCTATTCAGAACAAATGGATCTTTAAGAGGAAGACGAACGCTGACGGCAATGTGACCGTTTATAAAGCTCGACTTGTGGCAAAGGGTTTTTCACAAGTTCAAGGAGTTGACTACGATGAGACATTCTCACCCGTAGCGATGCTTAAGTCCGTCAGAATCATGTTAGCAATAGCTGCATTTTTCGATTATGAAATCTGGCAGATGGATGTCAAAACGGCGTTCCTTAATGGTTTCCTTAAGGAAGAGTTGTATATGATGCAACCCGAAGGTTTTGTCGATCCTAAGAATGCTAACAAGGTGTGCAAGCTCCAGCGATCCATTTATGGACTGGTGCAAGCATCTCGGAGTTGGAACAAATGCTTTGATGAGGTGATCAAAGCATTTGGGTTTATACAAGTGGTTGGAGAATCTTGTATTTACAAGAAAGTGAGTGGGAGCTCTGTGGCGTTTCTAATATTATATGTGGATGACATATTGCTGATTGGAAACAACGTAGAGTTTTTGGAGAGCATAAAGGATTACTTGAATAAAAGTTTCTCTATGAAGGACATAGGAGAAGCTGCTTACATTCTAGGCATTAAGATCTACAGGGATAGTTCAAAACGCCTGATAGGACTTTCACAAAGCACATACCTTGATAAAGTTTTGAAGAGGTTCAAAATGGAACAGTCCAAGAAAGGGTTCTTGCCAGTTTTACAAGGTACGAGATTGAGTAAAACTCAGTGCCCAGCAACTGATGAGGATAGAGAGCATATGAGCACCGTCCCCCTATGCTTCAGCCATAGGTTCTATCATGTATGCAATGCAGTGCACTAGACCGGACGTTAGCGTGGCCATAAGTATGGCAGGCAGGTTCTAGAGTAATCCAGGAGTGGATCACTGGACGGCGGTCAAGAATATCCTGAAGTACCTGAAAAGGACTAAGGAGATGTTTCTCGTGTATGGAGGTGACGAAGAGCTCGCCGTAAAGGGTTACGTCGATGCAAGCTTTGACACAGATCCGTACAACTCTAAGTCGCAGACCAGATACGTATTTATTCTTAATGGGGGTGCGGTAAGCTGGTGCAGTTCCAAGCAAAGCGTCGTAGCAGATTCTACATGTGAAGCGGAGTACATGGCTGCCTCGGAGGCGGCTAAGGAGGGTGTCTGGATGAAGCAGTTCATGACGGATCTTGGAGTGGTGCCAAGTGCACTGAATCTAATAACCTTGTTCTGTGACAACACAGGTGCCATTGCCTTAGCAAAGGAACCACGGTTTCACAAGAAGTCCAGACACATCAAACGACGCTTCAACCTCATCCGCGACTACGTCGAAGGGGAGGACGTGAATATATGCAAAGTGCACACGGATCTGAATGTAGAAGACCCGCTGACTAAACCTCTTCCATGGGCAAAGCATGATCAACACCAAAACTGTATGGGTGTTAGATTTATTACAATGTAATTCGCATGATGATGTGAGGGCTAGATTATTGACTCTAGTGGAAGTGGGAGACTGTTGGAATTATGCCCTAGAGGCAATAATAAATATAGTTATTATTATAATTCCTGTATCAAGATAATCGTTTATTATCCATGCTATAATTGTATTGAATGAAGACTTATATACATGTGTGGATACATACACAAAACACTGCCCCTAGCAAGCCTCTAGTTGGCTAGCCAGTTGATCAAAGATAGTCAGTGTCTTCTGATTATGAACAAGGTGTTGTTTCTTGATAACTGGATCACGTCATTAGGAGAATCACGTGATGGACTAGACCCAAACTAATAGACGTAGCATGTTGATCGTGTCATTTTGTTGCTACTGTTTTCTGCGTGTCAAGTATTTGTTCCTATGACCATGAGATCATATAACTCACTAACACCGGAGGAATACTTTGTGTGTATCAAACGTCACAACGTAACTAGGTGACTATAATGATGCTCTACAGGTATCTCCGAAGGTGTTCGTTGAGTTAGTATGGATCGAGACTAGGATTTGTCACTCCGTGTGACGGAGAGGTATCTCGGGGCCCACTCGGTAATACAACATCACACACAAGCCTTACAAGCAATGTGACTTAATGTAAGTTGCGGGATCTTGTATTACGGAACGAGTAAAGAGACTTGTCGGTAAACGAGATTGAAATAGGTATACGGATACTGACGATCGAATCTCGGGCAAGTAACATACCGAAGGACAAAGGGAATGACATACGGGATTATATGAATCCTTGGTACTGAGGTTCAAACGATAAGATCTTCGTAGAATATGTAGGATCCAATATGGGCATCCAGGTCCCGCTATTGGATATTGACCGAGGAGTCTCTCGGGTCATGTCTACATAGTTCTCGAACCCGCAGGGTCTGCACACTTAAGGTTCGACGTTGTTTTATGCGTATTTGAGTTATATGGTTGGTTACCGAATGTTGTTCGGAGTCCCGGATGAGATCATGGACGTCACGAGGGTTTCCGGAATGGTCCGGAAACGAAGATTGATATATAGGATGATTTCATTTGATTACCGGAAGGTTTTCAGAGTTACCGGGAATGTACCGGGAATGACGAATGGGTTCCGGGAGTTCACCGGGGGGGGGGGGGCAACCCACCCCGGGGAATCCCATAGGCCTTGGGGGTGGCACACCAGCCCTTAGTGGGCTGGTGGGACAGCCCAAGAAGGCCCTATGCGCCATAGGAAGAAAATCAAAGAGAAAAGAAAAAAAAGAGGAGGTGGGAAAAGGGGGAAGGACTCCTCTTTCCAAACCTAGTTGGACTCGGTTTGGAAGGGGAGGGCTGCCCCCCTTGGCTCGGCCGAAGCCCTTAGGGGTCCTTGGACCCCAAGGCAAGGCTCCCCCTCTTCCCCCTATATATACGGAGGTTTTAGGGCTGATTTGAGACGACTTTTCCACGGCAGCCCGACCACATACCTCCACGGTTTTTCCTCTAGATCGCGTTTCTGCGGAGCTCGGGCGGAGCCCTGCTGAGATAAGATCACCACCAACCTCCGGAGCGCCGTCACGCTGCCGGAGAACTCTACCTCCCCGTCTCTCTTGCTGGATCAAGAAGGCCGAGATCATCGTTGAGCTGTACGTGTGCTGAACGCGGAGGTGCCGTCCGTTCGGCACTAGATCATGGGACTGATCGCGGGGCGGATCAAGGGACATGAGGACGTTCCACTACATCAACCGCGTTCACTAACGCTTCTGCTGTACGGTCTACAAGAGTACGTAGATCACACGTCCCCTCTCGTAGATGGACATCACCATGATAGGTCTTCGTGCGCGTAGGAAATTTTTTGTTTCCCATGCGACGTTCCCCGACACCTTCTAGGCTTCTTGGGCATGTATGGGAAGACAGAAGATAGACCGGAGGAGTGGGAGGACCAACAATGTATGCATGAAAAAGACGGCATGCATTCAAAGCAGTATGAAGGTCTTGCTAGCTACGCTCTTACAAAAGAAGAGAAGGAAATTTTCTTTGAATGCGTGCTCAGTATGAAGGTTCCGTCTGGCTTCTCGTCCAATATAAAGGGAATAATAAATATGGCAGAGAAAAAGTTCCAGAACTTGAAGTCTCATGACTGCCACATGATTATGACGCAACTGCTTCTAGTTGTATCGAGTGGGATTCTACCAAAAAATGTTCGATTAGCCATTGTGAAGCTATGTGCATTCCTCAATGCAATCTCTGAGAAGGTAATCGATCGAGAAATCATACCAAGGTTAAAGAGTGATTTGGTGCAATGTCTTGTCAGATTTGAGCTTGTGTTCCCACCATCCTTCTTCAATATCATGACGCGCGTCCTAGTTCATCTAGTCGACGAGATTGGCATTCCGGGCCCTGTATTTATACACAATATGTTCCCTTTTGAGAGGTTCATGGGAGTCCTAAAGGAATATGTTCATAACCGTGCTAGGACAGGAGGAAGCATCTCCACGGGCCATCATACAGAGGAGGTCATTGGGTTTTGTGTTGACTTCATTCCTGGCCTTAAGAAGATTGGTCTTCCTCAATCACGGTATGAGGGGAGACTGACTGGAAAAGGCACGCTAGGAGCAGACTTAATAATATGTATGGACGGGCATTCTTGGGCTCAAGCACATTACACAGTTCTACAGAATTCTACCTTGGTGCCCCCGTATGTCAATGAACACAAGAATATTCTGCGCTCCAAACACCCAGAGCAGTGTGCCGACTGGATTACGTGTGAACACATTAGGACTTTTGGCAGTTGGTTGCAAACACATCTCATGGTTGACAACACTGTTAAAGATGAGTTGTACTCGTTAGCCAGGGGACCATCTTCGACTTCATTGATTTACAAAGGGTACGAGATAAATGGGAATACATTTTACACGATCGCCCAAGATCGAAAGAGCACCAACCAAAACAGTGGTCCGCTTTGATGCAACAACCAAGAGGGGAAATGACACATATTATGGTTACATAGTGGACATATGTGAACTTGACTATGGACATGATTTTAAGGTCCCTTTGTTTCGGTGCAAATGGGTCAATCTATCAGGACAACAGTGGATCTGAACAATCTTGGGTACACAGACGAACCATTCGTCCTAGCCAATGATGTGGCACATGTTTTCTATGTGAAGGACATGTCTACCAAACCGAGAAAAAGAAAAGATAAGGAAGCGAATACATCATACGATAAGGCAAAGCGCCACATAGTTCTTTCAGGAAAAGAGACATCATGGGAGTGGAGGGCAAGACAGACATGTGTGAAGATTATGAAAAGTTTCATGGAATTCCTCCCTTCAAATTGAAGGATGACCCAAGCACCGTGTTGAGCGATGAAGATTATCCATGGTTACGGCGCAATAAGCAAAAAAATGAAGACTTTCTCTCCAAAACTATTCTGATGATGGCTCTGATGATGGATTTGATTACGCGAAGAAATGAAATCCCTTTGTAACACGTGAGTTTTTGTTCGAAACCCTGATACTTAGAAAGAAATTGTCGATTTTGTACACGAAGTGCATCCAGTTTTTGCCGTAACCCTCTCAACATTGCAGCACATGCTATGTGGGTGAAATGATGATACCATGCCAACTTTCAACAAAAACTCACAAAGGGTCATTTGTAGTGCTTTTCAATTTGAGGGTCATTTAGCTCAAAAAAATGAGTAAATGCACGAAAAATTCCAAATGAAGTCAAAAAAGTTTGAAAATTGATAATGTGGCTTTGAATGGTGCATGTTGAATGCACAAAAATCTGGAGTTGAAATAAGTTAAAAAAAATGAAATCCCTTCGTAACACATGAGTTTTCGTCCAAAACTGGTCGTGATACTTCGAAAGAGATTGTCGATTTTGTACACGAAGTGCATCCAATTTTTGCCATAACCCTATCAACTTTTTAGCACATTCTATGTGGGTTAAATGATGATACCATGCCAACTTTCAACCTTTTCAGAGTTCATTTGTAGTGCTTTTCAATTTCACGATTATTTAGCTCAAAAAATGAATAAATGCATGAAAAATACCAAATGAAGTCACAAAGGGTTGAAAATTGATGATGTGGATTTGAATGGTGCATGTTGAATGCACAAAAAGTCTGGAGTTGAAATAAATTAAAGAAATGAAATCCCTTTGTAACACATGAGTTTTCGTCCGAAACTGTGATACTTTGAAGGAGATTGTCCATTTTGTACACGAAGTGCATCCATTTTTTGTCGTAACCCTCTCAACTTTTTAACACATGATATGTGGATGAAATGGTGATAACATGCCAACTTTCAACCTTTTCACAGTTCATTTGTAGTGCTTTTCAATTTTAGGGTCATTTAGCTCAAAGAATAAACTAATATAAAAAGAATGAACTAAAAAGAATCAAAATAATATTAACTAAATTTATCAAAGTATTGATTTGTTAAAAAGAATGAACTAAAAAGAATCAAAAATATATTAACTAAAATTATCAAAGTATTTAGTTGTTAAAAAGAATGAACTAAAAAGAATCAACTAAAAAGTATTAATGTAAAAAAATTGCAGCCTACTGGGCCACCACGGCCTGCATACGACCTACTGGTCCTCCCCCGAAGCTTCTATGGTGTCTTCTGGTCTAAAAAAATCGTCAAAATGTTTCATAACGTTTGGACTCCGTTTGGTATTTATTTGTTTAAACAAAAACAACCAGAAAACAATAACTGACACTAGGCACTGGGTTAAAAGGTTAGTTTCCAAAAATGATATAAAGCTGCATAGAAAGTATCTAAGATTGATAAAATAATAGCATGAAAAAAATCAAAATTTATAGATATATTAAAGGCGTAACAGTCTTCCACCATAGCGGCATGTTTGGTTTTAACCACCACATGGTCTACGTATGCTTCTAGGTTTTACCAATCTACAGTTCCAAGCATGTTTGAATCATGCACTCGTACGTTGCACCCGCGTTTTCTAAACCAAAGGGCATTGTGTTGAAATAGAATGGCTAGTATGGGGTTATGAAGGTGGTGGGTACTTGATCAGACTCCTTCAGCTTCATTTGCTGATAACCTGGGTAGGTGTTCACAAAACATAGTTAATCATGTCATGCCATGGCGTCCGTGATCTAATCAATACCTGGTAAAGGGAAGGAGTATTTTGGGCAAGCCTTATTAACGTCCTTGAAATGGACACGGAGGCGCCCTGACTTGTCCTTTCTGGGTACCATGACCAGGTTAGCCAACCACTCGGGATGCTTAATATCTTGAATGAATATGGACTCTAGTAACTTGGCGAGTTCCTCACACATAGCCTGCTGCTTTGGTTCAGAGAATCCACGGATAACCTGTTTCATAGGCTTAAAAGTTTTGATGGTATTCATGCTATGCTCACCCTATTGGAGATATGCCCTAGAGGAAATCATGTATGCTAATATTTCTTATGTATTTATGAATAAAGATAGTCCTTGGACATTATCAATGATGTGTATCAACAAGTATGTCACTTGTTTGTGAGACTATGCATTCTATGATGACTGTCCTAAATGGTCCCTAGTTGAAAAGGATGTGTGGATGCGTAACGAGTTAGACTAGCGTATGACACGGTGGATGGTATGGTCTCAGTGTCCATGTATCATTGGATGCTAGCCAAATAATATGAATTTAGAAAGATCTGGTCGGGTTTGACATAGTCGGATCCGAGTCCAGATAAGGTCCGAGTTGGACATACTTGACTATGATACAGAACGAGATAAGGTCATATGTGAGTCTCTAGTACGACATAAGTTTTGTGTCGTCAGACCTGAGCTGACTCATGAACTCGGGAGACCTACTTTGTACCAACCAAATGCTACTCGGTAATAGGGTAGTGTAAAGGTAGGTTTCGGGCTTGTACACACCCATGCTGCGAGACATGGTCGGGCAAGATGAGATTTTCCCCTCCGATCCGGAGGGATATACTTTAGGCCCCTCGGGTGATCCGGCATGGATAAGCATGGTCATGCGATGAGGATTATGCGATATGCCGAAGTGTTGGTTGGATTCATCAGAACGAGAAAGAGATCGGGCTTCAACAAGGATGACCATGTCGCCTTGAGCCTGGCAACATATATCGTGTGACAAAGGGAATATAACTGTGAAGTATAGGTTCGCTTAACCAGCTTCATCACACACTTGGAGTCGCTACTCTTTGCTAGAGGCCGCTACCAGCAAGTCGAGCCGGATGTGATCTGACTTGCGACCAAGGGAACGAGAACCTAAGGGGTAACGCGCTTAAGGGAAGGGACCTACAAGGTCGGGTACAAGGACACTTGTGAGATGAGATCTGAGCTAGACTTGGATCATGACCGAGTAGGCTTTGAGCTTTAGAATCTGTGCGAGGCCCAAGAGTAGAGCCCGTGGCAGATGCCTATATGTAGTGGAGGTACGACACACATATTCAAGGGATCCCTTAGGTGATATCATTAGGGTTTTGCATGTGTTGTAACAAGCCACCTCCACTCGTCGCCGACTGTGTGATCAGACCTAGCAGTCTGCCACACGACGTTCCTCCTACACGCGCAGATACCATTAGAGGCAGTGCACTTGCGTTGCTCCGAAGAACCTATTCGTGGGATCTGGAGACCTCATGTTCGAGGGACACCAGACAAGGAGGAGACGACTCCCGAGACGCTCTACCATAACTCCGCACTAGTAGGAAAAACCTTATAGGTAGGAGGCTAGTAGTAGCTCTGGAATATGCCACGCGCTGCTGCTACTTAGGAGTAGCGCTGGATCTCACAAGCGCTACTCGTAATGGACGTAGCAGTATCACTTGATTTGTAAACAACGCTACTGCTAAATGTGTCCCAACGAGCCCACCGACAGTAGCAGTAGTACCAGCGCGCGCTTGGGAAAAGCGCTACTGCTAAGTAGAATAGCAGTAGTGCTCTTGGGGAATCAGCGCTACTAGTACGCGTGCTCTTGTGTCGGCTCCCAAATCCCCTAATTCTCCCTCCACTCCTTCCCTCTCCCCCTCTGCCCCGTGCACTCCTATGTTGTCGACCAGCCCGCCGGAGTCCTCCCTGCCCGTCCTTGCACGCGCCTTCGACCCCCTCTCCCTTGCCGCTCCGGTAAGCCCACCGCCCCTCCCTCCCCATGCCTCTGTCCCTCACGTCAGACGCCCCCACCCCTCCTCCCCATGCTGTGGTGTAGTTAGAGATAAGGAGAAGAAGAAGAGGAGTAGAAGAAAAGTAAGAAGAAGAGGAGGAGAAGAAGAATAGGAGAATAAAAGGAAGAAGAAGAGGAGAAGAAAAGGAAGAAGAAGAGGAGGAGAAGAAGAAAAATATTTAGATTTATTTTATTTTACTTTTTGCAATTTAATTGCTATATACTTTTATTAGGTTAGTGCTAGATTATTAGGGTTAGTAATATTTAGAATTAGGTTAGGGTTAGAAGAAGAAGAAAGATAAAAAAAGAAGAAAATAAGAATAGGAAAAAGGAAAATAAGTAGAGGAGGAGAAGAAAAGAAGAAGAAGAAGGATAATAAGAAGAGGAGGAGAAGGATAAGAAGAGGAAAAATAGAAGAAGAGGAGAAGTAGAAGAAGAGGAGAAGAAGAGGAGAAGAAAATAAGAAGAAGAAGAAGAAGAAGAAGAAGAAGAAGAAAAGGAAGAAGAAGAGGAGGAGAAGAAGAGAAAGAGGAGAAGAAGAGAAAGAGGAGAAGAAGAAAATAAGAATAGGAAAAAGGAAAATAAGAAGAGGAGGAAAAGAAAAGAAGAAGGAGAAGGAGAATAAGAAGAGGAGGAGAGGAGAAGAAGAGGAAAAATAGAAGAAGAGGAGAAGTAGAAGAAAAATAGGAGAAGGAGAAGCGGAGAAGAAAAGAAGAAGAAGAAGAGAAGAAAAGGAAGAAGAAGAGGAGGAGAAGAAGAAATAGGTTAGCTAGTGTGCTAGGTTAAATCTTTTTTCTTAATTTTTTGTCATTTGATTGCTATTAATATAAATTTTGCTTGATAAGTTAGTGTTAATTCATCACATATTGTTTTGTGTTAATTAAGTACTCCGTTCAGTAATGTTGGTCGTTTCTACGATGGTCGCGTGAATTAAAAATATCCTCAGGTTTGCTGAAATGTCCGAGTGGCCTATGTTTTGCCGGAATGTTGATTCATTTCTGTTCCGGCAAATTTCATTCCCTCCATATGTCCACTTTTTTAGCAAAGGCCATGCCGAAAATTTCCATGAATTTCGGCATGAGTTGTGCTAGAAACTAGGACGTATTGAGTGTCGAGGAATTGCCGGAAAGGGGAATGAATCAACATTCCGACCAAATATAGCCCCCTTTTATTATTCATGTTTCTCTTTATATATAGGTGTTCAATTCTTTCGGTATAGTGTCACGGTTGTTGTTTACGCATTTACAAACATGTTCCATGGATTATAAGTTAAATTACCATATTAAAACAGGAAATGTCTAACGATGATTATTGGGAGTGTGAATATTGCGGCGACTATCGGGGTTTGTGCGACATGCCTCACTTGCGAGACGACAGGTTCTTCGGCATAAAGCTTGATGAGACCTTCGAAGATTCTATGGTACGCAACGATGACAAGTGTTTTTTTCCTTAATTAAGCATGGATGACTTATGTTTCTTTGCTTCAACGTGTAATTTCTATTGTATACAATTCGACTAGTCCTCCCTTGCCATGCAAGAAGATATATGTTGGAGAGACTCGGTTTCAAAGACCACGAGAGTATGGAGACGAGGATAACTAACCTGAGGACTATACATGGTCATACATTTCTGGTCAAAGTAATGAATTCAATTTTTAACACAGAAATAGGGTGCCCAAATTGGGAAGATCTTTGCAAGGCATATGGATTTCAGAAGGGTATGGAAATAACCTTCGATCTTCGCCCTCAAGACAATATGCCAGGCAACATCGACATTTGGGTGGTTGTCGATATGCTTCCTGTTTTACCTCCATGTGAGTTCCTCAACCATATTTGTCAAGTAATTTGCATTCTATATTTAGAAATAGTTGGTGTTCATCCATATACTAATTTTGTTACATTATAATTTACAACTTATTTCATTTTTCGAGTGAATTACGGAAATTAATTGACATGACATACTACACTTATGGATCACATTTAACTTGGGAGGAGAAGGATGTTCTTCTCTACTTTCTTGTTGGTGTGCTGGTTGATAGGGATAACTTCCCGTAAAATTTGGAAATTGGCCCAAATTATACATTTTACATGGCACTAGTGCATAGGTTGAGGGTGGATGACATTCGACGAAATATCTTGGTAAGAGTTTGCTAATTAAGTACGCTCTAATATTACATAAATGGTGTTGATTACATTGCTAACTAGGTTATTATTATGTTCTTCAATAACGACTGCCAAATAATGTTGTGCCTCTGTTGATGCACCCAGAAGGTCATATGGAAATTAAAAGCCCGTTGAGGGCAGAGTTCGATGCTCCATACTTGACTAACTGCAAATTAAAATGCTCCAAATTGAAGCATCGAGAGAAATAAAGAAGGATCGCAAGCCACAAGTTGGAGACCGTTGGATCTCTGCGCTTCATCACGGAGACATAGGTATTATTCTGTTTTATGACATTATATCTAGGAGCGAGGACTAGGTCTTATGAGAGACAAGTTTTTCTGGTTTATATTACCTTGGCATGATCGATTAGGATGCATGCATATGATGACTATTATGATGTTTTTCTGTTTTATGAGATTTTAACTTGGTATATGATTAAGATGATGCTGAGTTGTTAGATGAGTACTTTATGTGTATGATATGATGATGAGACTACTTTATGTGTATGAAATGATGAGAATAATGCATGTTTATTATGATACGATGAAACTATTGTTTAGAGCATGTACAAATACGTAGAGGGGGCATAAATACGACGAGAATTAAATATTAAAAGCAGGAATATTAGCAATAGCGCTGTACTATTAGCAGTAGCGCTGGCTTAGCAGTAGCACTTTATATATTCCAGCGGTACTGCTAACGTAGATACCAGTAGCGCTTTAAATCCAGCTCTACTGCTAACAGGTTAGTTGTAGCGTGCTAGCAGTAGCGTTGCACCCAACGCTACTGGTAAGGGAAAAACCAGCGCTACCAATAGGCTTTCTCCTAGTAGTACTGCTTCTGCTGCACGACACTGCACGTCTAGTGGTAACTATCCATGATCCATCTCTATAGCATGTTCCTAGTTGTTCTGCGTGTAGGAAAAGTTTTATATTGCATCCAATGCACCTAGCATAGCCAACACGGCCAGTTGTCTTGGAATTCCTGGCATGTCCAAGGGGGGGGCACGCAAAGATGTCCCAATTCTTCGTGAGAAAATCGCATGGTGCCTCATCCTCAATTAGGTAAAGTTGTGTGCCGATGGACGCCATCTTGTACATCACGGAGACATTGGAGTCTGTTGGATGCACTTGAAAATTTACTATTTCATCAACTGATTTAAATGATGTAGATTTAGACCTCTTGTCGAGGATGACATAGTGTGTATCAACGGCGACACGCCCATAAGTTCTTCAGCTGTGAAGGCCTCAGTTAAGGTTTCCAAGGCAAGCTGTGCCACTTTATTCTTGGCTCTAAGTGCTCTATCGGGGTTGCTTGATATAGTGATCACACCTTTGGGTCCCGACATCTTGAGCTTCATGTAGGAGTAGTGTGGGATGGCGTGGAATTTTGCGAATGCATCACGACCCAAAAGAGCGTGGTAACCATTTCAGAAGGGCAATATGTGGAAGGTCAACTCCTGTGAGTGGTAGTTGTGTGGATTTCGTTCTTGATGAAAAGGAAACACATCCAAAATTGTTAGACTCTCTCATTAGGTTTTTTGCTTCACGTAGATTAAATCCGAGACACTGGGTGGTCCTGAATTAGTCCAGATGAGGGAGCTTGTTTCAGTCTCATGGTTTGTATTATTCCTCCTCAAGTTTTGATTCAAAGTAATTTCATAGGAGTTTTTAGTTATTAAAATTTTTAGGAATTTTTGTTCCATTAGTACTTTGATTTATCGGATTGGATCTCATATGATTTCTTTTATGAAATCTTTTATACTATATTTCATAGAAAACCTAACATCCACTCGAACCTCTTTCCACAATTTCTTTGTTTTTTCAATGACATCAAACACTCCTTGTTAATCCTATAGGATTTAAGTAAATATACCACTTCAACATTATATTTTTTACTCCTTGTTAAACTTATAGGGTTCAAATAAATACACCACTTTAACATTATATAGTATATTTTTTAAATGATCATCGAAGGAAAAGGATCCCACCTGAACATATTGCTCAAAAGCTGTATTTTTTTGTTCCTGCGTACGTAAAGTACCGAGAATCAAAGAGGCCCTAAAAGTGGAAGTTGTTAGAAATAAATTAATTAGATTAATTAACGGGTTAATCCCCGCTATGTCGGTTGCTACTTGTATCAACTGCCTCTTTGTAACTGCCTTGTACCAGGGGTATATATACTCTCAATCCATCAATGAAAGCAACGGTTCCATCATTTTATTCCCTTCTCTCGTTTTTACACTTTACACGTTATCAGCGCTCGCTCTGCTGAGAGCGACAGAGAGCCACGAGAAAGATGCTACAGGAAAATAATCCAATGGACGAAGAATTAAGTTTGGTGGACAGTTGTACCACTAACACAATATTAAGGGAAATAAAATATTTCCAAACTCTAACTAAGAGAAAAGGGAATATTATGACAATCGCCGGTCGCGATGCGTCGATTATTGGTTCAGGACGAGCCACACTCGTTCTACCTATGGGTACTACAATTGTAATTGAGGATGCACTCTTGTATCCTGAATCTACACGCACCCTTCTAAGTTTCAAAGACCTCAGATCAAATAATTTTCATCTGGAAACAATTTCTGAAAATAATTCGGAATATTTGCTTTTAACAAAGAGCAATGGGTCTAAGAAACAAATTCTTGAAAAATTCCCCTCACTTTCATTTGGATTATATTACAGTTATATAAAATTCGTACCACATGTTGCGTACAAAATAATTTTTCAAGATCTTGATAATTCAAGACTTGGCATGATCGCCTAGGTCATCCTGGCATAGGGATGGTGAGAAAAATTATTGAAAATTCTATTGGTCACAACCTTCCAACTAAAAAATTTCCAAAATCATCAGATTTTGTGTGCACCGCATGTGCAACTGTGAAATTAATTATAAGACCATCTTATCTTAAAGTAAAAAATGAGTCACTTAATTTTCTTGAACGCATTCAAGGAGATATATGTGGTCCAATTCAACCACTATCAGGACCTTTTAGATATTTCATGGTGCTCATAGATGCATCTACTAGATGGTCGCATGTGTGTCTATTGTCCACACGAAATCATGTTTTTGTCAAGCTAATTGCTCAAATTATCAAATTAAGAGCAAATCATCCTGAAATTAGGATAAAAACAATCCTAACGGACAATGTCGCTGAATGCTCTTCACGTGCATTCAATGACTACTGCATGGCTATGGGCATTCATTTAGAACATTATGTGCCTTATGTTCATACTCAAAATGGTTTGGCTGACTCTCATCAAAAGAGTAAAATTAGTTGTTCGACCACTATTACAAAATTGTAATTTACCAGCATCTTGTTGGGCACATGCGGTATTACATGCCGCCGATCTGATACAAATCAGACCAACTGCATATCATACAACCTCCCCGCTACAACTAGTACGTGGCACTCAGCCAAGTATTTCCCATCTGCGAAAATTCAGTTGCGTAGTATACGTATCGATATCACCATCGCAGCGTACAACAATGGGCCCCCACAGAAAATTAGGGACCTATGTGGGTTATAATTCTCCGTCAATTATTACATATCTTGAACATCTAACATGGGACCTGTTTACTGCCCGCTACGCTGATTCATTTTTTGATGAGGACCATTTCCCGGCATTAGGGGGAGAATCAAACCACAAAGAATGCCAGGAAATAGATTGGAATGTAACAGGCATTCAGTCCTTAGATCCACGTACTAAAGAATCTGAAACTGAAGTTCAGAGGATCATAGATTTGCAACACATTGTAAATAATCTACCAGATGCATTTACTGACCATAAAGGTGTCACTAAATCACATATTCCCGCTATTAATGCACCAGAATGAGTGGAGGTACCAACTAAAACCACTCGAACCCCAAATGAGAGTAAGAGGGGGAGAAATCTGGTTAGTCGGAATATAGCTTCTCAAAAGCCTCTGCGGAAACAGAGGAAATCAAATCCTCTACGAGTAAATGCAATTCAACCTCAAGTTAAAGGACACCAACCAGATGCTCAACATCTTGAACCTAGCATAAATGCGCATAAAAACATAATAGCTGGGACATCGGAACACCATGATTCTATTGTTGTGGGAAATCACATAGAGTCTGAAGGTATAAAAGAAATTTCCATAAACTATACAGAATCAGGAGAATCATATAATAGAGAGACTACAATTGTCGACATATATTTCGCCTCTGAAATTGCTAAAACCCTTCAACTGGATCCAGAACCAAAGACCGTCAGGGAGTGCCTCAAGCGTCCTGATTGGCCTAAATGGAAGGAAGCAATTGAGGCAGAACTGCGCTCGCTCAACAAAAGAGAGGTATTTTCCTGAGTAATACCTACTCCTCACAATGTTTTCCCTGTTGGAGCAAAATGGGTTTTTGTTCGAAAAAGGAATAAAAACAATGAGGTGGTGAGATACAAAGCGAGGCTTGTAGCACAAGGGTTCACGTAGAGACTCGACATCGATTACGATGATACATACTCTCCTGTTATGAGTGGAATAATGTTTCGATACTTAATATCTATGACAGTACAAATGAATTTATCTACGCAGTTGATGGATGTAGTGACAACATATTTATATGGGTCACTCAAATCGGACATTTATATGAAGGTCCCTAAAGGACTTAAAATGCCGAATCCAAAAGAAAATCGCAACGCATATTGTGTAAAATTAGAAAAAGTCATTATATGACTTAAAACAATCAGGTAGAATATGGTATAACCGACTGAGTGAGTTCCTTATTCAAAAAGGCTACTCAAATAATGATGATTGTCCTTGTGTATTTATAAAGAAATCCTTAAATGGATTTTGCATCATCTCAGTGTACGTTGATGACCTCAATATCATTGGGAGTACACCTGATATAGAAGAAGCACGCAATCATCTAATGGCAGAATTTGAGATGAAAGATTTGGGAAAGACCAAATTCTGCTTAGGCTTACAGCTTGAGCATCTTCCCTCAGGAATTTTAGTATACCAACCTGCTTATATTCAAAAGGTTTTGGAAAAATTTAATATGGATAAATCATATCCAACCAAAACACCCATGGTTGTCAGACCCCTTGATATGAATAAAGATCCTTTTAGACCTCGGGATGATGACGAAGAGATATTAGGACCTGAGTTCCCGTATCTCAGTGCCATTGGTGCGCTAATGTACCTTGCAAATTGCACCAGGCCTGATATTGCATTTGCAGTAAATTTACTAGCTAGACATAGCGCTGCTCCAACAAAACGTCATTGGACGGGAGTAAAGAATATCCTTAGATATTTACATGGCACAAAAGATATTGGCTTATTCTATCAGAAAAACCAAGATATGACTATGGTAGGATATATTGATGCTGTCTATCTATCTGATCCTCACAATGCCAGGTCACAAATAGGTTTCGTATTCTTATATGGTGGAACTGCTTTTTCATGGAAGTCAACAAAACAAAATCTCGTAGCAACTTCCACTAATCATTCTGAAATTATTGCATTATTTGAAGCATCTAAGGAATGTGTATCGCTTCGCAGGATGATTAACCATATTCAAACTTCATGTGGTGTTGGTTCATTAGGATCACCAACTATTATATATGAAGATAATGCAGCCTGCATTGCTCAAATGCAAATGGGTTATGTGAAAAGTAATATCACAAAACACATTTCTCCTAAGTTATTCTATCCTCATGCATTACAGAAGGATGGAGAAATTGATATTTGGCAAACCAAATCATGTGACAATCTAGCAGATTTGTTCACAAAGTCTTTACCAAATTCAACATTCCAGAAATATATTCATGGAATTGGTATGAGTCGTTTTTGAGATTTGCAAATTTCAGGGGGAGAAACTCCTAGAATCATAACCCATTAATTATCACCAGATAATAATTATTGTACGCTTTTCCTTTATGAGTTTTGCATCAGTTTTTTCATAAAAAGGTTTTTAATGAGGCAATATATTGTCAAAAATCATATGCCATACTTTCTATTTTCCCTATTGGGTTTTTAAAGGAAGTATTTAAGACATATTAATTGTTCTCTAAACTCACAATTGATTTTTCTCCTTCTTCGAAGGTTTTCTCGATTGAGTTATCAAGAGAAAATAATCATTATATGTTGCACTATTTTCTCCTTATTATTTTTCCACCGGGTTTAAAGGAGTTTTAACAACATATCTACACTATTCTCCTTATATTTTTTTCACAGGGTTTTTGGGGGAGACTTTCAAGATTATACAAAGGCTTTCACGAAGATGATGAACATTCTCAAAGACACATACAAAAAGGAGTTTTCATCAAGATAATAAATATCCAAGACAAGCAGTAATTAAGGGGAGTGTTAGAAATAAATTAGTTAGATTAATTAAAGGGTTAATCCCCGCTATGTCGGTTGCTACTTGTATCAACTGCCTTGTACCAGAGGTATATATACTCTTAATCCATCAATAAAAACACCGGTTTCATCATTTTATTCCCTTCTCTCGTTTTTACAGTTTACAGAAGCAATGGTCTGACCACTTACACTTTACAGAAGCAATGGTCTGACCACTCGTGACCAGCACTCGTGGTTTGCGATTCATCGACACCGCGTAGGCGCGTACGTACACATACCAGTACTAATCTTCGCTCCTCCGCCTTGTCACCGCCGGTTCAAACATTGTACGTGTCGCGTAGCCAAAGTGTCGCCGTCGAGAGAAACACGCGGCACTACAATTCTATTCCCGTGTCCCCCCACACAGGCCTCACCTCAGAATAATATGCCCTGTGCTGCCGATACAACATGCATACCAACTTTGAGCTGGTCGTATGACCAGACATTCTGGTTCCTGAAACCTCTGGGTATTATGATGCGCATACGCACACGTACGTACGTACGTACGTACACTTGCAAATTATATGAACCAATAATGAGGAACACTGGTTCGGGCCAGAAGTGCAGAGGATACGATACGAATCCGTGTTTGCGTGGGCGGAAGCGGACGCCGCACCGACCGAGCCGTCTGTCGCCCGCAGCCCCGACCCGTCCAGCTGTTCACAGCTCGGCCCCCAGCCGCCCATGGCGCTGGACGGACGCGTCCTCGAGATTAACAAAACCACGTCACGGGCGGTGTGCCCCGTGCCACCACCAATTTACTACTCCATCATAGATCACGTCTTCAATGCGATCGTCTAGTAGAAAATGCCCAAATAAAAGAGAAACATGCGGAGTAGAGCTGGGTTAATAGTATAGCCAACTGCTGGCTATAAACAGTCTTATAGTCCGTCTTATAGCTATCTTGTATAATAGTTAGTTATAAAAAATACTATTTTTATTATATATGGCCTGTATTTCATTCTCACAAAGCACCTAGGAGCACGTGCTAGAGATGGCTCTTCACGAAGAGTCCGCTTCCCTTCTCTCTCCTCTTCTCTCTCATCCAACTCAGTAAAAATATAATATTTTAATCCTTACAGCATGTTGACTGTATCTTATTGTAATTGCTCGTAGTAGATGGTCCGCAAAGCAGGAGTATTCGGTTCAAATTGCAGGCATCTTGCACTTTCAGAAAAACCCAGCATCTTCCATTTAAAACTGTTTTTAGATTTTGCACTTTGGGAACGCGCGCGTGCGTGCGGTGGGGTGTTGCTCGACCTCCATGGACCGTTCTCTTTTGACTTGGCTTGGCTTGGCTGGCCTAGGATTGAAGAGGGGGTTGGAATTAATGGCGTGCGCGTGTGTGACAGACAAGTCAACGGCAGCCACACAGCTTCTCCTCCCGCGTTCAGATCTCCGACATGACCGTTCCTGCCTCTCTGCTTCCCATCCGTCTCCTATATAAAACCCCCCACCTCGCAATCCTCTCAACCCATCCAAGTTCCATTCCTTCTCCCACATCGATCACTCCATCGTCATCCAAGAAGAGAGAGAGAGAGGGCAGGATGGCGGGCGCCGGCGCAACAGCAGGGATCAGCTCGGAGCAGATGAGCGAGTTCCGGGAGGCGTTCGCCTTCTTCGACAAGGACGGGGACGGCTGCATCACGGCGGAGGAGCTGTCCACGGTCATCCGGTCCCTGGGCCAGACCCCGACGCCCGAGGAGCTGCGGGACATGGTGCGCGACGTGGACGCCGACGGCAACGGCACCATCGAGTTCGCCGAGTTCCTCGCGCTCATGTCACGCAAGGCCGACGCCGACGCGGACGCCGCCGACCCCGAGGAGGAGCTCCGGGAGGCCTTCAGGGTCTTCGACAAGGACCACGACGGCCACATCTCCAAGGCCGAGCTGCGCCACGTCATGATCAGCCTCGGCGAGAAGCTCACCGACGACGAGGTGGACGGGATGATCCAGGAGGCCGACCTCGACGGCGACGGCCTCGTCAATTTCGACGAGTTCGTCAGGATGATGATGCTCTCCGACGCCGACCAGCACCAGCATTGAGAGCTTGTCTGAGATAGATAGTCCGTCCGTCCGTCCGTCCGTCGTCCATTTCTTCAGTGGACGGACACCACTTGTCGTTGTCGGCCGGCCACGCCCGGGGATTATTAAGTTAGCTAAGCTAGCCATGCATGTATGGATGAAATGAATCTTGAATTCTTGATTGATTGGTTACTGTTATATTTTTTGAAAGGTTCCGTTACTGTTACTACTTGGAAAAGCTAGATTAAGCCACTAACTGAACGTGGTGCAGAGAATTAAATAATTTTCGCCAGTGATTATCCAACTGACCACTCTCATCTTAGTTATCAAATTCTAACCTCTGTAGTCCTGTGTGCAAAACAATCTTGTGGGTAGAGGATAGAATAAATGGTTTGGATGCCCGAGGGACTGTGCTGACATGACAAATATCAATCCACGCCAGACCAATAGTCTGATCCTCCCTTGTAATTCTCCCGCTCCTCCGTGCACTATGCTTTATTTACCTCCCACACACGCCAATGGCGACGCCCCATAGCTCTCATGTGACTCAATGCATCTAATGAGGCTCTGCATGATCAGCGAACGACTGAAACAAAGTAGCTCCTCCTAACCAAGAGCAACGTTTTGGCTGAATAAAAATATCGTTAAAAATATTACATAAGTTCAAAAAATTCGGAAATTTGTGGAGAAAGATGACACAGTGCATGGTGTCCATGCCAAATTTCAGGACATTTAGATGTCTGAGTAGCTCTCATTAAAAAAGACAAATTTGAGGCCTCTGGAAAAGTTTACTATTTGTGCATTTTACGGTCCTGATTTTGTTTTCTTTTGCTGAGAGCTATCAAGAAGTCCAAATGATTTGAAATTTGACACACACCTCATGCATTCAATCATCTTACATGTAAAAATGGATTATTTCTTGAATGTTCTAGTATTTGTCTTTGAATTTACTGCTCATAGGCTGCACATGAGCCCGGGTCAGAATTGGATATTTGCTCCAATCCTATCTACCTAAATTATACCGAGAGCCATAGTATTTATGTTTTTTACACCTCATTTGGCTCCCAAGAATAGAATTTGGCTCATTTGATAGGATTCCAAATCCTGTTTTGTAGCACTTGAATTTAATATCTATTCCAATATTCTCGTGTGGGTGTCATAAGGAAATGGAAGCCATCCATTTTACGAAACTACCATTGTTTAGTATTTGAAACCAGCGTTCACATTTTTGTTTCTTGAGATCAACTAAATCGAATAGAATGGGCATTGCTAGTCAAGCGGCTTCCAATTCTTGTGGTAGCAAGACACTTGAGATCGGTTAGCTGGTATCCATGGTAGATATGCTTTTATCTGACTTTGGCAACCTTCTATTGGAGCCTTCGGTGGGTTACTCATGGGTGTGAGAGAGGACATGTTTGAGGCACACACTTGCACAAGTAGTAGGTTCTTTACCAGAAATCCAGAATGATTGTAATGGATAAAACATTAGGATTCAAGTGAAACTTGATCGATGTGTACAGGGATGCAGAATTATTTGATTGATTTTTTTCACGTGTTAGGCCCTAACATTTTACCATTACAATCGGTGGTCTTTTCAGGATTATTAGAAGATTAATGAGAGGAGTATAGTTGAAAGACGTCCTATATGTTTTTTTAAACTTTAGTTCCATTATTGAACATTGGGGGTTAAAAGAGTTAGAGCTTTTTTTTACTTTAATTCCATTCTCTTGTACAAGGCCACTATGGAAAATATATTCTGAATCTATATAAGGTCACTAACAATATTCGAGGCAAAAATTAATGGTGTTTCCTCATAGTAGAAACTTATTTAATACTTGCTTGCATGTAGTCATAATGATATTTAGCTTCTTTCTTCTCATTCCTTCCTTACATGCATGTGGTGTATTAATGAACCCCGTTGACAAAAAGAAAAGTTGGCTTACAAAGCAGTCATTAATTTTAATCTTGGTACATGTAGTATGAGTATGTGGCCTTGTATAAGGGAATGGAGGGAGTAATAACCAGAATGACCCCTATCTTTTAAATTGGATTCTTGTTAGCCTTTCTTAGGAACAACATTTTCCTTTTTTTTACAATCAAGACGCTCATTATAGGTGTCTTTGAGCATGTGATACGTCTCCAAATGTATAACTTTTGATTGTTCCATGGTATTATATTATCATTCTAGGATACTTCTTGAGTAATAATTTACCAATTTATATTACTTTTGAGCACTAACCTATTGACCCAGTGCCTAGTGCTAGTTGATATTTTCTCCGTGTTTTTACTTTTCAGGTTTATAGTACCAAACAAAGTCCAATTGCACCAAAACTTTTTTATGATTTTTTCTAGACCAAAAGAAAACTTGTATGCCTCGGGATAATATCGGAGGCCGGACGAGATAGGCACAAGCCAACAGGGCGCGACCAGGGGGCGACGCGCCGTGATGTCTTGTCCCTCCCTGGTGTCCCTCCTACCCTCGTTCTCTGGCCTATAAATTCACATTTATTCCAAAAACCCTAAAGGGCACCGTGAAACAATTTTTCTGCCACCACAAGTCTTTGTTCCATGGTGATCTCTTCTGGAGCTCTGTTCCGGCACCCTGCCAAAGGGGTTTTGATCAGCGAGGGACTCTTCATCAACCTTGTTGCCCTCATGATGATGTGTGGGTAGTTCACCATAGACCTATGGGTATGTAGTTAGTACCTAGATGGCTATCTATCTCTCTCTCTTTTGATCTTCAATACAATTATCATCACATCTTCGTTTTGATTCATCCGATGTAATACTTTTGTATGGTGCGCTTGTTGGGATCAGATGAATTGTGGGTTTATGTTGAGATTATTCATGAAAAGTACTTGAGTCACCTCTGATTATTATGATTCTTAACTACATGATCATCATAGGTTCATGAATCTATATGATCTATTGTATTTCTTTGACCAAGTAGAGTGATAGTTCGTCAGGGAGAGGGGTGCATTGTAGTGGGTTCAACGTGATGGGTTTCTATATCCCAGTGACAGAAGGGGACAAGATACGTCTTTGTGTTGTTGCTACTAAGGATAAGATGATGGGGTTTATTCATATTGATTGAGTTTATGTTGTCTACATCATGTAATCGTTCTCCAAGCATTACTTCGTTTGTCATGAAGTTAATACATAGAGAGGCCAGCATAGAAGTGCTCTTGAAGTGGAGTAATCGTAGTAGGTGCGGGCAGGAGTCGGCCTATTTGCTTACGGACGCGATGCCTATATACACATGATCATTGCCGTGAAAATCGCATAACTATCTGCTTTTGTGTCAATTACCCAACAATAATGTTTTTACCCACCGCATGTTGCTTTTATGAGATGCCACTAGGGAACACTATGGACCCCGGGTCTATTCACTTACAGATTTACAAAAACTTATCTTTACCTTGCTGCCATTATTTTTCTTTTATTTTATTTTGACATTTATAATTATCTACAATTATATGCACACCTCATTTGCTTGCAAATAACGAGATCAAGGGGTTTGACAACCCTCTTGCCCGCGTTGGGTGCAAGTTGTTTGCTTTTTTGTGTGCATCCGCTAAAGACGGTTGAGGATTGATATTCCTATTGGTTCGATAAACCATGGTTTCTTAACTGAGGGAAATACTTACCAGCACTGTGTTGCAATTACCCGTTCCTCTTCACAGAAAACCCAACGCAGATCACAAGTATGAGGAAGGATTTCGGGCGCCGCTGTCGGGGAATATCATCACCAACTATCATGTAACTTCACACAAATTATCATTCAATTGTTCTTATTTTTATTTTCTGGTATATTTAGTTTTATTCTTAGAAATAAAAATACATAAATATTTATCTTTGCTAGTAACTAGTTTACTTCTTTGCTCGCTAGTTTACTTGTCCTCCTTGTTATGTTGCTTGCTCAGTCACCATGTCTCAAGATACTACTAAGTTGTGTGACTTCTCAAATACTAATAACAATGATTTTATTAGTACTCCTATTCCACCCACCACTAGTGCGAAGGCTTTTGATATTAATGATGCATTGGTGAATCTTGTCATGAAAGGACAATTTTCGAGAAGTCCTAGTGAGGATCCCGCTGCTCATCTTAATACCTTTGTTGATCTTTGTGATATGCAAAAGAAAAAGGACATGGATAATGATATTGTGAAATTAAAATTATGAGAAAAATTCACTATAGGTTAATATACTTGTTGCGGTGGTCACTTTAGTCCACCTAGTTACAAATACCCGAAATACAGTCACTAAAGTTGTGCTAGGGGTTAACATACGGTCCATTATACATTTTGCTCTACGTATTTGCTGATTTGGTGGTTAGCTGGCTAGTCCACGTGGGCGTGGACTCACAAGTCAGCTCCAGGTCGTTGATGAGGTGCTATAAGTGAGGAATCCATGTGGTTTTTGCAAAGACACGCATATTTACACCCACCACCCCATCCGCTCAAACCGCAACCACACCACCTGCACCACTCGCTCGAATTAAAGAATCCACCTGGTCGGCCCGCATCAGTTCCTCCTCGCTCGCTCCTCCCATGTTCCCCTCGCTCGCTCGTCGTCGCTGCTGAGGTGGTGACCTTGAACTCGTCGGCGTGCCCGCATGTGGCGGCGGTGACATGAGCTCATCGTTGGACGCCGAGCCACCGCTGTCCTCACCCTTTGGGAGAGGCCTCCTCGATGTCCCTCTCATTCCAACGCGCCGTGCACTCGATGCCGACCTGCCCCTTTATGGTACATCGCCGATGTATCGCCCTTCTACTGTAGATCCTTGAACGCCTCCTCATGGAACGACTTCGTGGTGGGTTCAATTGTGCTAGTTTGTTAGGGTTTTGGCTGTGTTGTCACGGATCATGGCCACAGACTAGTAGGGTTTTAGGTACTTTATTGGGCCAAGTAGGGTTTTAGCAGCTGTAGTGGGAGATGATGATTAGGGTTTCGTGGGTGCGTTTAATTGGTGAAACAGAAGTGGTTTATTGGTGGATAATGTCCAAGCTTTGTTAATTTGGCCAAAAAAATGTGTGCTTTAATATGACCTTGTGTTGATCGAATGTCGCTTATTCCTCTTAGATACCCCAACATATTGATTTCGGGTCTGATAAATCATGTATTTGTCGAGTGTAGGCCACAATTCCCTGCTTTTATTCTGTAGATGATTGAATTTTTCAACAAAATGTCAAAAATGTTTGAAGATTGCACTGTGTGTTTTTATTGTCTGAATATGTAGGAAGATTGCATTGTCTATTTTTACTGTTTGAAGATTGCATTGTGTGAACAATGTCAATATGGTTGTTTTGCAGAACCCAAAGGCAACCACTTCTGTGTTGAGGTCATACGTGGTGGTTATTTTCTTTGCTCACGCAAGCATAGGGGTTACCACAAAGGCCACTCCATTTGGTATGACTAGTGTCATATAGATCACTGGATACCTAATGTTGTTGCCAGTTTAGTGGAGAAAATAGGTTATGAGTTTGATGACATGAACATGGCTTATTGGTTTGTTCATGGATTGACAGTTTACAAGAATGGATTAAGAGAGATTAAGCCGGGGGGCACACTATGAGTGAACCAATTCCAACATATTTATCTTGATCATGATCAGAGCGTGAGATCACATGTTAGTACTGTTCTTGTTTATTCTGATGATGAGGATCCTCCCGTGTTCAAATTCAGTGGCATGAAGCCAAAGAAGGAGCAAGTGCAAGAGGAGGAGTCACATCACCAGCAAGAGCAATAGGGTGATAAAGTTGAAGTTGAACATGGAGATCAGCAGCAAGTAGAACACGTAGAGACATAGCAAGTGGAGCAGCCTAGCCAAGTTCAAGTTAACCATGCACATCAACACCAAGGGGAGCAGCCTAACCAAGTTGTACTGCAACAAGCAGATCAAGATCCAAGTGAGGGAGATGCGCTATCTGAAAGTCAGGAAGATTCAGAACATGGTAACTTAGTAGGACCACCTCAACCAGGACATTATGTTCATTCACTTCAATTTGGACATAGGTCCATAAAAATATGTAGGGCATTGAACATGGATACAATAGATGGTATGTTTGATTTAGCAGTTCATGACTGAGATGATGATTATAACCCACAGTTTGTTGATTCAGACAATGTTGATTTTGAGGAAGGTAAAGCAGTCCGAGAAGAACATGATGATCCTATTGAACATAGTGACATGTTCTTGCCTGACGCTGATGAAGATAAGGTTAAGCTAAAATTCAAATCTTTCAGAGAAGAAGACATGGCTAAACCTAAGTTCCAAGTTGGTCAAACCTTTGGCACAATTGATTTACTGAGGAAAGTCATCAAAAAGTACAACTGTGAGCAAAAAGTTGACATTAGGTGCCCCAGAAATGATGGGAAAAGGCTTGATGCTAATTGTGAAGATGGGTGCCCTTGGTATTTGTTTGCATCATATGACATCAGAATTAATTGCTCCATGATCAAGAAATACAATCCAAAGATACCTGCATAAAGAAATGGAGTGTTAGGTCATTCACTGCTCCTTTTATGTCTGGAAAGTACCTTGATTCCTTAAGAGCTGATGAAAATATGAATATGAAGAATTTTTCAAGAGTGGTTCAGAAGGACTTTAATATGAAAAAATCAAGGAGCAAACCGAGAAGGGCTAAGATATTAGTCAAGAAAGTCATTGAAGGAGATGAGTTAGAGCAGTACAATAGCATGTGGGATTATGCACAAGAATTAAGAAGATCAAACCGAGACAACTCTTTCTATGTGGGAGTTAATGATGGCATCTTTGGAAGTTGTTATTTCTCCCTCGATGCCTGCAAAAGGGGTTTCATGCAAGCTTGCAGGACTGCCATATGGTTAGATGGATGCCACTTGAAGACCAAGTATGGAGGTGTTATATTGTGTGTTGTAAGGATGGATCCCAATGACTGCATCTACGCTATAGCGTTTGCAGTTGTGGAGGTTGAGAATCTGGCACATGGAAATGGTTCTTGTCAAATCTGAAGAGTGACTTGGGAATACTGAATACAGAGCCATGGACTATAATGTCAGACAAGCAAAAGGGACTAATTAGGGGAGTGAGGCAACATTTTCCTAATGCAGAGCACAAGCACTTTGTCATGCATATCTGGCAAAACTTTCAGCAAACACATAAAGGAGATGTGATTAAGAACCATCCATGGGAGTGTGCAAGGAGCACAACATCGGAACTGTGGGCTACACACATGTAAGAGATGAAGGCCATCATTTTTAAGCCTACATGTGGCTTGAGCAACTTCCACCAAACACTTGGATTAGAGGGTTCTAGAGAGTCTTGCCAAAGTGTGATATCGCTCTAAAAACAACCGTGAGGTTTTCAACAAATATATTCGTGAGGCTAGGGAGATGCACCTCAAATTAATGGTTGACAAGACCAAAACCCAACTAATGTTCAGATTCTACAACAACAGAAAAGCGGCAGAGAACCCGCCTGGAACCATATGCCTAAAAACAAGGAAAAGAATAGAGAAGAATATAGAGCTGTCAACTACATGCATGGTTTCAGGGGCTGGTGATGGCATTTTCTAGGTTGACAACAAGAACATGACATACATTGTTGACATAAAGGAAGACAATTGCACATGCAAAAGGTGGGATGTAAGTGGAGTTCCTTGTTACCATGCAATTGCATGCTGCAGGCATGAGAGAATTGAACATGAGACTGTGGTGCGCTCCTGTTACAGTATATAAGCTTTCAAGCTAGCTTACAGACCCATTATAAAGCCTTGCAAAGATGGGGATGAGTGGTAGAAGATGAATGGGTGTGAAATCAAGCCACGTGTCTATGAAAAGAGGTAGGGAGGCCTTCCAACAAGAGAAGGAGAAAGCGGCCTTATGATATTTAGAATAAATATGGAACAAGGGTGCTAAGCAGACATGAACGTACAATAACATGTTCATACTGCAATGAACAAGGCCACCACAGGAAAGGCCATGGCCACAGAACAGCTGGCATTTTGCTAAGGCCAAAGCTACAAGTGAGAAGGGGGTCAAGGGTTATTCCTGGTGATGTGTCACACGATGATGGCCAAGTCACAATGGAGCATGTTCAAGAGCAGCAATATGATGGACAAGCCACACCGGAGCAGGAAGATGTTCAAGTCACACAAGATGATGGCCAAGTCACTCATGAGGATGTATATGTCACACAAGATGATGGCCAGGTTACTCAGCAGGATGTACATGTCACACAAGATGATGGCCAAACCTAGCAAGATGATGAGGACTATGATACACTAGTAATTTTTCAGGCACATTCTAATCTTGTGTCCCTTTCTTTTAACTTGTACTTAAAAATGAAAAATGTAGTGATTGTACCATGTGATCGCTGGCTTTATACAGGTTCAGGACTTTGGATGCACAATGCTTAATAGGATGCTGCTCTTTAGACATGTTCCTAGAGAAAATATTGAGGGCACTATGCTAGATTCAACTTTCATCTCACGGGCATCAAGCTCTCAAGCAACAACACAAACAACCACAACAACAAATGATGGCAACCTCACCATGACGTTGATGCAGATGAAAAGAGACAAAGAAAGGCAGATAGAAGCTAGAAGAGATGCATCACTCAAGGCAATGAATGAGATGGTAGGGAGGAGAGCAGAGGAGGCAGAGGCAAAAAAAATCGGTATGAGGAGAGCTGAGCAGGCAGGAAGAAGAAGAAGAGCAACAAGAAAGAAGAAGGTTGAGGAAACAACTTCAAAGCAGGAAGGTGCAGCAAGAAGAAAAGTTGCACTGCAACAAGAGAAAAAGGCCAGAGCAATTGAAGCAATTGCAGCTAAATCAGGGCAAACTTGAATAAAAAAGAAGGACAAGAAGCAAAGAGAGCTATTGCAGCACTGAACAGAAAAGAAGAACAAGAAGCAAAGAAGACACAACAAGAAGAGGCCAAGAGACTAAGGGATGAGAAAAGGAAGAAATGTGGACATGTGCACAAGAAGCACAAGACAGTGAACACGTTTGATGAGTTCAGATGAATGAGTGCTTTCACACTTGGTATTTATGTCATTTTAGCTAAAACTTCAGCATGAGTTGCGTGATGCAAAATTAAAATGTGCAAACTAAATTAGTTACCTCATGCACATTGATGAAGAGCTGACATGGGAGGAGCAGGAGGTGTGATGTCTACTATGCAAGTTTATTCTTGTAGACTCGTGTTGGGCCTCGAAGCGCAGAGTTTTGTAGGACAGTATAAATTTTCCATCAAGTGGATGACCTAAGGTTTATCAATCTGTGGGAGGCGTATGATGAAGATGGTTGATACGTCTCCAATGTATCTCTAATTTTTTATGGTTCCATGCTATTATCATGTAAACTTTGGATGTTTTGTATGCATGAATATGCTATTCTATATTTTTTTGGACTAATCTATTAACTCCGTGCAAAGTGTTAGTTTCTGTTTTTTCCGTGTTTTTGACCTTTTTCAGAAAAGATTATTAAACGGAGTCCAAACGGAATAAAACCCGCGGGAGGATTTTTTCCATAACAGAAGATACGCAGGGAACTTGAGAACCAAGGCAAAGGACCTCGGGGGAGGTCACAAGCCCCCTAGCCGTGGCCCGGGGGCCGCGCCTAGCAGGCTTGTGGGCCCCACGTAGCTCCTTTGCCCAACTTATTCCGCCTATAAATTCTCTAAAAATCCAGAACCACCAGAGAGAGCCATGAAAATACTTTTTCGCCGCCGCAAGCTTCTGTCTCCGCAAGATCCCATCTAGGGACCGTTCTGGTGCCTTGCCGGAGGGAGATTCGGACACGGAGGGCTTGTTCATCAACACCATTGCCTCTCCGATGATGCGTGAGTAGTTCACCACAGACCTTCGGGTCCATAGCTAGTAGCTAGATGGCTTTTTCTCTCTCTTGGATCTTCAATACAAAGTTCTCCATGATCTTCATGGAGATCTATCCGATGTAACCTTCTTTTGCGGTGTGTTTGTCGAGATCCGATGAATTGTGGATTTATGATCAGGTTATCTATGAATATTATTTGAGTCTCCTCTGATCTCTTATATGCATGATTTCGTATCCTTGTAATTCTCTTCGAGTTGTGTGTTTCGTTTGGCCAACTTGATCTATAATTCTTGCAATGGGAGAAGTGCTTGGTTTTGGGTTCATACCATGCGGTGTCCTCACCTAGTGACAGAAGGGGTAGCGAGGCACGCATCGTGTTGTTGCCATCAGGGGTAAAAAGATGGGGTTTATATCTATTGCATGAATCTATCCCTCTACATCATGTCATCTTGCTTAAGGCGTTACTCTGTTTGTTATGAACTCAATACACTAGATGCATGCTGGATAGCGGTCGATGTGTGGAGTAATAGTAGTAGATGCAGAAAGTATCGGTCTACTTGTCTCGGACATGATGCCTATATGTATCATCATTGCCTCAGATATCATCATGACTTTGCGCGATTCTATCAATTGCTCGACAGTAATTTGTTCACCCACCGTAATACTTGCTATCATGAGAGAAGCCTCCAGTGAACATTATGGCCCCCGGGTCTACTTCACATCCTATTTTCAGTTCCACAAGTTTACTTTGTTGCACTTTTCACCTTCATACCTCACCATGCAAATAATCGTGAAGGGATTGTGTGGGGACCCCGACTAGCAAGTCGAGTTCGCCGTGCCCAGTGACCCCAAGGATCAATGTTCACTGAACACAGATACTGAATAATAGAGTCTTACATCCAAGTACCGAAATTATTACATCAAACGACCGGAAGGTCGGGTTCAAGAGCGAGGCCTAAGGCCAAATTAAACAGATACATCGAGTAGCGGAGACTCGTAAGGGCTAAGCGGTGCCCATGCCATCAAGCCTACACCGACAGGCATTCTGACTTGGAACCATCCTAGATCGCAGGTTCGTCTCCGACGGCGTACTCATCGCCAAACTCCGGTCCTTCCATGTCTGGTCAATAATATAACCAGTGGCAAGCCAATGAGCACTTTGAATGTACTCGCAAACAGCCCATGATATGAATATATAGTAAGGAATAAGAGTAACATGTATCTTTAGTGGAATGCAATGTGGGACATGATCTGGTATATGCAACCAATTAAAGAATTACTTTTTAAGAACATGTTACAAATACCAACATATCTGACAAGGGTTGAACACATCGGGTTCACCCTATATGCCAAGTCATCGGACTTGTCATAGCCTCAAGGTTTTAATGAGGGCTAAACCATCCGGGTTTACCCTATATGCCAAGTCACCGAACTTGATCATATTATTGTGATTATCATAACAACACCTTTTTAACACCACACAAACACACACTTGGTTTATGCGGAAATACTGGACGTAGTTTAAGAAGCACCACCCAACTGTCCTTGACCGTGGACACGACTATTCGAATAGTTTACACTCTGCAGAGGTAGTACGCTGGTCCCACGAGAAACGGGAAACTTCCGTGTCATCCACGACTCGCAGTATATCACATATACCCAAGGTAAGTACCCGATCATCATCTTTCCCCTGACGATACTAGACAAAGAGGTCCACTCGATTGGTACCCAGCCCACATGTTGTACGTCTTACGAGCACCGACTCTGGACCGTATCAACCATGCAGGGACCAACGGTGTGCCTGGAACTCATAATAATGGCATAGTCGTCCTACCTGGCACGACCCCATCACGAGAGTGACACCGATCACTCCCGCCACTAGTAATGTGGCTCTTTGCTAGTACCGACCAGAGTAATCAACAAAGCCCCGTCCCATAAAGGGGTATCGTGGTCGTACTGGTAAGGTTGGGACGGTCGACACATCATAAATCTAATCCCATTTCCGAAACCATACTCACACAAAATCACCGGTGCATCACTTCACCAAAAGTGATCACCAACTCATCATCACCCTCGGGCATTAGTGGCACCCGACGGGGTTTTCATAAACTCTTTATTTAACTCATCATCACCCTCGGGCATTAGTGGCACCCAACGGGGTTTTCATAAACTCTTTATTTAACTCATCATCATGCTCATGATAATATGCTCTATATTTACTTGTCATCATGGAAATAACATGACCCTCACGGGGTAGGGTCAAGCTCAATGCAATGATCTTATAACTTTACTAATCAACATGACATTAGCATGATCCTCATAGACAGTGGGGTCAGCTCATCATGTTTGGGCTCCAAGGAGCCATGTGAATATCATTACTATCATGCAAGTGCTTCGGAGAAGCCCTCGGTACCATCACATCAATGATGAACCGGCACTGTGATCACATGCAACGGGAAAAGTACTTGCTATTCTATCATGCATCATTTCATATGCTCAAGTCATGGTCAAAGGGCTGCTTGCCTTGGTCAGCTAGGTATCCGGGGTCTTCGAGGTCTTCCGCTCTAGATCCTCCGTCACTCGGTAAATCTACCATCGAGAAAGGAATAAATAAATACTAGCTCTCACTAAAACAGATCACAAAGTGCCTTTAAAAATGTTGCAAGGCTTGAATAAATTCAGTTTATTATTTTGGAAAATGTTACCTATAGTTTTATTAGCTAGGCATATTTATTTAAAAGCAAACAGAAGTAAATAAGTGCTTTTTAATATCATTTTATTATATCAAAATGGTTTCTGATTTTGATAAATGCCAACAAATACAGAATCAAATACTACTCATTTTTAGAAAATTACTGGTGGAAGAATCATATTTTTCTACTGGCTAAATCTTTTTATAAAAATCATTTAAGTTACTGGATTAAACAAAAGAAAAAAGGGCCAGGGGAACAGATCCAGCCGGCCCAGCCAGCAGGCCTGGCCACCAGGCGTGCGCGGGCCAGGTTCAAACCTGACCTGTGGGCCCCTGGGGTCAGCGTCAGCGGCTGCGCGCGCTGGCTGCCCCAGGACACCGACAGGTGGGCTCCACCTGTCGGGTCCTTCTCGTACCTCCAGCTAGAGAGGTGGAGATGGACGCCGTGGAGGCTGCCGTTGTCCTCAGGCCAATCTAGGAACGGGAACGGGTCCCTCGTGCCTCCTCCTACCTGCTCGTGGTCGGGACATCACCGGAGGTGGTCTGGGTCGCCGGCGACGAGGTGCCCGTGGCGGAAGGGTTTCGGGTTGGTGTTGAACTAGGGGATAGGGGCACGGATTCGCTCGGGGAAGTTAGGGGAAATGTTCTTTGGTGTCAAGGGGAGTGTAATGGGAGGTCAGGCAGCGCAGGAGCCGACGTGTAGCCGGAGATCGACCGGAGCTCCGATGCGGAGGGGCCTCGGTCGATCTCGAGCACCGGGGCTCTGCGAGCTCGACTAGGTGGCTAGGGAGTGTCTACTGGTCGTGCTGAAGCTGCTTGGAGGGTGTTGGGGTGCCGGGGGGACCTATTTATAGGCCAACGACGGTGACCCGACTTGGGCGCGCCGGTGACTCACCGTGGCGTGCGTGTGAGCACAGTGAGGTGCTCGCCGCGAAACCACGGGTTCGGGACGTGGTTTAGGACCTCCTGGTGCAACGGCCGCAGATGGAAAGCAAGTGGGGTCGAGCCGCAGCGACCGTGCATGCTCGGCCGCATCGGGCGCGCACGGGCACGCGTCGCCTGAGCTCTTGCGCGAGGGGAAGAGGGTCCCTGGGGTAGCTTTGCACTGAATGGTTGTCGGGGGAGTGTTTGGACATAACTAGGGAGGTTGGGACCGACCGGAGCGTCGTCCCCTTGCTGGTGGCTCTGTGCAGCGCAGCCAGAGCGCAGTTTTGGCATGCCACGACATGCTGGCTCGCTCTGGGGCACTTGGGACGTGTCCTTCATGTCCTGAGTGTTCCTGGGAGTGTGCCTAGCCGTTGTGGCTTAGTGGGAGCTCGAGCTGGTCAAGGGAGCAAGGAACACTAGTGTTTCCAGTACTGCCCTGCGGCTTAAATTGGAGTTCTTGTCACTTGTGCTTGGAGTTGGGAAGGGGCTGATTGACTGGGTGCTCAGGGTGTTCTGGTGCTCTATCCCACCAAGTTTGGGGCCTTGAAATTGGGTAAAACAGTGGCTAGGAGGGTTTTTACCTTCCTGTCAGTAGGTGTTCGACAGTGACTTGGGGTGCTTCCACCCCACCACTGGAAATGAAACTTAACAGGTTTGGTCTTGGGGTAAAAACATGGGGTTCCACCAAATCTGAGCTCCATTGAACAAGTTTGGCTTTGTAAACTTGAAAATGTCTCAAAATGACCAGTACTGTCCTTTACAAAGGAAGTGTGGCCAAACGGAGTCTCACAAATCCCATCTTTGGTGTGGAGTCCTTATTTGGGGTGTCAAACACCTGTGCAAAGTTTCAGCTCCATTGGAGAAACTTTGCAATGTAGAGTTGTTCCAACTCTACTCTGGTCAGAGAGGGTTTTGGGCTCATTAGGTGCACTTCCCCACCTTGGATCAAGGTGAGATTTTAGGTGAGCACCTAATATGGCTTGGGAGGGCTCCTGAAATTTTATGGGAGTTTATTGAGATAATTTCCTTTGGAAACATCTCAAAAAGCTAAAACAGACAGAAATGGTTTTCAGGGTTTTACTCAAATAATATTAATATAAAATAGGATTTAAAATCTTATATGTGGAAAAATACATGTCCTTCTGAGCTTCCATGAATTTACTTAGAATTTTCTAAGGCAGGAAAGCAATTTTCCTTGTGGGAATATCATTACTGGCCTTAGAAAGAGACATAGTTATAAAATAGGAAAATAATATTTGAAATCACCAATTAGTGTTTTTAATGAATGAAAATAATATTTGGATCAGACCACCAACTTTGGTTGGAAGTGCCACTTGGCTTCATGAGCTAGTAGTGCATCCCAACGTGATGAAGGTGATCTTGATATAAAGGAAAAAGGGTTTTTGAAGAGAGCAAAATAATAAGTTTTTCATAGGTTTGAGTCATCAAACAAACAAGCATACACTCAAACAAGGGTTCACATTGCACTCACAACATTATTTGAAAAAGTTTTAACAAGCTCTGATTTTAGCAACATAAAATACTTGTGGTGAAAAAGAGGGTGTGACAGACCTATCCCTCTTACAAGAATCTCGTCCCCGAGATTCCTAAGCTAAGCGCTAAATAGCTTGGGAAATTCTGATCGGAGATAGTCTTCACGTTCCCATGTGGCTTCTGCTTCGGTATGGTTGCTCCACTGAACCTTGAAAAACTTGATGGTGCGGCTTCTGGTGCAACGTTCGGCTTCATCCAAAATGCGGATCGGTCTCTCGCGGTAGGTAAGATCTGGTTGAAGGTCAATAGATTGATGATCAATGTCCTTGTAAAGATCGGGACGGTTCGGCACTTGCAAACACTTCCGGAGTTGTGACACGTGGAACATGTTGTGCACACCCGAAAGCTCAGGAGGTAGCTCTAACTGATAAACTACTTCCCCGCGCCTTGCCGTGATCTTGAAGGGTCCAACGAACCTTGGAGCTAGCTTCCCCTTGACGTGGAAACGCTTGGTCCCCTTGAGAGGCATGACTCGCAAGTACACCTGGTCTCCGGGAACAAACTCCACGTTTCTGCGGCGAGGGTCCGCGTAACTCTTCTGCCTTGACTTAGTTGCCTCCAAGTTCTCTCGGACAAGTTGAACCTTGTCCCCTGCTTCCTGCAGTGCTTCTGGTCCAAAGACTAGTCCTTCACCGGTTTCGGACCAATTGAGCAGGGTGCGGCACTTCCGCCCATATAACACTTCGAATGGGGCCATTTGAAGACTGGATTGGTAGCTGTTGTTGTAAGAAAACTCAGCAAACGGCAGGCAGTCTTCCCACTTGGCACCATGGGCCAAAACACAAGCGCGGAGCATGTCCTCAAGTATTTGGTTTACCCTCTCGGTCTGTCCACCCGTTTGCGGGTGGAAAGCCGTACTGAAGGAGAGTTTGGTCCCGAGAGCTTCTTGAAACTTCTTCCAGAATCTTGAGGTGAATTGCGTGTCGCGGTCGAACACGATCTCTTTGGGAACTCCATGGAGACTCACCACTCGATGAATGTATAGACTGGCCAGCTGGCTGCCATCATAGGTGGTGTTGACGGGGATGAAATGGGCCACCTTGGTCAAATGATCGACTATGACCCAAATGGAGTTATGACCCTTATTCGACTGGGGCAACCCGGTGATGAAGTCCATGCCGACTTTATCCCACTTCCATTCCGGCACTTGAAGAGGTTGTAGCAATCCAGCAGGTCGCTGGTGTTCAGCCTTGACTCGCTGACATACATCGCATTTAGCGACATAGGAGCCGATTTCCCTCTTCATGCCATGCCACCAGAATCGTTCTCGGATGTCTTGGTACATCTTGGTACCACCTGGATGGATAGAGTACGGTGTGTCATGAGCCTCTTGCAGGATCAGGTCCTTAAGTTCGGCCTTGTTAGGTACGCATAAGCGCTTCCCGTACCACAGTACTCATTGCTCATCAATCGAGAATCCTGGGGCTTTGCCTTCTCGCACCTTCCTCTTGAGGCCTTCGATACTCTTGTGCCCCTTCTGGGCTTCCTTGATGTCGTCTGCCAGAGTAGGCTTGATTTCGACGTTGGCCAGGTACCCTGGTTCGACTATCTCAAGCCCGAAGTCCTCCATCTCTTCATACAAGACGGGTAACCTTTCCTTGAGCGTGACGTTCAAGGAGACTGCCTTCCGGCTCAAGGCATCAGCTACCACGTTCGCCTTGCGGGGATGGTACTGAATGCTGAGGTCGTAATCCTTGATTAACTCAAGCCATCTCCGCTGTCTCATATTCAGCTCCCTTTGAGTGAAGATATATTTCAGACTTTTATGGTCTGTATATATCTCACATCGCTTTCCCAGAAGGTAATGTTGCCACGTCTTCAAAGCATGCACTACAGCTGCTAGCTCGAGATCATGGGTGGCGTAGTTCTCCTCATGCGGTCGCAGTTGCCGTGACAAGTACGCCACGACCCTGCCATCTTGCATTAGGATTCCGCCGAGCCCGGTTCCAGAGGCATCACAATATATCATGAATTACTTGCTGATGTCTGGGGTAGCCAACACCGGGGCGGTAGTTAGCCTCTTCTTCAACTCCTGGAAGCTTGCTTCACACGCCGGTGTCCACTCGACTTCTGGCCCTTCCTCAAGAGCTGAGTCATAGGTCGGGGCGATGCTGGAAAATCCTTCGACAAACTTGCGGTAGTATCCCGTGAGCCCGAGGAAACTCCTAACATCCTTCATGTCCTTTGGTGATTCCCAGTTGGTCACTGTAGTAATCTTGGACCGATCTACGGCCAAACCGCGTGCCGTCAGGGTATGACCCAGAAATCCAACTTCGTTCAGCCAGAACTGACACTTGCTGAATTTGGCATAAAGTTGGTGCTCTCAAAGCTTTCCCAGAACTAGCCTCGGATGTTGCTCATGCTCCTCTTCGGACTTGGAGAAGATTAATATGTCATCGATGAACACGACGACAAACTTGTCCAAATATTCCATGAAGACCTTGTTCATGAGGTACATGAAGTAGGCTGGGGCATTAGTCAAACCGAAGGGCATGACACTGCATTCATATAGACCGTACCGGGTCATGAATGCAGTCTTGGGTATATCTTTGGGTCGGATCTTCAACTGGTAGTATCCCGATCAAAGATCGATCTTGGAAAATACCCTGGCCCCGTTTAACTGGTCAAACAGGTCTTTGATCTTGGGGAGCGGGTACTTGTTCTTAATTGTGACTTCATTAAGAGAACGGTAGTCGACGCAGAGTCGAATGGTACCATCCTTCTTTGAAACAAATAGAACAGGTGATCCCCAAGGTGACGCACTCGGACGAATGAACCCTTTCATGAGTTGCTCATCCAGGTGTTTCTTCAGCTCTGCCAGCTCTTCGGAACCCATCCTGTAAGGATTTTTATATATAGGCCTTGATCCGGGCATGAGCTCAATGATGAACTCGATGTATCGGTCAGGAGGCATTCCGGGTAGCTCGTCAGGAAAGACGTCCAGGTATTCACAGACTATAGGCACTTGATCAAGCTCTATCTCGGATAGACTACTCACTCGAGATGCGTGAGCCGATACTGGCTCGGAGACAAACTTGACCTTGACCCCTTGGTTGCTTATCATGGTAATGGCCCTGTTGGCACAGTCCAAAAGACTCTGGTGCTTGGCCATCCAATCCATGCCAAGGATTACTTCTACACCTTGCGATTTAAGCACAATGAGGTCTGCCAAGAAACTCGTCCCATTGATAACAATGTTGACCCTTCTACACCCTAGGTTGGTTCTCAATACTGCTCCCGGGGTTTGAATTGCCATCTGCCCACGGAGTAAAGTGGGTTTTAAACCGCACTTCTCCGCAAATCCTTGAGTAACAAAAGAATGCAAGGCACCACAATCAAACAACACTGTTGCTGGAGTTGTGTTGACGAGGAACGTACCCAGAATGCAGTCCGGGTCTTCCTGTGCTTCTTCTGCAGTGATGTGATTGACTCGGCCCCTGCCATTGAACTGTTGGTTGCGGGGGGCCTGGTTCCTTCCTCGTGTACCTTGACCGGGGTTGGGTGCATTGGGACGCGGTGCATAGGGCTTCTTGTTGGGACACTCCCTGGAATAGTGCCCAGTCTGACCACGCCCAAAGCAGGTGACTTGCCCCGGAGGGTTGGTCTTGACTCCACCGTTGTTCGGCGGGTTGACTGCTGGCTTGGCTTGCTGCTGAGGCTGATAATTCTGGGGGAACACTGGATACTTGTACTGCTGCTGCTGAAAGTTGGGTCTTGCAGGTGCTGACTGCCATGGTCTTGGTCTTGCGTTATCGGGTTCTCCACTGCCTATCAGTTTGCGCTTGCGGGTGTCGTCCATCGCACGACGCTTGTCTTCCAGCATAAGCGCCTTGTTAACCAGCTCGCTGAAAGTCTGGCAGTCGCAAACCACCAGCTGGTATTGCAGGGACTGCTGTAACCCTTCCATGAAGCGTTCCACTTTAGCGGCCTCAGTGTTAACATCTTCATGCGCGTACCTCGACAAGAGGTTAAACTTCTGCAGGTACTCCTTAACAGTTCCACTGCCCTGCCTCAAGGCTCGGAATTCCCGCTTCTTAATGGTCATCAGTCCAGGTGGAATGTGAGCCGAGCGAAATCCTTCCTTGAACATCTCCCAAGTGATGACTTGCCCTGCCCGCATGATCTGGAATCCATCCCACCATGCCCTGGCGGTGCCTCCAAGACAGTGAGAAGCATAAAGGACTTTCTCATGATCATCGGTGCACTTGACCAGCGCAAGGAGGTATTCAATGGTGCGAATCCAGTCATCGGCGTCTAGGGGTTCAGTTAACTCCGTGAATATGGGAGGCGTAGTCCGCATGAACTCAGAAAGAGTAGAGCGACCACCGCCATTCCCATTCCGCGGCGGGTTGTCGACCAGAACTTGAGTCAGCTGCTGGATAGCGGCATTGCTGGCTTGGCGCTCCTCCCGAAGAGCTTGAAGGAACTGAGCCATCGTCAAGTTCTCAGGAGGAGGTGGTGGCGGAAGGTCTCTAGGCTGCTCGTGGTGACCTCCAGCGTGAGCTTCTCCTTCGGTTCCCTGCGGCATCCCTGAGGAGCCGGCGCCGGGGTTGCCGAAGGTGCTGTTGCGGGTTGCGTTCACCATCCTGTCATAGAAATAGACAGGTCAAAATGCCACCTTGCTCGGAAACACAAGGATTCGTTCCTAGTAAGAGGGGGTCCAATACGTGCATGTGCCAAGTTTTCAAAACCAAGTTTTTGACAAACTGGAAATTGCATTCATAACAACTAGGTGATGTAGTCACTTACAGGCTGCCTATGGCAATAGGTGACTTACATCAAGCACACATACGCAAATTAGAAACGGATACATGGATACCCTATGCTCGGGTACTCCTAATTGTCTACGCTAAAACCTACGCGGCGGACTGCTCGGTCTCAAAGGCGGACTCAACAGGATCCTCATCTTCATCAACATCTTCTTCCTTTATAGAAGTGGAAGAAAGGATCCGCACATCACGGCGTCTCTTGGGTGAGGCGGCGAAGATCTCAGTGTACTCTTCTGCTGTCAGACGGCGACTCCGAAGAGGGACTGCCTGGATGGGTAACACACCAACCCTAGTGGCAATAGCTGCCCTCCCTTCAGGTGCGCCTGCCTTCTTTACTTTGTGGTTCTGCATCTTCTCAGTGTGGAGCAGGCCCTTGACTAGGTGCAGTTCTTGGCGAAGCTTGACTGATTCCTTCACCAGGAAGTGTGTCAGGGTGTCCGACGAGAGGCTGAAGTAGGTCTGAAACCTTAATGGCATTCCATCCTCCGCGGCTGGGGTGAGTGTCCAACTCCCATCCACTCCTTCCTGAACGAAAGGTAGGTGACAAGTGACAGGCTCATTAGCCATCTCAGGGAGGATGCTGCGGAGTTGCACGAGCGCCTCTCGTGCAGCCGTCTCCACTGCCAACATCAGCTCTCCCATCTGTGGTCCTTCGAAGAACCAACTTGACGGAGAGTCATTAGCCTTCACTATCACGTCCACTTGATATTCCTTGGTGTCAGCGTTGACCCAGTGCTCGTGGTAGAGGAAGATGGGCGTGCGTCGTACGTGGCACTTCTCGAGACAATCCACCAGAAGTAGTGGAAAGCCGGTCTCCAGAAGCGTCTCAGGTACGGCAGCCATCTACAAGGCATAGGAGAGAAGTCAGAAGGTTGTATGTGCAAAAGTCTTGTGCAAGGCTGGCGTTCTAACGTTCTCGGCTAACGTCCATGCTATCTAAGGCTTCCTGTAGTCAGGATGGCTCTGATACCAGTTCTGTGGGGACCCCGACTAGCAAGTCGAGTTCGCTGTGCCCAGTGACCCCAAGGATCAATGTTCACTGAACACAGATACTGAATAATAGAGTCTTAAATCCAAGTACCGAAATTATTACATCAAACGACCGGAAGGTCAGGTTCAAGAGCGAGGCCTAAGGCCAAATTAAATAGATAATCGAGTAGCGGAAACTCGTAAGAGCTAAGCGGTGCCCATGCCATCAAGCCTACACCGACAGGCATTCTGACTTGGAAGCGTCCTAGATCGCAGGTTCGTCTCCGACGGCGTACTCATCGCCAAACTCCGGTCCTTCCATGTCTGGTCAATAATATAACCAGTGGCAAGCCAATGAGTACTTTGAATGTACTCGCAAACAACCCATGATATGAATATATAGTAAGGAATAACAGTAACATGTATCTTTAGTGGAATGCACTGTGGGACATGATCAGGTATACGCAACCAGTTAAAGAATTACTTTTTAAGAACATGTTACAGATACCAACATATCTCACAAGGGTTGAACACACCGGGTTCACCCTATATGCCAAGTCATCGGACTTGTCATAGCCTCAAGGTTTTAATGAGTGCTAAACCATCCGGGTTTACCCTATATGCCAAGTCACCGAACTTGATCATATTATTGTGATTATCATAACAACACCTTTTTAACACCACACACACACACACACACACTTTGTTTATGCGGAAACACTGGACGTAGTTTAAGCAGCACCACCCAATTGTCCTTGACCGTGGACACGGCTATTCGAATAGTTTACACTCTGCAGAGGTAGTACACTGGACCCACGAGAAACGGGAAACTTCCATGTCATCCACGACTCACAGTATATCACATATACCCGAGGTAAGTACCCGATCATCATCTTTCCCCTGACGATACTAGACAAAGAGGTCCACTTGATTGGTACCCAGCCCACATGTTGTACGTCTTACGAGCACCGACTCTGGACCATATCAACCATGCAGGGACCAACGGTGTGCCTGGAACTCATAATAATGGCATAGTCGTCCTACCTGGCACGACCCCATCACGAGAGTGACACCGATCACTCCCGCCACTAGTAATGTGGCTCTTTGCTAGTACCGACTAGAGTAATCAACAAAGCCCCATCCCATAAAGGGGTATCGTGGTCGTACTGGTAAGGTTGGGACGGTCGACACATCATAAATCTAATCCCATTTCCGAAACCATACTCACACAAAATGACCGGTGCATCACTTCACCAAAAGTGATCACCAACTCATCATCACCCTCGGGCATTAGTGGCACCCGACGGGGTTTTCATAAACTCTTTATTTAACTCATCATCACCCTCGGGCATTAGTGGCACCCAACGGGGTTTTCATAAACTCTTTATTTAACTCATCATCATGCTCATGATAATATGCTCTATATTTACTTGTCATCATGGAAATAACATGACCCTCACGGGGTAGGGTCAAGCTCAATGGAATGATCTTATAACTTTACTAATCAACATGACAGTAGCATGATCCTCATAGACAGTGGGGTCAGCTCATCATGTTTGGGCTCCGAGGAGCCATGTGAATATCATTACTCTCATGCAAGTGCTCCGGAGAAGCCTTCGGTACCATCACATCAATGATGAACCGGCACTGTGATCACATGCAACGGGAAAAGTACTTGCTATTCTAGCATGCATCATTTCATATGCTCAAGTCGTGGTCAAAGGGTTGCTTGCCTTGGTCAGCTAGGTATCCGGAGTCTTCGAGGTCTTCCGCTCCGGAGCCTCCGTCACTCGGTAACTCTACCGTCGAGAAAGGAATAAATAAATACTAGCTCTCACTAAAACAGATCACAAAGTGCCTTTAAAAATGTAGCAAGGCTTGAATAAATTCAGTTTATTATTTTGGAAAATGTTACCTAATACTACTCATTTTTAGAAAATTACTGGTGGAAGAATCATATTTTTCTACTAGCTAAATCTTTTTATAAAAATCATTTAAGTTACTGGATTAAACAAAAGGAAAAAGGGCCAAGGGAACAGATCCAGCCGGCCCAGCTAGCAGGCCTGGCCACCAGGCACGCACGGGCCAGGTTCAAACCTGACCCGCGGGCCCCTGGGGTCAGAGTCAGCGGCTGCGCGCGCTGGCTGCCCCAGGACACCGACAAGTGGGCTCCACCTGTCGGGTCCTTCTCCTACCTCCAGCCAGAGAGGTGGAGATGGAGGCCGACGAGGTTGCCGTTGTCCTCAGGCCAATCTAGGAACGGGAACAGGTCCCTCGTGCCTCCGCCTACCTGCTCGTGGTCGGGACGTCACCGGAGGTGGTCTGGGTCGCCGGCGACGAGGTGCCCGTGGCGGAAGGGTTTCGGGTTGGTGTTGAACTAGGGGCTAGGGGCACGGATTCGCTCGGGGAAGTTAGGGGAAATGTTCCTGGTGTCAAGGGGAGTGTAATGGGAGGTCGGGCAGCGCAGGAGCCGACGTGTAGCTCGAGATCGACCAGAGCTCCGAGGCGGAGGGGCCTCGGTCGATCTCGAGCACCGGGGCTCTGCGAGCTCGACTAGGTGGCTATGGAGTGTCTACTGGTCGTGCTGAAGCTTCTTGGAGGGTGCTGGGGTGCCGGGGGGGACCTATTTATAGGCCAACGACGGTGACCCGACTCGGGCGCGCCGGTGACTCACCGTGGCGTGCGTGCGAGCACAGTGAGGTGCTGGCCGCGAAACCACGGGTTCGGGACGTGGTTTAGGACCTCCTGGTGCAACGGCCGTAGAGGGAAAGCAAGTGGGGTCGAGCCGTAGCGACCGTGCATGCTCGGCCACATCGGGCGCGCACGGGCACGCGTCGCCTGGGCTCTTGCGTGAGGGGGAGAGGGTCCCTGGGGTAGCTTTGCACTGAATGGTTGTCGCGGGAGTGTTTGGACATAACTGGGGAGGTTGGGACTGACCGGAGCGTTGTCCCCTTGCCGGTGGCTCTCTGCAGCGCGCCCAGAGCGCAGTTTTGGCATGCCACGACATGCTGGCTCGCTCTGGGGCACTTGGGACGTGTCCTTCATGTCCTGAGTGTTGTTGGGAGTGTGCCTAGCCGTTGTGGCTTAGTGGGAGCTCGAGCTGGTCAAGGGAGCAAGGAACACTAGTGTTGCCAGTACTGCCCTGCGGCTTAAATTGGAGTTCTTGTCACTTGTGCTTGGAGTTGGGGAGGGGCTGATTGACTGGGTGCTCAGGGTGTTCTGGTGCTCTATCCCACCAAGTTTGGGGCCTTGAAATTGGGTAAAACAGTGGCTAGGAGGGTTTTTACCTTCCTGTCAGTAGGTGTTCGACAGTGACTTGGGGTGCTTCCACCCCACCACTGGAAATGAAACTTAACAGGTTTGGTCTTGGGGTAAAAACATGGGGTTCCACCAAATCTGAGCTCCATTGAACAAGTTTGGCTTTGTAAACTTGAAAATGTCTCAAAATGACAAGTAATGTCTTTTACAAAGGAAGTGTGGCCAAACAGAGTCTCACAAATCCCATCTCTAGTGTGGAGTCCTTATTTGGGGTGTCAAACACCTGTGCAAAGTTTCAGCTCCATTGGATAAACTTTGCAATGTAGAGTTGTTCCAACTCTACTCTGGTCAAAGAGGGTTTTGGGCTCATTAGGTGCACTTCCCCACCTTGGATCAAGGTGAGATTTTAGGTGAGCACCTAATATGGCTTGGGAGGGCTCCTGAAATTTTATGGGATTTTATTGAGATAATTTCCTTTGGAAACATCTCAAAAAGCTAAAACAGACAGAAATGGTTTTCAGGGTTTTACTCAAATAATATTAATATAAAATAGGATTTAAAATCTTATATATGAAAAAATACATGTCCTTCTGAGCTTCCATGAATTTACTCAGAATTTTCTAAGGCAGGAAAGCAATTTTCCTTGTGGGAATATCATTACTGGCCTTAGAAACAGACATAGTTATAAAATAGGAAAATAATATTTGAAATCACCAATTAGTGTTTTTAATGAATGAAAATAATATTTGGATCAGACCACCAACTTTGGTTGGAAGTGCCACTTGGCTTCATGAGCTAGTAGTGCATCCCAACATGATGAAGGTGTTCTTGATATAAAGGAAAAAGGGTTTTTCAAGAGAGCAAAATAATAAGTTTTTCATAGGTTTGAGTCATCAAACAAACAAGCATACACTCAAACTAGGGTTCACATTGCACTCACAACATTATTTGAAAAAGTTTTAACAAGCTCTGATTTTTGCAACATAAAATACTTGTGGTGAAAAACAGGGTGTGACAGATTGACAACCCCTTTATAGCGTTGGGTGCAAGTTTGTTTGTTTTTGCGTACGTACATTGGTGCCTCATCTTGATACTCCTACTGGATTGATACCTTGGTTCTCAAACTGAGGGAAATACTTATTGCTACTGTGCTGCATCACCCTTTCCTCTTCAAGGGAAAAACCAACGCAAGCTCAAGAGGTAGCAAGAAGAATTTCTGGCGTCGTTGCCGGGGAGTATTCAAAGTGAAGCTTATCCAAGTAATTATCGCAAACTCATCTCGTGCATTTACATTATTTGCCTTTTGCCTCTCGTTTTCCTCTCCCCCACTTCTGAAAAACATAATTTACAAAAATATTTGCCTTTTTCGTTTTCCTTTCGTTTGCTTGTGTGCTATGTGCCTTCAATATGCTTGCATCTTTGCTTGCTAAAAATCTATTGATATGGATCCTCATCCACTTGCTAATCTTTTCGAGAGATCCAATTATGTTGAACCAATTGCTAGTGAGTTTTGTGCACTAGATTATCTTAATGAAGTTTTGCTTGAGATGCGTGAATCTGAAAATTGTGATGAAGAAATTTATGAAGTGATTCACGAGGGCTCCTTGAATGAAAAGCATGATTGCAATGGTTTCACTATAAATTCTATTAATGACAATCATGCTAAAAATATGCAAAACCCTAAGCTTGGTGATGCTAGTTTTGCTATGTCCACTACTTGTTGCAATGATCATGATTGGGATGATGATTTTTCTTACGATATTGGAAATTTGTTTAAGCCTCATGATGATTATGATATTGGTAATAATGTTTGCAATAAGATTGAAAGTGGGTTTGGAGAAGTCATGACTTTAGTTGATGATAATCCCACTATTTTTTAAGAGCGTCAACTTTGCATGCATGTGGATCATGAAAAAAGAATATCCTATGTGATAGCTATATTGTTGAATTTGATTATCATCCCACATGCAATTGTTATGAGAGAGGAAAATATTGTGGCAGAAACTTTCATGTTACTAAATTACCTCTCGTTTTGTTGAGATTGATATTGTCTCTTTCTTCTTCCTTGCATATGGTAGTTATTGCTTGTCTTGATAATTTGTTTTCCTATAAAATGCCTATGCATAGGAAGTATGTTAGACTTAGATATGTTTGTCACATGTTTCATGATGCTCTCTTCGTGTCCGATTGTTATCTTTTATGTGAGCATCATTGAATTATCAATGGCTAGCTAAGGGCGTTAAACAATGGCGCTTGTTGGGAGGCAACCCAATGAATTTATCTTTGTTTTTTGCTTTCTGTTTTGTTGTGTCCACACCATCATAATTCTGTTATGATTGTGTTTTTTGTTTCTTTCAGTGTTTGTGCCAAGTAGAACCTTTATGACTAGTTTTGGTGATGGTTGTTTGATCGTGCTGAAAAAGACAGAAACTTTGCGCTCACAAAATTATTTTTAATTCCTATCCAGAAAGAGATTTTGAGTTGATTCTTTTTTGCTTCTGGTTGATATGAAAATTTCCCTAATTGTCATAATTTTTCAGAATTGTTGGGATACCAGAGGTATACGAAGTATACAGATTGCTACAGACTAGTCTGTTTTTGATCGATTTTGTTTTAGTTGTGTTGATTGCTTATTTTGATGAAACTATGGATAGTATCGGGGGGAACTAGCCATGGAAAAGTGAGAATACAATAATATAACATCAATCTATATATAAATCAAGTTTGCTACAGTACCTAAAGAGTTGGTGGGTTGTTTTCTTATGCTAATGATATCACGAGTTTCTGTTTAAGTTTTGTGTTGTGAAGTTTTCAAGTTTTGGGTGATGTTCTCATGGACAATGGGATAAAGAGTGGAAAGAGCTTAAGCTTGGGGATGCCCAAGGCATCCCAAGCCAAATTCAAGGACACCAAAAAGCCTAAGCTTGGGGATGCCCCGGGAAGGCATCCCCTCTTTCGTCTTCAATCCATCGGTAACGTTACTTGGAGCTACATTTTTATTCACCACATGATATGTGTTTTGCTTGGAGCATCGTGTATTATAGGAGTCTTTTCTTTTTGTTTTATCACAATCATCCTTGATGCACACCTTTTTGAGAGGGACATGCACTCATCATGAATTTGCTAGAATACTCATTGAGCTTCACTTATATCTTTTGAGTTAGGCAATTTAGCTCGCATGTGCTTCACTTATATCTTTTGAGCTAGATAACTTTGCTCTAGTGCTTCACTTAGTTCTTTTTAGAGGACGGCGGTGCCATATTTTGTAGAAATAAGAACTCTCGATCTTCACTTATATCTTTTTGAGAGTGCTCTCTCTAAGTAACTTGGTAATTGGCGTGTGCTATGAAAGTAGTCCTAAAGATGATAGGCATCCAAAGAGGATATAATAAAAACTTCCATATTGAAGTGCATTGATTAGTAAAGAGAAGTTTGATTCCTCTCAATTAGTTTTGAGATATGGATATGGTAATGTTAGAGTTATGTTAGTAGGGTGTTGTGAATCTAGAAATACTTGTGTTGAAGTTAGTGATTCCTGTAGCATGCACGGATGGTGAACCGCTATGTTAGGAAGTCGGAGCATAATTGATTTATTGGTTGACATCCTTTGTGTGGCGGTCGGGATCGCGCGATGGTTAAACACCTACCAACCCTTCCCCTAGGAGTATGCGTTTAGCACTTTTTTCGATTACTAATAAAACCTTCGCAATAAGTATATGAGTTCTTCATGACTAATGTGAGTCCATGGTATAGATGCACTTTCACCTTCCACCATTGCTAGCCTATGTAGTGCCGCGCAACTTTCTCCGGTGCACAAACCCACCATATACCTTCCTCAAAACAGCCACCATACCTACCTATTATGGCATTTTCATAGCCATTCCGAGATATATTGCCATGCAACTCCCACCGTTCCGTCTCATGACTTGTGTCGTCACTTTCATATTGTCATTGCATGATCGTAAGATAGCTAGCGAGATGTTTCAATGTCATACGTTAAGCTAGATCGTTGCACATCCCGGTACACTACCAGAAGCATTTCCTATAGAGTCATCATTGTTCTAAGTATTGAGTTGTGAGTAAATAAAAGTGTGATGATCATCATTATTACAGCATTGTCCCATGTGAGGAAATAAAAAAAGGAGGCCAAAGATGTCCACCAAAAAAATGACAAAAAGAGAGGCCAAAGAGCCCAAACAAAAAAATGAGAGGAAAAGAGAGAAGGGACAATGCTACTATCTTTTTCCACACTTGTGCTTCAAAATAGCACCATGTTCTTCATGATAGAGAGTCTCTCGTTTCGTCACCTCCATATACTAGTGGGAATTTTCATTATATAACTTGGCTTGTATATTACAATGGTGGGCTTCCTCAAAATTTCCCTAGGTCTTCGTGAGCAAGCAAGTTGGGTGCACACCCACTAGTTTTCGTTTTGAGATTTCACACACTTATAGCTCTTGTGCATCCATTGCATGGTAATCCCTACTCATTCACATTGATATCTATTGATGGGCACCTCCATAGCTCGTTGATATGCCAAGTCAATTTGACCATCTCCTCCTTTTTGCCTCACAACCTCCACCACACTCTATTCCACCTATAGTGCTATATCCATGGCTCACGCTCATGTATTGCGTGAGAGTTGAAAATGTTTGAGAAAGTAAGAGTTCGAAAACAATTACTTGGCCAATACCGGGGTTGTGCATGATTTAAATTCGTTGTGTGGGGATTATGGAGCATAGCCACACTATATAATTTTGTAGGGATAACTTTCTTTGGCCTTGTTATTTCAAAAGTTCATGATCACTTTGCTAGTATGCTTGAAGTATTATTGTTTCCATGTCAATAGGAAACTATTGTTTTGAATCTTACGGATCTGAACATCCATGGCACAAGAAAGAAGTTACAAAGGATAAATATGTAAGGTAGCATTCCACATAAAAAATTCGGTCTTTATCCCTTCGCTACTCGAGGACGAGTAGGAGTTAAGCTTGGGGATGCTTGATATGTCTCCAACGTAACTAGAATTTTTGATGGTTCCATGCTATTATCATGTCAACTTTAGATGTTTTGTATGCATGAATATGCTATTTTATATCTTTTTGGGACTAACCTATTAACTCAGTGCCAAGTGCCAGTTTCTGTTTTTTCCGTGTTTTTGACCTTTTTCAGAGAAGAATATTAAACGGAGTCCAAACGGAACAGGATACGCGGGAGGATTTTTTCATAACACAAGATACGCAGGGAACTTGAGAACCAAGGCAAAGGACCTCAGGGGAGGTCACAAGCCCCCTAGCCGCGGCCTGGGGGGCCACGCCTAGCAGGTTTGTGGGCCCCATGTGGCTCCTTTGCCCTACTTCTTCCGCCTATAAATTCTCTAAAAATCCAGAACCACCACAGAGAGCCACGAAAATATTTTTCCGCCGCCGCAAGCTTCCGTCTCCGCAAGATCCCATCTGGGGACCGTTCTGGGGGATTCAGACACAGAGGGCTTGTTCATCAACACCATTGCTTCTCCGATGATGCGTGAGTAGTTCATCACAGACCTTCGGGTTCATAGCTAGTAGGCTTTTTCTCTCTCTTGGATCTTCAATACAAAGTTATCCATGATCTTCATGGAGATCTATCCGATGTAACCTTCTTTTGCGGTGTGTTTGTCGAGATACGATGAATTGTGGATTTATGATGAGATTATCTATGAATATTATTTGAGTCTCCTCTGATCTCTTATATGCATGATTTCGTATCCTTGTAATTCTCTTCGAGTTGTTGGTTTCGTTTGGCCAACTTGATCTATAATTCTTGCAATGGGAGAAGTGCTTGGTTTTGGGTTCATACCGTGCAGTGTCCTCACCTAGTGAAAAAGGGGTAGCGAGGCACGCATTGTGTTGTTGCCATCAAGGGTAAAAAGATAGGGTCCATATCTCTTGCATGAATCTATCCCTCTACATCATGTCATCTTGCTTAAGGCGTTACTCTATTTGTTGTGAACTCAATACACTAGATGCATGCTGGATAGCGGTCGATGTGTGGAGTAATAGTAGTAGATGCAGAAAGTATCGGTTTACTTGTCTCCGATGTGATGCCTGTATGTATTATAATTGCCTTAGATATCATCATGACTTTGCGCGATTCTATCAATTGCTCGACAGTAATTTGTTCACCCACCGTAATACTTGCTATCATGAGAGAAGCCTCTAGTGAACACTATGGCCCCCGTGTCTACTTCGTATCCTATTTTCAGTTCCACAAGTTTACTTTGTTGCACTTTTCACCTTCAGATCTCACCTTGCAAATAATCTTGAAGGGATTGACAACCCCTTTATAGCATTGGGTGCAATTTTGTTTGTTTTTGCGCACGTACATTGGTGCGTCATCTTGATACTCCTACTGGATTGATACCTTGGTTCTCAAACTGAGGGAAATACTTACTGCTACTATGCTACATCACCCTTTCCTCTTCAAGGGAAAAACCAACGCAAGCTCAAGAGGTAGCAATGGTCTCTCTCAAACAACCCTCCAATCAAATACAAAAATTCTCTTGTGTCCCCAACACACCAAATACAATGGTAAATTGTATAGGTGCACTAGTTTGGCAAAGATATGGTGATACAAGTGTAGTAATAATAGTAGATATTGATTTTTGTAACAGGAACAATAAAAACAGAAAGGTAGCAAGTAACAAAAGTGAGCATAAATGGTATTGCAATGCTTGAAAATGAGGCCTAGGGTCCGTACTTTCGATAGTGCAATATCTCAACAATGCTAATATAATTGGATCACATAACAATCCCTCAACATGCAATGAAGAAACACTCCAAAGTTCCTATCTAGCGGAGAACATAAGAAGAAATTGTTTGCACGGTACGAAATCACCTTAAGTATTTCTTTCCCATCAATCTTTCAAAGTGTTCATACTAGAATAAGAAGTTATCCTTTCCAATCGATCTAATCAAGAGTTCGTACTAAAATAACACCATTGAATATATCAATCAACCCTAATGTCACCTAGATACTCCAATGTCACCTCAACTATCCGAGGGCTAATTATATGACATGCATCAAACTATTTCAGATTCTTCATATTGAATTCAACACAAAGATCTTCAAGGAGCACACCAAGATTTATATCGGAGAACATAGTATGAAAACATGCATCAATCCCTATGCATAGATTACCCCAATGTCATCCCGCTAATTCGCGAGTTGAGTGTCACAACATATATCAAGTGAATCACTTGAATGCTCCAATGTCACTACGGGTATCTGCATGCAAGACATACATCATGTGCTCTCAAACCTGAATATTCAATCGAACATAACGAGATCTTAAAGTGAAAGACCCAATTGATCACAACAATAGTATGGGACAAACACCATACGATCCAACTATATTAACAAGGCCCGTGATATATCAAGATCATGATATCTCAAGAACACAAGAGAGAGAGAGATTAAACACATAGCTAGTCATACAAACCCTCAGCCCCGAGGGTGGACTGTTGGGGAACGTCGCATGGGAAACAAAAAAATTCCTACGCTCACCAAGATCAATCTATGGAGACTAACATCTACGGGAGGGGGGAATGCATCTACATACAATTGTAGATCGCTAAGCGGAAGCATATATATAATGCGGTTGATGTAGCCGAATGTCTTCGCAATCCAAAACGCAATATGTCCCGTGATCCCATCATGATCCATCCTGATCTAGCGTTGAACGGACGACACCTCCACAGTCAGCACACGTATGGCTCGATGACGTCCTCGCCTTCTTGATCGAATAAGAGGGGTGAAGTAGTAGATGAGTTCCGGCAGGATGACGACGTGGTGTCGGTGGTGGTGCAACTATTTCCGCACGGCTTCGCCAAGCACAACGGAACCTCTGACGAAGGATGAACTAGAGGGGCGGGGTTGCCAGCACACGGCATGGGGCAATCTTGATGTGTCCCGGGTGCTAGCCCTGCCTACTTATTTATATGTTGAGCCCTCGGGTCGTTTCTTGGAGAAAGAGCCTCCTCAAAGTCGGTTTGGCACGCAAGGCAAGAGTCATCCTCGGACTCCAGGACCAGATGCCAGGGTCCTCGACGTCTGGCCCTAGACGCCAGTGTGCCTGGCGTCTAGCCCATGGCCTTTGCAAAACTCCTTTTGGACCTTCCTAAAGCCTCGTGGGCTTTACCCCTGGGCCCAAATAAAGTGTTCTTGTACCCCGAACATTCCGGGAAACATCTGAAACCCCTTTCGGTGAATTCCACAACCCTTTGGGAGACCAATCACTATTATCCCATATATCTATGTTTATCTCCGAACTATTCCGGAGCTCCTCGTCATGTCCGTGATCTCATCCAGAACTCCGAACAACCTTCGGTCACCAACATGCATAACTCATTAATACCAAATTGTCACCAAACCTTAAGTGTGCAACCCCACGGGTTCGAGAACTATGTAGACATGACTGAGACATTCTACGGTCAATAACGAATAGAGGGACCTGGATACCCATATTGGCTCCTACATATTCTATGAAGATCTTTATCGGTCGAACCATGATGTCAAGGATTCAATCAATCCGGTATGTTGTTTCCTTTGTCCATCAGTATGTTACTTGCTCGAGATTCGATCGTCGGTATCTCTATACCTAGTTCAATCTCGTTACCGGCAAGTCTCTTTACTCATTCTGTAATACAAGATCCCGTGACTACCTCCTTAGTCACATTGCTTGCAAGCTCATTGTGATGTTGTATTACCGAGTGGGCCCAGAGATACCTCTTTGTCATACGGAGTGACAAATCCAGTCTCGATTCATGCCAACCCAAAAGACACCTTCGAAGATACCTGTAAATCACCTTTATAGTTACCCAGTTACGTTGTGATGTTTTATACACACAAGGAATTCCTCTGGTGCCCGGGAGTTGCATGATCGCATGGTCATAGAAACACATACTTGACATGCAGAAAACAGTAGCAATAAACTGACACGATCACATGCTACGTTCAAAGTTTGGGTCTTGTCCATCACATCATTCTCCTAATGATATGCTCCTGTTATGAAATGACAACTCATGTCTATGATCAGGAAACCTTGACCATCTTTGATCAACGATCTAGTCCATTAGTGGCTCACTAGGGACAGTGTCTTGTTTATGTATCCACACATGCATTTGAGTTTCCAATCAATACAATTCTAGCATGTATAATAAATGATTATCATAAACAAGGAAATATAATAATAACTAACTAATTTATTATTTCCTCTAGGGAATATTTCCAACAGTCTCCCACTTGCACTAGAGTCAATAATCTGGTTCACATCACTACGTGATTCACACCCAATGAGTTCCGGGGTTTAATCATGTTTGCTTGTGAGAGAGGTTTTAGTTAACGGGTCTGAACCTTTCAGATCCATGTGTGATTTACAAATCTCTATGTAATCCTTTAGATGATGCTACGGTGCGTGATTTGGAACCATTCCAAATGACTGCTCCACTATACGAATCTAGTTTGCTACTCAAAGTCATCTGAATTGGTGTCAAAGCTTGCATCGATGTAACCCTTTCCGACAAACTCTTTTATCACCTCCATAACCGAGAAACATTTCCTTTGTCCATAAGTTACTAAGGATAATTTTGACCGCTATCCAGTGATCCATTCCTGGATCACTCTTGTACCCTTGATAGGCTCATGGCAAGGCACACACAGGTGCGATACACAACATGGCATACTATAGAGACTACGTCTAAGGCATAGGGGACGACCTCCTTCCTTTCCCTTTCTTATGTTGTGGTTGATATTTGAGCCTTACTCAAATTCACACCTTACAACACAGCCAATAACTCCTTCTTTGACCGATCTATTTTGACCTCCTTCAAAACATTGTCAAGGTAATGATGACCCAAAAGTGTAGGGGATCTATCGTAGTCCTTTCGATAAGTAAGAGTGTCAAACCAAACGAGGAGCAGAAGGAAATGACAAACGGTTTTTGAGTAAGGTATTCTCTACAAGCACTCAAATTATTGGTGACACATAGTTTTGTGATAAGGTAATTCGTAACGGGTAGCAAGTAACAAATGTAACAATGGTGCAGCAAGGTGGCCCAATCCTTTTTGTAGCAAAGGACAAGCATGGACAAACTATTATATTAATAAAAGCGCTCCCGAGGACACATGGGAATTTATGTCAAGCTAGTTTTCATCATGCTCATATGATTCGCGTTCATTACTTTGATAATTTGATATGTGGGTGGACCGGTGCTTGGGTGCAGCCCTTACTTTGACAAACATCCCACTTATGATTAACCTCTCTCGCAAGCATCCCCAACTACAAAAGAAGAATTAAGATAAATGTAACCATAGCATTAAACATATGGATCCAAAGCAGCCCCTTACGAAGCAACACATAAACTAGGGTTTAAGCTTCTGTCACTCTAGCAACCCATCATCTACTTATTACTTCCCAATGCCTTCCTCTAGGCCCAAATAATGGTGAAGTGTCATGTAGTCGACGTTCACATGACACCACTAGAAGAGAGACAACATATATCTTATCAAAATATCAAATACATACCAAATTCACATGATTACTTATAACAAGACTTATGCCATGTCCCGAGGAACAAACATAACTACTCACAAAGCATATTCACGTTCATAATCAGAGGAGTATTAATAATCATTAAGGATCTGAACATATAATCTTCCACCAAATAAACCAACTAGCATCAACTACAAGGAGTAATAAAAACTACTAGCAACCCACATGTACCAATCTGAGGTTTTGAGACAAAGATCGGATACAAGAGATGAACTAGGGTGTGGGGAGGAGATGGTGCTGATGAAGATGTTGATGGAGATTGACCCTCTCTAATTGAGAGGATCGTTGGTGATGACGATGACTTCGATTTCCCCCTCCGGGAGGGAAATTTCCCCGGCGGAATAGCTCCACCGAAGCTCTAGATTGGTTCTGTCGAAGTTCCGCCTCGAGATGGTGGCGCCTCGCCCCGAAAGGTATGATATGATTTTTTCCATGTCAAAACCCTTCATATAGCAGAAGATGGGCACCGGAGGCCAACCAAGGGGGCCACGAGCCTGCAGGCCGCGGCCAGGGGGGTAGGCCGCGCCCCTGGCCTGTGACCTCCTGGTGGGTCCCCTCTGGTATTTCTTTCGCCCATTATTTTTTATATGTTACAAAATAATTCTCCGTAACTTTTCAGGACTTTTGGAGCTGTGCATAATAGGTCTCTCAGATTTTTCTCCTTTTCCAGTCCAGAATTCCACCTACCGGCATTCTCCCTCTTCATGTAAATATTCTAAAATAATAGAGAAAAGTTGTAGGTATTGTACCATAATGTGTATTAACAGCCCATAATGCAATAAATATTGATATAAAAGCATTATGCAAAATGGACGTATCAACTCCCCCAAGCTTAGACCTCGCTTGTCCTCAAGCGAAAGCCGAGATCAATAAAATGCCCACATGTTTAGAGATAGAGGTGTCGACAAAATAAAATACAGACATGAAGGGATCATGATTATATTTAGAAGATCAATACATATTGACATAGAATATATTATACTAGAGTAACAATTCATTCACAAGGCAAAGTATGAATCAAGAACTCTATTGGGAACTAACAAACTATGACTTCAGTCACTGAAGCAATTCCAATTTATTGTAACATAGGAAAGAGTCAATATAAGAGCTTGTAAGGCAAATACACATACTCAATCATCTTATGGTCTTTCATAATTGCTAACAATGACGCGGTACCTATGAGGTCAAAGCTTCAATCAGACAGAGAGAAAGATAGGGGCTTATAGCTTTTTCTCCCAACTATTTACCTCAAGGGTAATGTCAACAGTAGGTAAGTACTAGAAAAGTAAAGGTAACAAATAGTCCCTTCGCAGAGGGAAGCATAGGTTGTCATGCGCTTTTATAGTTGGATGTGAAATCCCTTAATGCAAAACAACCTCACTTTTTATTGCCCCTTGTGATAAAGAACTTTATTATGCAGTATGTCACTTTTATTTCTTCTATATCACAAGTTCATATAAAGTTTATTTTCCTCGTACTAATGAACCACACATATTTAAAGAGCAATTTTTATTGCTTGCACCGATGAAAACTTACTCTAAGGATCTTACTCAATCCATAGGTAGGTATGGTGGACTCTCAAAGCAAAACTGGGTTAAAGGTTTTTGGATGCACAAGTAGTATCTCTACTTGGTGCAGGAGTTTCTGGCTAATATGAGGTGGAAGCAAGGGACACATGTTAAAGGATCTACATCCATAAAACTTCTATTCAGAAATAATCCAACATAACTCATTATGTTGTCTTCCTTGTCCAACATCAACCTTTTTGCATATGATATTTTAATGAGTGCTTACAATCACAAAAGATGTCTGAGATAATATACTTATATGTGAACCTCTCTTTCTTTATTACTTCCTCGTAATTGCAACAATGACCAATAGCTTTGTTTGTAAACTCACAACAAATTTCAATCGACATACTTTTTATATGCGAAGTCATCACTCCCCATAAGATGATTATGTATGCTCTTTTCCTTTTATTCTAAACTTCTTTCTATTTATTTTTCTCAAGATCATAGCAAGCAAGCAAAGCCCTTGACTCAAAACTACTCTTTATTATATAACTCTCGGACTTGCTTACATAGGGGGACAAAAATAAAACTCAAAACTAGATCACACTAAAACTTTATTCTACTAGATCAACATATAACTAAAAGGATCGAACTAAGAAAAACAAAAAGGTGTGATGATGATACGATACTGGGGCACCTCCCCCAAGCTTGGCACAAGCCAAGGGGAGTGCCCATACCCATGTATTCAGTTGTCTTTCTTCGGAGGTAGTGGTTTTATATTCTTGGCGTGATGCCCGACAAAATGCGATTCTCCTCCTCAAGCTTATTATTTCGCCCTGTGAGATCCATTATTTCCTTGCGAAGTTTTCCAGTGATGGTTAGAGCTCCCATAATCCATGGATGTTCCATTGCTGCGGGGGAAAAGGCAACATTGTTTTTCATCTTTTCGTAAGTAAGAGATTTAGCATTAGGACGGATAACTGAATTCGGGATTGCTGAGCTCTGAAGTTCTTCCAACATGGCTTTGATACGTCTCCAACGTATCTATAATTTTTGATGGTTTCATGCTATTATCTTGTAAAACTTTGGATGTTTTGCATGCCTTTTATATATTTTTTGGGACTAACTTATTAACTCAGTGCCAAGTTCGAGTTACTGTTTTTTCCATGTTTTTGACCCCTTTCAGAGGAGATTTTGAAACACAGTCCAAACGGAAGAAAATCCCATAAAAGATTTTTTCTGGAATGGAAGAAGATCGGGAAACTAGGGAGCCAAGGCAGGGGAGTCTCAGGGGCCCCAAAAGACCCCACCCAGCGGCCACGGGGTTGGCCGCGCCATCCAGGCTTGTGGCCCCCTGGACGCCCTTTGCCCTAGGTCTTTCGCCTATATATTCCCATAAATTCCAGAAAAAATCAGGAGATCATCGAAAGTACTTTTCTACCGCCGCAAGCTTCTGTCTCCGCAAGATCCCATCTGGGGCACGTTCTGGTACCCTGCCGGAGGAGGGATTTGGACACGGAGGGATTCTCCATCCACACCATGACCTCTCCAATGATGCGTGAGTAGTTCACCACAGACCTACGGGTCCATAGTTAGTAACTAGATGGCTTCTTCTCTCTCTTGGATCTTCAATACAAAGTTCTCCATGATCTTCATGGAGATCTATCCGATGTAATCTTCTTTTGCGGTGTGTTTGTCGAGATCTGATGAATTGTGGATTTATGATCAGATTATCTATGAATCTTATTTGAGTTTCTTCTGATCTCTCTTATGGATGATTTCATATCCTTGTAATTCTCTTCGAGTTATGGGTTTCGTCTGGCCAACTAGATCTATGATTCTTGCAATGGGAGAAGTGCTTGGGTTTGGGTTCATACCGTGCGGTGACCTCACCCAGTGACAGAAGGGGTAGCGAGGCACGCATCATGTTGTTGCCATCAAGGCTAAAAAGATGGGTTTTTCATCATTGGTTTGAGATTATCCCTCTACATCATGTCATCTTGCTTAAAGCGTTACTCTGTTCGTCATGAACTCAATACACTAGATGCATGCTGGATAGCGGTCGCTGTGTGGAGTAATAGTAGTAAATGCAGAAAGTATCGGTCTACTTGTCTCGGACGTGATGCCTATATGTATGATCATTGCCTTAGATATCGTCATGACTTTGCGCGGTTCTATCAATTGCTCGACAGTAATTTGTTCACCCACCGTAGCACTTGCTATTTTGAGAGAAGCCTCTAGTGAACACTATGGCCCCTAGGGTCGACTCCACACCATATTTTCAGCCTTACACTTTTTACTTCGTTGCACTTTCCGCCTTCAGATCTCACTTTGCAAACAATCTTGAAGGGATTGACAACCCCTTCGAAGCGTTGGGTGCAAGCTTGTTTGAGTTTGCGCAGGTACTCTGGACTTGACGAGACCCTCCTTCTGGATCGATACCTTGGTTCTCAAACTGAGGGAAATACTTACTGCTCCCTGCATCACCCTTTCCTCTTCAAGGGAAAAACCAACGCAAGCCCAGCCTCTGTCAACCTGTCAATTTCTGGCGCTGTTGTCTGTGGGATAGCAGAAGAATTTCTGTCGCCGTTTCCAGGGAGGAAGATCAAGTCAAGAACTCATCCAAGTAGGTGTCGCAAGCTCATGTCTTGCATTTACTTTGTTTGCCACTTGCCTCTCGTTTTCCTCTCCCTCACTTCACCAATTTGCCTTTTTCGTTCGCCCTTTTTCTCGCCTGCTCTTTGTTTGCTTGTGTGCTTGTTTGCTTGCTGAAGTCACCATGAACGAGAACACCAAACTTTGTGACTTCTCGAATACTAACAATAATGACTTTCTAAGTACTCTGATTGCTCCCGCCACTAGTGCAGAGTCATACGAAATCAATGCCGCTTTGCTGAATCTTGTTACGAAAGAGCAATGCTCTGGCCTTCCTAGTGAAGATGTCGCATCCCATCTCAATACCTTCATTGAGCTTTGTGATATGCAAAAGAAAAAAGATGTGGATAATGACGTGATTAAATTGAAGCTTTTTTCCTTTCTCGTTGCGAGATCGCGCAAAAACTTGGTTTTCTGTTTTGCCCCAAAATAGTAACGATTCTTGGGATAAGTGCAAGGATGCTTATATATCCAAGTATTTTCCGCCGGCTAAGATCATCTCTCTCCGTAATGATATCATGAATTTCAAGCAAGTTGATCATGAACATGTTGCACAAGCTTGGGAGAGAATGAAATTAATGATTAGAAATTGTCCCGCTCATGGCTTGAGCCTTTGGATGATTATTCAAATCTTTTACGCTGGCTTGAATTTCGCTTCTAGAAATATCTCGGACTCCGCCTGAGGTGGAACGTTCATGGAAATCACGTTAGGGGAAGCCACAAAGCTCTTAGACAACATCATGACAAACTACTCTCAATGGCACACTGAAAGGTCACCTACTAGTAAGAAGGTACACGCTATAGAAGAAATTAACTCGTCGAGTGCTCAGATGGATGAGTTAATGAATTTGGTTGCTAGTAGAAGTGCTCCTTTGGATCCTAATGATATGCCTTTGTCTTCTTTGATTGAGAGTAGCAACGCTAGCTTGGACGTTAATTTTGTTGGTAGGAATAACTTTGGCAACAACAATGCCTTTAGAGGAAACTATGTTCCTAGGCCTTTTCCTAGTAACTCCTCTAATAACTTTGGCAACTCCTACAACAATACTCATGGAAATTACAATAGATTACCCTCTCATCTAGAGAGTAATATCAAAGAGTTCATCAACTCTCAAAAGATTTTTAATGCGTCCATAGAAGAAAAACTACTCGGAATTGACGATTTGGCTAAGAGCGTGGATAGAATTTCTTGTGATGTTGATGCTTTGAAAGTTAGATGTGCTCCTCCCAAAATCAACATGGATGGAACTTTGAAAGCTATGCGTGTTTCCATGATTGAGAGCCAAGAAAGAACCGCCCAAATTCGTGCTAGACATGAATGGCTGAAAAAGGCGTGTTCTCGTGATGAGAATCACGAAGATCTTAAAGTGCTTGGTGTGACTCCCGTTGAATCTTTGTTTTCTTGTGTCAAATCTAATGATTATGGGGCTGGATATGAATCCACTTTGGTTGAAAAGTGCCCCAATGATTCGGAGTCCATCTATCTTGATGCTAAAAACATTAAAAGTGGAGTAGTAGACGTTAAAACTTTGAGCAGTAATGAAATTACTACCGGGGATTTCAAGGAATTCAACTATGATAGTTGCTCCTTGATTGAATGCGTTTCTTTGATGCAATCCATGTTGAACTCTCCACACGTTTATAGCCAAAACAAAGCCTTTACCGATCATATCATCGAAGCTATGATAAAATCTCTTGAAGAGAAACTTGAATTGGAAGTCTCTATCCCTAGAAAGCTTCATGATGAGTGGGAACCTACCATCAAAATCAAAATAAAAAACTATGAATGCAATGCTTTGTGTGATTTGGGTGCTAGTGTTTCTGTGATTCCAAAGTCTTTATTTGATGTTTTGGGTTTGAATGAGATTGAAGAGTGTTCTCTTAATTTGCATCTTGTTGATTCTACTGTCAAGAAACCCATGGGAAGGATTAATGATCTTCTTATTATTGCAAATAGGAACTATGTACCCGTGGATTTCATTGTGCTTGACATTGATTGCAATCATACATGCCCTATTATTCTTGGTAGACCTTTCCTAAGGACTATCGGTGCTATCATTGATATGAAGGAAGGAAATATTAGATTCCAATTTCCTTTAAGGCTTATGAGATGATTTTTCATTTTTATTCAGAAAGAGGTTTTGAGTTGATTCTTTTTTCTGCTGATTGATATGCTTTTTGACCAGGCCATCGTAAGTTTTCATATTTTTTGAGGTACCATAAGTATACGAAGTATACAGATTTCTACAGACTGGTCTGTTTTTGACAGATTCTGTTTTTGTTGAGTTGGTTGCTTGTTTTGATGAAACTATGGTTAGTATCGGGGGGTACTAGCCATGAAAAAGTGAGAATACATTAGACCATCATCAATATAGACGAAATTCAAGTTTTCTACAGTACCAAAAGAAGTGGTAGTTTGTTTCCTTGTACTAATGTTATCACAAGTTTCTGTTTAAGTTTTGTGTTGTGAAGTTTTCAAGTTTTGGGTGATGTTCTCATGGAAAAAGAGATAAGGAGTGGAAAGAGATCAAGCTTGGGGATGACCAAGGCATCCCAAGCCAAATTCAAGGACACCAAAAAGCTTAAGCTTGGGGATGCTCCGGGAAGGCATCCCCTCTTTCGTCTTCAATCCATCGGTAACATTACTTGGAGCTATATTTTTATTCACCACATGATATGTGTTTTGCTTGGAGCGTATTGTATCATAGGAGTCTTTTCTTTTTGGTTGGTCACAATCATCCTTGCTGCACACCTTTTTGAGAGAGAGAGACATGCACTCATCGTGATTTTGCTAGAATGCTCGTAGTGCTTCACTTATATCTTTTGAGCTAGATACTTTTGCTCTTATGCTTCACTTATATCTATTAAGCTAGATACTTTTGCTCTTGTGCTTCACTTATATCTTTAGAGCATGGCGGTGCGTGATTTGGTAGTTGTCTTGTGCTATGAAAGTAGTCCCGAATGTGCTAGGTACCCAAAGAGGATGCAAAAACCTCCATCTTCATGTGCATTGAGTAGAAAGAGAAGTTTCGATTCCTCTCAATTAGTTTTGAGAAGTGGATTTGGTAATATTGAGAGTTATGTTAGTAGGGTGTTGTGAATCTAGGGATACTTGTGTTGGAGTTAGTGATTCCCGTAGCATGCACGTATCGTGAACCGCTATGTTAGGAAGTCAGAGCATAATTGATCTACTGATTATCATCCTTTGGGTTGAGGTCGGGATCGCGCGATGGTTTACACCTACCAACCCTTCCCCTCGGAGTATGCGTTTAGCACTTTGTTTCGATTACTAACAAAAACTTTCGCAATAAGTATGTGAGTTCTTCATGACTAATGTGAGCCCATGGTATAGATGCACTTTCACCTTCCACCATTGCTAGCCTCTCAAGTGCCGCGCAATTCTCGCCGGTGCATAAACCCACCAAATTCCTTCCTCAAAACAGCCACCATATCTACCTACTATGACATTTTCATAGCCATTCCGAGATATACTGCCAGGAAACAACCACCGTTCTGTCTCATGACTTGTGTCGTCAGTCTCACATTGCCATTGCATGATCGTAAGATAGCTAGCGAGATGTTTCAACGTCATACGCCATGCTAGATCGTTGCACATCCCGGTACACTGCCGGAGGCATTTCCTATGGAGTCATCATCATTGTGATCTTTGAGCTGTGAGTAATTAAAAGTGTGATGATCATCATTATTTGAGCATTGTCCCATGTGAGGAAAAAAAAGATAGGCCAAAGAGCCCAAAAACAAAAAAAAGAGAAAAAAAAGAGGCCTAAGAGCCCAAATGAAAAAAAAGAAAAGAGAGAAAAAGAGAGAAGGGACAATGCTACTATCTTTTTCCACACTTGTGCTTCATGATAGCACCATGTTCTTCATGATTGAGAGCTTCTTGCTTTGTCACTACCATATGCTAGTGGGAATCTTCATTTTATAACTTTGCTTGTATATTCCAATGATGGGCTTCCTCAAAATTGCCCTAGGTCTTCGTGAGCAAGCAAGTTGGATGCACACCCACTAGTTTTCCTTTTGAGCTTTCACATACTTATAGCTCTAGTGAATACTTTGTATGGCAATCCCTACTCATTCACATTGATATCTATTAATGGGCATCTCCATAGCCTATTGATATGTCGAGTCAGTGTGACCATCTCCTCCTTTTTGTCTCACAACCACCACCACACTCTATTCCACCTATAGTGCTATATCCATGGCTCGCGCTCATGTATTGCGTGATAGTTATAAAAAGTTTGAGAAAGTAAGAGTGAGAAAAAAATTACTTGGCCAATTCTAGGGTTGTGCATGATTTACATTAGTTGTGTGAGGATGGTAGAGCATAGCCAGACTATACGATTTTGTAGGGATAACTTTCTTTGGCCTTGTTATTTTGAAAGTTCATGATTACCTTGCTAGTTTGCTTGAAGTATTACTGTTTTCATGTCAATAGCAAACTATTATTTTGAATCTTACAGGTCTGAACATTCATATCACGTGAAAGAAGTTGCAAAGGACAACTATGCTAGGTAGCATTCCACATCAAAAATTCATTCATTATCACTTCCCTACTCGAGGACGAGCAAGAGTTATGCCCTTCCTTAAAGGAAATTGAAATCTAATATTCCCTTCCTTCATATCGATGATAGCACCGATAGTCCTTAGAAAAGGTCTACCAAGAATAATGGGGCATGTAGGATTGCAATCAATGTCAAGCACAATGAAATCCACTGGTACATAGTTCCTATTTGCAATAATAAGAACATCATTGATCCTTCCCATGAGTTTCTTGACAGTAGAATCAGCAAGATGCAAATTAAGAGAACACTCTTCAATCTCATTAAAACCCAAAACATCACATAAAGACTTTGGAATTGCAGAAACACTAGCACCGAAATCACACAAAGCATTGCACTCATAGTTTTTGATTTTGATTTTGATGGTAGGTTCCCACTCATCATGAAGCTTTCTAGGGATAGATACTTCCAATTCAAGTTTCTCTTCAAGAGATTTTATCATAGCTTCGATGATATGATCGGTAAATGCTTTGTTTTGGCTATAAGCGCGTGGAGAGTTCAACATGGATTGCATCAAACAAATGCATGCAATCAAGGAGCAACTATCATAATTGAATTCCTTGAAATCCACGGTAGTAATTTCATTACTACTCAAAGTTTTAACGTCTTCTACTCCACTTTTAATGCTTTTAGCATCAAGATAGATGGACTCCGAATCATTGGAGCACTTTGCAACCAAAGTGGATTCATATCCAGCCCCATAATCATTAGATTTGACACAAGAAAACAAAGATTCAATGGGAGTCACACCAAGCACTTTAAGATCTTCGTGATTCTCATCACGAGAACATGCCTTTTTAAGCCATTCATGTCTAGCACGAATTTGGGTCGTTCTTTCTTGGCTCTCAATCATGGAAACACGCATAGCTTTCAAAGTTTCATCGATGTTGATTTTGGGAGGAGCACATCTAACTTTCAAAGCATCAACATCACAAGAAATCCTATCAACGCTCTTAGCCAAATCGTTAATTTTGAGTAGTTTTTCCTCTATGGACGCATTCAAAATCTTTTGAGAGTTGATGAACTCTTTGATATTACTCTCTAGATCAGAGGGTAATCTATTGTAATTTCCATGAGTACTGTTGTAGGAGTTGCCAAAATTATTACAGGAGTTACTAGGAAAAGGCCTAGGAACATAGTTTCCTCTAAAAGCATTGTTGTTGACAAAGTTATTCCTACCAACAAAATTAACGTCCAAGCTAGCGTTGCTACTCTCAATCAAAGAAGACAAAGGCATATCATTAGGATCCAAAGGAGCACTTCTACTAGCAACCAAATTCATTAACTCATCCATCTTAGCACTCAATGAGTTAATTTCTTCTATAGCGTGTACCTTCCTACTAGTAGGTGACCTTTCAGTGTGCCATTGAGAGTAGTTTGTCATGATGTTGTCTAAGAGCTTTGTGGCTTCTCCTAACGTGATTTCCATGAACGTTCCACCTGAGGCGGAGTCCAAGATAATTCGAGAAGCGAAATTCAAGCCAGCGTAAAAGATTTGAATAATCATCCAAAGGCTCAATCCATGAGCGGGACAATTTCTAATCATTAATTTCATTCTCGCCCAAGCTTGTGCAACATGCTCATGATCATGTTGCTTGAAATTCACGATCACATTACGAAGAGAGATGATCTTAGCCAGCGGAAAATACTTGGATATATAAGCATCTTTGCACTTATCCCAAGAATCGATACTATTTTTGGGCAAAGAAGAAAACCAAGTTTTTGCACGACCTCGCAACGAGAAAGGAAAAAGCTTCAATTTAATCACGTCATTATCCACATCTTTTTTTCTTTTGCATATCGCAAAGCTCAATGAAGGTATTGAGATGGGATGCGACATCTTCACTAGGAAGGCCAGAGAATTGCTCTTTCATAACAAGATTCAGCAAAGCGGCATTGATTTCGTATGACTCCGCACTAGTGGCGGGAGCAATCGGAGTACTAATAAAATCATTATTATTAGTATTCAAGAAGTCACAAAGTTTGGTGTTTCCTTTCATGGTGACTTCAGCAAGCAAGCAAGCACACAAGCAAATAAAAAGCAAGCAAGAAAAGGGCGAACGAAAAGGCGAACGAAAAAGGCTAATTGGTGAAGTGGGGGAGAGGAAAACGAGAGGCAACTCGCAAACAAAGTAAATGCAAGAGATGAGTTTGCGACACTTACTTGGATGAGTTCTTGACTTGATCTTCCTCCCCGGCAACGGCGCCAGAAATTCTTCTGCTACGACAACAAAAGTTCTTCCTCGGCAACGGCGCCAGAAATCCTTCTGCTACTTCTCAAACAACAGCGCCAGAAATTTACACCTTGACGGAGATTGGGCTTGCATTGGTTTTTCCCTTAAAGAGGAAAGGGTGATGCAGCACAGGAGCAGTAAGTATTTCCCTCAGTTTGAGAACCAAGGTATCGATCCAGAAGGAGGGTCTCATCAAGTCCAGAGTACCTGCGCAAACACAAACAAGCTTGCACCCAACGCTTCAAAGGGGTTGTCAATCCCTTCAAGATTGTTTGCAAAGTGAGATCTGAAGGCGGAAAGTGCAATGAAGTAAAAAGTGTAAGGCTGAAAATATGGTTTGGAGTAGACCCTGGGGGCCATAGTGTTCACTTGAGGCTTCTCTCAAAATAGCAAGTATTACTGTGGGTGAATAAATTACTGTCGAGCAATTGATAGAACCGCACAAAGTCATGATGATATCTAAGGCAATGATCATACATATAGGCATCACGTCCAAGACAAGTAGACCGATACTTTCTGCATCTACTACTATTACTCCACACATCGACCGCTATCCAGCATGCATCTAGTGTATTGAGTTCATGATGAACAGAGTAACGCTTTAAGCAAGATGACATGATGTAGAGGGATAATCTCAAACCAACGATGAAAACCCCATCTTTTTACCCTTGATGGCAACAACACGATATGTGACTCACTACCCCTTCTGTCACTGGGTGAGGTCACCGCACGGTATGAACCCCAAACCAAGCACTTCTCCCATTGCAAGAATCATAGATCTAGTTGGCCAGACAAAACCCACAACTCGAAGAGAATTACAAGGATATGAAATCATGCATAAGAGAGATCAGAAGAAACTGAAATAAGATTCATAAATAATCTGACCATAAATCCACAATTCATTGGATCTCGACAAACTCATCGCAAAAGAAGATTACATAGGATAGATCTCCATGAAGATCATGGAGAACTTTGTATTGAAGATCCAAGAGAGAGAAGAAGCCATCTAGTTACTAGCGATGGACCCGTAGGTCTATGGTGAACTACTCACGCATCATCGGAGAGGTCATGGTTTTGATGGAGAAGCCTTCCGTGTTCGAATCCTCCCTCTGGCGGGGCACCAGGACATGCTCCAGATGGGATCTTGCGGAGACAGAAGTTTGCGGTGGCGCAAATGTACTTTCGATGATCTCCTGATTTATTCTGGAATTTATGGGAATATATAGGCGAAAGACCTAGGGCAAAGGGCGCCCAGGGGGGCCACAAGCCTGGATGGCGCGGCCTCCCCCCTGGCCGCGGGGTGGGGGCTTGTGGGGCCCCTAAGGCTCCCCTGCCTTGGCTCCCAAGCTTCCTGATCTTCTTCCGGTCCAGAAAAAATCTTTTCGGGGATTTTCTTCCGTTTGGACTCTGTTTCAAAATCTCCTCTGAAAGGGGTCAAAAACATGGAAAAAACAGGAACTGGTACTTGGCACTGAGTTAATAAGTTAGTCCCAAAAAATATATAAAAGGTATGCAAAAAAAAGAGAAAAAAAAGAGGCCTAAGAGCCCAAATAAAAAAAGTTAGAAAAAGAGAGAAGGGACAATGCTACTTGATGGGGTCATAGTCCTAGGGTATGGTCATAGGCCTGTCATGTAGGTCCTACCCAAGGACTACCCCTCACAAAGGACAAGGCCCTTAGTCAGTCCCGACTGAATTAAGGAGTCCCCATCATCCAGTCGGTAACAGGTCCTCGACCATCTAGTCGGAGACTAGCATTCGGAGGATACCAAGCTAACCGACTGGCTACACTCGGTACATCGTAACCTCTCTCGTGGGAAACGGTCGTACGTTTCCGGGTGCATTTATTAGCATTTAGAGCATACGTTACCTGTAACGTACGCATTCAATCCCCACTACTCCACCCCTTACCGGAACCGTTGTGGAGGGCAGTGCACTCTATATAAGCCACCCTCCCCCACTGGTAGAGGGGTTAGCAACTCATTGTATTCCATATTTCCACTCGACAACAAGCTCGCTGAGCACTGAGACGTAGGGCTATTACCTCCACCGCAGAGGGGCCTGAACTCATACAACCTCGCCGTAGCTAAGGCTCTGCCCATCCTTCTCGTACCCTACACATCTACTGTCAGGCTTATACCCACGACAGTTGGTGCCCACCGTGGGGCAGGCGTCTAAGCGACTTCCCGCGAGTTTGCGACTACTTCCTTTCGTCATGTCGTCCGGTGGAGATTCGAGCATGGGTCACCAGATCTTCTTCGGCGCTCTCTCCTTCATCGTCGATGATTCGGCGTGGCTTCGGGATGCGCCCCTCGACGTCGAGGCGCTTCCCCGTCGTGGGGCTACGCACTTCTGTGCCGGCGCCCGCGGCATTCTTCTTCTCCAGCTGTCGGCTCCGGTGTCGACCTACACCGCCGTCACGTGCCGCGTCAAGCAGTCCCACCGTTCGCGGCTCCAGAGTTGGGTGCAACACGCCCAGGCGCGCCAGAACGCATCTTCACAAGTGGCGGTTCTAGAGTCAGTTGTGGTTGCCCCGCCGTCCCAGCGCTCGGGCTCGGTTCCGACTGAGTTTCCTTCTGAGTACGCGGGTCGCGGGCCTGCAGCAGAAGTACACATGGCCAATTCCCATGAAGATCCCGTCAAGCTGGCCGGAACGAGCACGAGATCGGCGAAGCGTCCGGTGCACGTCATCCACCTCGCCGTTCTGCCAGTCGGCACACTCGGCGGAGCAACGTGGAGCTGTTCCGCACACCCCTCCTTAACTTGGCTGCAGCTGCCAAGATAGCCGATTCCCTCCAGCCGACTAATTCAGAGGCTGGTAGAGGGATCGAGCAGATCCGAGCCCTATTGCACACGGCGCAGCAGCAGAATTCGGCGGTCTCCCAGTCGCACAACAGGATCTATAATAGTTCTGTTCATGCGAATATGCATCGGTCGGTTCACAGCCCAGGTTCCCATCAGCGGCACAGAGGAGGCAGCCGTTCCATAAATCACGAAGATCGCCGCCGTTCACGCACCCCTCCGCGGGGTGGGCCCTACGGGCCTCGACATCATGATGATCGACGTTTAGTCGGTGAAACTTACGACCCAAGGCCCGACACAAGAGGGCATATCGCCCAGCGGAGGGTCGACACGGGTCGGGCCCACCGCGATGGTCACGATATCGACCGTCCGAGTGGAAGCAGGGCCACCGTTTCTGGTCCCGAGTGTTTCAGTCGAGTCATCCGTTTGGCTGACATCCCTCCCAACTTCCGATTGGCGACGGGAATTAGCAAGTTCACAGGAGAGTCCAAGCCAGAAACGTGGCTGGATGACTACCGAGTGGCAGTCCAGATCGGAGGAGGGGACGACCATGTCGCCATGAAACACCTCCCTCTGATGCTCGACGGCTCGGCGCGAGCGTGGCTGAACCAGTTGGCCCCTTCAAGCATCTACAGCTGGGAAGATCTGGCCCGGGTGTTCATCAGGACCTTCGAAGGGACGTGCAAGTGCCCCGCTGGCCTCGTGGAGCTCCAGCACTGCGTCCAGAAGCAGAACGAGCCCCTGCGCGACTTCATCCAGCGTTGGAAAACTCTCTACCACACGGTGGAGAACGTCACCGAGCATCAAGCAGTCTGCACCTTCAAGGCAGGCGTGCGGTACAGGGATCTGTACCTGAAGTTCGGCCGAACAGGCGACATCTCCATGAGCAAGATGATGGAGATAGCAACACGCTATGCAAATGGCGAAGAAGAAGACCGCATCCGAAGCGGCAAACACAAAACAGTCGCTGATGGAGATGGGGGCAACACTAGGAAGCAGAAGCAGAAAGCTCCGACCGCTCCGCAAGCAGAAGCTGCAGCCGTAACCAATGCCAAGTTCAAGGGCAAAGGGAAGGCACAGTTCACCCCCAAGAAGAAGCAGTTCAATAACCCCATCCTGGACCAACCATGTCCGGTTCATACGAAGATGGATGAAGAGGGCAACCCCATATATGCGAAGCATACCACTCGACAGTGTCGCCTCCTAATTCAGGGGTTCAGCGAAGGGCAACCGAGTGAGAAGGACCATGAACAGGATGATGAGGATAAGGAGGATCCGTTCCCCCAAGTCCATGCAACCCTGATGATCTTTGCTGACGTCGAGAGCAAGAGCCGACTGAAGCTGGTGAACAGAGAGGTGAACATGGACACACCTACCAACCCCAAGTTCCTCAAATGGTCTCAGACTGCGATCACCTTTGACCAGTCGGATCATCCGACACATGTACCCACCCTGGGGAGACAGGCCCTGGTCGTCGACCTGGTGGTAGAAGGAGTCCGACTGCGCAAAGTCCTCATGGATGGCGGCAGCGGCTTGAACATCATGTACACCGACACCCTCAAGGGGATGGGCATCCCGATGTCCAAACTCAGCGAGAGCAGCATGCAGTTCCACGGAGTCGTCCCTGGACGGAAGGTCAAATCACTCGGCGAGATCGCGTTGGACGTCATTTTCGGCTCCGACAAGAACTTCCGCAAGGAAAAGCTGACGTTCGAAGTGGTTGACTTCTAGAGCGCTTATCACGCAATTCTGGGTCGCCCAGCATATGCGCACTTCATGGCCCGTCCATGTTACGTATACCTGAAGCTGAAGATGCCAGGCCCGAAGGGTGTGATCACCATCACAGGCAATCGGCAGCGGGCTGAAGAGTGTCTGCAGCAGGGATCAAGAATCGCCGACCAGCAGATGGCCGTCCTCGAGCTGGACGAGTACAAGAAAACAGTCGACCCCGTCGACCTGATGCGCACGAAGAAGCCAGCTTCAGAGTCTGCATTTCAGTCGGCGGGAGAGACGAAGAAGGTCAGCATCCACCCGACGGACGCCACTGCAGCCCCGACGAACATCTCCACCACCCTCGATCCTAAATAGGAAGCCGAGCTCACCCAATTCCTCCGTTAGAACTGGGACATCTTCGCATGGAAACCCTCCGACATGCCAGGTGTACCCAGGGAGTTGGCTGAGCACCGACTGCACGGCTCGGCCTGTCCGAGAGCGCCTGCGCCGGTCCACCGCGCACAAGAGGAAGGCAATCGGGGAAGAGGTGGCCAAGCTGCTGGCAGCCAACTTCATTCGCGAGGTTCACCACTCCGAGTGGCTCGCCAATGTTGTCATGGTTCCCAAGAAGGACAAGTCGCTCCGAATGTGCATCGACTTCAAGCATCTCAATAAGGTCTGCCCGAAAGACCATTTTCCGCTCCCCCGCATAGATCAAATTGTCGATTCGACTGCGGGTTGCGAGCGTCTGTCATTTCTTGATGCCTACTCGGGCTATCATCAGATCCGTCTGTATGGTCTCGATGAGTTAAAAACAGCCTTCATCACCCCATTCGGGTGCTTCTGCTACATCACTATGCTGTTCGGTCTGAAGAATGGAGGAGCTACCTTTATGCGCATGATCCAAAAATGTCTCCTCGACCAGATCGGTCGGAATGTGGAGGCGTATATGGATGATATCGTAGTCAAGTCACGCAAAGGTTCCGACCTGCTGACTGACTTGGCAGAAACATTCGCCAACCTTCGTAGGTACGATATCAAGCTCAACCCCGCCAAATGTTCATTCGGCGTTCCCAGCGGAAAATTACTCGGTTTCTTCGTTTCCGAACGAGGGATCGATGTCAACCCCGAAAAGATCGGGACCATCGTCCGAATGGAGAGGCCGGTCAGAAAACATGATGTTCAACGGCTCACGGGTTGACTAGCGGCTTTGAGCAGGTTCATCAGTCGACTCGGCGAAAAAGCACTTCCTCTGTACCGACTCATGAAGAAATCAGATACTTTCGAGTGGACAGATGAAGCCCAAGTCGCATTCGACGACCTCAAAGTCCTACTTTCCACCCAGCCGGTTCTTACCGCTCTGCTCAGTAAAGAGCCCCTTCTTCTGTATAACGCGGCTACAAATCAAGTCGTTAGTACTGTTCTTACAGTCGAACGAGAAGAAGAAGGCAAAGCATACAAAGTTCAGCGGCCAGTGTACTACATCTCCGAAGTCCTGACTCCTTCCAAGCAGAGGTATCCCCACTATCAAAAACTTATCTACGGGATTTACATGACTACGAAGAAGGTGGCCCATTATTTTCAAGACCACTCGGTGTTTGTCGTTTCTGATGCTCCATTGTCAGAAATTCTCCACAATCGAGATGCGTCAGGCCGAGTGGCGAAGTGGGCGATGGAGATGTTGTACTGCGATATCAAGTTCGAGGCCAAGAAAGCTATTAAGTCTCAAGCTCTGGCTGACTTCATAGCAGAATGGGTAGAACAACAGCAACCAACCCACATCTGCTCGGCCCATTGGACAATGTTCTTCGATGGGTCCAAGATGTTGAATGGCTCCGGCGCTGGCGTTGTGATCATATCACCAAAGGGCGACAAGCTCAAGTACGTGCTACAGATACACTTCGATTCCTCCAACAACGAGGCAGAGTATGAAGCTCTCCTCTACGGGTTGCGTATGGCCATCTCACTCGGCGTCCGTCGCCTGATGGTCTACGGCGATTCGGATTTGGTGGTCAATCAAGTGATGAAAGAGTGGGACATCAGAAACCCAAACATGACTACATACTGCAATGCAGTGAGGAAGCTTGAGAAGAAGTTTGAAGGTCTAGAACTTCACCATGTTCCAAGACTGAAGAACCAAGCAGCTGATGAGTTAGAAAAACTCGGATCCACTCGGAGACCAGTCCCGAGTGACGTCTGCCTCGAGCACCTCCACCTCCCCTCAGTCAAAGAAGATCCTTTCACAGAGGAGCCGGTACAACCAAAGAGTTCAACGGATCCGACTGAAGTCGATGTTCCTGCTGTGGTTGATCTGGTCATGGAGATTCTTGCCGTCATCCCCGATTGGACTATGCCGATCGTTGCATATATTCTGAGGCAGGAACTACCAGAAGACGAAGTCCAGGCCAGGCAGATAGTCTGCAGGTCGAAGTCATTCACTGTTATTGATGGCCAATTGTACAAAGAAAGTATCTCAGGTGTTCTTCAACGATACATCTCCCCAGAGGAGGGGCAGCTGATTCTGGAGGATATTCACTCGGGGACCTGCGGTCATCATGCTTCTTCGAGAGCAATCATCGCCAAGGCATTCAGGGTTGGTTTCTTCTGGCTGCAGGCTAACGAGATGGCTAAAGATATGGTTGACCGATGTGAGGGCTGCCAGTTCTACTCCAACAAGTCCCACAAGCCGACGTCTGCGTTGAAGACGATCCCTCTTGTGTGGCCGTTTGCAGTGTGGGGATTAGATATAGTCGGCCCATTCAAGACAGGACAAGGTGGATACACACACCTGTTGGTGGAAGTCGACAAGTTCACAAAATGGATCGAAGCGAAGCCCATCAAGAAGCTCGACGCCTCAACAGCCGTCAAGTTTGTCAGGGACATCATCTTCAGATTCGGTGTACCTCACAACATAATCACGGACAACGGGAAAAACTTTGACTCGGACAGATTCAAAGGTTTCTGTACAAGCCAAGGCATCCTAGTGGATTTTGCTTCCGTAGCGCATCCTCAGTCCAATGGACAAGCAGAGCGGGCAAACGGACTTATTTTGCAAGGTTTGAAGCCCCGACTCCTGCGAGAGATAGGACATGCCGCTGGCACTTGGGTTACCGAGCTACCTTCAGTGCTTTGGGGACTTCGCACAACCCCGAACAGATCTATAGGGCGATCATCGTTCTTCCTCGTTTATGGAGCAGAAGCGGTCCTTCCGAGTGACTTGCTTCACAATGCGCCACGAGTCGAACTCTTCTCCGAAGCCGAAGCAGAACAAGCAAGGCAAGACGGAGTGGATCTCCTGGAGGAGGAGCTTGAGATGGCACTAACTCGCTCAACCATTTATCAACAAAATCTGCGGCGTTTTCATGCACGCCACGTCAGAAGTCGCACGTTCCAAGCAGGCGACCTGGTGCTCCGAGTGGATCAGCAAAGACCTCACAAGTTGGCTCCGGCCTGGGAAGGACCCTTCATCATCTCCAAGGTGCTGAATAACGGAGCATACAGACTCTACAACATCGAGAGGGAGACAGACGAGCCGCGTGCATGGAACAGAGATCTCCTGAAGCGCTTCTACACGTGACCGTCGACTGAAGCAATGTAAAGAACAAGTATTGGTGAAATAATATAAAGCAGATTGAGTTTTTTGCAGGTTCAAAGTTCTTCCGCGGTCGCAGACTCCGGTCTCAAAAAAAAACTTAGCTGCGATTCAGAATTGCCTAAGTATTAACTTTCTCCGAGAGTGCACTTCACGTCACACTCGGGGGCTTAGCTGCGATCCAGAATCGCCTAAGTATTAACTTTCTCCGAGTGTGCACTTAACGTCACACTCGGGGGCTTAGCTGCGATCCAGAATCGCCTAAGTATTAACTTTCTCCGAGTGTGCACTTAACGTCACACTCGGGGGGCTTAGCTGCGATCCAGAATCGCCTAAGTATTAAATTTCTCTGAGTGTGCACTTAACGTCACACTCGGGGGCTTAGCTGTGATCCAGAATCGCCTAAGTATTAACTTTCGCCGAGTGTGCACTTCACGTCACACTCGGGGGCTTAGCTGTGATCCAGAATCGCCTAAGTATTAACTTTCTCCGAGTGTGCACTTAACGTCACACTCGGGGGCTTAGCTGCGATCCAGAATCGCCTAAGTATTAACTTTCTCCGAGTGTGCTCCTAACGTCACACTCGGGGGCTTAGCTGCGATCCAAAATCGCCTGAGTATTAACTTTCTCCGAGTGTGCACTTAACGTCACACTCGGGGGCTTAGCTGCGATCCAGAATCGCCTAAGTATTAACTTTCTCCGAGTGTGCAGTTAACGTCACACTCGGGGGCTTAGCTGCAATCCAGAATCGCCTAAGTATTAACTTTCTCCGAGTGTGCACTTCACGTCACACTCGGGGGCTTAGCTGCGATCCAGAATTGCCTAAGTATTAACTTTCTCCCACTGTGCACTTCACGTCACACTCGGGGGGCTTAGCTGCGATCCAGAATCGCCTAAGTATTAACTTTCTCCGAGTGTGCACTTAACGTCACACTCGGGGGCTTAGCTGCGATCCAGAATCGCCTAAGTATTAACTTTCTCCGAGTGTGCACTTCACGTCACACTCGGGGCCTTAGCTGTGATCCAGAATCGCCTAAGTATTAACTTTCTCCGAGTGTGCACTTAACGTCACACTCGGGGGCTTAGCTGCGATCCAGAATCGCCTAAGTATTAATTTTCTCCGAGTGTGCACTTAACGTCACACTCGGGGGCTTAGCAGCGGTCCAGAATCGCCTAAGTATTAACTTTCTCCGAGTGTGCACTTAACGTCACACTCGGGGGCTTAGCTGCGATCCAGAATCGCCTAAGTATTAACATTCTTCGAGTGTGCACTTAACGTCACACTCGGGGGCTTAGCTACGATCCAGAATCGCCTAAGTATTAACTTTCTCCGAGTGTGCACTTAATGTCACACTCGGGGACTTAGCTGCGATCCAGAATCGCCTAAGTATTAACTTTCTCCGAGTGTGCACTTAACGTCACACTCGAGGACTTAGCTCTGATCCAGAATCGCCTAAGTATCAACCTTCTCCGAGTGTACACTTGACGTCACACTCGGAGACTTAGAGAATTCCACGGACCCTCAATGAGGCTCATGAAGATGTCAAAACAACGGACATGTTCCGAATGTTTGCCTTTGGCTTCACCAAGAAACGCCAAACAAAAACTTGAGTCAACATTGCAACAGAAGAGCAAAAAGATTCGATTCAAAGTTCAACCAAAGATAGTGGATCGGTGTGGATCAAGCTTACCCACACCGAAACAAGAATGTGACGTCCAACAGCAGTGGCCAAAGTTTCTTACAAATAAACACTCGGCATACCGAGGATAAAAGTATTTTTACGCGTCATCTGGATTAACACCAGGGCTGGAGGGCTCTACGAACGTGTCCGGATCAATACCGTCGGCGATGCGGGTAGCACTTTCAAGGAAAGTTTCCATGAAGTCTTCGAATCGAAGTTTCTTCGTGTTGGCCACCTTCAACGTCTTCAACTTCTTCTTGCGCACCTCCTTGCAATGCACTCGGACCAGGGACAGAGCAACATCTGCACCACAACGGGCTGCCGATTTTTTCCACGACTGCACTCGGTTCGGAATCTCCTCAAGTCGGGTCATCAGGTTCTCCATCTCCTACCGCGACTCATCTTCTGGCCAAAGCTCCTTGTCAATTCAGCCGATGACTTCTCTCAGTCAACCGATGAAAGGACCAACTTTGCCCATGCGGATGTGCGCACGGAGCAGATCCCGATTGGTGTCCTCGCCGAGTGGAACGTTCTCGAGAATCGACCGCTCCACATCAGCTGCTTCAGCTTCGGCGTCAAAGAAAAAATCTGCGACAACAGGACAAGCAGACAATAAGTGCCGAGTGTGACGCGCATAACACAAGCACTCGGAAAAAGCAGGACTTACCAGCCAGACGCGTCATCGTCTGTCGAGCCCAGTCGCTGACGTATTTCTCCTGTGCTCTGCACCGTTTGTTCAGCACGTCCATCTGACCCATCAGAGCAGTCCTCTGTTTCCCCATCTTTTCCACTTCCTCAGTCAACACCTTGTTCGCTTCCCGAGCCTGCTCCAATAACTTCTCTCGTCCCTCCAGAGCATCCTTCATGCCAGCCATTGCGAGCATGGCCGCATCAAGCTCACCAGCGAGCTGATTCCTCTCCACCCTGAGAGTCTCATAGGCTGTCCCCATTTCACAGGTTTTTTGCCACCAAACAACAAGGGACAATCAGAAAATTCAACAATAAAAGTCTAAGTTCTTCAGACCCCTACCGACGCAAGCAGTCGACAGCGGTCTCAGGGACTACACCCAGTGGGTTCACTAAGAGTGACCCCACTGGCATGCAACTCAAGAAGGCCCTCCCTATTGAGCTGCATGTTACCACCTACGCCTACGAGGCCAATACTACCCGACCTGAGTACAACTTACTCTCGGAGATTCTTACAGTAAGTGCACTCCGAGTGCCACAACTGCTAGCAGTCGGTCACGTTATTTACAGACCTGACCAAAGCAAAGACAATATGCATAAACACAACTGCCGGTGCAAGCACTCGACAGAAGTCTCGGGGACTACACCCACTGGGTTCACTCAGAGTGAACCCATTGCAAACAACAGTTGCTATCCAAAAACACCCAGTGGGTTACAAGAGAAAAGTAAATACTTACTAGCCCACTTACTCGGATATCACCCCGCAGGTCCAAGCTCCGCTGGTACAAGGACGCGACGGAGTCGTAGGCCATCTTGGCTTCTCCAACCATCAGCTCCGCCTGCACCATGGCTCCCTTGGCCGCTCCCACCTGCTCCTCCGGGAGACGCTGGATGTTGAACTCGACATTCGACGAGCCTGGCATCGTCGGAAGTTCCTGAGGCATCCCGAGGTCCGTTCCAGTCGGCACATCAACCACCAGCGCCGGTTCAGTCGGCGGCACGTCGGCGGCGAGAGCAGCAACAGGCGGAGCAGCCTCAAGAAGGGGCTCCGCAGCCTATTCATTTCTCCCCTGATCGCCCTCGTCCACGCAAATTGCCCCTGATAGACCGAACGACGCAAGATCTCAGAATAAGAAAGAGGCAGAACCTATGATAGAAAAAACACTCAAAGTCACTACAACACATCTGGCTGGGACGAGACGACGTTGTCCGTGTCCATGAGGTCATCCTCCTGGCGCGCCGGAGAGATGGCAGAAGTAGCGACTCTGTCGAGTGAAATCCATTCGACCAATGAACAGGGATTCACTCGGATATCAGAAGAAATTAGAAGATCGATACACTTACGTGGAGGTGACGGGGACAGCAACCCTCATCCGCGGCAGAGCCTTCCGAGGTTTGGACCCACTCGGTTTGGCCGCCTTGGAAGACTGACCCGCAGGCTCAGCGGCAGCGTCCCTGGCCCTTTTGGTGCTCCGAGCACTCAGGACCACCGGGGCAGTGGGCGAGCACTCGAAGATGCTGGAGGAGCCGAGGGAACGGCAGGCTCGTGTCGGCGCTTGGTCCGATGCTCTGTTTGCGGAGGCGGCGATTCCTGCTCTTCGTCTTCCTCCTCTTCCTCGCTAGTCTCTTCCTCCGACTCCCCGCTGTCGGAGACATATTCAGCGCTCTCCACGCTGCCCTCCTGGCTGCCTTCCTCCTCCTCGGCCGGGTTCCCGTTCGAGACGGGAGAAAACCAGTTGGTCCACTCCTGCATAAAATTCAGTCGGCGACATCAGACGTCACAGAGAGATTCAAGCAAACGTTAAGATTAAGACAGCTAGGAGCACTCGACAAGTGCCACTCACCCGATTCGGAGGAGGATTATCCGCGCAGAAGGGCTTCACTCGCCGAGATCCTTAGGGATTCTCGCAGGGGCCTGTGATCTGGAGCACCCACGAGGTCACCCTCTCCTCAGTCACGCCCACAACGTTGGTCCGAGTGGAATCCTCGGGCCCCGTATAATGCCACATGGCGTGGCCGCGAGCCTGCAGGGGTTGGATACGCCGACCGAGGAAGACCTCCGGCAAGTCTATGCCAGTAACCCCCCTCCTGACGACATCTACGAACGCCCCGACCAGAGGCTGGATGTCGTTCTTCTCCGCCCTCGTGAACGCGAGTTGCTTAGGTGGGGCGGGCCAATCTAAGCCAAAGGGAGGCAATCCTGTCGAAGCATTCGGACATGCGATATCCTGGCAGTAGAACCACGTCGACTGCCAGTTCCTGACCGACTCACTTAGCTGGAGGGAAGGATAACTGCTCCGACTCTTTTTCTGGAAACCTAGACCCCCGCGGAGCTGGAGAAGATGTGTTTTATCATCCGACTGGCTAAGTGGTTTGATGGTCTGGGATCTAGCGGAAAATATGTGCTTGAACAGCACCCAATGGGGAGGACAGCCAATGAAAACTCGCACAGAACTATAAAGGCAGAGAGATGGGCAATGGCGTTCGGGGGAAAGTGGTGAAGTTGTGCCCCGAAGTGATTCATGATGCCCTTGAAGAAAGGATGCGGGGGCAAGGAGAAACCTCGATAGACGTGGATGAGAAGCAAGACACGCTCCCCCTCCCGGGGTGCCGGCTCGACCTCGTTCTCCGCCGGCAGCCTCCAGGTCTTATGCATGATCATCCCGTGCTCGACCAGCTGCAGCAGATCATCCTCCGTCACCGTGGAGGGGAGGAAATCGCCTTGAATCCACCCCGCCGGCAGCGGCCGCTGCCGCCGCTGAGCAGGAGCCACCGCCTTCCCCTTCTTCTTCCTCGCCTCCATCTTGCTCGTCTGACCCTTGGTCATGGCGGAAACTGCGAGCCCGCGGGAGGAAGGGGGAGGGAAGAGTGTAGAGGCGCTGGAGGTGGCGAGAGAGACGGAGCAGGCGAAGGCAAGAGATTCGGCGAGCGTAACGAAGAACCCTCGCCGCCGAGATTTAAGTAGGGCTCCGACTGGGTCGCTGGCGGGTGGGCCCGAAACCTTATCCCCCGACCCACCGCGGCGATATTAGTGGAGAGGTTGAAGGCGCGAGAATCGAGGCATCAGGCGCTACTCGAGCACGATGGCGTCATCCCCGCTGAGCGCGCGGAACCCGAAATTTGAGATCCCGGAAAATCCGCCGCTGTCAGTTGACCGGTCGCGTCAAAAGATGCCGCAGAAGCACTCGGCTTCCGACAGTCTGTTTCGCGAGTACTTCCACACGGACCACTGGTCAGAAAAGACAAAACGGATCGAGGCAAGCAACGCCCAAGCCAAATCTGTTCTAGTCAGATCCAAACTTCAAGCACCGCTTCGTCGTTTCAACCCCAATCCATTCGGGGACTAATGATGGGGTCATAGTCCTAGGGTAGGGTCATAGGCCTGTCATGTAGGTCCTACCCAAGGACTACCCCTCACAAAGGACAAGGCCCTTAGTCAGTCCCGACTGAATTAAGGAGTCCCCATCATCCAGTCGGTAACAGGTCCTCGACCATCCGGTCGGAGACTAGCATTCTGAGGATACCAAACTAACCGACTGGCTACCCTCGGTACATCGTAACCTCTCTGGAGGGAAACGGTCGTACGTTTCCGGGTGCATTTATTAGCATTTAGAGCATACGTTACCTATAACGTACGCATTCAATCCCCACTACTCCACCCCTGTACCGGAACCGTTGTGGAGGGCAGCGCACTCTATATAAGCCACCCTCCCCCACTGGTAGAGGGGTTAGCAACTCATTGTATTCCATATTTCCACTCGACAACAAGCTCCCTGAGCACTGAGACGTAGGGCTATTACCTCCACCGCAGAGGGGCCTGAACTCATACAACCTCGCCGTAGCTAAGGCTCTGCCCATCCTTTTCGTACCCTACACATCTACTGTCAGGCTTATACCCACGACACTACTATCTTTTTCCACACTTGTGCTTCATTATAGCACCATGTTCTTCATGATTGAGAGCTTCTTGCTTTGTCACTACCATATTCTAGAGGGAAACTTCACTATATAACTTGGCTTGTATATTCCAGTGATGGGCTTCCTCAAAATTGCCCTAGGTCTTCGTGAGCAAGCAAGTTGGATGCACACCCACTAGTTTCCCATTTGAGCTTTCATATACCTATAGCTCTAGTGCATCTCTTGTATGGCAATCCCTACTCATTCACATTGATATCTATTAATGGGCATCTCCATAGCCTATTGATATGCCGAGCCAATGTGACCATCTCCTCCTTTTTTGTCTCACAACCACCACCACACTCTATTCCACCTATAGTGCTATATCCATGACTCACGCTCATGTATTACGTGATAGTTATAAGAAGTTTGAGAAAGTAAGAGTGCAAAAACAATTACTTGGCCAATTTCGGGGTTGTGCATGATTTACATAAGTTGTGTGAGGATGATGGAGCATAGCCAGACTATATGATTTTGTAGGGATAACTTTCCTTGGCCTTGTTATTTCGAAAGTTCATGATTACTTTGCTAGTTTGCTTGATATATTATTGTTTTCACGTCAATAGCAAACTATTGTTTTGAATCTTACGGATCTGAATATTCATGCCACATGAAAGAAGTTGCAAAGGACAACTATGCTAGGTAGCATTCCACATCAAAAATTCATTCTTTGTCACTTCCCTACTCGAGGACGACCAGGAGTTAAGCTTGGGGATGCTTGATACGTCTCCAACGTATCTATTATTTTTTATGGTTTCATGCTATTATCTTGTCAAACTTTGGACGTTTTGCATGCCTTTTATTTATTTTTTGGGACTAACTTATTAATCCAGTGCCAAGTGTCAGCTCCTGTTTTTCCATGTTTTTGACCCCTTTGAGAGGAGATTTTGAAACGGAGTCCAAACGGAAGAGAATCCCCGAAAAGATTTTTTTCTGGAATGGAAGAAGATCGGGGGACTAGGGAGCCAAGGCAGAAGAGCCCCAGGGGCCCCACAAGCCCCCACCCCGCAGCCAGGGGGGCGCGCCATGCAGGCTTGTGGGCCCCCTGGAGGTCCCATGACCTAGATCTTGCGCCTATATATTCCCAAATATTCCCAAAAAAATCATGGGAGCATCGTAATCACTTTTCCACCGCCGCAAGCTTCTGTATCCGCAAGATCCCATCTGAGGCACGTCCTGGTGCCCTACCGGAGGGGGATTCGGACACGGAAGGCTTCTCCATCAACACCATGACCTCTCTGATGATGCGTGAGTAGTTCACCACAGACTTATGGGTCCATATCTAGTATCTAGATGGCTTCTTCTCTCTCTTGGATCTTCAATACAAAGTTCTCCATGATCTTCATGGAGATCTATCCGATGTAATCTTCTTTTGCGGTGTGTTTGTCGAGATTCGATGAATTGTGTATTTATGATCAGATTATCTTTGAATCTTATTTGAGTTTCTTCTGATCTCTCTTATGCATGATTTCATATCCTTGTAATTCTCTTTGAGGTGTGGGTTCGGTCTGGCCAACTAGATCTATGATTCTTGCAATGGGAGAAGTGCTTGGTTTTGGGTTCATACCGTGCGGTGACCTCACCCAGTGACAAAAGGGTTAGCGACGCACGCATCATGTTGTTGCCATCAAGGGTAAAAAGATGGGTTTTTTATCATTGGTTTGAGATTATCCCTCTACATCATGTCATCTTGCTTAAAGCGTTACTCTGTTCGTCATGAACTCAATACACTAGATGCATGATGGATAGCGGTCGATGTGTGGGGTAATAGTAGTAGATGCAGAAAGTATCGGTCTACTTGTCTCGGACGTGATACCTATATGTATGATCATTGCCTTAGATATCATCATGACTTTGCACGGTTCTATCAATTGCTCGACAGTAATTTGTTCACCCACCGTAACACTTGCTATTTTGAGAGAAGCCTCTAGTGAACACTATGCCCCCCAGGGTCTACTCCACACCATATTTTCAGCCTTACACTTTTTACTTCGTTGCACTTTCCGCCTTCAGATATCACTTTGCAAAAAATATTGAAGGGATTGACAACACCTTTGAAGCCTTGGGTGCAAGCTTGTTTGTGTTTGCGCAGGTACTCTGGACTTGACGAGACCCTCCTTCTGGATCGATACCTTGGTTCTCAAACTGAGGGAAATACTTACTTCCCCTGTGCTGCATCACCCTTTCCTCTTCAAGGGAAAAACCAACGCAAGCCCAGCCTCTGTCAACGTGTCAACTTCTGGCGCTGTTGTCTGTGGGATAGCAGGCTTCCGGTTGTAAATAAGAGGTGACTTCTTGGTCTTCCTCCATAACATCTATCCTTTTCAAGTCGGCCTTCATCTTTTCTTGAGTGGCTTGCCCGAAGTGGTTGGATTGTTGAATGTCGCCCCCGCCCCCCCGGTGTCAGGTGAAAGGGACGGTTCTCCCCGGCCGACTCTTGCCAAGACATCATGCTCTAAATCTGCTGCAGAAACAACTCAAAATGAGAACATGTGATATTGTCGAGATACGAAGGTCAAATGATTCGGGAGATTATATAATAAATTTTTGCCGACCCGAGGGGGTATTCCACAAGAAAACAGAGTCCGGGGGGGTGCACGAGGTGTCCACAAGCCTGCATGGCACGACCAGGGGGTAGGCCGCACCCTTGGCTTGTCGCCTCCTCATGCACGCTTCGTACTGCTTTAAATTTTCCTAATTTTCAAAAAATTCGAAAACAGACAAAAAATGCCATTGAAAATGTTTTGGAGTTGGTTTGCTTACCGTAGCACATACCTATTCCTTTTCGAGGTTCGAGACGTTCTGATAGGTCTCCCTAATCTACTCTCCCGGAGTTATGGTATTGATAATATTAGTTTCAACATTTACGGGAGTACCTGAGATATAATGTTTGATTCTTTGCCCATTTAACACCTTCGGATTTGTGCCTTCGGTATTGTTGATCTTGATGGCATCGGAACGATATACTTCCTCGATAATGTAAGGCCCTTCCCATTTAGAGAGAAGTTTTCGTGCAAAAAATCTTTAACGAGAGTTGTATAGCACGACATGATGACCTACATTGAAATCACTATGATCTTCAATACAAAGTTCTCCATGATCTTCATGGAGATCTATCCGATGTAATCTTCTTTGGCGGTGTGTTTGTCGAGATCCGATGAATTGTGGACTTGTGATCAGATTATCTATGATATATATTTGAGTCTTTTCTGATTTCTTATATGCATGATTTGATATCCTTGTAAAGCTCTCCGAGTCTTGGGTTTTGGTTGGCCAACTAGATCTATGATTCTTGTAATGGGAGAAGTGCTTGGTTTTGGGTTCTGCCATGTGGTGACCTTTCCCAGTGACAGTATGGGCAGCAAGGCACACATCAAGTAGTTGCCATCAAGGGTAAAAAGATGGAGTTTTTATCATTGGTTTGAGATTATCCATGTACATCATGTCATCTTGCTTAAGGCGTTACTCTGTTCTTATGGACTTAATACACTAGATGCATGCTGGATAGAGGTCGACGTGTGGAGTAATAGTAGTAGATGCAGACAATATCGGTCTACTTGTTTCGGACGTGATGCCTATAGAAATAATCATTGCATAGATATCGTCACGAATCTGCACAGTTCTATCAATTGCTTGACAGTAATTTGTACACCCTCCGTCTATTTGCTTTCATGAGAGAAGCCACTAGTAAACACTACGGCCCCTGGGTCTATTCACATCCATCGTTTACAACTCCGCTTTTACTTTGCTTTGTTACTTTGTTGCTTTCAGTTCTCACTTGGCAAGCAATCTATAAGGGATTGACAACCCCTTCATAGTGTTGGGTGCAAGCTTTTTGTGTTTGTGCAGGATCTTGAGATACTCTTCCGCCGGATTGATACCTTGGTTCTCAAACTGAGGGAAATACTTACCGTCGTTGTGCTACATCACCCTTTCCACTTCGAGGGAACACCAATGCAAGGCTCCAAGGCCACGGGGGAAATCCTTTGCATACTTGCCTAGGAAGTCCCTTAAGGCGTAGCCGTAGCTGAAGGATTCCTGGTGCCGTCGACACAACTAATTCTGGCGCCGTTGCAAGGGATACACAATAAACATCAAAAGTATTTCTGGCGCCGTTGTCGAGGTGGAGAAATCAAGATCTATCCAAGTAGGTCTCACAAACTCTTCTCTTGCATTTACTTTTGTTGCCAGTTGCCTCTCGTTTTCCTCTCCCCCACTTCACATTTGCCGTTTTCATTCGCCTTTCTCCTGCACCGTTTTCCTTTGCCATTTTGCTGTTTTCTTTTGCCCGTTTCACTCTCTCTTCCTGCTCGTTTGTGTGTGAGATAGTCCATCAATGGCTAGACCCACCACTCCAAACGACACCCCTGAAAATGAAGTTCTCAATTTCAGGCAGAATGAGGAAGAAAATTGGAAGGACGCTTGGTACAGGATTTGCAATGCTCAAAGTAGATCTACTCGTAAGTAATCCACTACCGTCCTCCTTCACAGTTTCTATGTTGGAATTTCTCCTTAGAATAGGTATATCCTTGATACCATTGTAGGCGGGAACTTTTTGGGGAGCCATACTGTTGACTCGTGTAGAGCTATCATTAATTGGGTACGTTCACCCCCGCTCATGGTTAATGGAACTATCTTGACCTTGGAACACGTGATGCAAAGGCTTGACGCTATTGAAAACAAAATTGCCACAGTTGAACTTATTGAGGGTTTCGATAGAAAGATCCACAATCAAATTTCTCAGTACGGATCCAAAGTGGGAAACTTTTTGAAAAATTTAAAGCAGAAGGAACTTATAGTTAATGATTCTTCCAGAATTGGCAAATTAGAAGATGTCATAACCAACTTGGGTTTCGCTTTTGCCGCTGTGCAAAATACTCCAAATCTTACTCTCAAAAAGACCGTCAAGCCTGTTTTTGTTCCAAGATCTAGTGGTGAGTCATCTAATAAATATGAAAATCTTAAGATGATAAATTATCACGCTCCTTATGGTTTGAGAACCAAAGATGATTATACGTGATTCCATCACTTTCGCCTAGCTAAGGGCGTTAAACAAAAGCGCTTGTTGGGAGGCAACCCAACGAATCTATCCTTTTTCTTTCTGTTTTTTGTTTTCCACACTTTATAATTCTGTTAAGATTGTGTTTTTTGTGTTTCTTTTTGCGTTTGTGCCAAGCAAAACCGTTATGATCAGTCTTGAGGATGATCGTTTGGTCATGCTGGAAAAGACAGAAACTTTCTGCTCATGAAAAGAATTTTTATTTTTTTTCTATAAGAGATTTTTAGTTGATTATTTTTGCTGCTGATTTATACACAAATTCTCCATACTGTCGTAATTTTTCAAAAGTTTTGAAGTACCAGAGGTATACGAAACATACAGATTGCTACAGACTGGTCTGCTATTAACAGATTCTGTTTTTGTTGTGTTGGTTGCTTATTTAGATCATACTATGGATAGTATCGGGGGGTATTAGCCATGGAAGATTGAAAGTACAGTAACCCAACATCAGCACAAGTAGAATTTAAAGTTTGCTATAGTAACTAAGGAAGTGGTCGTTTGCTTTCTTGTACTAATGTTATCACGAGTTTCTGTTTAAGTTTCGTGTTGTGAAGTTTTCAAGTTTTGGGTGAAGTTATTATGGAAAAAAAGATAAAGAGTGGCAAGAGATCAAGCTTGGGGATTCCCAAGGCACCCCAAGAGATTCAAGGATGTCGTAAAAGCCTAAGCTTGGGGATGCCCCGGGAAGGCATCCCCTCTCTCGTCTTCAATCCATCGGTAACGTTACTTGGGGCTATATTTTTATTCACCACATGTTATGTGTTTTTGCTTGGAGCGTCTTGTATCGTAGGAGTCTTTTTTTGTTGTGTCACAATCATACTTGCTGCACACCTAGAGATAGAGACATTCACTCACCGTGATTTTGTCGAGCTTCACTTATATCTTTTGGTAGACAATTCAGCTCACATGTGCTTCACTTATATCTTTTGAGCTAGATACTTTTGCTCTATGTGCTTCACTTATATCTTTTAGAGCGCAGCGGTGCGTGGCTTGGTAGTTGATCTATGCTTTGAAAGTAGTCTCAAAAGGGGTAGTTATCCAAAGGGATACGAAAACTTCCACCTTCATGTGCATTGAATGGTTAGAGAAGTTTGATTCATCTCAATTAGTTTTAAGTTGTGGTTATGGTAATATTGAAGTCATGCTAGTAAGGTGTTGTGGATCTAGAAATACTTGTGTTGAAGTTAGTGATTCCCGTAGCATGCACGTATGGTGAACCGCTATGTGATGAAGTCTGAGCATGATTAGTATATTGATTGTCATCCTTTGCGTGGCGGTCGGGATCGCGCGATGGTTTATACCTACCAACCCTTCCCCTAGGAGTATGCGTTGAATGCTTTGTTTCGATTACTAATAAAACTTTTGCAACAAGTATATGAGTTCTTAATGACTAATGTTGAGTCCATGGTTTAGATGCACTTTCACCTTCCACCATCACTATCTTCTTAGTGCCGCGCAACTATCGCCGGTGCACAAAACCCACCATTAGCCTCCCTCAAAACAGCCACCATACCTACCTACTATGGCTTTTTCAAAGTCATTCCGAGATATATTGCCATGCAACTACCACCATGATATGTGCCACCACGTCTTTATTGCCTTTGCACGACTGTAAGATAGCTAGCATGATGTTTCTGTTGATGTCTATGCCATGCTAGATCATTGCCACCGTACACTACCGAAGGCATTCCATATAGAGTCATAGTTGCTCTAAGTTTTGAGTTGAAAGTGTGATGATCAACATTATTGGAGCATTGTCCCATGTGAGGAAATAAAAGAGGACAAAGAAGCCCATAAAAAAAAGGCCAAAGAGCCCACCAAAATAAAAAAAATAGAGAAAAAGAGAGAAGGGACAATGCTACCACTTTTTCCACACTTGTGCATTTTGAGCACCATCATCTTCATGATTGAGAGTCTCTCGTTTTGTCACCACCATATAGTTAGTGGGAAATTCTAATTATATAACTTGGCTTGTATATTCCAATGATAGGCTTCCTCAAAATTGCCTTAGGTCTTCGTGAGCAAGCAAGTTGGACGCACATCCACTAGTTTTCTTTAAGAGTTTTTACATACTTGTAGCTCTAGTGCATCATTTGTATGGCAATCCCTACTCATTCACATTGATATCTATTGATGAGCATCTCCACAGCTCATTGATATGCCTAGTTAATGTGACTATCTTCTCCTTTTTTGTCTTGCAACCTCCACCACATTCCACACCATCTATAGTGCTATAACCATGGCTCACGCTCATGTATTGCGTGAGAGTTGAAAATGTTTGAGACAGTAAAGGTGTGAAACAATTACTTGGCCAATACCGGGGTTGTGCATGATTTAAATTCGTTGTGCAATGATGATAGACCATAGCCAGACTATATGCTTTTGTAGGGATAACTTTCTTTTGGCCTTGTTATTTTGAAAGTTCATGATTACTTTGCTAGTTTGCTTGAACTATTATTGTTTCCACGTCAATAGAAAACTATTGTTTTGAATCTAATGGATCTGAACATTCACGTCACATAAGAGGAATTACAAAGGACACCTATGCTAGGTAGCATGAAAGCATCAAAAATTCATTCTTATCACTTCCCTACTCGAGGACGAGCAGGAGTTAAGCTTAGGGATGCTTGCTACGTCTCAAACGTATCTATAATTTTTTATGATCTTCTTTGGCCTCTTTTATTTCCTCACATGGGACAATGCTCCATTAATGATGATCATCACACTTTCAAATCAAAACTTAGAGAACTATGACTCGATATGGAATGCCTTCGGTAGTGTACCGTGGCAATGATCTAGCATGGCATAGACATCAATGGAAACATCATGCTAGCTATCTTACAATCATCCAATGGCAATGTAGACGTGGTGGCTGATACGTCCATTTTGCATCATGCTTTCATGTTGATATTTATTGCTTTTTGGGCGTTTATATTACTTGTGGTCCCATATTTATGCCTTTTCTCTCTTATTTTGCAAGTTTTATTTGAAGAGGGAGAATTGAGGCAGCTCGAATTCTGGACTAGAAAAGGAGCAAATCCTAGTCCACTATTCTGCACATCTCCAAATGCCCTGAAAAGTTACGTGGATTTTTTCTGGAATATATTAAAAATACTGGGCGAAAGAACTACCAGAGGGGGGCTACCAGGGCTCCACAAGCTTGCCCACCGCCACCACCCCCCTGGTGGCGCAGGGCAGGCTTGTGGGCTGCCTGAAGGCCCACTAGCCCCCCTCTTTTGCTATCTGAAGCATCCTGGTCTGGAAAAAATCAAGAGGGATCTTCTTCGTGGTTTCGCCGCCGCCACGAGGCGGAGCTTGAGCAGATCCAATCTAGAGCTCCGGCAGGACGATCCTGCCGGGGAAACTTCCCTCCCAGAGGAGGAAATCGTCGCCATCGTCATCACCAACACTCCTCTCGTCGGAGGGGAGCATCTTCATCAACATATTCATCAGCACCATCTGCTCTCCAATCCCTAGTTCATCTCTTGTAACCAATCTTCGTCTCACAACTCTGATTGGTACTTGTAAGGTTGCTAGTAGTGTTGATTACTCTTCGTAGTTGATGCTAGTTGGATTATTTGGTGGAAGAGTCTATGTTCATATCCTTGATGATATTAATTACACCGCTGATCATGATTATGATTATGTTTTGTGAGTAGTTACTTTTGTTCCTGAGGACATGGATAAGTCATGTTAATAATAGTCATGTGAATTTGATATTCGTCCGGTATTTTGATATGTTGTATGTTGTATTTCCTCTAGTGGTGTTATGTGAACATCGACTACATAATAGTTCACCATATTTGGGCCTAGAGGAAGGCATTGGGAAGTAGTAAGTAGATGATGGGTTGCCGGAGTGACAGAAGCTTAAACCCCAGTCTATGCGTTGCTTCGTGAGGGGCTGATTTGGATCCATTAGTTTAATGCTATGGTTAGACTTTGTCTTAATTCTTCCTTTGTAGTTGCGGATGCTTGCGAGAGAGGTTAATCATAAGTGGGATGCTTGTGCAAGTAAGGGCAGTACCCAAGCGCCGGTCCACCCACATATCAAACTATCAAAGTAACGAACGCGAATCATATGAACATGATGAAACTAGCATGACAGAAATTCCCGTGTGTCCTCGGGAGCATTTTTCCTCCTATAAGACTTTGTTCAGGATTGTCCCTTGCTACAAAAGGGATTGGGCCACTTGCTGCACCGTTGCTACTACTTGTTACTTGTTACTCATTGCTTGCTACATTTCACCTCGCTACACAATCACTTGTTACCGCTACTTTCAGTGCTTGTTGTTATTACCTTGCTTAAATCTGTTTATCAGAGCCTTCTCCTCCTCGTTGGGTTCGACACTCTTACTTATCGAAAGGACTACGATTGATCCCCTATACTTGTGGGTCATCAAGACTCTTTTCTGGCGCCATTGCCGGGGAGTGAAGCGCCTTTGGTAAGTGGAAATTGGTAAGGAAACATTTTTTATACTGTGCTGAAATTTATTGTCACTTGTCACTATGGAAACTCTTCCTTTGAGGAGTTTGTTCGGGGTATCTTCACCACGAACGGAAGCACGAGGAGTTGCTCCTCAACCTGAGGTACCTACTGAAATTATCTTTTATGAAATTCCTTCGGGTATGCTTGAGAAACTGCTGGCTAATCCTTTCACAAGAGATGGATCTTCACATCCAGACTTGCATCTAATCTATGTAGATGAAGTTTGTGGTTTATTTAAGCTTGCAGGTTTGCCCGAGGATGAGGTAAAGAAGAAAGTCTTTCCTTTATCTTTGAAGGATAAGGCGTTGACATGGTATAGGCTATGTGATGATACTGGATCATGGGGCTACAATCGGTTGAAATTGGAATTTCATCAAAAGTTCTATCCTATGCATTTAGTACATCGTGATCGGAACATTATTTATAACTTTTAGCCTCGTGACAGGGAAAGCATAGCTCAAGCTTGGGGGAGGCTTAAATCAATGCTATATTCATGCCCCAATCATGAGCTCTCGAGAGAAATCATCACTCAAAACTTTTATGCTCGGCTTTCTCATGAAGATCGTACCATGCTTGACACTTCTTGTGCCGGTTCTTTTATGAAGAAGGATATTGATCACAAGTGGAATTTATTGGAGAGAATCAAACGCAACTCTGAAGATTGGGAGCTGGAGGAAGGTAAGGAATCAGGTATGAATTTCCAATTTGATTGCGTTAAATCTTTTGTTGAGACAAACACTTCTAGAGATTTTAGCTCTAAGTATGGACTTGACTCTGAGATAGTAGCTTCTCTATGTGAATATTTTGCTGCTCATGTTGATCTTCCCAAAGTGAAGTGGTTTAAATATCGTCCTCCTATAGAAAGCAACATAGCCAAAACCAATCTAGTTGAGGAGAAAGTCATTGCTTTTAGTGATCCTGTTGTTCCTTGTGCTTACACTGAGAAACCACCATACCCTGCTAGGATAAAGGATTATTCTAAAGCTCCAACTGTGATACGTAGGGGTTACATTAGACCACTTGCACCCCCTGAGGAGATTAGAGTTGAACCTGGTGTTGCTATTACCAAAGATATCTTAGCCGAAGACATAGATGGGCATGTTATCAAATTCTGTGAGGACTCCGCTAGAATTGCTAAACCTCACGCGAAAGACAAACACGGACCTGTAGTTGGCCTGCCCGTTGTTTTTGTTAAGATAGGAGATCACTGTTACCATGGTTTATGTGATATGGGAGCTAGTGTTAGTGCAATACCCCGTTCTCTATATGATGAAATCAAAGATGAGATTGCACCTGCTGAGTTAGAACCCATTGATGTCACTATTACGCTAGCTAATAGAGACACTATCTGCCCTCTGGGAATTGTGAGAGACGTAGAAGTCATGTGTGGTAAGACGAAGCATCCTACTGATTTCCTCGTCCTTGGTACTGCACAAGATAGCTTTTGTCCCATCATATTTGGTAGACCCTTTCTCAACACTGTCAATGCTCACATTGATTGCATTAAGCAGACTGTCACAGTAAGTTTCGAGGGTGTGTCTCATGTATCTTCTCCAAGTTTGGAAGACAAACCCATGAAAGAGAGTCGTCTGGTAGGGATGAAATCATTGCTCTTGCCTCTATTCACGTACCTCCTACGGATCCTTTAGAGCAATATCTTCTTGAGCATGAAAATGATATGCATATGGAGGAGAGAGATGAGATAGATAAAATTGTCTTAGAACAATATCCTATTCTCAAGAATAATCTGCCTGTTGAACTGCTTGGGGATCCTCCCCCATCGAAGGGTGATCCGGTGTTCGAGCTTAAACAGTTGCATGATACTCTTAAGTATGCCTATCTTGATGAGAAGGAGATATATCCTGTCATTATTAGTGCTCTCCTCTCAGAGCGCGAAGAGAAGAAGTTACTAAAAACTCTGAGGAAGCACCGCGCTGCTATTGGATATACTCATGATGATCTTAAGGGTATTAGTCCTACTCTATGTCAGCACAAGATTAAAACTGATCCTGACTTTAAACCAGTTGTTGATCATCAAAGGAGATTAAATCCTAAGATGAAAGAGGTCGTTAGAAAATAAATATTAAAGCTTATGGAAGCAGGAATCATTTATCCTGTTGCTCATAGTGATTGGGTAAGTCCAATACATTGCGTACCTAAGAAGGGAGGTATCACTGTCGTTCCTAATGATAAGGATGAACTAATCCCACAAAGAATTATTACCGGCTATAGAATGGTGATAGACTTCCGGAAACTGAACAAGGCAACCAGGAAAGATCATTATCCTTTGCCATTCATCAACCAAATGCTAGAAAGGCTATCAAAACACACACACTTCTGCTTTCTAGACGGTTATTTAGGTTTCTCGCAAATACCTGTTGCACAATCTGATCAAGAGAAAACCACTTTCACCTGCCGTTTCGGTACCTTTGCCTATAGACGTATGCCTTTTGGCTTATGTAATGCACCTGCCACCTTCCAAAGATGTATGATGGCTATATTCTCTGACTTTTGTGAAAAGATTGTCGAGGTTTTCATGGATGACTTCTCCGTTTATGGGTCTTCCTTTGATGATTGCCTCAGCAACCTTGATCGAGTCTTACAGAGATGCGAAGAAACCAACCTCATCTTGAATTGGGAGAAGTGCCACTTTATGGTTAATGAAGGTATCGTCTTAGGACACAAAATCTCTGAAAGAGGCATTGAAGTTGATAAGGCTAAGGTTGATGCAATTGAGAAAATGCCTTGCCCCACAGATATCAGAGCTATACGAAGTTTCTTAGGTCATGTTGGTTTCTATAGAAGGTTCATTAAAGACTTCTCTAAGATTTCTAGGCCTCTTATCAACCTCTCGCAGAAGGATGTTCCTCTTGTTTTTGATGAGGATTGTGAGGAAGCTTTCGAAATACTGAAGAAGGCTTTGATAACCGCACCTATTGTTCAACCACCTGACTGGAGCTTGCCCTTTGAAATCATGTGCGACGCTAGTGATTATGCTGTTGGTGCTGTTCTAGGACAAAGAGTTGACAAGAAGTTGAATGTCATTCACTATGCTAGTAAAACTCTAGACAGTGCCCAAAGAAACTATGCCACTACGGAGAAGGAATTTTTAGCAGTCGTGTTTGCATGTGAAAAGTTCAGATCTTACATAGTTGACTCCAAAGTCACTATTCACTCTTATCATGCTGCTATTAAGTACCTCATGGAGAAGAAGGACGCTAAGCCTAGGCTTATCAGATGGGTTCTCCTGCTACAGGAATTTGATTTGCACGTCGTTGACCGAAAGGGTGCTCATAACCCTATAGCAGATAACTTGTCTAGGCTAGAGAATGTCCTTGATGACTCACTACCTATTGATCACAGCTTTCCTGATGAGCAGCTAAATGTCATCCGCACTTCACTTAGTGCACCGTGGTATGCTGATTATGCAAACTATATCGTAGCCAAATACATACCACCGAGATTCACCTATCAGCAAAAGAAGAAATTCTTCTTTGATTTGAGACACTACTTTTGGGATGATCCTCACCTTTATAAGGAAGGAGTAGATGGTGTTATTACACGTTATGTGCCTGAACATGAACAGGGACAAATCCTGCAGAAGTGTCATTCCGAAGCCTACGGAGGACACCATGCCGGAGATAGAACTACCCATAAGGTATTGCAATCAGGTTTCTATTGGCCCACTCTCTTCAAGGATGCCCGTTAGTTTGTCTTGTCTTGTGACGAATGCCAAAGGATAGGGAACATCAGTAAGCGTCAGGAAATGCATATGAACTATTCACTTGTCATTAAACCATTTGATGTGTGGGGCTTTGATTATATGGGACCCTTCCCGAGTTCCAATGGGTACACTCACATCTTAGTTGCTGTGGATTACGTTACTAAGTGGGTAGAAGCTATCCCCACTAAAAATGCTGATCACCACACCTCTATTAAGATGCTTAAAGAAGTCATATTCCCAAGATTTGGAGTCCCTAGATACTTGATGACTGATGGCGGTTCACACTTCATTCATGGTGTTTTCCGCAAGATGCTAGCTAAGTATGATGTCAACCATAGAGTTGCATCTCCTTATCATCCTCAATCTAGTGGTCAAGTGGAGTTGAGTAATAGGGAGATCAAGTTGATCCTACAAAAGACCGTCAATTGATCTCGAAAGAACAGGTCTAGCAAACCTGACGACGCACTATGGGCTTATAGGACTGCTTATAAGAATCCCATGGGCATGTCACTGTATAAAATGGTTTACGGTAAGGCCTGTCATTTACCTCTTGAGCTGGAGCACAAAGCTTATTGGGCAATCAAAGAGCTCAACTTTGATTTCAAACTTGCCGGTGAGAAGCGGTTGTTTGATATCAGCTCATTAGATGAATGGAGAGATCAGGCATATGAGAATGCCAGGTTGTTCAAGGAAAAGGTTAAGAGATGGCACGACAAACAAATACAGAAACGAGAGTTCAATGTAGGTGATTATGTCTTGCTATACAATTCTCGTTTGAGATTCTTTGCAGGCAAGCTTCTCTCTAAATGGGAAGGTACCTATGTTGTCGAGGAAGTATATCGTTCCGGTGCCATCAAGATCAATAACACAGAAGGAAATTTTCCTAGAGTGGTAAATGGGCAAAGAATCAAGCATTACATCTCTGGTACTCCCATAAATGTTGAGACCAATATCATCAATATCATAACTCCACAGGAGTACATAAGGGATGTTTATCGGCCTATTTCAGACCTTCAAAACGAAGATGTATCTGTTTCGGCAAGAAATTGGACTCCGATACTTTTCCAATAGGAAATTTCTTCCGTTTTGGAATTTTTAGAAAATTAGAAAAATAAAAAGCAGTCCGGAGAGCGAACGAGGCGTCCACAAGCCCTGCCACCGCCCCCTACCCCCTGGTGGCGGAGGGCAAGCTTGTGGGCACCTTGTGTGCCTCCCGGACTCCGTTTTCTTGCGGAGGACTCCTTCTGGCCTAGAAAAATCAATATATAATCGCCTGAAGGTTTTGATCTCCGTATCGTGTAGTTTTCCTCTGTTTTCGTTTCAAGCTTGTTGTGTGCTGCAGATTTAGAGCAAAGATGTCTCAGGAATCTGTTGGGGAGAATGATCTTCACCAAGTTCATGAGGAAGTAGATGCTGATCTGGAAAGAGTAGAAGTCACGGAAGCTAGGGACCCAGCTAAGGAGAAAACCCAAGCTAGGAGGAAGTTCAATCTATGTTCAACATTGAAGACGTTGAAGGAGTAAATTTTCTCCAACCCTTCCTCCACGTGCTGTCTCCATCCTTGTGAAACAACTCGTGCTCGCAATATTTCTCTTTCTCGTGAACTTGTTTTGCTGGAAAACCATGTCGCAGATCTCAAAGGTATAAATCAAAGATTGATAGCTCTCTTGGAATCAAAGGCGACAACAACACCACCATCACCACCAAAGGAAGACAACTAAGCATTGGTATGGGCAATCCCCTTGGCTTCTGCCAATCTTGGGGGAGTTGCCCTGGTATCGTATCACCTTTATATCTTTTGCTTTTACCTTTGTTTTAGTTCTTTCCTTTTCAGTTTTTATTTCTTCTCTTAGAGGAATAAGTCTTTAGTTTTTAGTTTGAGTCTTTTGCTTTTGTTTCTCCCCCGATGTATTCAAGCTTACGAGCTATATAATAAAAAGTTTCTTAGTCAAGGGCTTTGCTTTGTGCCATGATCAAAAGTATGAAAGAATAATAGCATGAAAGATCATGAGACGATCTTATGGAAAGTGATAACTTCACTTATGACACGTATGATGATTGAAACTTGTTGAGAATAAATCAACATAGACCTCAGCCATTGTTGCAATTAATAAGAAGTAATAAGGAAAGAGAGGTTCACATATAAATATATCATCTTAGACATTTTTTACAATTGTGAGCACTCACCAAACTATTACATGCCTAGGAGTAGATGTTGGACAAGGAAGACAACATAATGAATTGTGTTTGCTTGGTTCCAAACAATGTTATATGATTAGAGATCCCTTAGCATGTGACGATTGCTTCCACCTCATATTAGCCAAAACTGCCGCACAAAGTAGAGATACTACTCGTGCATCCATAAACCTCCAACCCATTTTTGCCATGAGAGTCCACCATACCTACCTATGGATTGAATAAGATCCTTCAAGTAAGTTGTCATTGCTGCAAGCAATAAAAATTGCTCTCTAATATGTATGATCTATTAATGTGTGGAAAATAAGCTTTGTGCGAACCTGTGATGAGGAAGACATAAAAGCGATAGACTGCATAATAAAGTTCTTTATCACAGGAGGCAATATAAAGTGACATTCCTCCGCACTAAGAGGACATGCATTCAAACCTCAAAAGCGCATGACAACCTTTGCTTCCCTCTGTGAAGGGCCTACCTTGTACCTTTACTTTTTGCCCTTGTAAGAGTCTTGGTGATCTTCACCAATTCCCTTTTTGCCTTTGTCTTGGCTACCGTCACATGCTTGGGAAAGATCTATATTTATATATCAACTTGGAGTTGAGTACTTATGCTTTATTGTTTTTGACTTTACCCTTGAGGTAAACCGTTGGGAGGCAAAACTATAAGCCCCTATCTTCCTTTGTGTCGAGCTGAAACTTTGACACCATGAGTACCACGTGAGTTGTAACAATTGTGGAAAATGAAAGAGATGATTGAGTATGTGGGTTTGCCTTACAAGCTCTTATTTGACTCTTTCTGATGTTGTGATAAATTGCAATTGCTTCAATGACTATGGACTATTGTTGGTTACTTCTCGGTAAGGTTTTTGCTTCATGCTTTGCTGTGTGAAGGAATTGTTACTTTCTCATAAGAATCTTTATGATATATTGTTGTCCTATGTGTGATCATGATGCCCTCATGTCCGTATTATGTTTTATCGACACCTTCGTCCCCAAACATGTGGACATGTTTATGGAACTTGGTTTTCGCTTGAGGACAAGCGAGGTCTAAGCTTGGGGGAGTTGATACGTGCATTTTGCATCATGCTTTCATGTTGATATTTATTGCTTTTTGGGTTGTTATATTACTTGTGGTACCATATTTCTGCCTTTTCTCTCTTATTTTGCAAGGTTTATTTGAAGAGGGAGAATTTAGGCAGCTGGAATTCTGCACTGGAAAAGGAGCAAATCCTAGTCCACTATTCTGCACATCTCCAAATGCCCTGAAAAGTTACGTGGATTTTTTCTGCAATATATTAAAAATATTGGGCGAAAGAACTACCGGAGGTGGGCCACCAGGGCTCCACAAGCTTGCCCACCGCCACCACCACCCTAGTGGCGCAGGGCAGGCTTGTGGGCTGCCTGAAGGCCCACTAGCCCCCCTCTTTTGCTATATGAAGCGTCCTGGTCTAGAAAAAAATCAAGAGGGAGCTTTTTCGTGGTTTCGCCGCCGCCACGAGGCGGAACTTGAGCAGATCCAATCTAGAGCTCCGACAGGACGATCCTGCCGGGGAAACTTCCTCTCGGAGGGGGAAATCGTCGCCATCGTCATCACCAACACTCCTCTCATCAGAGGGGAGGCATGTTCATCAACATCTTCATCAGCACCATCTCCTCTCCAATCCCTAGTTCATATCTTGTAACCAATCTTAGTCTCGCAACTCCAATTGGTACTTGTAAGGTTGCTAGTAGTGTCGATTACTCTTCGTAGTTGATGTTAGTTGGATTATTTGGTGGAAGAGTTTATGTTCAGATCCTTGATGCTATTCATTACACCTTTGATCATGATTACGATTATGTTTTGTGAGTAGTTACTTTTGTTCCTGAGGACATGGGATAAGTCATGTTAATAATAGTCATGTGAATTTGATATTCGTTTGGTATTTTGATATGTTGTATGTTGTTTTTCCTCTAGTGGTGTTATGTGAACGTCGACTACAAAACACTTCACCATATTTGGGCCTAGAGGAAGGCATTGGGAAGTATTCCCTCTGTTCCTAAATATAAGACCTTTAAGACATTTCAGTATGGACTACATACGGGGCAAAATGAGTGAATCTATACTCTAAAATGTGTCTATATACATCTGTATGTAGTTCATAGTGAAATCTCTAAAAGGTATTATATTTAGGAACGAAGGGAGTAGTAAGTAGATGATGGGTTGCTGGAGTGACAAAAGCTTAAACCCCAGTCTATGCGTTGCTTCGTGAGGGGCTGATTTAGATCCACTAGTTTAATGCTATGGTTAGACTTTGTCTTAATTCTTCTTTTGTAGTTACGGATGCTTGCGAGAGAGGTTAATCATAAGTGGGATGCTTGTCCAAGTAAGGGCAGTACCCAAGCACCGGTCCACCCACATATCAAACTATCAAAGTAACGAACGCGAATCATATGAACATGATGAAACTAGCATGACACAAATTCCCGTGTGTCCTCGGGAGCGTTTTTCCTCCTATAAGACTTTGTTCAGGCTTGTCCCTTTCTACAAAAGGCATTGGGCCACTTGCTGCACCGTTGCTACTACTTGTTACTTGTTACTCTTTGCTTGCTACGTTTCACCTCACTACACAATCACTTGTTAACGCCACTTTCAGTGCTTGCAGTTATTACCTTGCTGAAATCCATTTATTAGAGCCTTCTACTCCTCGTTGGGTTCGACACTCTTACTTATTGAATGGACTATGATTGATCCCCTATACTTGTGGGTCATCAGTGGCACATGTCATGGTGGTAGTTGCATGGCAATATATCTTGGAATGACTTTGAAAAAGCCATAGTAGGTAGGTATGGTGGCTGTTTTGAGGGAGGCTAATGGTGGGTTTTGTGCACCGACGAAAGTTGCACGGCACTAAGAAGATAGTGATGGTGGAAGGTGAAAGTGCATCTAAACCATGGACTCAACATTAGTCATCAAGAACTCATATACTTGTTGCAAAAATTTATTAGTAATCGAAACAAAGCATTCAACGCATACTCCTAGGGGAAGGGTTGGTAGGTATAAACCATCGCGCGATCCCGACCGCCACGCAAAGGATGACAATCAATAGACCAATCATGCTCAGATTTCATCACATAGCGGTTCACCATACGTGCATGCTATGGGAATCACTAACTTCAACACAAGAATTTCTAGATCCACAACACCTTACTAGCATGACTTCAATATTACCTATAACATCCCAAAATTAGAAATTTTGGAATGTTAATATAATTATTAGATTCATTTTTTGTTTGTTTGAGTGATTGAAACTTGAGTGGAATTTGAAACTTTTTTAAAGCTTTTGAATGAGAGGGAATAAAATGACTTTCTCCTTTTCTTTTGAATTTAAATTCATCCATTTAAAATCAGTGAGAGAAGATAACATGACTTCTTCAACTATAAAGAATTTGAATGAATGTGGCATTTGATTTTTTTTTCCTTTGGTTTTGATTTGAATTTTATTTTTGGCACAAGATTTCAACCACAATTTTTTTTCCTGGCAATATACTTGCCAAGCAAGAAAGAGAGGAGGTAACATGACACCCCCAAAAAAAAGTCAGAAGAAAAATAGTGCCAAAAATTTAAAGACAAAATTTGGATTTTATTGATTTTTTTTAAAAGATATTATAAAGTTTTTATTTTGTGAAAAATAAAATGTTCATGTTGTACGAAATTTTATTCTGAAAATTTTGATATATAATATGCCTATATAAAATATTCTCTTAATTTCATTTATATTTGTTTTCGTTGTTTATTTTGAAAAAAGTAAAAAAAAAGACACTATTCACCAGGAAACACTGTTCATCCGAGCTTGCCTATGGGCTGGCCGAAATTTACTTGTCCCATGGGCATTTGGTCCCTCCTTTTCTCCTCTTTACTTATATGTTTAGTCCCACATTGCCTAGCTATTGACCTTTAGACCTTCTTTTCACCTATAAATATAAAACCATAGGAGCATCCAAAAAATCATCTATTTCGGGTTAAATCAATCTTTTGGTTTGACTAGGTTTATTAAATAAAAAAATATTTTTCTTCTCTTCGGCGGGATTTCTCGAAGTCGTCTCCTCATTGGAATTAATTCTTACTCTGCATTCTAAAGGTATTTCTCTTCGTATTTTTTTATACTCCCGTAGTTTATTATTTCTAGACTAGTATTCCTACACTAGTATACGGTAGAGTAATTAGATATATTATTTAGTCTTCGTATTTCCACATTAGTACGAGAATTCTTTTAGACGTAGCACTTTTATTCCGTAAAACAGCTTGTACCTGATTTTTCAAATAGCCATAATTTTTTACTCGTTTATCCGAATTAGATGAAACCAACGCCTAGAGTTTCGTCTTGATCCCACCTATCCGGTGAACCTATCATATCAACTTTTTGAAATTTTCAAATTTCGAAATTTGTTCAGATTCATATTCAAACTTCTTTTGATCATATCTTTTTATTCGTAGCTCCGTTTTAGATGAATCCAATTGCGTCGGATTCGTATCAAAGTAATCTTCCCGTTTGTATCATTAGTTTTAACTTTTCAACTTATAATCTTTATCAAATCAGATTTATCTATTAGTGCCCATAAGTGTTCACATCGTTCTAAGCCGATTCAATGTTATATTAAAGTATTTGTATCTTTTGATCCGCTATTTCAAATCTAGTAATTCTTTTTTATACATGCTCATATTGATCTCCTATATCCAGTAGCATCATTAGTTTCGACCATTGAACCTTACAAATTTGAGCGATTCAAATTTGTATTCGAACATTCATTTGATCTTATCTTGCAAATCGTACCACCTTTTCAATTGATTCCTTTTACCCCTAAACACTCATGTCATATACTTTTGTACGTAACCATCGTACTTCAGTTCAACTTCTCTTGACCTTTTGAATGCAAATTCAATTCATACTTCAATTCGCTATAACTTGTGTTGTAGTGCTCCATTTCAAGAAATTCTTTCTACAAATAAATTTGTATGTCTTATATTATTTGTCAAATAACATTCATGTTGTTCTCCCAGTATTTTTGATCATCTCCCATAGTGTATGCAAGTCGAGCTTATATAGCAATAGTTCATCATCCATTAACTCTTTTGATCTCATTCATGCACCTTCACTTTACAACACACTTAGGACCTTTTTATTAAACCTTAGTACGTTGTTATTTTGCACCAAGACATGCTTTGTTCTTATGTTCTCTTGGTTCTTCCTTTTTGGCATGAATGTTTATTGAATGTTATTCATTTACGATAGATTGCTCGGAGTGTGGCGAGTAGAATTATCAGGATTTTGAGAGCGACTATCTTCATCAAGTAATACCAGGGAAGTCATTTGATCATGTATCACCTATGTTTTATGCATCGTACTTCTACCATCCTATACCCATTTGCATGTTGACTAGGTACTTGGAAATTATGGTTACATATTGTAGTATCAGGTGGTAGGCACCCAACAACCCCGTTATTTGGCCCGGGACGACAAATTTCATATTGCTATGCTTGAGTAGACGGGATTCTCGTTGAGAGTATATCACGAGTGATGCGAGAATAATTTAATAACCAAGACCGGTTAAGTCAAGACTTTTCAAGACCTCGTGATGCAATGCAACTCTGGGTGAAGGACGGTTGATCGGCTCCCTCGAGAAACCAGTGGATGACCCGGGATGCTGGAGATGTGCCATGACATCTTGCGGAAAGCTTCACCCAGGCTCAAAGAGACGGACGGATATTTTCAAGACCCAAGGCTTACCTGCACAGCCACAAGTCATTATCGGCTCTGGCTTGGTTGGACAACGCAGCGACTCTGGACAGGCGGTGCTAGCAGATGTAGAAGAACGGTAGGAATGGATGAGCACCGACAGGGATTCAGAGGGACCCGTTGAAAGACCATGTTTTAATCATCCGGTCTTCAAACACCCTGAAGTGCGATGACATACACGGAGGCGGTCAAATCTTGTGGGGAACGTGTGCAAAACTCTGCAGAGTACTCAAACCTAATCGATTAGCCGTGTCCATGGTCATGGACAACTTGAGCCAAAGGAACTAAAGTTATTTGAAATTCTCAACACCATTATATATATTGGATGTGGGTAATATTGATAACACGGGTATGAGAACTGGTTGGCGGAACCATCTCATTAACAACCAACTACATAGTAATATTTTGTTTTTAGCCCCTCTCTTGTTGTAGGAGAGAACTCTGCTTTCCGCTAAAAACTTACAACCCCACCTACCATATATGCATATAGTGTACATGATATTTTACCCCCCTCTCATATGTGACTTGTCGGCATATTCAATATGCTGACCTACACAGCTACAACGTCTTATGTTGCAGATATTTTTCTTCGATGAGTAAGAGTACGATTCAGGGTTACGGTCTACACTCAACTTGCCGTTGGTGTTTATTGGGACTCCACTCCCTTGACTGCTTCCGCTGAGATATTTAAGGTATATATCAGTTTTACGCTATTTCCATGTGATTGCACTTTGATATATACATTGATGTACTGTGTGTGCCAGCATACTGATCCAGGGATGGCACAGATACACAGAGGCTTGACTCGTTTTGAGTCGGTTCGCTACATTACCATAACCACAACTCAAAACTAATTAAGATGAATCAAACTTCTCTAACTATTCAATGCACATGAAGGTGGAAGTTTTCATATCCCTTTGGATAACTACCCTTTCTAAGACTACTTTCAAAGCACAGATCAACTACCAAGCCACGAACCGCTGTGCTCTAAAAGATATAAGTGAAGCACATAGAGCAAAAGTATCTAGCTCAAAAGATATAAGTGAAGCACATGTGAGCTGAATTGTCTACCAAAAGATATAAGTGAAGCTCGACAAAATCACGGTGAGTGCATGTCTCTCTCTCTAGGTGTGCAGCAAGGATGATTGTGACACAACAAAAATAAAACACTCCTACGATACAAGACGCTCCAAGCAAAAACATATAACATGTGGTGAATAAAAATATAGCCCCAAGTAACATTACCGATGGATTGAAGACGAGAGAGGGGATGCCTTCCCGGGGCATCCCCAAGATTAGGCTTTTACGGCATCCTTGAATCTCTTGGGGTGCCTTGGGCATCCCCAAGCTTGAGCTATTGCCACTCTTTATCTTTTTGTCCATAAGAACTTCACCCAAAACTTGAAAACTTCACAACACGAAACTTAAACAGAAACTCGTGATAACATTAGTATGAGAAAGCAAACCACCACTTCCTTAGGTACTGAAGCAAACTTAAATTCTACTTATGCTGATGTTGGGTTACTGTATTTTCAATCTTCCATGGCTAATACCCCCCGATACTATCCATAGTTTCATCAAAATAAGCAACCAACACAACAAAAACAGAATATGTTAACAGCAGACCAGTGTGTAGCAATCTGTATATTTCGTATACCTATGGTACTTCAAAAATTCTGAAAAATTACGACAGTATGAAGTATTTGCGTAGAAATCAGCAGCAAAAAGAATCAACTCAAAAGCTCTTACAGAAAAAGAAATGAAAATTCTTTTCGTGAGCAGAAAGTTTATGTCTTTTCCAGCATGACCAAACGATCATCCCCAATACTAATCATAACGGTTTTTCTTGGCACAAACGCAAAAAGAAACACAAAAAACACAATCATAAAAGAATTATGAAAGTGTGGAAAACACAAAACAGAAATAAAAAGGATAGATTCGTTGGGTTGCCTCCCAACAAGCGCTATTGTTTAACGCCCTTAGCTAGGCATTCAATGATGCTCTCGCAAAAGACAAGAGTTGAAGCACAACGAGAGCATCATAAAGCATGTGAAGATCACATCTAAGTCTAACATACTTCCTATGCATAGGCATTTTATAGGAAAACAGATTGTCAGGACAACCAATAGTTGCCATATGCAAGGAAGAAGGAAGAGACAATAGCAATCTCCACATAACGAGAGGTAATTTGGTTACATGAAATTTTCTACCAAAATATTTTCCTCTCTCATAGCAATTACATGTGGGATCATATTCGAATTCAACAATGTAACTATCACATAGGATATTCTTTTCATGATCCACATGCATGCAAAGTTGACGCTCTTCAAAAATAGGTGGATTATCATCAACTAAAGTCATGACTTCTCCAATCCCACTTTCAATAATATTGCAAATATGATATTCATCATGAGGCTTAAACAAACTTTTAAGATCCAAAGAAAAATCACCGCCCCACTCATGATCATTGCAACAAGTAGTGTACATAGCAAAACTAACATCCCCAAGTTTAGGGTTTTGCATATTCTTAGCATGATTGTCACTAATAGAATTTATAGTGAAACCATTGCAATCATGCTTTTCATCCAAGGAGCCCTCGTGAATCACTTCATGAATTTCTTCCTCACAATTTTCAGATTCACGCATCTCAAGCAAAACTCCATAAAGATAGTCAAGTGCCCTCAACTCACTAGCAATTCGTTCCACATAAGTGGGTCTCTTAAAGAGATTAGCAAGTGGATGACGATCCATATCACTAGATTTTCAGCAAGCGAAGATGCAAGCATATTGAAGGCACATAGCACACAAGCAACGGAAAGGCAAACGAGAGAAAAGGGCGAACGAAAAAGGCAAACGAAAAAGGCAAATGTGAAGTGGGGGAGAGGAAAACGAGAGGCAACTGGCAAGAAAGTAAATGCAAGAGATGAGTTTGTGAGACCTACTTGGATAGATCTTGATCTATCCTCCCCGGCAATGGCGCTAGAAATACTTCTGATGTCAGCTGTGTTTCCCTAGCAACGGCGCCAAGAACAGTCGTGTTGACGGCACGAGGAATCCTTCTGCTCCGGCTACGCCTTAAGGGACTTCCTAGGCAAATATGCAAAGGATTTCCCCCGTGGCCTTGGAGCCTTGCGTTGGTGTTCCCTCGATGCGAAAAGGGTGATGTAGCACAGTGGTGGTAAGTCTTTCCCTCAGTTTGAGAACCAAGGTATCAATCCAGTGGAGGAGTATCACAAGATCCTGCACAAACACAGAAAGCTTGCTCCCAACGCTATGAAGGGGTTGTCAATCCGCCACCAGGGCTTGTGGCCTCCCTGCCGCCCCCCTGACCTAGATCTTTGGCCTATATATTCCCTAAAATACAGCAAAAAATCAGGGGAGCCTCGAAAACGCTTTTTCGCCGCCGCAAGCTTCCGTTTTCGCGAGATCTCATCTGGAGACCCTCCCCGACGCCCTACCGGAGGGGACTTTGGAGTTGGAGGGATTCTTCATCATCATCATCGCCCCTCCAATGACTCGTGAGTAGTTCACTTCAGACCTACGAGTCTATAATTAGTAGCTAGATGGCTTCTTCTCTCTCTTGGATCTTCAATACAAAGTTCTCCATGATCTTCATGGAGATCTATCCGATGTAATCTTCTTTGGAGGTGTGTTTGTCGAGATCCGATGAATTCTGGATTTGTGATCAGATTATCTATGATATATATTTGAGTCTTTGCTGATTTCTTTTATGCATGATTTGATATCCTTGTAAGTCTCTCCGAGTCTTGGGTTTTGTTTGGCCAACTAGGTCTATGATTCTTGCAATGGGAGAAGTGCTTGGTTTTGGGTTCTTACCATGTGGTGACCTTTCCCAGTGACAGTAGGGGCAGCAAGGCACACATTGAGTAGTTTCCATCAAGGGTAACAAGGTGGGCTCTGTCATTGATATGAGATTGTCCATCTACATCATGTCATCTTGCTTAAGGTGTTACTCTGTTCTTTTGGACATAATACACTAGATGCATGCTGCATAGCGGTCGACGTGTGGAGTAATAGTAGTAGATGCAGAAAGTATCGGACTACTTGTTTTGGATGTGATGCCTATAGATATAATCATTGCCATAGATATCGTCACGACTTTGCGCGGTTCTATCAATTGCTCGACAGTAATTTGTTCACCCATCGTTTACTTGCTTTCATGAGAGAAGCAACTAGTAAACACTACGGCCCCCGAGTCTATTCACATCTATCGTTTATACCTCCGCTTTTACTTTGCTTTGTTACTTTGTTGCTTTCAGTTCTCACTTTGCGAACAATCTATAAGGGATTGACAACCCCTTCATATCATTGGGAGCACGTTCTTTGTGTTTGTGCAGGCACTTGCGATACTCCTTCACTGGATCGATACCTTGGTTCTCGAAACTGAGGGAAATACTTACCACCGCTGCGCTACATCACTCTTTCCGCTTTGAGGGAACACCAAGGCAAGGCTCCAAGGCCACGGGGAAATCCTTTGCATATTTGCCTAGGAATTCCCTAAAGGCGTAGCCGTAGCAGAAGGATTCCTGGTGCCGTTGCTGAGGAGAATCAAGACAAGAACAGTCTCCCGTCAGCACGTGTTTCTGGCGCCGTTGGAAGGTCTTTTGTTGCAGTAGCAGAAGTATTTCTGGCGCCGTTGCCGGGGAGGAGAGATCTACCCAAGTAGGTCTCACAAACTCATCTCCGGCATTTACTTTTTTGCCAGTTGCCTCTCGTTTTCCTCTCCCCCACTTCACATTTTCCGTTTTCATTTGCCTTTCTCCTTTGCCGTTTTCTTTTGCCTTTTGCCGTTTTCCTTTGCCGGTTTTCTTGCTTGCTTGTGTGCTTGTTTGTTTGTTGAAGTCATCATGGCTGAAAACACCAAACTTTGCGACTTCTCGAGTACCAATAATACTGATTTTATTAGTACTCCGATTGCTCCCGCCACTAGTGTGGAATCGTATGAAATCAACGCAGCTCTGCTGAATCTTGTTATGAAAGAGCAATTCTTTGGCCTTCCTAGTGAAGATGCCGCATCCCATCTCAATACCTTCATTGAGCTTTGTGATATGCGAAAGAAAAGAGATGTGGATAATGACGTGATTAAGTTGAAACTTTTTCCTTTCTCATTGCGAGATCGCGGAATAACTTGGTTTTCTTCTTTGCCTAAAAATAGTATCGATTCTTGGGATAAGTGTAAAGATGCTTACATATCCAAGTATTTTCCGCCGGCTAAGATCATCTCCTTACGTAACGATATCATGAATTTCAAGCAACTTGATCATGAACACGTTGCATAATCTTGGGAGAGGATGAAGCTTATGATTAGAAATTATCCCGCTCATGGCTTGAGTTTGTGGATGATTATACAAATATTTTACGCTGGCTTGAATTTCGCTTCTCGCAATATCTTGGACTCCGCCTCAGGTGGAACGTTCATGGAAATCACGTTAGGAGACGCTACAAAACTCCTAGACAATATCATGACCAACTACTCTCAATGGCACACTGAAAGGTCGCCTGCTAGCAAAAAGGTGCATGCTATAGAAGAAATTAACTCACTTAGTGCTAATATGGACGAGTTGATGAATTTGGTTGCTAGTAGAAACGCTACCGTAGATCCTAATGACATGCCACTATCTTCTTTGATTGAGAGTAGCAACGCTAGTTTGGACATGAATTTTGTTGGTAGGAACAATTTTGGCAACAACAATGCTTTTAGAGGAAACTATGTTCCTAGGCCTTTTCCTAGTAACTCCTCTAACAACTATGGCAATTCCTACAACAACGCTTATGGAAATCACAACAAATTACCCTCTGATTTAGAGAGTAATATCAAAGAGTCCATAGAGGAAATACTACTCAAAATACACGATTTGGCTAAGAGCGTTGATAGGATGTCTTGTGATATTGATGCTTTGAAATTTAGATGCGCTCCTCCCAAGGTCAACTTGGATGAAACTTTGAAAGCTATGCGTATCTCCATGAATGAGAGCAAAGAAAGAACCGCCCAAATTCGCGCTAGGCATGAATCGTTTAAAAGGGTGCGTTCTTGTGATGCAAATCACGAAGATCTTAAAGTGCTTGGTGTCTCTCCTCTTGAATCTTTGTTTTCGCATGTCAAACCTATTTATGGAGGGGCTGGATATGAATCCACTTTGGTTGAAAACCGCCCCAATGATTCAGAGTCCACCTATCTTGATGATAAAGGTGTGGAGAGTGGAGTAGAAGAAGTCAAAATTTTGGGTAGTAATGAAACTCCCACTTTGGATTTCAAGGAATTCAATAATGATAATTGCTCCTTGTTTGAATGCATTTCTTTGATGCAATCCATTGCAAACTCTCCACATGCTTATAGCCAAAGCAAAGCCTTTACCGCGCATATCGTAGATGCTATGATGAAATCTCTTGAAGAGAAGCTCGAACTAGAAGTCTCTATACCTAGAAAACTTCATGATGAGTGGGAACCTACTATAAGTGCAATGCTTTGTGTGATTTGGGTGCTAGTGTTTCCGCGATTCCAAAGTCTTTATGTGATATTCTTGGTTTTCATGAGATTGAAGAGTGTTCTCTTAATTTGCATCTTGCGGATTCTACTGTCAAGAAACCCATGCGAAGGATCGATGATGTTCTTATTGTTGCAAATAAGAACTATGTACCCGTGGATTTCATTGTACTTGACATAGATTGCAATCCTTCTTGTCCCATTATTCTTGGTAGACCTTTCCTAAGGACTATCGGTGCTATCATCGATATGAAGGAAGGGAATATTAGATTTCAATTTCCTTTAAAGAAGGGCATGGAGCACTTTCCTAGAAAGAAAATAAGATTGCCTTATGAATCTATGATGAGGGCAACTTATGGTTTGAGCACCAAAGATGACTATACGTGATTCCATCACCTTTCGCCTAGCTAAGGGCGTTAAACAAAAGCGCTTGTTGGGAGGCAACCCAACGAATCTATCCTTTTTTCTTTCTGTTTTGTGTTTTCCACACTTTCATAATTCTATTATGATTGTGTTTTTTGTGTTTCTTTTTTGCGTTTGTGCCAAGCAAAACCGTTATGATTAGTCTTGCGGATGATCGTTTGGTCATGCTGGAAAAGACAGAAACTTTCTGCTCACGAAAAGAATTTTCATTTTTCTTCTGTAAGAGATTTTGAGTTGATTCTTCTTTCTGCTTATTCCTACGCAAATTCTTCAGGCTGTCTCAATTTTTCAGAATTTTTGAAGTATCAGAGGTATACGAAATATACAGATTTCTATAGACTGGTCTGCTTTTAACAGATTCTGTTTTTGTTGTGTTGGTTGCTTATTTTGATGAAACTATGGATAGTATCGGGGGGGTATTAGCCATGGAAAATTGAAAATACAGCAACCCAACATAAACACAAGTATAATTTAAGTTTTCTACAGTACCTAAGGAAGTGGTGGTTTGCTTTCTCCTACTAATGTTATCACGAGTTTTTGTTTAAGTTTCGTGTTGTGAAGTTTTCAAGTTTTGGGTGAAGTTCTTATGGACAAAGAGATAAAGAGTAGCAAGAGCTCAAGCTTGGGGATGCCCAAGGCACCCCAAGAGATTCAAGGATGCCATAAAAGCCTAAGCTTGGGGATGCCCCGGGAAGGCATCCCCTCTCTCGTCTTCAATCCATCGGTAACGTTACTTGGGGCTATATTTTTATTCACCACATGTTAGGTGTTTTTGCTTGGAGCGTCTTGTATCTTAGGAGTCTATTATTTTTGTTGTGTCACAATCATCCTTGCTGCACACCTAGATAGAGAGACATGCACTCACCGTGATTTTGTCGAGCTTCACTTATATCTCTTGGTAGACAATTCAGCTCAAATGTGCTTCACTTATATCTTTTGAGCTAGGTACTTTTGCTCTATGTGCTTCACTTATATCTTTTAGAGCGCAGTGGTGCGTGGCTTGGTAGTTGATATATGCTTTGAAAGTAGTCTCAAAAGGGGTAGTTATCCAAAGGGATACGAAAACTTCCACCTTCATGTGCATTGAATAGTTAGAGAAGTTTGATTCCTCTCAATTAGTTTTGAGATATGGTTGTGGTAATATTGAAGACATGCTAGTAAGGTGTTGTAGATCTAGAAATACTTGTGTTGAAGTTAGTGATTCCCGTAGCATGCACGTATGGTGAACCGCTATGTGATGAAATCTGAGCATGATTAGTCTGTTGATTGTCATCCTTTGCGTGGCGGTCGGGATCGCGCGATGGTTTATACCTACCAACCCTTCCCCTAGGAGTATGCGTTGAATGCTTTGTTTCGATTACTAATAAAACTTTTGCAACAAGTATATGAGTTCTTCATGACTAATGTTGAGTCCATGGTTTAGATGCACTTTCACCTTCCACCATCACTATCTTCTTAGTGCCGTGCAACTTTCGCCGGTGCACGAAACCCACCATTAGCCTCCCTCAAAACAGCCACCATACCTACCTACTATGGCTTTTTCGAAGTCATTCCGAGATATATTTCCATGCAAATACCACCATGACATGTGCCATCACGTCTACATTGGCATTGCATGATCGTAAGATAGCTAGCATGATGTTTCCATTAATGTCTATGCCATGCTAGATCATTGCCACGGTACACTACCGAAGGCATTCCATATAGAGTCGTCGTTGCTCTAAGTTTTGAGTTGAAAGTGTGATGATCATCACTAATGGAGCATTGTCCCATGTGAGGAAATAAAAGAGGCCAAAGAATCCCACCAAAATAAAAAATAAATAAAAAAGAGGCCAAAGAGCCCACCAAAAAAATGAGAGAAAAAGAGAGAAGGGACAATGCTACCACTTTTTCCACACTTGTGCATATTAAGCACCATGATCTTCATGATTGAGAGTCTCTCGTTTTGTCACCACCATATAGCTAGTGGGAAATTTTCATTATATAACTTGGCTTTTATATTCCAATGATAGGCTTCCTCAAAATTTCCTTAGGTCTTCGTGAGCAAGCAAGTTGGATGCACACCCACTAGTTTTCTTTAAGAGCTTTCACATACTCTTAGCTCTAGTGCATCATTTGTATGGCAATCCCTACTCATTCACATTGATATCTATTGATGAGAATCTCCACAGCTCATTGATATGCCTAGTTAATGTGACTATCTTCTCCTTTTTTTTGTCTTGCAACCTCCACCACACTCCACACCATCTTTAGTGTTATAACCATGGCTCACGCTCATGTATTGCGTGAGAGTTGAAAAGGTTTGAGAAAGTAAAGGTGTGAAACAATTACTTGGCCAATACCGGGGTTGTGCATGTTTTAAATTCGTTGTGCAATGATGATAGAGCATAGCCAGACTATATGCTTTTGTAGGGATAACTTTCTTTTGGCCTTGTTATTTTGAAAGTTCATGATTACCTTGCTAGTTTGCTTGAATTATTATTATTTCCACGTCAATAGCAAACTATTGTTTTGAATCTAATGGATCCGAACATTCACGTCACATAAGAGGAGTTACAAAGGACATCTATGCTAGGTAGCATGAAAGCATCAAAAATTCATTCTTTATCACTTCCCTACTCGAGGACGAGCAGGAGTTAAGCTTGGGGATGCTTGATATGTCTCAAAAGTATCTATAATTTTTGATGGTTTCATGATATTATCTTGTCATCTTTGGATGTTTTATGTACCTTTTATATCTTTTTTTGGGACTAACTTATTAATTCAGTGCCAAGTGCCAGTTCCTGTTTTTTCTGTGTTTTTGACTCTTTTCAGATCTGATTTCGGAACGGAGTCCAAACGGAATAAAATCCCTGAAATGATTTTTTCCCGAACGGAAGAAGATCAGGGGGCCTGTGGGCCAAGCCCGGAGGGCTGCAGGGAGCCCACAAGCCCCCACTCCGCCACCAGGGGGAGGCGGCAGTGGTAGGGCTTGTGGCCTCCCTGGCGCGCCCCTGACCTAGATCTTTGGCCTATATATTCCCTAAAATATAGCAAAAAATCAGGGGAGCCTTGAAAATACTTTTCCGCCGCCGCAAGCTTCCGTTTCCGCGAGATCCCATCTGGAGACCCTCCCCGGCGCCCTGTCGGAGGGGACTTTGGAGTTGGAGGGCTTCTTCATCATCATCATCGCCCCTCCAATGACTCGTGAGTAGTTCACTTCAGACCTACGGGTCCGTAGTAGTAGCTAGATGTATTCTTCTCTCTCTTGGATCTTCAATACAAAGTTCTCCATGATCTTCATGGAGATCTATCTGATGTAATCTTCTTTGGCAGTGTGTTTGTCGAGATCCGATGAATTGTGGATTTGTGATCAGATTATCTGTGATATATATTTGAGTCTTTGCTGATTTATTTTATGCATGATTTGATATCCTTCTAAGTCTCTCCGAGTCTTGGGTTTTGTTTGGCCAACTAGATCTATGATTCTTGCAATGGGAGAAGTGCTTGGTTTTGGGTTCTTACCATGTGGTGACCTTTCCAAGTGATAGTAGGGGCAGCAAGGCACACATTGAGTAGTTGCCATCAAGGGTAACAAGGTGGGCTCTGTCATTGATATGAGATTGTCCATCTACATCATGTCATCTTGCTTAAGGTCTTACTCTGTTCTTTTGGACTTAATACACTAGATGCATGCTGGATAGCAGTCAACGTGTGGAGTAATAGTAGTAGATGCAGAAGTATCGGTCTACTTGTTTTGGACGTGATGCCTATAGATATAATCATTGCCATAGATATCGTCACGACTTTGCGCGGTTCTATCAATTGCCCGACAGTAATTCGTTCACCCATCTTCTAATTGCTTTCATGAGAGAAGCCACTAGTAAACACTACAGCCCCCGGGTCTATTCACATCTATCGTTTACACCTTCGCTTTTACTTTGCTTTGTTACTTTGTTGCTTTCAGTTCTCACTTTGCGAACAATCTATAAGGGATTGACAACCCCTTCATAGCGTTGGGAGCAGGTTCTTTGTGTTTGTGCCCTTGAAGCGGAAAGGGTGATGTAGCACAGCGGCGGCCTTGGAGCCTTGCATTGGTGTTCCCTCGAAGCGGAAAGGGTGATGTAGCACATCGGCGGTAAGTATTTCCCTCAGTTTTGAGAACCAAGATATCGATCCAGTGGAAGGATTGCGTCAAGTCACAAGTACCTGCACAAACACAAAGATCTTGCACCCAACGCTATGAAGGGGTTGTCAAACCCTTATAGATTGTTTGCAAAGTGAGAACTGAAAGCAAAAAGGAAACAAAGCAAAGTAAACGTGAAAGTGGAAACGATAGTTGTGAATAGACCCCTGGGCCGTAGTGTTCACAAGTGGCTTCTCTCATGAAAGCAAGTAGACGGTGGGTGAACGAATTACTGTCGAGCAATTGATAGAACCATGCAAAGTCGTGAGTTATCTATGGCAATGATTATATCTATAGGCATCACGTCCAAAACAAGTAGACCGATACTTTCTGCATCTACTACTATTACTCCACACGTCGACCGCTATCCAGCATGCATCTAGTGTATTAAGTCCATGAGAACAGAGTAACGCCTTAAGCAAGATGACATGATGTAGATGGACAATCTCATATCTACGATAAAATCCCATCTTGTTACCCTTGATGGCAACAACACGATGAGTGCCTTGCTACCCCTTCTGTCACTCGGACAGGTCACCACACGGTATGAACCCAAAACCAGGCACTTCTCCCATTGCAAGAATCATAGATCTAGTTGGCCAAACAAAACCCAAGACTCGGAGAGACTTACAAGGATATCAAATATATTTCATAGATAATCTGATCACAAATCTACAATTCATCGGATCTCGACAAACACACCGCCAAAGAGGATTACATCGAATAGATCTCCATGAAGATCATGGAGAACTTTGTATTGAAGATCCAAGAGAGAGAAGAAGCCATCTAGGTACTAACTACGGACCCGTAGGTTTGAAGTGAACTACTCACGAGTCATTTGAGAGGCGATGATGTTGATGTAGAAGCCCTCCAACTGCAAAGTCCCCTCCGGCAGGGCACCGGGAAGGGTCTCCAGATGAGATCTCGCAGAAACGGAAGCTTGCGGCGGCGGAAACGTATATTTGTGGATGCCCTGATTTTTTCTGTGATTTTAGGGAATTTATAGGCCAAAGAGCTAGGGCAGGGGACCGCTAGGGAGGCCACAAGCCAGGTAGCCGCAGGCCCCCCTGGTGGCGGTTACAGGGCTTGTCGGCCCCCTGTGGCTCTCCTGCCTTGGCCCTCAAGTCCCCTGATCTTCTTCTGTTCTGGAAAAATTTATTTCGGGGATTTTATTCCGTTTGGACTCCGTTCCAAAATCAGATCTAAAAAGAGTCAAAAACCCAGAAAAAACAGGAACTGGCACTTGGCACTGAATTAATAAGTTAGTCCCAAAAAAGATATAAAAGGTATATAAAACATCCAACGTTGACAAGATAACAGCATGAAACCATCAAAAATTATAGATACATTTGAGACATATCAAGCATCCCCAAGCTTAACTCCTGCTCGTCCTCGAGTAGGGAAGTGGTAAAGAATGAATTTTTGATGCTTTCATGCTACCTAGCATAGATGTCCTTTGTAACTCCTCTTATGTGACATGAATATTCAGATCCATTAGATTCAAAAAAATAGTTTGCTGTTGACGTGGAGACAATAATAATTCAAGCAAACTAGCAAGGTAATCATGAACTTTCAAAATAACAAGTCCAAAAGAAAGTTATCCCTACAAAATCATATTGTCTGGCTATGCTCTATCATCCTTGCACAACGAATATAAATCGTGCACAACCCCGGTATTGGCCAAGTAATTGTTTTCACACCATTACTTTCTCAAACTTTTTCAACTCTCACGCAATACATGAGCGTGAGCCATGGTTTTAGCACTATAAGTGGAATGGAGTGTGATGGAGGTTGCAAGACAAACAAGGAGAAGATGTTCACATTAACTAGGCATATCAATGAGTTGTGGAGATGCTCATCAATAGATATCAATGTGAATGAGTAGGTATTGACATACAAATGATGCACTAGAGCTAAGAGTATGTGAAAGCTCTTAAAGAAAACTAGTGGGTGTGCATCCAACTTGCTTGCTCACGAAGACCTAAGGCAATTTTGAGGAACCTATCATTGGAATATACAAGCCAAGTTATATAATGAAAACTTCCCACTAGCTATATGGTGGTGACAAAACGAGAGACTCTCAATCATGAATATCATGGTGCTTAAGAAGCACAAGTTTGGAAGGATAGTAGCATTGTCCCTTCTCTCTTTTTCTCTCATTTTTTGGTGGGCTATTTGGCCTCTTTTTTTTGGTGGGCATCTTTGGCCTCTTTTTGTATATGGGCTTCGCTGGCCTCTTTTATTTCCTCACATGGGACAATGCTCCATCAATGACGATCATCACACTTACAACTCAAAACTTAGAGCAATGATAACTCTATATGGAATGCCTTCGGTAGTGTACCGTGACAATGATCTAGCATGGCATAGACATTAATGGAAACATCATGCTAGCTATCTTACGATCGTGCAATGGCAACGTATAAGTGGTGGCGCATGTCATGGTGGTAGTTTCATGGCAATATATCTCGGAATAGCTTTGAAAAAGCCATAGTAGGTAGGTATGGTGGCTGTTTTGAAGGAGGCTATTGGTGAGTTTTGTGCACCGGCGAAAGTTGCACGGCACTAAAGAAGATAGTGATGGTGGAAGGTGAAAATGCATCTAAACCATGGACTCAACATTAGTCATGAAGACCTCATATACTTGTTGCAAAAGTTTTAGTAGTAATCGAAACAAAGCATTCAACGCATACTCCTAGGGGAAGGGTTGGTAGGTATAAACCATCGCGCGATCCCGACCGCTACACAAAGGATGACAATCAACAAACTAATCATGCTCAGACTTCATCACATAGCGGTTCACCATACGTGCATGCTACGGGAATCACTAACTTCAACACAAGTATTTCTAGATCCACAACACCTTACTAGCATAACTTCAATATTACCACAACCACAACTCAAAACTAATTGAGATGAATCAAACTTCTCTAACTACTCAATGCACATGAAGGTGGAAGTTTTCATATCCCTTTGGATAACTACCCCTTTTGAGACTACTTCCATAGCATATATCAACTTCCAAGCAACGCACCGCTGTGCTCTAAAAGATATAAGTGAAGCACATAGAGCAAAATCAACTAGCTCGAAAGATATAAGTGAAGCACATGTGAGCTGAATTGTCTAACCAAAAGATATAAGTGAAGCTCGACAAAATCACGGTGAGTGCATGTCTCTCTCTCTCTAGGTGTGCAGCAAGGAAGATTGTGCCACAACAAAAATAGAAGACTCCTACGATACAAGACGCTCCAAGCAAAACACATAACATGTGGTGAATAAAAATATAGCCCCAAGTAACGTTACCGATGGATTGAAGACGAAAGAGGGGATGCCTTCCCGGGGCATCCCCAAGCTTAGGCTTTTAGGGCATCCTTGAATCAACTTGGGGTGCCTTGGGAATCCCCAAGCTTGAGCTCTTGCCACTCTTTATCTTTTTGTCCATAAGAACTTCACCCAAAACTTGAAAACTACACAACACGAAACTTAAACAGAAACTCGTGATAACATTAGTATAAGAAAGCAAACCACCACTTCCTTAGATACTAGAGAAAACTTAAATTCTACTTATGTTGATGTTGGGTTACTGTATTTTCAATCTTCCATGGCTAATACCCCTCCATACTATCCATAGTTTCATCAAAATAAGCAACCAACTCAACAAAAACAGAATATGTTAACAGCAGACCAGTCTGTAGCAATCTGTATACTTCGTATACTTCTGGTACTTCAAAAATTCTGAAAAATTACGACACTCTGAAGGATTTGCGTAGCAATCAGCAGCAAAAATAATCAACTCAAAAGCTCTTACAGAAAAATAAATGCAAATTCTTTTCGTGAGTAGAAAGTTTCTGTCTTTTCCAGCATGACCAAACGATCATCCCCAAGACTAATCATAACGGTTTTGCTTGGCAAAAACGCAAAAAAGAAACACAAAAAACACAATCATAACAGAATTATGAAAGTGTGGAAAGCACAAAACAGAAATAAAAAGGATAGATTCGTTGGGTTGCCTCCCAACAAGCGCTATTGTTTAACGCCCTTAGCTAGGCATTCAATGATGCTCTCACAAAAGACGTGAATTGAAGCACAACGAGAGCATCCTAAAGCATGTGAAAATCACATTTAAGTCTAACATACTTCCTATGCATAGGCATTTTATAGGAGAACAAATTGTCAAGACAATCAATAGCTGCCATATGCAAGGAAGAAGAAAGAGACAATAGCAATCTCAACATAACGAGAGGTGACTTAGTGATATGAAAGTTTCTACCACCATATTTTCCTCTCTCATAATAATTACATGTGGGATCATATTCGAATTCAACAATGTAACTATCACATAGGATATTCTTTTCATGATCCACATGCATGCAAAGTTGACGCTCTTCAAAAATAGTGGGATTATCATCTAAAGTCATGACTTCTCCAAACCCACTTTCAATAATATTGCAAATATCATATTCATCTTGAGGCTTGAACAAATTTTCAAGATCAAAAGAAAAATCATCACCCCAATCATGATATTTGCAACAAGTAGTGGTCATAGTAAGACTAGCATCCCCAAGCTTAGGGTTTTGCATAATTTTAGCATGATTGTCACTAATAGAATTTATAGTGAAACCATTGCAATCATGCTTTTCATCCAAGGAGCCCTCATGAATCACTTCATGAATTTCTTCATCACAATTTTCAGATTCACGCATCTCAAGCAAAACTCCATAGAGAAAGTCAAGTGCACTCAACTCACTAGCAATTGGTTCCACATAAGTGGATCTCTTAAAGAGATTAGCTAGTGGATGAGGATCCATATCACTAGATTTTCAGCAAGCGAAGATGCAAGCATATTGAAGGCACATAGCACACAAGCAAAGGAAAGGCAAGCGAAAGAAAAGGACGAACGAAAAAGGCAAACGAAGAAAAGGGGAAAGGAAAAAGTCAAAGGAGAAAGGCAAATGAAAACGTCAAATGTAAAGTGGGGGAGAAGAAAACGAGAGGCAACTAGCAAAAAAGGTAAATGCAAGAGATGAGTTTGTGACACCTACTTGGATAGATCTTGACTTGATCTCTCCTTCCCCGGCAACGGCGCCAGAAATACTTCTGATACTGCAACAAAAGACCTTCCGACGGCGCTAGAAATAAGCGTGTTGACGGGAGACTATTCTTGTCTTGATACTCCTTAGCAACGGCGCCAGGAATCCTTTTGCTATGGCTACGCCTTTAGGGACTTCCTTGGCAAATATGCAAAGGATTCCCCCGTGGCCTTGGAGCCTTGCATTGGTGTTCCCTCGAAGCGGAAAGGGTGATGTAGCACAGCGGCAGTAAGTATTTCCCTCAGTTTTGAGAACCACGGTATCGATCCAGTGGAAGGATTGCGTCAAGTCACAAGTACCTGCACAAACACAAAGAGCTTGCACCCAACGCTATGAAGGGGTTGTCAATCCCTTATAGATTGTTTGCAAAGTGAGAACTGAAAGCAAAAAGGAAACAAAGCAAAGTAAAAGTGAAAGTGGAAAGGATAATTGTGAATAGACCCGGGGGTCGTAGTGTTCACTAGTGGCTTCTCTGATGAAAGCAAGTACACGGTGGGTGAACGAATTACTATCGAGCAATTGATAGAACCGCGCAAACTCGTGACATTATCTATGGCAATGATTATATCTATAGGCATCACGTCCAAAACAAGTAGACCGATACTTTCTGCATCTACTACTATTACTCCACACGTCGACCGCTATCCAGCATGCATCTAGTGTATTAAGTCCATGAGAACAGAGTAACGCCTTAAGCAAGATGACATGATGTAGATGGACAATCTCATATCTACGATAAAAGCCCATCTTGTTACCCTTGATGGAAACAACACGATGCGTGCCTTGCTGCCCCTTCTGTCACTGGGACAGGTCACCACACGGTATGAACCCAAAACCAAGCACTTCTCCCATTGCAAGAATCATAGATCTAGTTGGCCAAACAAAACCCAAGACTCGGAGAGACTTACAAGGATATCAAATCATGCATATAAGAAATCAGCAAAGACTCAAATATATTTCATAGATAATCTGATCACAAATCCACAATTCATCGGATCTCGACAAAAACACCGCCAAAGAGGATTACATCGGATAGATCTCCATGAAGATCATGGAGAACTTTGTATTGAAGATCCAAGAGAGAGAAGAAGCCATCTAGCTACTAACTACGGACCGGTAGGTATGAAGTGAACTACTCACGAGTCATTGGAGAGGCGATGATGTTGATGTAGAAGCCCTCCAACTCCAAAGTCCCCTTCGGCAGGGCACCGGGAAAGGTCTCCAGATGAGATCTCGTAGAAACGGAAGCTTGCGGCGGAAAAGTGTTTTCGTGGATGCCCTGATTTTTTCTGGGAATTTAGGGAATTTATAGGCCAAAGAGCTAGGGCACGGGAGCGCCAGGGAGGCCACAAGCCTGGTAGCCACGCCCCCCCCCCCTGGTGGCGGCTACAGGGCTTGTGGGCCCCCTGTGGCTCTCCTGCCTTGGCCCTCAAGTCCCCCGATCTTCTTCTGTTCTGGAAAATTTTATTTCGGGGATTTTATCCCGTTTGGACTCCGTTCCAAAATCAGATTTGAAAAGAGTCAAAAACACAGAAAAAACAGGAACTGGCACTTGGCACTGAATTAATAAGTTAGTCCCAAAAAAGATATAAAAGGTATATAAAACATCCAAAGTTGATAAGATAACAGCATGAAACCATCAAAAATTATAGATACGTTTGAGACGTATCAAGGATAGAAGCGCATCTCGTCGTTTTGCAAGAATGGATATCGTTACAAGTACATGTACTAAAAAGATGAGATATATATAGAGTGGGCTTACACTCGCCACAAGCTACATCAGAGTCACATCAGTACAATACATAGTAACAAGAAGAAGAGTAGGGTCTGACTACGGACGAAAACAAACGAGAAAAGAAGAACGACGTCCTTCCTTGCTATCCCAGGCTGTCATCCTGGAACCCATCCTAGATCGGTGGAGAAGAACAAGAAGAAGAAACTCCAAATGAACAATCAACGCGCTCCCGTTAAGTAACCTTTACCTGTACCTGCAACTGGTGTTGTAGTAATATGTGAGCCACGGGGGACTCAGCAATCTCATTTCCAAAGGTATCAAGACTAGCAAAGCTTAATAGGTGAGATCGGGATAAGTGGTGAGGCTACAGCAAACGACTAAGCATTTATTTGGTGGCTAACTTATGAGTAAAAGAATAAAGAGGGGGATGATCTACGCATAACGAGCGTGAACTACTGATGATCAAATGAATGATCCTGAACACCTACCTACGTCAGACATAACCCCACCGTGTCCTTTATCGGAGAAAGAACTCATGAAAGAGACAGTCGCGGTTACGCACTCAGTTGGCATATTTTAATTAAGTTAACTTCAAGTTATCTAGAACCAGTGTTAAACAAAGTTTCCACGTTGCCACATAACCGCGGGCACGGCTTTCCGAAAGATTTAACCCTCCAGGGGTGCTCCAACTAATCCATCACAAATTACCACAAGCCGCATAGAAATCCTCGATCACGAAGCTCGCGATCTGGTCGGACTCCTTAGTGGAAAACCTCAACTCTGAGATTACCGAAAGCAATCCCGATGCACAAGACATTCGTCAAAGGTAAAACTAATCCAGCAAGGCCGCCCGGCGTGTCGATGATCCCGATAGGAGCCGCGTATCTCGTTCTCAGGATACGACGGATGAGCGACGCGTACGGTGGCCTGATAGAAATCTCCCAAGTTGCCCTGGGTTGGTGATACGTCTCCGTCGTATCTACTTTTCCGAACTCTTTTTCCCTTGTTTTGGACTCTAATTTGCATGGTTTGAATGGAACTAACCTGGACTAACGCTGTTTTCAGCAGAATTGCCATGGTGTTGTTTTTGCGCAAAAATAAAAGTTGTCGGAATGACCTGAAAATTTACGGAGAATTTTTCTGGAATATATAAAAAATACTGGCGCAAGAATCAACCGGAGGGGTGGAGCTGTGAGCCCACAAACCCACCAAGCGCGGGCCCCCCTGGCCACGCCTAGCAGGCTTGTGGGGCCCACAAAACTCCACCGCCTCCAATCTCAGCTCTATTTAGTCCGTCTCGCCCGGAAAAAAATCAAGGAGAAGAATTCATCGTGTTTTACGATAGGAGGCGCCGCCACCTCCTGTTCTTCATCTAGAGGGCACATCTGGAGTCCGTTCTGGGCTTCGGAGAGGGAAAATCGTCGCCATCGTCATCATCATCCTTCCTTCATTGCCAATTCCATGATGCTCTTCACCGTTCGTGAGTAATCTCATCGTAGGCTTGCTGGACGGTGATGGGTTGGATGAGATCTATCATGTAATCAAGTTAGTTTTGACGGGGATTGATCCCTAGTATCCACTATGTTCTGAGATTGATGTTGCTATTAATTTGCCATGCTTAATGCTTGTCACTAGGGCCCGACTGCCATGATTTTAGATCTGAACCTATTATGTTGTCGCCAATATATGTGTGTTCTTGATCCTATCTTGCAAGTTGTAGTCACCTACTATGTGTTATGACCCGGCAACCCCGGAGTGACAATAGCCGGAACCACTCCCGGAGATGACTATAGTATGACGAGTTCATGTATTCACCAAGTGTTAATGCGTTGGTCTAGTTCTTTATTAAAAGGAGAACCTTAATATCCCGTAGTTTCCATTAGGACCCTGCTGCCATGGGAGGGATGGACAATAGATGTCATGCAAGTTCTTTTCCCTAAGCACGTATGACTACATACGGAATACATGCCTACATTAGATTGACGAACTGGAGCTAGTTACATATCTCTCTGTGTTATAACTGTTGCATGATGAATAGCATCCGGCATAATCATCCATCACCGATCCAATGCTACAAGTTTTTCCTACTGGTCCTTGCTACGTTACTTTGCTGCTATTGCTGTCACTATTGTTACTGTTACTCTGTTGCTACTGCTCTTACTCTGCTGCTATTGGTTATTGTTCCTACTGCTGCTATGATACTACCTTGCTGCTGATACTTTGCTGCGGATACGAAATCTTTCAGGTGTGGTTGAATTGACAACTCAACTGCTAATACTTGAGAATATTCTTTGGCTTCCCCTTGAGTCTAATCAATAAATTTGGGTTGAATACTCTACCCTCGAAAACTGTTGCGATCCCCCATACTTGTGGGTTATCAAGACTATTTTCTGGCTCCGTTGCCGGGGGAAAACAGCTATATTCTCTGATTCACTTGGGATTTACGTCTGGTGGTCACTATGAGGAATCCGATAGATCCAAGAACTAAAGTCTTGCCCTCAACTACGAGGACACGTAAGGAACTGCCATCTAGCTCTGCACTTGATTCACCTTCCGTTATGAGTAAGTTTGCGACACCACCTCCTGCTAGAAATCTTGATATGTCGCGTGCTTGATGATGCTACTTGTGCTACCCATGATGCTTATGATGATGCTATGCTTGATACTGCTTTGCCTGATGATGCTATGCTTGATACTGCTTTGCCACTTGGTGCATTCCTTGATGCACCAATTGCTAGAGTTGCTGCTAGATGTGATGATACTTCTGAAACTGTTGATACTATTGAAGTAGAACCTGCTATTTTGCCTGCTAGAGCTACCTCTCCTAGATATGAAATGCCTAATATGCCTGAGCGTTATGTTATGGAGGGAGAAATAGCTGAGGATTTTCTTGCATGTAAGGATAGCTATGATGTTGAGAATTTACTACGCAAGTGGAAAGAAAAATCTGTGAACGCTAGGATGAAATATGACCCGAAGTTTGCTACTTCGCCTATCTTTGTGACCGATAAGGATTATGAATTCTCTGTCAACCCTGAGTTAATCACTCTGGTCGAATCTGATCCTTTTCACGGTTATGAGTCTGAAACGGTTGTAGCCCATGTTACCAAACTGCACGATATAGCCACCCTATTCACTAGTGAGAAAAAGATCCACCACTACTATATCCTCAAGTTGTTTCCTTTCTCGCTAAAGGATGATGCTAAGACTTGGTTCACTTCTCTTTCTCCTGGTTGTGTGCATAGCCCCCAGGATATGATCTACTACTTCTCTGAAAAATATTTCCCAGCCCATAAGAAGCAAGCTGCCTTGCAGGAAATATACAACTTTGCGCAAGTTGAAGAAGAGAGTCTCCCACAAGCTTGGGGGAGGCTCGTTCAGCTACTGAATGCTTTGCCTGATCACCCTCTCGAGAAGAATGAAATACTTAATATCTTCTATAATGGACTTACCGATGCTTCTAGAGACCACCTAGATAGTTGTGTTGGTTGTGTTTTTAGTGAACGAACTGTAGAACAAGCTGAGATTCTATTGAATAATATCTTGTGCAATGAGAATGCTTGGACTATTCTCGAACCACCTCCTAAGCCAACTCCGAAGAAAAGAGGTATTCTATTCCTCAGTCCTGGAGATATGCAAGAAGCTAAGAAATCTATGAAAGAGAAAGGGATTAAATCTGAAGATGTCAAAAATCTACCACCTATCAAAGAGATCCATGGTCTTGATAACCCGATACAGGTAGTAGAAGTAAATTCTCTGCGTAGATTCGATGAGAGTGATATTCCTTTTGATAAACCTGCTAGATTATGCTTGGATGAATTTGATAACTTTGTTGCCAAACAACAGAGTTTCAATGATTATGTTAGCAGACAATTGGAACAACATGCTCGTATGCTTAGTCATTTGAGTGCTTGTGTGGACAGAAACGTCAATGATCTTAAGCTCTTGAGTAAACATGCCTCTATGGTTACCACTCAGGTAGAACAAGTACTTAAAGCTCAGAATGACTTGCTCAATGATTTGAATGACAATTCTGTCAGACTCGTCACTAGAGGCGGTAGAATGACCTAGGAACCTTTGTATCCTGAGGGTCATCCGAAGAGAATTGAACAAGATTCTCAAGAAGTTAGCACCGATGCACCTAGTCATCCTAGAAAGAAGAAGAAAGGTGATAGGAACTTGCACGCTAGCAACCCTGATGCTGCTACACCTGAGAGTCCAAACGATGTCTCTGTCTCTGATGCTGAAACACAATCTGGTGATGAACATGAGCCTAATGATGATATCAATAGTGATGTTCATGATGATGCTCAACCTAGCAATGATAAGGATGTAGAGATTGAACATGTTGATCTTGATAACCCACAGCCTAAGAATAAGAGATACGATAGGAATGACTTCGCTGCTAGGAAGCATGGTAAAGAAAGGGAACCATGGGTTCAGAAACCCATGCCCTTTCCTCCCAAACCATCCAAGAAAAAGGATGATGAGGATTTTAAGCGATTTGTTGAAATGATTAGACCTGTCTTTCTGCAAATGCGTTTGACAGATATGCTCAAAACGTCTCCACCGCCTCCAATCTCAGCTCTATTTAGTCCGTCTCGCCCGGAAAAAAATCAAGGAGAAGAGTTCATCGCGTTATACGATACGGAGTCGCCGCCACCTCCTGTTCTTCATCTGGAGGGCATATCTGGAGTCCGTTTTGGGCTCCAGAGAGGGGAAATCGTCACCATCGTCATAACCTTCCTTCATCGCCAATTCCATGATGCTCTTCACCGTTCGTGAGTAATCTCATCGTAGGCTTGCTGGACGGTGATGGGTTGGATGAGATCTATCATGTAATCGAGTTAGTTTTGATGGGGATTGATCCCTAGTATCCACTATGTTCTGATATTGATGTTGCTACTACTTTGCCATGCTTAATGCTTGTCACTAGGGCCCGAGTGCCATGATTTTAGATCTGAACCTATTATGTTGTCGCCAATATATGTGTGTTCTTGATCCTATCTTGCAAGTTGTAGTCACCTACTATGTGTTATGACCCGGCAACCCCAGAGTGACAATAACCACTCCCGGAGATGACCATAGTATGAGGAGTTCATGTATTCACCAAGTGTTAATGCGTTGGTCCGGTTCTTTATTAAAAGGAGAACCTTAATATCCCGTAGTTTCCATTAGGACCCCGCTGCCATGGGAGGGATGGACAATAGATGGCATGCAAGTTATTTTCCCTAAGCACGTATGACTACATACGGAATACATGCCTACATTAGATTGACGAACTGGAGCTAGTTATATATCTCTCCGTGTTATAACTGTTGCATGATGAATAGCATCCGGCATAATCATCCATCACCGATCCAATGCCTACGAGTTTTTCCTACTGGTCCTTGCTACGTTACTTTGTTGCTACTGTTGTCACTGCTATTACTGTTACTGTTGCTACTGTTGTTACTCTGCTGCTACTGGTTATTGTTGCTACTGCTGCTATCATACTACCTTCCTACTGATACTTTGCTGCAGATACTAAATCTTTCAGGTGTGGTTGAATTGACAACTCAACTGCTAATACTTGAGAATATTCATTGGATCACCTTGAGTCGAATCAATAAATTTGGGTTGAATACTCTACCCTCGAAAACTGTTGTGAGCCCCTATACTTGTGGGTTATCAGTTGGCCCCGCACAGTGCTCTGTTTTAGACCAGCACCATCAGCACTAGCCCTCCCTGTATTATGTAAAATTACTCCTCGGGTTCATGACGCCCTATGCTTTCAGTATTAACAAAATTATTATGTTGGGCAAATGTAGTACCAATGTTGGGCCTTGCTAGACCAGTTTTAATCTAAAACGAATTATCAAGGGGGGCCCCATAACAATCCCGATCGTGTTAGGAGCCTTCAATTATGGAACATAACACCAGTATCCGAAAACTAAGGTGGCAAAGGTGGAACAAAACACCAGGCTACAAAGTCCAAGCATTCCACCTTTTACCAATTATATAGGTGCATTAAATTAAATAGCAATTAATATGGTGATATAACAAGGAACCCATGTTGTCACATGGAAGCAACTACACCTGCAACTAGCAACGCTAACACATGGTTAAGCAAGCGGTAACATAGCAATACAGTGGTTTGCTAGGTGGTGAACAGGTTGAAGGTTTCATGGCAATGTTGGGAGGCTGATATTTAACAAGTGGTAGGCAGCGAGACAATAATGATAGAAACGGTAAAACTAGCATGGCAATGATAGTAATGGTATCTGGGGAAATGGTCATCTTGCCTGAGATCCCGTTTGGAAGAAGAATGACTCTGTGAAGCAGACGAACCGATGTAGTCGAACGGGTCCTCACAATCCGACACGCTTGCGGAACTCTATCGAGACGAAGCAAACCGGAAACAAGAATCAACACACGATATTCACCACACGATGCACAACACATATGATGCATGAGCAGCTGAATATGCAAGACATGGCATGGCAATTCACAACAATCAAACACTGCACATTAAGTGAAGTTCAATATGCAACGAGTTGCATATTGACGATACTCCACATACGAATTATTTAGTTCACTCTTGATTAGGTACACTGCAATGTTAAATGTGATTAAACATGGCAAGAGGTGAAGCGCAATTAAACTACCTATCTAGGCATTTTAAATGAGGTCGGAAATGACATATAGCACCTCCGAGACGACCTCACCTGTTAATTTACAATTCTGTCCAGATCTGAACTAACAATTTTAAATATTTGTTAAATAGCAAAACAAGTAGATTCACGTGATTCCACGCGTCGTTACAAGCAATTTACACATAGAGAACATCTCCAACGGAGCTATGGTTCAAAAGATACGAACACCGCAAGATATGATAGCATGAATGCAATATGTGTGCAACGACAGTCACGAGCATCTTCAAACACACAACCAGCAAGATAATATGAAACTGCACGATATTCTAAGCAAGTTCCATATAGGACACGATGAAAACGAAGCAGCGGTTCAACAACTACGAGCTAAACAAGAAATCACTATAATCTGCCAGAATCAGCCACATATCATTTTCTACACCCTACAACTACGAGCTACACAAATCCAAAATGCACAACCAAGGCATGAGATGATAGAGGGCAAGAAGCACTACAACATACAACTAACATCACCTAGCATGGAATCATGGAAGACTAGGAAAAGAAGTCACAAAATGGCATCTCGCACACTGTTTCAGACTTAGAGAAAAACACAGTTTATGACAATGCAGTTTTTGATCTGAATGCATATTGACAGCAGCAAAACCACAAGCTACATGACTCGAAATGGCATGAAAATTCACAGCATGCTAGAGAATCCTAAAGTCTACAACTAACTCCATTGCATCAACCTCAAAAGAGCTACAGATCACGAGATAAACTCATGCAAAGACAGCAACAAAATATAACAGATTCAGACTTAGAAATATTCGGCATCACCAAAACATCACTATTTCCTAGCGAGTAAAGAACAAACAAACCACACCTAAACATGGATTTCTATTGCAACCAAAATTACCAGGGGCTAGACTAAACATCCAAGGGCATATCTCTAGTTGACTACTCCTTCAAATGAAGCACGGATTAAATCACACAAAATAAACAAAAGGGCAACACCGCAAAATATCACGCGAACTAACTTGCTCAAAATCTAAAACTAAATGCACAGTTAAATCCTATGAATTTTTCTACCCCGAAAACATATATAACATGAGGGGTTGCAACACAAGAATATCGCCACACGTATATGCGGGAATATGTCCTAAACACGGTATAGCAAACTAGCTACGGAATCCCACATGCAAAAATACCAACAACAACACTAAAATACATGGCAAAAGGGTTTCTAAAACATGAGCATTTTATCTAGGGGGTTTGAGCAATCCGGACACGCACGAAAATAAATATGGGACAAAACATATTAGGACAACACGCAAAACTAGGCATACGGCAAGTCAAACTACTTCAAACATTTATGCAAGTTATAAGTTACGAATCTACGCGCAAAACTACACAAGATCCATATATAGATCACCTTGATCCGACATACGGTTTAGAATCTACGAGCGTTTTAATATTCGCCAATTTTCTGGAATTAATAATTCTGAAAATCCTAAATAAACTAAAGGGGCAAACTCGTGGGCGCAGCATACTAAAAGGTGCTTAGGCCGGGCGATAGGCTCGGGGCTCACCTTGCTCCTGGGCCATCCTGGACTGGTGAGGAGGAACTGGGCCAGCGGGGCGAGGCAGGCCGGCGCCTGGCCTGGACCAAAACCAGCGAGGCACCTCGCCTCAAGGCGCTCGGGCGGCCCACGCGAGGGTCAACGCTCGCGAGCGAGGTATCGCGGTCTCGACCTCCTGACGGGAGGTCTTGCGACGGCGGCGGCAGGGGCGAGACCGACAAGGCTCCGGGAGGGCTTGGCGGCGGAGAGGCCCTAGCCCGGACCGGCTCGGATCGGATCCAGCGGGTTGCGGAGCATGCGGCGGCTGCGCACGCAGAGTGAGAGGCGGCGGCGGCTGCCCAGGCAGGGAGAGGCGGCGGCTGCGCCGGCAGGGAGATGCGGCGGCGGTCACCGGTGGGCGCGGAGGCAGGGCATGGCCGGCGGGAGGCTGGCGCGGGGCTCGGCTGACGATCCGGCGACGACGGGAGCAGCACGGGGCTCGGGCATGGCTGCCATGGAGGAGCTCGGGGAAGGAGAAATTTTTGCCAAGATGCGGTCTGGTCCTTCGGATCCTCGATCTGACGGTCCAGATCGTCCAGATCGGATCTGGAGGAGGAGGAGGATAAAGTGGTGGTGGCTAGCACAGATTTCGAGGTGGAGAGGGTGGTTGTCCCAAAATGAATAGGAGGGAAGATTAAATAAGAAAGGGGGTTAGGGTTACCCGAATCCAGTTCCGATTTCGACCACCGGATCGCGATCGAACGGTCACGGACGCGGGAATGGAATAGAAGGGCTAGACTGGCTGTGTAGAATGGCTAGGTAGGGATGAGAGGACAATGGTGCGGCGCGGCAACGAGTTTTAAAACATCGATAAAACATCCGACGATAGACCGAATACGGTGCCGCTACGGTCGACCGTTCGGGTACCAGACGGACTCCGGTTGCGACGAAATTTGACAGGTGTCCTAGCTACAACTAATTAAGACCGCACGTCATGTTTCGACTCAATCAGGGAATATTTTACACACACTTTTAAAAACAGGTTTTGACGACGCCGCGGGCGCGTGCGTGTGTGCGGTCGGGCTCAGAACGGACAACGACAAACACGGAGAGAACCGACAACTACTAACGGATGCAAGTTTGAAAACTGGCGGCAACGGAATGTCGATGCAATGCAGATGATGCGCATGATGCGATGATGATGCGACAAATAAAAATAAACACACGACGAAAACGGAAAGAAAAGGGGAACCTTCTGGAACGTCGGTCTCGGGCCGTCACATACACCTCCCACAAATTGATAAACCTTCGGCCATCCACTTGAGGGGAATTTGTCGATGTCCTACAAACACTCCACTTGGAGGCCCAACAACATCTACAAGAATAAAGTTGTGTAGTAGACATCACCCACCAAAGCCCTTTTTCTGTATCTTCGCTAGAATTGGCTTCTGAATGATACTAGCAAAGATTGTGTGGTTTTACTATTCGTGTGATTGCTTTCCTTTCGGGAATTTCATTTTCTGGGTGAAATGGAGAATTTCATGAAGTAAAATAGATCAGGGTGCTCTTTTTAACATAGGGAAAGGGTCCAGAAGGACTTGGTATAAGATTTTTCAAAGCGGTGTGGAGTTCATCTTACAAGCAGGACCCAATGAAACTTTACATTACAAACAAGTTTACGAATCTTATGAAAACATCACCGAACACAAAAGCAAAAAAGCGATTGGGTTTAAACTATTCTCCGGCAAATCCAATCGTGGCGGGATGAATCACTTGGTCCGACGAGACCTCTATGGTTTGCATCAACCCGGGAGGAATAAGACTGCCCGTAATTCGTACTAGAGATTCAACAGCTCGTTGAAGAAGGTCGTCTAGCCGTTGAGAGCGTTTTAGCTTCTCTGGATCCACCACTGACTGTGCTCAAGATCCCCATCGGTTGCCTTCAAATACACGTCGGAGGCCCTTTTACCGATCAAGGGGCGACACCACCCTTGTGAGAAGGTAAGATCCGACGAGGCAAGGCACTGGTGGAGCAAACCGCCATGGTATCATCTTCCTTTGTCCCTTCCGCCACCATGACAACTGGGATAAAGTGAGAGAATCACCACATGTACTTGTCTGAGTGCCCCCAACGAGCTTATTATGGGAGGATTTCCCAGATCCACCTACTTCTGTTATCCTCCACCATGGAGGAAATGCAAGAGTCGACAACCGCGAGCAACTGATACTTCTCTCGAGCTCCATTGACCAGCTCCCCGACAGAATGACGGCAATCCACGACACAAGGCCGAACTTTAGGAGTAGGCTAAGCAACGACAACCCTACACCTACTACTACTATAGATAGGATCGGCCCAAGCTACCCTCTCATCCCCACTACGCGCGATGACATCATCGAAGGTCAAATAGAGGGGAGCCGGGGAAACGATGGGGACTCTCAACGGAGAGAATGAGGAGAAAGAGAGAGAAAGAAGAGAAGATAAATGAGAGCCCTCGGGGTGAGGCCATGAGGGCGATCAAATCGACATAATTTTAGTATCTCTTCTTTTCCAAAATGCAATCAAACTATGCAATGATTGACTTGGTAATGCTTATTTTGTTTTTGATTAAACATTTATCGAATTTTCAACCAGGTTTTGAGTAAAAACATGTGATGATGAGTTTCATAATTTTGGATTTCTTTACCATAATTGCTAAGAGTTGACGGATGGATTCTCTGAAGTCTCAATCGTATCTTTGTTCTGTGAAGTTTATGTTATGTTTAAAATTTTAATTGGTTTTTACTTTTTAGTTTTATATTTGTTGCAGACTGTTGTTTCCATTGCTAGGGGCATAAAAGTGACCAAAACTTTTACTCACTCCGTTTCAAAATAAATGATTTTAAAAGGGATTATTCCATCTGTGCCCCCCAATTCCTTAGTTGTGCTCAGTTTTCCCCACGCTTCAAACTTTTGCTCACTTTTCCCCTCTCCCTTAGCTGAAACTCTCACAAATGTTGATAACAGGCGTTTGCCGTCTTGGCCGTTAACTGACTTGTGGGGCCATGTTGAACTCTGTTGACTGTGGTCGTGGCTTCGCTGGTTGGGCCGTGTTTGTGTTCATAGGACGGGCCCGTTAGTTTTTTGGTAATAAATTAAAAAAGCCTACTATCGATGGATGCAGCCTACTATGCATGCCCGTCTTTGGCATCGATGTAGCCTGCTATGCATGCCCGTCTTTGGCATCGATGTAGCCTGCTATGCATGCGAACACCGCCACGCACGCATCTAGTGACCTAGACCTAAACGCATGCATGCACGCTGACACGCACGCATCGATCCGTGCCGCATGGTTGCCAGTGGATTCAGTCACTCCGCAACGTCGTTTCACGCGTCGCAGGCATACGTGCCGGTGGCAGAAGGGGCAGGCTGCACGCACGCTCGCACGCTCGCGTCCATATGTCGAGGCATCAGTTCATGCCGCACGGCTGCCACTCGATTCAGTTGTGCCGGTGGCAGAAGGGGCATGCTGAAGGGGTAGCCGCCAACGCAGAGCACGCAGAAGGGGGAGGCAGCAGCCGCAAACGTAGCAGGGGGAGGCAGCCGCCAACGCAGAGCACGCAGAGCCGCCAACGCAGAGCACGCTCGCTTCGATTCACGTTCACACATTGATGATCGCATCGGTTCACACAGCAGCACTAGGTCACGATCTACGCCGTTTGCGCGTGTACCCACTTCGTCTCCCCCGGCTATTTAAACTGCCCTTCATTGCCTCTTCTTCTACAGATCCATCTGCGCCTCCCACTTCTCTTCTTCCCCCAAAAGCCAGAGCGGTTCCACTCAGCGAAGCGTTCAAGATGCAGTTCTACGGCCCAACGTTCCAAGGGCCTCCCACCGTGCCGGAACGGCGGTACCCCGCCAACGTTGTCGTCGAGGAATCGCTCCACGTGTGGGCGTTCTCACGTTGGACGGGTAGCACTGAGCTTGCACGGGGGTTCCTCCGTGCGGGCTTCCACCACCTCCCGGTGGGCTCGCCGCCCATGTTCAACCTCGTGGAGCAGCGTCCCCACGCCAACGCTCCACCGGTAGGGCTCGTCGTCCACTTCACCAACAGGTTTGATGCCTACCACCTGCTCGGCAAGGTGTATTGGTGTGGGTGCGAGTTCATCGCATTCACCACCTATAACATCTTCACCGACTTCAAGAGCATCTTCCCCACTCGCGACCGCATGCACAGCCTCCCGTACCACCTCGGCGACAACGGCCTTGAGGAGGAGGAGTACTGAAGCCGGCGGCGAAGAAGACGGTGAAGCCGGCGGTTAAGGTGAATACGGCGGTGAAGACATGGCGGTGTTGCCCTAGCTACCCTATCTAGTAGTATGTAGTATTAGTTTGGTGTGTGTGTTGCCCGACCTAGCTACTAATTATTATTATCTATGTAAGAAATTGGTGTCTATGTACCAAGAACTTATATATGTTGCCCTAGCAACCCTATCTAAGTTATATTAAGTTATGTGTGTTATATTAATGCTTTGTTATGTTTGTATTTTGTTTGTCCCAAGTTTAGACACGGCTAATTGGTGTGGGAAAAATTAACCAAACTAACTAAAAAGTATGTGTTTATAGATGCCTTCTAAAAATAAGAACATATTGTACATTTGTACACGACTTTGGTTTGCTGAGCTCTGTATTTTTTAGGTATTCCAAGAATACTTTGGTTTTCAGAAATATTGAAGTATCAAATACTTTGAGATGTTTGGCTTTAGTCAAAAGTGTAGTTTTATATACTTTAATCCCTACTTTAATATGTAGAAAACTACACTATGTTTGAAGTATGGTTGGACCTCTTTTTCCAATCATGAAGTATAAATTACACTATGTAGAAAACTACACTTTGAGATGTTTTGCTTTAGTCAAAAGGATAAGTGAAGGGATCCATAAAGGAAAGCCAAAAAAATTCCTCAATGAGATAGAAGAGATTGGGAAATCAAATTAATGAAAAAAGCAATCAAAAACAAAAAAGAACAAAGCAATCGTTCCTAAACAAAAAAAGAAACATCACTTGTTTCTGGGCGTCATTTATCCTTTGTGGGCCTATTGCATCTTGATTTTCTTTGGGCCCGCAAACTAGGTTTTTTTCTAGCAGAACTGACGAACTCGAGGACAAAAGTTTGGCAAGTGCGAGAGAGAAGAGATGAACTTGATGTATATCCCTCATGCTGCTCAAGTACTGCTTAGTGTCATTTGACGAGCTAGGGTATGACCCAACACTCGAGGTTATTAGCTAACAAAATAATCCTATCACTGAACTTGTAGTTGTCTTCTGTCGAAACTGAAAGTGTCGAAACTTAACAGTAAACTGCATACATTCAGAGATCGACAGTTGCACTAAACAGAGTTGCATTTGAGATAAACAGACGAGGATTGCTAAACAGTGGCAACAACAGTAGACAAATATCTCTAACGAGAGATGGCCATCAAGTAAAAAAATCCTAGAGCAAGTATTCCTAAAGCTATCAGATTGGATTGCTTCTTCAACTCAATCAGCTGCTTGAAGTTCTTGTTCATCTTCTTCAATTCCGTGTTCAGTTCGACATCTACCACCGTCGGGTATTCCGGACGCGCTGCTGCTGCCGGAGCGGCACTGTCATGGGGCAGATTGAACTCGCGGATTGCATCCCCCCTCGAATCCAGCAAGCCCAACCCTTGAAGCCTCTGGATGTAATCATCCATCCACTCGAAATGGTGGCATTTCTTCACGATCTGAAAACGAAATCATGTAACCTAAATCCAAATCTGACACAGATAAAGGATGCGAGGAAAACTCAGATCTAACCTGCCCCTCCGGCTTGCTCTCGCATTTGACAAACTCGCGCCCAAAGTTCCCATTCTTCTCCTCCTTCGAAGTCAACCGCTTCAGTGGCGCAATCCGTGGGCAATCAGTACATCGAGTCATCGGCACTGGACCATACACCGGCCACGTGGAACGGGGGGCTGACGAGGAGGTCGACATATCGCCCGAGAGGAAAAAACAGAGGAATTGGTCGAGAGGAAGAAGAACGAGAAGATGGGGAAAGAAACAGAGGAATTGCTCGATCTGTTCGATGCCTTTGTCTGTCACACGGAGAAGAGGAGAAGGGGAAGCTATATTGACGATTTGCCACATTGTATTTTGCAGTTTGAATATTTGAACCAACTCTTAACACTGACATGTGGTGGTCATGTGCGAAAAATACAATTTCATATGTAAAGTGGGGCAGATCGTAAAAACCCGAGAAGGTCAGTGCAGTAGCCAATCAGGATGCATCACGCAGATCACGCATGCGTGCCCACATTTGACGGGTGCTGTTTGGCGCTAGGGTATGATCCGACGGCGGACGTTCGACGCTAGGGTTTGGAGCATTTCTCCGGGGTTATGAGCGAGTCAACGGGGTTATTAGGGTTTGACCAGATTTCAAATGGCCATAACTAAATTAGAAAAAATCGCAAAAATATAAAGCAAACGTAGTTCGTCGCTTTATGAGACCTAGTTACCACAAAAAATATAAACTCGGTATAGGGGCGTTTTTTTTTAAAAGTCATTTTTTGAAGTGATCTGTCGAAATCAAGTTCAAATGTTTTTAAAAAATTCAAAAAAAAATCAAAATATTGTAATTCTTGCGCACATAGCCGTCATATGTGACAAGGTTATGACAAAAAAATATAAACTTGGTTTAGGTCATCTTCATGAAAAAAGCCTTCACAAAAATGAGCTATCACCTATGAACATTTTGAGAGTTCGTAGAATAGGAAGAGAGGGTTTAGGGTTTGAAAAAAAAAATTCAACAAAAAATCAGAAAAATCTCCGTAGCTTCATTTTGGAGTGAATAAGAAGGATCTGAACTTACTTTTTCATTTTCATATCTAAAACGTGTTATTTGACGGTTTTGAATTAAAAGCATATTTTTTCAAAAAAAATGTAGTAATATGAATATTAATCAATAAATAGTGAGACTTCGTTTTTACCCTATATATATGGAACAAGTGTTAATAAAAATATATATGTCTCATTTAGGGAAGGTCAAAAAAAACTTGATTTCAAATAGGGCTGTTTACCCTAGCTTTCGAGCTCGTTTCTAGCACATTTCTCATTCGGACTGTTCACCTAAGAATATTGGACTTGAAATGCTCGATCAAATACACCGCACAGAGCAATGAACCTCCAATGTTCAACTTCAACTTTGGCTCGAATCCAAATTTTGGCCCAAATTCAAATATTGGTTTAAATTCAAATTTTGATGGAAATTTGAATTTTGACTCAAGTAAGGAACCAAAGTAGAAGCAACATTATTACAACTGATGCCAACATTATTACAACTGATGCCAACATTATTACAGTAGCTCAAAGCTACCAAGTTTTAAGATGCCAACGTCTTAATACAAATCTACCAAGTTTTAAGCGATCGACTCGCCCTCAAATTGACAACACAAACATTTTCCAACAACTTAATTCAAATTTTTGACTTGCTCCTTGTGTTTGCAGCTGGCTTCACAGTCTTGCTCCTGGTTTCCCTAGTTGAGATGCTCTTTTCTTTCAGACTCTTGTTCCTTTTGATCTTGGGCTTTACTTGGTGTTTTCGCCGTGGAGGTGCTGATGGAGTAGTTCCACTCGCCGAGCACTTGACGACCATTCGACGGTCATCTATGGGTTCAGTAATCTTTAAAGGCACAATTGGAACAATTACCCCCTCCTCTTCCTCTCTTATAGCTTCAAAACCATCAAAGGCCATGGTTTCAAAATCTTCTGCTTCATTTGCTGCTGCATTCTCCACTGCATCTTCAATCTCCATTGCTGCTGCATTCTCCACTGCATCTTCAATCTCCATTGTTGTTGCATTCTCCTCAGCATTGGCTGATGTCCATCTTTCCTTCTCTCCAAATGATGCATCCACTGTATTGGTACAAAGCCTAGCAATATGCCCCAGAACTCCACACTTTTTGCAAGCACGTTTCTTTGGTAGACGACCCTCCTCACCTGCTCTAATCCTCTGGTTCCTTGGTCTTCCTGGTGGTCTAGTAATGACAGGAGCATGGAGTTTGAACCATGGATCTACTATGTTCCATTGATCTTTCCCCAACAGTGCAGGCACATTGTCAGCATAAGCAACCATAAATTTGGCAACAGAGAAATACTCAGAGCAATATTGATCAACTTCACCATCTGCACCCCCGATAACGTGTTGGGGAACGTCGCATGGGAAACAAAAATTTTCCTACGCGCACGAAGACCTATCATGGTGATGTCCATCTACGAGAGGGGATGAGTGATCTACGTACCCTTGTAGATCGTACAGCAGAAGCGTTAGAGAACGCGGTTGATGTAGTGGAACGTCCTCACGTCCCTCGATCCGCCCCGCGAACAATCCCGCGATCAGTCCCACGATCTAGTACCGAACGGACGGCACCTCCGCGTTCAGCACACGTACAACTCGACGATGATCTCGGCCTTCTTGATCCAGCAAGAGAGACGGAGAGGTAGAAGAGTTCTCCGGCAGCGTGACGGCGCTCCGGAGGTTGGTGATGATCTTGTCTCAGCAGGGCTCCGCCCGAGCTCCGCAGAAACGCGATCTAGAGGAAAAACTATGGAGGTATGTGGTCGGGCAGCCGTGAGAAAGTCGTCTCAAATCAGCCATAAAACCTCCGTATATATAGGTGGGAGGGAGGGGAGGAGGCAGCCTCAAAACCTAAAGGTTTGGCCGAAATTGGAGGTGGAGGAGTCCTACTCCAATCCTACTTGGAGTAGGATTCCACCTTCCCACTTGGAAACTCTTTCCACCTTGTGTTTTTTCCTTCTCAAACCTTATGGGCCTTAGTGGGAACTTATTCCAGCCCACTAGGGGCTGGTTTATCTCTTCCCATAGCCCATGAGACCCCTTGGGGCGTGACACCCCTCCCAATGGTCCCTGGCACCCCTCCCGGCACTCCCGGTACACTACCGATGAGCCCGAAACTTTTCCGGTAATGCACGAAAACCTTCCGGTAACCAAATGAGGTCATCCTATATATCAATCTTCATTTCCGGACCATTCCGGAAACCCTCGTGACGTCCGTGATCTCATCCGGGACTCCGAACAACATTCGGTAACCAACCATATAACTCAAATATGCATAAAACAACGTCGAACCTTAAGTGTGCAGACCCTGCGGGTTCGAGAACTATGTAGACATGACCCGAGAGACTCCTCGGTCAATATCCAATAGCGGGACCTGGATGCCCATATTGGATCCTACATATTCTACGAAGATCTTATCGTTTGAACCTCAGTGCCAAGGATTCATATAATCCCGTATGTCATTCCCTTTGTCCTTCGGTATGTTACTTGCCCGAGATTCGATCGTCAGTATCCGTATACCTATTTCAATCTCGTTTACTGGCAAGTCTCTTTACTCGTTCCGTAATACAAGATCCCGCAACTTACACTAAGTTACATTGCTTGCAAGGCTTGTGTGTGATGTTGTATTACCGAGTGGGCCCCGAGATACCTCTATGTTCACACGGAGTGACAAATCCCAGTCTTGATCCATACTAACTCAACTAACACCTTCGGAGATACCTGTAGAGCATCTTTATAGTCACCCAGTTACGTTGCGACGTTTGATACACACAAAGCATTCCTCCGGTGTCAGTGAGTTATATGATCTCATGGTCATAGGAATAAATACTTGACACGCAGAAAACAGTAGCAACAAAATGACACGATCAACATGCTACGTCTATTAGTTTGGGTCTAGTCCATCACATGATTCTCCTAATGATGTGATCCCGTTATCAAGTGACAACACTTGCCTATGGCCAGGAAACCTTGACCATCTTTGATTAACGAGCTAGTCAACTAGAGGCTTACTAGGGACAGTGTTTTGTCTATGTATCCACACAAGTATTGTGTTTCCAATCAATACAATTATAGCATGGATAATAAACGATTATCACGAACTAAGAAATATAATAATAACTAATTTGTTATTGCCTCTAGGGCATATTTCCAACAGTCTCCCACTTGCACTAGAGTCAATAATCTAGTTCACATCACCATGTGATTCCAACGAATCCAACACCCATATAGTTATGGGGTCTGATCATGTCTTGCTTGTGAGAGAGGTTTTAGTCAACGGTTCTGAAACTTTCAGATCCGTGCGTTCTTTACAAATCTTTATGTCATCTTATAGATGCTGCTACTACGTGCTATTCGGAAATGCTCCAAATATCCACTCTACTATATGAATCCGTTTCACTACTCATAGTTATTCAGATTAGTGTCAAAGCTTGCATCGACGTTACCCTTTACGACGAACTCTTTAACCACCTCCATAATCGAGAAAAATTCCTTAGTCCATTTGTTACTAAGGATAAATTTTGACCGCTGCTAGTGATTCAAACATGGATCACTCTCTGTACCTCTCAACATTCTTTGAGTCAAGGCACACTTCAGGTGCGGTACACAGCATGGCATACTTTAGATTCTACGGCTAAGGCATAGAAGACGACCTTCATCTATTCTCTTTATTCTTCCATGGTCGGGTTTTGAGTCTTACTCAAATTCACACCTCACAACGCAACCAAGAACTCCTTCTTTGCTGGTCTATTTTGAACTCTTTCAAAAACTTGTCAAGGCATGCATCTTGTTGAAACTTCTATTAAGCGCTTTCGATCTATCTCCATAGATCTTTGATGCTCAACCTTCAAGTAGCATAATCCAGGTACTCCTTTGAAAACTTCTTTCAAACAACCTTGTATGCTTTACAGAAATTCTACATTACTTCTGATCCACAATATGTCAACCACATATACCTATCAGAAATTCTATAGTGCTCCCACTCACTTCTTTGGAAATACAAGTTTCTCATAAACCTTGTACACACCCAAAATCTTTGATCATCTCATCAAAGTGCTTATTCCAACTCCGAGATGCTTGCACCAGTCCATTGAAGGATCACTGGAGCTTGCATACTTGCTAGTATCTTTAGGATCGACAAAACCTTCTGGTTGTATCACATACAATGTTTGCTCAAGGAAACCGTCGAGGAAACAATGTTTTGACATCCTACGTGCAATATTTCATAAATAATGCAGCAACTACTAAGATAATTCTAACAGACCTTTAGCATCGCTACGAGTGAGAAAGACTCATCATAGTCAACTGTTTGATATTGTCGAAAACATCTTTGCGACAAGTCGAGCTTTTCTTAATAGTGACTTATCACCATCATCGTCTGTCTTCTTTTAAAGATCCATTTTTTTACTCAATAGTCCTATGACCATCAAGTAGTTCTACCAAAGTCTACACTTTGTTTTCACACATGGATCCTCTCTCGGATTTCATGGCTTCCAACCATTTGTCGGAATCTGGGCCCACCATCGCTTTCTCCATAATCGTAGGTTCACTGTTGCTCAACAACATGACCTCCAAGACAGGGTTACCGTACTACTCTGCAGCAGTACGCGACCTTGTCGACCTACGAGGTTTGTAGTAACTTGATTCGAAGCTCAATGATCATCATCATCAGCTTCCACTTCAATTGGTGTAGGCGCCACATGAACAACTTCCTGCGCCCTGCTACACACTGGTTGAAGTGATGGTTCAATAACCTCATCAAGTTCTACTACCCTCCCACTCAATTCTTTCGAGAGAAACCTTTCCTCGAGAAAGGATCCGTTTCTAGAAACAAACACTTTGCTTTCGGATCTGAGATAGGAGATGTACCCAACTGTTTTGGATATCCTATGAAGATGCATTTATCCGCTTTGGGTTCGAGCTTATCAGACTGAAACTTTTTCACATAAGTGTCGAAACCCCAAACTTTCAAGAAACGACAGTTTAGATTTCTCTAAACCTCAGTCTATACTGTGTCATCTCAAGGGAAATACGCGGTGCCCTATTTAAAGTGAGTGCGGTTGTCTCTAATGCATAACCCATAAACGATAGTGGTAATTCGATAAGAGACATCATAGTATGCACCATACCAAATAGTGCGTGGCTATGACGTTCAGACACATCATCACACTATGATGTTCCAGGTGGCATGAACTGCGAAAAAATTTCCACATTGTCTTAACTGTGTACCAAAACTCGTAACTCAGATATTCATTTCCATGATCATATCGTAGACAGTTTATCCTCTTGTTACGACGAACTTCACTCTGAAACGGAATTGAACTTTTCAACATTTTAGACTTGTGATTCATTAAGTAAATACTCCTGTATCTACTCAAATCGTCAGTGAAGTAAGAACATAATGATATCCACTGCGTGCCTCGGCACCCATTGGACTGCATACATCAAAATGTATCACTTCCAACAAGTTACTATCTTATTTCATCTCAATGAAAACAAGGCCTTGCTCATGTGGTATTATTCGCATGTCACTAGTGATTCGAAATCAGGTGAGTACAAAGATCCATCAGCATGGAGCCTCTTCATGCAATTTATACTAACATGACTCAAGCGGCAGTGCCACAAGTAAGTGGTACTATCATCATCAACTCGTATCTTTTGGCACCAATATCATGAACATGTGTAACACTACGATCGAGATTCAATAAACCATTGAAGGTGATTATTCAAGAAAATAGAGTAATCATTATTCTCTTTAAATGAATAATCGTATTGCAATAAACACGATCCAATCATGTTCATGCTTAACGCAAGCACCAAATAACAATTATTTAGGTTTAACACCAATCCCGATGGTAGAGGGAGCGTGCGGCGTTTGATCATATCAATCTTGGAAACACTTCCAACACGTATCGTCACCTCGCCTTTAGCTAGTCTCCGTTTATGTCGTAGCTTTCATTTCGCATCACTACTCACTTAGCAACCGAACCGGTATCCAATACCCTCGTGCTACTAGGAGTACTAGTAAAGTACACATCAACATCATGTATATCAAATACACTTCTTTCGACTTTTGCCAGCCTTCTTATCTACCAAGTATCTTGAGTTGCTCCGCCTCAGTGATTGTTCCCCTCATTACAGAAGCACTTAGTCTCGGGTTTGGGTTTAATCTTGGGTCTCTTCATTAGTGCAGCAACTGTTTTGCCGTTTCACGAAGTATCCCTTCTAGCCCTTGCCTTTTTTGAAACTTAGTGGTTTTACAAACCATCAACTATTGATGCTCCTTCTTGATTTCTACTTTCGCAGTGTCAAACATCGTGAATCGCTCAAGGATCATTGTATGCATCCTTGATATGTTATAGTTCATCACGAAGCTCTCACAGCTTGGTGGCAGTGACTTTGGAGAACTATCACTATCTCATGTGGAAGATTAACTCCCTCTTGATTCAAGCGATTGTCGTACTCAGAAAATCTGAGCACATGCTCAACGATTGAGCCTTTTCTCCTGTGCTTTGTGGACAAAGAATCTTGTCGGAGGTCTCGTACCTCTTAACAAGGGCACAAGCATGAAATCACAATTTCATCTCTTTAGAACATCACTTATGTTCCGTGACGTTTTACAACGTTTTTGGCGCCTTGCTTCTAAGCCATTAAGTATTTTTGTACTGAACTATCGTGTAGTCATCAGAAACGTGTATGTCGGATGTTCACAGCATCCACAGACGACGCTCGAGGTGCAGCACACCGAGTGGTGCATTAAGGACATAAGCCTTTTGTGCAGCAACGAGGACAATCCTCGGTTTTACACACTCAGTCTGCAAAGTTTGCTACTATCAACTTTCAACTAAATTTTCTCTAGGAACATATAAAACAGTAGAGCTATAGCGCAAGCTACATCGTAATTCGCAAAGACCATTAGACTATGTTCATGACAATTAGTTCAATTAATCATATTACTTAAGAACTCCCACTCAAAAAGTACATCTCTCTAGTCATTTGAGTGGTACATGATCCAAATCCACTATCTCAAGTCCGATCATCACGTGAGTCGAGAATAGTTTCAGTGGTAAGCATCCCTATGCTAATCATATCAACTATACGATTCATGCTCGACCTTTCGGTCTCATGTGTTCCGAGGCCATGTCTGCACATGCTAGGCTCGTCAAGCTTAACCCGAGTGTTCTGCGTGTGCAACTGTTTTGCACCCGTTGTATGTGAACGTTGAGTCTATCACACCCGATCATCACGTGGTGTCTCGAAACGAAGAACTGTCGCAACGGTGCACAGTCAGGGAGAACACAACTTCGTCTTGAAATTTTAGTGAGAGATCACCTCATAATGCTACCGTCGTTCTAAGCAAAATAAGGTGCATAAAAGGATTAACATCACATGCAATTCATAAGTGACATGATATGGCCATCATCACGTGCTTCTTGATCTCCATCACCAAAGCACCGGCACGATCTTCTTGTCACCGGCGCCACACCATGATCATCCATCAACGTGTTGCCATCGGGGTTGTCGTGCTACTTATGCTATTACTACTAAAGCTACATCCTAGCAAAATAGTAAACGCATCTGCAAGCACAAACGTTAGTATAAAGACGACCCTATGGCTCCTGCCGGTTGCCGTACCATCGACGTGCAAGTCGATATTTCTATTACAACATGATCATCTCATACATCCAATATATCACATCACATCGTTGGCCATATCACATCACAATCATACCCTGCAAAAACAAGTCAGACGTCCTCTAATTTTGTTGTTGCATGTTTTACGTGGTGACCGAGGGTATCTAGTAGGATCGCATCTTACTTACGCAAACACCACAACGGAGATATATGAGTTGCTATTTAACCTCATCCAAGGACCTCCTCGGTCAAATCCGATTCAACTAAAGTTGGAGAAACAGTCACTTGCCAGTCATCTTTGAGCAAAGGGGGTTACTCGTAACGATGAAACCAGTCTCTCGTAAGCGTACGAGTAATGTCGGTCCAAGCCGCTTCAATCCAACAATACCGCGGAATCAAGAAAAGACTAAGGAGGGCAGCAAAACGCACATCACCGCCCACAAAAACTTTTGTGTTCTACTCGAGAAGACATCTACGCATGAACCTAGCTCATGATGCCACTGTTGGGGAACGTCGCATGGGAAACAAAAATTTTCCTACGCGCACGAAGACCTATCATGGTGATGTCCATCTACGAGAGGGGATGAGTGATCTACGTACCCTTGTAGATCGTACAGCAGAAGCGTTAGAGAACGCGGTTGATGTAGTGGAACGTCCTCACGTCCCTCGATCCGCCCCGCGAACAATCCCGCGATCAGTCCCACGATCTAGTACCGAACGGACGGCACCTCCGCGTTCAGCACACGTACAACTCGACGATGATCTCGGCCTTCTTGATCCAGCAAGAGAGACGGAGAGGTAGAAGAGTTCTCCGGCAGCGTGACGGCGCTCCGGAGGTTGGTGATGATCTTGTCTCAGCAGGGCTCCGCCCGAGCTCCGCAGAAACACGATCTAGAGGAAAAACTATGGAGGTATGTGGTCGGGCAGCCGTGAGAAAGTCGTCTCAAATCAGCCATAAAACCTCCGTATATATAGGTGGGAGGGAGGGGAGGAGTCAGCCTCAAAACCTAAAGGTTTGGCCGAAATTGGAGGTGGAGGAGTCCTACTCCAATCCTACTTGGAGTAGGATTCCACCTTCCCACTTGGAAACTCTTTCCACCTTGTGTTTTTTCCTTCTCAAACCTTATGGGCCTTAGTGGGAACTTATTCCAGCCCACTAGGGGCTGGTTTATCTCTTCCCATAGCCCATGAGACCCCTTGGGGCGTGACACCCCTCCCGATGGTCCCTGGCACCCCTCCCGGCACTCCCGGTACACTACCGATGAGCCCGAAACATTTCCGGTAATGCACGAAAACCTTCCGGTAACCAAATGAGGTCATCCTATATATCAATCTTCGTTTCCGGACCATTCCGGAAACCCTCGTGACGTCCGTGATCTCATCCGGGACTCCGAACAACATTCGGTAACCAACCATATAACTCAAATATGCATAAAACAACGTCGAACCTTAAGTGTGCAGACCCTGCGGGTTCGAGAACTATGTAGACATGACCCGAGAGACTCCTCGGTCAATATCCAATAGCGGGACCTGGATGCCCATATTGGATCCTACATATTCTACGAAGATCTTATCGTTTGAACCTCAGTGCCAAGGATTCATATAATCCCGTATGTCATTCCCTTTGTCCTTCGGTATGTTACTTGCCCGAGATTCGATCGTCAGTATCCGTATACCTATTTCAATCTCGTTTACTGGCAAGTCTCTTTACTCGTTCCGTAATACAAGATCCCGCAACTTACACTAAGTTACATTGCTTGCAAGGCTTGTGTGTGATGTTGTATTACCGAGTGGGCCCCGAGATACCTCTCCGTTCACACGGAGTGACAAATCCCAGTCTTGATCCATACTAACTCAACTAACACCTTCGGAGATACCTGTAGAGCATCTTTATAGTCACCCAGTTACGTTGCGACGTTTGATACACACAAAGCATTCCTCCGGTGTCAGTGAGTTATATGATCTCATGGTCATAGGAATAAATACTTGACACGCAGAAAACAGTAGCAACAAAATGACACGATCAACATGCTACGTCTATTAGTTTGGGTCTAGTCCATCACATGATTCTCCTAATGATGTGATCCCGTTATCAAGTGACAACACTTGCCTATGGCCAGGAAACCTTGACCATCTTTGATTAACGAGCTAGTCAACTAGAGGCTTACTAGGGACAGTGTTTTGTCTATGTATCCACACAAGTATTGTGTTTCCAATCAATACAATTATAGCATGGATAATAAACGATTATCATGAACTAAGAAATATAATAATAACTAATTTATTATTGCCTCTAGGGCATATTTCCAACATAACGGTCATCAGATGTAGGGCATGTATGCATGGCTTCCCACGGATCTGCCATTGCCTACAAGTACATTCTCTAGTACTTAGGTTCACAGAATACCTCCATACCCTATTTTTAGTGTCACTATAGGTAACCTCTGCCTCATATGTACCAGATCAAATACATTTCATCTTCAGGCCTCTTGCCTTCAAGTGCAATGCCTTAATCAGTGATGGGAGCATTTGATGACCAACATATTGTGTTTCTGCAATTCTTTTGCGAAGAGCCATCTTTATCATGATCATTTGCCTCATCTTGTCAAATGCTTGCCACAACAAGAGCCCTTTCACTGACTTGAACTTTGAATTGAAGCACTCTGCAAGGTTACTGGTCACATAATCTACTTTGCAGATTTCGTTGAATTTGCTTCTTGACCACACCTTACCATGATGTGCATCCATGTACTCCTTCACAAGAGGATTTTGAGCATACAACACTCTCAAATGGTGTTCATGCTTCCTTTTGCTGCATGTGTATGATGCTGGCCATAAGTTCTCATCATAAACTTTACCATTGAACTTCTTTTTGAAATTATGCGCTAGGTGTCGCATACATTCCCTATGCTCCACTCCAGGGAATACAATTTCCACTGCACTCTCTAAACCCTTGCAAGCATCTGTGTGTATAGCCAAACCTGGGGGTGTGCCTATAATGTTGCGCAACTGCTGCAGAAACCAGACCCAACTTTCCTCAGACTCTGCCTCCACCACACCAAATGCAACTGGGAATAGCCAGTTGTGTCCATCAACTGCAGAAGCTGCTACTAGCTGTCCTCTCCATCTTCTAGTCAAATGTGTAGCATCTACAGCCAAATAGGGCCTGCAACCATCTAGAAACCCCTGCCAGCAAGCCTTGAAACAAACAAAAGCCCTTCTGAAGCACTCCTTCTGAAATGACTTCCCTTTTATTTTGAATTGAACTGTATGCTTGTCAATCTCTACAGCACTCCCTGGACTTGCCATCTCCACTTCAGCTTTGAAAGTGTAAAGCAGCTGAAAACTGTCATTCCGTTGACCATTAATTCTGTCAAGAGTCTTTTCCCTAGCATTGAAAATTCTCATGTAAGGAATTTCTATCTTGTACTTCTCAAAAAGCTTCCCATGGAGTGCTGTTGGACCAAGTCCAGGTTCTTCTCTCAGCCAATCCAATATAGCATCTGTCACCCACCTAGTTTTTGCTAGCTTGGTTTTGGCCTTCCCCCATCCCCCTCCAGGTGGACAGGTGTGCTTCTGTGGGTTTTTCTTTATCTGAAACAAAATAAAAGGATAAAAATAGTTAAGAAACCTTACTCAACAATCTGAAACTAAATTACTAACTGAACTTGGATTACCTGAATATATTTGCTCTTTCTCATACGAGATGCATGCAACTTCCACCTACACCTAGGATATGGACAAAAAAACTGTGAACCTTGCTGGCTCACTCCTTTTAATCTTATAGGTGTCAGATATAATGCACCATATTGTCACTGCATTCCGACAGTCCACCATTGATTGGAAAATGGTACCTACACTAAGCTCAGGTTTTTCCCTGTTCCACTCAATTGTTGGCATGTCATCACCATCGTATTCATCCTCGATTAAGCTGTCCATGTTCTCCACCTTCTCTTCATCGTCAGTGTCATCAAACCTAGCTTGGATGATGGGCTCCTCCATATATTCGTGATCCACTGCTTGATGACTGGCTACATCGACCAGTTCAGGAAACATCATCTCGTCGTCATCATCATTTTTAGGCACTGCCTCGTCAGGTTCTGCATCCTCTTCTACACCAACTACAGAAGGTACACGAGAAGCAGCAGCTGAATCGGAACCACAATTGGCAGCAGCCATGTTGTGGCTCCATGAACCACTTGCTTTACTTGGTGTCGACCTACAAGGAGTGCCGGGGTGCTGGCTATTAGCACAGGCAGATGATGTTTGAAGTCCCTTCCCCTTCACCCGTTCTGCGCGTGGCTGAAGCACATCGATTTGGAGTTTACCGAATCGGCAGCCAGCAATCCCAGCAAAAAGCAACGGCATATGATCGTCGCAAGTTAGTGGGAGAAATCTTTGCTCGTCACTGCTGAAGTAATTCAGTTCAACATCATCGGCATCACTCCAGGGATATGTGTTTCTGAGCTCATCTTGCAAATCTTTGAAAGATATGCTGGTTTCTACCACTTTGGGATAGAAAAATGATGAAATCAAATGCGGTTTAGTACCACGCAGCACACTAGTTTCCATTCTAATCGCCAGCGCAGGATCAATCCTATTTTGTTGAAGGAAATAAAGGCTTCAGTTAGCCGGGTAAAATCGAGCACAAATTCGAACGATTCAAGCAAACAGAAGTCAAATACGGCCTACAATACGACTTAGAACGTCAAGTCGAGAGGAAACAATGCTTACCCAGGTTTAATCCATGAATTATCTGCCGCAGATTCGACCCAATCCTCTCCACGGGCGACTGCATTCCGGGCGTCCTCACTCAACATCGCCATGTAATCCTAGATGGGGAGGTGGGCTATATCTGACGGAGACGCGACGTCGCCAACGAACGGAATAGGGGCATAGGGTGGAGGAAACAATTGCGGTGGACGCGGCACGACGCCAGCGGAGGAGGCGGGGCGGCGCGGTGCAGTGCGGCTTGTCTAGATATGTTTCAGATTCAGACAAGCTACCCAATACGTGTCTCCTTGCGGTCCCACCCGTCAGCAAGCAACAGTCAGCCGAAGAGTCGGCCCCACTCGTCAGCAATTAACGGTCAATTGACGGTCAATGGACGGTCAAGACAACAAACGGCCGCTATGAGCATTCGTGAGAGTTTCAGCTAAGGGGGGAAAAGTGAGCAAAACTTTGGAGCGTGGAGAAAAGTGAGCACAACTAAGAAACCAGGGGCACTAATTTAAATATCTCATTTTAAAATGATTCAGTTTTGCATTAACTTTAGTATAAAATAGAGTCATTTTTAAGTTACTTATTTTAAGACAGAGGGAATAATTTTTTAGCCACATGATTTGATTGATGCTCCTGAGTGAAATGGTTTCACGGGTTACTTTTGTGTGTGCCGATTTCTTCCTTTGTAAAGGTCTAAAAGGTCTTACATTAGTTTAAAGAGAAAGTAAGCTTAGCAGCTCAGATGTCAACGTGACACCGCACGCGTGCAGGACTTGGTCATCGTCTCATCGATCTCCGATCGCACAGCTCACAGACGGCTGGGCGTGCGTTTTTCTTTTTCTTCTGCAGCCGCTGCGCGTGACAGGCTGCACTGCATGCCGCCGACCACCGGCACGTTTGGGCGGCTGGTCCGGCCTGGCAGAGTGACAGTCCAGCTAAGAGGAATGTAACCAGCAGCTACAGCTAGTCACATTCACAATCTCACATCTCAGGTTCAGATCCTCGTGACTGGACTTTGAGAAGTAAAATGATTCCAACGCAAATGTCAACCAAAGAAATGAGTCACCGATCGCAAGATTAAAGATTCTAAAACTGACGTAAGAATCTATACTACATTGAGAGCAAGTATGATTGTTGTCACTGTTGCAACCACTTGAATTTATACTATCAACATTTTCCAAGCAACATGACTACTGAAAACAATCCGCGGATATGGTGGACCAATGGCGATGAAGAAGAGCGGTCGAGCGATCAAATCCACTTGTGTTTTGTTCATCAAGAAAAGAAACTCCTTGATCATCTTTCAATATGTGAAGCTTGATTGATCGATTCGGCGGGCACATCTAGAGAAATTCCTTCCACGTTGTGCATAGCAATATGTCCGCACAAGTTATGTAGGTTTATGCGATCAACATTTTTCAAATAGCACGATCACTAAAAACAATCCACGAATATAGTGAACCACGGGTAACAAAGAGAAACGGTTGAGCGATCAAATTCATTTATGTTTTAAAACGAAAGGAGTACTTTAATAGATGAAGTATATTGAGGTAATAACAGCAGTAGTGCCTAAACTTGTCATCGATGATCACTTTGGTGCCTGAACTTGAAAAATACATCAAACTGGTTCTATAACTTGGATGTATGGTTCAAATACGGTTCAAATCACATCCAGATACATATGTACTGTTAACTAGGCATGCCAGCATGACGCGGGGCCATTTATAGTGACGAACGGACAAACATCAAAATTGTACGACTCAATGACCATCAGGTCTCACTTGTGAGTGAACAACTGAAATTAATGAAAAATAAAGATATATTGGTATTCGAACAAATGACATGTATGCTATCAATGACCCGCTCTAACCACATAACCAAGGTAATTTTGTTGTATACTACATACCGCTCTTGTTTATTTAACTAACTCCACCACGGAGTTAAATGGGTTGCAATGGGTGTCACCCATTTTCCACGTGTTAGTTATTTTTCTTCCTTAAAAATTATAAAAGTATTCAAAATATAATTACAATATTAAAAAACATTAAATTTAATTTTAAAATAATGAATTTAAATAATAATAAACAATTAATAAAACGTTGTTGGAATTTTTAGAAGGATTTTGATATATAATAAAATAATTTTACAATTTCCAAAAGTTCATACATTTTGAAATGTTCATCTAATTTTCAAAATCTTCATCTTTAAAAGATATATCCACGCACTCTCTATTTGGAACTTCAGCTTTTTCCTTTTTATGTGACCCTTCCACATGTGATATTTTTTCGTTTTTAGAAATTTTAGAACATATGTAAAATATTGTAATAGTAATCAAGATAAATCTAGAATCTTATTGTCTTCAAATATTTTTTAACTAGAAAAATGTATGCATATTTTAAAATGCGTTAATTTTCCTTAGGACACACTAGGCTGTTATATATTTTTTTACACATATTCTAAAATTTATTTTCATTCAGAAATATATATTTTGACAAACACATTTATGTTATTAAAATATATGGACACTTTTACGACTAGAAATACATTTCCTAAAAGCATGAAAACTTTATATACTACCTGTATATCTTGTAATTTTCAAAATAAAAAAAACAGATGAAAAATGGACTGCACTAACTTTACCTCATTTAATTTCACGGTCTTGTCAGATAGATAAATTGTGCTAGTGATGATGAATAGACAATAATTTTACCTTTTGAAAGTGGTTACGCAGGTCGTTCGTGGAGCACGGTCCACTGGTTTGAATCCTAGCCTAACATTTTTTGTTTATTATAGTTGTGTACTAACAGGTGGGACCCGATGATCAATGAGACATACTCTTTGTGTCAGTCTATCCGGCACTGCAAGTGGGCCCTGTGCCAAGCTGGCATGTCTAGTCAGCAATACATATGTAATTAGACATGATTTAAACTGTATTTGAACCATATTACCAAGTTTTGAAACCAATTCGATGTATTTTCCAAGTTCAGGCATCAAAGTGAACATCCATGACAAGTTTGGGCACCATTGGTGTTATTACCTAAGTATATTTGATGATGTAAACTTTATACTCCAATAAATAATTTTACGGAACACATTGAATGCGAAGTGAAAGAAACTACTCCCTCCGTCACAGTTTATAAGACGTGCACGTATACCTAGGTCATTAATTTAACATATATAAAATATATTATTTAATATAAAAATTATATCATTAGAAAATAGAACATCTAAAATTTCTAATGATATATTTTTTGTAATATATGCCTCTCATTAAGTTGGTCAAACTAAGGTATACGTACATGCCTTATAAACTGTGATGGAGGGAGTAGTAATCAGCAGCGGGTTAGAGCGTCGATGGGAAGCTGCCACGCGACTACTTTAACAGTCTTTCATCGGCCACGCGGCTGCCGAAGGACTCCGCTCTCGACAACGCAACGGCAACGGCAACAACCGAGAAACCGCCGGCTAGGCGGGTTGCCGTGGTCGCGCGGCTGCCCTGCCAGCTTCAACGGAAGGCAGCGACTACCAGGGAAGGCGACCGTGAGCTGCTACGGCCATTACGGCCGCCAGAACAAGTAGAGATACAACACACCGAAGAGACTTTTCTGATGATCAGTCACATCATTTAGTTCACGAGTATCAGTTACCGATCCATACTTCCATACTTATAGTTCAGTTACTGAGTAAATGAAAACTCCGGCAGAATTCATGCCGGCATCAACTGAAGGAATGGAGCAGCTAGCTGAGACATACACAGCTGGATTGACTCGCCGTGGCCGCTGTTGAATTAATGACGGCGACGAGGCCGGCCGTCAGGTGCTGCTGCTGATCGGGGAAATGAACGAACTAATATATCTCAGTGCTGCTGCTGATCGGACTCGGAGAGCATCATCATCCTGACGAACTCGTCGAAGTTGACGAGGCCGTCGCCGTCGAGGTCGGCCTCCTGGATCATCTCCTCCACCTCCTCGTCGGTGAGCTTCTCGCCGAGGCTGATCATGACGTGCCGCAGCTCGGCCTTGGAGATGTGGCCGTCGCGGTCCTTGTCGAAGACCCTGAAGGCCTCCCGGAGCTCCTCCTCGGGGTCGCTGGCGTCCGCGTCGGCGTCGGCCTTGCGTGACATGAGCGCGAGGAACTCGGCGAACTCGATGGTGCCGTTGCCGTCGGCGTCCACGTCGCGCACCATGTCCCGCAGCTCCTCGGGCGTCGGGGTCTGGCCCAGGGACCGGATGACCGTGGACAGCTCCTCCGCCGTGATGCAGCCGTCCCCGTCCTTGTCGAAGAAGGCGAAGGCCTCCCGGAACTCGCTCATCTGCTCCGAGCTGATCGCTGCTGCGGCACCGGCAGCCATTGTTGTTGGCGTCGTTGTTGCAGTAGCAGCAGCAGCAGCACAAAGATGAAGATGGAGCGATCGATGTGGGTAGCTAGAGAAATGAAGGTGAGATCGATTTGGATGGGTTTAAGGGGTGGGAGGTGGAGATTTATATAGGGGACGGAGTCATGGACATGGCTGCCGGTGCCTCGTCGCGCTCATTAATTCCAATCGTACTATTCTATCCTAGCCAAGTCAAAAGGAATTGGACATCAGCACCGCACTGGCAACGTACGCGCGCGCTACAAAAGTGCAAAATCTAAACGGGAGAAAGTAGTGTGTGCAAAAAGAGGGCAAAGGCAAGAGGCCCGGCTTGAATTTTGAACCGTGAACTATCACTACTATTTTATTTCCTAAAAAAGGCAGAACCTAGAAGAGTCATATATAAAAATGTCGAGAATAATTTGACGACAGTAGGAGTAGCTAGAGCATATGCAGCGGGACGACCCAACCAACCTCAAACGTTCGGACGGACGGTCGGTCATTAACAGATCATAAAAACGCGATCAGATGGACGTCTTAAACCGATCTCAAACGTCCGATTTAACTCATACGCCTCATATTCAATTCAAATATGAGACGAATATGAAAGGCCCGAGCGTGACCGAGTGCGTCCGTCACGTGGGGCCAGGCACATGCAAGCCCACCCCGACCTCACATATATTCGTTTCGATCCCCTTCCTAGACCAAACCCTATCCACTCCATTCTATTAGATGGAGAGAAGGGTTCCATGCATCGATAATTCATTGATCGTGTGCATGATGCATATATGTAGGTACAGGGTGGGTCGGCCTCTACTTGTCTTCCAAGATATACAAATATACGAAAGGGGGAGAGGAGGTACAAAGGTATAATTAAGGACCCTAGTCCTATACACATACAAAAGACAACGTACTTTCAACACCCCCTCCCCCCGCGCACGTGCAGTCGATGCGTCATCGGAGACTGGATCAAAACTCCTCAAAGACAGATGTCGGTAGTCCCTTAGTCATAACATCGGCGAATTGTTGAGCGGTGGGTACATGAAGAACCAGAACACATCCAAAGTCCACCTGTTCACGAACAAAGTGAATGTCAAGCTTAATGTGCTTCATTCGATGAAGATGAACATGATTGACGGATAGGTAGACGGCGGAGACGTTGCCGCAGGAGACATTGTGGCCTTGTGAATCTTACAAAGCAACTCCTGGAGCTGCTAGCAAAGACGGGAACATTCAGCCACGACGTTAGCCACACACGATACTCCGTCTCAACACTCGAGCGAGAGAACGTGGGTTGTCGCTTGGACGACCACAAAATCAGCGAGGGCCTGAGGTAGACACAATAGCCCGAGGTAGAACGACGCGTGTCTAGACAGCCAGTCCGGTCGGCAACACAGTAGGCAACAATGTTGGTGGAGGCGGATGAGGTCAGAGTGAGTCCCAAGCTCATGGTGTCATGTATGTATCGAAGATTACACTTCACGAGAGTCCAGCGAGAATCACGCGGTAAGTGCATGTGAAGGCACACCTGCTGAATGGCATACTGAAGATCTGGGCTGGTGCGTGTCAAGTACTGCAAGGCACTGACGAAGGAGAGATAGAACGTTGCGTCACGTGCAGGGGAGCCCTCAAGAGCAGACACCTTCGCCTTGGTGTCAACAGGCGTGGTGGCAGGCTTGCAGTTAAGCATGCGGGCTCGCTCGAGTAACTCGTGAGCGTACTTCTGTTGATGCAGAAATAACCCATCGGTGCGCTGAACGACCTCGATGCCGAGGAAGTAGTGCAAAGCCCCCAAGTCCTCGAGGGCAAACTCATCACGTAGATGAGCCATAAGCTGCTGAAGGACCTCGATGGAGGATGTCGATGGGATGATATTGTTGACATAGAGGAGCAGGAATGGAGTGGAGGTGCCCTGGCAGTAGACGAAGCGGGAGACATCAGAGCGAGTGGTATGAAAACCAAGCTGCTGGAGTGAAGGAACGCCACAATCCGTTTGTACCACGCCCATGGCACGTGCTTCAACCCGTAGAAAGAATGGGAGAGGAGACACACATAATCTGGATGCTCACTGTCGATAAATCTGGTGAGCTGCTCACGGAACACCTGCTCAGCAAGATGGCCATGCACAAAGGCATTGGAGACGTCCAACTGATGGACATGACATGCGAGAGAGACCGCCAACTGCAGGATTGTGCGATTCGTCCCTAGTTTGACAACCAGAGCAAAGGTGTTGGTGAAGTCCACTCCAGCATGCTGTTGAAAACCGCAAACCACCCAACAAGCCTTGTAGTGCTTGAGAGAACCATTGGGATGTGTCTTGTAGTGGAACACCCATTTGCAACTGATGAGGTTGGTGTCGGGAGGTCACGAAACATGATGCCACGTGTGGTTACGCTGCAACGAGTCGAACTCATCGCTGCAATCCAGTGAGGATCACAAAGGACTGCATGAGCGGAGGAGGGAATGGGCCACGGCGTCGATGCCGACGCAACACACACATACTCGTCGGAGGTGTATCCCATGTTGGGACGGTGGATGCCAAAATGAGCCCGGGTTACCATACCGGGAGGCGGCACAGGCGCACTGGTGGAGTAGATGCACCTAGCAAGGATGGAGTCGAGCTTGACGCCGAGGAGCCGGTAGCCGCGTCATCGACTAAGACGATCGTAGAGGACGTGACAGCCTCGGGTGCGGCCGTACCGGAGGAAGCGTGGGGTTGGCCGCGACGAAGGCGGCGACTGAAGAGGCGACCGAGATGGCTGCAACCTGGGGTGTGGGGGCCAGCAGCGTGTCACAGGGTGTAGTAGAGGCAAGCCGTGCCCGGGACCCGCGCCATGCTGCAGGAGATGGGTCCGGGAACTCCAACGAATCCGCGGCGGGTGGCACCTAGTGAAAATAAAATACCTTCTCATCAAAGTACATGTGCCGTGAGGTGTAGACACGGTGGGAGACTGGATAGGAGCACTGATAACCTTTGGCGTTGGAGGGATAGCCTAGGAAGATACACGCAAGGGAACGAGGTGCGAGTTTGTGTGTTGTGGTGGATGCAATGCTAGGATAACAGAGGCAGTCAAAGATACGGAGACCATCGTAGGAGGGAGGGGTGCCAAAGGGAAGCTGATGTGGGGTATAATTCCAACGAGGACGACATGGTCTAATGTTAAGAAGAAGAGTGGCAGTAGCGAGAGCGTCATGCCAAAACCTAGGAGGAACATTAGAGTGAAAGAGTAAGGTGCGGACGTAATCATTGAGAGCGTGAAGGATGCGTTCGGCACGACCGTTCTGTTGGAAAGTGTTGGGACAAGTGAGACAAAAGATGGTGTCGTGAGACGACAGCATCTCATGGACGACGGCATTATCAAACTCATTTCCATTATCAGTTTGCAGGGCAAGCATGGGACGACCAAATTGTGTGATGACATCGGAATAAAATGTTGTAAGTGCAGCCAAGACGTCGGACTTGTGACCAAGAGGATATGTCCACATAAAATGAGAGAAATCATCTAAGAGCACGAGATAATAAAGGTAGCATGTATTACTTGCAACTCGGGATGTCAATACATCACTATGAAGTAAGCGAAGCAGAAAAGTGGAAATAGTTATAGATGCATTGAACGAACGATGAGCATTCTTCCGAGACGGCAAGCATGACAAGTATAGTCGTCGATATTATTACATGAGAATGTAAAACTCCTAAGGATCTGACGAAGAACGGCGGAGTTGGGATGACCCAAACGAGCGTGTCAAAGGCCTACACCGACGGAGAGAGCGGCTGGAGCGGCGGCAATGGTGGTGGAGGAGTGCACCGGGTAAAGCTCTTTGGAGTTGTCACATTTGTGAAGAAACATCCAGGACGTCCTTCAAAGAAAAACCGATTTTATCAAATCCAACTATAAGAAGATTCTTACGAATAAACAACGAATGGACGTAGAGTTTTTTACAAGATCAGGTGAGACATGAACATTAGATACATTAGTTGGTGTGAAAGTAAATAAACAAAACAAGTTTGATCAATGTGTATAATGGGTAAGAAGGAACCGTTAGCGAAGATGATGGGAACGAAGGTTTTAATCGAAGAGAAGGACATGAGGTCGCCGGAATGAGCAGCGCGCATCGGCGCCGCACAGGTACCGTACACGTTACAAAAGTGCAAAACCTAAATGGAAAAGGTAGTGCGTGCTAACAAAAGAACATAGGCAAAGGGCCCGGTTTGAAATTTAAAATTTGAATTCATTGGATAATATATGCATCTATGCCAGGTATATAGGTCATCCATGCCGAGGTGGTATGCCGTCTACATTGGGACGGTTCCGGGAGTGTACGGGGAGTGGCCAGAGTGTCAGGCCAAGTGCATCGCTTCTCGGGCGGCAGCCAGAAAGGGTTTGGTAGCAGAAATGAGGCGGAAGCTAGTTACTTCAGGTGGACGCTGGCGCGAGAGAGAAATCAGAACCGACGCCTCAAGAAGTACTACATATTCCCGTTTGTGCTCATCTTGATCGTCCCTCTCTTGTATGCAATCAGATCATAGCTAGGTTACAAAGATGATGAAACATGAGTGTGACCATGGGTAGTTGAACTTGTATCACTATATCTTCAAGACATGAACGTGATCGACTATTAGTGATGATGATGATATGAGATGAAAAAACTCCTTTTATTCATATCTGTTTCAATGAATATGCATGTTGTTATCGTATATAAGCTGTATATGTATAAATAGAGCAAAAAATGCAAAAAAACGTAAAAATATTAGTAGTAGCGCTGAAAAAATAATAGCTATAGCGCGCTTATAACAATAGGGTCGCACTGCAAAACACGCTACATATAGTTACGAGTAGCGCTGGGTCAAAACTGCGCTACTGCTAAAATTTAGTTGTAACACCGTAGTGGTAGCGCAGGCACCCACGCTACTGCTAGTTAAAAAAATTGTGCTACTGGTAGGCTTTTCCCTAGTAGTCGGGACGATGTCCGGGGCGGCGCACGATGGACCTGGCCAGGAGACGCAGAAATTTCCGTGGCATTTGGGCTTTCACCAACTGCTTCCTCTCGATACAGGCCACCGTAGAAACGGATGTGAAAACTGTGTTTTTACAGATCACAAGGAGCTCTTTGCCGTGTCCCTCGAAATAATTTACAGATTGGAGTCATTCACGGGTTCTATTCGAACCGCTTTTTCCGTCTAAAATCAATGGTTATTTTACAGTTTCGCGAGTTATACGGGGTGTGTGTTAGAGCTGCTCTAACCGTTACAAAAGTGCAAAACCTAAACGGAAAAGGTAGTGCGTGCTAACAAAAGAACAAAGGCAAAGGGCCCGGTTTGAAGTTTGAGTATTGATCAGTCGATGTTGCTATAGATCAGTCGATGTTTATTATTTCATTTCTATACTCACCGGAGTTCATGTTTCCCCCTTTTTCAATTGTGAGAGGTACTTTTTAATTTTCCCTTCATATAACGATAGGAGGTATTGCTTAAATCTCCTTTCAACTATATCATAAAAAGAGATTGAAATAATATTTTGAAACAACAAAAAAAAGCTCCCTATGTTTCATATTAGTTGTCGCTAATTTAGTACGAGTTTATACTCAATTAATCATAACTAATATGAAATGGAGGGAATATAATATATAAAATTACAAGATTGAAAAGAATGCTCACGCACGATGGTGAGGAAAAAGGTGAAGGAAGAGATAATATGATTGCCTAGAAAGAAGGAACAGGGAGAGAGAAACAATTTCTCAAGAGTCGAAACAATGAGTTGGTATGGTTGACACATATTTTTTAACTTGAAAAGTTATTTAATCACTTTTTTTTCGTGGCAATACACGAGCATTTAGCTAGTATATATAATGAATAAGAAGGAATCGTTAGCGACGATAATCGAAGAGAAGGACATGAGGTCAACGGAATGAGCAGTGCGCATCAGCGCCGCACTGGCATCGTACGCGTTACAAAAGTACAAAACCTAAACGGAAAAGGTAGTCCGTGCTAACAAAAGAACAAAGGCAAAGGGGACGGTTTGAAATTTGAGTATTTTTTTCTCCACATAGTATCATGCATTGATGCATGGGGACGGACACGGCGATCAGACGGTGAGTTAATCTTTGATTTGACGCATGGCAAAGCCACACGGTCACGCGCGTCGTGCGTACCCCATACCTGACTGCCTTGCTTGCTACTGGGCAGGGCGCATGGAACTGGTCCATGCCCGCCCGCGGAGCCGCTTGACGCCCAAGGCGAGACGGCAACGCGTGACGGCTTGGACTTCTTCCGTGGACCGCATTCATTTTACTCCACGCTTGACTTCTCCTGGCAGGTCCCGAAGCACGGGCTAGGATTTTCAGACACTTTTATAACATATATATAATACAATAAAATCCTTTTTATTTCCGGGGAATATACAATAGAATTCTAAGGCCACTTTCAATGCAATGATGCTAAGATGAGATGCTAAACATATTAAATAGTTTAACAACTAAAGTCTCCAATGCATAGTTGCTTAGCTTATTGTAGCTAAGCCTTCTTATTTAATGCTTTTGTAACTAAAGTTATGCATGCATTGGTGTATTTCCTTCATTTAATTGTTTTACCTAGGTTTACGCGTCTAGCACTGTTTGTTCCTCGGATCACCACACTCGTCTCTCTTCTATTAATTAGCATGTTACATCAGATTTTTTGCCTATGTGGCAGCCTTAGCACCTGTACAAGGTGGGGCATTGGGAGTAGCCTAATGGAAACCATGACACCCTTTTCCACCGAAAAAAGAAACTTACAGAATACTTCACTTCGTTTTAAAATGCGAGAAGGATTATTAAACTTGAAATATAATTCCAAATAATAAAAAAAAGATATTCTTAGTTCATTTTACTATTTTATTGAAATATGTAAACACTTTTCATTATCATAGTTTTGTCAAATTCTCAAATATGCAAAAAGAATTTTTAATAAACATAGTTTTTAATTGAAAACAACAAAATAGTTAATAGTTTGGATAGTCAAAATAATTACTTTTAAAAATAAAAAATAGTTTTGCATTATTTATTCAATTTCAAACACTTTTCATTATCATAGTTTTGTCAAATTCTCAAATATGCAAAAAGAATTTTTAATAAACATAGTTTTTAATTGAAAATAACAAAATAGATAATAGTTTGGATAGTCAAAATTATTAATTATGAAAATAGAAAATAGTTTTGCATTATTTATTCAATTTCAAACACTTTTCATTACCATAGTTTTGTCAAATTCTCAAATATGCAAAAAGAATTTTTAATAAACATAGTTTTTAATTGAAAATAACAAAATAGATAATAGTTTGGTAGTCAAAATTATTAATTATGAAAATAGAAAAAATTGAAACTATATGAGAATTCATAGAGAAAATTCAATCTAAATTCACTTTGAATTTAGATTGAATTTTCTCTATAATTTCGAATATAGTTTCAATTTTCAGTGGGTTTAGGCCCGTAAGTCTGCTTAGAGAGGAGCTCGATTGAGAAGCTGCGATGGGGCTTATAAACAAGTGTTAGTCCCCCTCGCTGGGCGAGGTGGGACTAAACTTATCGTGCAGCCGAGGAGGGGCTTTAGTCCCGGTTGGAGCCACGCCCCGGGACTAAAGACCCCCTTTAGTCCTGGCTGGTGCCACGCACCAGGACTAAAGACCCCCTGCTTCCCGCCTCCTGGTATGCCCGAAAAGAGGCCTTTAGTCCCGGGTCGTGGCTCCACCCGGGACTAAAGGGGGTCTTTAGTCCCGAATCGAGCCCCGACCGGGACTAAAGATCCACCTATATAAGCAGGAGTTAGAAAATTTCCAACCCAAATCGTCCATTTCTCTTCTTCTTCCTCTCGTTCTCCTGCCCGACGTGACACAACGACGAACTCGACGACGCCGTCAGGCTGCCCGCCGTCCTGCTCGCCGCCGCCTGCCGTCCTCCTCGCTGTCGTGCCGTCCTCCTCACCGCGGCGCCGTCCTCCTCGCCGTCGCGCCGTCCTCCTCGCCGCCATCCTCACCGCCACGCCATCCTCCTCGCCGTCCTCCTCGCCGCCGCGCCGTCCTCCTCGCCGCGCGCCGTCGACACCTCCGGCCGGTAAGCCCCCCGCCCCCTCCTCCCCAACACTCCGGCCAGTAGAAGAAAAGAAGAAAAAGGAGAAGAAAAGAAGAAAAAGGAGAAGAAAGGAAAAAAAAGGGAAGAAAAGAAGAAAAAGATTTTTTTGTCATTTAATTCCTATTGTTATTAGGTTTGTGCTAGATTATTAGGGTTAGTAATATTTAGAATTAGGAAAAAGGAAAATAAGAAGAGGAGGAGAAGAAAAGAAGAAAAAGGAGAATAAGAAGAGGAGGAGAGGTGAAGAAGAGGAAAAATAGAAGAAGAGGAGAAGTAGAAGAAGAGAAAAAATTAGAAGAGGAGGAGAGGAGAAGTAGAAGAAGAGAAGAGGAGAAGTAGAAGAAGAGAAGAGGAGAAGTACAAGTAGAAGAAGAAGTAGAAGAAGAGGAGAAATAGAAGAAGAGGAAAAATTAGTTTAGGGTTACAAAAAGAAGAAATATTGTATAGTGTATATGCTTAAGTGTTAATAGTGTTTCTTAGATTATTGCTTAATTTTGCTATTGTATATGCTTACGTGTTAATAGTTTAATTTGCTATTGTATATGCTTAAGTGTTAATAGTTTATTTTTAGCAAGAAAATTAATAGAACTAGTTTATTTTTTAGTTCATTTTACGATGCCTATCCCGCATCCTCGTCGTCGACTCGGCGGAGGACACCTACTTGATCAGAGGGGCCCTGTCCGGGACTGGGCTTCGTCCGGCTGGTATTGGGAGGTGCTACCTTCCGGGGGCGTAGGTTGGTGAGGAGCCAGCCCGTCGTTGACCCGATCCTTGTTTGGTGGCGGTCGCGTGGGCCAGTGAGGGTGCCGAGGCTTCCGGACACCGCGGAGGTGGTACGTCACCGTGTCAGCGAGGAGGATGAGCACGTCCGTCGCTACATGGTTGCGTTGGAGGGCAGGTTCGAGCATACCTGGCAGGTTCTTCGGGGATCTCACTGGAGCTATGATCCTGTGATGGTTCCTTCTCTTTGGGTGTCCACCACCCGCACCGATACCCGTCGGGCGCTACGGTTCTAGATGTATCAGTGATGCTATATGTATGATAGTATTCGAGGAGTATTAGTGATAATATTCGACGATGTACGGACAAAAGAGATGATGTATTTGCTTATAATTGAATGCATGCTAATTTGAATACTACTTTATTTTACGATTTGGTTTTGCCACGACCCGAGACTAAAGTTGTTTGGAACGGAGTTCCTGATAGAATAATTCTTTTTTGGTACAAAGGTTAAGAGAATCCGTTTTTTGCAGAACTATGGATCCACATATCAGGAACCTCGAAGGGGAAGAACTTCTCGAAGATATAATCAAAGACGGCCCCGACGTTGAACCAGCTGAATCTCCGTCGTCATATCTAAACCACGACGTTGGAATGGAGGTCGAGCGACACAAAGATGAAGTCGATGGGGCAGGAGATAGGTCCAATGACGGAGAAGGTGATAGCTCCACTGATGGAGAAGCTGGTGAAGAAATAATAAAGTCTGGCGAGGTATACATATGAAGTTCAACAATCACTTGTAATATGTGAAAAATATTGGAGATAGCTCTATATTGTATACATATACATTCATTTGACGAATGTTTCTCCCTCTTAGGCCTCCACATCGAGCAAAACTACGAAACGAGGCCCGACTAGAAAGTTGGATGCACGGACGCATTACACCTTTGAGGTGATAATGCCTACGGGCGAACCCAAGCTTCCTAAGAATGCTGCTGACACATTCAAGAAGCAATGCGGAGTTCTCGTTAGGGATCACGTCCCGATCAGCGTTCGGGAGTGGAACAAGCGCAAAGGGGCAGCCGATAGTGACTATGTCGCCGAAAGGTACAAAGATAATCTCTGGAATAATCTCATGTCACATTTCAACCTGCCAGAATGTGAGAATGAAGACGCCGCACACAAACTGAGGGCCAAAGTCAAGCAGTGGACTCTAAAGAAGATGGCCGAACTGTTCCGTAGCTGGAAGAAGAAGCTATGGAAAAACTATCTGAAGACAAAGAAAGTGCCAGTTTTTGAGGGGTATCTAGCCAAGCAGGCGAATCACTGGAAGGCATTTCAAGAGTACAAGGAGTCAGAAGATGCCCAGGCATTATCAGAAAAATAGCAAGATAAATGCCGACAAGAAGAAATATCACCACAAGCTGGGGCCAGGGGGGCTATGAGACTGCTATCCCAAAGTGGGATAAGAAAGAGCAAGATCTGCTAGATAAAGGCATCGTACATGAACCACTCCGTGATGAGTGGGAATTGAGAGCAAGAAATTGGTTCCTTGCGCATGGTGGGTCGTACGACGAAAAAACAGGGGACCTCATCTGCAATGACGGTCTTAGGATACCCAGGGAGAATTGGAAAAGGATAGTGAAAGAAATTAAGGAGGGAAAAAGAAATTTCACTGCAGATAGAGATAAAGATTTGCTCACACTAGTCCTCGTCAATGACGAACATGGAGGACGAACGCGAGGCTTCGGTCCTTCTTACCCGTGGTGGCTTGGGTTTGCCAGAGACCAAGACACTTATAGAAGCCGAGAGAGAGCAAAGAAGCGGCAGCAGGATGAGGAGAATGAGAAGTTCAACCAGTTGCTTGCCAGGATTAACGAGCAACAGAAGCAGATTGATGAGCTTAGAGGAGTACCGCGCCAGGAAGATCCTGCACTTGATATTACCGGCGCCCCATCTAAGCGGAAAAGCAGCGTGGCTGAATCTGAGGCCCCGCCCGACGATGCACGAAGAATGATAGAGGGCGGCCCCGGCTACCCCATAGATGGAATCAAGGAGTCAACATCATGTGAAATCCATCAGAAATTCAAGAACATATCCATGAAGGTGGCCGTCGGACAAGATTTACCTTCTGGCCCTGATGCACGCTGGCATGGCCGTGAGATTCCAGCTGGCTTTGCTAAAGTCGGGGTGGACGAAATCATGACGGGGTTTCATGATATGGAGCTCGACATAGCTGGACCCGAAGATGAGAGGACACTCGGAGAAGTACTGGGTGGAGTCATCCTATGGGACAAGAACTACATCAAGCTTCCAGGCTCGGCCCCAAGGACAACACCGCCTCCGAGTCGTCGCAGGTCACCTACACCTCCATTACCTCCAAGCCCTCCACATGACGTCGGCCAGCACAACACGAGTCCATCTCGATCACCGCCGCCGGACTTGGGTCGTCCGTCTCCGCCGCCGCCCGCACAGGATACTAAGCGGAAGCGTGCCACCAAGAACGCTCCGCCGATGATTCCTAAGCGACGGAGCCCCCCAAAGCGCAAACGGTCGCCCCTCCCAAAGGTACCTCATGCTAATCTTCCTATCAGACCTTATGATCGTACCCCTGAGGAAAACGCCAGGATAGCAAAGGAACATCATGATGCGCAGATGAAAAAGAAGGAACCCGAGCCCCGCCCGGAATACACCGAGAAGCAAATAGCATGGGCAAAAGACTTCATAACCCTTCCATCATAGTATGACTTACACTATAAGCCTGATGACTATGCACGCACATTGCAGAAGGAAGTGAAAAAGAGCAGCTCGCGTGCAAGTGCAAGTGGGAGCAAATCAAGTTCAACTACAAGCAAGAAAAAATCAAACGTTCCTCAACTTGGACAACAGGCCAAACAGTCGATCCCACCCCTCAAGGTGTTAACCGAGAATGTTCCCCTCCAGTGCAGGGGCAAGCTTTTGAAAGAGCAAAGGAGTTGGCGGCTGAATGTGGTATCTCGGTTGAAGATTTGCTGGCTTCCCAAGACGACAGGATACCCAAGGCTATGGTAGCCCCTAAGCCACAGTTTGTCATGGGAGAGCCTTTGGTCAGCAAAGATGATCTCCCAACAAATATGCGTTACTTGCATCAATGGTACTTAAGTGAATCAAACAATGGGAGAACGATGATCGTGCTGAGGGTCCCATGTGTGACAGCCCGATGCCGACGTTCCAGAAGATTCCCCTCTCTTTTTCCGTTTTCGTCGTGTGTCTATTTTTGTTTGTCACATCATCATCGCATCACGCGCATCATCAGCATTGCATCGGTATCCCATTGCCGCCAGTTTTCAAAACTTGCATCCGTTATTAGTTGCCGGTTCTCGTCGTTGTCCATTCTGAGCCCGACCACACACGCACGCGCCCGCGGCATCTCGAAACCCTGTTTTAAAAGCGTGTTGAAAACTTTCTCTGATCGGGTTGAGATTTGATGTGCGATCTTATTTTAATATAGCTAGACCGCTTGTCAAGTTTCGTCGCAATCGGAGTCCGTCTGGTGCCCGAACGGTCGACCGTAGCGGCACCGTATTCGGTCTATCGTCGGACGTGTCCTGGTGTTTTAAATCGCGTTGTCGCGCTGCCCGTTTTCCCTCTCATCTGCGCCTAGCCCTCTGCACAATGCACCGACCCTACACGCAACCTAGTCCGAAAACCTCCCGAAGCCCGAACCGGGTGCTCGTGACCGTTGGGTCCGGATCAACCCGGTTTTACTGCAAATCGTCATCGGTTTGTCCATTAGACTCCTCAGCCTATTTATTCTCGACCGTTCGATCGAACCGGAGGGTCCGGATCAAGCTCAAAAATTATGTTAGCTATTTAAGCAGACAAAGCCCTAGAACCTAGGACCCTGTCCCATCCATCAAACCCTCCCGTGTTCAGCCGCCGCCACCCACTCATGGCCTCTCTTCTCCCTTGGGATCTCCCCTGAACCACCTGCCCAAATCAGCCGATCCATCCATCCAATCAGCGCCTAATGCCCACAACCTCTTCCCGAGTCTCCCGTGCTCTTCCTCACGCTGTCGGCGACCGGCGCCGCTACCAGGGACCAGGAGCAGCAGGTCCTGGCCTCTCCCTTGCCTCTCTTATCCTCTCTGTGTTTTCCCTCTGCTCCCTCTAATCTCTGCATCTCTCTCTCTTTTCTGTAAGACAGCAGGAACGAGGACGAGCTTCAGGTTGGGTCATGGCATCGTCGGAGCGCCCTGTTGTGAGACCTTCGCCCCTCCGTCCTCAAGCTCGTCGGAGACGTCGATCGGAGCGCCACCGACGACCCATCCAATGAGCATCCGTCTTGTGCGCCGCAGCCCCAAAACTCCCACCCGCTCGTCCAGCTCAACCTCTCCCCGACGCATCAGCAGGAGCAGCTGCACCCACAGCGCCCCGCTGTTCCCCCTCCTCGCCGCCTCGCGCCGGCCAGCCACCGGAGGGCTGCCAGGCGTCGGTTCCCCGGGTCATCCCTCTGCTCTTCTCTCTCTCCCTCCTTCTCCCTTCCCTCTTCCCTCTCTCACCTCGTCTCTCTCCCTCTCTATCCAACAGGTACAACTCCACCCCGCCATGGAACGAGAGCTCGCAGCTCATGCCTCGGTCATCCCCACTTCGATTCGAGCTCCTGGTGATGGGAATGGAGCCCCAACCGCCGAGTCTGGCACCTTCGTTCCCCTAGGATCCGCGCGGGAGAGCCGCTACAGCACCGCGCCGCCGCGAGCAGAGCGAGGGTCAGCCGTGTTCGTCAGGTTCAGTTTCCCCCTTCTGCGATTCAGATTTGTTCAGGTTCCACGTTCAGCGTGGACTTTGTACATGTAGCGTAGGCATCCTTTTTTTTACCACGAGTCGGCCTTAGCCCAGCTGGTCGGCGCCCTGTTGTGCCACAGTGAGGTCCTGGTTCGAATCTCAGGCATCCCCATTTTTGTTGTGGTATTTTACATTTTTTTTCTTGCACACTAGCTTCATTTTGTCTGCAGCCGCTCCATGGCCACGTTAGTGCTTCTAGCCTAGTGGGCAGCGCCACCCTAAGTTATTCAGTAGACCAGGGTTCAAATCCCTGGTACACACATTTCTTTTTGCTGCACCGAGCCAAATATATTAGTATGTTTCTGCTCTTTTGTTGCATCATATGTGTGTGCATATTTAGAGTAGATGATACCGTTTTAAAACGTCCATAACGTTTCAACCGTGATTCGGATCGGAGTGATTTACAGATGTAAATTGACTAGAATTTCGTGTAGATTAATAATTTACAACTCTCATGCATGTTCAAGGTTGTTAGCTTGTTGTTTTGCATCGGTTTGTGTGCCGACGTGTTAAAACGGTTTAGGTCGTAACTATTTGTCCGTAGCTCCGTTGGAGATGTGCCATATATGTAAATGGAGCAGAACGACGAGTAGAATCACGTGAACCACTTTGTTTTGCCGTTCAACAAACTTAAAATGTGATTAGGACAAATCTGGACAGAATTAGAATTTAACGCGTGGGGTCATTTTGGAGATGCTATAAGTTGCTTTCGGGCTCATTTAAAATGCCTAGATAGATAGATTAATTTGTGCTTCACCCCCTTTCCATGTTAACAACATTTTAAATATTGCCGTGTAAATTAACGGGAGTGAACTAAACAATTAAATGTGGAGTTTCGTCGATATGCAACCCGTTGCATATCGAGCTTCACTTAATGTGTAGTGTTTGATTGTTGTGATTGTCATGCCTTGCATTAGACCATTCATGCATCATATGTGTTATGCATCATGTGGTGAATATCGTGTGTTGATTTGTGTTTCCGGTTTGGTTCGCCTCGATAGAATTCCACAAGCGTGTCGGAAAGTGAGGATCCGTTCGACCATGTCGGTTCGTCTGCTTCACGGAGTCATTCCTCTTCCAAGCGGGATCTCAGGCAAGATGACAATTTCCCCAGATACCATTACTATCATTGACATGCTAGTTTTTATCGCTTCTATCGATTATGTCTCGTTGCCTACCACATGTTAAATATCAGCCTCTCAATTATGCCATGATAACCTTCAACCTGTTCGACCTAGCAAACCACTGATTGGCTATGATACTGCTTGCTTAACCCTGTTGGTAGTGTTGCTAGTTGCAGGTGTAGTTGCTTCCATGTGATAACATGGGTTCCTTGTCATATCACCATATTAATGCTATTTAATTTAATGCACCTATATACTTGGTAAATGGTGGAAGGCTCGGCCTTTCTAGCCTGGTGTTTCGTTCCACCTTTGCCCCTTAGTTTTCGGCTACCGGTGTTATGTTCCATAAATGAGCGCTCCTAACACGACCGGGGTTGTTATGGGGACTCCCTTGATAATTCGTTTTAGATTAAAGCTGGTCCGGCAAGGCCCAACATTGGTTCTACATTTTCCCAACGTAATAATTTGTTAACATTGAAATGCATAGGGCGTCATGAACCCGAGGAGTAATTTTACATAAACAGGGGGGCAGTGCTGATGGTGTTGGTCCCAAACGGTCTGCCTGCGAGGCCACCACGGGGAAACTCGAGGTTTGGCACCCGTAGCTAGTTCCATCCGTCGTGTCCTGAGAACGAGATACGCGGCTCCTATCGGGATCGTCGACACGCCGGGCGGCCTTGCTGGATTAGTTTTACCTTTGACGAGATATCTTGTGCATCAGGATTCCAGTGATGCTTTGGGTAATCTCAGAGTTGAGGTTTTCCACTAGGGAATCAGACGAGATCGCGAGCTTCGCGATTGAGGATTTCTATGCGGCTTGTGGTAATTTGTGATGGACTAGTTGGAGCACCCCTGCAGGGTTAAATATTTCGGAAAGCCGTGGCCGCGGTTATGTGGCAACGTGGAAGCTTTGTTTAACACTGGTTCTAGATAACTTGAAGTTAACTTAATTAAAACTTGCCAACCGTGTGCGTAACCGTGACTGTCTCCTTCGTGAGTTCCTTCTCCGATCGAGGACACGGTGGGGTTATGTCTGACGTAGGTAGGTGTTCAGGATCATTCATTTGATCATCAGTAGTTACGTCCGCTATGCGTAGATCTTCCCCCTCTTATTTCTGGTACTCGTAAGTTAGCCACCAAATATATGCTTAGTCGCTGCTGCAACCTCACCACTTAACCATACCTCACCCATTAAGCTTTGCTAGTCTTGATACCTTTGGAAATGAGATTGCTGAGTCCCCTGTGGCTCACAGATTACTACAACACCAGTTGCAGGTACAGGTAAAGGTTACTTGACGCGAGCGCGTTGATTGTTCATTTGGAGTTGCTTCTTCTTCTTCTTCTTCTTCTTCTTCTTCATCCATCTAGGATGGGTTCCAGGCCGGCAGCCTGGGATAGCAAGGATGGACGTCATTCTTATTTTTCTCGTTTGTTTTCGTCCGTAGTCAGACCCTGCTCTTACTCCTGATGAATAGGTAATGTACTTATGTGACTCTGATGTAGCTTGTGGCGAGTGTAAGCCAACTCTATTTATATATCTCTCCTTTTCAGTACATGTACTTGTAACGATATCCATTCTTGCGACACGGCGAGATGCGCTTCTATCCCTGACGAGGCCCTCGTGCCAAATTGAGGATAGGGTCGCATCTTGGGCGTGACAAGTTGGTATCAGAGCAGTACCGACCTAGGAGCCCCCTTGATTGATCTAACTTGGCCGAGTCGAGTCTAGTGAAAAAAAACTTTGAGTCTAGTTATATATCGGAGAGTAGGATTCTTTTTCTCCTCTTCTATGCTCTGGTGAGGAATCTTGACGTAATATTTTAATTCTACTCCTCTTCTCACTCAAAATTTTTTTTAGGATCACGTGGATATTTTTGAGATCTATATGATGCCGATGTGACGGAGTTCTGTCTTGGTGCCTCCTGTCTGACTTGATTTTCTTCCGGGGAGTTGAGCTCCAGGGGATTCTCGAGCACATCGTTATCATTCAGATTTCTTAGTATCTCAGTATGAAGGATGTTCATAATTGCTTCAATACTAGTAGTGGCGAGATAACCCCGATGTCCCCAGTACTGGTGCAGATTGTTCGGGAGTACTGCCATACTTTGTATCGTTGTGATCACGAGGGTCTGTTGTAGATGAAGGTCCGAGATTCTGGTCGTGTGTTGACGGATGTGATACAAGTGACGGGTTAGTATAGGAGTTCTGTGATATTTCTCCTTGTATCTGTGTACCAGATTGCATGACCAGATATTTCGGGAATTCATAGGTGGGAATTCTAGTAGTTACTTATAGGACAATCTTCCAACAAATGCATGATGTTAGGTCGGGGTTCGACATCTAGTGGATTCGTTTGTTCACGGTCGACTTATAGCGGTACACGTTGTGTCTTAAAGAGTCCTTGTAGCTTGCTACGACTCGGGGGCGCTTCGTATGTCGGGTGCACTGCCTTGCACTTGATGGCTACTGTAAAATCGAGCCCGTGCGATCCTGTCCACAAAAATATCGGACGAAATCTTTCTCATAAGTTTGTTCTGGCTAATTGCAAGCCGCATCCTTGTTTTGTTGGAATATGGTAATTTAAGTTGCTTCGATGTCAAGTGGTGACTTCAGATCTTTCCTAAGAGGTGTTCTCATATTTTTATGTGAGAATGCAAATTCTTTTGTTCGTTCAGTTGTCTTATCAATTCTTGTCAATCGGAGTCGTCGTATCAATTCCATTCAACCGGTGTGCTTCTCTTCAACTGAATTCAAACTTATCTAATTTTGCAAAATCATTCTCTCATTTTATGCCGGAATTAATCTCATCTATTCTAAGTCGTCTTTGTTTTTCCCCGCCCTCCCACCCTTTTTTTTCCTTTCAATGATTGGATTTTCATCCAAGAGTTTTCTTTTCATGGTGCTTCCGCTGTCTGTTCTTTCTCTCTTACCCGGTGATTCATTGTGAAGTTAATCAATAGCTTCGTGTTCATCTTTATTCATTCTGTCATCTTTTTCGGTGAATTTAATTTAATTATCCGTGTTCATTGTATCCTATTCATCCTTGTAATTTTTCCCATGTTGGAAATTCTCATCAGTCTCCTTATTGTCATTTCTCTTTATTCCATCTGGAGTGCTGAAGTTATCTCAGAGGTTTTTATTTCCAATTCTTTTAATTATTTTGGGGTGCTAACCTCATCTAGTCTTCAATTGTACCGGTGCAATATCAATCTTTCTAGCAATCTTTTCTACGGTGGTTTCTTTGAGTGGGCCCATAACCCACAGGTTTTTCCCAGGATCTTACGTGGCTCTTTTAATCTTTTCCAGAGTCCTTTAATTATTTTCAACTATTACGTAAGTATGATTTCCATCAGTCATATCCCTTCGGCAAGATCTATTTGAATTAATTCTCATATTGGTTCAACCTTTCATTCTTCATTATTCCGGATTGTCTCAGTATTCTTGGTGTTGTTCTCGTCATCATTCTCAGCTTGCAATTCGAACGAGTGTTTCTCTCAATCTTGTTCCATTCTTGTGAAGACTGTCATCTCAGCTTCGTGTATCCTCTCATTTGTTGTCAATCATGAGCAATCCCTTTCTTGCTATTCGGTGCTTCTCTGAGTTGTTTTTATTTCTCGATCCTCCGAAGGCCATCATTTTAGAAGATTCTTCGTTCTCAGCTTTCAGCTTTCATCCTCAATTCTTATCAATTCTTGTCTCTTCGTTCGTCTCTCGATTATCCGGTGTCTTGTTTAAGTTTTTATCTCAGGTGGTTCATGAGCTCTTCATTCGCATGTTTCTCCAATAATTCGTGGTGTTCCCATTCAATTGTGAATTCTTATCGGTGTTTCTTGCAACATTTCTTCTATTATGTACTTTATTTATCTCTCTATCTCTTCAAGATTCTTTCAAGAGGAATAAGTTGTATGCTAAATCCGTTGCTTGTCATCAATTAAACTTGATGAAGGATAAGCATAACATAATTCTTATTCTTGTTTTTCCTTCTTCCAAGAGATTTCAACTCTTCTTCTGGAGTGGCTCATGATATCAATTCCTTTTTCTCAACTGTTATTATCTTTTCTTTTCCGGAGTTCCAAGTTTTCTCAAGTTTCTCTCTGTGAGGCTTCATCTAAATCTTGGCAAGGTCATAATCTTATTCTTTTCTACCTTTTTATCTTTGCATCATTCATTCGTATACAGAGGTCCTTCATGGTGGTTCATCAAGGGTTCAATTCATTCTCAAGTGTTCTTCAAGATTCTTATTGGAGAACCTCAAATTTTCTTCTCTTGCATTTCCAAGCGCATTTGTTATTCCTTTATCCTTTGAGGTGGTATTATAGCATTCTTGTTAGTGTAGGAGCCTCGAAGAGTTTTCCTTTCAAGGATGAGATAATTAAACCCACCGATTCTATGGTGTTGAGATATTTCAACCCATGATTTCTTCATTGAGCTATCTTGGTTTGGATTTCACCTAAAGCTTTTCCTATGGATTGTTGCTATCATGGTGCTTGTCATTAATCCAAGTTCTCAATGTATCCTCTTGGTGTAAGAAGTGTTCATATCTTGTTGCTCCCAATCCGTCCTTGTTTCTTTAGTGGGTGGTTGTCACCTCATAAATGTGAGATGATTTTCATAAGCCCACTACTATCTTGTTCCTCGATGTTGATTTTCCAACTACTACGTCAATTCTCTGCCCGGAGGCTCTTCAATCCTATTGTGATGATAGTTGTCATTCTTTTCTTCTTTCTCTTCTGCCGTATGAGCTAGTTCCTATTCTCTTGTTCCGGAGGCATTGTGATGTTGCTCTTTGGGTCAATCTTGCTGTTCTATCAAAATCATGGTGTTCCCTTGTTCTATTTACTTGTTTGTTGTGAATATTGTCTAATTCTCTCTTCTTATCAAATTTTTTGTCCCATTTTCCTACCGAAGTGCTGCCGAAATTTTCCATGAATTCTTGCTGGTTTCTCATATCATTCCTCATCTCTTTGCAACCTTCAAGGATCGTTGGTTTCACTCGTTTGTCAAAGAAGCGACTAAGTTTTACCTCTTCCTTTCTCATCCTCTCCCCCCTTTCATTCTTGGATCTCGGGGCGAGATCCTCTGGTAGTGTAGGAGAGTTGTGACAGCCCGATGCCGACGTTCCAGAAGATTCCCCTCTCTTTCCGTTTTCGTCGTGTGTCTATTTTTATTTGTCGCATCATCATCGCATCATCAGCATTGCATCAGTATCCCGTTGCCGCCAGTTTTCAAAACTTGCATCCGTTATTAGTTGCCGGTTCTCGTCGTTGTCCGTTCTGAGCCCGACCACACACGCACGCGCCCGCGGCATCTCGAAACCCTGTTTTAAAAGCGTGTTGAAAACTTTCTCTGATTGGGTTGATATTTGACGTGCGATCTTATATTAATATAGCTAGACCGCCTGTCAAGTTTCGTCACAATCGGAGTCCGTCTGGTGCCCGAACGGTCGACCGTAGCGGCACCGTATTCGGTCTATCGTCGGACGTGTCCCGGTGTTTTAAATCGCGTTGTCGCGCTGCCCGTTTTCCCTCTCATCTGCGCCTAGCCCTCTGCACAATGCACCGACCCTACACGCAACCTAGTCCGAAAACCTCCCGAAGCCCGAACCGGGTGCTCGTGACCGTTGGGTCCGGATCAACCCGGTTTTACTGCAAATCGTCATCGGTTTGTCCATTAGACTCCTCAGCCTATTTATTCTCGACCGTCCGATCGAATCGGAGGGTCCGGATCAAGCTCAAAAATTATGTTAGCTATTTAAGCAGACAAAGCCCTAGAACCTAGGACCCGGTCCCATCCATCAAACCCTCACGTGTTCAGCCGCCGCCACCCACTCATGGCCTCTCTTCTCCCTTGGGATCTCCCCTGATCCACCTGCCCAAATCAGCCGATCCATCCATCCAATCAACGCCTGATGCCCGCAACCTCTTCCCGAGTCTCCCGTGCTCTTCCTCGCGTTGTCGGCGACCGGCGCCGCTACCAGGGACCAGGAGCAGCAGGTCCTGGCCTCTCCCTTGCCTCTCTTATCCTCTCTGTGTTTTCCCTCTGCTCCCTCTAATCTCTGCATCTCTCTCTCTTTTCTATAAGACAGCAGGAACGAGGAGGAGCTTCAGGTTCGGTCATGGCATCGACGGAGCGCCCTGTTGTGAGACCTTCGCCCCTCCGTCCTCAAGCTCGTCGGAGACGTCGATCGGAGCGCCACCGGCGATCCATCCAACGAGCATCCGTCTTGCGCGCCGCAGCCCCAAAACTCCCACCCGCTCGTCCAGCTCAACCTCTCCCCGATGCATCAGCAGGAGCAGCTGCACCCGCAGCGCCCCGCTGTTCCCCCTCCTCGCCGCCTCGCGCCGGCCAGCCACCGGAGGGCTGCCAGGCGTCGGTTCCCCGGGTCATCCCTCTGCTCTTCTCTCTCTCCCTCCTTCTCCCTTCCCTCTTCCCTCTCTCACCTCGTCTCTCTCCCTCTCTGTCCAACAGGTACAACTCCACCCCGCCATGGAACGAGAGCTCGCAGCTCATGCCTCGGTCGTCCCCACTTCGATTCGAGCTCCTGGTGATGGGAATGGAGCCCCAACCGCCGGGTCTGGCACCTCCGTTCCCCTAGGATCCGCGCGGGAGAGCCGCTACAGCACCGCGCCGCCGCGAGTAGAGCCAGGGTCAGTCGTGTTCGTCAGGTTCAGTTTCCCCCTTCTGCGATTCAGATTTGTTCAGGTTCCACGTTCAGCGTGGACTTTGTACATGTAGCGTAGGCATCCTTTTTTTACCACGAGTCGGCCTTAGCCCAGCTGGTCGGCGCCCTGTTGTGCCACAGTGAGGTCCTGGTTCGAATCTCAGGCATCCCCATTTTTGTTGTGGTATTTTACATTTTTTTCTTGCACACTAGCTTCATTTTGTCTGCAGCCGCTCCATGGCCACGTTAGTGCTTCTAGCCTAGTGGGCAGCGCCACCCTAAGTTACTCAGTAGACCAGGGTTCAAATCCCTGTGTACACACATTTCTTTTTGCTGCACTGAGCCCAATATATTAGTGTGTTTCTGCTCTTTTGTTGCATCATATGTGTGTGCATATTTAGAGTAGATGATATCGTTTTAAAACGTCCATAACGTTTCAACCGTGCATCGGATCGGAGTGATTTAAAGATGTAAATTGACTAGAATTTTGTGTAGATTAATAATTTCCAACTCTCATGCATGTTCAAGGTTATTAGCGTGTTGTTTTGCATCGGTTTGCGTGCCAACGTGTTAAAACGGTTTAGGTCGTAACTATTTGTCCGTAGCTCCGTTGGAGATGTGCCATATATGTAAATGGAGTAGAACGACGAGTAGAATCACGTGAACCACTTTGTTTTGACGTTTAACAAACTTAAAATGTGATTAGGACAAATCTGGACAGAATTAGAATTTAACGCGTGGGGTCATTTTGGAGATGCTATAAGTTGCTTTCGGGCTCATTTAAAATGCCTAGATAGATAGATTAATTTGTGCTTCACCGCCTTGCCATGTTAACAACATTTTAAATATTGCCGTGTAAATTAACGGGAGTGAACTAAACAATTAAATGTGGAGTTTCGTCGATATGCAACCCATTGCATATCGAGCTTCACTTAATGTGTAGTGTTTGATTGTTGTGATTGTCATGCCTTGCATTAGACCATTCATGCATCATATGTGTTATGCATCATGTGGTGAATATCGTGTGTTGATTTCTGTTTCCGGTTTGCTTCGCCTCGATAGAGTTCCGCAAGCGTGTCGAAAAGTGAGGATCCGTTCGACCATGTCGGTTCGTCTGCTTCACGGAGTCATTCCTCTTCCAAGCGGGATCTCAGGCAAGATGACCATTTCCCCAGATACCATTACTATCATTGCCATGCTAGTTTTTATCGCTTCTATCGATTATGTCTCGTTGCCTACCACATGTTAAATATCAGCCTCTCAATCATGCCATGATAACCTTCAACCTGTTCGACCTAGCAAACCACTGATTGGCTATGATACTGCTTGCTTAATCCTGTTGGTAGCGTTGCTAGTTGCAGGTGTAGCTGCTTCCATGTGATAACATGGGTTCCTTGTCATATCACCATATTAATGCTATTTAATTTAATGCACCTATATACTTGGTAAAAGGTGGAAGGCTCGGCCTTTCTAGCCTGATGTTTTGTTCCACCTTTGCCCCCTTAGTTTTCGGCTACCGGTGTTATGTTCCATAAATGAGCGCTCCTAACACGACCGGGGTTGTTACGGGGACCCCCTTGATAATTCGTTTTAGATTAAAGCTGGTCCGGCAAGGCCCAACATTCGTTCTACATTTGCCCAACATAATAATTTGTTAACATTGAAATGCATAGGGCGTCATGAACCCGAGGAGTAATTTTACATAAACAGAAGGGGCCAGTGCTGATGGTGTTGGTCCCAAATGGTCTGCCTGCGGGGCCACCACGGGGAAACTCGAGGTTTGGCACCCGTAGCTAGTTCCATCCGCCGTGTCCTGAGAACGAGATACGCGGCTCCTATCGGGATCGTCGACACGCCGGGCGGCCTTGCTGGATTAGTTTTACCTTCGACGAGATATCTTGTGCATCGGGATTCCGGTGATGCTTTGGATAATCTAAGAGTTGAGGTTTTCCACTAGGGAATCCGACGAGATTGCGAGCTTCGTGATTGAGGATATCTATGCGGCTTGTGGTAATTTGTGATGGACTAGTTGGAGCACCCCTGCAGGGTTAAATCTTTCGGAAAGCCGTGCCCGCGGTTATGTGGCAACGTGGAAGCTTTGTTTAACACTGGTTCTAGATAACTTGAAGTTAACTTAATTAAAACTTGCCAACCGTGTGCGTAACCGTGACTGTCTCCTTCGTGAGTTCCTTCTCCGATCGAGGACACGGTGGGGTTATGTCTGACGTAGGTAGGTGTCCAGGATCATTCATTTGATCATCAGTAGTTACGTCCGCTATGCGTAGATCTTCCCCCTCTTATTTCTGGTACTCGTAAGTTAGCCACCAAATATATGCTTAGTCGCTGCTGCAACCTCACCACTTAACCATACCTCACCCATTAAGCTTTGCTAGTCTTGATACCTTTGAAAATGAGATTGCTGAGTCCCCTGTGGCTCACAGATTACTACAACACCAGTTGCAGGTACAGGTAAAGGTTACTTGACGCGAGCGCGTTGATTGTTCATTTGGAGTTGCTTCTTCTTCTTCTTCTTCTTCTTCTTCATCCATCTAGGATGGGTTCCAGGCCGGCAGCCTGGGATAGCAAGGATGGACGTCATTCTTATTTTTCTCGTTTGTTTTCGTCCGTAGTCGGACCCTGCTCTTACTCCTGATGAATATGTAATGTACTGATGTGACTCTGATGTAGCTTGTGGCGAGTGTAAGCCAACTCTATTTATATATCTCTTCTTTTCAGTACATGTACTTGTAACGATATCCATTCTTGCGACACGACGAGATGCGCTTCTATCCTTGACGAGGCCATCGTGCCAAATTGAGGATAGGGTCGCATCTTGGGCGTGACACCACGGGAGTACTACGTCCGCTCCGAAGAAATCCATATCGACTTTGATGAACTCTTCCAGATGTACAATGGCGACGCCCTCGACAAATCGCTTATGAGTTGCTATTGTCTGTAAGTTTTTCAATTCGTTGTCTACATATAACGTGTTTAGTTATTTCAATTCATTGTCTATATATAACGTGTACTCTATTATGCAGAATGAAGATTCTGGATTGTAAAAGTAAGACCATCCTAAATATTGGGTTTATTGACCCAGATAAAATACATATAGCGACGCTAACTAATAAACCCAAGGAGACGGAGGAAAACCTTCTAAGGTTTCTAATAGATCAAAATTTCTGTGACCACATACTGTTTCGATACAACTTCAGGTGAGGGTCTTTACTCTGTTGTGTCCATTCACTTATAAGTGTAATTGATAAGTTACTGACACACACATATATACATATATATATATATATACATGTGCAGCTTTCATTGGATTCTGTTGGACATTCAAATTGATAAGGGAAGAGTTGATGCCTTCGACCCATTATCGAGACCCTTCGAATAGTTCCAAAGCCTGCAGGACATGCTCCAAGGGTAATTTTAATCATTCTTGCGCTCTATCGGTCTCTTTCGATGATTTTCTGATATATCAATTAATGAAAAACTTAGCAAATCATTGTCCTTGTAGGGCAGGGTTTGGAAGCGGTTCAAGTGCATGACTTCCGGTAACTTTCCTGAGAAGCTGACCTTTAGAGCGGCTCAGGTAAGTAGTAGTATGATATACTTCTATTAATTTTCAATACATTTATGATGCTAGATTATTATTTTGATTATATATATTCTATTCTCGTAAAGTGCGACCAGCAGCCACGGGGAACGCATCTATGCGGATACTATGTTTGCGAGACCATTTACACGTTTACCTCTGAGCTCAAGGATCACAGATTCAACGTAAGCAATGAATATTCACACCTCTATTTTTACCCGTCATTCTTTGTCATCATGATTGATATTCATATTCATCTCCTCTTCTTATATAGCACACGGCCATGAGGACGAAGGTCCTACCAGAGCAACGCGCGATTGCTGTTGCAGAGGAGCTTGCGAGATTTCCGAGGACGGAAGCTATAGATGACAAAGGACGATTTAGTGTAACTAGGGGCCATTACTGATGTTCGTCCATGTAATCGAATAGACGGGCTCTAGTCCCGATAATTCAGATCTCCATATAATTGTATATATATGCTCGCTTGTAAGATAAGTTAATCTTATATATATATGCATAATTATTTTTATTTAAATTATATGAAAACTAATTCCCGAACACCAAACGAGGCATCACGTTAATCTTCCGAACACCTAAATCCTAAAATCCTAAAACCCAAAAATAATTTCATTCAAAAAAAACCCAAAAACCAGCAAAATCTGAAAATCCTTAGTCCCGGTCCATGTAACGAACCGGGACTAAAGGGCCTGCCCCTGGGGCGCTACGAGGCGCCCACGTGGAGCACCTTTAGTCCCGGATTATAACAGGGCCGTGACTAAAGGTTAGGCCTTTAGTCCCGCCCCTTTAGTCCCGGTTGGTGAACCGGGACTAAAGCCCCTTACGGGCCGGGGCTAAAGGCCCCGTCCCCACTAGTGATGGACATGAACTTGGAATTTTTCTACGACAATATCGATAGCCATGTGAAGCCAGCTAGAGACCCTCACTCCACACAAACGTTTCTTCAGACACACACACACAGATTGAGGATTTAAACACCCACTATCTGCTTTAAAAAATCTCATTGAGCACCATTGACATAAACATGGGCAGTAATTTCTGTCATTTTTTCATTCATTTCATTTACTTCGTGTGTGATTTTCATCATTGTTGTATCCAGAACAGTTTTTGTATTGAATCATTACTTTATTTTGGAGATTTTAATAATTATTGTATTATGATTTGGATATTTGATTTTATGTTTTTAGTAATTTTTAGCAAATTTCATGTTTTTTATTGGTTGAAGAGGGCCGCGGCAGAACATAGCACGCATCACGGAGTTGTAAAATAAAATATTAGTAGAATATTCTGTTTTACAGTTACGTGATGCATAGTTACGTGATGCGGGTACTGTTGTGTCGCGATCTTGATTAACCCAAAAAAACATTTTTTTCCTAAACTGTAAACACGCAATATAGATTCGTGTTATACAGGGTCTTCTAAAGTTGCTCTAAGCTGGTACACACGTGCCAATTAACGAACGCGCGCTGAAGGCACCAATTAAACACCTATCTAATTGCCGCTGGTCGGGGTCCGATATGGAATGTAACGCCGGAGGAAGTTCAAACGGTCCAGCCAACTTTCACATTTCTAAGTTCCGTGGGCTTTATTTTACCATTATCTATTCTTTCTAGTTTTCTCATAGTTTTTTCACACACAAAAAACAATCGCTGAACTTTGTTAAACGACCTAAATAAGAAAATTAAAAAAAAGTAATTAATGTATATTTTTGAAAATTTCAGCATATATTGAAAATATTTATTTGTGTATTAAAAAGTGTTCGTTGTGTATTTGGAAAAAGTCATTATATATTGAAAAATGTTTAGTGTGCTAAGAAATCATCATATATTTAGAGATTGTTTCACATGAATTGTTCACCATGAATTACACAAACAATAAAATAAAAACAAGCACGAAAGAAATGGAAAGACGAAAGCGAAATATAAAGAAGAAACAAAAAATGAAAAAGAACAAATCCCACGAAAGACGCACCAGCGTGCTGTCGAACTAGGCTGGCGCTTCGCTGGCGTTAAATAGGGTATGGTGGATTCTCGTTGGAGTTGAGAGCAATTAGTTAGAAAGCACTCTTTCGGTATTCTTCCAACGACCATTCACACACACTGTTATTAGACGCGTTCTCAGTCATCACCACGTGTTGCGTCCTAAGAGTTTCTTTCGGATTTTGTTTTATTAATTTTTTCGCAAGTGTTTCGATTTTTCACCTGTCTTTTTAGCTTTTTGATAAAAAAACATTTTGCTATATATTGTTTTCGAGAGGCACGGGGTTGCTTCCACGAGAGACACGATTTCATGCCTCTCTAAAACGAAAAAACGCATTTTTTGGTTTTTTATGAGAGGTGCGGTTTTGCTTTCGCGACAAGCACGGCGTGCCTCTTGAAAATAAAGAAAAACATGTTTTCTGCTTGTTTGCGAGAGGCTTTCGAAAAAAACGCGATTTATTTTTCGCGAGAGGCACGGTTTTTGTTTCTGCAAGAGACACGTCCGTGCCTCTCAAAAACAAAAAAAACATATATTTTAATTGCGAGATGCATGAATTTTTCGTGAAAAAAGTTCGTCAAAACAATCAACATGGGATCTAGTTTTAAAGATGTTGATGCGAGGAACCCAATGATAAAAACGGTTCAAGATTTTGAGTCATGATTTGAGAGATAAAACGTTTTAAAAATACGGATCTACAAAAAAAACTCTCACGTTGCGACAAGTGACACGCATGCGAGTTACTTATCGCAATCTATAAAGATAGCAAAATGGCCCGTGCGTTGCAACGGGAGAAAAAATACCACACACTTTTAATATTTTTATAATCATTTTAATTTATTAAAATAATAAGCTAACTAACTAATGTAGTCAGTCATATATATCCTATTTTGTTAAGAAATCAACCCGTTCATTGTTAATTCCACCATGATGAAAAATTGAGCGGGACAAGCAAAGCAAAACAAAGAGGCTACGTGAATTGATCAATGGACTGTTATCTTATTTCACTCATGGGGTAGAGAATGTGGGGTGTTCCGTTCTCTGTCTCTACAACAATACAATCTTACATTCAATACATTCATTCATCAGCAAACAAATCCCCAGAAAACAAAATTTTCTTGCCGGTGCTTGGCACACGGTTGGAGGCATGGGGAGGGGATCTCACCAGATGATGAGTTCTTGCCGGAGGAGGGGATACGATGAGGGGAGCAAGGTTAGGCGCCTCTATCTGACCATAAGGAGTCGCCGTTGGGCCATAACCTCGGAGTTCCCCGTGTGAGCCATGGAGGCCCGCCTCAATCGTTTTTTTCCTTTTGCGTTGCAGCTAAATGATGGAGCGCGGGTTGAATACAAAAATTACAGGGGCTTTTTTATAAAAATAACGCGGTGAGTTTTTCGACGAAAGCAATAGCCGCTTTATTATTATTATTATTATTATTATTATTATATATATATATATATATATATATATATATATATATATATATATATATATATATATATATATATTAGGTATAGATGTGAGTAATATTTAAAAAGAGTACTTCTTAATGATTTCGGTTGAAGTCTGATATGGAATGTGACGCCTGAACGAGGGCCAATGGGCCGGCCAAATATAGAGGGTGTTTGTTTCCAGGGACTTATTGGTTTAGGGACTTAAAAAAGTCCCTATAAGTCCCACCTAAACCAAACACAAGGGACTTATTGGGACTTACTGTGGTGATTTGGGACTTATCAAATAAGACTCTCAGGGAGGAGCTTATTGGGACTTATCCCGGGCCGGACCTACCCCGCGTAGCTCCAGGCTCGTTCCCCGCACGCCGCCCGCCTCTCGGTCCAATCGCCGCCGCCGCCCCGCCTCTCGCCCCGTCGTCGCCCCGCCTCTCGCCCCGTCGCCGCCCCGCCTCGGTTCGTTCTGCCTCGGTTCGTTGCAGCGGTGCCTCCAATCGCCGGACAGGCCCTCTCCTGAGCCTCGTTGCAGCGGTGCTTATCCTGTGAGCCGTACGCGTTGGCTGATGACGATCCATGTGAACAAGTGTATTATTAGGTGCAACATGGACTTATAAGTCACTGTAAACAAACAGGTAGGAACTCGGGACTTATAAGTCCGTGTAAACAAACAGGTAGGGACTTATGACTTATAAGTTGGGATTTAAAAAAGTCCCAGGACTTATGAAACAAACAGGGCCATAGTGTTTTTATGTTACGTGGGTTTTACTTTGCTTTTTATTTTTTGCTCAGATTTTTTCATCAGTATTTTCGAAAAATGAGTGTTGGACTTCCTTAATGGGATTTAAAAAAAACAAATCACATCGAACCTTCCCAAAACCGGCAAAACTGGGCAGAAGGTTATGAGTACTGATCCTCGGAAGCTTGGGCCGGCACGCTTCAGCATTCCCCTGTGGGTATCCTATCTATCTTAACAGATGCCTACCAAGATCTACTGCCTAGATTGGAACGGGATATTGTAAGTTGGAGATTACCAATTACTCAAAGGGACTTGATCTCAAGGTCCGACACAATATTGAGGAGGACTGAGCTCGCGTGCCATGGAGTGACAGCGTGCCGCATGGACCCGCCGCCCCCATCCCCCGCCGGCGGCACCCTCCTCGGTGGCTGGTGGGCCGACCCTCCGCTTCTCCCGGTCTGCGCGGCGCTGGGCGGACTGGGCAGAGGACCTCGACGGCGAGGAATCTTGTAAAACTTGTGAAGTCATCTGTCCTCGCACAACGGATACAAGAGGTGAATTTCCCATGTGAGACATCCACTACGATCCCAGAGATCGATCTTGGGCATGCATTGTGGCCACCGCCAATCCGATCGAACTATAGAGCCACGCCGTCTAGGTTTTTTGGTTGACTCAGCTGGTTTTGATTGTATTCGTATGTACTCTAGCAATCCGTCGCTGTTGTAACGCATTTTGTAGGGAGCGCCGTAAAAGACATGGCGACCTGGGCCGCGTCTTCTAGCTTATTTTATGGATTGGGGTATTATACGGGTGTGCTAGAGATGCTCTATAAAGATATTTGGGTTGAGTTCATACATGTTGAAAAGATTTTGTGCAAGCTAACAAAAATACAGAAATGGATCGAGAAGGTAAATTTTTGAGATCATGCGCGTGTACTGCAGGCGAGTAGCCAAATAGGAAACTGAAGTAATCGTGGATTCAAAACTTCATGGATAAGCAACACACCGAGTACTGTAGGCACTAAGAAGAGTTCAAATCAAAAAGTTGTGCCGGCCATGCATCTAGAAGCGGAGAAGTCACCATCAGCCGATGCGGTGTTGGAGTTGTGGACATCTCCGATGGAAGATATACCACGTACAGTACGTTGCCATCAGTTGCACAACAAACACAAATATAGTCGTCACCGCAGCCCTCGATCGACCCCAGCCACAGCCCAGAGCAGCAGCAACGGTGTAGTGAGCATGGCGTCCAACTCCAACACCAACACCGCAGCCGACGACGACAAGGAGGTGGCGCACGACTACGGCATCGTCCGTGTCTACAAGAGCGGCCGCGTCGAGCGTCCCCTGATGTCTCCTCCCGCGGCGGCCGGCCTGGACCCCGGCACCGGCGTCGAGTCCAAGGACGTCCAGCTCGGGGACTACTCCGCCCGCCTCTACCTGCCCCCGGCCGCAGGCAAGGGCAAGCTCCCTGTGATCGTCTACGTCCACGGGGGCGGCTTCGTGGCGGAGTCCGTCGCGTCCCCCAACGGCCACCGCTTCCTCAACCGCCTCACCGCCGCCTGCCCCGCCCTCGCCGTCTCCGTCGAGTACCGCTTGGCCCCGGAGCACCCGCTCCCCGCGGCGTACGAGGACTGCGTCGCCGCCCTCGGGTGGGTACTCTCGGCGTCCGACCCGTGGGTGGCCGAGCACGGCGACCTGGGCCGCGTGTTCGTGGTCGGGGACAGCGCCGGCGCCAACGCGTGCCACCACCTCCTCGTCCAGCCGGACGGCGCCGTGCGGCTCAAGGGCGCGGTGCTGATCCACCCCTGGTTCTGGGGCTCCGAGGCCGTCGGCGAGGAGACGCGCAACCCCGCGTGGCGCGCCATGGGCGGGCGGCTGTGGGAGTTTGCGTGCCCCGGCTCGAGTGGCGTCGACGACGCGCGGATGAACCCGATGGCGCCCGGCGCGCCGGGGCTGGGAACGCTCGCGTGCGAGAGGGTGATGGTGTGCGTGGCGGAGGGCGACTTCCTGAGGTGGCGCGGCCGCGCGTACGCGGAGGCCGTGGCCGCGGCGAGGGGCGGCGATGGGGTCGAGCTGGTGGAGACGGAGGGGGAGGGGCACGTCTTCCACCTCTTCAAGCCCGACTGCGACAAAGCCAAGGAGATGTTCGATAGGATCATCGCCTTCGTTAACGCGCCCTGATGCTCGTCCGCTTGTTATCATGCCGGCGGCTTTGTGTGTCGCGGGGGCGCCATCTACTGAAATAAATGGATTGCGACGATGAAATAAATTTGGATGAATTTTTACCATACCTCGCTTGTTCTTGCCTATTATGCTTTGGTTCCCCGAAAATCTTTTTTGTTTGCCCGATAATATATATCTCAAACATATCATAAAGATTAAAGAACGTCATTTGCGTCGCATATAAGTCGTACCGTACGACGGTCAAGTAATCTCCTCATTAATGCATTTTAAATGTGGCACATCCGGTTAATCACTCTCTGACCTTAAAAAAGCTATCCGATGGACCATATGGATGAGCTATCCGGTGACTAGAAAACATACAACACCACACGTAAGATTCCCTTTCATGTTTGAAATTCAAAAAGTTTTATCTACAAAATCGTTAATTCAATCGATGATCCGTTTTCACCATTGACTTTATCGCGACGATTTCTTCAAAACTAGATCTCATGTTGAAATGTTTCGTCAACTATTTTTTTCGTTCATACTTGTCACATTTTTAGACCCACTTGTCATATAATTAACCACTTACTTATCTGAGAAAAATAACTTGATTGTCACTTTTTAATGTTGTTTCGTACAAAAAACCTTATAACAGATTTCATTACAGGACGTCACTCTGTAGCGGCGCCGCACATAAGTCTTACCTTGCGGCAGCCAAGTAATCTCCTCATTAATGCATTTTAAGTGTGGCACATCCGGTCAATCACTCTCTAGCCCCAAAAAAGTTGTCTGATGGACCATATGGATGAGCTATCCGGTGACTAGAAAACATACAACACCACACGTAAGGTTCCCTTTCATGTTTGAAATTCAAAAACTTTTATCTACAAAACCGTTAATTCAATCGACGATCCGTTTTCACCATTGACTTTCTCGCGACGAGTTCTTCGAAACTAGATCCCATGTTGATATGTTTCGTCAACTATTTTTTTCGTTCATACTTGCCATATTTTTAGACCCACTTGTCATATAATTAACCACTTACTTATCTGAGAAAAATAACTTGATTGTCACTTTTTGATGTTGTTTCGTACAAAAAGCCTTGTATCAGATTTCATTATACATGATATAAAAGCATGTCATAGGTTGTGTTTGCCAATTTAAAATATACCAACTTGTCATATTTACATACAACTTTGTAAGAAAACTATTTTATGCATTTTTTTAAATATGGCGATTAAGTTATTTTTTATCACACAAGTAAGTACTTACTAATATGACAAGTAAGTGCAACAAATGTGGTTAGTACGAGCAAAAAAAAAGTTGTCGAAACGTATCGACATGGGATCTAGTTTCGAAGATTTCGTCGAAACAAAGTCAACGACGAAAACAGATCATCGATCGAATTAACGGTTTAAGAGATAAAAGTTCTTAAAGTCTGGTAATTTAAAACGAAACTGATGACATCATTGCATGCATGCATGTATGAAGAAGAGAGCACAAACAAATCAGTCCGCAACCGCCGCACGGTAGTAACAAAATGCTGTGCAGTTAGTTAGATTTTCCTAAGATTAAAATACAAATCACGTACGGATCAACATAACAAACCTAAAAAAGATAGCACAACATCTATGAGCTTGACACCAACGCCCGTCACTGCCTCTCGCACAATCACAGCTGCCATAAAAAAATGAAAAACACCTCCTCGTCCGAGCTTGACGCGTCTCCATCGTTAATATGCAGTTTTACGGACCTCTAAGGTGGCTCACCAAAAATAAAGCCCTTACCGTCGAATGAATCAGACCAGGGCAACACTCCGGACTACACGCCAAACTCCTAATATATAAAACCCACCAAAACCCCTACCCCCCTTTCAATAAAAAAACCGTTGCGCCTGGAGCTGCTGACGCGTGGCTGCCTTTGGGTCCCGGTTGGTGTTACCAACCGGGACTAAACGTCCTCCTGTCTGGGCGTCCCGCAACGGTCACGTGGAGCTCATTTGTGCACGGTTCATAAGCCAAATGGTACTAATTAAAGGTTTGGACCTTTAGTCCTGATGGCTTTGTCCCGGTTCAAGAACCGGGACTAAAAGCCCTCTCGAACCGGAACTAATGGCCCTTTTCTACTCGTGTAGGGAAGCAACTCACATGGCGCTCGAGCTCCCTGCGAGCTCCTCGCGTTGGCAGCCGACAGATCCGACCTCCCCCTCACTGAATCCGGTCCACCATGAGCCCCAAGCCGCGTTGCCTCCGCACTCCTTCTCCTCCTCGCCGTCGACAAACCTCCCTAGTCGTCACCGATCCGTTCTTCCAGCCGCGCCTGCGACCGCTTTGTTCCTCATCTGCATGGATCCCTTTTCTCTGGTCTATTGCGCGACCAGACGGTTTACCGCCACTCGTTGGCACTCCTCGCCCCTGCGGAGAGGAGAATGTGGGGGGTGTTGGGGAACGTCGCATGGGAAACAAAAATTTTCCTACGCGCACGAAGACCTATCATGGTGATGTCCATCTACGAGAGGGGATGAGTGATCTACGTACCCTTGTAGATCGTACAGCAGAAGCGTTAGAGAACGCGGTTGATGTAGTGGAACGTCCTCACGTCCCTCGATCCGCCCCGCGAACAATCCCGCGATCAGTCCCACGATCTAGTACCGAACGGACGGCACCTCCGCGTTCAGCACACGTACAACTCGACGATGATCTCGGCCTTCTTGATCCAGCAAGAGAGACGGAGAGGTAGAAGAGTTCTCCGGCAGCGTGACGGCGCTCCGGAGGTTGGTGATGATCTTGTCTCAGCAGGGCTCCGCCCGAGCTCCGCAGAAACGCGATCTAGAGGAAAAACTATGAAGGTATGTGGTCGGGCAGCCGTGAGAAAGTCGTCTCAAATCAGCCCTAAAACCTCCGTATATATAGGTGGGAGGGAGGGGAGGAGGCAGCCTCAAAACCTAAAGGTTTGGCCGAAATTGGAGGTGGAGGAGTCCTACTCCAATCCTACTTGGAGTAGGATTCCACCTTCCCACTTGGAAACTCTTTCCACCTTGTGTTTTTTCCTCCTCAAACCTTATGGGCCTTAGTGGGAACTTATTCCAGCCCACTAGGGGCTGGTTTATCTCTTCCCATAGCCCATGAGACCCCTTGGGGCGTGACACCCCTCCCGATGGTCCCCGGCACCCCTCCCGGCACTCCCGGTACACTACCGATGAGCCCGAAACTTTTCCGGTAATGCACGAAAACCTTCCGGTAACCAAATGAGGTCATCCTATATATCAATCTTCGTTTCTGGACCATTCCGGAAACCCTCGTGACGTCCGTGATCTCATCCGGGACTCCGAACAACATTCGGTAACCAACCATATAACTCAAATACGCATAAAACAACGTCGAACCTTAAGTGTGCAGACCCTGCGGGTTCGAGAACTATGTAGACATGACCCGAGAGACTCCTCGGTCAATATCCAATAGCGGGACCTGGATGCCCATATTGGATCCTACATATTCTACGAAGATCTTATCGTTTGAACCTCAGTGCCAAGGATTCATATAATCCCGTATGTCATTCCCTTTGTCCTTCGGTATGTTACTTGCCCGAGATTCGATCGTCAGTATCCGTATACCTATTTCAATCTCGTTTACTGGCAAGTCTCTTTACTCGTTCCGTAATACAAGATCCCGCAACTTACACTAAGTTACATTGCTTGCAAGGCTTGTGTGTGATGTTGTATTACCGAGTGGGCCCCGAGATACCTCTCCGTTCACACGGAGTGACAAATCCCAGTCTTGATCCATACTAACTCAACTAACACCTTCGGAGATACCTGTAGAGCATCTTTATAGTCACCCATTACAGAAGCACTTAGTCTCGGGTTTGGGTTTAATCTTGGGTCTCTTCATTAGTGCAGCAACTGTTTTGCCGTTTCACGAAGTATCCCTTCTAGCCCTCGCCTTTCTTGAAACTTAGTGGTTTTTCAAACCATCAACTATTGATGCTCCTTCTTGATTTCTACTTTCGCAGTGTCAAACGTCGCGAATCTCTCAAAGATCATTGTATCTATCCTTGATATGTTATAGTTCATCACGAAGCTCTCAAAGCTTGGTGGCAGTGACTTTTGGAGAACCATCACTATCTCATCTGGAAGATTAGCTCCCACTTGATTCAAGTGATTGTCGTACTCAGACAATCTGAGCACACGCTCAACGATTGAGCTTTTCTCCTTTACTTTGTGGTCAAAGAATTTTGTTGGAGGTCTCGTACCTCTTAACAAGGGCACAAGCATGAAATCACAATTTCATCTCTTTAGAACATCACTTATGTTCCGTGACGTTTTACAACGTTTTCGGCGCCTTGCTTCTAAGCCATCAAGTATCTTGCACTGAACTATCGTGTTAGTCATCAGTAATGTGTATGTCGGATGTTCATAGCATCCACAGACGACGCTCGAGGTGCAGCACACCGAGTGGTGCATTAAGGACATAAGCCTTCTGCGTAGCAACGAGGACAATCCTCGGTTTTACAGACTCAGTCTGCAAAGGTTGCTACTATCAATTTTCAACTAAATTTTCTCTAGGAACATATAAAAACAGTAGAGCTATAGCGCAAGTTACATCGTAATTCGCAAAGACCATTAGACTATGTTCATGACAATTAGTTCAATTAATCATATTACTTAAGAACTCCCACTCAAAAAGTACATCTCTCTAGTCATTTGAGTGGTACATGATCCAAATCCGCTATCTCAAGTCCGATCATCACGTGAGTCGAGAATAGTTTCAGTGGTAAGCATCCCTATGCTAATCATATCAACTATACGATTCATGCTCGACCTTTCGGTCTCATGTGTTCCGAGGCCATGTCTGCACATGCTAGGCTCGTCAAGCTTAACCCGAGTGTTCCGCGTGTGCAACTGTTTTGCACCCGTTGTATGTGAACGTTGAGTCTATCACACCCGATCATCACGTGGTGTCTCGAAACGAAGAACTGTCGCAACGGTGCACAGTCGGGGAGAACACAATTTCGTCTTGAAATTTTAGTGAGAGATCACCTCATAATGCTACCGTCATTCTAAGCAAAATAAGGTGCATAAAAGGATTAACATCACATGCAATTCATAAGTGACATGATATGGCCATCATCACGTGCTTCTTGATCTCCATCACCAAAGCACCGGCACGATCTTCTTGTCACCGGCGCCACACCATGATCATCCATCAACGTGTTGCCATCGTGGTTGTCGTGCTACTTATGCTATCACTACTAAAGCTACAGCCTAGCAAAATAGTAAACGCATCTGCAAGCACATATGTTAGTATAAAGACAACCCTATGGCTCCTGCCGGTTGCCGTACCATCGACGTGCAAGTCGATATTTCTATTACAACATGATCATCTCATACATCCAATATATCACATCACATCGTTGGCCACATCATATCACAATCATACCCTGCAAAAACAAGTTAGACGTCCTCTAATTTTGTTGTTGCATGTTTTTACGTGGTGACCAAGGGTATCTAGTAGGATCGCATCTTACTTACGCAAACACCACAACGGAGATATATGAGTTGCCATTTAACCTCATCCAAGGACCTCCTCGGTCAAATCCGATTCAACTAAAGTTGGAGAAACCGACACTTGCCAGTCATCTTTGAGCAAAGGGGGTTACTCGTAACGATGAAACCAGTCTCTCGTAAGCGTACGAGTAATGTCGGTCCAAGCCGCTTCAATCCAACAATACCGCGGAATCAAGAAAAGACTAAGGAGGGCAGCAAAACGCACATCACCGCCCACAAAACCTTTTGTGTTCTACTCGAGAAGACATCTGCGCATGAACCTAGCTCATGATGCCACTGTTGGGGAACGTCGCATGGGAAACAAAAATTTTCCTACGCGCACGAAGACCTATCATGGTGATGTCCATCTACGAGAGGGGATGAGTGATCTACGTACCCTTGTAGATCGTACAGCAGAAGCGTTAGAGAACGCGGTTGATGTAGTGGAACGTCCTCACGTCCCTCGATCCGCCCCGCGAACAATCCCGCGATCAGTCCCACGATCTAGTACCGAACGGACGGCACCTCCGCGTTCAGCACACGTACAACTCGACGATGATCTCGGCCTTCTTGATCCAGCAAGAGAGACGGAGAGGTAGAAGAGTTCTCCGGCAGCGTGACGGCGCTCCGGAGGTTGGTGATGATCTTGTCTCAGCAGGGCTCCGCCCGAGCTCCGCAGAAACGCGATCTAGAGGAAAAACTATGGAGGTATGTGGTCGGGCAGCCGTGAGAAAGTCGTCTCAAATCAGCCCTAAAACCTCCGTATATATAGGTGGGAGGGAGGGGAGGAGGCAGCCTCAAAACCTAAAGGTTTGGCCGAAATTGGAGGTGGAGGAGTCCTACTCCATTCCTACTTGGAGTAGGATTCCACCTTCCCACTTGGAAACTCTTTCCACCTTGTGTTTTTTCCTCCTCAAACCTTATGGGCCTTAGTGGGAACTTATTCCAGCCCACTAGGGGCTGGTTTATCTCTTCCCATAGCCCATGAGACCCCTTGGGGCGTGACACCCCTCCCGATGGTCCCCGGCACCCCTCCCGGCACTCCCGGTACACTACCGATGAGCCCGAAACTTTTCCGGTAATGCACGAAAACCTTCCGGTAACCAAATGAGGTCATCCTATATATCAATCTTCGTTTCTGGACCATTCCGGAAACCCTCGTGACGTCCGTGATCTCATCCGGGACTCCGAACAACATTCGGTAACCAACCATATAACTCAAATACGCATAAAACAACGTCGAACCTTAAGTGTGCAGACCCTGCGGGTTCGAGAACTATGTAGACATGACCCGAGAGACTCCTCGGTCAATATCCAATAGCGGGACCTGGATGCCCATATTGGATCCTACATATTCTACGAAGATCTTATCGTTTGAACCTCAGTGCCAAGGATTCATATAATCCCGTATGTCATTCCCTTTGTCCTTCGGTATGTTACTTGCCCGAGATTCGATCGTCAGTATCCGTATACCTATTTCAATCTCGTTTACTGGCAAGTCTCTTTACTCGTTCCGTAATACAAGATCCCGCAACTTACACTAAGTTACATTGCTTGCAAGGCTTGTGTGTGATGTTGTATTACCGAGTGGGCCCCGAGATACCTCTCCGTTCACACGGAGTGACAAATCCCAGTCTTGATCCATACTAACTCAACTAACACCTTCGGAGATACCTGTGGAGCATCTTTATAGTCACCCAGTTACGTTGCGACGTTTGATACACACAAAGCATTCCTCCGGTGTCAGTGAGTTATATGATCTCATGGTCATAGGAATAAATACTTGACACGCAGAAAACAGTAGCAACAAAAATGACACGATCAACATGCTACGTCTATTAGTTTGGGTCTAGTCCATCACATGATTCTCCTAATGATGTGATCCCGTTATCAAGTGACAACACTTGCCTATGGCCAGGAAACCTTGACCATCTTTGATTAACGAGCTAGTCAACTAGAGGCTTACTAGGGACAGTGTTTTGTCTATGTATCCACACAAGTATTGTGTTTCCAATCAATACAATTATAGCATGGATAATAAACGATTATCGTGAACTAAGAAATATAATAATAACTAATTTATTATTGCCTCTAGGGCATATTTCCAACAGGGGGGGGTGCCCCGATACAAGCTACGAGGAGAAGATGTGTTTGAGCGAGGGAGAAAGACTTACCTGGGCCTACTTCATCGCTGTCTTGGACGCGGTGCTCCTGCTCGCCTCCCTCCCCACGTCAAGCACCTCCTGGACTGCGTGAAGAACATATGAGATGTCGAGGCCTTGGATCCTACGTTCCAATGTAATTGAGCTGCAGTGTGCAACCGCTAGAGGTCGTCGTGGGCATGAGGAGGTCTACCACGGCGACCCATATCTCGAGAGCAGTGGATTTGAGGGAAGGGGAGTGGGAGGTGTACGTGCGCGTGTGCGCTGTTTTTCCTTCTCTTTTTTTCCTTTCGTGTGATGGGTGGGGAGAGCCGAGGAGGTTCATTTTTTTCGTGTGCAGGAAGAAGTTTAGACGTGAGGAAAGGCCTGTTAAACCATCACAACGACATATTCCATTTAATAGTAAAGATATTGATAACTAGTTAAAACATCCACATGACATATTACTTGTAAAAAAAATTAAGAGACGGACTAGCCTGATGTTAAATGCTAGCTCTGTCACTGCCTAATCGCAAGAGAGAGATGATCAACTAGGATGGCAGATTTCATTTCCCGAAATATGCGTTGATTGTGGTATTTATTTTCTTCTTCTTTTCATCCGGTGCGGGATGTTCATTTTTCAAATACTGAATTTACCCTTTAGTCAAAAAATACCACTTGCTCCAAATGATTTCCAATTACAGTTTCCAGAAAATTACAACACCAACCGAAATCATTGAAATTCAGTGAATTTCAGTGATTTTCGTTTGCATTTTGGCAAGATAACCCAATTTTTCGCCTGAACTCAATTAAATATTTAAAATATTTAAAAAGGAGAATATTTGGTCTTACATGTGTATTTAAAATATTTAGAAAGGAGAATATTTGGTCTTACATGTGTACGACTGAAATTGCTGAAATGTATTGGCCCAAATGTAATTATTTCAGTATTTACTAAAATTACTGAATGAAAACCACCTCCAATCCATAAGTCAAAGTAAAATCTTAGTTCAAAACTAAGACACTTATTATGGATAGATAGGATTACTACTCTATTCAGCTTGTATCGATCAATTCGAACGTCGGATCGGACGGCCTATATTTGGTTGTCCCTGTTGTAAAGAGTACAATCCTCAAACTGCGTTTGTTTGTGTAGAAGAAAGCTTAAGCAAGTAGTATTGCTACTGCAAGCGCCGAAGCCGTTGGATCTTAACTTCGTAGAAGTCACAGTTCTCTGATGATTGCCATTAAGAGAAATGTATAAAGGTTAAAGCTTAGCAGTTTTTTCAAAACCTCTGACAAAGGAAAAATTGACATTTTTGTGTGTGCATTCGTTTAAGAATGTCAGATGGAAGCGTTCCTACTTCTCGAGAGGAGCCGCGGTGTTTATTTATATTGGACAAAACGCTTGCCTTGGTTTACACGAAAGGAATACAGATAGAATTCGGTTTAAGGAAGAGATAGAGATAGATTGAGATTACAACAATAATATATCTCTAAGTCTAACACCCTTCCTTAATCTCAACTATCCTATATTAAGATTCCTCTTGAACTCCTCGAATGGTTTAACTGGCAAGGCTTTAGTGAACCCATCTACGACTTGATCTCTGGAGGGAATAAACCGTATGTCCAACTTCTTCTCTGCAACCCTTTCTCTGACAAAATAAAAGTCAATTTCTATATGCTTTGTTCTGCCATCAAACACGGGATTTGCAGAGAGATATGTAGCTCCTAGATTGTCACACCATAAACATGACATACGATGCTGTTTAACTCCTAGTTCTTTTAACAATGATTCAAGCCAAATAATCTCAGCAGTTGCATTTGCTAATGACTTATATTCGGCTTCAGTACTTGACCTGGACACTGTGGCTTGTTTTCTGACACTCCAAGATATAAGATTAGAACCAAAGAACACTGCAAAACCTCCTGTTGATCTTCTATCATCACTGCATCCTGTCCAGTCAGCATCAGAGAAGGCACTAACAAGAGTGGATTTGGAGTGTTTTACCTGAAGACCCAAGCTCACAGAATGTCTTATGCATCGTACAATTCTTTTGACTGCAGCCCAATGTATACTAGTAGGTGCATGAAGATACTGGCAAACCTTATTAACAACAAACGAAATATCAGGTCTTGTCAGTGTCAAGTACTGCAGTGCTCCTACTGCACTCCTATATTTTGTGATCTCTTCTTCTTTCAGTGGCTCAGCTTCAAAAGCTGATAGTTTCTCCGAAGATGATAAAGGTGTGGATGAAGGCTTACAGTCCTTCATTCCCATTCGAACCAGAAGTTCACTGGCATATTTCTCTTGATTTAACACTATGCCATCTTGAATTTTCTTAACCTCAATGCCTAAGAAGAAATGTAGATCACCAAGATCCTTTAATGCAAACTCTGAACTTAAATCATGTAGGAGAGCATTGGTGGCACTTTGTGAGGAGCTTGCAACTATGATATCATCAACATATACTAACACAAATATAGTTGTGTTTGCCTTGTTGTAAATAAACAGAGAAGTATCAGCTTTGGATGCAACAAAACCTAAACGTTTCAACTATGAACTTAACCTTGAGTACCATGCCCTTGGTGCTTGCTTCAGACCATAGAGTGCTTTGTCAAGCCTTCACACATAATGAGGTACCTTTTTGTCAACATACCCAGGTGGTTGTCTTATGTAAACCTCCTCTTCCAGAACACCATGCAAAAACGCATTCTGAACATCTACCTGTCTCAAGCTCCATCCCCTGGATACAGATATAGCTAATACAAGTCTAATAGTTGCAGCTTTAACCACAGGACTAAAAGTATCCTCATAGTCCAAACCATATCGCTGTTTAAAACCTTTTGCAACTAGATGAGCTTTATACCTGTCAATGGAGCCATCTGCTTTCCTTTTTTACTCTGTAAACCCATTTGCAATCAATGACATTTTTACCTCTTTTTTATGGCACAAGATTCCAAGTCTTGTTTCTCATGAGCGCTGAGTGCTCTTCATCCATTGCATGTTTCCATTTTGGATCTCTGAGTGCATCATCCAAATTTGTTGGTTCCCCTGCTACACATAACATGCCATATGGAATAGTGCCATCAGTTCGAACCTTTGGATTTTTTATACCTCTTTGTGACCGAGTCGTGACACGAGAAGTTGCAACCGACTGGGTTTTGCTTCTTCGTATTTGCGCTGGTTGAGGCACAGGAGATGACGCAGCCGTCTTGTTTGCAGAGGATCCCGAGCCCCTGTCGAGATCGCCGTTCGCAGCAGATCCGGAGGACATCTGTGTTGCCTGCGGTGTGGCTGATGTCCCTGAAGAAATTGCCGCAGAGGATCCGTCACTGCCAACTGCCGCATGCATGCGCGCAGGGGACAGAGATCCCGACGTGGGTCCCACCAAATTTGTCGTCGCTGTCGCGCCTGGCGCGGTCGGCCCGCTCGTGGGACGCGCTGTCGTACCTGGCGCGGTCGGCCCGCTCGTGGGACGCGTCGCAGTCGTGCCTGGCGCGGTCGGCCCGCACGTGGGACGTGGTGTGCTCCCGCCTGACGTGGAGCTCGCTGATTGGTGCGGGGCGATGGAGGCGCTGACTGGCGTACGGGGTCGCGCGCGCACAGGAGTTCCAGGTGCTGCCGCCGCCAGATCTTCCTCGTGTTCTGCTGCATGCAATATGGGTGGCAAATCTGCAAAATTTTGATCATTTGCTTCACCGTTTTCTGCCCCGGTTTCTGCTGTAGAATCCTGCACACATGGAGATAATTCTCTGGTAATACAATCATAAGTTGGGTTAGTACAATTGTCGCCCCCATGATTGAAAGTTTGGAGATGTGGTGGAAGGAGAAGAATGGCTTGTTTGAGAAGTGCTCCGGCGTTGGGATGGAGAGTTGCAAAGGGAAAAAGTGACTCAGCGAAGACCACATCTCGTGAGATATAGACTCGGCCAGTAGAAACATCTAGGAATTTGACTCCTTTATGAATGGGACTATAGCCAAGAAAGACACATTTTTTTGAACGAAACGCAAGTTTGCGTGTGTTGTATGGCCTAAGATTGGGCCAACAAGCGCAACCAAAGACACGAAGTGACTTGTAGTCAGGGGAGATGCCAAAAAGGCGAGTGATGGGTGTCTCAAGGTTGATGACTTTGCTAGGTAGCAGATTTATCAGGTAGGTGGCGGTTAGAAAAGCTTCATCCCAGAATTTTAGTGGCATAGATGAGTTTGCAAGAAGAGCTAGTCCTACCTCGACAACATGGCGATGCTTTCTCTCGGCTGAGCCATTCTGTTGATGTGCATGGGGACATGCAACATGATGTGATATACCAAGCTCTTGGAAAAAGAGATTTAATTTTCTGTATTCACCTCCCCAATCTGTTTGCATGCCAATTATTTTGGTGTTTAGCTTGCGCTCAACAAGCTTTTGAAAGTTCTTAAAGACATGAAATACTTCAGATCGTTTCTTGAGGAGATAGATCCATGTGAATTTGCTAAAATCATCAATAAAGCTAACATAATATGAGTGTCTGCCAAGAGAGGTGGGGGCTGGCCCCCACACATCTGAAATCACAAGTTGTAGAGGAGCAGTGGAAATACTAGTAGAAATAGGGTATGGTAGCTGATGACTTTTAGCTTGCTGACATGGATCACAAACATACTCAACACTAGACTCATGAGAATAAGGAAGATTGTTCTTGTTAAGAACAAATTTGACAATAACTAAGGAGGGATGACCTAGTCTACTATGCGACTTTGATAAAGAGGGCTTGACAGCAGCAAGAGCTTGTTTATTGGATGGTGTTGATGAAGATATGAGTGGGTAGAGACCTCCCACGCATTTGCCCCTAAGAAGTATTTTCCTCGTGTCCAAGTCCTTTACCAAAAAGAAATAAGGATAGAACTCAATGAGAACACGATTATCAAGGGTAAACCTATGAACAGAAAGAAGATTTTTTAATGTTGTGGGCACATATAAGACTTTTTTAAGATGTAGGTTTTTCATGGGGGTTTTAACAACTGAACTTCCAACGTGAGTGATTTTCATACCAGATCCGTTTCGATGTGGACTTGATCATGGCCACGGTATTTGTCTCTGATCGTCAGCTTGTCCAGCTTGCCTGTGATGTGGTTGGTGGCGCCGGAGTCGGCATACCAGTTGGTGTCGATGCCGTAGGAGTCTGAGGCAATATTGGCCTCCTTGTCCTCATATTCATCTTCCTCATAGCGATCCCAGCATTCATGAGCACCCCGCGATGATGCTTGAGACAGATCTGGCACTCGGGGTAGTCTCGGTGCGGTGGACGCTGCTGTTGTTGCTGAGACCGACCGCCTCTCCTGCCGTTGCCGTTTGGAGAGGATGACGAGGGTGAGCGTCTCCCTCGACCGCGGCCTCTGCTGCCGCGCCCACGTCCTCTGTCACGGGACAGGCCACACCCCCTGTACACCATATTTGCAGAGGTGTTGTAGCCAGTTTGTGGTCCATCGCCGAGCATCTCCACCCTTTGATCAAAGGCGGAGATTAGCTCGTCGACGGTGATGGAGGTTTTGACAGCGCCGATCGCCGCAACAACCGAGTCGTAGTCGCGATCTAGACCAGCAAGGACATAGTCCATCATCTCTGGATCAGAGACAGGCCGGCCTGCAGCAGCAAGTTCATCGCCTAGGCTCTTCATCCTGGCGATGTAAGAGGTGCTTGACATGAAGCCCTTTTTGCTGATGGCGATGGCAAATCAAAATTTGTAATTTGAGATTGGGACTGCGAAGCAAACATGATGATGATGGCAGTCCACAAATCAAAATTTGTAATTTAAGATTGGGACTGCGAAGCAAACATGATGATGATGGCAGTCCACAAATCAAAGGCGAGGATTTCCTTTGATAAGGAGTTGAAAAGATGGCTGAGAACTTGTTGGTCTCTGGACAGCCATAGTGTGGATTAGGCACCATGATCATTGTCTTGTCCGTCTGCTGTGTGTTTCTGCGGGATGCAGGAGCGCAGGCCTGGCATTACCTGGGCTTTCGCGGGCGGCGCTCCAAGGTTCAGGGCGACGGTGGCCGAAGAAGAGGACATGGCGATCGGTGTTGTCGATCGATGGGTTTCTGGTGTGGCTAGATAGATGGGAAGAGGTTGGCTCTGTATACCATGTCAAGTGGAAGCGTTCTTACTCCTCGAAAGGAGCCGCGATGTTTATTTATATTGGGTAAAATCCTTGCCTTAGGTTTACAAGAAAGGGATACAGATAGAATTCGGTTTAAGGAAGAGATAGAGATATCTCTAAGTCTAACAATGAACAGGCAAACACTAACACCATGTGCGCACCGTACAGCTAGCAGTGTACATGTCGGTGCTCTGTATGGGAAAAAGTAGAACGTACTCCATTACAACATGTATGTACACACTAACACCGTATGCAAGAGCTACGCAGCAAGCGCGCACAGACGGGCCATGCGAGCTAGACGTTGCTGCCATCGGGCGAGGCAGGGGGCAGCGGCACGTCCGGCGGCGGGGTCGTTTCCGGCATTCCGCCGGGTAGCCCACCGTCGTCATCCTCCTCCGTCGGCGGTGTGCCGGTTATCTTCTCCTTGGGCGTCGGCGTGGGAGGTCCCACGGGGTCCTCCTCCCCGAGCCTCGGCGGTGCCTGCCGCGGCGCGTCCTCTGGCAAAGGCTCCGCCCCGAGCGGCGGGTTGGCGACCGTCGATGCGCGCCGTGTCGCCGAGGAAGCGACGAGCGCGCGCGGTGTCGCACTTGTGGCCGGAGCAGCTGGGCGTTGCCGGAGGAGGAGCGCCTGGAGGCTGCGAGTGGCCGCTCTGAGGTAGCCGGATGAAGCCATCGATTGTTGTTGGGTAGCTGAGGTGCTGCGTGCCTTCAGCTTGCTTTCTGCCGCTTGCTTTGCTTTGCTTTTGCTGTTTCGCACGCATGCAGACGAGTGTGGTTGATGATTTAATAGGGCAGCTTGTACTTTAGGATGCGACACGTGTGGCATACGTGGCAGAAGGCTGCCGCCTGCGTGGCCGGCCTTACTGTAGGATACGTACGTCACCGTTCGCATGCATATGATGAGCCTTTGGCGACGTGGCTGTGTCCCGAGAATAAGACATCTACAGCCGCCGAACATAGTAAATATGAATGCGAACGGTGACGTACGTGTCCCTATACTTCCATGCGCGTGTGACCCGGCGCGTTTCTTTTGAACCCATATATTTATCCGCGCAACTCGCACTTTTTATAAATTTTTTCATATGTCCGATCACTTCCATACTTGCACATGATTGTTGGAAAAAAAAAAGTGATCCAGAGTGGCTCTCATCATACATGACGAACTGACCTAAGGTATCCGAACGCATCCCTAAGTCCTTACATCGCCCATTATTCCGGGCATTTGAAACGAACGAGAGAGATTTACTTCATTTTGTAACCGGTCGTTGATTGAACGGTTTATCCTGACTTTTAAGACAAATACAAGGGGTCTCATAACAAATGCTCTAAACGAGTTTTATTAATCAAGAAGAGGACATGTCTACAGGTCGGAAAATATCGTGTGCTCCACGAGCACCTAAGGATGCTCTCGTGCTCCACCACTCGGTCTAGATCCAATGATGATATAAAAGATGTGAAAGATCTATACGTAATTATCGGACTCCTTGAGGTTTCTTTTTTTTAAAGCACAAGCTTCTGACTATACACGTTTGATCTAAGATCGAATGGCTGAGGCGTGGCAACTTGTAAACTTTGTTTAACATTCGATTTTATATAAGTTAAAGTAAATTTAATTAAAATATATTCGTTTTGTGCGTATCTGTGACTGAGCACCTAAGCTCAGGTGCTTCGGGAGCACTAGATATTCACCCGTGTATAGGTAGTTCACGATGTGGACTTGGTCATCCAGCCATAACCGCCGGACTAATCTTATCAAACTTACTTGACAAATTTCATTGACGTTTGAACATAACTTACATTAAACGACGACGATCCTGTACACGTCACCGCCTTGCCTGGCCTGTCAGAATCATAGTCCGGTAATGCACTAGGCTAGCTAATCTTGATTTCATCATGTCTAATTTTTTTAAACTTGAAATGGAGATTGATCAAACCCCAAAAAGTATCTTATAACAAGATTTAATTGAAATCTTTTCAATGAACCCAAAATTTCCTTAAACGAATTCATTATTTTTGGCATAAGATGAAAACCCTACCAAAGATAATGCACATTTTCAAGAATTTATTCGGGGCTTTGAATTAAGACACTAAGTTATTTGAATTGGGGTTATAAAATCCAATAAAATATTTATAGCTTCAATAATTCTGAAACATTTTTGTGTGGCACTGATTTAATCCATTTAGCTCACATAATAATTTTTATCCGCAAAAAATGATTTTGGTTTGAAAACCAAATTAAAAACAGACTGGGAAAATAGATAACAAAAACAGATAAAAGAAAATAAAAAAAAAGTGAATGGGTGACTTACATGCCCCCTAGATGGCCTAACTCAGGAGGAGCATGCTCGTCTTCAACCTCGTTTGAGAAGGCACGAAGTCGTGTGCCATGACACACACACACACGGTCTCGGCCACCTCCTGCTTGTCGCCGTTGGTGAGAACCGGCTAAGAACGCCACACACAATCGTGTGGTTCCACTCCACATCTCGACGCTCACTTTTTCCTCCTCTCTATCGCTCTCGACCACACGCCTAAGACCCCCATGGATACGATGTCATGAATCTCGTGGCCGCCATGCTCCCCTCACCTTGTCGCCTTGTCCATTATCTCCGGCTTGACACCCTCTTCCTCCCCACTGAAGATCGTGAGCCCAGGAGCACTGCGTCGTCGCACTCATCGTCGTCCTCATCGCTGGTAATCGAAGGCCACCATCATCGATTGGTCGCATGATCCGTTTCAAACATATATATGATTTTTGATAGTTTAATGCTATTATATTATCACTTATACATGATTTTATATTATTTTATGGCCTGGCTTATTAATTTACTATCAAGTGTCAGCTCCTCTTTTTGGTTCTACAGAAAAACCATATCTAGAAAGGTCCAAATACGATGTCAGTTCTTGCCGATTTTTTTTCTGAAGTATGAATTATGAAGGACCTTATAAGTTTGGGGATACACGAGAGGACCCACTAGTCGACCACAAGGGCAGGTGACGTGGCCAGGGGGTGGATGTTCTACTTGGGCTTGTGGGCCCCTGGCTGCTCCGTTTGACCTAATTCCTCCACCTATAAATTTCATAATTCAAGAAAGCATTAGAGAGATAGACGATAGAATTTTATCGCCGTCGCAAGCCTCTACTTCGAAGTGGTATCATCTAAAGCCATATTCCAGTGATCTATCGAGGGAGAAACCAACACAGGAGGCCTCTTTATCAACCATGCAACCTCTAGGATGATATGTGAGTAGTTCTGTCAGAACCTATGGGTCCAAAGTAGTAGCTAGATGTTTCTTTATCTCTCACTTTTGAATCTTCAATCCAATGATGTTCTATAAGATCAGTCCAATGTAATCCTTATGGTGTGTTTTTTGGGATCAGATGCATTATGGATTTATGATCAGATTATTCACTAATATAATTGAATCACTTGAAGTTTCTTTGTTGTATGATTGACTAGCTATGTATGCTTTTTGAGTTAGTTGTCTTCTGTGGCCAAGATACATGGGTATTTGTTCAGAGGGAGTGGTGCACAATAGTGGGTTCAACCTCACGGTGATGTATATTCCATTGATAGAATGAGAAGAAGGCACATGATGTTGTGTTGCTACTAAGGATAAAACGATGGGGATCAATCTTATTTCTATGTTTCTTTCGGTCTACATCATGTTATGTTACTTATTGTGTTACTCTTCTTTTTAGTGAACTTAATACTTTGAGATGCATGCTAGATAGCGGTCTTAGGGTGGAGTAATAGTAGTAGATGCATTTGAATTACGGTCTACTTGCCACAGACGTGATACATATACAAGATTATTCCATGAATGGTCATAGTTTTGGATACTACTTTTTGTTAGTTTCCCAATAGTAATTTGTTTACCATGCTATTACGTGCTTTCGAGGGAGTTTCCACTAGTCAACCTATGACCCTCGGGTCCATTCTCTATCTATAGTTTTTGCTGGATTGTTGCTTCTTATTTACCTTTACTATTTTTCCATTTCCCATATCACTATCTATCACGATTTGCTTTTAACCTTGCAACTACTAAGACAAGGGGATTGACATTCCCCTTGCATAGTTGGGTGCAACATTTATTTATTTTATGTGTAGGTGTTGTTTATCTTGTTAGTTTGTAGACTCTTTTTTTTAGATTAAACCTTAGTCCTTAACTGAGGGAAATATTTTGTGTTGTTGTGCTCCCTCGTTCTTCCTCTTTGGGGAAATCCAACAACTGCTACACGGGCTGCAGAAGAATTTCTTGCTCCGTTGCCAGGGAGTCTGCTTCTATCAAATTAGGTGCTGTCACATAAACCCTTTTATTTTTATTTTTTTGTCTTTCCTAGATACCATTTTCCCTTTACTTGGTAAATTTTTCCAAAATACCAAAAAAATTGTGTTGTTACTTTTCTTTTTTGCTATCATGTCAAGCAATTCACTTATTGCTCCACACCCTAGCTTGAAGTACTCAATTTTCAACAAAGCGGTGGAGAGAGTTTGAAAGATGCTTGGTACAAGATTTGTGATTCTCACAAGAGATCTACTCGCAAGAAATCCATCACTATTGTTCTCATAAAGTTTTATGTTGGCATTACTACTTGGTATAGATTTTTTGCCTGACACTATGACTGGATCAAATTTATTGAGTAGTCACACGTTAGATGCTTTTAATTCTATGGGAACTTTAGTTGCAAATCTACTGATTAAGGTCAATGAAACTGAATTAGGATTGGAACATCTTATGCAAAGATTGGATATTATTGAAAATAAAATACCAACTATTGAGAAATTTGAAAACTTGAATAAAGAGGTGCATAATAAAGTAACTAAGTTAGGCTCTACGGCGGAGAATGCTTTCATATTGCTAAAGGAAAAATAATCAATTCTAGATAGAGTAGAATAAAGTCTCACTAGGATTGATAAATTGGAAGAGGTTATAAATGTCTTGGGTATATATTTTTCTTCCATAAACTAGTGAGGAAACCTATAATAATAAAAATATGAAACTTGCTTATGGATTTAAGGTTTCTATCGTGAATATGGGTCCCTCTTCTAGAAAAGAAAAGGGATATTTAAAGATGATAAGTGTTCACTTAGTTTTTAACAAGATAAAGAAGGAACCTATTTATAATGTTGAATTATTTAATTTTGTGCCTAGGAGTGTTATGATTAATAGAATTTTCTTGAAATACCCTAAGAAATAAAGTTGTCTTATTGAAGAGCTAAATGATGATAAAACTTGATGGAATGCATTGTTCCTAGCTAGATGGCACTAAACAATAGCACTAGTTGGGAGCATTTGTTGGAGACAACCCAATATTTATCCTTTATTTAGTTTTGTTTTCAGGGTGTGTACATGATGATTGCTACTGTAGTAATTGTGTTCATTTGTTTTCATTTATTTTTCTCCCAAGTTAGACCTTTGGAATGTTGCAAATGCTTGTTTATTAGGTTATGTGCAGAAACATAAACTTTGCATCTAGTGTTTAAATTATTTCACTTTAAAGAAACATGAGCAATTCCTGAAATTTTTACAAACTACTTTGCTATACATTGTTTGTCGTGTCCTAATAATTCAGAATTTTTGGACTTACAGAAGTATGGTAATTAGTTAGATTAATATGTATTGTTCTACTTTTGACATATTATGTTTTGTTTCCTCTGTTTGCCTGTTTTAAAGTTTCCATGGCATATATTAGGGGGTATGAATTGTTGAAATAATAGGATACACTAGACATCAATTGGGAATGATTATGAATCTTTTCTTGATAGTACATGAGTGAAAGATTTATTTTTATTGTACTAACCTATCTCATGAGTTTTGTTAAGTTTTGTGTGAATGAAGTTTTCAAGTATTGAGTGAGATGGAGATATGAGAAAAATAACGAGAGGCAAGAGCTTAAGGATGGGGATGCTCAAGGCACACCAAGGTAATATCTAAGGAAGATTCAAGCGTCTAAGCTTGGGGATGTCCCATATGACATCCTCTCTCCCGTATTGAAAACTATAGGTATATCTTATTTAGAGCTATATTATAATTATTCACATGATATGCGTTTGCTTCGAGCATCATTTGCTTTTGTTTAGTGTTGGTCGTCGGCCTTTATAAATCTAACTAGAAGAACTGCACAATGGCTTCCTCTGTGGTGGCTGACCACAGTCCGTGCAAAAAGATTGCATGACTAAACACGGGCAACGACCGCACGAGATAGACATACCCACCCGTGAGTGACCGCCAACCATTTGATTGGTAGTGAATAGTGGATCAAAAGGGTAGGGGGTGCGAACTGTTTCAAATTTGGGCCAACCTCTTTTTACCTAGCGGCGCTGCTCGTCGTGTTCCTTCGATTCCCATTCCTCTCCCAAATCCCTAGGAGCTCATCCAAGTACGGCGAAGGGCAGATCACGTGTCAGCGCCGGCGCAAAGACCAGTTTGGTGTGTCCACTCTCTTGTTAGAGCATCTCTAGCAGAACCCTCAAACCCTTAAATGTAAAACCAGTTTTAAGGGTTGAGAATTGCCCATTTTTGACACTTTTAAGGGTTGAAAAACAGGGGCAAAGACTAGAACCCTCAAACCCAACCCTTATAACGGAAATATTCCGTTATAAGGGTTGGGTTTGAGGGTTCTAGTCTTTGCCCCAACCCCAACCCTTAAAACTGTCATTTGGCATTGCATAGTTTTCACAAGACAAACATAATAAACCTTCAAACAAACACGGAAATAAAGATCATTGATGCATGGTTTAATAGTTTTTACATCACACAATCATCATCTTCCCCCTCTCATCGGCACCATCACCAAAAAGTTGCACTTGGCGCCATTTCCTAGACCACTTGCACGTCCATCAAGCACCTCCATTGGAGTCATCCACACCGCCATCGCCACCACCACTCATCAGAGTGTCACCTCGAAGAGTAGAGGACGCACCACGGAATATCCTCTTCCTCTCTGCGATGTCCTCCTTGTAGTCCTTCCACCATTGCAATTGTTCTTCATCCATGTCCTTCTTGGACATCATCATGTGCTCCTTCTCTTCCACCATGAGTTCTTTCCATACCTTTGCATCTTTCACCTTGATCATCCTCTCCTCCAAGTCGGCCTTGCGCTTTGCTTCTTCACATTTTGCTTCAAATTGTGCAAGCTTGACCTCTTTCTTCTTCTCGGTGATAAGAATCTTCATCTCCAATGTCTTCCTTGTCAATTCCTCTCTTGCCTTCATCATTTCCTCCATCTTCTCCCTTAGGCTTGATGCCTCTCCTTCCATCTTCACCCTTTGCTTGCCCTTCTTGGTTCCCTCGGGCTTGCCCAAATTCCTCTCCTTCTCCTCATCTTCACTATCATCCATCCTAGGCATTGCTGACTTCTTAGGTGCGGTCTCTTGATCCCTCAACTTCCACTTGTCAAAGGTTTGAAGAATTGCCCAAGCATGCTCAAATGGGAATGGCTTGCCCTTGGAAGCGGCCATCTCCTTGTACCTCATGCCGGCAATTGTCTCCTATCAACCACACATAATCACATAAGAACCCACATAGTACACACACATAATCAAAATAGTGAAGAGATATGTACTCACATAGTCACTCTCTACGGTTCCACTAGGTGGTGCATCCCTCACTTGGTCCATGGCCGCACTCCAACGAGCACAAGCGGGCTTCATCAAATCCCACTGGCCTTGAAGCGACCGGTAACTGCGAGAGATGAACCCACAATTCTTCGGCTTGATCCTACAATAGTTGTCCTCGATCCTGTGCCAATACCTTTTACCGGTTTGATCGGTGCCGGTGGTTGCATCCATCCCCACAGATGCCCAAGCACTAACCAAGAGGATATCTTCCGCTTCGGTGTAGTTTGTCGACCGCGCGTGTGGGCGGGAAGCGGCGGTGAATGCCTCCTCCCCTATCTCGGCCACCTCCTCCTCGTCATCCCCTTCATCCTCCTCATCTTCCTCAACCTCCTCACCAAAGGGTTCTAGAGGCGGAGCCCCGAGGTCCACCTCCGCGTCTTGAAGGAGGTCCATGAACGAGGTTGGGGTTGCCATTTCCTCGAACACCTCGTGCGCGGCGGGAGGAGGTTCGGCGACGGCGACGGCGGGAGCCGCGGGCTTCTTCCGCGCCGCGACCTTCTTCCGCTTCGGGGATGCGCCGGCGGCCTTCGAGGAAGCCCCTCGCGGCCCACGCGAGGAGACCTTCGGCCGGCTCTTCTTCGCGGGGGCGGGCGCGGCAGCGGCCGGGGCGGGAGGAGGCGGTGCGAGGCCCGCCCGCCGCCGCTTGGCCCCGAAGTGGGTCGCCGCCACCACATCGGCCACGGTGGCCGGGGCGTGTGGGGCGGGGGCGGGGGCGGGCGCGGCGGACGCGGGGGTGGGCGCGACGGGCACGGGGGCGGGCTGGGTGGCTGGCGCGGCGACGGGCAGGGCGCGACGGCGGACGGGGGCTCCATGGCGGCGGGAGGACGCGAGAGGAGTTGGGAGGCGGGGCGGTTTTCGCTCCCGCGCGATGTGGGAAGTGGAGTGCGGGTTGGGGGAGTTTTCCCTCCCAACCCTCACTTCTACAGGCTGGGAAGGGGTTTGCGGGTTGGACCTTTAAATTTTTTTACGGGTTTAAGGGTTTAAGGGTTCTAGTCTACGTCGTTTTGCCGACAAAACTGTAAAAAGCGGTTATTTTTAAGGGTTTGAGGGTTTGAGGGTTCTACTAGAGATGCTCTTACCCTCACGAAGATAGTGGTTGGGTGGGGCTGAACCGGCGGCCTTTTGCGTAACCAAATCAATGATAGAGAGAGGGGTGCGTGGGGTTGGGTTGCACAGGGAATCGCCGGTGATGGATAAGGGTAGTATGTCGGGGGCATTTTTTTGCGGTGATTGGTGGAATTCCGGGGAGCATGAAGAACGACGGTCACTTCCACTCGAGCCCCCGGCTACCATTGGTGCTGTTTTCTGTACCCCTCAACCTGGTTGTCGGCTGTTGCCAAGTACTCCCTCCGTTCCTAAATATAAGTCTTTTAAGAGGTTTTACTAAAAGGACTACATACGGATGTATATAGACATACTTTAGAGTATAGATTCATTCATTTTGCGTCGTATGTAGACTTCTAGTGAAATCTCTAAAAAGACTTATATTTAGGAATGGAGGGAGTAGTAGATTTGGGCCCTCTCCTCCTCCTCCCCTTCCCCACCAAGCCCAAGTCGAAGAATCGGTTCGTCAATAGCGCCATCTCCATCTCCTTCAACGACATACTACGTGTGTTCTCAATCGACTCTGCCTCCGTCAATTGCCTTCTCAGCCTCGACGACGACTCTGCCTCGTAGCACTCGCGCATCAGGGTGCCCTACTCCGTCCCATTGGCGGAGGACCAGCGGGTTAGCCAGTAGAAGCTCTCGGTCGTGGCTGTCGAGTGACAGCCCGATGCCGACGTTCCAGAAGATTCCCCTTCTATTCTATTTTCGTCGTGTGTCTATTTTCTTTTGTCGCATCATCGTCGCATTATGCGCATCATCAGCATTGCATCGGCACTCCGTTGCCGCCAGTTTTCAAAATTTGCATCCGTTGTTAGTTGCCGGTTCCCGTCGTTGTTCGTTCTGAGCCCTACCGCACTCGCACGCGCCCGCGACAACGTTTAAATCTTGTTTTCAAAAGTGTGTTGAAAACTTACTCTGATCGGGGTGAAACTTGGCATGGGGTCGTAATTAGATATAGCTAGGCCGCCTGTTGAATTTCATCGCGATCGGAGTCCGTCTGGTACCCGAACGATCGACCGTAGCGGCACCGTATTCGGTCTACCGTCGGAGGGTTGTCGGTGTTTTTAAAATATGTTGTCGCGTCCCCGTTTTCCCTCTCATCTCCGCCTAGCCCCTCTGCACAGTGCTTCGACCCTACGCGCAACCTAGTCCGGGAACTTTCCCCGGACCTGAACCGGGTGATCGTATCCGTTGGGTCCGGATCAACCCCGTTTTACCGCAAACTGTCATCGGTTTGTCCATTGCACACCCGAACCTAATTATCTCGACCATCCGATCTAAATCGGAGGGCCCAGATAAACCTAGCCCTAACCCAGTTATATATATATATATATATATATATATATATATATATAGCAGACAAAGCCCTAGAACCTAGGACCCTGTCCCATCCATCAAACCTCCCGTGTTCAGCCGCCGCCACCCACTCCTGGCCTCTCTTCTCCCTTGGGATCTTCCCCGATCCACCTGCCCAAATCAACCGATCCATCCATCCAATCAACGCCTGATGCCCGCAACCTCTTCCCGAGTCTCCCGTGCTCCTCCTCGCGCTGTCGGCGACCGGCGCCGCTACCAGGGACCAGGAGCAGCAGGTCCTGGCCTCTCCCTTGCCCTCTGTTCTCCTCCCTCCATTTTCCCTCTGCTCCATCTTATATCTGCAGTTATGTCTCTTTTCTGTAGAGACCAGGGAGAGAAGAAGCGGCAGGTGCGCTCATGGCGTTGATAGAGCATCCTGCCATGGATCCCGCCCCAACTCCGCCTCGATCCATTGCCCTGCGGACGGATCTGCGACCTGGCGCCCCATCCCCAAGCATCGGCCTCGAACCTCGCCATTCCCGCGCCTCCAGACCGCAGCCCCAGCTAGCCGCCGCAGCCTGCATCCCGTCCTGGCAACAAAGATATCTCTGTTTCGTGATTCAGTTTCGTCAGACTCACCCCACGGTTTGGTTCATCTGGCACAAACCCTGCAATATACCACTCGAGCATGCATAGGTCAACTGGCTTGTGACAACCGGTTCCATCCCAGAGATCTGGGGTTCGAATCCCAGTAGCACGATATTTGTTTTGCCAGCTTTTTCGTCAGAGTCGCTTCAAGGGTGCTTCACCTAGTGCAACACTGCTCCTGTTAGCATAATTCCTGTGTAGCCAACTGGATAGCCTGTTGTATTGCAACCAGTGAGGTACTGGGTTCGAGTCCCTGGTGTTCCCTTTTGTTTTTTCTGGTGTGTTAACTTGGTTCGAGTCATCGCTTCCTTGCCTGATGCCTGTGCTAGTTCAACTAGCATGGGCTAGCCCAGTGGCTTTGTGTGTTTGTGTCTGTAGGAGAGGTGCAGGGTTCGATCGCCCCACCTGCACATTTTTTTTTCTTTTATTTTGTGTGTGTGTCGTGCGTTCTAGGCCCACTTGCATACACCAACTAGGGGCCCTGGTGTGCATGGCCAGTGGGACCCCTTGACGATGATATGTATATTGTTTTCTGTAGTATTTATAAAGTATTTCCAAATTTGGAATATTCTAGAAGAGGAATATGCAAAATCTGGCATATAAGAATAGCCCCCTGTTCTTGTTAATATCGGAGCTTGATCCTGTGTAGTTTTCCCTTTGCTGTTTGTGGTGTTTTTCTTCATGCATATATAGCACTGTAATATATGGATTTGGGGTAGGAGAACCCAAGGAATCCAATGGAGACACTAGTTTCCAGTTCTGAGCAGTTCTGCAGAAGTGTCACTTTGTGATGAGGTGGCACTTGTTTACCGATGCAGGATGGGTTAAGTGCATCAATAGGGGTTGAGCATCCATGCATCGTATTGGGTAGTGCATTCGGTTGTGCATGTGCTGTGGTGAATATCGTGTGTTGATGCTTGTTTCCGGTTTGCTCCATCTCGATAGAGTTCCGCAAGCGTGTCGGAATGTGAGGACCCGTTCGACTACATCGATTCGTTTGCTTCACGGAGTCATTCTTCTTCCAAGCGGGATCTCAGGCAAGATGACCATTTCCCCAGATACCATTACTATCATTGCCATGCTAGTTTTACCGTTTCTACCGTTTACATCTCGTTGCCTACCACTTGTTATATATGAGCCTCTCAACAATGCCATGATTGTTGGAAATATGCCCTAGAGGCAATAATAAATTAGTTATTATTATATTTCTTAGTTCATGATAATTGTTTATTATCCATGCTATAATTGTATTGATTGGAAACACAGTGCATGTGTGGATACATAGACAAAACACTATCCGTAGTAAGCCTCTAGTTGACTAGCTCGTTGATCAAAGATGGTCAAGGTTTCCTGGCCATAGGCAAGTGTTGTCACTTGATAACGGGATCACATCATTAGGAGAATCATGTGATGGACTAGACCCAATCTAATAGACGTAGCATGTTGATCGTGTCATTTTGTTGCTACTGTTTTCTGCGTGTCAAGTATTTGTTCCTATGACCATGAGATCATATAACTCACGGACATCGGAGGAATGCTTTGTGTGTATCAAACATCGCAACGTAACTGGGTGACTATAAATATACTCTACAGGTATCTCCGAAGGTGTTCGTTGAGTTAGTATGGATCGAGACTGGGATTTGTCACTCCGTGTAACGGAGAGGTATCTCGGGGCCCACTCGGTAATACAACATCACACACAAGCCTTGCAAGCAATGTAACTTAGTGTAAGTTGCGGGACCTTGTATTACGGAACGAGTAAAGAGACTTGCCATTAAACGAGATTGAAATAGGTATACGGATACTGACGATCGAATCTCGGGCAAGTAACATACCGAAGGACAAAGGGAATGACATACGGGATTATATGAATCCTTGGCACTGAGGTTCAAACGATAAGATCTTCGTAGAATATGTAGGATCCAATATGGGCATCCAGGTCCCGCTATTGGATAGTGACCGAGGAGTCTCTCGGGTCATGTTTACATAGTTCTCGAACCCGCAGGGTCTGCACACTTAAGGTTCGACGTTGTTTTATGTGTATTTGAGTTATATGGTTGGTTACCGAATGTTGTTCGGAGTCCCGGATGAGATCACGGACATCACGAGGGTTTCCGGAATGGTCCGAAAACAAAGATTGATATATAGGATGACCTCATTTGATTACCGGAAGGTTTTTGGAGTTACCGGGAATGTACCGGGAATGACGAATGGGTTCCGGGAGTTCACCGGGGGGGGGGGGCAACTCACCCCGGGGAAGGCCATAGGCCTTGGGGGAGACACACCAGCCCTTAGTGGGCTGGTGGGACAGCCCACAAGTGCCCTATGCGCCAAGGAGAAGAAAATCAAGAGAGAAAGAAAAAAAAGGAGGAGGTGGGAAGGAAGGGGGACTCCCTCCCACCAAACCTTGTCCAACTCAGTTTGGGGGGGGGGGGAGAGTCCTCCCCCTTGGACTCGGCCGACCCCCTTGGGGCTCCTTGAGCCCCAAGGCAAGGCCCCCTCCCTCCCACCTATATATACGGAGGTTTTAGGGCTGATTTGAGACGATTTTTGCCACGACAGCCCGACCACATATCTCCACGGTTTTACCTCTAGATCGCGTTTCTGCGGAGCTCGGGCGGAGCCCTGCTGAGACGAGATCATCACCAACCTCCGGAGCGCCATCACGCTGCCGAAGAACTCTTCTACCTCTCCGTCTCTCTTGCTGGATCAAGAAGGCCGAGATCATCGTCGAGCTGTACGTGTGCTGAACGCGGAGGTGCCGTCCGTTCGGCACTAGATCGTGGGACTGATCGCGGGATAGTTCGCGGGGCGGATCGAGGGACGTGAGGACGTTCCACTACATCAACCGCGTTCACTAACGCTTCTGCTGTACGGTCTACAAGGGTACGTAGATCACACATCCCCTCTCGTAGATGGACATCACCATGATAGGTCTTCGTGCGTGTAGGAAAATTTTTGTTTCCCATGCGACGTTTCCCAACAGTGGCATCATGAGCTAGGTTCATGCGTAGATGTCTTCTCGAGTAGAACACAAAAGTTTTTGTGGGCGGTGATGTGCGTTTTGCTGCCCTCCTTAGTCTTTTCTTGATTCCGCGGTATTGTTGGATTGAAGCGGCTTGGACCGACATTACTCGTACGCTTACGAGAGACTGGTTTCATCGTTACGAGTAACCCCCTTTGCTCAAAGATGACTGGCAAGTGTCGGTTTCTCCAACTTTAGTTGAATCCGATTTGACCGAGGAGGTCCTTGGATGAGGTTAAATAGCAACTCATATATCTCCGTTGTGGTGTTTGCGTAAGTAAGATGCGATCCTACTAGATACCCATGGTCACCACGTAAAACATGCAACAACAAAATTAGAGGACGTCTAACTTGTTTTTGCAGGGTATGATTGTGATGTGATATGGCCAACGATGTGATGTGATATATTGGATGTATGAGATGATCATGTTGTAATAGAAATATCGACTTGCACGTCGATGGTACGGCAACCGGCAGGAGCCATAGGGTTGTCTTTATACTAACGTTTGTGCTTGCAGATGCGTTTACTATTTTGCTAGGATGTAGCTTTAGTAGTAATAGCATGAGTAGCACGACAACCCCGATGGCAACACGTTGATGGATGATCATGGTGTGGCACCGGTGACAAGAAGATCGTGCCGGTGCTTTGGTGATGAAGATCAAGAAGCACGTGATGATGGCCATATCATGTCACTTATGAATTGCATGTGATGTTAATCCTTTTATGCACCTTAATTTGCTTAGAACGACGGTAGCATTATGAGGTGATCTCTCACTAAAATTTCAAGACGAAATTGTGTTCTCCCCGACTGTGCACCGTTGCTACAGTTCGTTGTTTCGAGACACCACGTGATGATCGGGTGTGATAGACTCAACGTTCACATACAACGGGTGCAAAACAGTTGCGCACGCGGAACACCCAGGTTAAGCTTGACGAGCCTAGCATGTGCAGACATGGCCTCGGAACACATGAGACCGAAAGGTCGAGCATGAATCGTATAGTTGATATGATTAGCATAGAGATGCTTACCACTGAAACTATTCTCGACTCACGTGATGATCGGACTTGAGATAGTGGATTTGGATCATGTACCACTCAAATGACTAGAGAGATGTACTTTTTGAGTGGGAGTTCTTAAGTAATATGATTAATTGAACTAATTGTCATGAACATAGTCTAATGGTCTTTGTGAATTACGATCTAGCTTGCACTATAGCTCTACTGTTCTTATATGTTCCTAGAGAAAAATTAGTTGAAAATTAATAGTAGCAAACTTTGCATACTAAGTCTGTAAAACCGAGGATTGTGCTCGTTGCTACGCAGAAGGCTTATGTCCTTAATGCACCACTCGGTGTGCTGCACCTCGAGCGTCGTCTGTGGATGCTATGAACATCCGACATACACGTTTCCGATGACTACACGATAGTTCAGTGCATAATACTTAATGGCTTAGAAGCAAGGCGCCGAAAACGTTGTAAAACGTCACGGAACATAAGTGATGTTCTAAAGAGATGAAATTGTGATTTCATGCTTGTGCCCTTGTTAAGAGGTACGAGACCTCCAACAAGATTCTTTGTCCACAAAGTAAAGGAGAAAAGCTCAATCGTTGAGCGTGTGCTCAGATTGTCTGAGTACGACAATCACTTGAATCAAGTGGGAGTTAATATTCCAGATGAGATAGTGATGGTTCTCCAAAGTCACTGCCACCAAGCTGTGAGAGCTTCGTGATGAACTATAACATATCAAGGATAGATACAATGATCCTTGAGCGATTCGCGATGTTTGACACTGCAAAAGTAGAAATCAAGAAGGAGCGTCAATAGTTGATGGTTTGTAAAACCACTAAGTTTCAAGAAAGGCAAGGGCTAGAAGGGATACTTCGTGAAACGGCAAAACAGTTACTGCACTAATGAAGAGACCCAAGATTAAACCCAAACCCGAGACTAAGTGCTTCTGTAATGAGGGGAACAGTCACTGAGGCGGAGCAACTCTAGATACTTGGTAGATAAGAAGGCTGGCAAAAGTCGAAAGAAGTGTATTTCATATACATGATGTTGATGTGTACTTTACTAGTACTCCTAGTAGCATGAGGGTATTGGATACCGGTTCGGTTGCTAAGTGATTAGTAACACGAAATGAAAGCTACGACATAAACGGAGACTAGCTAAAGGCGAGGTGACAATACGTGTTGGAAGTGTTTCCAAGGTTGATATGATCAAACGTCGCACGCTCCCTCTACCATCGGGATTGGTGTTAAACCTAAATAATTGTTATTTGGTGCTTGCGTTAAGCATGAACATGATTGGATCGTGTTTATTGCAATACGATTATTCATTTAAAGAGAATAATGGTTACTCTATTTTTCTTGAATAACCACCTTCAATGGTTTATTGAATCTCGATCGTAGTGTTACACATGTTCATAATATTGGTGCCAAAAGATACGAGTTAATGATGATAGTACCACTTACTTGTGGCACTGCCGCTTGAGTCATGTTAGTATAAATTGCATGAAGAGGCTCCATGCTGATGGATCTTTATACTCACCTGATTTCGAATCACTAGTGACATGCAAATCATACCACATGAGCAAGGCCTTGTTTTCATTGAGATGAAACAAGATAGTAACTTGTTGGAAGTGATACATTTTGATGTATGCAGTCCAATGGGTGCTGAGGCACGCAGTGGATATCATTATGTTCTTACTTCAATGATGATTTGAGTAGATACTAGAGTATTTACTTAATGAATCACAAGTCTGAAATATTGAAAAGTTCAATTCTGTTTCGGAGTGAAGTTCGTCGTAACAAGAGGATAAACTGTCTACGATATGATCATAGAAATGAATATCTGAGTTACGAGTTTTTGGTACACAGTTAAGACAATGTGGAAATTGTTTCGCAGTTCATGCCACCTGGAACATCATAGTGTGATGATGTGTCTGAACGTCATAGCCACGCACTATTTAGTATGGTGCATGCTGTGATGTCTCTTATCGAATTACCACTGTTGTTTATGGGTTATGCATTAGAGACAACCGCATTCACTTTAAATAGGGCACCACGTATTTCCTTTGAGATGACACAGTATAGACTGAGGTTTAGAGAAATCTAAACTATCGTTTCTTGAAAGTTTGGGGCTTCGACACTTATGTGAAAAAGTTTCAGTCTGATAAGCTCGAACCCAAAGCGGATAAATGCATCTTCATAGGATATCCAAAACAGTTGGGTACATCTCCTATCTCAGATCCGAAAGCAAAGTGTTTGTTTCTAGAAACGGATCCTTTCTCGAGGAAAGGTTTCTCTCGAAAGAATTGAGTGGGAGGGTAGTAGAACTTGATGAGGTTATTGAACCATCACTTCAACCAGTATGTAGCAGGGCGCAGGAAGTTGTTCCTGTGGCGCCTACACCAATTGAAGTGGAAGCTGATGATGGTGATCATCAAGCATCGGATCAAGTTACTACAAGCCTCGTAGGTCGACAAGGTCGCGTACTACTGCAGAGTGGTACGGTAACCCTGTCTTGGAGGTCATGTTGTTGAGCTACAGTGAACCTACGAGTTATGCAGAAAGCAATGGTGGGCCCAGATTCCGACAAATGGCTGGAAGCCATGAAATCCGAGAGAGGATCCATGTATGAAAACAAAGTGTAGACTTTGGAAGAACTACTTGATGGTCATAAGACTATTGAGTAAAGATGGATTTTTGAAAGGAAGACAGACAATGATGGTGACAAGTCACTATTAAGAAAAGCTCGACTTGTCGCAAAGATGTTTTCGACAAGATCAAACAGTTGACTGTGATGAGACTTTCTCACTCATAGCGATGCTAAAGGTCTGTTAGAATTATGTTAGTTGTTGATGCATTATTTATGAAATATTGCACGTAGGATGTCAAAAACATTGTTTCCTCAACGGTTTCCTTGAGCAAACATTGTATGTGATACAACCAGAAGGTTTTGTCGATCCTAAAGATACTAGCAAGTATGCAAGCTCCAGTGATCCTTCAATGGACTGGTGCAAGCATCTCGGAGTTGGAATATACACTTTGATGAGATGATCAAAGATTTTGGGTTTGTGCAAGGTTTGTGAGAAACTTTTATTTCCAAAAGGTGAGTGGGAGCACTATAGAATTTCTGATAAGTATATGTGGTTGACATATTGTGGATCAGAAGTAATGTAGAATTTCTGTAAAACATACAAGGTTGTTTGAAAGGAGTTTTCAAAGGAATACCTGGATTGAGCTACTTGAACGTTGAGCATCAAAGATCTATGGAGATAGATCGAAAGCGCTTAATAGAAGTTTCAACAAGATGCATGCCTTGACAAGTTTTTGAAAGAGTTCAAAATAGATCAGCAAAGAAGGAGTTCTTGGTTGCGTTGTGAGGTGTGAATTTGAGTAAGACTCAAAACCCGACCCCGGCAGAATAAAGAGAATAGATGAAGGTCGTCTTCTATGCCTTAGCCGTAGAATGTGAAGTATGCCATGCTGTGTACCGCACCTGATGTGTGCCTTGACTCAAAGTCTGTTGAGAGGTACAGAGAGTGATCCATGATTGAATCACCAGCAGCGGTCAAAATTTATCCTTAGTAACTAATGGACTAAGGAATTTTTCTCGATTATGGAGGTGGTTGAAGAGTTCGTCGTAAAGGGTTACGTCGATGCAAGCTTTGACACTAATCCGAATAACTATGAGTAGTGAAACGGATTCATATAGTAGAGTAGATATTTGGAGCATTTCCGAATAGCACGTAGTAGCAGCATCTATAAGGTGACATAAATATTTGTAAAGAACGTACGGATCTGAAAGTTTCAGAACCGTTGACTAAAACCTCTCTCACGAGCAAGACGTGATCAGACCCCATAACTATATGGGTGTTGGATTCGTTGGAATCACATGGTGATGTGAACTAGATTATTGACTCTAGTGCAAGTGGGAGACTATTGGAAATATGCCCTAGAGGCAATAATAAATTAGTTATTATTATATTTCTTAGTTCATGATAATTGTTTATTATCCATGCTATAATTGTATTGATTGGAAACACAGTGCATGTGTGGATACATAGACAAAACACTGTCCCTAGTAAGCCTCTAGTTGACTAGCTCGTTGATCAAAGATGGTCAAGGTTTCCTGGCCATAGGCAAGTGTTGTCACTTGATAACGGGATCACATCATTGGGAGAATCATGTGATGGACTAGACCCAATCTAATAGACGTAGCATGTTGATCGTGTCATTTTGTTGCTACTGTTTTCTGCGTGTCAAGTATTTGTTCCTATGACCATGAGATCATATAACTCACGGACATCGGAGGAATGCTTTGTGTGTATCAAACGTCGCAACGTAACTGGGTGACTATAAAGATACTCTACAGGTATCTCCGAAGGTGTTCGTTGAGTTAGTATGGATCGAGACTGGGATTTGTCACTCCGTGTAACGGAGAGGTATCTCGGGGCCCACTCGGTAATACAACATCATACACAAGCCTTGCAAGCAATGTAACTTAGTGTAAGTTGCGGGATCTTGTATTACGGAACGAGTAAAGAGACTTGCCAGTAAACGAGATTGAAATAGGTATACGGATACTGACGATCGAATCTCGGGCAAGTAACATACCGAAGGACAAAGGGAATGACATATGGGATTATATGAATCCTTGGCACTGAGGTTCAAACGATAAGATCTTCGTAGAATATGTAGGATCCAATATGGTCATCCAGGTCCCGCTATTGGATATTGACCGAGGAGTCTCTCGGGTCATGTTTACATAGTTCTCGAACCCGCAGGGTCTGCACACTTAAGGTTCGACGTTGTTTTATGTGTATTTGAGTTATATGTTTGTTTACCGAATGTTGTTCGGAGTCCCGTATGAGATCACGGACGTCACGAGGGTTTCCGAAATGGTCCGGAAACAAAGATTGATATATAGGATGACCTCATTTGATTACCGGAAGGTTTTCGGAGTTATCGGGAATGTACCGGGAATGATGAATGGGTTCCGGGAGTTCACCGGGGGGGGGGGGGCAACCCACCCCGGGGAAGCCCATAGGTCTTGGGGGAGACACACCAGCCCTTAGTGGGCTGGTGGGACAGCCCACAAGTGCCCTATGCGCCAAGGAGAAGAAAATCAAGAGAGAAAGAAAAAAAAGGAGGAGGTGGGAAGGAAGGGGGACTCCCTCCCACCAAACCTAGTCCAACTCGGTTTGGCGGGGGGGGGGGAGAGTCCTCCCCCTTGGACTCGGCCGACCCCCTTGGGGCTCCTTGAGCCCCAAGGCAAGGCCCCCTCCCTCCCACCTATATATACGGAGGTTTTAGGGCTGATTTGAGACGATTTTTGCCACGGCAGCCCGACCACATATCTCCACGGTTTTACCTCTAGATCACGTTTCTGCGGAGCTCGGGCGGAGCCCTGCTGAGACGAGATCATCACCAACCTCCGGAGCACCGTCACGCTGCCGGAGAACTCTTCTACCTCTCCGTCTCTCTTGCTGGATCAAGAAGGCCGAGATCATCGTCGAGCTGTACGTGTGCTGAACGCGGAGGTGCCGTCCGTTCGGCACTAGATCGTGGGACTGATCGCGGGATAGTTCGCGGGGCGGATCGAGGGACGTGAGGACGTTCCACTACATCAACTGCGTTCACTAACGCTTCTGCTGTACGGTCTACAACGGTACGTAGATCACACATCCCCTCTCGTAGATGGACATCACCATGATAGGTCTTCGTGCGCGTAGGAAAATTTATGTTTCCCATGCGACGTTTCCCAACAATGATAACCTTCAATTGTTCAACCTAGCAAACCACTGTTTGGCTATGTTACTGCTTGCTTAACCGCGGTGTTAGCGTTGCTAGTTGCAGGTGCAGTTGCTTCCATGTGATAACATGGGTCCCTTGTCATATCACCATATTAATGCTATTTAATTTAATGCACCTATACACTTGGTAAAAGGTGGAAGGCTCGGCCTTTCTAGCCTGGTGTTTTGTTCCACTTTTGCCCCCTTAGTTTTGGCTACCGGTGTTATGTTCCATAATTGAGCGCTCCTAACACGATCAGGGTTGTTATGGGCACCCCCTTGATAATTCGTTTTAGATTAAAGCTGGTCTGGCAAGGCCCAACATTGGTACTACATTTTCCCAACATAATAACTTTGGTAATACTGAAAGCATAGGGCGTCATGAACCCGAGGAGTAATTTCACATGATACAGGGAGGGCCAGTGCTGATGGTGCTGGTCCAAAACAGAGCACTGTGCGGGGCCACCGCGAGGAAACTCGAGGTTTGGCACTCGTACACTTCGCTTATCCGTCGTGTCCTGAGAATGAGATACGCGGCTCCTATCGGGATCGTCGACATGCCGGGCGGCCTTGCTGGATTAGTTTTACCTTTGACGAGATATCTTGTGCATCGGGATTCCGGTGATGCTTTGGGTAATCTCAGAGTTGAGGTTTTCCACTAAGGAATCCGATGAGATCGCGAGTGTCGTGATTGAGGATTTCTATGCGGCTTGTGGTAATTTGTGATGGACTAGTTGGAGCACCCCTGCAGGGTTAAATCTTTTCGGAAAGCCGTGCCCGCGGTTATGTGGCAACGTGGAAGCTTTGTTTAACACTGGTTCTTGATAACTTGAAGTTAACTTAATTAAAATATGTCAACTGTGTGCGTAACCGTGACTGTCTCTTTTCGTGAGTTCCTTCTCCGATCGAGGACACGGCGGGGTTATGTCTGATGTAGGTAGTTATTCAAGATCATCCATTTGATCATCAGTAGACACGTACGCTATGCGTAGATCTTCCCCCTCTTATTTCTTGTACTCGTAAGTTTAGCCACCAAATATATGCTTAGTCGCTGCTGCAACCTCACCACTTAACCATACCTCACCCATTAAGGTTTGCTAGTCTTGATACCTTTGGAAATGAGATTGCTGAGTCCCCTGTGGCTCACAGATTACTACAACACTAGTTGCAGGTACATGTAAAGGTTACTTGACGCGAGCGCGTTGATTGTTCATTTGGAGTTGCTTCTTCTTCTTCTTCTTCATCGATCTAGGATGGGTTCCAGGCCGGCAGCCTAGGATAGCAAGGATGGACGTCGTTCTTCTTTTGTCGTTTGTTTTCGTCCGTAGTTGGACCCTTCTCTTACTCTTGATGATTATGTAATGAACTGATGTGACTCTGATGTAGCTTGTGGCGAGTGTAAGCCAATTCTATTATATATCTCTTCTTTTCAGTACATGTACTTGTAACGATATCCATTCTTGCGACACGACGAGATGCGCTTCTATCCCTGATGAGGCCCTCGTTCCAAATTGAGGATAGGATCGCATCTTGGGCGTGACATGCCGTGTGGCCCCAACACGACGTGGCGCGATATGGCCAACTCTGGTGGTCGTGGCAGTGCCTCAGATCCGATGTGGCGCCAAAGCTCCCCGCCCTACGGTACACGTGATGCGGTCAGTTGTTGTCGTCGCCGCTCCTCCGCCGCGAGACAGAGGAGTACGACCGCGTGTGCGGCCGCCTCTTCTACAACAGCTTCTCCGACGCGTCGAGCTCGCGCTCGCGCTCCTCCCTTCCCCCGGTGAAGAGGGAGCTAGAGGAGCTCCCTTCGGTGGCCGAGGCGGGGTCGGAGCGACGTGCCGGGGGCGTCGTCCGACCGGAGGACTTTCCTTCTCCCGATGGAGGCGGACACCCTTTTGCCCGCACTGCTAGCACACAGTGCGCGGGAGGCGAAAGAGGACCGGCAGGGCCGTCGGAGGGACGAGGAGATCGACACTGTGCTCTACGAGCACGATGTCGCATCGGCCCTCGCAGGGCCGCCTTGTGCATGTGCCACAGGTGCGGCCGCACTGGGCTCCTCAGTGGTAGGTGTGTGTATTAGTGGCAACTGTCTAGTCGTTATTCTCTAGTAATTATTGAAAGGACGTGGATGTCGCCTAGAGGGGGGGGGGGTGAATAGGCGCTTTAAAATAATTAAGGTTTAGGCTTGAACAAATGCGGAATAAAACTAACGTTTAATATGTCAAGCACAAAACCTACAAACAACTAGGCTCACCTATGTGCACCAATAACTTATGCTAAGCACGATAAACAACTAAGTGATAGCAAGATATATTACAATAAACAATATGTATCACAAAGTAAAGTGCATAAGTAAAGGGTTCGGGTAAGAGATAACCGAGGCACGGGGAGACGATGATGTATCCCGAAGTTCACACCCTTGCGGATGCTAATCTCCGTTAGAGCGGTGTGGAGGCACAATGCTCCCCAACATGCCACTAAGGCCACCGTAATCTCCTCACGCCCTCGCACAATGCAAGATGCCGTGATTCCACTAAGGGACCCTTGAGGGCGGTCACCGAACCCGTACAAATGGCAAACCTTGGGCGCGGTCACCGAACCCGTACACGTGGCAACCCTTGGGGGCGGTTACCGGTACCCGTACAAATTGCTCGGGGCTATCTCCACAACCTAATTGGAGGCCCCGACGCTTGCCCGGAGCTTCACACCACAATGATTGAGCTCCGAGACACCACCAAGCTTCTAGGATGCCAAAGCATCCACGAAGAACAATATCTAGGGTACTAAGTACCAAAGGTAGTAAGCTTCTCAACTTCTCACTTCCACGTATCACCGTGGAGAACTCAAACCGATGCAACTAATGCAATGGCAAGAACACACGAAGTGGACAAGTCCCTCACACTCAAATCCCTCCACAACAACAAAAGCTATGGAGAAATATGAGAGGAAGAACAAGGAGCTCACAAAGAACTCCAAGATCTAGATCCAAGGGGTTCCCCTCACATAGAGGAGAAAGTGATTGGTGGAGATGTGGATCTAGATCTCCTCTCTCTTTTCCCTCAAGAACAAGCAAGAATCATTGGAGGGATTGAGAGTTAGCAAGCTCTAAGAATGTCAACAATGGAGGTAGAACAAGAGCTCTACGGATGGATAAGGCCAAGGGGGAAGAAGACCCCCTTTATATAGTGGGGGAAGGAATCAGACCGTTACCCCCACTCTCTGCCCGAGCTCCAGCGGTACTACCGCTGGCACTCCAGCGGTACTACTGCTGACTGCAGCGGTACTACCGCCAGCTAGCGGTACTACCGCTGGCTGCAGGGGTACTACCGCTGGCACTCCAGCGGTACTACCGCTGGCCCCAGCGGTACTACCGCTGGGCCCCTAGTAGTGCAAAGGCACTACCACCGCCAAGAAAGTCTTCGCAAAAAGGTCCGTCCACGAACAACCGCTAGGCATGCGGTACTAAGCTCCTGGAGCGGTACTACCGCTGACCAGGGGCGGTACTACCGCCAGCCAGCGGTACTACCGCCAACTCTAGCGGTACTACTGCTAGGTCCAACGGTACTACCACTAGGTCCAGCGGTACTACCGCTCGCCACTGAAACAACCATAACTTTCGCATACGAGCTCCGATCGAGCAAACCCAAGCTTGTTGGATTCAGGACGACAAGAGCTATCCAAACAGCGACTGAAAATCTTAAGACCAATGCAGATATGAAAATGCCAATGATATAGAGATGTGAGTCCTCTATGAATGAAGAACCAGCAAAAACACCAACATCGAAAACATCATAGTAGATGCATATGGACTCCGTTTTCGGTGAACTCGAGCTTGTCACGAAGATGACCATAAGCTCTAAAACTCACAAAGAGAAACACCAAACAAGAACCAAGAAGTATGATGCAAGGATGCAAATGGTTTGAGCTCTCAACGAACGATACGATCAAGCTACTCACTTGAGAGCCCCCCTTGATAGTACATCAATCTATCCTAACCAGAAAACCTATTAAGGGCAAACCTATACCTTGCACCTCGTCCTCTTGAGCTAGATGATGATGATCTTGGCTTCCTCAAGATGGAGCACCTTTCTTGATTGCGTTGGCTTGATGAAGACTAGTTGATTGCTCCCCCATACTCACTATGGGTGAGCCACTCTTCAGCATATCTTCACAAGTCCATTGCCACCACAATGGACAACAAGCTTCAAGTATGATATCTTCGTGCTGATCCACTTGAACTTGCACATCGCAATCTTGATGACGATCACAACTTGACGTCATACTTCATGGGTTGTATGAGATCTTCTCTTTGACGCAAGCCCATGGAAACACACCTAACCCCCACATAGAACTCTCACGAAGACCATGGGTTAGTACACAAACACGTAATGGACAACGCTTACCATACCATGGGATCACTTGATCCCTCTCGGTACATCTTGTAAGCTTTGTGTGTCGATCATCTTGATTTACTCTTTGTCAATGGACAACAAGCTTCAAGCATGATATCTTCGTGCTGATCCACTTGAACTTGCACATCGCAATCTTGATGACGATCACAACTTGACGTCATACTTCATGGGTTGTATGAGATCTTCTCTTTGACGCAAGCCCATGGAAACACACCTAACCCCCACATAGAACTCTCATGAAGACCATGGGTTAGTACACAAACACGTAATGGACAATGCTTACCATACCATGGGATCACTTGATCCCTCTCGGTACATCTTGTACGCTTTGTGTGTCGATCATCTTGATTTACTCTTTGTCTGAGATCTTGATCAACCTTGTGTCTCTATGACCATTCTTTGGATAATACCTTGAATACCACCTTGGTCATCATATAAACTCCTTGAACCCAACAGATGGACTTCAAGAAGTGCCTATGGACAAATCCTATAAATATAACTTAAGGCAACCATTAGTCCATAGGAATTGTCATCAATTACCAAAACCACATATGGAGATATATGCTCTAACAATTATCCCATTAGAAAAGGCCCAATCGGCAATCGAGGGCAGCAGCCAACAGCGCAATGCCTCGACCGACACCCACGACGGCATCACGACGCTTCATTATTCTCTCCGCGTCTTTCGTTTTCCCCAATCTTAAGCTCCCGTTAAAGGCGACCGGATCCAATCGCCCATGCAATTTCCAGCCGTTTGGATCAATTATAGGACGACCGTGCCTTATTAGGTGGATTCCCAACGAATTCCTACTTTGTTTCCAACGGTTAGTAGAAATCCCCTTTATATACCCATACAATTTCCTTTGATTGACTCTCCTTTTGTTTCCCCCTCCTGCAGGCTTGATCCCCTTTCTATGTCACGCCCAAGCTGCTCATGTAGTTGTGAAGGGGATTTCGTTCGCGGGGAGATTGGAGCAGGCCTGGATCGGAGTAGACGAGCAGTCCATTCGGCAGCAAGCAGGTTCTTGTGCCACCCTACCTTACAACAAATTGACCGAATGATGAAATATCTTGACAAGTACAGGGATGAAGGATTTGCATCAAGTCTAAATAGGCCTTGCAACTGAATTGAATATAGAACCGTCATTTCCTATAAAAACGTCGTGTCACTAGAAAAATGCAATTTGATGAGCTTGACAATGATTATGATGAAGCAATTCTAGAAGCTGAGAAAGATTTTCAAGTTAATTTCTTTTTTGCTATGGTCGACACGGCAAACATGTCATTGAAAAAAAGATTTGATGATCTTCATGTGTTTAAAAATATATTTGGGTTTCTTCTTAGCTCAAAAAATTTGAAGTCACTTGATGATGTTGATCTAAGAAGATGTTGCATTAAACTTGCTACCACTTTTTCTCATGAGAGCTCATCTGATGTTGAGTTAGATGACTTCTTTTCTGAACTAAGAATGCTACAGTTGACCCTACGAGATAATGAAATGTGTGCTATTGAAATATTTGAATTTGTTACAGATATAGATTGTTTCCCAAACATTTCAATTGCTTATCAAATTTTATTTACAATACCTGTGATGGTTGCTTCAGCTGAAAGGAGCTTTTCACAATTGAAGTTGCTTAAAAATTATTTGAGATCGATTATGTCATAGGAAAGGTTGAATGGACTTGCTACAATCTGCATTGAGAAGGATTTTTTGGACAAGATTGATACGGAGGAAATTATCAATGACTTTGCTTCTAAAAATGCTAGAAGAAGTTTCCTTATGCAATTTGCATTTCATCTTTTGCAGTGTTGGGATCATATAGTGAGAGTGTGTGTCATAATTTGTAATCAACAAAGTATTATCTATATTGACTTTGCAATAAAAAAAGTGCATGATTGACTATTTCAGTACATATTTTATGTGCATGGGGGCTCATCTCTTTTGTTTTGCACAGGGTCCTGATATGACAGGGCCGACCCTGGGCCCTCGCCTTCGGTGACAAGGTTAAGGAGTGGCGCCGCGAAGCAACTGAGCAGGAGCACATCTACGTCAACCTCTGCTCCTCCTCCGACAACGACTAGCGCTGCTGCTGGACAACTACCACACGAGATCCGGTGAGCTCAACTTTGTGTAGTGCGGTAGGGTAGTTATTAGCTCCGGTAGGGTTAGCTTAGCTCGACCCCCTCCAGTAGTTGTGCAAAATAGAATGTAGTAAGTATGATCATGTAGTATGTGATGAACTTGAATGATCAGTGAGGTTGCAATTTCTCCCACTAAAGTTTTTTTAATTATACAATTTCATATACGGGGTCTATTCTGCAGCGCACGATTTCATCCAGCAAAATCCTGCTTCGTCGAACTGTAAACGATTTTTACGGGTTGAAAAAAATATAGGGTCTCCTGGAGATGCTCTAACGCATGGATCCATTTTCATTTATTGTTTGTTTTATGTCTGTTTGATCCATTTTCGATGTAAATTTAGGTCATATTTTTATGGGAAATGCTAGGCGCCGGCGTTTCGGACGGTCACACACGATCCGCTACATCGAACCAAGTTATACCGTCAGATCCAATTATGTAGCAAAAATCATCGACGGTAGCAAAAACAAGCTATGGTTGTAGCAAAATTCGGTCACAGATGCAGCAAAAATGTGGTTGTAGCAAAATATTAACATGGTTGTAGCAAAATAACGATGCTGATAGTGCGTGGTAGCAAAACAAAATATGGGTTGTAGCAAAAAGTGGATGTCGTTGTAGCAAGAAATCGACACCGAGGATGCGTTGAAACAAAAACCCGACATGGTTGTAGCAAAATGAGATGCAAATTATAGTAAAAATTGACATCGGTTGTAGCAAAAAAATCCGACGAACACGGGTTGCAACTCTCACGAACGTGGATTCAGCTTTTTAGTTGACGGTTGTAGCAAAAATCAATACTGGTTGTAACAAAAAAACTGACCAACTTAGATTACGACTCTCACAAATGTAAATGAAACTTTTTTAATGAATTGGGTGTACTCCCTTCGTTTCAAAATATAAGACTTTTTAAAGATTTCACTATAAGACTACATACGGAGCGAAATGAATGAATCTACACTCTAAAATATGTATAAATACATCCGTATGTAGTTTATAGTACAATCTCTAAAAAGTTTTGTATTTAGTAACGGAGGAAGTAACAAAAAACCGACATCAATATAGCCAAAAAAAATTTGCTAATGCGGCCAACCACACAATAGGTTCATCAGCTGCATGCGAGCGATGGCCTACCTGTGACAGACCCACTTCTCTTTCCTGTTTATTCTCTCCGTTGGCCCACCCACCTACGCATCACATCTCTCCTCCGCCTCTCTCTGCCGCTCGTCTCCGCTAGCACCCGTCGCGCGCAGGCTTCCATCCCTGCCGGCGCCCGTTCCCGTCGGCGCTCGTCGCGCGCACGCTCTCGTCCCTGCCGACGTGAAGGCTGCAAGCGCTCGGCCCTGCCAGCGCACGTCGCACGCATCAGCTCGTTCCCACCGGGGCGCGTCGCGCGCAGCAGTTCGTCCCTGCCATCGTGGCCCGCGCAGGAGCTCCTCCCCGTCGGCGCCCGTCCCCGTAGAAGCTAGTACCTCCCGTCGCCGTCCGACGCAGGAGCTCCTCCCCGCAGGCGCTCGTCCCGGCCTCGACTCGCCTCCCCCATCCGCTCCTGGCCCGACATTGCCTGGAAGCGCCCAGCCGCGCTGAGTCGCGCCATACTCGTCGCGCTCGCTGTGCCGCCCCCGCCGTGGGGTTCGAGCTGGCACGCCGGCCTCTCCTCGCACCCGCGTCGGACTGGTGCTTCTGCAGCCGTCGGCCTCGCTTCCCCGCGCCCAGCCGCTGCGAGCTCCCCCGCCTACTACGTGTTTGATGAAATGTCGGGGCGGGCATGCCAAAAATGAGTCGGTCATCGTTGGGGTTGGAGTTGCTCTGACACCCAGTTGTATAAACAAGCAACGCGTCTGAAATTATGCATTTTGGTTTTGATTTCCAATCAAATCAGCAAGCTAGAGAAAATTACTGGATCGCAATGTTGTATTTGAAGCAGAAACCATCAAACAATGTCAGGTAGAGGTTTTACTTAATACTTATATAATAATGTGAAAAAAGTTCAGTTTCCTCCGCAGATACAGACCTGCATGAAGTGTCTGCCTCCTCACGGAGTCAAGGTAGGCCAGCTACAAAGCTACGAAGCAGCTACCAGGAAGCATCGTTACCTTCTCAACAACTCGCTGCGCGAATGAGTTATGCAAGGTGGAATTGGGGATCAACTCTTTATAGCAGCATTATGTTATTGCAAGTGTTAATATTATTCTAGGTTCAAACTGCTTCGCCCGCAAGGCACGACGCAGCTATATACTCCCTCTGTATATCGGCTAGTCCACCACCCATCTTCCAGCCTACACGTACAATCAAGATGAAGCAGACCGTCGTCCTGTACCCAGGCGCCGGCGTCGGCCACTTCGGGTCCATGACGGAGCTCGCCCACGTCTTCCTCAACCACGGCTACGACGTCACCATGGTGCTCATCGAGCTGCCCGTCAAGTCCTCCGACTCGGGCGCCACCGCCATCCACCGCATTGCCGCCGCCAACCCGTCCATCTCCTTCCATGTCCTGCCGCTCCTCCCTGTCCCCGACATGGCCGCCTCCGGCAACGGCAAGCACCCTTTCATCCACCTGCTGCAGCTGCTGGAAGACTACAACGAGCTGCTCGAAGCCTTCCTCCGCTCCATCCCCCGGGAACGCTTGCACTCCTTGGTCCTCGACATGTTCTGCGTCTCCGCCATCGACGTCTGCGCGAAGCTCGGCGTCCCGGTCTACACCTTCTTCGCCTCGGGCGCCTCCTTCCTCTCTGTCATGACACAGTTCCCCGCGCTGATCGCCGGCAGGTGGATGGGCCTCAAGGACATCGGGGACACGCCCCTCGATTTCCTCGGCGTTCCGCCCATGCCGGCGTCTCATCTCATCAGGGAGCTGCTCGAGCACCCGGAGGAGGAGATGTGTAAGGCCATGACCAACATGTGGAAGCGCAACACGGAGACCATGGGCGTCCTGCTGAACACGTACGAGTCGTTGGAGTGCCGGGCGGTGCAGTCGCTCAGGGACCCGCGCTGCGTCCCAGGACGGACCCTGCCCCCGATGTACTGCGTCGGGCCGTTGGTCGGCAACGGCGCCAAGGAGAAGGACGACGACGAGGAAGCAGGGAGAAGGAGGTTCCTCGCGGGCGGCGTTCCTCCACTTTCTCTTGGACGTGGAGAATATCGGGGAGCAGCGCGGCGAGTGACAAATCCCTAACAACTCTTGTAGTACTACTTTCTTAGTATTTCTGTTGAGACCTTTTTTTTAATATTTTTGTTGACAACTTGCATTAACAGCATCTATAATCACACATACTCTCTCTGTTCGGCCTCTTGCTTCTCGGCTTCGGAGTTCATATTTAATCCCCGCCTCTTGATCCTCTTATTCCATTTTCTTCTTTTTAATTTAAAGCCGTCTCTCTGCCTTTGTCCGATCCCACTTCATTTGTTTGTTTGCGCGTTCAACATAAGTTTGTATCTTTTTTTTCCTTTGTTGAAAAAATATTCGTCTATGTGAACGACATTTTTATAGTCATGGCGTCACGAGCATTCTTTACCTTCTCCCACTTGGTTTTCATGAGTAACCGGTTATTCTTTGACACGATAGTTTTTTCTTTGATGCCGACAACATCGTTGTCATCATCGTCCAACCCAATGAATTGATAGGAGATTGAGCCATCATTCTTTTTCTTCCCGGCCTTGAGGTGGGTCACAACTTGTTGTCACTTTGGCTTGCCATCCAATAAGAGCCAACAATGGCTAAAAGTAAATGGTCTCTTCTCGATCTTGTGATACAAAGTGGCCGTCACCGTCGCCTAGCATAAAAAATACGTATGAGCACAAGAATGAAAAACACATGAACATATCGAAATGACAGTAAGATGAGGAGATCGAGCTTACACGAGTTGCCACTCCCATCCCATTTTGAGACTCATATTTGGGATGGAAATGGGTGTGTCGGTGCGCCCGGGCTCCCCCATATCTGTCCCATATTTGGGATTGAAATAGGGGTGCCGATCAGCCCGGGCGTTCGAGTTCGGTTTGAGAGGCCCGTCTGGGTCGATTTTTGTGATCGACAGTGACTGGACGTCCTGTCTGGACGTTTAAGGAGGGTTTGAGGGGTCCGACTATAGATGATCATAATCTTCAATGATCATGATCATATTTTGCTCCATCATGGAGATACACTATCACTCTCATTTTTATGAAATCGTGAATAATTTTTGAAAATCATGAAAAACAATAACTCCTGAACATATTTGAAATCGTGAATATATTTTCAAATTCGCAAACGTTTTTACAGATTAAAAAAAATCAGAAATGATGAACATTTTATACTATTTGCCAACATTGTTTCATTTTTTTAATTTCTTAAACCATTTTTCTTGAATCAGCGAACATTTCTAGAATTGGCGAACAATTTTTGAAATTTCTGAACGTTTTTTGAAATGCATAATCATCTTTCAAATACGTGAAGATTTCATGAATTAATAAACTATTTTGTAAGTCAGAACAGTTTTTGATTTTTTTTAATTTGTTTCCAATTCATGAACATCTTTTGAATTGGTAAAAAATTCTTTAATTTCATTAACATTTTTTAATACTCAAACTTCTACAAAAATCATGAATGTCTTTTGACTTCTTGAATATTTATTTTCAAAATTGTGAACATTTTTTAATATGCGAATATTTTTTGAACCCATAAACATTTATGAGTTGTCAAACATTTTATTTCAAAATTATCATTTTTTATTTTTCTACAACTTTATGAAGTCTTAAAATATTTATAGTAGACAAAAACGAAGATGGAAAAGGAAAATAAAAACGAAAATACAAAAAATGAAGGCCGTCTAAACATGGGCTGGCCCGAATAGGAGCGTTGTGTGTTCTCCCAGCGTACAAAATGCGGTATAGGAGATCTATTGCATGTGTGTTCTCCCAGCGTACAAAATGCGGTATAGGAGATCTATTGCATGGACCAGCCCAGGCAGGGATTCTTCAGTGTGAACCCTTTTTTCCACTTACCTGTGACATGATGGATAATTATTGACAACTTTAGATGTAATTAATGACGGGCAGCCAGAAATAGTACATGCTTTATTACTAAATATACATTACATATAGAGCAAAGTAATGAATCTACACTTTAAGATACGTTCATATGTATCCGTATATAGTTCGTATTGAAATCTCTAAAAGAGGTTATATCTAGAGACGAGAGAGTAGTAAATTTGAACCCCCAATATCCGTGAACTTGTTCCGCGGCTGTCCACATCAACCCCCATAACTTATATATACATCCAAACCAAGGTGCCCACTTAACAAGTTTCATTTATATACAAAGACATACAATATCCATGATCTATGTAGAACTAGCAAACTATCACATGTAGTACTCGTCATCGGATATGTCAATGTCGTTTGTGCCAGAGCCGCCGGCCTTGTAGTCATTGACAGTGGGGCGAAGCAGCAACGCCTCCTTGTCGTCCTCCTCGAACGCAATACCTCGTCAACCTCCATCTCCATCCACAAACGATTTACAACTCTTTTGAGAAGATGAACAAGGTGTGCATGACGGCAGAGGTCATGGGACTGGCGTTGGAGCTGGCGGGGTACGGGGAGGGCTTCGCCACGGCGGACAAGATGCAGGCCAAGGTGAGGCTGGTGATCGAGGGCGATGATGGTGCGCAACTCACGGCACGAGTGGCGGCTCGCAGGGAGGATGCGAAGGTGGCGCTCGGAGGAGTTTCCTCGTGGGCGGCATTCCTCCAATTTCTCTTGGACGTGGAGAATACCGGGGAGCAGCGCGGCGAGTGAAAAATTCCGGACCACTCTTGTAATACTACTTTTCTTTTCTTAAAAAATAGAATCGATGAACTACTTCCTTATTTTTGTTGACAACTTTTTTTACAACATTTTTGTTGACAACTTGACATTAAGAGCATCTACAAAAACAAATACCCCCTTCATTCTTTTAGAGATTTCAATATAAACATATACGAAGAAAAATGAATGAATTTACAGTTTATAAAATACTTTATATGTATTCATATGTAGTTCATATTGAAATTTCAAAAAAATAATATTTAGGGAGCGAAGGGAGTAGCAAATTTGACCCCTCCCCCTAAATATCTGTTAACTTGTCCGGCGCGTGTCCGCATCAACCCCCATATTTTACACATCACAACCACACTACCCACTTAACAAGTTTCATTTATGTGACAGCCCGATGCCGACGTTCCAGAAGATTTCCCTCTCTTTCCATTTTCGTCGTGTGTCTATTTATATTGGTCGCATCATCATCGCATCATGCGCATCATCTGCAACGCATCGGCATCTCCGTTGCCGCCAGTTTTCAAAACTTGCATCCGTTATTAGTTGCCGCTTGTCTTCGCGTTCGTCGTTGTTCGTTCCGAGTCCGACCGCACACGCACGCGCCTGCGGCACCGTCGAAACCCTGTTTTTAAAGTGTGCGTAAAACTTCCTCTGATCGGCTTGAGATTCCTCGTGCGGTATTATTTATATATAGGTAGGCCGCCTGTCGAATTTCGTCGCGATCGGAGGTCGTCTGGTATCCCAACGGTCGACCGTAGCGGCACCATATTCGGTCTACCGTCGGACGTGTTCCGGTGTTTTAAATTGCGTTGCCGTGCCGCTCGTTCTCCCTCTTGTCTCCGGTTATCCCCTCTACACGGCCGCGTACTCATTACCACGTTCGGAATCGTCCGAATCCGACCCCGCGGTTGGATCCGGAACGCGATTCCGGTTAACCGAGCCCCCCCGTTTGTCTATTTATAGACCCCCATGCATTATTCACACAAACCCTCTCTCTCTCCCTCAGGAACCGTGCCCCTCAAACCCTAGCCGCACTCTCTCTCTCCTCCCTCCCACCAGCCGCCGCGGGCCCGCCGAGCCCAGATCGGGCCCGGGCAGGCCCATCCGCGCCGTCGCCGCGCCCGAGCGTTCTCTGGCCGAGCACCCCCTGTTGCTCCTCGTCGCGCCTCCTCGTCGGAGCGCCACCGGAGGGCCTCGCCGGAGTTGGCCGTCCCTGGCCTAGGCGCCCCGTCGCCATCCCTGGCCTCGCCAGAGACCGCCGGCCGGAGCTCCCCGGTCCTTGCCTGCCGGTTCCCTGCCCGCGCCCTAGTGCCGCCGCGCCGCCACCGGCCGGTGTAGCCCCGCCGCCGCCCTCGGATCCGGCCAGATCCGGCCATCCGCGACGCCCCCGCGCCATAGCCTCGCCCCGCCTCCTGCTCTCGTCCACGGGAGAGCGAGACCAGCATCGCCGCCTCCTCTGGTGCAAGGAGAACGACGAGAGCCGACGCGAGCGCTCCTGCACAGCTGGGCCCCGCGCCAGCCGGCCCAACTCCAGAGCCGCTGCTGCAACCGCCTCCCTCCAGGCCTGCCCGAGCCGGCCCAGCTCGGTAGTGGCCTCCTTCCGCCGGCCCAGCTCCCTCCCAAGCGCCAGGCCAAGAGGACCAACCGAGGTGAGCTATCCCTCGCCCCGAAGTGCATTTTAGTCATCTCGCGCCCACTTGTTCGGCCCATTAGCATATTAGGTTATTTTTTAAATTAATATAAATTCCAGAAAAATAGCCGATTTTTAAAACGTGTGTATCTTATATTCCATAAGTCGGATCGAGGTGATCTTTATATGGTTTTGGCGTAGATTTTCGTGTAGAATACGATTTAGCAACTTGCATATTTATTTGACGTCGTTTGGCGTGCCGGTTGCCTAGATTAGCGTGCTGTTCCAATAGAATTTAGTCCGTATTTAATCTTCGCGCAAGTCCGGATTGATCGAATGCCGTAGATAAAATGTCTATGTTTTAGGGACCATTTTATCATGTATTTTAGACCAGTCATTTGTATTTTTTGCGTGTATGGATTGCCGGTAGTTTATTTTACCGTGTATATGTTATTTTCCCGCATATTCGTGTGGCATTATTTTGTTGCGCAACCCCACTTATTTTATTTGTTCCCGGGGTAGAAAAATCCCATGGATTTTTCTGTGCAATTAGTTTGAGCTTCCGAGTAAGTTAGTTCACGAGATATTTTGCCGTGATGCCCTTTTGTTTAATTCGTAGGATTTATTCCGTGCGTCGTTTGACGGAGTTGTCAACTAGGAAGTTGTTCTTGGATGTTTTGTCTAGCTCCTGGTATTTTTGGTTGTAATAGAAATGCATGTTTAGGTGTTGTTTGCTTGCTCTCAAGTTGCTAGAAATAGTGCTGTTTTAGAGGAGCTGAAATATTTCTAAGTCTGGGATCTGTTATATTTTGTTGCTGTCTTGTCTTGCTTCTATCTTTGGATCTGTAGCTCTTTTGAGGTTGGTCCAATGGAGTTAGTTGTACCCCTTGTGTTTCTCTAGCATGCTATGAAGTTTCATGCCATTTGGAGTCCTGTAGATATAGGTTTTGCTGCCGTCAATATAGCTTCAGGCTGAAAACTGCATTTTCAGGAGGTGTTATTTTCACTAAGTCTGAAATAGTGTGTGAGAGCCATTTTGTGACTTCTTTCCCTAGTGTTCCTTGCTGCCATGCTAGTTGTTGTTAGATGTTCGTAGTAGTGCTTCTTGCCCTCTTCCGTGCCATGCCTTGCATGAGTTTATCGGAGTTGTGTATCTCGTAGTTGTGGGGCGTAGAAAGTGCTATGTGGCTGATTTTGGCAGATTGTAGTCATTTCTTGTTTTGCTCGTAGATGTGGAACCATAGCTCCGATTTGATCGTGTCCTACATGAAACTTGCTTAGAATCTCATGTAGTTTCATTTTCTCTTGCTGGTTGTTTGTTTTGAAGTGCTCGTAGCCGCCGTTGCACACATTTTGCATTCATGCCATCATATCTTGCGGTGCTTGCAACTTTTGATCCGTAGCTCCGTTGGAGATGTTCCTTATGTGTAGATTGCTTGCCATGACGCGTAGAATCATGTGAACCTATTTGTTTTGCTGTTTAACAACTAATTAAATGCATTACTTCAGATCTGGACAGAATTATAAATTAACATGTGAGGTCGTTTCGGAGATGCTATATGTCATTTCCGACCTCATTTAAAAATGCCTAGATAGATAGTTTAATTACGCTTCACCTCTTGCCATGTTTAATCACATTTAGTATTGCCGTGTATCTAACCGGGAGTGAACTAAATAATAAACGTGGAGTTTCGTCAATATGCAACTCGTTGCATATTGAACTTCACTTAATGTGTAGTGTTTGATTGTGTGAATTGTCATGCCGTGACTTGCATGTATTCAGTAGCTCATGCATCATATGTGATGTGCATCGTGTGGTGGATTTCATGTGTTGATTCGTGTTTCCGATTTGCTTCGTCTCGATAGAGTTCCGCAGCGTGCCGGATTGTGAGGACCCGTTCGACTACGTCGGTTCGTCTGCTTCACGGAGGCATTCTTCTTCCAAGCGGGATCTCAGGCAAGATGATCATTTCCCCAGATACCATTACTATCATTGCCATGCTAGTTTTATCGCTTCTATCGTTTATGTCTCGTTGCCTACCACCTGTTAAATTCAGCCTCTCAACAATGCCATGAAACCTTCAACCTGTTCGACCTAGCAAACCACTGATTGGCTATGTAACTGCTTGCTTAACCCTGTTGATAGCGTTGCTAGTTGCAGGTGCAGTTGCTTCCATGTGAAACATGGGTTCCTTGTTATATCACCATATTTAACTGCTATTTAATTTAATGCACCTATATACCTGGTAAAAGGTGGAAGGCTCGGCCTTTCTAGCCTGGTGTTTTGTTCCACCTTTGCCCCTCTTAGTTTCCGTCTACCGGTGTTATGTTCCATAATTGAGCGCTCCTAACACGATCGGGGTTGTTATGGGGACCCCCTTGATAATTCGTTTTAGATTAAAGCTGGTCTGGCAAGGCCCAACATTGGTACTACATTTGCCTAATCACCTAATAAAATTGCATAGGGACTTCCCGGGCCCCGCGGACTATTTTAATCAATCCCTGGGCCAGTGCTCCTCATGAGTGTTGGTCCGAAACAGAACAGCTTATTAACGCTACCCGGGGCAACTCGGCGTTTGGCGTGGTAACCATCGCTCATCCGTCGTGTCCTGAGAACGAGGTACGCGACTCCTATCGGGATCGTCGACACGTCGGGCGGCCTTGCTGGATTAGTTTTACCTTTGACGAGATATCTTGTTCATCGGGATTCCGGTGATGCTTGGGTAATCTCAGAGTTGAGGTTTTCCACTAGGGAATCCGACGAGATCGCGAGCTTCGTGATTGAGGATTTCTATGCGGCTTGTGGTAATTTGTGATGGACTAGTTGGAGCATCCCTGCAGGGTTAAATCTTTCGGAAAGCCGTGCCCGCGGTTATGTGGCAACGTGGAAACTTTGTTTAACACTGATTCTAGATAACTTGAAGTTAACTTAATTAAAACTTGCCAACTATGTGCGTAACCGTGACTGTCTCTTTCGTGAGTTCCTTCTCCGATCGAGGACACGGTGGGGTTATGTCTGACGTAGGTAGGTGTTCAGGATCATTCATTTGATCATCAGTAGGCACGTCCGTTATGCGTAGATCACCCCCCTCTTTATTCTTGTACTCGTAAGTTTAGCCACCAAATATATGCTTAGCCGCTGCTGCAACCTCACCACTTAACCATACCTCACCCATTAAGCTTTGCTAGTCTTGATACCTTTGGAAATGAGATTGCTGAGTCCCCTATGGCTCACAGATTACTACAACACCAGTTGCAGGTACAGGTAAAGGTTACGTGACGCGAGCGCGTTGATTGTTCATTTGGAGTTGCTTCTTCTTCTTCTTCTTCATCGATCTAAGATGGGTTCCAGGCCGGCAGCCTGGGATAGCAAGGATGGACGTCGTTCTTATTTTTAACGTTTGTTTTCGTCCGTAGTTGGAACCTTCTCTTACTCTTGATGATTATGTAATGTACTGATGTGACTCTGATGTAACTTGTGGCGAGTGTAAGCCAACTCTATATATATCTCTTCTTTTCAGTACATGTACTTGTAACGATATCCATTCTTGCGACGCGACGAGATGCGCTTCTATCCCTGACGAGGCCTTCGTGCCAGATTGAGGATAGGGTCGCATCTTGGGCATGACAAGTTGGTATCAGAGCAAGGACCGACCTAGGAGCCCTCTTGATTGATCGAACTTGGCCGAGTCGAGTCTAGTGAAAAACTATTTGAGTCTTAGTTATATATCGGAGAGTAGGATTCTTTTTTTCTCCTCTTCTATGCTCTGGTGAGGAATCTTGACGTAATAATTTAGTCTACTCCTCTTCTCACTCAAATTTTTTTTGTAGGATCACGCGGATATTTTGGAATCTATATGATGCCTATGTGACGGAGTTCTGTCTTGGTGCCTCCTGTCTGACTTGATTTTCTTCCGGGGAGTTGAGGTCCAGGGGATTCTCGAGCACATCGTTATCATTCAGATTTCTTAGTATCTCAGGACGAAGGATGTTCGTAATTGCTTCAATACTAGTAGTGGCGAGATAACCCCGATGTCCCCAGTACTGGTGCAGATTGTTCGGGAGTACTGCCATACTTTGTATCGTTGTGATCACGAGGGTCTGTTGTAGATGAAGGTCCGAGATTCTGGTTGTGTGTTGACGGATGTGATACAGGTGACGGGTTAATATAGGAGTTGTGTGATTATTACTCCTTGTATTCGTGTACCAGATTGCATGACCAGATATTTCGGGAATTCATAGGTGGGAATTCTAGTAGTTGCTTATAGGACAATCTTCCAACAAATGCATGATGTTAGGTTGGGGTTCGACATCTAGTGGATTCGTTTGTTCACGGTCGACTTACAGCGGTACACGTTGTGTCTTAAAGAGCCCTTGTAGCTTGCTACGACTCGGGGACGCTTCGTATGTCGGGTGCACTACCTTGCACTTGATGGCTACTGTAAAATCGAGCCCGTGCGATCCTGTCCACGAAAATATCGGACGAAATCTTTCTCATGAGTTTGTTCTAGCTTGTTTCATAAGCCTCACCCTTTGTTTTGTTGGAATATGGTAATTCAAGTTGCTTCGATGTCAAGTGGTGATTTCAGATCTTTCCTAATCTGTGTTCTCATATTTTTATGTGAATGCAAATTCTTTGCTCATTCAGATCGTCTTATCAATTCCATTCAACCGGTGTGCTTCTCCTCTAGTGAATTCTATCCTCGGTAATTTTTGCAAGATCATTCTCTCATTTTATTCCGGAGTTCATCTCATCTGCCCCAAGTTATCTTTGTTTTTCCCGCCCTCCCACCCTTTTCTTCAGTGATTGGATTTTCATCCAAGAGTTTTCTTTTCATGGTGCTTCCGCTGTCTGTTCTTTTCTCTCTTACCCGGTGATTTGTTGTGAAGATTCTCAGGAGCTTCGTGTTCATCTTTATTCATTCTTGTCATCTTTTCCGGTGAATTTAATTCAGTTGTCCATGTTCATCATATCCTTTTCGTCCTTGTAAGTCTTTCCTATGTTGGAGATTCGTTTCAGCCTATCTTGTTTATTCAGTTATCGCTATTCCATCCGGAGCGTTGAAGATGTCTCAGAGTTTCTTGTTTTCAATTTTTTAATTATTTCGAGGTGCTCAACCCCATCTAGTATCTTCATACCGGTGCAATACCTCTCGGTCTAGCAATCTTTTCAACGGTGGTTCTTTGAGTGGGCACATAACCCACAGGTTCTTTCCCAGGATCTTATCTGGCTCTTGTAATCTTTTCCAGAGACCTCTAAATCTTTTCAACTATGACGTAAGTATGATTTCCATCAGTCACATCCCTTCGTCAAGATCTATTTGAGTTAATTCTCATATTGCTTCAACCTTTCATTCTTCTTTATCCCGGAGTGTCTCATTAATTTTTGGTGGTGTTGTTCTCGTCATCATTCTCAACTTGCAATCCGAAGGAGTGTTTCTCTCAGTCTTGCTCCATTCTTGGGAAGATTGTCATTTCAGCTTCGTGTTATCATCTTGAATTTGTTTCCAATCATGAGTATCCCTTTCTTGCTATCCGGTGCATTTCTGAGTTGTTTTTTATTTCTCGATCCTCCGAAGGCCATCATTTCAGAAGATTCTTCGTTCTCAGCTTTCAGCTTTCATCCGCAATTCTTCTCAATTGTGTCTCTTCGTTCGTCTCTCAATTATTCTGGTGCCTTGTTCAAGTTTTCTCTCAGGTGGCTTATGATCTCTTCATTCTCAGGTGTTTCCATGCATTCTTGGAATTCCCATTCAGTGGTGAATTCTTACCGGTGCTTCCTTCAATTTTTTTGCCTCATGTGGTGCTTATCTCTCTGCCTCTTCAAGATTCTTTCAAGAAGAATAAGTGGTATGCTATATCCGTTGCTTGTCATCAATTTAACTTCATGAAGAATAAGCATAACATAATTCTTATTCTTGTTCTTCCTTCTTCCAAGAGATTTCAATTCTTCTTCCGGAGTGGCTCATGATATCAATTCCTTTTCTCTAGTGTTCTTATCTTTCTTTTCCGGAGTTCCAAGTTTTCTCAAGTATCTCTTTGTGAGGCTTCATCTAAATCTTGGTAGGTCATAATCTTATTCCTTTCTACCTTCATATCTTTGCATCGTTCATTTGTATACGGAGGTCCTTCTTGGTGGTTCATCAAGGTTTCTATCCATTCTCAAGTGTTCTTCAAGATTCATGTTGGAGAACCTCAAGTATCCTTTCTCTTGTGTTTCTATGTGTAATTGTTCTTCCTTTATCCTTTGAGGTGGTATTATAGCATTCTTGTTAGTGTAGGAGCCTCGAAGAGTTTCCTTTCAAGAATGAGTTAATTAAACCCACCAATTCTATGATCATGAGATATTTTCAACCCATGAATTCTTCTTTGAGCTATCTTGGTTTTGATTTCACCTAAAGCCTTTCCTATGGATTGTTGCTATTATGGTGCTTGTCTTTAATCCAAGTTCTCAATGTTTCCTCTTGGTGTAAGTAATTGTTCATATCTTGTTTCTCATAATCCGTCCTTGTTTCTTTTAGTGGGTGGTTGTCACCTCATATTTGTTGAGATGATTTTCATAAGCCAACTACTATCTTGTTCTTTTCGTTGTTGGTTTTCCAACTACTACGTCAATTCTCTGTCCAGAGGCTCTTCAATGCTATTGTGATGATAGTTGTCATTATGTTCTTCATTCTCTTCTTCCGCTTGAGCTAGTTCTTTTCTCTTCTTCCGGAGGCATTGTGATATTGCTCATTTGGGTCAATCTTGGTTGTTCTATCAAGATCATGGTGTTCCCTTGCTCTATTTACTTGTTTGTTGTGAATATTGTCTATTTCTTCCACCTTTTCGAAATTTTTGTCCCATTTTCCTACCGAAGTGCTGCCGAAATTTTCCGTGAATTCTTGCTTCTTTCTCATGTCATTCATCATCTCCTTGCAACCTTCAAGGATCGTTGGTTTCACTCGTTTGTCAAAGAAGCGACTAAGTTTTTACCTCTTGTTCTTCCTCATCCTCTTCTCCCTTTCATTCTTGGATCTCGGGGCGAGATCCTCTTGTAGTGTAGGAGAGTTGTGACAGCCCGATGCCGACGTTCCAGACGATTTCCCTCTCTTTCCGTTTTCGTCGTCTATCTATTTATATTGGTCGCATCATCATCGCATCATGCGCATCATCTGCATCGCATCGGCATCTCCGTTGCCGCCAGTTTTCAAAACTTTCATCCGTTATTAGTTGCCGCTTCTCTTCGCGTTCGTCGTTGTTCGTTCCGAGCCCGACCGCACACGCACGCGCCCGCGGCACCGTCGAATCCCTGTTTTTAAAGTGTGCGTAAAACTTCCTCTGATCGGCTTGAGATTTGTCGTGCGGTATTATTTATATATAGGTAGGCCGCCCGTCGAATTTCGTCGTGATCGGAGGTCGTCTGGTATCCCAACGGTCGACCGTAGCGGCACCGTATTCGGTCTACCGTCGGACGTGTTCCGGTGTTTTAAATTGTGTTGCCGCGCCGCTCGTTCTCCCTCTTGTCTCCGGTTATCCCCTCTACACGGCCGCGTACTCATTACCACGTTCGGAATCGTCCGAATCCGACCCCGCGGTTGGATCCGGAACACGACTCCGGTTAACCGAGCCCCCCCGTTTGTCTATTTATAGACCCTCCATGCATTATTCAGACAAACCCTCTCCCTCTCCCTCGGGAACCGCGCCCCTCAAACCCTAGCCGCACTCTCTCTCTCCTCCCTCCTACCAGCCGCCGCGGGCCCGCCGAGCCCAGATCGGGCCCGGGCAGGCCCATCCGCGCCGCCGCCGCGCCCGAGCGTTCTCTCGCCGAGCACCCCCTGCTGCTCCTCGTCGCGCCTCCTCGTCGGAGCGCCACCGGAGGGCCTCGCCGGAGTTGGCCGTCCCTGGCCTAGGCGCCCCGTCGCCGTATCTGGCCTCGCCGGAGACCGCCGGCCGGAGCTCCCCGGTCCCTGCCTACCGGTTCCCTGCCCGCGCCCTAGCGCCGCCGCGCCGCCACCGGCCGGTGTAGCCCCGCCGCCGCCCTCGGATCCGGCCAGATCCGGCCATCCGCGACGCCCCCGCGCCGTAGCCTCGCCCCGCCTCCTGCTCTCGTCCACAGGAGAGCGAGACCAGCGTCGCCGCCTCCTTTGGTGCGAGGAGAACGACGAGAGCCGACGCGAGCGCTCCTACACAGCTGGGCCCCGCGCCAGCCGGCCCAGGTGGCCGCTGCAGCCGGCCCAACTCTAGAGCCGCTGCTGCAACCGCCTCCCTCCATGCCTGCCGGAGCCGGCCCAGCTCGGTAGTGGCCTCCTTCCGCCGGCCCAGCTCCCTCCCAAGCGCCAGGCCAAGAGGCCCAACCGAGGTGAGCTATCACTCGCCCCGAAGTGCATTTTAGTCATCTCGCGCCCACCTGTTCGGCCCATTAGCATTTTAGGTTATTTTTGGAATTAATATAAATTCCAGAAAAATAGCCGATTTATAAAACGCGTGTATCTTATATTCCGTAAGTCGGATCGAGGTGATCTTTATATGGTTTTGGCGTAGATTTTCGTGTAGAATACGATTTAGCAACTTGCATATTTATTTGAGGTCGTTTGGCGTGCCGGTTGCCTAGATTAGCGTGCTGTCCCAATAGAATTTAGTCCGTATTTAATCTTCGCGCAAGTCCGGATTGATCGAATGCCGTAGATAAAATGTCTATGTTTTAAGGACCATGTTATCATGTATTTTAGACCAGTCATTTGTATTTTTTGCGTGTATGGATTGCCGGTAGTTTATTTTACCGTGTATAGGTTATTTTCCCGCATATTCGTGTGGCATTATTTTGTTGCGCAACCCCACTTATTTTATATGTTCCCGGGGTAGAAAAATCCCATGGATTTTTCTGTGCAATTAGTTTGAGCTTTCGAGTAAGTTAGTTCGCGAGATATCTTGCCGTGATGCCCTTTTGTTTAATTCGTAGGATTTATTCCGTGCATTGTTTGACGGAGTTGTCAACTAGGAAGTTGTTCTTGGATGTTTTGTCTAGCTCCTTATTTTTGGTTGCAATAGAAATGCATGTTTAGGTGTTGTTTGCTTGCTCTCAAGTTGCTAGAAATAGTGCTGTTTTAGAGGAGCTGAAATATTTCTAAGTCTGAGATCTGTTATATTTTGTTGCTGTCTTGTCTTGCTTCTATCTTTGGATCTGTAGCTCTTTTGAGGTTAGTCCAATGGAGTTAGTTGTACCCATTGTGTTTCTCTAGCATTCTGTGAAGTTTCATGCCATTTGAAGTCCTGTAGATATAGGTTTTGCTGCCGTCAATATAGCTTCAGGCTGAAAACTACACTTTCAGGAGGTGTTATTTTCACTAAGTCTGAAATAGTGTGTGAGAGCCATTTTGTGACTTCTTTCCCTAGTGTTCCTTGCTGCCATGCTAGTTGTTGTTAGCTGTTTGTAGTAGTGCTTCTTGCCCTCTTCCGTGCCATGCCTTGCATGAGTTTATCGGAGTTGTGTATCTCGTAGTTGTGGGGCGTAGAAAGTGCTATGTGGCTGATTTTGGCAGATTGTAGTCATTTCTTGTTTTGCTCGTAGATGTGGAACCGTAGCTCCGATTTGATCGTGTCCTACATGAAACTTGCTTAGAATCTCATGTAGTTTCATTTTCTCTTGCTGGTTGTTTGTTTTGAAGTGCTCGTAGCCGCCGTTGCACACATTTTGCATTCATGCCATCATATCTTGCGGTGCTTACAACTTTTGATCCGTAGCTCTGTTGGAGATGTTCCTTATGTGTAGATTGCTTGCCATGACGCGTAGAGTCACTTGAACCTATTTGTTTTGCTATTTAACAACTAATTAAATGCATTACTTCAGATCTGGACAGAATTATAAATTAACATGTGAGGTCGTTTCGGAGATGCTATATGTCATTTCCGACCTCATTTAAAAATGCCTAGATAGATAGTTTAATTACGCTTCACCTCTTGCCATGTTTAATCACATTTAATATTGCCGTGTATCTAACCGGGAGTGAACTAAATAATAAACGTGGAGTTTCGTCAATATGCAACTCGTTGCATATTGAACTTCACTTAATGTGTAGTGTTTGATTGTGTGAATTGTCATGCCGTGACTTGCATGTATTCAGTAGCTCATGCATCATATGTGATGTGCATCGTGTGGTGGATTTCATGTGTTGATTCGTGTTTCCGGTTTGCTTCGTCTCGATAGAGTTCCGCAGCGTGCCGGATTGTGAGGACCCGTTCGACTACGTCGGTTTGTCTGCTTCACGGAGGCATTCTTCTTCCAAGCGGGATCTCAGGCAAGATGATCATTTCCCCAGATACCATTACTATCATTGCCATGCTAGTTTTATCGCTTCTATCGTTTATGTCTCGTTTCCTACCACCTGTTAAATTCAGCCTCTCAACAATGCCATGAAACCTTCAACTTGTTCGACCTAGCAAACCACTGATTGGCTATGTAACTGCTTGCTTAACCCTGTTGATAGCGTTGCTAGTTGCAGGTGCAGTTGCTTCCATGTGAAACATGGGTTCCTTGTTATATCACCATATTTAACTGCTATTTAATTTAATGCACCTATATACCTGGTAAAAGGTGGAAGGCTCGTCCTTTCTAGCCTGGTGTTTTGTTCCACCTTTGCCCCTCTTAGTTTCCGGCTACCGGTGTTATGTTCCATAATTGAGCGCTCCTAACATGATCGGGGTTGTTATGGGGACCCCCTTGATAATTCGTTTTAGATTAAAGCTGGTCTGGCAAGGCCCAACATTGGTACTACATTTGCCTAATCACCTAATAAAATTGCATAGGGACTTCCCGGGCCCCGCGGACTATTTTAATCAACCCCTGGGCCAGTGCTCCTCATGAGTGTTGGTCCAAAACAGAGCAGCTTATTAACGCTACCCGGGGCAACTCGGCGTTTGGCGTGGTAACCATCGCTCATCCGTCGTGTCCTGAGAACGAGGTACGCGACTCCTATCGGGATCGTCGACACATCGGGCGGCCTTGCTGGATTAGTTTTACCTTTGACGAGATATCTTGTGCATCGGGATTCCGGTGATGCTCTGGGTAATCTCAGAGTTGAGTATTTCCACTAGGGAATACGACGAGATCGCGAGCTTCGTGATTGAGGATTTCTATGCGGCTTGTGGTAATTTGTGATGGACTAGTTGGAGCATCCCTGCAGGGTTAAATCTTTCGGAAAGGCGTGCCCGCGGTTATGTGGCAACGTGGAAACTTTGTTTAACACTGGTTCTAGATAACTTGAAGTTAACTTAATTAAAACTTGCCAACTGTGTGCGTAACCGTGACTGTCTCTTTCGTGAGTTCCTTCTCTGATCGAGGACACGGTGGGGTTATGTCTCACGTAGGTAGGTGTTCAGGATCATTCATTTGATCGTCAGTAGGCACGTCCGTTATGCGTAGATCACCCCCTCTTTATTCTTGTACTCGTAAGTTTAGCCACCAAATATATGCTTAGCCGCTGCTGCAACCTCACCACTTAACCATACCTCACCCATTAAGCTTTGCTAGTCTTGATACCTTTGGAAATGAGATTGCTGAGTCCCCTGTGGCTCACAGATTACTACAACACCAGTTGCAGGTACAGGTAAAGGTTACGTGACGCGAGCGCGTTGATTGTTCATTTGGAGTTGCTTCTTCTTCTTCTTCTTCATTGATCTAGGATGGGTTCTAGGCCGGCAGCCTGGGATAGCAAGGATGGACGTCGTTCTTATTTTTCTCGTTTGTTTTCGTCCGTAGTCGGACCCTGCTCTTACTCTTGATGATTATGTAATGTACTGATGTGACTCTGATGTAACTTGTGGCGAGTGTAAGCCAACTCTATATATATCTCTTCTTTTGAGTACATGTACTTGTAACGATATACATTCTTGCGACACGACGAGATGCGCTTCTATCCCTGACGAGGCCTTCGTGCCAGATTGAGGATAGGGTCGCATCTTGGGCGTGACAATTTATATACAAAGACCTACGACATCCATGATCTATGTAGAACTTGCAAAGTAAACCATGTAGTACTCGTCATCGCATATGTCAATATCGTTCGTGTCGGAGCCGTTGAACTTGTGGACATTGACGGTTGGGTAAAGGAGCGGCGCCTCCTCGTTGTCCTCCTCGGACGCAAAGACCTTCTAAAGCTCCATGTCCATTTACGAACAACTTACAAATATTTCCATAAGATGAATAAAACTGTTATTTCTATCCACCCCAACCATAGCGGGGAGGCCAAGTGATGTGGGACGCCGCTGAAAACGATCTTGCACAATACCAAACAAATCACAAGCAGCATCCCTCAAGGTGGTTAAGAACAACAAGAATCACTCTCAAATGAATTACGACGGATAACTAGCTTGGTTTGCAAGAACACAACCGAAACAATTACACTTGTGAACCTATATATGTAGAATAACAAGAGGGAACCACAAGGATCCTATATGAATTGAGGACATGCCCTCCAATCCACACACACGAGCTAACACTCAACGATACTAGTGATCTTAGCACAACACAACAACATCGGCTGTCTACAAACATAAACTTAGAAATCTCATCCCCTCCCCTTCACATAGAACAGGTGGGGAGTACTTATATAGTTATACCACAAGCACCTACTAATTAGGTGTGAAAACAGCTCAAAATGAAGGGTAAATTTGTGAGCCCCAAGTGGTAGGAAGAGCAAACTCGTTGAGCCTCACACTATAATTAATTCCTCGATAGCTTGCATGGGAACTTGCACAACTTTTGACTCAAGACCTCAAACGATGCACCATTTTTTTTGAATGAAAGTTGACTTCAACCACCATCTTATGCAGCCCCTAAAACGTGCTAGACCCTTCCAAAATTAATTAGGTTTAGGTGGGAAGTTGCACTTGGAAAACTCATGTGGTATTTCCTCCAAAATAGGCACCGCTTACCATTATAGATAATTGTTGATATATGGGTTTAACGTTTGTGCTAGCATGAACCTCATTATTTTAAGCCTCGGTCATGATCTGGTCCACATCATCCTCCCTTCCTTCAAATAAAAATGTCCTTCGTTTTGAGGTATTATTTTTGGGATTCTCTACTTGTGGTAATTGCTCAACCTTGAGTGCTTGATCCACCAAAGGTTCCAAGACATGGTTCAATCTTTTATGCATGAAGGAATACTTGTTAGATCTCCCATAGTGAGTAGCATTATGATCAAATTGACATGACCTTCCCAAAAGAAGATGACAAGCTTGCATTGGCACCACATCACATAAAACCTTGGACACATAACTTCCCATTGAAAATTGCACCCTAGCATGATGTGTAATCTTCAGCTTACCAACACCATTCAGCCACTTGACATAATGTGGGTGGGGCTGCCTCCATCTTGATTTCCCAAGAGCATGCACAAGATCACTACTCATCATATTATTGTAACTACCTCCATTGATGATTACCTTGCAGTTTTTGCCCTTGATCTTGCAAATGGATTGAAACACATTTTGTTGCTGGTCCTTCTTAACAATAGGAGCATCATCATGAGCCCCTTTGCGAACCATGAGATAACACCATCTCCTCCATTTGAACTCAAAGGTGCTTCGGTCTCTAAACTATAGTATTTTTCATCTTTCTTCTCATATTCAATTTTTTCGCTTAACTAATGGGTGACATATCCATTATTTGTGAGCAGCACCCTCTTCAAATTAGGACAATCCTTGTTGAAGTAACCTATACCCTTGCATGTATGGCACTGGATATTACTAATGCGAGAGGAAGGAGTATTGGAAGATTCAACCTTTGATGCATTAGCTTCTTTTGCAGTCGTATTGTTGTATGAGGGAAACTCTGCAACAATGCTTCCATCTACTTCTCGCTTAATTGAACGTCCCCAAGTGCCTGATGTTGGTTTGGATGTGATTCTGGCGACACTTTAGCTGTTGCTCTACATGAATAGATTAATGCACAAGTTCTTGCAAGTCTTGATATGTAACCATCTCTATTCTTTCTTGCACTTCTTCATTCAGCCCATGAAATAATCTTGATATTGTGGCCTCCTCCGGCTCATTCACCGTTGTCCTAATCATCAAAATCTTCATCTCTTTATAGCACTCATCAACACTAGGCTTACCATGGCACAACCATTGGAGTCGATTGTACATGGTTCTTATGAAACGTTCAAGAACAAAACACCTATGTAACAGATTTTCATTTGCACCCATGACTTCGGACGACCTCCAGCACGACAAATTGGTTCCACCAAATGAAAGCATATCTAGTAAACTCAATGGATGCATATCTTACCTTCTTCTCCTGTGTATAGTGGTGGCTATCAAAGATGTGATCCACATGCTTCTCCCACCCCAAATAATCATCATGATCATTTTTCCCATTATACAATGGTATGGTAAGTTTAAAGTTACCAACCCGTCATCATCATGGTCACGATGAGAACGCCCATGGCCTCTTCCTCCAACAACTAAGCCTTCTGGGCCTTCTCTGTGACAATCATGATGAGCATGTTGTGTACTTGGCTCGTAGTAGTTTCGAGCATCATTGGAGTGGCCGCTCCAATGGTCTCCATGATGGTCTTGTTGTATGCGGAGTTGTCGATGTCAACCCTATGTAGCAACCCCATCTCGTGGTGGAGACGGTGGCGTTGAAATAACACCTTGTTGGTTGTGGCAAGCACATCGAGGTGGTGGAGCGTAGTTTCTATGGGAATCACGGGAGTAGACGCGGATGTGCTCTCCATGCCCCTCCTCAAGGTGGCGTTGGACCTGTTGTTCGGGGAGTTGTCGATGTCGACCTGATACGTCCATTTTGCATCATGAATTCTTGTTGACATTTATATTATTATTGTCCATTATTCCTTATTATGATACAATTCTTATGCCTCTTTTTTCTGAATATGCAAGGTACACCACAAAGAGGGAAGTTATTGGAAACTGGAATCTCGACTCGAAAACCAAGAAAATGTTTGAAAATTCACTAGACTCCAAATGACCTGAAACTTCATGAAGAATTTTTATGGAATATATAAGAATGGCTGGGACAAAAATATACCAGAGGGGGGCCACCTGCTGGCCACAAGCCAACAAGGCGCGCACCATGTTGCCTTGTGAGGGCCCAACAGGTCTCCCGACCCCCTCTTATCCTATATGATGTGATAAACAATCATAAGGATACTTACGAGACGAAGCGCTGCCATCTCAAGGCGGAAACTAGGGCAGAGACACTTTTTCTCTCCCGCGGAGAGATTCTATTCAGGAAACTACCCTCCGGGAGGGGGAAATCGAAGCCATCGTCATCACCAACGCTCCCTCTTTCGTGGAAGGACCAATATTCATCAACATCTTCACCAACACCATTTCATCTCAAACCCTAGTTCATATCTTGTATTCAATCTTTGTCTCAAAACCTCAGATTGGTTCATGTGGGTTACTAGTAGTGTTGATTACATCTTGCAGTTGATGCTTATTGGTTTATTTGGTGAAAGACATTATGTTTAGATCCTTGATCACCATTATTATACCTCTTATCTTGAATACGTTGATGAGGTGTGAGTAGTTACTATTGTTCCCGAGGACATGGCAGAAGTCTTGTTATAAGTAATCATGTGAAGTTGGTATTCATTCGATATTTTGTTGATGTGTATGTTGTTGCTTCTCTTAGTGGTGTCATGTGAACATCAACTACACGACACTTCACCATGCCATGAGCCTAGAGGAAGGCATTGTGGAGTAACAAGTAGATGATGGGGTGCGAGAATGATAGAAGTTTCAACCCCAGTTTATGTGTTGCTTCATAAGGGTCTGATTTGGCTCCATACGTTTCATGCTATGGTTAGATTTATCTTAGTTCATATTTCCTAGTTGCGGATGCTTGTGGGAGGGGGTAATCATAAGTGGGTTGCTTGTTAACGTAATAACAACACCTTAGAACCGATCCACCCACATACCAAATTATCAAAGTAACGAACACGAATCAACTCAACATGATGAACATGAGTAGACAAAAATTCACATGTGTCCTCGAGAGCGCTTTCTTGATATAAGAGTACATTTAGGCCCGTCGTTTGCTATAAAAAGGATCGAGCTATCGTTCTGCATACTTGCTACTGTTGTTACATGTCACTCGTTATGAATTATCTTGCTACCAAACTATCTATCATTGTTATTCATAGCACTTGCTGAAAATACCTTGGTGAAACTGCTTATCATTTCCTTCTGCTCCTTGTTGGGCTAAAAACTCTTACTTATCGAAAGGACTATGATTGATCCCCTATACTTGTTGGGGAACATCGCATGGGGAACAAAAATTTTCCTACGCTAACCAAGATCAATCTATGGAAATCAAAAACTACGAGAGGGAGAGTGCATCCACATACCCTTGTATATTGCTAAGCAGAAGCATTGAGAAACGCGATTGATGTAGTCGAACGTCTTCGTTATCCAATCATGATCCGTCCCACGATCCAATCACAAATGTCCCGATCAAGTGTCGAACGGACGACACCTCCGCGTTCAGTACACGTACAGCTCAATGACGCCTTCACCACCTCGATCTAGCGAATGTGGGTGAAGTAGTAGTTGAGTTCTTCGGCACCACGACGGTGTGGTGGGGGCGGTGGTGGTGCTATTCCGGCAGGGCTATGCCGAGCGCTACCAAAACCACAAACGGAGGAGTAAATGATCTAGGGAGAGAGAGGGGTGCCAAAGACTTAGTGTGTCCTCTTGGGGCGCCCCTCCCCTCTATATATAGGTGGAGGGGCGTGGGGAACAGCCCCTCCAAGCACTAGGGCATAGCTAAGGTGGGAGCAGGAGGAATCCTAGTCCTCCTCCTTCCCTTCCATACAAAGGTGGACTTTCCACCTTTTCTAACTACATGGGCCTTGAGGGAGTTGTGCGCCTAGACTAACAAGACCATGGTGCCTCCCTCAGCTCATGCAAACCCTTGGGAGGTGGTGGAACCTTTGGTGTACTTCCGGACTCCTTCGTAAGTTTTTGGAACCTTCTAGAATCTTCCTGGTACAATACCGGCAAAAGCTAAAACTTTTCTGGTAGCCAAAATATGACTTCCCATATATAAATCTTTACCTCCAAACCATTCCAGAGCTCCTCGTGACCTCCAGGATCTCATGTGGGACTCCAAACAACATTCGGTCACCAAGACAATAACTCACCTATGTCTATATTGTCACCGAACATTAGGTGTGTAGACCCTACGGGTTCGAGAACTATGCAGATATGACTGAGACACCTCTACATTCAATAACCAATAGCGGGACCTGGATGCCCATATTGGTTCGCACACATTCTGTTAAGATCTTTATCGATCAAACCAACAATGTCAAGGATTCTGTTAATCTCGTATGCAGTTCCCTTTGTCCATCGGTATATTACTTGCCCGAGATTCGATTGTCGGTATCTCCATACCTAGTTCAATCTCATTATCGACAAGTCTCTTTACTCATTCCGTAATACAAGATCACTTGACTAACTCCTTAGCCACATTGCTTGCAAGCTTATTGTGATGTTGTATTATCGAGTGGGACCCAAGATACCTCTTCGTCATACGGAGTGACAAATCCTAGTCTTGATCCATGCCAACTCCACAGACACCCTCGGTGATACCTGTAGAGCATATTTATAGTCACCCAGTTACGTTGTGACGTTTGATACACACAAGGCATTCCTCCGACGTAGGTGAGTTGCATGATCTCATGGTCATAGAAACAGATACGTTGACATGTAGAAAGCAATAGAAGTAACTGGATACGATCAAACACTATGATTAAGGTTTGGGTCTTGTCCATCACGTCATTCGCCTAATGATGTGTTCCCATTATCAAATGACAACTCATGTCTATGGCTAGGAAACCGTACCATCTTTGATCAACGAGCTAGTCGAGTAGAGGCTCACTAGGGACATAGTGTTGTCTATGTATCCACACATGTACTTGATTTTCCAATCAATACAATTATAGCTTGGATATTAAATGATTATCATGATCAAGGAAATATTATAATAATTAATTAATTATTTCCTCTAGGCAATATTTCCAATAGTCTCCTACTTGCACTCGAGTTAGATAATCTAGTTCACATCACCATGTGATTAACACCCAATGAGTTCTGGGGTTTTATCATGTTTTGATTGTGAGAGAGATTTTAGTCAACGTTTCTCCAACATTCAGATCCGTGTGAACTTTAAAAACATCTATGTCATACTGTAGATTCTGCTACCACGCTCCATTTGGAACTATTCCAAATGAGTGCTCCACTATACGAATCCGGTTTGCTACTCAGAGTCATCTGGATTGGTGTCAAAGCTTGCATCGACGTAACCCTTTACGACGAACTCTTTTATCACCTCCATAATCGAGAAACATTTTCTTAGTCCTATAGTTACTAAGGATAATTTTGACCGTTTTTGAGTGATCCACTCCTGGATCACTATTGTACCCCTTGACACACAAATGGCAAGGCACACACCAGGTGCAGTACACAATATGACATACTATAGAGCCTACGACTAAGGCATAGGGGACAACCTTCGTCCTATCTCTTTCTTATGCCGTGGTCAAGCTTTGAGTCTTACTCAAATTCACAAATTATAATAGACGCAAGAACTCCTTCTTTGACCGATACATTTTGAACTCCTTCAATCTTCTCAAGGTATGTGTTCGTTGAAAGTTTTATCAAACGTCTTGATCTATCTCTATAGATCTTTATGCCCAATGTTTAAGTAGCTTAATCTAGGTGTTTTTTTGAAAAACTTCTTTCAAACAACCCTATATGATTTTTAGAAATTCTACATCACTTCCGATCAACAATATGTCAACCGCATATACTTATCAGAAATTCTATAGTGCTCCCACTCGCTGTCTTGTAAATACAAGTTTCTTCATAAATTGTGTATAAACCAAAAGCTTTGATCAGACATCAAAGTGTTTATTCCAACTCCGAGATGCTTGCAGCAGTCCATAAATGGATCGCTGGAGATCGCATGCCTTTTAGCATCCTTAGGATCGAAAAAACCTTCTGGTTGTATCCCATACAACCTTCCCTCAAGGAAACTGTTAAGGAAACGATGTTTTGACATCCATCTACCAGATATCATAATTGAAAAATGCAGCAAATGCTAACATAATTCCAATAGATTTTAGCATTGCTACGGGTGAGAAAGTCTCATCCTAGTAAACTCCTTGAACTTGTCGAAAACCTCTTTGCGACAAGTCGAGCTTTCTAAATGGTGACATTAACAATCGTCGTTTGTCTTCCTTTTAAAGATCCATTAGTACTTCATATCATTACCACCATAAAGTAGTTCTTCCAAAGTCCACACTTTGTTTTCATATATGGATCCTATCTCGGATTTCATGGCCTCCAACCATTTTGTCAGAATCTGGGCCCACCATTGCTTCTTCATAGCTCGTAGATTGATCGTTGTCCAACAACATGATCTCTAAGACAGGATTACCGTACCACTTAGGGGCAGTATGCGTCCTTGCCGACCTATGAGGTTCGGTAGTATATTCATCTGAAGAGTTGTGATCACCATCACCATCTTCCTCTTCCACCGGTGTAGGCGCCACATGCGCATCTTCCCGCGCCCTGCTACTCTCTGGTTGAAGTGAGGGTTCAATAACCTCATCAAGTTCCGCCCCCTCCCACTCAATTCTTTCAAGAGAAACTCTTTCTCAAAAAAGGATCCGTTCTTAGCAACAAGCACTTTTCCCTCGGATCTGTGATAGGAGGTATACCAATTATATCCTTTGGGTATCCTATGAAGACACAGTTATCCGCTTTGGGTTTGAGCTTATCAGGCTGAAGCCTCTTGACATAAGCATCTCAGCCCCAAACTTTAAGAAACGACAGCTTAGGCTTCTTGCCAAACCATAGTTCAGACAGTGTCATCTCAACGGATTTAGATGGTGCCCTATTTAAAGTGAATTTGGTTGTCTCTAATGCATAAACCCCAAAACGATAGTGGCAAATCGGTAAGAGACATCATAGTACGCACGATATCCAATAGGGCACGGCTACGGCGTATGGACACACCATCACACTATGGTGTTCCAGGTGGCATGAGTTGTGAAACAATTTCCACGCTGTCTTAAATGTATACCAAACTCGTAACTCACATATTTACCTCTACGATCATATCGTAGACATTTTATCTTCTTGCCACGATGATATTCAACTCCACTTTCAAATTACCTTGAACTCTTCAACATTTCAGACTAGTGATTCAACAAGTAAATATACCCGTATCTAATCAAATCATGTGTGAAGTAAGAAAATAACGATATCCACTGCGTGCTTCAGCACTCATTGTACTACATACATCAAAATGTATTATTTCCAATAAGTCACTTGCCCGTTCCATCTCACTTGAAAACGAGGCCTTCAGTCATCTTGCCCATCTTGTCAAGTGATTCAAAATCAGTTGAGTCCAAAAGATCCATCAACATGGAGTTTCTTCATGCGTTTTACACCAATAGGCATGGTATGCATGTCTCAGGCGATTCAAAATCAAGTGAGTCCAAAGATCTATCAACATGGAGTTTCTTCATGCGTTTTACACCAATATGACATAAGATGCAGTGCCAAAAGTACGTGCTTGATACATCTTCGTTGTATCTATAATTTTTGATTGTTTCATGCCAATATTCTACAACTTTCATATAATTTTGGCAAGTTTTTATACTATTTTTGGGACTAACATATTGATCCACTGCCCAGTGCCAGTTCCTGTTTGTTCCATGTTTTTTGTTTCACAGAATATCCATACCAAACGAACTCCAAACATAATAAATAACCTACGGGTATTTTTTTTGGAATATTATGATTTTTGGGAAGAAGAATGTAACGACCAAGATGCGGTCCTTTCCGATCTGGGGGTCGAGGCCCCCGAATAGGAAGGAAGCGCATCTAAGCGTTTTGCAAGAGAGTAACATAGCACAAATAATAATAAAAGTAGACAATTCGGGATTCAACTGTCTTCTCATTAATAACTCAGAGTACATCACAGATACAATCAAGGTGGTTCCGCTACGGACTACAAAACATGGAAATGCTATGCTACCCTGCCTGCACGCCCACGATCATGACCACGCCCCAGTCCTCTGGATAGTTCACGTAGAGGCGGTCTGTCTCCTCGTCGTACTGCCACGCCAGCTGAGTGCCGTCGGGATCATCTGTCTCTGGGGTATCTGTACCTGTTGGGAGTTTCAGAGGAATCCGTGAGCCACGGGGACTCAGCAATCTAAGACCTTGGTGCCAGAACTACTCATGTTATTAGGTCGGGTAAGGGTGAAGTGTATAAGGTTGCAGCATCCTAAGCTTGATTTAGTGGCTAACTTACGTAAAGCAATTATGAAGGTGGTCTACACTAGCGGTCGTGATTAGTTGATCACTAAGTGATCCTGAACACCTACCTACGGCATTCTTAACCCCACCGTGTGCCCGATCGAAGAGAGATCTTCGAGGGGACAGTCACGGTTACGCACACAGTTGGCAATTTTATTAGCTTATGTTTAAGTTCTCTAATACCGGGTGTTAACAAAATATTCCAAGTTGCCACATAACCACGGGCACGGCTTTCCGAAAGATTAAACCCTGCAGGGGTGCTCCAACTAGTCCATCACAAACGTACACAGGTCGGAAAGGCATCCTCTATCACGAATCTCGTGATCTCGTCGGATTCCTTAGACGAAAACCTCAACCCTAGGGGGAACCAAAGCTTCACTGGGATTCCTATATGCAAGATATAACGCAAAGGTAAGGCAAGGCTAGCAGGACCTCCCGACGTGTCAACGACCCCGATAAGAGCCGCGTATCTCAGTCTCAGGACACGACGGATGGAAAATCCTATAGGAGCCAAACCTCAAGTTTCCCTGTGGTGGCCCCCGCAGTCTGTCCATGTTGGACGAACACTCATCCGGAGCACTGGCCCGGGTTGTTGATTAAAATCCTCGGGGTAGCTATTCCCTATGCAGTTTATTATTAAGTGATTAGCAAATTAACACCAATGTTGGGTCCTGCCGGACAAGCCTTAGCACTAGCGATTTATCGAGGGGGTCCCCATAACAACCCCGAACGTGTTAGGAGCGATCATTATGGAATCAAACACCGGTAACCGGTAACTAAGGCGACAATAATGGAACAAAGCACCCGACAAAAGGCTAGGCCTTCCGTCATTTACCAAGTATATAGGTGCATTAATTAAAATAACAGAATTTAAGATAATGATATCAAGCTCATGTTATCACATGAGTCAAAGCACCTGCATCTAGCAACGCTAACATTAGTAGCTGAGCAAAGCCTACTTAGCCATACAAGTTTTGCTAGGAAGGGATCGGTGTTTGGGTTCATGGAATATCAAGAGGCAATATAATTCAGTGGTAGGCAGCGAGCAATATTACATGGCAACGCAAATTAGCATAACAAGTCTAGAGATGGAATCAAGGTCATATCATCTTGCCTGTGATATCCTCAGCTTGGAATGGTTCTGATTTGTCCTGCACGTACTCTCCTGACTCCACGTATTCGTTCTCAGATCCCGGTGCTACCCAACATAAGAATAACAACCAATGAACAGCAGCACCACAAGATGCAACAAGCACATGATGCATGAGATGAAAAATGAGCATGCATCACTATTTCTATCACTAACACCAAAAGAAACTACTACAAGTTTCTGGACAGAACTGTACACCAAGCTATTTGGACATGCATGAGGATGACATGATCAGATGCATCTCGTGAAAACGATGCAAAACCATATAAAGAACATTACAATCGGAGCTACGGATCAACGGAAATCAACGAAACAAGATAAGAAGCCCTACGTGTCAAAATCAACACCACACACTCAAATGGCATAAATCTGGTATTCCCAGGTTGCCAAGACATCTAACAACCCAACGTGAATGGATTGGAGCAAGGAAGAACACCACAACATCAACTAATCACCCACAATCATCAAAATGACTATACTACACAATCTGCCATAATCTGCATCTTAGCTCTTTGTGAGCTACATGCAACATAGCTACAGCCCTCCAAATATGACAAATGATATATGTGGCTGTAGCCAACCAAGAACACTACAAGCACCAGGAATAATCACAGCAAAAGGAATTAAACACAAGAAGATACAAGGCCACAAACTTTCCCAAAACCATCAGATCTCAGGGACTTACTGAAAATTCCTGCACCTCACTTTCTGTCTTAGTTCTGAAGCTTTTTGACAGCAACCAAAACATAACCTACAAGACTCCAAATGAGATGAAATTTGACAGGGTGCTTCACAAACACATCAGGTCCAAATTCCTAGCACTGAACTAAGGCTAGATCACAATACAATGACCAGCCCAACCTCATCTACAGGAGAAGAAAATGTTTCCAGATTCTCAGACTTGGTGAAATTTCCAGATTTCACTAAGCTGGGATTTTCAGCCACATGCCCACTTTGTCTAGACATAGCTTGCACACAAATAACACCAAGTGATAAATGACACCACTATGGTGTAGAGAAAACCCCTACTACTATCACACAAAAGCTCATGCCCTTGGGCTCCACCTATTCCATGGAAACAAAGAGCAAATTTGCAACAGATCTGAATATGTCAACTCCATAAGGTATCCCAATGGCAAAAATAACTTCATCACTGGATTCTTTGGGAGATTCTACCCCAAAATCATATATAATATGTGGGCACTTACTTGGAACAAGTGACCACAAATTAAGGAAGGGGAACTACTCCAAATCATGCCAAGTGAATAGGGCATCATTTCATGTAGTTCCAGTACATCAACAACTACAAAGGTTGAGCTCATGTGCACAATGACAAAGTGACATGGGGGTTTGAACCCCATGTTTATGTGATGCACATCAACTTGATAAACACTACTACCAAGCTATCCACACAAACAACATATCATGCCCTCTCACATATGGTCATGTGGAGGTGCAAAGCTTGTTTGCAAAGGTGGAGTGCCTCTCACACACACATCTACTCCACTTTACACACAAGCACATCAAGCTCAAGATGAACACACCTACCTACACATGATAAACAAAGCTTGCATCACATGGCAAACATACACACATCATAACCCTCACAAGATCACATACACATGAAACTCTAGTGCATCACACACAACAAATAGCTATGCTTGCAAGCTCAAGATCATACTAGCATATGCACCTACATGCACTCCCTCTAGAGCACACACACACACACACATACCTCTCACATATATCTACTAGCCCTAAGCCCACATAATAGGTGCTCATGCTAACAATGTAAAAACATCACATGTTGTTGAAAGGGGAAAAAAATGAACAACTCCCACATGTGCAATACACCCCAACATCAGTTCCACATGCTAAGGGGAAAGCTCGAAAACAAAGAAAAAACAAAAGGAATAGAAAAGAATAGCAGGAGGGGTCAGGATTTGAACCCTGAACCTCCTAGTGCTCTCTACTGCAACAACCCACTCTGCTATGCCCATGGGGCTCGACAGAGAAGGACCCAAGCAGAGGATATACTCTGTTGTGCTGCTCTCTGCGAAACAGGAAATAAAACATGCAATAAAAAGGGGGTGCAACACATGGGATTCCAACCCTGCACCTGACGATAACAACCACCAGGCTCAACCACTGGGGTATGATTGGAAGTCTGACAGAGAAGGGGATTGAATCTAATCATACTAGCAAACACCTACTGCTCTGCTCTACACGTCGGCGACAGAGAGGACGCCGGAGCAAAACTACTGCTGCTGCTGCCCACGAGGGGAGCCACCACTGCAACCCACACGAACTCGAGGGGGAGGAAGCCCTTGCTGCACCACAACCACACGCACAAGCTCACCTAACAGCCACACACATACACCACTGCAACCTGATGCATCTGCTCCAGACAGAGAAGCACGGCGACACAGAGATCGCAGGCATGTTCTGCTGCTACTGCACGCTACCGGAGGGATCCACTACTCCTAACCGACGCACTACGAGGGGAGGGATCGCTGCTACGCACACACACGACACGGTTCCTCTACGCCAACAGCACCACAACATCGCAAGCCCCTGCTACCGATCTGCTCGACAGAGACACACGCGCACCACCACGGCGAACCTAAGGCGGAGCCGAGGAGGAGAAGGAAGGGGAGGTTGCTCCTCACCTTGGAGAAGGTAGGAGGGGTCCCGATCGGAGCAGAGGACCCAGCCGGAGACGATGAGGACGCCCTGAACTGCAGAACCAAGGTAGGGGAAGGAGCACCGCGGGCGCGCCGTTGACGAGGTCGAGTTCTTCGTTGTGGTCGCTTCCTGACCCTACCGATGATGGGAATGGAGCGCGGGGTCGAGGCCCGAGCTCCTGGACATGGCGGATGGCGCGGGTCGTCGACGATGGCGGGGTAGACGCAGCGAGGACCTCTCTGTTGTCTCTGCTACCCTACAGACTTACCTCTGGGAACGAAAGAGAGAGGAGGGAGATGGGGAATGGAGTGGCGGCAGCGGATAGGGATGGAGAGGAACCCTAGGCCGAGGGGGGGGGGGGCTCGGACGCCCAGCTTATATGGGGGGACCTCGACGTTTGTGCACGGCGTCAACTTCCTCTCTCTCTCGGCCTGACGGAAAGGTGCGCAAGGGGGTGTAGACGCCGTCAGGAAGAAGAAAGAAAGGGCTTGGGCCTCGCGCGCGGGGAGGAAGGGAAAAGACCGCCAGGGAGAGGAAGCCCACTGGCGCCTAATATAAGAAAGATCCCAGTGGGCTTTCCAAATAAAGAAAAACCAGAAGGGAAAAGAAATAAAACAAGCAAACTGGTAGGAATAAATTCAAAAGAAAATATCCCCTGGTCATAGGAAAATATGACCTAAATAATAAAAATAAAAACAAGATTTTTAGAGTAAGCAAATATTTAGCAAAATAGAATTAGGCTTGCTGTTTTTGTGTTATTGCCACCTGTTTAAAGAACTAAGAAAACACCAAACTAGCACAAGATTATGCCCACATTAACTCCTAAATTAAAGACATTTTGAATCCAGGTTAGGTACAAGTTAAAATAGCACTTGTGGAATAAAAGAGAGAAAAGGTTTGACACTAACAAGGGGGGTTTGAAAAGAAAGCCAAGCACCACACTCCACTACTTCACACCACAAAATCACATGTGCAATATCAACACATGTAATCCCAAGATCACAAAATCACTCCTAGCAAGATATGTGCACACAAGACATGACATGAAGCATTATGGTTTGCATGCATGCAAGGGAAACTAAAAATAAATAAATAAGAGACACATGAAATCACAAGGACAAGGAGATGATATGATATGTTATGCTATGCATGCATGCAAGGAAGGTATGCAAGGGACACAAGGTGACACAGGAAATCATAGGCACAAGTGACATCATCATATCTCTGACAAGGTGGACCCACAAGAGATAGGTTCCAAATATGGCAAGTTTTACATCTGGGGCACTACAAACTCTCCCACACTACAAAGAAGATCTCGTCCTCGAGATCTGAGACTGAAAGAAATCGGGAAACTCGGAACGGAGGTGGTCCTCGCGTTCCCACGTAGCCTCCTTATCGGAATGGTGAGACCACTGCACTTTGAGAAATTTGACAGTCTTGTTACGGGTCTTGCGCTCAGTCGCCTCGAGAACCGCAACTGGATGCTCACGATAAGAAAGGTCAGGCTGAAGGTCGATATCTTGAAGATGCACAGTGCGCTCGGGGGTCTTGAAACACCTCCGAAGCTGAGAAACATGGAACACATCATGTACATTTGCAAAGGTTGATGGAAGCTCGAGCTGGTACGCAAGGTCGCCCCTCTTGCCAACAACTCTGAATGGACCAACGAAACGAGGCACAAGCTTGCCTTTGATGCCAAAGCGCTGCATACCCTTCATAGGCGACACCTTGAGATAGACAAAGTCATCAAGCTCATAAGACATGTCACGGTGCTTGCTATCGTAATAGCTCTTCTGACGGGACTGAGCTGCTCTGAGGTTGTCGCGAATGATCCGACACATCTCCTCAGCTTCTTCTATCATATCATTGCCAAGGATCTGACGCTCGCCGGTCTCGGACCAGTTGAGCAGAGTACGTCACTTCCTGCCATAGAGAATTTCAAACGGAGCCTTGCCAGAACTAGCTTGATAGCTATTGTTATACGAGAATTCCGCGAAAGGCAGACAATCTTCCCACTTCATGCCAAAAGAGATAACACAGGCTCTCAGCATATCCTCAAGAACTTGATTCACTCTCTCCACTTGACCACTAGTCTGAGGATGGAACACTGTGCTGAAGCGGATCTTCGTGCCCATAGCAGACTGAAAGGAGTCCTAGAACTTGGAAGTGAAGATACTTCCGCGATCTGAAGAGATCATCATGGGTACGCCGTGCAAAGAGACAATCCTGGAGGTGTACAACTCTGCCAGCTGAGCTGTTGAATCAGACTCCTTGACTGGAAGGAAATGAGCCACTTTACTCAATTTGTCGATGACGACGAAGATAGCATCATTGCCATTCTTGGACTTCGGAAACCCGGTGACGAAATCCATTTCAATGTGATCAAACTTCCACTCGGGAATCGGCAAAGGCTGCAAGAGGCCTGCTGGGCATTGATGTTCTGCTTTCACCCTTCGAAATACATCACACTCGTTTACGAACTATCAATTTCACGTTTCATACGAGTCCACCAGAATGTCTGCTTCAAGTCATGGTACATTTTGGAGCTTCCAGGATGAATAGAGAGCAGAGAGTTATGAGCTTCTTCCATGATCACCTTCCTGAGATCACGTTTCGGGTCGACAAGGCGATCCTCGAAAAACAACGTCTCCCTGGCATCAACAGTGAAGCACTTATACTTGGGGAGACTCTTTCCCACGCCAATCTTGAGCTTTTTCACCGTAGCGTCAAGAAGATGAGCTGCTCTAACCTTATCTTCCAAGGTAGGAGAGATCTGAAGGTTCGCAAGAAGACCCTGAGGTACTAGCTGAAGGTTAAGCTTCCTGAAAGACTCAGAAAGACCCGGCTGGAGAGGTTGTAGAATCAGAATGTTGCAATATGCCTTCCTGCTCAATGCATCTGCCACAACATTTGCCTTACCTGGCGTGTACTCAACACTCGGATTAAAATCCTGGAGCATTTCCACCCAATGTGTTTGCCGAAGATTCAAGTTAGGCTGAGGGAAGATATACTTGAGACTCTTGTGATTGGTGAAAACTTCAACCTTACGTTCCAACAAGAGATGTCTCCAAGTCATCAAGGCGTTCACAACAGCTGCTAGCTCGAGATCGTGCACAGGATAGTTCTTCTCCGCAGGCAACCACCTTCCTATCTTGCATCAAGACTGCACCAAGACCCTGGAGAGAAGCGTCGCAGAAGACCTGGTACGGCTTGGAATCATCCGGAGGGGCCAACACCGGAGTGGAGATAAGCTTCTCTTTGAGTGTATCGAAAGCCAGTTGAAACTCTGGAGACCAAACATACTTAACACCCTTCTGAAGAAGACTAGAGAGCGGCTTGGCGATCTTGGAGAAGTTCTCAACGAATCTTCTGCAATATCCAGCAAGCCCGAGAAAGCTTCGAAGCTGCTTCACATTCTGCGGAGGCTCCCATTCAACAATGGCTTGAACCTTGGACGGATCAACCTTAATGCCCTTGGCAGAGATAATATGCCCAAGATAAACCACCTCTTTCAGCCAGAATTCGCACTTGGAAAACTTGGCATATAGCTTGTACTCTCTCAGTTTATCCAGCACCAACCTGAGATGTTTCTCATGTTCTTCCTCAGTCGCAGAAAAGACCAGAATGTCGTCGAGATATAGCAAGACAAATTCATTCTTGTATGGGGAGAAAATATAGTTCATCAATCGACAAAATGTCGGAGGAGCATTAGCCAGACCAAAAGACATGACCGTATACTCATACGAGCCAAAACTAGTCCTGAATGCCGTCTTCGGAATGTCTTCCTCGCGAATGCGAATCTGATGATAGCCCATTCTGAGATCAAGCTTGGAGAATACTTTAGCACCTTTCAACTGTTCGAACAACTCAGTTATGTTCGGAAGTGGATATTTGTTCTTGATTGTCTTCTTGTTCAATGGACGGTAATCGACACACAGCCGGTTCGATCCATCCTTCTTCTTGACAAACAAAACACCACATCCCCACGGAGACGAGCTTGGTCTGATCAAACCCAAACGCTCCTGCTCATCAAGTTGCCTCTTGAGTTCCTTCAATTCTTCTGGACCCAGCTTGTACGGCCGTTTGCACACTGGCTCTGTACTTGGCTCAAGCTCAATGACAAACTCAACTTCACGGTGCGGAGGCATGCCTGGCAGCACTTCAGGAAACACATCTTGATATTCGCAGACCACTGGATCTTTCTCAATAGGATTGATCTCACCCTTTTCATTCAAGGAGAACAAACGGATTGTATCATCGCGCGCCGCGAATATAATCACATCCTCCGAAGAGTGGGTAAGCTTCACTTCTTTGGCTTCACAATCAATTGATGCCTTGTTCATGGCCAACCAGTCCATACCAAGAATCAAGTCGATGTCGGAATTGCCCAAGACAATAGGAGACGCCAGAAAAGCATAAGCACCCATCTTAACAGAAAGCTCCGGAACGAACAAACTAGAACTCAAATGCTTCGCAGGAGAAAGACTGCCAATGGCTTAGGCAACTGCTCCTGACGCAGGTTATGCTTGGATGCAAAAGGATATGACACGAAGCAATGCGAAGCACCAGAATCAAATAACACTTTAGCAGGAATATCATTGACGAGGAGGTTACCCATGATCACATCAGAGGAGTTGTCTGCTTCAGCTACATTCACCATGTTGACTCGAGCTGATCTGGGGTTGAATTTGACTAGAGCGTTGCTTGGAGGTTTGCCTGGAGGAGGAGGCGGCAGACGGAGGTGAGAAGTACATTTGTTGGCATAGTGACCCTTCTGCCCACATTTGTGACAAGTGACATCTGCTGGCTGCCGGAACTGAGTCTGAGGAGGTCCTTGCTTCTGATGCTGGAAGCCAGGGTTGGGTGGGTGGGAAGAACCACGTCCACCTGAGTGCTTCAGCTGCTGTGGGTGCCGAGGAGGAGGAGGAGAAACCCAAAACCTCTGTTGCTTTTGAACCAGCTGAGTCGAGGAAGAGCTGGAATCTCTGAAGCGCTTCTTGGAGTTTTCCACCCTGAGCAAGGCTGCCTCTGCTCTGAGAGCTAGGTTGTAGAACTTGTCAAACTCCTCAGGATCGTGCAATGCAAGAGCTAACTGCAAGTCTTCCTTCAAGCCACCCCTGAACTGATTGATCTTGCTCTTCTGATCCGGGACATCCTGCAACGCGTAACGGGCCAGCTCATGGAACTCGACATTGTACTTGTACACAGAATTGCTGCCCTGCTTCAAACGCCAGAACTTCTCACGCATCTCCTCTACAAAACTGGAAGGGATGTAGTGGGACCTGAAGTCACGAGAAAACTCGTCGCAAGACATCACCCTGTCACCTCTGGAGTCCTTGAGCTGCTGCCACCATATAGAAGCCTGTCCCTTCAACTAAAACGTTGCAAACTTGACATAATCCTCCGGACGCACATTGCTACACTCGAAATGCTTGTTCATATCACGAATCCAATCTTCTGCATCAAATGGATGGTCGCAAGAAGTGAACGTCTTAGGCTGGTTTGACAGGAACTGACTTAGGTTGGCGAAGTGATTGCCACCCTGCTGGAAATTGCCTTGCTGATGATTGACTCTCTCCTGGATCAACTGCAACAACATCTGAGTTTTTGCATTAGTAGCCGCCATCATCGCCTGCCAGGCCTCTGGAGGAGGAGGCGGCGGCGGAGGAGGAGGAGGTGGTGGAGGCGGCATATCCTCACGCCCTGGGGTCTGACGAGTCGGTGGAGCCATCCTGAAGACGGACAACATATTAGTCCACAGAATAATTGAAGATATTGCTGAATCAAAAGACAGAATATCTGAACAGACTTTAGCATTGCACTCGAACAACATAGCAAGAATGCATCCTCAAAGTGATGGACGGCAAAATTCCGATAAGGACCACTGCAAACAAGTGTGAGCTAGAACTGCTCGGAACAAACATATGACCGAGATTTCCCAAACCTCAATCAAGCGTCTGTAGGAAGATAGTCCTATAAGATACTACTAGATATCCCACCTATGAATTCCCGAAATAACTGGTCATGCAATCTGGTACACGAATACAAGGAGTATTTCACACAACTCCTAAACTAACCCGTCACCTGTATCACATTCTTCAACACACAACCAGCATCTCGGACCTTCATCTACAACAGATCCTCGTGATCACAAGGATACCAAGTGTGGTAGTACCCCCGAGCAATCTACACCAGTACTGGGGACATCGGGGTTATCTCACCACTACCCGTATTGAAGCAATAACGAACACCCTCCGTTCTTAGATACTCAAAAATATGAATGATGGTGATGTGCGCAAGAATCCCCCGGAGCTCAACTCCCCTGATACTTAGAGCAGATAGGAGGCACCAGGACAGGATTCCGTCACATCGAAATCATATAGATTCCACAAATACCCGCGTGATCCTAAAAAATTTTGAGCGAGAAAAGGAGTAGAGTTAAAGATTTCCTAAGACGGGAACCTCACCAGAGCATAGAAGAGGAAAAAAAAGAATCCTACTCTTCGATATAACTAAGACTCAAAACATTTTCTAGACTTGACTTGGCCAAGTACGATCACACAAAGGCTCCTATGGTCGTAAGGCTCTGATTACCAACTTGTAACGACCAAGATGCGGTCCTTTCCGATCTGTGGGTCGAGGCCCCCGAATAGGAAGGAAGCGCATCTAAGCGTTTCGCAAGCAAGTAACATAGCACAAATAATAATAAAAGTAGACAATTCGGGATTCAACTGTCTTCTCATTAATAACTCAGAGTACATCACAGATACAATCAAGGTAGTTCTGCTATGGACTACAAAACATGGAAAATGCTATGCTACCCTGCCTGCAGGCCCACGATCACGACCACGCCTCAGTCCTATGGATAGTTCACGTATAGGCGGTCCGTCTCCTCGTCGTACTGCCACGCCAGCTGAGTGCCGTCGGGATCATCTGTCTCTGGGGTATCTGTACCTGTTGGGAGTTTCGGAGGAATTCGTGAGCGACGGGGACTCAGCAGTCTAAGACATTGGTGCGAGAACTAGTCATGTTATTAGGTCGGGTAAGGGTGAAGTGTATAAGGTTGCAGCATCCTAAGCTTGATTTAGTGGCTAACTTACGTAAAGCAATTATGAAGGTGGTCTACACTAGCGGTCGTGATTACTTGATCACTAAGTGATCCTGAACACCTACCTATGGCATTCTTAACCCCACCGTGTTCCCGATCGAAGAGAGATCTTCGAGGGGACAGTCACGGTTACGCACACAGTTGGCAATTTTATTAGCTTATGTTTAAGTTCTCTAATACCGGATGTTAACAAAATATTCCAAGTTGCCACATAACCCCGGGCACGGCTTTCCGAAAGATTAAACCCTGTAGGGGTGCTCCAACTAGTCCATCACAAACATACACAGGCCGCAAAGGCATCCTCTATCACAAATCTCATGATCTCGTCAGATTCCTTAGAGGAAAACCTCAACCCTGGGGGAAACCAAAGCTTCACCGGGATTCCTATATGCAAGATATACCGCAAAGGTAAGGCAAGTCTAGCAGGACCTCGCGACGTGTCGACGACCCCGATAAGAGCCGCGTATCTCAGTCTCAGGACACGACGGATGGAAAAGCATATAGGAGCCAAACCTCAAGTTTCCCTGTGGTGGCCCCCGCAGTCTGTCCATGTTGGACCAACACTCATGCGGAACACTGGCCCGGGTTGTTGATTAAAATCCTCGGGGTAGCTATTCCCTATGCAATTTATTATTAAGTGATTAGCAAATTAACACCAATGTTGGGTCCTGCCGGACAAGCCTTAGCACTACGCAATTTATCGAGGGGGTCCCCATAATAACCCCGAACGTGTTAGGAGCGATCATTATGGAATCAAACACAGGTAACCGGTAACTAAGGTGGCAATAACGGAACAAAGCACCCGACAAAAGGCTAGGCCTTCAGTCATTTACCAAGTATATAGGTGCATTAATTAAAATAACAGAATTTAAGATAATGATATCAAGCTCATGTTATCACATGAGTCAAAGCACCTGCATCTAGCAACGCTAACATTAGTAGCTGAGCAAAGCCTACTTAGCCATACAAGTTTTGCTAGGAAGGGATCAATGTTTGGGTTCATGGCATATCAAGAGGCAATATAATTCAGTGGTAGGCAGCAAGAAATATCACATGGCAACGCAAACTAGCATAACAAGTCTAGAGATGGAATCAAGGTCATATCATCTTGCCTGTGATATCTTCAGCTTGGAATGGTTCTGGTTTGTCCTGCACGTACTCTCCTGACTCGACGTATTCGTTCTCCGATCCCGGTGCTACCCAACATAAGAATAACAACCAATGAACAGCAGCACCACAAGATGCAACAAGCACATGATGCATGAGATGAAAAATGAGCATGCATCACTATTTCTATCACTAACACCAGCAAAAGAAACTACTACAAGTTTCTGGACAGAACTGTACACCAAGCTATTTTGACATGCATGAGGATGACATGATCAAATGCGTCTCGTGAAAATGATGCAAAACCATATAAAGAACATTACAATCGGAGCTACGGATCAACGGGAATCAACGAAACAAGATAAGAAGCCCTACGTGTCAAAATCAACACCACACACTCAAATGGCATAAATCTGGTATTTCCAGGTTGCCAAGACATCTAACAACCCAACGTGAATGGATTGGAGCAAGGAAGAACACCACAACATCAACTAATCACCCACAATCATCAAAATGACTATTCTACACAATCTGCCATAATCTGCATCTTAGCTCTTTGTGAGCTACATGCAACATAGCTACAGCCCTCCAAATATGACAAATGATATATGTGGCTGTAGCCAACCAAGAACACTACAAGCACCAGCAAGAATCACAGCAAAAGGAATTAAACACAAGAAGATACAAGGCCACAAACTTTCCCAAAACCATCAGATCTCAGGGACTTTCTATCTTAGTTCTGAAGCTTTTTGACAGCAACCCAAACATAACCTACATGACTCCAAATGAGATGCAGTTTGACAGGGAGCTTCACAAACACATCAGGTCCAAATTCCTAGCACTGAACTAAGGCTAGATCACAACACAATGACCAACACAACCTCATCTACAGGAGAAGAAAATGTTTCCAGATTCTCAGACTCGAACTCGAGGGGGAGGAAGCCCTTGCTGCACCACAACCACACGCACAAGCTCACCTGACAGCCACACACATACACCACTGCAACCTGATGCATCTGGTCCACACAGAGAAGCACGGCGAGAGAGAGATCGCCAACATGTTCTTCTACTACTGCACGCTACCGGAGGGATCCACTGCTCCTAACCGACGCACTACAAGGGGAGGGATCGCTGCTATGCACACACACGACACGATTCCTCTACGCCAACAGCACCACAACATCGCAAGCCCCTGCTACCGATCGACTCGATAGAGACGCACGCGTAGCACCACAACGAACCTAAGGCGGAGCCGAGGAGGAGAAGGAAGGGGAGGTTGCTCCTCACCTTGGGGAAGGTAGGAGGGGTCCCGATCGGAGCAGAGGACCCGGCCGGAGACGACGAGGACGCCCTGAACTGCAGAACCGAGGTAGGGGAAGGAGCACCGCGGGCGCGCCGTTGACGAGGTCGAGCTCGTCGGTGTGGTCGCTTCCTGACCCTACCGATGATGGGAATGGAGCGCGGGGTCGAGGCCCGAGCTCCTGGACATGGCGGATGGCGCGGGTCGTCGACGATGGCGGCGTAGATGCGGCGAGGACCTCTCTGTTCTCTCTGCTACCCTACAGACTTACCTCTGGGAACGAAAGAGAGAGGAGGGATATGGGGAATGGAGTGGCGGCGGCGGATAGGGATGGAGAGGAACCCTAGGCCGAGGGAGGGGGGGCTCGGACGCCCAGCTTATATGGGGGGGACCTCGATGTTTGTGCACGGCGTCAACTTCCTCTCTGTCTCTGCCTGACGGAAAGGTGCGCAGGGGGGGTGTAGACGCCGTCAGCAAGAAGAAGAAAGGGCTTGGGCCTCACGCGCGGGGAGGAAGGGAAAAGACCACCAGGGAGAGGAAGCCCACTAGCGCCAAATATAAGAAAGATCCGAGTGGCCTTTCCAAATAAAGAAAAACCAGAGGGAAAAAGAAATAAAACAAGCAAACTGGTAGGAATAAATTCAAAATAAAATATCCCCTGGTCATAGGAAAATATGACCTAAATAATAAAAATAAAAACAAGATTTTTAGAGTAAGCAAATATTTAACAAAACATAATTAGGCTTGCTGTTTTGTGTTATTGCCACCTGTTTAAAGAACTAAGAAAACACCAAACTAGCACAAGATTATGCCCACATTAACTCCTAAATTAAAGACATTTTGAATCCAGGTTAGGTACAAGTTGAAATAGCACTTGTGGAATAAAAGAGAGAAAAGGTTTGACACTGACAAGGGGGGTTTGAAAAGAAAGCCAAGCACCACACTCCACTACTTCACACCACAAAATCACATGTGCAATATCAACACATGTAATCACAAGATCACAAAATCACACCTAGCAAGATATGTGCACACAAGACATGACATGAAGCATTATGGTTTGTATGCATGCAAGGGAAACTAAATAAAAAATAAATAAGAGACACATAAAATCACAAGGACAAGGAGATGATATGATATGTTATGCTATGCATGCATGCAAGGAAGGTATGCAAGGGACACAAGGTGACACAGGAAATCATAGACACAAGTGACATCATCATATCTATGACAAGGTGGACCCACAAGAGATAGGTTCCAAATATGGCAAGTTTTACATCTGGGGCACTACAAAGAATCAACGCGAAACGATGCCCGAGGGGGTCACGAGCCCAGGAGACGCGCCCTACCCCCCAGGCGCGCCTGGCAGGCTCGTGACATATCCCTAAGGTGGTTCGGGCCCTTCTTTCGCCGCAAGAAAGCTAATATCTGGAATAAAGTCGTCTTAAAAGGACAGCTCAATCGAAGTTACGGATCTCCGGGAATTTAAGAAACGGTGAAAGGCCAGAATCGGTGAGCGCAGAAATAGAAGGACACAAAGAGAGAGATCCAATCTCGGAGCGGCTCTTGCCCGTCCGCCGCCATGGAGACCATGGACCAGAGGGGAAACCCTTCTCCCATCTAGGGAGGAGGTCAAGGAAGAAGAAGAAGAAGGGATGCTCTCTCCCCTCTCTCGCGGCGGCGCCAGAACGCCGCACGGGACATCATCGTGTGACGGCGATCTACGACAACACCTCCGTCATCTTCACTAACACCTTCATCACCTTCCCCCATCTATATTCAGAGGTCCACTCTCCCGCAACCCGCTGTACCCTCTACTTGAACATGGTGCTTTATGCTTCATATTATTATCCAATGATGTGTTGCCATCCTATGATGTCTGAGTAGATTTTCGTTGTCCTATCGGTGATTGATGAATTGCTATGATTGGTTTAATTTGCTTGTGGTTATGTTGCTGTCCCTTGGTGTCCATCATATGAGCGCGCGCGTGGATCACACCATAGGGTTAGTAGTATGTTGATAGGACTATGTATTGGAGGGCAAGGGTGACAGAAGCTTCAGCCTAGCATAGAAATTGATGCATACGGGATTGAAGGGGGACCAATATATCTTATTGCTATGGTTGGGTTTTACCTTAATGAACGTTAGTAGTTGTGAATGCTTGCTAATAGTTCCAATCATAAGTGCATAGAATTCCAAGTAAGGGATGACATGCTAGCAGTGGCCTCTCCCACATAAAACTTGCTATCGGTGTAGTAATGTAGTCAATTGCTTAGGGACAATTCCGCAAGTCCTACCACCACTTTTCCACACTCGTTAAACTAACGTAATTGTTTCTTTATCTAAACAGCCCCTAGTTTTTATTTACGTGTTCTTTATTATCTTGCAAACCTATCCTATCACACCTACAAAGTACTTCTAGTTTCATACTTGTTCTAGGTAAAGCGAACGTAAAGTGTGCGTAGAGTTGTATCGGTGGTCGATAGAACTTGAGGGAATATTTGTCCTACCTTTAGCTCCTTGTTGGGTTTGACACTCTTACTTATCGAGAAAGGCTACAATTGATCCCCTATACTTGTGGGTTATCAAGACCTTTTTCTGGCGCCGTTGCCGGGGAGAGATAGCGTGGGGTGAATATTCTCATGTCTGCTTGTTTCCTTTATCACTAAGTAGATTCATTTGCTGTTCTAAGTTGTTCTCTATCTTTAGTTATGGATATGGAACACAAAATACCAAAAAAATTAGGTGTACTTGCTAGTCATGGAGATGAGGAACCTCCTAAAACCCTCGAGGCTCGTTATGTGGAAAATATTATGCACTTCTTTAATAATCCTGAGAAAACCCCATTCAATTATACAATGGGATACTCGTTCGACCAACATGAATACTTTAGGGTTATCGCTTGACTCAAAAAGGGAAACTATTATGGGATCAAATTCATAAGTTGAAATGGTATGCTTGGGATCTATGCTTGAGATATGATATTAGTTGTTGCTCTAGGATGAAGGCTAAACACCTTCCCTTTTCTTGTAAATTTAATGCTAATGAAACCATGGCTTCTTATGCTAATGGTATATATGATTACTATGATGTGGAACAAATAGAAGAGTTTGTTGCTTTTATGGGTGCTTATGAAATTGAATCTCTGTTTAAAAAGTGTGATGATAATGATGATGCTGTTTACCGATCTGAAAATTTGGTTATGCTTCGTTATTGTTATACTAATTATGAATATAATGCCCATATTTATTGATTAATGGATAAATTCTCTGCTGTCCAAGAAGAGACTAATATTTTGCAGGAAACTATGGAAGAAGAAAATGCTGAAACTGTGAGCTCATTAGATGAAAAAGATGACGAGGAGAGCGAAGAACAAAAGGAGGAAGAGCGGACTAGCTACCCGTGCCCACCTTCTAATGAGAGTAACTCTTTCAACTCATACATTGTTTAATTTCCCTTCGTTCTTATCGAAGGATGAATGCTATGTTGATTGCTATGATCCCTTGGATTCGTTTGAAATATCCCTTTTTGATGAACTTGATGCTTGCTATGCTTGTGGCCATGATGCCAATATGAATGATGCTTATGAAGATGAACTTGCTATAGTTCCTTATGTTAAACATGAAATTGTTGCTATAGCACCCACTTATGATAGTCCTATTATCTTTTTGAACTCTCCCAACTACACTATATTGAACAAGTTTGCTCTTATTAGGGATTACATAGATGGGTTGCCTTCTACTATTACACATGATGATTTTGATGAATATAATATGCATGTGCTTGCTGCTCGTACTTGCAATTATTATGAGAGAGTAACTACATCTCCACCTCTCTACGTTTCCAATACGATAAAATTGCAAGAAACTGCTTATGCTATGTATTGGCCTTTACTTGATGTGCTTGAATTGTTCTTTTATGACATGCCAATGCATAGGAAGAGAGTTAGACTTCGTCATTGCATGATATATGTTACCTTGTGATCACTACTAAATTACAAATCATTGTTAATTGAAATTGGCTTTGATATACCTTGGGATTCGGGTGGATCCATTACTTCAGCACTTTATGCCTAGCTTAATTGCTTTAAAGAAAGCGCTGCCTGGGAGACAACCCGGGAGTTTTAGAGAGTCATTTATTTCTGTTGAGTGCTTTTATATAGTTTAAAAACAAAAAAAATATAGAGGGGAACTTAAAACTTTTTCAAAAAGAGAAGCGATTGAAAGGTGATGCATTGCAGAAGTAAGGGTCGACCTTGAACACTTGTGTTCATGCTCATGGAAAAAATGTAGAATTTTTCATGGAAGTTTCTCGCAAAAATAATTATCCCCTTGTACAATTCCATTGTATTATAAAAATAATGTGCCAAGTAAAGCCTTTATGATTAGTTTGGGTAATAGTTGTTTGATCATGCTGAGAAAGACAGAAACTTTGCACTCACGAAATCATTTCTTATTTCTATACAGAGAGTGATATTGAGTTGATTATTTTTGATGCTGATTGATATACAAATTTCCTTGATAATCATAATTTGTTCAGAATTTTTGGAGTATCAGAAGTATGGTATATGTTCATATTACTACAGATTGTTCTGTTTTTGACAGATTCCGTTTTCTATGCATTGTTCTCTTATTTTGATGAATCTATGGGTAGTATCGGGGGGTATGAACCATGGTGAAGTTGGATTACAGTAGATATAATGATAATATGAATTTGGAATGAGTTCACAACAGTACTTAAAGTGGTGATTTACTTTATTATACTAACGGATCTCACGAAGGTTTTGTTGAGTTTTGTGTGATTGAAGTTTTCAAGTTTTGGGTGAGACCACGATGGATGAAGGAATAAGGAGAGGCAAGAGCCTAATCTTGGGGATGCCCGAGGCACCCCAAGGTAATATTCAAGGAAGACTCAAGTGTCTAAGCTCGGGGATGCCCCAGAAGGCATCCCCTCTTTCGTCTACAATCTATCGGTAATTTTACTCGGAGCTATATTTTTATTCGTCACATGATATGTGCAAATGCTTGGAGCGTCTTTTGTGTTTATTTTTCCTTTTTATTTTATGCACCGTGCTGGTATGAGATAGACCCTGGTTGATTTATAGAATGCTCTTTGCACTTCACTTATATCTTTTGAGTATGGCTTTGTAGAATGCTTCATGTGCTTCACTTATATCATTTGAAGTTTGGATTGCCTGTTTCCCTACACATAGAAAACCGCCATTTGTAGAATGCTCTTTTGCTTCACTTATATTTGTTAGAGCAGGGCATATCTTTTGTAGAAATAATTAAACTCTCATGCTTCACTTATACCTATTTAGAGAGTTAACAGGAGTTGGTCATTCACATGGTTAGTCATAAAATCCTACATACAACTTGTAGATCACTGAATATGATATGTTTGGTTCCTTGCAATAGTTTTGCGACATGAAGATGTGATATTAGAGTCATTCTAGTGAGTAATTGTGTATTCATAGAAATGCTTGTGTTAAGGTTTGTGATTCCCGTAGCATGCACGTATGGTGAACCGTTATGTGACGAAGTCGGAGCATCATTTATTTATTGATTGTCATCCTTTGTGTGAAGGTCGGGATCGTGTGATGGTTAACTCCTACCAACCCTTCCCCTAGGAGCATGCGTGTAGTACCTTGTTTCGATGACTAATAGACTTTTGCAATAAGTATGTGAGTTCTTTATGACTAATGTTGTGTCCATAGATTGTACGCACTCTCACCCTTCCACCATTGCCAGCCTCTCTAGTACCGCGCAACTTTCGCCGGTGCATTACACCCACCATATACCCTTCGTCAAAACAGCCTCCATACCTACCTATTATGGCATTCCCATAGCCATTCCGAGATATATTTCCATGCAACTTCCATCGTTCCGTTTATTATGACACGCACCATCATTGTCATATTGCTTTGCATGATCATAAGATAGCTGGCATGATATTTTCATGGCTTGTCCCTTTTTTTGATGTCATTGCTACGCTAGATCATTGCACATCCCGATACACCGCCGGAGGCATTCTTATAGAGTCATATTTTGTTCTAAATATCGAGTTGTAAGTAAATAAAAGTGTGATGATCATCATTATTAGAGCATTGTCCCATGTGAGGAAGTAATAAAAGAGGCCAATGAAGCCCAGATAAAAAAAAGAGGCCAAAGAAGCCCACTAAAAAAGAGAAAAATAAATAAATAAAAATAAATAAAAATAAAAAATGAGATAAAAGAGAGGAGGGACAATGCTACTATCCTTTACCACACTTGTCCTTCAAAGTAGCACCATGATCTTCATGATAGAGAGTCTCCTATGTTGTCACTTCCATATACTAGTGGGATATTTTCATTATAGAACTTGGCTTGTATATTCCAATGATGGGCTTCCTCAAATTGCCCTAGGTCTTCGTGAGCGAGCGAGCTGGATGCACACCCACTAGTTTATTTTTGAACTTTCATACACTTATATCTCTTGTGCATCTGTTGCATGGCAATCCCTACTCACTCACATTGATATCTATTGATGGATATCTCCATAGCCCGTTGATACACCTAGTTGATGTGAGACTATCTCCTCCATTTTGTCTTCTCCACAACCACCATATTATATTCCACCTATAGTGCTATGTCCATGGCTCACGCTCATGTATTGCGTGAAAGTTGAAAAAGTTTGAGAACACTAAAGTATGAAACAGTTGCTTGGCTAAAACGAGGGTTGTGCATGATTTAAATACGTTGTGTGGGGAAGATGGAGCATAGCCAGACTATATGATTTTGTAGGAACAACTTTCTTTGGCCATGATATTTTGAGAAGACATGATTGCTTTGTTAGTATGCTTGAAATATTATTGTCTTTATGTAAAATGATAAACTATTGCTTCGAATCACTCGTGTTTTAGTATTCATGACATGATTAGATTATATGATCAAGATTATGCTAGGTAGCATTCCACATAAAAAATTATCTTTTTTATCATTTACCTACTCAAGGACAAGCAGGAATTAAGCTTGGGGATGCTGATACGTCTTCGTTGTATCTATAATTTTTGATTGTTTCATGCCAATATTCTACAACTTTCATATACTCTTGGCAACTTTTTATACTATTTTTGGGACCAACATGTTGATCCAGTGCCCAGTGCTAGTTCGTGTTTGTTGCATGGTTTTTGTTTCGCGGAATATCCATACCAAATGAATTCCAAACGCAATAAAAACCTACGGGGAATTTTTGGAATATTTATGATTTTTGGGAAGAAGAATCAACGCGAAACGATGCCCGAGGGGGTCACGAGCCCAGGAGGCGCGCCCTACCCCCCAGGCGCGCCTGGCAGGCTCGTGACCAATCCCTAAGGCGGTTGAGGCCCTTCTTTTGCCGCAAGAAATGTAATATCCGGAAGAAAATCGTGTTAAAAGGACACCTCAATCAGAGTTACGAATCTACGGGAATTTAAGAAACGGTGAAAGGCCCAAATCGGTGAGCGCAGAAACAGAAGGACACAGAGAGAGAGATCCAATCTTGGAGGGGCTCTCGCCCCTACGCCTCCATGGAGACCATGTACCAGAGGGGAAACCCTTCTACCATCTACGGAGGATGTCAAGGAAGAAGAAGAAGGGGGGCTCTCTCCCCCACTCTCCCGGCGCCGCCGGAACGCCGCCCGGGACATCATCGTGTGACGTCGATCTACACCAACACCTCCGTCATCTTCACCAACACCTCCATCACCTTCCCCCATCTATATTCAGCGGTCCACTCTCCCGCAACCCGCTGTACCCTCTACTTGAACATGCTCCTTTATGCTTCATATTATTATCCAATGATGTGTTGCCATCCTATGATGTTTGAGTAGATTTTCGTTGTCCTATCGATGATTGATGAATTACAACGATTGGTTTAATTTGCTTGTGGTTATCTTGCTGTCCTTTGGTTCCCACCTATGCGCGCACGCGTGGATCACACCATAGGTTTAGTAGTATGTTGATAGGACTATGTATTGGAGGGCAAGGGTGACAGAAGATTCAGCCTAGCATAGAAATTGATGCATACGAGATTGAAGGGGGACCAATATATCTTATTTCTATGGTTGGGTTTTACCGTAATGAACGTTAGTAGTTGCGGATGTGTCACGCCCAACATGCGACCCTATCCTCAATTTGACACGAGGGCCTCGTCAGGGATAGAAGCGCATCTCGTTGTGTCGCAAGAATGGATATCGTTACAAGTACATGTACTGAAAAGGAGAGATATATAAATAGAGTTGGCTTACACTCGCCACAAGCTACATCAGAGTCACATCGGTACATTACATATTCATCAAGAGTAAGAGCAGGGTCCGACTGCGGACGAAAACAAACGGCAAAAGAAGAACGACGTCCATCCTTGCTATCCCAGGTTGCCGGCCTGGAACCCATCCTAGATCGAAGAAGAAGAAGAAGCAACTCCAAATGAACAATCAACGCGCTCGCGTCAAGTAACCTTTACCTGCACCTGCAACTGGTGTTGTAGTAATCTGTGAGCCACAGGGGACTCAGCAATCTCATTTCCAAAGGTATCAAGACAAGCAAAGCTTAATGGGTGAGGCGTGGCTAAGTGGTGAGGTTGCAGCAGCGGCTAAGCATATGTTTGGTGGCTAAACTTACGAGTACAAGAAATAAGAGGGGGAAGATCTACGCATAACGGACGTGTCTGCTGATGATCAAATGAATGATCCTGGACACCTACCTACGTCAGACATAACCCCACCGTGTCCTCGATCAGAGAAGGAACTCACGAAAGAGACAGTCACGGTTACGCACACAGTTGGCAAGTTTTAGTTAAGTTAACTTCAAGTTATCTAGAACCAGTGTTAAACAAAGTATCCACGTTGCCACATAACCGCGGGCACGGCTTTCCGAAAGATTTAACCCTGCAGGGGTGCTCCAACTAGTCCATCACAAATTACCACAAGCCGCACAGAAATCCTCAATCACGAAGCTCGCGATCTCGTCGGATTCCCTAGTGGAAAACCTCAACTCTAAGATTACCCAAAGCATCACCGGAATCCCGATGCACAAGATATCTCGTCAAAGGTAAAACTAATCCAGCAAGGCCGCCCGACATGTCGACGATCCCGATACGAGTCGCGTACCTCGTTCTCAGGACACGACGGATGAGCGATGGTTACCACGCCAAACGCCGAGTTGCCCCGGGTAGCGTTAATAAGCTGCTCTGTTTTGGACCAACACTCATGAGGAGCACTGGCCTGGGGGTTGATTAAATTAGTCCGCGGGTGCCGGCGGGTCCCTATGCAATTTTTATTAGGTGATTAGGCAAATGTAGTACCAATGTTGGGCCTTGCCAGACCAGCTTTAATCTAAAACGAATTATCAAGGGGGTCCCCATAACAACCCCGATCGTGTTAGGAGCGCTCATTTATGGACCATAACACCGGTAGCCGGTAACTAAAGGGGGCAAAGGTGGAACAAAACACCAGGCTAGAAAGGCCGAGCCTTCCACCTTTTACCAGGTATATAGGTGCATTAAATTAAATAGCATTAATATGGTGATATGACAAGGAACCCATGCTTTGCATGGAAGCATCTGCACCTGCAACTAGCAACGCTATCAACAGGGTTAAGAAAGCAGTAACATAGCCAATCAGTGGTTTGCTAGGTCGAACAGGTTGAAGGTTAACATGGCATTGTTGAGAGGCTGGTATTTAACATGTGGTAGGCAACGAGACATTATCGACAGAAACGGTAAACTAGCATGGCAATGATAGTAATGGTATCTGGGGAAATGATCATCTTGCCTGAGATCCCGCTTGGAAGAAGAATGCCTCCGTGAAGCAGACGAACCGACGTAGTCGAACGGGTCCTCACAATCCGACGCGCTTGCGGAACTCTATCGAGACGGGGAAACCGGAAACAAGCATCAACACACGATATTCACTATGTGATGCACAACACATATGATGCATGAGCTACTGAATACATGCAAGTCACGGCATGACAAAACACACAATCAAACACTACACATTAAGTGAAGTTCAATATGCACGCGTTGCATATTGACGAAACTCAACGTTAATTATTTAGTTCACTCCCGGTTATCTACACGGAAATATTAATGTTGTCAAACATGTAATAGGTGAAGCGGAAATTAAACTACCTATCTAGAAATTTTAAATGAGGTCGGAAATGACATATAGCACCTCCGAAACGACCTCACATGTTAATTTACAATTCAGTCCAGATCTGAATTAACACCTTTAATTAGTTGTTAAACAGCAAAACAAATAGGTTCACGTGATTCTACGCGTCAAGGCAAGCAATCTACACATAAAGAACATCTCCAACGGAGCTACGGGTCAAAAGTGACAAGCACCACAAGATATGATGGCATGAATGCAATATGTGTGCAACAGCGGCTACAAGCACTTCATCACATGCAACCAGCAAGAGAAAATGAAAGTACACGAGATTCTAAGAAAGTTTCATGTAGGGCACAATAAAAAAGGATCTACGGTTCGAAAACTACGAGCAAAACAAGAAAACGCTACAATCTGCCAAAATCAGCCACATAGCATTTTCTACGCCCCACAACTACGGCTACACGACTCCGATGAGGTCAAGCAAGGCATGGCACGGAGGAGGTCAAGAAGCACTACAACAAACAACTAACAACAACTAGCATGGCAGCAAGGAACACTAGGGAAAGAAGTCACAAAATGGCTTCCCACACACTATTTCAGACTTAGTGAAAGTAACACCTCATGAAAGTGCAATTTTCAGCCTGAAGGCATATTGACAGCAGCAAAAACCTAAGTTACAGGTCTCCAAATGGCATGAGAATTTACAGCATGCTAGAGAAACACAAGGGGTTCAACTAACTCCATTGGCCAACCTCAAAAGAGCTACAGATCACAAGATGCAAGCAAGACAAGATAGCAACAAAATATAACAGATATCAGACTTAGAAATATTTCAGCTCCTCTAAAACAGCACTATTTCTAGCAACTTGAGAGCAAGCAATTCACACCTAAATATGCATTTCTATTGCAACCAAAAATACCAGGGACTAAACAAAACATCCAAGATCAACTCTCTAGTTGACAATTCCGTCAAACGACGCACGGAATAAATCCTACGAATTAAAAAAAAGGGCATCACGGCAAAATATCTCGCGAACTAACTTACTCAAAAGCTAAAACTAATTGCACAGAAAAATCCATGGGATTTTTCTACCCCGGAAACATATAAAATATGTGGGGTTTGCAACACAAAATAACGCCACACATTAATGCGATATAATCACCTAGATACGGGAAAATAAATTACCCGCAAATCCCACACGCAAAAATACGAGTGACCGCTCTAAAAAGCAAGGAAAAAATGGTCCCTAAAACATAGGCATTTCTATCATGGCATACGAGTAATCCGGACTTGCGAGAAAAATAAATACGGGGCGAAACCAAATAGGACAGCACGTTAAACTAGGCGTTCGGCACGTAAAACTACGTCAACTAATTATGCAAGTAGTGAAATCATGATCTACGCGCAAATCTACCTCAAAACCATATATTACACGTCGCAAACCGACTAACGGTTTAAAAGTTACGGACGTTTTAAATAACTGATAAAACCTGAAATTAACTAATTCGAAAGAACCCTAAAAATACTATCGGGCCGAAACTATTTATTAATGGGCTTCAGAGCATGGGCGTAACATAAAAAAAACACGCGGGCGAGGGTTGAACTCGGATGGAGGTACTGGTGTGGGCCAGCGGTGCAGCTGGGCCCCGGGGGCGAAGCAGGCTGGGCCGCGAGGCTTGGCGGTGCTGGCGAGTAGCGGGGTGCTCGTCCCCGTCCCCGATCCAGAACAGGAGCGAGGGAGCGGCGGCGGCGGCTGACCGGCAGGGCTCGAGGCAACGGGGGGGGGGGGGGGGGGGGGCTGGCCAGGAACGGTCGGGCGGCGGCTGGATCTGACCCGCCATGGCCGATTACGGCCATCACCGGCGGCGGCGAGGGCTGGGCCGCGCGGGACAACGAGGCGGCAAGGCTAGGGCGACGCGATCCAACGTCGGGGCCCCGGTAGCCGATGGCGACGAGGGGCTCTCCGGCGGCTTGCCGGTGACGGGCCGGCGGCGGGCATGGGGTAGGCGGCGGCGGCCCATAGGGAGGCAGTGGCGGCGCAGCGGGGAGGCTCCGCGCAGGGACGAGAACGGGGCAGCGGTGGCGCCCGGATGGGCCTGCCCGGGCCCGATCTGGGCTCGGAGGGCCCGCGGCGGCTGGGGGAGGAGAGAGGCTGTGGGGGCGGCTAGGGTTTCGGGATGGCGCGGATCCCGAGGTGGAGAGGGGCTGGTTCCCTAAAATTAAGGAGGAAGCCTATTTATAACAAATGGGGGGGGGGCTAGGTTTATCGGTTTTCCGCCCCGGATTCAACGGCGCGGGCGGATTCGGCTAATTCCGAACGCGTGAACGGGTACGTGGCCGTGTAGAGGGGATATCCAGAGACGAGAGGGAGAACGGGCGGCGCGGCACGAATTTTAAAAACACCGACAGACGTCCGACGAATAACCGAAGACGGTGCCGCTACAGGCGACCGTTCGTGTACCAGACGGTCTCCGATCGCGACGAAATTCGACAAGCGGCCTCGCTATAACTAAACACGACCGCACGTCAAATCTCAACCCGATCAGAGAAATTTTTAAACGCACTTTAAAAACAGGGTTTCGACGGTACCGCGGGCGCGTGCGTGTGCGGTCGGGCTCAGAACGGGCAACGACGAGAACCGGCAACTACTAACGGGTGCAAGTTTTGACAACGGGCGGCAACGGAGACGCCGATGCAATGCAGATGATGCGCATGATGCGATGATGATGCGGCAACTGAAAAATACCCACACGACGAAAACGGAAAGGAAAGGGAAGCTTCTGGGATGTCGGCATCGGGCTGTCACAACTCTCCTACACTACAAGAGGATCTCGCCCCGAGATCCAAGAATGAAAGGGGGGAGGATGAGGAAGAACAAGAGGTAAAAACTTAGTCGCTTCTTTGACAAACGAGTGAAACCAACGATCCTTGAAGGTTGCAAGGAGATGATGAATGACATGAGAAAGAAGCAAGAATTCACGGAAAATTTCTGCGGCACTTCGGTAGGAAAATGGGACAAAAAATTCGGAAAGGTGGAAGAAATAGACAATATACATAACAAACAACTAAGTAGAACAAAGGAACACCATGATCTTGACAGAACAAGATGATAGACCCCAAAGAGCAACATCACCATGCCTCTGGAACAAGAGAATAGGAACTAGCTCAAGCGGAAGGAGAGAATGAAGAAAAGAATGACAACTATCAACTCCAGTGAACTTGACAAGCATCCTTGCAAGAAGAATTGAACGAAGTTGTTGGAAAACAACAACGAAAAGAACAAGACAGTAGTGGGCTTATGAAAATCATCTCACAAATATGAGGTGACAACCAAACACTAAAAGAAACAAGGATAGATTGGGAGAAACAAGATATGAACAAACTTACACCAAGAGGATGCATTGAGAACTTAGATTAATGACAAGCACCATGATAGCATAATCCATAGGAAAAGCTTTAGGTGAAATCCACACCAAGATAGCTCAATGAACAAATCCTGGGTTGAAAATACCCCATGATCAAAGAATTGGTGGGTTTAATTATCTCATTCTTGAAAGGAAAACTCTTCGAGGCTCCTACACTAACAAGAAGGCTATAATACCACCTCAAAGGATAAAGGAAGAACAATTGCACATATAAATGCAAGAGAAAGGATACTTGAGGCTCTTCAACAAGAATCTTGAAGAACACTTGAGAATGAATTGAAACTTTGATGAAACACCATGAAGGACCTCCGTATACAAATGAATGATGCACAGACAAGAAGGTAGAAAAGAATAAGATTATGGCCTTGCCAGGATTTAGATGAAGCCTCACAAAGAGATACTTAAAAGAACTTGGAACTTCGGAAAAGAAAGATAAGCACACTAGAGAAAAGGAATTGATATCATGAGCCACTCGGGAAGAATAATTCAGATTACTATTAACAAGAATAAGAATTATGTTATGCTTGTCCTTCATCAAGTTTAATTGATGACAAGCACCGGACTTAGCATATCACTTATTCTTCTTGAAAGAATCTTGAAGAGAGAGATAGATATGCACCACATGAAGCATAATTGAAGGAAGCACCGGTAAGAAATCACCATTGAATGGGAATACCAAGGAAGCATGGAGACACATGAGAATGGAGAGATCATAAGCCACGTGAGAGAAAACTTGAACAAGGCACCGGATAATCGAGAGACGAACGAAGAGACAACAATTGAGAAGAATTGAGGATGAAAGCTGAAAGCTGAGAACAAAGAAGTCTTCTAAAAATGATGGCCTACAAAGGATCGAGATATAAAACCAACTCAGAAAAGCACCGGATAGCACGAAAGGAATTACTCATGATTGGAAACAATTCCAGATTATAACACAAGGCTGAAATGATGAATATCCAAGAGAATGAACCAAGATTCGAGAAAAACACTCCTTCGAATTGCAAGCTGAGAATGAAGACGAGAGCAACACCAAAATTAATGAGACACTCCGGAATAAAAAGAATGCAAGGTTGAGCCAAACATGAGAATTAACTCAAATAGATCTTGAAGAAGTAATAAGACTGATGAAAAACATACTTACGTCATAGTTGACAAGAATTAAAGATCTCTGAGAAAAGATTAAAAGAGCCAGGAGAGATCCTGGGAAAGAACCTGTGGGTTATGGGCCCACTCAAAGAAACCACCGTTGAAAAGCTTGCTAGAACGAGAGATATTGCACCGGTACAAGAAAACTAGATGAGGTTAGCACCTCGAAATAATTGAAGGAATTGATAACAAGAAACAACCGGGATATCTTCAACGCTCCGGACAGAATAGAGATAAATGCCAACAGAAGACAAGATAAAAATTTCCAACACAGGAAAGAATTACAAGGATGAAAAGGATATGATGACACGGAGAACTGAATTAAATTCACCGGTAAGGAAGACAAGAATGAACAAATATGACACGAAGCTCCTGAGAATCTTCACGATGAATCACCGGATAGGAGATGGAATAAAAGATAGCTGAAGCAGAATGAAAAGAATGCGCTTGGATGAAATCCAATCATCGAAGAAAAAGGGTGGGAGGGCGGGGAAAAACAAAGACGACTCGGGACAGATGAGATGAACTCCGGATGAAATGAGAGAACGATCTTGCAAAATTAGAGAGGATAGACTACACTTGGAGAGAAACACACCGGTTAAAAAGGAATTAACATGACGACTCCGGTTAACAAGAATTGACAAGACAACTGATTAAGCAAAAGAATCGGCATTCCCATAAAAATATGAGAACACCTCTTGGAAAAGATCTGAGATCACCACTTGACATCGACGCAACTTGAATTACCATATTCAACAAAAGAAAGGGTGAGGCTTAAGAAACAAGCTAGAACAAACTCATGAGAAAGATTTCGTCCGATATTTTCGTGGACAGAATCGCACGGGCACGATTTAGAGTAGTCATCAAGTGCAAGGCAGTGCACGTGACATACGAAGCGTCCCCGAGTCGTAGCAAGCTACAAGGACTCTTTAAGACACAACGTGTACCGCTGTAAGACGACCGTGAACAAACGAATCCACTAGATGTCGAACCCCAACCTAACATCATGTATTTGTTGGAAGATTGTCCTATAAGTACCTACTTGAATTCCCACCTATGAATTCCCGAAATATCTGGTCATGCAATCTGGTACACGGATACAAGGAGTAATATCACACAACTCCTATACTAACCCGTCACCTGTATGACATCCGTCAACACACAACCAGAATCTCGGACCTTCATCTACAACAGATCCTCGTGATCACAACGATACAAGTATGGCAGTACTCCCGAACAATCTGCACCAGTACTGGGGACATCGGGGTTATCTCGCCACTACTAGTATTGAAGCAATTACGAACATCCTTCGTTCTGAGATACTAAGAAATCTAAATGATAACGATGTGCTCAAGAATCCCCTGGAGCTCAACGCCCCGGAAGAAAATCAAGTCAGACAGGAGGCACCAAGACAGAACTCCGTCACATCGGCATCATATAGATTCCAAAAATATCCACGTGATCCTAAATTTTTTTTTTGAGTGAGAAGAGGAGTAGAATGAAAATATTACGTCAAGTTTCCTCACCAGAGCATAGAAGAGGAGAAAAAAAGAATCCTACTCTCCGATATATAACTAGACTCAAAGTATTTTTTACTAGGCTCGACTCGGCCAAGTTCGATCAATCAAGGGGGCTCCTAGGTCGGTCCTTGCTCTGATACCAACTTGTCACGCCCAAGATGCGACCCTATCCTCAATTTGGCACGAGGGCCTCGTCAGGGATAGAAGCGCATCTCTTTGTGTCGCAAGAATGGATATCGTTACAAGTACATGTACTGAAAATGAGAGATATATAAATAGAGTTGGCTTACACTCGCCACAAGCTACATCAGAGTCACATCAGTACATTACATATTCATCAAGAGTAAGAGCAGGGTCCGACTACGGACGAAAACAAACGGCAAAAGAAGAACGACGTCCATCCTTGCTATCCCAGGCTGCTAGCCTGGAACCTATCCTAGATCGAAGAAGAAGAAGAAGAAGAAGCAACTCCAAATGAACAATCAACGCGCTCGCGTCAAGTAACCTTTACCTGCACCTACAACTGGTGTTGTAGTAATCTATGAGCCACAGGGGACTCAGCAATCGCATTTCCAAAGGTATCAAGACTAGCAAAGCTTAATGGGTGAGGCGTGGTTAAGTGGTGAGGTTGCAGCAGCGGCTAAGCATATGTTTGGTGGCTAAACTGACGAGTACAAGAAATAAGAGGGGGAAGATCTATGCATAATGGACGTGTCTGCTGATGATCAAATGAATGATCCTGGACACCTACCTACGTCAGACATAACCCCACCATGTCCTCGATCGGAGAAGGAACTCACGAAAGAGACAGTCACGGTTACGCACACAGTTGGCAAGTTTTAATTAAGTTAACTTCAAGTTATCTAGAACCAGTGTTAAACAAAGTATCCACGTTGCCACATAACCGCGGGCACGGCTTTCCGAAAGATTTAACCCTGCAGGGGTGCTCCAACTAGTCCATCACAAATTACCACAAGCCGCATAGAAATCCTCAATCACGAAGCTCGCGATCTCGTCGGATTCCCTAGTGGAAAACCTCAACTCTGAGATTACACAAAGCATCACCGGAATCCCGATGCACAAGATATCTCGTCAAAGGTAAAACTAATCCAGCAAGGCCGCCCGACGTGTCGACGATCCTGATAGGAGTCGCGTACCTCGTTCTCAGGACACGACGGATGAGCGATGGTTACCACGCCAAACGCCGAGTTGCCCCGGGTAGCGTTAATAAGCTGCTCTGTTTTGGACCAACACTCATGAGGAGCATGTTGGAATTATGCCCTAGAGGCAATAATAAATATAGTTATTATTATAATTCCTGTATCAAGATAATCGTTTGTTATCCATGCTATAATTGTATTGAATGAAGACTCATTTACATGTGTGGATACATAGACAAAACACCGTCCCTACCAAGGCTCTAGTTGGCTAGCCAGTTGATCAAAGATAGTCAGTGGCTTCTGATTATGAACGAGGTGTTGTTGCTTGATAACTGGATCACGTCATTAGGAGAATCACATGATGGACTAGACCCAAACTAATAGACGTAGCATGTTGATCGTGTCATTTTGTTGCTACTGTTTTCTGCGTGTCAAGTATTTATTCCTATGACCATGAGATCATATAACTCATTGACACGAGAGGAATGCTTTGTGTGTATCAAACGTCGCAACGTAACTGGGTGACTATAAAGATGCTCTATAGGTATCTCCGAAGGTGTTAGTTGAGTTAGTATGGATCAAGACTGGGATTTGTCACTCCGTGTGAACGGAGAGGTATCTCGGGGCCCACTCGGTAATACAACATCACACACAAGCCTTGCAAGCGATGTAACTTAGTGTAAGTTGCGGGATCTTGTATTACGGAACGAGTAAAGAGACTTGCCGGTAAACGAGATTGAAATAGGTATACGGATACTGACGATCGAATCTCGGGCAAGTAACATACCGAAGGACAAAGGGAATGACATACGGGATTATATGAATCCTTGGCACTGAGGTTCAAACGATAAGATATGGGCATCCAGGTCCCGCTATTGGATATTGACCAAGGAGTCTCTCGGGTCATGTCTACATAGTTCTCGAACCCGCAGGGTCTGCACACTTAAGGTTCGACGTTGTTTTATGCGTATTTGAGTTATATGGTTGGTTACCGAATGTTGTTCGGAGTCTCGGATGAGATCACGGACGTCACGAGGGTTTCCGGAATGGTCCGGAAAGGAAGATTGATATATAGGATGACCTCATTTGATTACCGGAAGGTTTTCGGAGTTACCGGGAATGTACCGGGAATGACGAATGGGTTCCGGGAGTTCACCGGGGGGGGGGGGGGGCAACCCACCCCCGGGAAGCCCATAGGCCTTGAGGGTGGCACACCAGCCCTTAGTGGGCTGGTGGGACAGCCCAAAAGGGCTCTATGCGCCAAGAAGAAAAAATCAAGAGAAAAGAAAAAAAAGGAGGAGGTGGGAAGGAAGGGGGACTCCCTCCCACCAAACCAAGTCCAACTCGGTTTGGGGGGGGGGGAGTACTCCCCCCTTGGACTCGGCCGACCCCCTTGGGGCTCCTTGAGCCCCAAGGCAAGGTCCCCTCCCTCCCACCTATATATACGGAGGTTTTAGGGATGATTTGAGACGACTTTTCCACGGCAGCCCGACCACATACCTCAACGGTTTTTCCTCTAGATCGCGTTTCTGCGGAGCTCAGGCGGAGCCCTGCTGAGACAAGGTCATCACCAACCTCCGGAGCGCCGTCACGCTTCCGGAGAACTCTTCTACCTCTCCGTCTCTCTTGCTGGATCAAGAAGGCCGAGATCATCGTCGAGCTGTACGTGTGCTGAACGCGGAGGTGCCGTCCGTTCGGTACTAGATCGTGGGACTGATCGCGGGATTGTTCGCGGGGCGGATCGAGGGACGTGAGGACATTCAACTACATCAACCGCGTTCACTAACGCTTCTGCTGTACGATCTACAAGGGTACGTAGATCACTCATCCCCTCTCGTAGATGGACATCACCATGATAGGTCTTCGTGCGCGTAGGAAAATTTTTGTTTCCCATGCGGCGTTCCCCAACAGTGGTATCAGAGCTAGGTTCATGCGTAGATGTCTTCTCGAGTAGAACACAAAAGTTTTTGTGGGTGGTGATGTGCGTTTTGCTGCCCTCCTTAGTCTTTTCTTGATTCCGCGGTATTGTTGGATTGAAGCGGCTTGGACCGACATTACTCGTACGCTTACGAGAGACTGGTTTCATCGTTACGAGTAACTCCGTTGCTCAAAGATGACTGGCAAGTGTCGGTTTCTCCAACTTTAGTTGAATCGGATTTGACCGAGGAGGTCCTTGGATGAGGTTAAATAGCAACTCATATATCTCCGTTGTGGTGTTTGCGTAAGTAAGATGCGATCCTACTAGATACCCATGGTCACCACGTAAAACATGCAACAACAAAATTAGAGGACGTCTAACTTGTTTTTGCAGGGTATGCTTGTGATGTGATATGGCCAATGATGTGATGTGATATATTGGATGTATGAGATGATCATGTTGTAATAGAAATATCGACTTGCACGTCGATGGTATGGCAACCGGCAGGAGCCATAGGGTTGTCTTTATACTAACGTGTGTGCTTCCAGATGCGTTTACTATTTTGCTAGGATGTAGCTTTAGTAGTAATAGCATGAGTAGCACGACAACCCCGATGGCAACACGTTGATGGAGATCATGGTGTGGCGCCGGTAACAAGAAGATCGTGCCGGTGCTTTGGTGATGGAGATCAAGAAGCACGTGATGATGGCCATATCATGTCACTTATGAATTGCATGTGATGTTAATCCTTTTATGCACCTTATTTTGCTTAGAACGACGGTAGCATTATGAGGTGATCTCTCACTAAAATTTCAAGACGAAATTGTGTTCTCCCCGACTATGCACCGTTGCTACAGTTCGTCGATTCGAGACAGCACGTGATGATCGGGTGTGATAGACTCAACGTTCACATACAACGGGTGCATAACAGTTGCGCACGCAGAACACTCGGGTTAAGCTTGACGAGCCTAGCATGTGCAGACATGGCCTCGGAACACATGAGACCGAAAGGTCGATCATGAATCATATAGATGATATGATTAGCATAGGGATGCTTACCACTGAAGCTATACTCAACTCACGTGATGATCGGACTTGAGCTAGTGTAAGTCGATCATGAACCACTCAAATGACTAGAGAGATGTACTTTTTGAGTGGGAGTTTAGCGAATAATTTGATTAAGTTAAACTCTAATTATCTTGAACATAGTCTAAGTCCACTTTGAATATATTTGTGTTGTAGATCATGGCTCACGCGACAGTCATCCTGAATTTTAATACGTTCCTAGAGAAAGCTAAGTTGAAAGATGATGGAAGCAACTTTGTAGACTGGGCTCGTAATCTTAAGCTAATCTTACAAGCTGGGAAGAAGGATTATGTCCTTAATGCTGCGTTAGGAGATGAACCACCCGCTACGGCTGATCAGGATGTTTAGAACGCTTGGTTAGCACGTAAGGAGGACTACTCAATAGTTCAATGTGCAGTCTTGTATGGCTTAGAACCGGGACTTCAACGTCGCTTTGAGCGTCATGGAGCATTTGAGATGTTCCAGGAGTTGGAGTTTATCTTTCAGAAGAACGACCGGATCGAGAGGTATGAGACCTCCGATAAATTCTATGCTTGCAAGATGGAGGAAAACTCATCTGTCAGTGAACATGTGCTCAAAATGTCTGGGTACTCAAACCGTCTAGGTGAGCTGGGGATTGAACTCCCGCAAGAAGCTATCACTGACAGAATCCTTCAATCACTGCCGCCAAGCTATAAAGGCTTTGTGTTGAACTACAACATGCAAGGGATGAACAAGTCTCCCGGCGAGTTGTTTGCGATGCTGAAAGTCGCAGAGTCTGAACTCCGTAAAGAGCATCAAGTGTTGATGGTGAATAAGACCACTAGTTTCAAGAGAAACGGCAAAGGCAAGAAGGGCAATTCGAAGAAGAGCGGCAAGCCTGTTGCCAATCCGACGAAGAAACCCAAAGCTGGACCTAAGCCGGAAACGGAGTGTTACTATTGCAAGGGTATGGGTCACTGGAAGCGCAATTGCCCCAAGTATCTGGCAGATAATAAGGCGGGCAAAGAAAAATCAGGTATATTTGATATACATGTTATTGATGTGTACTTAACCGGCTCTCATAGTAGTGCCTGGGTATTCGATACCGGTTCTGTTGCTCATATTTGCAACTCGAAACAGGAACTGCGGAATAGGCGAAGGATGGCGAAAGATGAAGTGACGATGCGCGTAGGAAATGGTTCCAAGGTTGATGCAATCGCCGTCGGCACAGTGTCACTTCAGTTACCGTCAGGATTAGTGATGAACTTAAGTCATTATTATTTGGTGCCTACGTTGAGCATGACCATTATATCTGGATCTTGTTTATTGCGAGACGGTTACTCTTTTAAGTCAGAGAATAATGGTTGTTCTATTTCTATGAGTAACATCTTTTATGGTCATGCACCAAATGTGAGAGGATTGTTCATATTGAATCTAGATAACGATACACATATACATAACATTGAGACCAAAAGAGTTGGAGTTAACAATGATAGCGCCATATTTTTGTGGCACTGCCTCTTAGGTCATATTGGTGTAAAGCGCATGAAGAAACTCCATGCTGATGGACTTTTGGAGTCACTTGACTTTGATTCACTTGACATGTGCGAACCATGCCTCATGGGCAAGATGACCAAGACTCCGTTCTCAGGAACTATGGAGCGTGCAAGTGACTTGTTGGAAATCATACATACCGATGTGTGTGGACCGATGAGCGTGGAGGCACGCGACGGATATCGTTATTTTCTCACCTTCACTGACGATTTAAGTATATATGGTTATGTCTACTTGATGAAGCACAAGTCTGAAACATTTGGAAAGTTCAAGCAATTTCAGGGTGAAGTGGAGAATCATCGTAACAAGAAGATCAAGTTCCTACGGTCTGATCGTGGGGGTGAATATCTGAGTTTCGAGTTTGGTGCTCACTTAAGACAATGTGGAATTGTTTCACAGTTAACACCGCTTGGAACACCACAGCGTAATGGTGTGTCCGAACGTCGTAATCGTACTCTATTAGAGATGGTGCGATCTATGATGTCTCTTACTAATTTGCCGTTATCATTTTGGGGCTATGCATTAGAAACAGCTGCATTCACTTTAAACTGGGCACCATCAAAATCCGTTGAGACGACACCATACGAACTGTGGTATGGCAAAAGGCCATAGTTGTCGTTTCTTAAAGTTTGGGGATGTGATGCTTATGTCAAAAAGCTTCAGCCTGAAAAGCTGGAACCCAAAGCGGAAAAGTGCGTCTTCATAGGTTACCCAAAAGAGACAGTTGGGTACACCTTCTATCTCAAATCCGAGGGCAAAGTGTTTGTTGCTAAAAACGGAGCTTTTCTCGAGAAGGAGTTTCTCTCGAGAGAATTGAGTGGGAGGAAGATAGAACTTGACGAGGTTGTCAAACCTCTCATCCCTCTGGATGGTGGCGCAGGGCAAGGGGAAACCTCTGTCATTGCGACGCCGGTTGAGGAGGAAGTTAATGATGATGATCATGAAACTCCAGTTCAAGTTTCTGTCGAACCACGCAGGTCGACGAGACCACGTGCCGCTCCAGAGTGGTACGGTAATCCCGTCTTATCAATCATGTTGTTAGACAACAATGAACCTGCGAATTATGAAGAAGCAATGGTGGGCCCAGATTCCAACAAATGGCTGGAAGCCATGAAGGCCGAGATAGGATCCATGTATGAGAACAAAGTGTGGACTTTGGAGGTACTGCCTGAGGGCCGCAAGGCCATTCAGAACAAATGGATCTTTAAGAGGAAGACGGACGCTGACGGTAATGTGACCGTTTATAAAGCTCGACTTGTGGCAAAGGGTTTTTCACAAGTTCAAGGAGTTGACTATGATGAGACATTCTCACCCGTAGCGATGCTTAAGTCCGTCAGAATCATGTTAGAAATAGCTGCATTTTTCGATTATGAAATCTGGCAGATGGATGTCAAAACGGCGTTCCTTAACAGTTTCCTTAAGGAAGAGTTGTATATGATACAACCCGAAGGTTTTGTCGATCCTAAGAATGCTAACAAGGTGTGCAAGCTCCAGCGATCCATTTATGGACTGGTGCAAGCATCTCGGAGTTGGAACAAACGCTTTGATGAGGTGATCAAAGCATTTGGGTTTATACAAGTGGTTGGAGAATCTTGTATCTACAAGAAAGTGAGTAGGAGCTCTGTGGCGTTTCTAATATTATATGTGGATGACATATTGCTGATTGGAAACAACGTAGATTTTTGAGAGAGCATAAAGGATTACTTGAATAAAAGTTTCTCTATGAAGGACCTAGGAGAAGCTGCTTACATTCTAGGCATTAAGATCTATAGGGATAGATCAAAACGCCTGATAGGACTTTCACAGAGCACATACCTTGATAAAGTTTTGAAGAGGTTCAAAATGGAACAGTCCAAGAAAGGGTACTTGCCAGTTCTACAAGGTATGAGATTGAGTAAGACTCAGTGCCCAGCATCTGATGAAGATAGAGAGCATATGCGCTCCGTCCCCTATGCTTCAACCATAGGTTCTATCATGTATGCGATGATGTGCACTAGACCGGATGTTAGCCTAGCCATAAGTATGGCAGGTAGGTTCCAGAGTAATCCAGGAGTGGATCACTGGACAGCAGTCAAGAATATCCTAAAGTACCTGAAAAGGACTAAGGAGATGTTTCTCGTGTATGGAGGTGACGAAGAGCTCGCCGTAAAAGGTTACGTCGATGCAAGCTTTGACACAGATCCGGACGATTCTAAGTCGCAAACCAGATACGTATTTATTCTTAATGGGGGTGCAGTAAGCTGGTGCAGTTCCAAGCAAAGCGTCGTAGCAGATTCTACATGTGAAGCGGAGTACATGGCTGCCTCGGAGGCGGCTAAGGAGGGTGTCTGGATGAAGCAGTTCATGACGGATCTTGGAGTGGTGCCAAGCGCACTGAATCCAATAACCTTGTTCTGTGACAACACTGGTGCCATTGCCTTAGCAAAGGAACCACGGTTTCACAAGAAGACCAGACACATCAAACGACGCTTCAACCTCATCCTCGACTACGTCGAGGGAGAGGACGTGAATATATGCAAAGTGCACACGGATCTGAATGTAGCAGACCCGCTGACTAAACCTCTTCCACGGCCAAAACATGATCAACACCAGAACTGTATGGGTGTTAGATTTATTACAATGTAATTCACATGGTGATGTGAGGGCTAGATTATTGACTCTAGTGCAAGTGGGAGACTCTTGGAATTATGCTCTAGAGGCAATAATAAATATAGTTATTATTATAATTCCTGTATCAAGATAATCGTTTATTATCCATGCTATAATTGCATTGAATGAAGACTCATTTACATGTGTGGATACATAGACAAAACACCGTCCCTAGCAAGCCTCTAGTTGGCTAGCCAGTTGATCAAAGATAGTCAGTGTCTTCTGATTATGAACAAGGTGTTGTTGCTTGATAACTGGATCACGTCATTAGGAGAATCACGTGATGGACTAGACCCAAACTAATAGACGTAGCATGTTGATCGTGTCATTATGTTGCTACTGTTTTCTGCATGTCAAGTATTTATTCCTATGACCATGAGATCATATAACTCACTGACACCGGAGGAATGCTTTGTGTGTATCAAACGTCGCAACGTAACTGGGTGACTATAAAGATGCTCTACAGGTATCTCCGAAGGTGTTAGTTGAGTTAGTATGGATCAAGACTGGGATTTGTCACTCCGTGTGAACGGAGAGGTATCTCGGGGCCCACTCGGTAATACAACATCAAACACAAGCCTTGCAAGTGATGTAACTTAGTGTAAGTTGCGGGATCTTGTATTACGGAACGAGTAAAGAGACTTGCCGGTAAATGAGATTGAAATAGGTATACGGATACTGACGATCGAATCTCGGGCAAGTAACATACCGAAGGACAAAGGGAATGACATACGGGATTATATGAATCCTTGGCACTGAGGTTCAAACGATAAGATCTTCGTAGAATATGTAGGATCCAATATGGGCATCCAGGTCCCGCTATTGGATATTGACTGAGGAGTCTCTCGGGTCATGTCTACATAGTTCTCGAACCCGCAGGGTCTGCACACTTAAGGTTCGATGTTGTTTTATGCGTATTTGAGTTATATGGTTGGTTACCGAATGTTGTTCGGAGTCCCGTATGAGATCACGGACGTCACGAGGGTTTCAGGAATGGTCCGGAAACGAAGATTGATATATAGGATGGCCTCATTTGATTACCGGAAGGTTTTGGGAGTTACCGGGAATGTACCGGGAATGACGAATGGGTTCCGGGAGTTCACCGCGGGGGGGGGGGGGGCAACCCACCCCGGGGAAGCCCATAGGCCTTGAGGGTGGCACACCAGCCCTTAGTGGGCTGGTGGGACAGCCCAAAAGGGCTCTATGCGCCAAGAAGAAAAAATCAAGAGAAAATAGAAAAAAGGAGGAGGTGGGAAGGAAGGGGGACTCCCTCCCACCAAACCAAGTCCAACTCGGTTTGGGGGGGGGAGTCCTCCCCCCTTGGACTCGGCCGACCCCCTTGGGGCTCCTTGAGCCCCAAGGCAAGGTCCCCTCCCTCCCACCTATATATACGGAGGTCTTAGGGCTCATTTGAGACGACTTTTCCACGGCAGCCCGACCACATACCTCCACGGTTTTTCCTCTAGATCGCGTTTCTGCGGAGCTCGGGCGGAGCCCTGCTGAGACAAGGTCATCACCAACCTCCGGAGCATCGTCACGCTGCCGGAGAACTCTTCTACCTCTCCGTATCTCTTGCTGGATCAAGAAGGCCGAGATCATCGTCGAGCTGTACGTGTGCTGAACGCGGAGGTGCCGTCCGTTCGGTACTAGATCGCGGGACTGATCGCGGGATTGTTCGCGGGGCGGATCGAGGGACGTGAGGACGTTCCACTACATCAACCGCGTTCACTAACGCTTCTGCTGTACGATCTACAAGGGTACGTAGATCACTCATCCCCTCTCGTAGATGGACATCACCATGATAGGTCTTCGTGCGCGTAGGAAATTTTTTGTTTCCCATGCGGCGTTCCCCGACAGAGCACTCGCCCGGGGGTTGATTAAATTAGTCCGCGGGTGCCGGCGGGTCCCTATGCAATTTTTATTAGGTGATTAGGCAAATGTAGTACCAATGTTGGGCCTTGCCAGACCAGCTTTAATCTAAAACGAATTATCAAGGGGGTCCCCATAACAACCCCGATCGTGTTAGGAGCGCTCATTTATGGAACATAACACCGGTAGCCGGTAACTAAAGGGGGCAAAGGTGGAACAAAACACCGGGCTAGAAAGGCCGAGCCTTCCACCTTTTACCAGGTATATAGGTGCATTAAATTAAATAGCATTAATATGGTGATCTGACAAGGAACCCATGCTTTGCATGGAAGCATCTGCACCTGCAACTAGCAAGGCTATCAACAGGGTTAAGCAAGCAGTAACATAGCCAATCAGTGGTTTGCTAGGTCGAACAGGTTGAAGGTTAACATGGCATTGTTGAGAGGCTGGTATTTAACATGTGGTAGGCAACGAGACATTATCGACAGAAACGGTAAACTAGCATGGCAATGATAGTAATGGTATCTTGGGAAATGATCATCTTGCCTGAGATCCCGCTTGGAAGAAGAATGCCTCCGTGAAGCAGACGAACCGACGTAGTCGAATGGGTCCTCACAATCCGACACGCTTGCGGAACTCTATCGAGACGGGGAAACCGGAAACAAGCATCAACACACGATATTCACCATACGATGCAGAACACATATGATGCACGAGCTACTGAATACATGCAAGTCACGGCATGACAAAACACACAATCAAACACTACACATTAAGTGAAGTTCAATATGAACGAGTTGCATATTGACGAAACTCCATGTTAATTATTTAGTTCACTCCCGGTTATGTACGCGGCAATATTAATGTTGTCAAACATGTAAGAGGTGAAGCGGAAATTAAACTACCTATCTAGACATTTTAAATGAGGTCGGAAATGACATATAGCACCTCCGAAACGACCTCACATGTTAATTTACAATTCTGTCCAGATCTGAATTAACACCTTTAATTAGTTGTTAAACAGAAAAACAAATAGGTTCACGTGATTCTACGCGTCAAGGCAAGCAATCTACACATAAAGAACATCTCCAACGGAGCTACGGGTCAAAAGTTAAAAGCACCACAAGATATGATGGCATGAATGCAATATGTGTGCAACAGCGGCTACGAGCACTCCATCACATGCAACCAGCAAGAGAAAATGAAAGTACACGAGATTCTAAGCAAGTTTCATGTAGGGCATGATCAAAACGGATCTACGGTTCGAAAACTACGAGCAAAACAAGAAAACGCTACAATCTGCCAAAATCAGCCACATAGCATTTTCTACGCCCCACAACTACGGCTACACGACTCCGATGAGGTTGAGTAAGGCATGGCACGGAGGAGGGCAAGAAGCACTACTACAAACAACTAACAACAACTAGCATGGCAGCAAGGAACACTAGGGAAAGAAGTCACAAAATGGCTTCCCACACACTATTTCAGACTTAGTGAAAATAACACCTCATGAAAGTGCAGTTTTCAGCCTGAAGGCATATTGACAGCAGCAAAAACCTAAGCTACAGGTGTAACATCCCAAAATTATAAATTTTGGAATGTTAATAATATTATTAGATTTGCTTGTTTGTTGGTTGCCTCAGTGATTGAAACTTGTGTGAAATTTGAAACTTTTTCAAACTTTCGAGAGGGAATAAAATGACTTTCCCCTTCTCCGATGAATTCAAATTCAATCTTTTAAAAGCAAAGAGAGAAGATGACATGACTTCTTCAACTATACAAAATTCGAACGAAGATATTTGCATTGAATTATTTTGCATTTCTATTCGTTTTCTTCGTGCAACAAAATGCCGGGAAATACATTCTAGAGCGGAGGAACATGACCCTCGAACCCACGGGCATTTAGAAAGTTATTTGAACCCTCAAACCTAGAGGGTCATTAGAAAATTATTTGCAAAAGAAAATAAACCTTTTGGCAATTTTGTGAAAATAATTTTTTTGAAGTTTTTATTTTTGCCGTGGAAAAAATGCCCATCTTTTATATTTTATTTTTCTGATAATTTTAGTATATAAAAACTCTTTATTCCGAATTGATTTGATTTCCTTTTTATCGTTTTAGTTTCCTTGTTTTGAAAATAGGAAAGAAATCGTTTCTATTAGGAAATACCTGCTGGCCCATTAAGACACATTCCTATTTCAGCCCAAGAAGATCATCTTCTTCCTCCTCTCTCCCTCACGTTACAGGAAACTTGCCTTCCATGGAGAGGAGATCCCCACCTCCGAGATTCGCGAAGCTCATTCCTTCCCGGCGCTCCCGTCGCCTCTATAAAAAGCCCCACGTCCTCCTCGTTCCATTCCCGTTGAAACCGCCGCCTCTCCTCGCCTCTAGCTCGCGCACCCCTCGCCGGAGTCGGCACCGGAGAAACATCATAGGAGCTCTCTGCACCTCCTCCACCTCCACCCTTCGGCCACCTCTCCCCACCACTTCGGCCCCCTCCACCGCCGCCCCCTTAACACCCTCTCGCCACACCACCTTCGGCCCCCCTGCTGCCCCATCCCCATCCCCATCGCCATTGCTACGAGCAGCAGCACACCAGCAGTTTTCCTCCTCCACCTCGCCCCCCTGCAGCCCCCTTGCCCACCTCGCCCCCTCCCCTCCCAGGAGCACCCCACCCCTTCGCCCCCCCTCCACCACTCCTCTCGCCGGCCACCACCCCCTTCCCCACCGGCGACCAGCCCCCTCGGCCACCATCAGCCACGGGAGCAGCTCCACCACGGTAAGGACCCTCTCCTCTCTCTGTTATTTCTCTTTTATTGTTTTGTAGCCCTTAGATCTCTAGTAGATGGTGTAGATTAGATCTTAGGATAACCTTTCGGTTTAGAGTAGAAAACCAGCGGTTTTTATTTCACTTATGTTTTAGCCAACCAGTTTTATTAGCCTCGGCCGTTTGCTCCAAACATTGCGACAAACAGCACCCGCAGCCTACAGCAACATGCCACATGTACCCCTTTTTTAGTTACTAGTTAGCTTCAGTTTTTCTGTCTAAATTGCAAAAACAGAAAGTTTCTGTTTTGTTTTGGCCATAATGTTTGATCCCGAAGTCCAATAGAGTTGATTCTTTTTCCAGTAGCTCACAAATTTCCTGTAGTTTTTAAAAACATATAATTTGTCTATGTTTGAAATTTTCAAATATAAGTTAGATCAGATTTAGTTTAAACCTTGTTTTTCCTATTCGAGGAGTTTAAAAATAGCTTTTAGTTTGATTCCTTTTGGTACTGATCACTAGTGATCTTATATATCAGTGGTAAAAATTTAAGATTTGTTTGAGTATTTTAGCTCACAGTTTCATGTGAAACAATTTCTGTTTCACCTCCTTTAGGCTTTCGGCTAATTCCTTTTCTACTTTTGTTTTAAAATATTTTCTTTATTATTTCAGAAATATTATGTTTTGTTTCTGTTAGTTAAACAGTAGTTTTGCAACAAGTTTTTATTTTATTTTATTTGTTATCATGAAATCAATTCTAGTTCCTTAGTAACTTGCAATTGGTTTCCGCATTGTTTCGAATCCCGTTTGGGAATACTTTCAAAAAGTCTTGTGAAAAATACTTTATTTTATCTTAGTTAAACTTATATCTTAGTTCCTTGTTATTATTTTCTGTTAGACAAAAACTATTTAGTGTTTGACGTAGTAGAAGACTCCCTAGTCTTATTTGAAGTTTCTTTCGGAATTCCTATTCGCTCTCTCTTTTGTTTTGATTGTTAGAATGATTGCTAGTATGAGTGCTTATGTGAATGATATGTTTGTTATATAGATTTCATCGGAGAGTGACGAGTAGTCTATCAAGTTATTTTCTCGAGAAATTCTTCTTCGTCAACATCACAGGCAAGTCACTTTGATCATACTATCACCTATGTTTTATGCATCGTAGTTCTACCATCCTATGCCCAATTGCATGCTGAGCAGGTACTTGGAAATTTTAGTATAGTTTGTAGTATCATGTGGTAGGCACACAACAACCCCGATACTTGGCCCCGGGACGACAAAGTTCATATTGCTATGCTTGAGTAGACGGGATTTCGGTTGAGTGCATAACACGAGTGATGCGAGGTTGATTAAATAATCAAGACCGGTTAACACAAGATTTTCAAGACCTCGGACGCAATGCAACTCTGGGTGAAGGACGGTTGATCGGCTCCCTGGGGAACCCAGTGGATGCCCGGGATGCTGGGGACGGCCATGACATCCTGCGGAAAGCTTCACCCAGGCTCAAAGAGACGGACGGATATTTTCAAGACCCAAGGCTTACCTGCACAGCCACAAGTCATTATGGGCTCTGGCTTGGTTGGACAACGCGGCGACTCTAGACAGGCGGTGCTAGCAGATGTAGAAGAACAGTAGGAATGGATAGGCACCGACAGGGATTCAGAGGGACCCGTTGAAAGACCATGTTTTCATCATCCGGTCTTCAAACACCATAAAGTACGAGGACATACACGGAGGCGATCAAATCTTGTGGGGAACGTGTGCAAAACTCTGCAGAGTACTCAAACCTAATCGATTAGCCGTGTCCACGGTCATGGACAACTTGAGCCAAAGGAACTGAAGTTATCTAGATTTCTCAACACCATTAAATATATTTGATGAGGGTAATTATGGACAACTCGGGTACGAGAACTGGTTGGCGGAACCATCTCGTTAACAACCAACAATGTAGTAACATTTTACTTTTAGCCCCCTCTTGATGTAGGAGAAAACTTGCTTTTCGCTAAAAACTTATAGCCCCACCTGCCATATATGCATATAGTATAGATGATTACTTTTCACCTCTCTCTGATGTGACTTGCCGGCATATTCAATATGCTGACCTACACAGCTGCAACGTCTTATGTTGCAGATATTTTTCTTCGACGAGTAAGAGTACGATTCAGGGTTATGGTCTACACTCAACCTGTCGTTGGTGTTTATTGGGACTCCACTCCCTTGACCGCTTCCGCTGAGATATTTAAGGTATATATCAGTTTTACGCTATTTTACATGTGATTGCACTTTGATATATACATTGATGTACTGTGTGTGCCAGCATACTGATCCAGGGATGGCACAGATACACAGAGGCTTGACTCGTCTTGAGTCGGGTCGCTACAGAGATGGTATCAGAGCACATGTTGACTGTAGGACGTGACCCTAAAAACTGGAAATTTCTTAGGAAAGGATCTCTCAATTTTTTTTATTTTCAACAACACCTTTTACTTCTCATCTCTTCCGATTTCATCGAATGTTCTCTCTCACCTCAAATAGTTAGACAATACCCTTACCCCTTTGACGACATGAAGGATCAACTGAGTCCCACTTCAATGTAAAGAGGATTTCATCATGCATTGAAGAATTGAAGCTGCACCAATTGAAGACTCTCAAGACCCGAAGAATTCAAAGACCCTGAAGCGTTCGAATATTTATATGACCATTAGAAGTCCAAACCCCTGTTATATACCCACGTTAGATACGATGATTTGTGAGCCGTCATTGGTGTGTGTTTTCCGACGGCCACAAGTAAAACCCATTCTCAAAAATATTGTTTGTATTGTGTGTATCTCCCTCCCTATCTTACCCGTCTCATCCCCAAAACATCAACCCTACCAGATGGAGTATGAAGCTGGACTTGTAGTCTCTGGACCAATGACCCAGCTAGAGGCTGAAATATGGATTTAGAACATGGAGAACGACTTCGGGAGCAACTTGATCTCAAGGAAATATGAAGTGGAACACGCTCTCCAGTACTTTACACAAGGTGCTGCAATCTGGTGGAAAATGCATCATGCCATACAAGGATTTAGTGGAGCAGAAAGTTGGGAAGAATTCAAGAAGACTCTGTTAAGATCCTGACTTATTCAGAAGGGCTATGACAATCCGAAGGAGAAGACTTGTGCATGCAAGATCTGTGGAGAAATAGGACACACCCAGGAAGAACACAAGGATGGATGCACTCATTGTGAATAAAATCACCCAGCTTAGGAGTGCCCAAGTAGTCAGGTGACTTGTTTCTTGTGTGAAGGAACCAACCACTACCCAGCTCAGTGTCACATTTACCCCAAGGTGCAACAAGTTGTCAAGCAACAGAAAGATGCAGTGAAGGAAACCCTCAAGAAGAAGATTCTAGAAGAACCTGTGATGAACAAAAATATTGAAGACCCTGATGGACAAGGCCTGACCAGATTTTTCTCCAATGCATGCTACTCATGTGGAGAAGAAGGACATTATTCACAGGACTGCACGAAGAGAAGCCAAGAGTATCTGGGAAACTTCCCGACGTAAGAAGTGGAGTTTGATCCACTTGAAATAGAAGAACTGGCCAAAATAAAGGAGTTCGGAAAGAAGAAAAAGTACCCTCGGAAGAACCAAATCTCTGCGGACATAGACCCGAGTCATGTCAGATGTTACAAGTGTATGAAATTTGGCCACCACAAATACATGTGCTCAGGAAGGAAGCCAGGAATCCAAGGAGCAAAAGCAGAAGCTAAGAAGCCTCGAGACTTGTTAGAAATCATTTGCTTTTGTTGCAAGGAAGCAGGACATTTTGCCAGCGATTGTCCACAAAGGAAGAAAGCTAGAATGGAGTAGTTAAGTTTTGACCATGGCAATAAGTGTAATCCGAAGCACTCTTGTTTTTCATGAGATCATGGAGTGCATTTTTTTTGTAACAGAAGTCCCTGAGATTGTAATAACATCATGAATAAATGGAATTTATTGTCTCATGATTGTCTATGTTGAAACTGTATGCGTTGTTTCTCTTCAAACAAAGATCTCTGAACAATTATGAGGATATGAGAAAATATGGTCTATGCAGGCATGAGTATAATTCATTTAAGTGTGGTAGTAATCGGTAAACCCACAGGATCCATTGAGTAGGAGTGTACCATGATTACCAAGGAGACACATACATTCCTCTGAGTACCTATTCACTGACACCTGCAGATAACAACTCTCTACGAGTCATTCCTCAAGGGACCAGAAACGATCATGACTCTGACCAGCGATCATGATTACCCGAAAATCCTGAAGGACATGATGAAGCACATTCACCTTGAAGGAGATGCAGTCTACAAAGGCTACCCATTCATGGAGAATGAAGTGGAACTTTGGTACGTGGAAGTACACCTCCACCATGTGAAAGAAGTTTGTCCAAAGACTATGGGGCAATACCTTTTCATTTCATGCATACCACGAGAAACCTTCTTTGATGCTGTTCGTGAAGCTGCCATGGAAGCCATACGTCAGATTGGAGAAATACTTGAAGCAAGACTCCATCATACCGAGGAATACATGAGTGAGGTACGTGCGGAGATGATGGAGATGAAGCTCATGACCACCATGATGAAGCGAAAGATGGATGATTTCAGGGAGCACCTCGGAAAGTTCAAGTGGAACTAAAGTACCTCCAAGAGAGGCCGTTGAATAAAGTTGGCAGAAATGCTCGACCATACCGAACCATGTGGATGGTAGCATTTGTAATAAATTACTTTTGAGTTGGAATTTTGAAGAAAGCAAGGATGTAATAAAGGATTGATTATGAAATGAATATGATTTATGGAAGAAGCTATGATGGATCAGCAAACGTTTTCTTAGGAACATACGAAAGCCAGAGAGTTGTGAAGATACGATAGATGTTTTGTTTAGCTTGCAGAACCAATGGATTATCCGAACTCCGTTCGTGGACAAGAGAAATTCTGCAACGCTTGTGAGGATGCCCAAGTGTTAGAATACGAGATTCACTAAACCTTATATAGAGAAATGATTTGGGTGCGGAATGGATTTATCACCATGACGACTTACTCTTATCATTGATGTTGCTATTCGGAATGGTAAATCTGAGAGACTTACCCATAGTGAGAGACGACATTCTTTGAAGCTTTTGTTTAAGCCTTAGAGTGGTATAAGAAAAGCCCATGTACATGGCACTTGTTGTCACGCGTATGAAATTTTACGGTGAGGATGAAAACCAAGACCCCTCTCTCTGCAGGATAACCACAAATGATAGACCACCATGAGAACCATCGATATGTTATTTAGAATTGACCACGAGGCTGTCAGTTAAGAAGACCAGTAACGGAAGAAGCTTATATCAATGGAAGAGCACTCGATTTTGATGGAAAACGTTATAAATATAACGAGAGAGCATCACCAAAGGATTGAATATGAAGACTATGAGAAGTCAGTTGCCAAAACCCAGAGGATCGTTAAAGCATTTTGAGGGACCAGTATCTCTCATTTTAAGTGTGGTAGCACCCCACCTTGCCGGAGATTGGATTTGTTAGAAGGCCCCCAAACCCTAACCTTTCTTTCTAGCCTCTTCGAATCTCGAGGACGAGATTCATTTTAAGTGTGGTAGTTTGTAACATCCCAAAATTATAAATTTTGGAATGTTAATAATATTATTAGATTTGCTTGTTTGTTGGTTGCCCGAGTGATTGAAACTTGTGTGAAATTTGAAACTTTTCGAAACTTTTGAATGAGAGGGAATAAAATGACTTTCCCCTTCTCCGATGAATTCAAATTCAATCTTTTAAAAGCAAAGAGAGAAGATGAAATGACTTCTTCAACTATAAAGAATTCGAACGGAGATATTTGCATTGAATTCTTTTGCATTTCCATTCGTTTTCTTCGTGCAACAAAATGCCGGGAAATACATTCTAGAGCGGAGGAACATGACCCTCGAACCCACGGGCATTTTGAAAGTTATTTGAACCCTCAAACTTAGAGGGTCATTTGAAAATTATTTGTAAAAGAAAATAAACCTTTTGGCAATTTTGTGAAAATAATTTTTTTGAAGTTTTTATTTTTGCCGTGGAAAAAATGCCCATCTTTTATATTTTATTTTTTTGATAATTTTAGTATATAAAAACTCTTTATTCCGAATTGATTTGATTTCCTTTTTATCGTTTTAGTTTCCTAGTTTGGAAAATAGGAAAGAAATCGTTTCTATTAGGAAATACCTGCTGGCCCATTAAGACACATTCCTATTTCAGCCCAAGAAGATCATCTTCTTCCTCCTCTCTCCCTCACGTTACAGGAAACTTGCCTTCCATGGAGAGGAGATCCCCACCTCCGGGATTCGCGAAGCTCATTCCTTCCCGGCGCCTCCCGTCGCCTCTATAAGAAGCCCCACATCCTCCTCGTTCCATTCCCGTTGAAACCGCCGCCTCTCCTCGCCTCTAGCTCGCGCACCCCTCGCCGGAGTCGGCACCGGAGAAACATCATAGGAGCTCTCTGCACCTCCTCCACCTCCACCCTTCGGCCACGTCTCCCCACCACTTCGGCCCCCTCCACCGCCGCCCCCTTGCCACCCTCTCGCCACCCCACCTTCGCCCCCCCTGCTGCCCCATCCCCATCCCCATCGCCATTTCCACGAGCAGCAGCACACCAGCAGTTTTCCTCCTCCACCTCGCCCCCCTATAGCCCCCCCTCCCCACCTCGCCCCCCTGCAGCCCCCCCTCCCCACCTCGCCCCTCCCCTCCCAGGAGCACCCCACCCCTTCGCCCACCCCTCCACCACTCCTCTCGCCGGCCACCACCCCCTTCCCCACCGGCGACCAGCCCCCTCGGCCACCATCAGCCACGGGAGCAGCTCCACCATGGTAAGGACCCTCTCCTCTCTCTGTTATTTCTCTTTTATTGTTTTGTAGCCCTTAGATCTCTAGTAGATGGTGTAGATTAGATCTTAGGATAACCTTTCGGTTTAGAATAGAAAACCAGCGGTTTTTATTTCACTTATGTTTTAGCCAGCTAGTTTTATTAGCCTCGGCCTTTTGCTCCAAACATTGCGACAAACAGCACCCGCAGCCTACAACAACATGCCACGTGTACCCCTTTGTTAGTTACTAGTTAGCTTCAGTTTTTCTGTCTAAATTGCAAAAACAGAAAGTTTCTGTTTTGTTTTGGCCATAACTTTTGATCCCGAAGTCCAATAGAGTTGATTCCATTTCCAGTAGCTCACAAATTTCCTGTAGTGTTTAAAAACATATAATTTGTCTATGTTTGAAAGTTTCAAATATAAGTTAGATCAGATTTAGTTTAAACCTTGTTTTGCCTATTCCAGGAGTTTAAAAATAGCTTTTAGTTTGATTCGTTTTGGTACTGATCACTAGTGATCTTATATATCAGTGTGTTTGAGTATTTTAGCTCACTGTTTCATGTGAAACAATTTCTGTTTCACCTCCTTTAGGCTTTCGGCTAATTCCTTTTCTACTTTTGTTTTAAAATATTTTCTTTATTATTTCAGATATAGTATGTTTTGTTTCTGTTAGTTAAACAGTAGTTTTGCAACAAGTTTTTATTTTATTTTATTTGTTATCATGAAATCAATTCTAGTTCCTTAGTAACTTGCAATTGGTTTCCGCATTGTTTCAAATCCCGTTTGGGAATACTTTCAAAAAGTCTTGTGAAAAATACTTTATTTTATCTTAGTTAAACTTATATCTTAGTTCCTTGTTATTATTTTCTGTTAGACAAAAACTATTTAGTGTTTGACGTAGTAGAAGACTCCCTAGTCTTATTTGAAGTTTCTTTCGAAATTCCTATTCGCTCTCTCTTTTGTTTTGATTGTTAGAATGATTGCTAGTATGAGTGCTTATGTGAATGATATGTTTGTTATATAGATTTCATCGGAGAGTGACGAGTAGTCTATCAAGTTATTTTCTCGAGAAATTCTTCTTCGTCAACATCACAGGCAAGTCACTTTGATCATACTATCACCTATGTTTTATGCATCGTAGTTCTACCATCCTATGCCCAATTGCATGCTGAGGAGGTACTTGGAAATTTTAGTATAATTTGTAGTATCATGTGGTAGGCACACAACAACCCCGATACTTGGCCCCGGGACGACAAAGTTCATATTGCTATGCTTGAGTAGACGGGATTTCGGTTGAGTGCATAACATGAGTGATGCGAGGTTGATTAAATAATCAAGACCGGTTAACACAAGATTTTCAAGACCTCGGACGCAATGCAACTCTGGGTGAAGGACGGTTGATCGGCTCCCTGGGGAACCCAGTGGATGCCCGGGATGCTGGGGACGGCCATGACATCTTGCGGAAAGCTTCACCCAGGCTCAAAGAGACGGACGGATATTTTCAAGACCCAAGGCTTACCTGCACAGCCACAAGTCATTATGGGCTCTGGCTTGGTTGGACAACGCGGCGACTCTGGACAGGTGGTACTAGCAGATGTAGAAGAACGGTAGGAATGGATGGGCACCGACAGGGATTCAGAGGGACCTGTTGAAAGACCATGTTTTGATCATCCGGTCTTCAAACACCCTGAAGTACGAGGACATACACGGAGGCGATCAAATCTTGTGGGGAACGTGTGCAAAACTCTGCAGAGTACTCAAACCTAATCGATTAGCCGTGTCCACGGTCATGGACAACTTGAGCCAAAGGAACTGAAGTTATCTGGATTTCTCAACACCATTAAATATATTTGATGAGGGTAATTATTGACAACTCGGGTACGAGAACTGGTTGGCGGAACCATCTCGTTAACAACCAACAATGTAGTAACATTTTACTTTTAGCCCCCTCTTGATGTAGGAGAAAACTTGCTTTTCGCTAAAAACTTATGGCCCCACCTGCCATATATGCATATAGTATAGATGATTACTTTTCACCCCTCTCTTATGTGACTTGCCGGCATATTCAATATGCTGACCTACACGGCTGCAGCGTCTTATGTTGCAGATATATTTCTTCGACGAGTAAGAGTACGATTCAGGGTTACGGTCTACACTCAACCTGCCGTTGGTGTTTATTGGGACTCCACTCCCTTTACCGCTTCCGCTGAGATATTTAAGGTATATATCAGTTTTACGCTATTTTACATGTGATTGCACTTCGATATATACATTGATGTACTGTGTGTGCCAGCATACTGATCCAGGGATGGCACAGATACACAGAGGCTTGACTCGGAGTCGGGTCGCTACAACAGGTCTCCAAATGGCATGAAAATTTACAGCATGCTAGAGAAACACAAGGGGTTCAACTAACTCCATTGGACAAACCTCAAAAGAGCTACAGATCACAAGATGCAAGCAAGACAAGACAACAACAAAATATAACAGATATCAGACTTAGAAATATTTCAGCTCCTCTAAAACAGCACTATTTCTAGCAACTTGAGAGCAAGCAGTTCACACCTAAACATGCATTTCTATTGCAACCAAAAATACCAGGGACTAAACAAAACATCCAAGATCAACACTCTAGTTGACAACTCCGTCAAACGACACACGGAATAAATCCTACGAATTAAACAAAAGGGCATCACGGCAAAGTATATCGCGAACTAACTTACTCAAAAGCTAAAACTAATTGCATAGAAAAATCCATGGGATTTTTCTACCCCGGAAACATATAAAATATGTGGGGTTTGCAACACAAAATAATGCCACACATTAATGCGAGATAATCACCTAGATACGGGAAAATAAATTACCGGCAAATCCCACACGCAAAAATACGAGTGACCGCTCTAAAAAGCAAGGGAAAAAATGGTCCCTAAAACATAGGCATTTCTATCATGGCATACGAGTAATCCGGACTTGCGAGAAAAATAAATACGGGGCGAAACCAAATAGGACAGCACGTTAAACTAGGCGTTCGGCACGTAAAACTACGTCAACTAATTATGCAAGTAGTGAAATCATGATCTACGCGCAAATCTACCTCAAAACCATATATTACACGTCGCAAACCGACTAACGGTTTAAAAGTTACGGACGTTTTAAATAACTGATAAAACCTGAAATTAACTAATTCGAAAGAACCCTAAAAATACTATCGGGCCGAAACTATTTATTAATGGGCTTCACAGCATGGGCGTAACATAAAAAAAACACGCGGGCGAGGGTTGATCTCGGCTCACCATGGGCCTTGGCCCGGCTCGGCGTTCGAGAATGGAGCGGGCCGGCTCGGATGGAGGTACTGGCGTGGGCCAGCGGTGCAGCTGGGCCCCGGGGGCGGAGCAGGCTGGGCCGGCCCAGCTGGCCGACTGGGCCGCGTGGCTTGGCGGTGCTGGCGCTCAGCGGGGTGCTCGTCCCCGTCCCCGATCCAAAACGGGAGCGAGGGAGCGGCGGCGGCGGCGGCTGACCGGCAGGACTCGAGGCAACGGGGGGGGGGGGGGGGGGGTGGCCAAGAACGGTCGGGCGGCGGCTGGATCTGAATCGTTATTGCCGATTACGACCATCACCGGCGGCGGCGAGGGCTGGGCCGCGCGGGACACCGAGGCGGCAAGGCTAGGGCGACGCGATCCAACGTCGGGGCCCCGGTAGCCGACGACGACGAGGGGCTCTCCGGCGACGGGCATGGGGTAGGCGGCGGCGGCCCACAGGGAGGCAGCGGCGGCGCAACGGGGAGGCTCGGCGCAGGGACGAGAACGGGGCGGCGGCGGTGCCCGGATGGGCCTGCCTGGGCCCGATTTGGGCTCGGTGGGCCCGCGGCGGCTGGGGGAGGAGAGAGGCTGTGGGGGCGGCTAGGGTTTCGGGACGGCGCGGATCCCGAGGTGGAGAGGGGCTGGTTCCCTAAAATTAAGGAGGAAGCCTATTTATAACAAATGGGGGGGCTAGGTTTATCGGTTTTCCGCCCCGGATTCAACGGCGCAGACGGATTCGGCTAATTCCGAACGCGTGAACGGGTACGTGGCCGTGTAGAGGGGATATCCGGAGACGAGAGGGAGAACGGGTGGCGCGGCACGAATTTTAAAAACACCGACAGACGTCCGACGAATAACCAAAGACGGTGCCGCTACGGGCGACCGTTCGGGTACCAGACGGTCTCCGATCGCGATGAAATTCGACAGGCGGCCTCGCTATAACTAAACACGACCGCATGTCAAATCTCAACCCGATCAGAGAAAGTTTTAAACGCACTTTAAAAACAGGGTTTCGACGGTAGCGCGGGCACGTGCGTGTGCGGTCGGGCTCAGAACGGGCAACGACGAGAACCGGCAACTACTAACGGGTGCAAGTTTTGACAACGGGCGGCAACGGAGACGCCGATGCAATGCAGATGATGCGCATGATGCGATGATGATGCGGCAACTGAAAAATACCCACACGACGAAAACGGAAAGGAAAGGGGAAGCTTCTGGGACGTCGGCATCGGGCTGTAACAGGATGCTTGCTAATAGTTCCAATCATAATTGCATAGAATTCCATGTAAGGGATGACATGCTAGCAGTGGCCTTTCCCACATAAAACTTGCTATCGGTCTAGTAACGTAGTCAATTGCTTAGGGACAATTCCGCAACTCCTACCACCACTTTTCCACACTCGTTAAACTAACGTAACTGTTTCTTTATCTAAACAACCCCTAGTTTTTATTTACATGTTCTTTATTATCTTGCAAACCTATCCTATCACACCTACAAAGTACTTCTAGTTTCATACTTGTTCTAGGTAAAGTGAACGTAAAGTGTGCGTAGAGTTGTATCGGTGGTCGATAGAACTTGAGGGAATATTTGTCCTACCTTTAGCTCCTCATTGGGTTCAACACTCTTACTTATCGAGAAAGGCTACAATTGATCCCCTATACTTGTGGGTTATCAGTGGTACTATCATTACTAACTTTACATCTTTTGGCATCAATACTATGAACATGTGTATCACTAGGATCGAGATTCAATAAACCATTCATCATGGGTGCATGATCGTATAAGATATTATTCATGTAAACAGAATAATCCATTATTCTTTAACTTACATAAATAATCATCTCACAATAAACAAAATTAATATAATGTTCATGCTCAATGCAGACACCGAATAACATTTATTTTGGTTTACCACTAATCCCAAAGGTAGATGGAGCGTGCGATGGTGATCACATTAACCTTGGAAACAGTTCCAACATCCATCGACACCTCAGCCTGAGCTAGTCTTTGCTTATTCCGTGACTCCTGTTTTGAGTTACTAGTATTAGAAACTGAAGCGGTATCAAATACCCAGGGGCTACAACGAGCACTAGTAAGACACATGTCAATAACATGTATATCCAATATACTTTTGTCGACATTGCCAGTCTCCTGATATGCTGAGGATCCGGGGCAGTTCTTCTTCCAGTGACTGTTCCCCTCACAACAGAAGCACTCAGTCTCAGGTTTGGGTTCAACCTTGGGTTTCTTCACTCGAGCGACAACTGGCTTGTCATTCTCGAAGTTTCCCTTCTTGAACCAGTGGTTTTACTAACCATCAACACTTGATGCTCCTTCTTGATTTCTACCTTCCCAATGTCAAACATCACGAACAGCTTAGGGATCATCATCTCCATTCCTGGTATGTTATAGTTGATCATGAAGCTCCAATAGCCTGTTGACATCGACCTGGAGAACTATGTCAATCACTATCTTATCTGGAAGATCAACTCCCACTTGATTCAAGTGATTGTAGAACTTAGACAATTTGAGTACATGCTTGCCGATTGAGCCATTCACCTTCATTTTTTAGGCAAAGAATCTTGTTAGAGGTCTGCTACCTCTCAACATGGGCACGAGCCTAAAATCCTAATTTCAGCTCTTGGAACATCTCATATGCTCCGTGACATTCATAACGTCTATGGAGACTCAATTCAAAGCTGTAAAGCACGACACACTGAACTATCAAGTAGTCATCGAAAGCGTGTTTGTCAAATGTTCACAACATCCACATCTGACGCTTGGGGATGTCACACCGAGCGGTGCATAAGGACATAAGCCCTCTGTGGAGCAATGAGGACAATCCTCAGTTCTACGGACCCCGTCCGCATAATTGCTAATATCATCTTTCAAATTAGTTTTCTCTAGGAACATATCAAAAATATACAGGGGAGCTACAACGCGAGTTATTGTTCTACAACATATTTTGCAAATACAACTTAGACTATATTCATGATAATGAGTTTAATTAATCATTTACTTAAGAACTCCCACTCAAATTAACATCCCTCAGATTGTTCGAGGGTAACATGATCCAAATCCACCAACCCAAGTCCGATCATCACGTGAGATGAGGTGGTTCCAACGGTGAAGATCTCCATGTTGATCATATCTACCTTATGACTCATGTTCGACCTTTCAGTATCCTGTGTTCCGAGGCCATGTTTGTACATGCTAGGCTCATCAAGTTTAACCCCAAGTGTTCTGCATGTGCAAAACTGGCTTACACCTGTTGTATGTGAACGTAGAGTCTGTCGCACCCGATCATCACGTTGTGCCTCAAAACGACGAACCTTCGCAACGATGCACACTTGGGGCGAACACAAATTTATCTTGAAATTTTAGTGAGGGATCATCTTATAATGCTACCTCGTCCTTAGAAGAATAAGATGCATAAAAAGGATTAACATCACATGCAAATCAAAATAGTGACATGATACGACCATCATCTTGTGCTTTTGATATCCATCTCCAAAGCACCGACATGATCTCCATAGTCACTGGCATGACACCATGATCTCCATCATCGTGTCACCATTGAGGTTGTCATGCCAACTATGCTTCTACCACTATTGCTAACTCATAGTGATCAAGTAAAGCAAAAAGTCAAAAATAATTAAAGACAACCCTATGGCTTGTGCCTGTTGCCGTACTCATCGACATGCAAGTCGTGATAATCTATACAAAACAGGATTATTTCATACATCACATATATCTCATCATGTCCTTGGTCATATCATATCACAACATACCATGCAAAAACAAGTTATACGTCCTCTACTTTGTTGTTGCATGTTTTACATGGATGCTATGGGTAACTAGCAAGAACCGTTCTTACCTACGCAAAGCCACAACAGTGATATTCAAGTTGCTATTTAACATGCTACAAGGACCGCCTTTGTCGAATCCAATTGAACTAAAGTGGGAGAGACAAACACCCACCAGCCATCTTTATGCAACTAGTTGCATTTCAGTCAATGGATCCAGTCTCTCGTATGTGGACGAGTAATGTTGGTCCGGGCCGCTTCATCCCACAATACCGCCGAATCAAAATAAGACTAAGTAACTAAGCAATCTGAACATCAAGGCCCATAAAATCTTTTGTGTTCTACTCATGCATATTATCTGAATATCGCATGGTAAACAAAAAAGTTCCTATGCTCACCAAGATCAATCTATGGAGATCAATGATACGTCTCCAACGTATCTATAATTTTTGATGGTTTCATGCTATTATCTTGTCAAACTTTGGATGTTTTCCATGCCTTTTATATATTTTTTGGGACTAACTTATTAACTCAGTGCCAAGTGCCACTTCCTGTTTTTTCCATGTTTTTGACACCTTTCAGAGGAGGATTTTGATCGGAGTCCAAACGGAACGAAACTGCCAAAAAGATTTTTTCCGAAACAGAAAAAGATCGGTAAGCCTCAGAATCAGGGCAGGGGGCCTGCAGGGACCCCAAAAGCCCCCTAGCCGCGGTCAGGGGGGCCCGCGCCTCCCTGGCTTGTGGGCACCCTGGGCCACCTCTGCCCTAGGACTTTCGCCTACAAATTCCCTAAAATCCCAGAAAAAATCAGGAGATCATCGAAAGTACTTTTCCGCCGCCGCAAGCTTCTATCTCCGCAAGATCCCATCTGGGGCACGTTCTGGTGCCCTGCCGGAGGGGGGATTCGGACACGGATTTCTTCTTCATCAACACCATGACCTCTCCGATGATGCATGAGTAGTTCACCATAGACCTACGGGTTCATATCTAGTAGCTAGATGGCTTCTTCTCTCTCGTGGATCTTCAATACAAAGTTCTCCATGATCTTCATGGAGATCTATCCGATGTAATCTTCTTTTGCGGTGTGTTTGTCGAGATCCGATGAATTGTGGATTTATGATCATATTATCTATGAATATTATTTGAGTTTCTTCTGATCTCTCTTATACATGATTTCATATCCTTGAAATTCTCTTCGAGTTGTGGGTTTTGTCTGGCCAACTAGATTTATGATTCTTGCAATCGGAGAAGTTCTTGGTTTTGGGTTCATACCGTGTGGTGACCTCACCTAGTGAAAGAAGGGGTAGCGAGGCACGCATCGTGTTGTTGCCATCAAGGGTAAAAAGATGGGGTTTTCATCATTGGTTTGAGATTATCGCTCTACATCATGTCATCTTGCTTAAGGCGTTACTCTGTTCGTTATGAACTCAATACACTAGATGCATGCTAGATAGCGGTCGATGTGTGGAGTAATAGTAGTAGATGCAGAAAGTATCGGTCTACTTGTCTCGGTCGTGATGCCTATATGTATGACCATTGCCTTAGATATCGTCATGACTTTGCGCGGTTCTATCAATTGCTCGACAGTAATTTGTTCACCCATCGTAATATTTGCTATTTTGATAGAAGCCTCTAGTGAACACTATGGCCCCCGGGTCTACTCCACACCATATTTTCAGCCTTACACTTTTTCTTCGTTGCACTTTCCGCTTTCAGATCTCACTTTGAAATCAATCTTGAAGGGATTGACAACCCCTTTATAGCGTTGGGTGCAAGCTCTTTGTGTTTGTGCAGGTACTCTGGACTTGACGAGATTCTCCTACTGGATTGATACCTTGGTTCTCAAATTGAGGGAAATACTTACTGCTCCTGTGCTGCATCACCCTTTCCACTTCAAGGGAAAAACCAACGCAAGCAAGTCTCCGTCAACGTGTCAATTTTTGGCGCTGTTGTTTGAGAAGTAGCAAGAAGAATTTCTAGCGCCATTGCCAGGGAGGATCAAGTCAAGAACTCATCCAAGTAAGTGTCGCAAACTCATCTCTCGCATTTACTTTTTTGCCTCTCGTTTTCCTTTCCCCCACTTCTGAAAAACAAAAAATTACAAAAAAATATTTGCCTTTTTCTTCGTTTGCCTTTTTCGTTCGCCCTTTTCTTTCGATTGCTTTCTGTTCGCTTTTGTGCTATGTGCCTTCAATATGCTTGCATCTTCGCTTGCTGAAAATCTAGTGATATGGATCCTCATCCACTTGCTAATCTCTTTAAGAGATCCAATTATGTTGATCCAATTGCTAGTGAGTTTAGTGCAATTGACTTTCTCTATGGAGTTTTGCTTGAGATGCGTGAATCTGAAAATCGTGATGAAGAAATTTATGAAGTGATTCACGAGGGCTCCTTGAATGAAATGCATGATTGCAATGGTTTCACTATAAATTCTATTAGTGACAATCATGCTAAAAATATGCAAAACCCTAAGCTTGGGGATGCTAGTTTTGCTATGTCCACTACTTGTTGCAATGATCGTGATTGGGGTAATGATTTTTCTTATGATCTTGAAAATTTGTTTAAACCTCAAGATGATTATGATATTTGCAATATTATTGAAAGTGGGTTTGGAGAAGTCATGACTTTAGTTGATGATAATCCCACTATTTTTGAAGAGGGTCAACTTTGCATGCATGTGGATCATGAAAAGAATATCCTATGGGATAGATATATTGTTGAATTTGAATATAATCCCACATGTCATTGCTATGAGAGAGGAAAATATCGTGGTAGAAACTTTCATGTTACCAAATTACCTCTCGTCATGTTGAGATTGATATTGTCTCTTTCCTCTTCCTTGCATATGGTAACTATTGGTTGTCTTGACAATCTGTTTTCCTATAAAATGCCTATGCATAGGAAGTATGTTAGACTTAGATGTTATTTTCACGTGCTTCATGATGCTCTCGTTGTGCTTCAATTCTTGTCTTTTGTGTGAGCATCATTGAACTATCAATGCCTAGCTAAGGGCGTTAAACAATAGCGCTTGTTGGGAGGCAATCCAATGAATTTATCTTTTTATTTCTCTTTTGTTGCGTCCACACCATCATAATTCTGTTGTGTTTGTGTTTTTTGTGTTTCTTTTAGTGTTTGAGCCAAGCAAAACCTTTATGACTAGTCTTGGTGATGGTTGTTTGGTCCTGCTGGAAAAAGACAGAAACTTTTCGCTCACGAGATGATTTTTCATTTTTATTCAGAAAGAGATTTTGAGTTGATTATTTTTTCTTATGGTTGGTATGCCATTTTCCCAGGCATTCGTAATTTTTCAGAATTTTTGAGGTACCATAAGTATACGAAGTATACAAATTGCTACAGACTGGTCTGTTTTTGACAAATTGTGTTTTTGTTGAGTTGGTTGCTTGTTTTGATGAAACTATGGATAGTATCAGGGGGGGGGGTACTAGCCATGTAAAAGTGAGAATATAGTAGCCCAACACCAATACAAATATAAATCAAGATTTCTAGAGTACCTAAAGAGGTGGTAGTTTGTTTTCTTGTGCTAATGTTATCACAAGTTTTTGTTTAAGTTTTGTGTTGTGAAGTTTTCAAGTTTTGGGTGATGTTCTCATGGACAAAGAGATAAGGAGTGGAAAGAGCTCAAGCTTGGGGATGCCCAAGGCATCATAAGCCAAATTCAAGGACACTAAAAAGCCTAAGCTTGGGGATGCCCCGGGAAGGCATCCCCTCTTTCGTCTTCAATCCATCGGTAACATTACTTGGAGCTATATTTTTATTCACCACATGATATGTGTTTTGCTTGGAGCGTCTTGTATCATAGGAGGCTTTTCTTTTTGCTGTGTCACAATCATCCTTGCAGCACACCTTTAGAGAGAGACATGCACTCATCGTGATTTTGCTAGAATGCTCATAGTGCTTCACTTATATCGTTTGAGCTAGATAATTTTGCTGTATGTGCTTCACTTAGATCTTTTAGAGCACAGCGGTGCGTGACTTGGTAGTTGGCTTATGCTACAAAAGTAGTTCCAAAGGTGATAGGTACCCAAAGAGGATACAAAAACCTCCATCTTCATGTGCATTGAGTCGAAAGAGAAGTTTTGATTCCTCTCAATTAGTTTTGAGGCGTGGATTTGGTAATATTAAGAGTTATGTTAGTATGTTGTTGTGAATCTAGAAATGCTTGTGTTAAAGTTAGTGATTCCCGTACCATGCACGTATGGTGAACCGCTATGTTAGGAAGTTGGAGCATAATTGATCTATTCATTGTCATCCTTTGTGTTGCGGTCGGGATCGCGCGATGGTTAACACCTACCAACCCTTCCCCTAGGAGTATGCGTTTAGCACTTTGTTTCGATTACTAATAAAAACTTTCGCAACAAGTATGTGAGTTCTTCATGACTAATGTGAGTCCATGCTAAGATGCACTTTCACCTTCCACCATTGCTAGCTTCTCTAGTGCCGCACAACTTTCGCCGGTACACAAACCCACTATATGCCTTCGACAAAACAGCCACCATACCTACCTACTATGGCATTTTCATAGTCATTCCGAGATATATTGCCATGCAATTCCCTCCGTTCCATCTCATGACTTGTGCCGTCACTCTCATATTGCCATTGCATGATTGTAAGATAGCTAGCGAGATGTTTCAACGTCATACGCCTAGCTAGATCGTTGCACATACCGGTACACTACCGGAGGCATTTCCTATAGAGTCATCATCGTTCTATGCTTTGAGCTGTGAGTAAATAAAAGTGTGATGATCATCATTATTAGAGCATTGTCCCATGTGAGGAAGTAATAAAAGAGGCCAATGAAGCCCAGATAAAAAAAAGCGGCCAAAGAGCCCAAAAATAAAAAAATATAGAAAAAAGAGGCCTAAGAGCCCAAATAAAAAAAAGAGAGAAAAAGAGAGAAGGGACAATGCTACTATATTTTTCCACACTTGTGCTTCATAATAGCACCATGTTCTTCATGATTGAGAGCTTCTTCCTTTGTCACTACAATATGCTAGTGGGAATCTTTATCATATAACTTGGCTTGCATATTCCAATGATAGGCTTCCTCAAAATTGCCCTAGGTCTTCGTGAGCAAGAAAGTTGGATGCACACCCACTAGTTCTACTTTTGAGCTTTCACATACTTATAGCTCTAGTGCATCCCTTGTATGGCAATCCCTACTCATTCACATTGATATCTATTAATGGGCATGTCCATAGCCCTTTGATATGCTGAGTCAATGTGATCATCTTCTCCTTTTTGTCTCACAACCACCACCACACTCTATTACACCTATAGTGCTATATCCATGGCTCACACTCATGTATTGCGTGATAGTTATAAAAAGTTTGAGAAAGTAAGAGTGTGAAAACTATTACTTGGCCAATACCAGGGTTGTGCATGATTTACATTAGTTGTGTGAGGATGATGGAGCATAGCCAGACTATATGATTTTGTAGGGATAACTTTCCTTGGCCTTCTTATTTTGAAAGTTCATGATTACCTTGCTAATTTGCTTGAAGTATTATTGTTTTCATGTCAATAGCAAACTATTGTTTTGAATCTTACCGATCTGAACATTCATGTCACATGAAAGAAGTTGCAAAGGACAACTATGCTAGGTAGCATTCCATATCAAAAATTCAGTCTTTATCACTTCCCTACTCGAGGACGAGCAGGAGTTAAGCTTGGGGATGCTTGATACGTCTCCAACGTATCTATAATTTTTGATGGTTTGATGCTATTATCTTGTCAAACTTTGGATGTTTTGCATGCCTTTTATATATTTTTTGGGACTAACTTATTAACTCAGTGCCAAGTGCGAGTTCCTATTTTTTCCATGTTTTCGACCCCTTTGAGAGGAGGATTTTAAATGGAGTCTAAACGGAACGAAACTGCCAAAAAGATTTTTTCCGAAACAGAAAAAGATCGGGAAGCCTGAGAATGAGGGCATGGGGCCTGTAGGGACCCCACAAGCCCCCTAGCTGCGGCCAGGGGGCCCACGCCTCCCTGGCTTGTGGGCTCCCTGGGCCACCTCTGCCCTAGGACTTTCGCCTATAAATTCCCTAAAATCCCAAAAAAAATCAGGAGATCCTCGAAAGTACTTTTCCGCCGCCGCAGGCTTCTGTCTCCGCAAGATCCCATCTGGGGCACGTTCTGGTGCCCTGCCGGAGGGGGGATTCGGACACGGAGGGCTTCTTCATCAACACCATGACCTCTCCAATGATGCGTGAGTAGTTCACCATAGACCTACGGGTCCATAGCTAGTAGCTAGATGGCTTATTCTCTCTCTTGGATCTTCAATACAAAGTTCTCCATGATCTTCATGGAGATCTATCCGATGTAATCTTATTTTGCGGTGTGTTTGTCGAGATTCTATGAATTGTGGATTTATGATCGGATTATATATGAATCTTATTTGAGTTTCTTCTGATCTCTCTTATGCATGATTTCATATCCTTGTAATTCTCTTCGAATTGTGGGTTTTGTTTGGACAACTAGATCTATAATTCTTGCAATGGGATAAGTGCTTGGTTTTGGGTTCATACCGTGCGGTGACCTCACCCAGTGACAGAAGGGGTAGCGAGGCACGCATCGTGTTGTTGCCATCAAGGGTAAAAAGATGGGGTTTTCATCATTGGTTTGAGATTATCTCTCTACATCATGTCATCTTGCTTAGGGCGTTACTTTGTTCGTCATGAACTCAATACACTAGATGCATGCTAGATAGCAGTCGATGTGTGGAGTAATAGTAGTAGATGCAGAAACTATCGGTCTACTTGTCTCGGACGTGATGCCTATATGTATGATCATTGCCTTAGATATCATCATGACTTTGCGCGGTTCTATCAATTGCTCGACAGTAATTTGGTCACCAACCGTAATATTTGCTATTTTGAGAGAAGCCTCTAGTGAACACTATGGCCCCCAGGGTCTACTCCACACCATATTTTCAGCCTTACACTTTTTCTTCGTTGCACTTTCCGCCTTGAGATCTCACTTTGCAATAAATCTTGAAGGGATTGACAACCCCTTTATAGCGTTGGGTGCAAGCTCTTTGTGTTTGTGCAGGTACTCTGGACTTGACGAGATTCTCCTACTGGATTGATACCTTGGTTCTCAAACTGACGGAAATACTTACTCCTCCTGTGCTGCATCACCCTTTCCTCTTCAAGGAAAAAACCGACGCAAGCAAGTCTCCGTCAACGTGTCAACTTTTGGCGCTGTTGTTTGAGAAGTAGCAATCAACAACTACGAGTGGGAGAGTGCATCTACATACCCTTGTAGATCGCTAGGCGGAAGAATCAGGAAATGCGGTTGATATAGTTGAACATCTTCGCGATCCAATAACGATCTGTCCCGCGATCCAATCATGAACATCCCGATCAAGTGCCGAACAGACGACACCTCCGCATTCAGCACACGTATAGCTCAATGATGTCTTCACCACCTCGATCTAGCGATCCTGGGTGAAGTAGTAGTTGAGTTCTGAGGCAACACGACAGCGTGGCAGCGGCGGCGGTGGTGCTATTCCGGCAGGGCTACGCCGAGCGCAACCAAAACCTTAAACGGAGGAGAAAACAATCGAGGGAGAGAGAGGGGTGCCAAGGGCTTGGTGTGTCCTCTTGGAGCGCCCCTCCCCTCTATATATAGGTGGAGGGGAATGGAGAACAGACCCTCCAAGCCCTAGGGCGCAACAAAGGTGGGAGGAGGTGGAATCCTAGTCCTCCTCCTCCCCTTCTATACAAAGGTGTACTTTCCACCTTTCCCATCTACTTGGGCCTTGAGGAAGTTGTGTGCCTGGCCCAATAAGGCCATGGTGCCTCCCATGAGCTCATGCAAACCCTTCATGCAAAATCGAAACTTTTTTGGTAGCCAAAATATGACTTCCCATATATAAATCTTGACCTCCGGACTATTACGGAGCTCCCTTTGATGTTCAGGAGATCATCCGGGACTCCGAACAACATTCAGTCACCAACACAATAACTCAACTATGTCTATATCATCACCGAATGTTAAGTGTGCAAACCCTGTGGGTTCGAGAACTATGAAGACATGACCGAGACACCTCTAAGGTCAATAACCAATAGCGGGACCTAGATCCCATATTGATTCCCACACATTCTACAAAGATCAATATCGGTCGAACCAACAATATCAAGGATTCAGTTAATCCCGTATGCAGTTCCCTTTGTCCATTGGTATATTACTTGCCCGCTTATTGTGATGTTGTATGACTGAGTGGGCCCCGAGATACATCTCCGTCACATGGAGTGACAAATACCAGTCTTGATCCATGCCAACTCCACACACACCGTCGGAGATACGTGTAGAGCATCTTCATAGTCACCCAGTTACGTGATACGTCTCCAACGTATCTATAATTTTTGATCGTTCCATGCTATTATATTATCAACTTTGGATGTTTTATATGCATGAATATGTTATTTTATATTATTTTTGGGACTAACCTATTGACCTAGAGCCCAGTGCTAGTTCCTGTTATTTCCTTGTTTTGACCTTTTTCAGATAGGAATATCAAACGGAGTCCAAACGGAATAAAACTTTCGCCGTGATTTTTATGGAAAATATCAAAAACACCAGAAGAAAAAGATACCAGAGGGGAGTCCCGAGGAAGCCATGAGCCAGGGGGGCGCGCCTGGGGGGCTCGTGACTCCCTCTTGGGTCCCCCTAACTTGTTCTCGACGCCATCCGCTCCTATAAACACAGAAACCTCCAGAAATAAACCTAGATCGGGAGTTCCACCGCCGCAAGCCTATGTAGCCACCAAAAACCAATCGGGATCCCGTTCCGGCACCCCGCCGAAGGGGGAATCCATCTCCGGTGGCCTTCTTCATCATCCCGGTGATCTCCATGACGAGGAGGGAGTAGTTCTCCCTCGGGGCTGAGGGTATGTACCAGTAGCTATGTGTTTGATCTCTATCTCTTGTGTTCTTGAGATGTCATGATCTCGATGTATCGGGGGCTTTGCTACTATAGTTGGATCCTATGATGTTCTCCCCCTCTCCCTTCTTGTAATGAATTGAGTTTCCCCTTTGAAGTTATCTTATCGGATTGAGTCTTTAAGAACAGTTGATGTATGTCTTGCACGTGTCTATCTGTGGTGACAATGGTATATTCATGTGAGTACTTGATGTATGTTTTGGTGATCAACTTGCGGGTTTCGTGACATCGGGACCTTATGCATATGGGTTGGCACACGTTTTGACTCTCCGGTAGAAACTTTGGGTCACTCTTTGAAGTTCTATGTGTTGGTTGAATAGATGATTCTGAGATTGTGTGATGCATATCGTATAATCATGCCCACGGATACTTGAGGTGACAATGGAGTATGTAGGTGACATTAGGGTCTTGGTTGATGTGTGTCTTAAGGTGTTATTCTAGTACAAACTCTAGGATAGATTGAACAGAAAGAATAGCTGCGTGTTATTTTACTACGGACTCTTGAATAGATCGATTAGAAAGAATAACTTTGTAGTGGTTTCGTACCCAACAATAATCTCTTCGTTTGTTCTCCTCTATTAGTGACTTTGGAGTGACTTTTTGTTGCATGTTGAGGGCTAGTTATATGATCCAATTATGTTATCATTGTTGAGAGAACTTCACTAGTGAAAGTATGAACCCTAGGCCTTGTTTCCACGCATTGCAATACCGTTCATGCTCACTTTTATTATTAATTACCTTTCTGTTTATTTTCAGATTACAAAAACTTATATCTATTATCCATATTGCACTTGTATCACCATCTCTTTGCCGAACTAGTGCACATATACAACTTACCATTGTATTGGGTGTGTTGAGGACACAAGAGACTCTTTGTTATTTGGTTGCAGGGTTGCTTGAGAGAGACCATCTTCATCCTACGCCTCCCGCGGATTGATAAGCCTTAGGTCACCCACTTGAGGGAAAATCGCTACTGTCCTACAAACCTCTGCACTTGGAGGCCCAACAACGTCTACAAGGAGAAGGTCGCGTAGTAGACATCAAGCTCTTTTCTGGCGTCGTTGCCTGGGAGGTTAGCGCTTGAAGGTATATCTTTAGATCTTGCAATTGAATCTTTTAGTTTCTTGTTTTATCACTAGTTTAGTTTATTAATAGAAAACTACAAAAAAAATGGAATTAAGGTTGCCTCATATTCATATTTTTAATGTCTTTCGTGAAAATGATGGGAAGGAAAATTGTGCTCAAGTGCTAGAAGAAGAATTACATAGAATGCTTGGCATAAAATATGTGAATGATGAGCATGATTGAAATGTTGTTAGTATGAATTCTTTGAATACCCATGATTCTAATGATATGCCAAGCCACAAGCTTGGGGATGCTATGTTTGATGAAGACGATCTTTTTAGTTCCCCCACTTTGAATGATCAAATTTATTATGATGAAAGCATGCCCCCTATTTATGATGATTATTGTGATCATACTTATGCTATAAAGAAGAAAGATGATAAAACTTGTCGCAATTATGAGTACCCTTTTATCGAACATTACTCTTTTAATGTGGAAACAATTTGTAGTGTTCAAGTCTTTTACGATACTCCCACTACTATTGATGAGAATAAATTTCCTTATGTGGAGAGTAGTAAAATTTTATGCTTGTAGATCACGAAAATAATGCTTTAGGTGCTGGTTATATTGTTGAATTCATTCATGATGCTACTGAAAATTATTATGAGAGACGATCATATGCTTCTACATATTGCAATAATATCAAGCTTCCTCTCCATGTGTTGAAACTTTTGAAGTCATGCTTGTTTTATCTTCCTATTCTAGTTGATTCTTGCTCCAATAAATTGTCTGATCACAAAATCCCTATGCATAGGAAGTGGGTTAGACTTAAATGTGCTAGTCATATGCTCCATGATGGTTCCATTATGTTTCAATCCTTATCTTTTATGTGAGCATCATTGAAATCATCATGCCTAGCTTGAAAGGCATTAAAGAAAAGTGCTTGTTGGGAGACAACCCAATATGTATCCTTACTGTTTTTGTGTGTTTACATGATTAAGCTACTGTATTAATCATGTTTTATTGCGTTAGTTTCAATAAAGTGCCAAGTAAAGCCTTTATGATTAGTTTGGGTGATAGTTGTTTGATCATGCTGAAAAAGACAGAAACTTTGCGCTCGCGAAATCATTTCTAATTTATATACAGAGAGTTATTTTAGGTTGATTCTTTTTTCTGCTGATTGATATAGAAATTTCCTTAATTTTCATAAATGTTTCAGAATTTTTGGAAGTGCGGAAGTATGGTTATCATTCAAATCATTACAGACTGTTCTGTTTTTGACAGATTCTATTTTCAATGCGTAGTTTGCTTTTTTGGTGTTTCCATAGATTATATTGAGTAATATAAATTGTGGAAATAGTAAGATACCGTAGGCATTGTGTAAAAATAATTATGAGTCTTGTTTTGACAGTACCCAAGTGATTGAGTTGCTCGTTATCATACTAACCCATCTCACGAAGTTCCGTTAAGTTTTGTGTTGTGAAGTTTTCAAGTTTTGGGTAGAGTTTCGATAGACTATGGAACAAGGAGTGGCAAGATCCTAAGCTTGGGGATGCCCAAGGCACCCCAAAGCCATATTCAAGCACACCAAAGAGCCGAAGCTTGGGGATGCCCCGGGAAGGCATCCCCTCTTTCGTCTTCAATCCATCGGTAACTTTACTTGGGGCTATATTTTTATTCACCACACGATATGGGTTTTGCTTGGAGCATCATTTTCTTTTATTAGTACTTGTTTGATGTTATTTATATTAATGTTTTGCATCATTTAGTTCAATAAAAATGTCAAGGATAGCCTTTACCATGCTTAATTTGCAAGTTTAGGAGTTGTTGTTCCAAAATAGAAAGTTTGCTTGTAGTGCAAAAATTCCCTAGAATTTTCTGTATGGCAGAATAACTTGAAATTTGGACACAGTATGATCTTATAAATTATCTACAGCGTGCAATTGTTTCAGATTTTTTGGAGTTAATTAAGTATGGAGCTTGCTGCATTCTTCACAGTCTGTTCTGTTTAGGCAGATTGTTGTTATGTTTGCATTGTTCGCATATGTTTGCTTGTTTAATGATTCCATTTGAGGATGGGAGTTTTAAATATGCAGAGGCATTTAGTATGCAATGTCAAATAATTATTATAGTGATTTTCTACAGTAGAGGATGATAAAGTTTTGATTGATTTATACTAACCTATCTCACGAGTTCTTGTTGAGTTTTGTGTGAATGAAGTTCTTAAGATTTCGGAAACCGTCATATGAGAGGAATTAAGGAGACACAAAAAGCCCAAGTCATCCTCAATCCGTATTTCAAGAATTCTCAAGCGTCTAAGCTTGGGGATGCCCCGTTTGGCATCCCACCTTTCTTCTACAACAATTATCGGTTAGTATCGGCTGAACCTAAGTTTTTGCATCTTCACATGTTTCGTGCTATACTTGAAGTTTTTTTTATTTTGTTTGAATAAGGTACTTATGATATGAAATTCTTAGATGGGAGAGTCTTCACATAGCCAAATAATTATTCAACTACTCATTGAGCTTCGCTTATATCTTGTGGAGTGATGTCTACTACGCAACCTTCTCCTTGTAGACGTTGTTGGGCCTCCAAGTGCAGAGGTTTGTAGGACAGTAGAAATTTTCCCTCAAGTGAGTGACCTAAGGTTTATCAATCCGCAGGAGGCGTTGGATGAAGATGGTCTCTCTCAAGCAACCCTGCAACCAAATAACCAAGAGTCTCTTGTGTCCCCAACACACCCAATACAATGGTAAGTTGTATAGGTGCACTAGTTCGGTGAAGAGATGGTGAAACAAGTGCAATATGGATGGTAGATATAGGTTTTTGTAATCTGAAATTACAAAAAAGCAAGGTAACTAGTAACAAAAGTGAGCACGAACGGTATTGCAATGTGTGGAAACAAGGCCTAGGGTTCATACTTTCACTAGTGAAGTTCTCTCAACAATGATAACATAATTGGATCATATAACTAGCCCTCAACATGAAACAAAGAGTCACTCCAAAGTCACTAATAAGGGAGAACAAACGAAGAGATTATTGTCGGGTACGAAACCACCATAAAGTTATTCTTTCTGATCGATCTATTCAAGAGTTCGTACTAGAATACCACCTTAAGATACATATCAACCAAGACCCTAATGTCACCTAGATACTCCATTGTCACCTCAAGTATCCGTGGGCATGATTATACGATATGCATCACACAATCTCAGAATCATGTATTCAATCAACACATAGAACTTCAAAGAGTGCCCCAAAGTTTCTACCGGAGAGTAAAAACGTGTGCCAACCCCTATGCATAGGTTCCCAATGTCACGAACCCGCAAGTTGATCACCAAAACATACATCGAGTACTCACATGAATCCACGTGTGCCAACCCATATGCATAGGTTCCCAATTGTCACATACCCGCAAGTTGATCACAACAGATAGACACGTGCAAGACATACATCAAGTGTTCTCAAAGACTTAATCCGATAAGATAACTTCAAAGGGGAAACTCAATTCATTACAAGAAGGGACGGGGAAGAACATCATAAGATCGAACTATAGTAGCAAAGTCCACGGTACATCGAGATCAAGACATCTCAAGAACATGAGAGAGAGAGAGATCAAACACATAGCTACTCGTACATATCCTCAGCCCCCGAGGGAGAACTACTCCCTCCTCGTCCTGGAGATCGCCGGATGATGAAGATGGCCACCGGAGATGGATTCCCCCACCGGCAAGGTGCCGGAACGGGCTCCAAATTGGTTTTTCGTGGCTACAGAGGCTTGCGGCGGCGGATCTCCCGATCTAGGTTTCTTTCTAGAGGTTTCCGTATTTATAGGAATTTATGGCGATGGAATTGCGTCAGTTCGGCCCACGAGGGGGTCACAAGCCTGCACGGTGCGACCTGGGCGGTAGGCCGCGCCCCATGGGCTTGTGACTCCCTCATGGCTCTTCTGGTCTTCTTCCAAAGCTTCGGGGGTCTCTTTTGGTCCAAAAAAATCATTGTAAAGTTTCATTCCATTTGTACTCCGTCTGAAAAAGGGTCAAAAACACGGAAAAAACAGAAACTGGCACTTGGCATTGAGGTAATAGGTTAGTCCCAAAAAAGATATAAAATAGCATGTTCATGCATATAAAACATCCAAAGTTGACAAGATAATAGCATGGAACCATCAAAAATTATAGATACGTTGGAGGCGTATCAAGCATCCCCAAGCTTAACTCCTGCTCGTCCTCGAGTAGGGAAGTGAAAAAGAATGAATTTTTGACGTGGAATGCTACCTAGCATAGTTTTCCTTTGCAACTTCTTTCACGTGACATGAATGTTCAGATCCGTAAGATTCGAAACAATAGTTTTCTACTGACATGAAAACAGTAATAATTCAAGCAAAGTAGCAAAGTAAGCATGAACTTTCAAAATAACAAGGCCAAAGAAAGTTATCCCTACAAAATCATATAGTCTGGCTATGCTCCATCATCCTCACACAACTAGTGTAAATCATGCACAACCCCGGTATTGGCCAAGTAATTTTTTTCGCACTCTTACTTTCTCAAACTTTTTATAACTATCACGCAATACATGAGCGCGAGCCATGGATATAGCACTATAGGTGGAATAGAGTGTGGTGGTGGTTGTGAGACAAAAAGGAGGAGATGGTCACATTGACTCGGCGTATCAAAAGGCTATGGAGATGCCCATTAATAGATATCAATGTGAATGAGTAGGGATTGCCATACAAAGGATGCACTAGAGCTATAAGTATGGGAAAGGTCAAAAGGAAAACTAGTGGGCGGGCATCCAACTTGCTTGCTGACGAAGACCTAGGGCAGTTTTGAGGAAGCCCATCATTGGAATATACAAGCCAAGTTATATAATGAATATTCCCACTAGTGTATATGGTGGTGACAAAACGAGAGGCTCTCAATCATGAAGAACATGGTACTATCATGAAGCACAAGTGTGGAAAAAGATAGTAGCAGTGTCCCTTCTCTCTTTTTCTCTTTTTTTCATTTGGGCTCTTAAGCCTCTTTTTTATTTTCTTTTTTGTTTTGTTTTTGGGAACTTTGGCCTCTTTTTTTTTAATTCCTCACATGGGACAATGCTCTAATGATGATCATCACACTTTTATTTACTCATAGCTCAACGATCACAATGATGATGACTCCATAGGAAATGCCTCGCGCAATGATCTAGCGTAGCAATGACATCAAAAAATGGACAAGCCATGAAAACATCATGCAAGCTATCTTACGATCATGCAAAGCAATATGACAATGATGGTACAAGTCATGAGACGGAACGGTGAAGGTTGCATGGCAATATATCTCGGAATGGCTATGAAAATGCCATAATAGGTAGGTATGGTGGCTGTTTTGAGGGAGGCATATGGTGGTTTTGTGCACCGACGAGAGTTGCGCGGTACCAGAGAAGCTAGCAATGGTGGAAGGGTTAAAGTGCGTATAATCCATGGACTCAACATTAGTCATAAAGAACTCACATACTTGTTGTGGAAGTTTTTATTAGTAATCGAAACAAGGTGCTAAACGCATACTCCGAGGGGAAGGGTTGGTAGGTGTTAACCATCGCGCGATCCCGACCTGAACACAAAGGATGACAATCAATAGATCAATTATGCTCCGAATTCCTAACATAGCGGTTCACCATACGTGCATGCTACGGGAATCACCAACTTCAACGCAAGTATTTCTAGATTCACAACACCCTACTAACATAACTCTTAGTATTACCGAATCCGCGTCTCAAAACTAATTGAGAGGAATCAAAACTTCTCTTTCTATTCAATCCACATGAAGATGGAGGTTTTTGTATCCTCTTTGGGTACCTGTCACATTTGGGACTACTTTTATAGCATAAGCCAACTACCAAATCTCGCACCACCGTGCTCTAAAGATATAAGTGAAGCACAAGGGCAAAAGTATCTAGCTCAAAAGATATAAGTGAAGCACAAGAGCAAAAGTATCTAGCTCAAAAGATATAAGTGAAGTACTATGAGCATTCTAGAAAAATCACGATGAGTGCATGTGTCTCTCTCTCAAAAAGGTGTGCAGAAAGGATTATTGAGACCAAACAAAAAGAATAGACTCCTAAGATACGAGACGCTCCAAGCAAAACACATATCATGTGGTGAATAAAAATATAGTCCCAAGTAAAGTTACCGATGGATTGAAGACGAAAGAGGGGATGACTTCCCGGGGCATCCCCAAGCTTAGGCTTTTTGGTATCCTTGAATATGGCTTGGGATGCCTTGGTCCTCCCCAAGCTTAGACTCTTTCCACTCCTTGTTCCATAGTCCATCGAAACTCTACCCAAAACTTGAAAACTTCACAACACAAAACTTAACGGAACTTCGTGAGATGGGTTAGTATGATAACGAGAAAATCAATCACTTGGGTACTGTCAAAACAAGACTCATAATTATTTTCACACAATGCCTACTGTATCTTATCATTTCCAAAATTTATCTTACTCAAAATAATCTATGTAAACACCAAAACAAGCAAACTATGCATTGAAAACAGAATCTGTCAAAAACAGAACAATCTGTAATGATATGAATGATAACCATACTTATCCACCTTCAAAAATTCTGAAAATTATTAAAATTAGGTAAATTTGCATACCAATCAGAAGCAAAAAGAATCAAGTCAAAATATTTTTCTGGATAGAAATGAAAAATAATTTCGTGAGCAGAAAGTTTCTGTCTTTTTCCAGCATGATCAAACAACTATCACCCAAGCTATCATAAAGGCTTTACTTGTCACAAACGCAAAAAGAAACACAAAAAACACAATCAGAACAGAATTATGATGGTGTGGAAAAAGAAAAACAGAAAAAAAGCAAAAATAAATTCATTGGGTTGCCTCCCAACAAGCGCTATTGTTTAACGCCCTTAGCTAGGCATGATGATTTCAATGATGCTCACATAAAAGATGAGGATTGAAGCACAACGAGAGCATCATGGAGCATATGGCTAGCACATTTAAGTCTAACCCACTTCCTATGCATAGGGATTTTGTGATCAAACAATTTATTGGAGCAAGAATCAACTAGCATAGGAAGGCAAAACAAGCATAGCTTCAAACATTTCAAGACATGGAAAGGAAGCTTGATACTATTGCAATAAGTAGAAGCATATGATTCTCTCTCATAGTAATTTTCAGCAGCATCATGAATGAATTCAACAATATAACCAGCACCTAAAGCATTCTTTTCATGACCTACAAGCACAGAAATTTTACTACTCTCCACATAAGGAAATATATTCTCAAGAATAGTAGTGGGAGTATCGTAAAAGACTTGAGCACTACAAATTGTGTCCACAATGAAAAAGCAAGGTTTAGCAAAGGGGTTTTCGAAAGTATGACAAGTTTTATCATCCCTATTCTTCAAAGCATAAGTATCCTCACAATAATCAACATAGATATGGGGCATGATTTCATCAAAATGATTTTGATCATTCAAAGTTGAAGAACTAGAAAGATCATCTTCATCAAATATAGCATCCCCAAGCTTGTGGCTTTCCATATCATTAGCATCATGGGTATTCGAAGAATTCATGCTAAGAACATTGCAATCATGCTCGTCATTCACATATTCTATGCCAAGCATTCTATGTAATTCTTCTTTCAACACTTGAGCACAATTTTCCTTCCCATCATGCTCACGAAAGACATTGAAAAGATGGAGCATATGAGGCATCCTCAATTCCATTTTTTTGTAGTTTTCTAGAGAAAGAACAATAAACAAAAAGATTTGATTGCAATATCTAAAGATTTACCTTCAAGCGCTAACCTCCCCGAAAAATGCTTTGTTGACGGGATGTTAGTGCCGCTTAGCTAGCCTCCCCGGCAACGGCGCCAGAAAAATGCTTGATGTCTACTACACAACCTTCTCCTTGTAGACGTTGTTGGGCCTCCAAGTGTAGAGGTTTGTAGGACAGTAGCAATTTTCCCTCAAGTGGGTGACCTAAGGTTTATCAATCCGCGGGAGGCATAGGATGAAGATGGTCTCTCTCAAGCAACCCTGCAACCAAATAACAAAGAGTCTCTTGTGTCCCCAACACACCCAATACAATGGTAAGTTGTATAGGTGCACTAGTTCGGTGAAGAGATGGTGAAACAAGTGCAATATGGATGGTAGATATAGGTTTTTGTAATCTAAAATTACCAAAACAGCAAGGTAACTAGTAACAAAAGTGAGCACGAACGGTATTGCAATGCGTGGAAACAAGGCCTAGGGTTCATACTTTCACTAGTGAAGTTCTCTCAACAATGATAACATAATTGGATCATATAACTAGGCCTCAACATGCAACAAAGAGTCACTCCAAAGTCACTAATAGCGGAGAACAAACGAATAGATTATTGTCGGGTACGAAACCACCATAAATTTATTCTTTCTGATCGATCTATTCAAGAGTTCGTACTAGAATAACACTTTAAGATACATATCAACCAAGACCCTAATGTCACCTAGATACTCCTTGTCACCTCAAGTATCCGTGGGCATGATTATACAATATGCATCACACAATCTCAGAATCATCTATTCAACCAACACATAGAACTTCAAAGAGTGCCCCAAAGTTTATACCGGAGAGTCAAAACGTGTGCCAACCCCTATGCATAGGTTCCCAATGTCACGAACCCGCAAGTTGATCACCAAAACATACATCGAGTACTCACATGAATCCACGTGTGCCAACCCATATGCATAGGTTCCCAATTGTCACAAACCCGCAAGTGAACACAACAGATAGACACGTGCAAGACATACATCAAGTGTTCTCAAAGAGTCAATCCGATAAGATAACTTCAAAGGGGAAACTCAATTCATTACAAGAAGGGAGAGGGGGAAGAACATCATAAGATCCAACTATAGTAGCAACGCCCATGGTACATCGAGATCAAGACATCTCAAGAACACGAGAGAGAGAGAGAGAGATCAAACACATAGCTACTGGTACATACCCTCAGCCCCGAGGGAGAACTACTCCCTCCTCGTCATGGAGATCGTCGGGATGATGAGTATGGCCACCGAAGATGGATTCCCCCTCCGGCAGGGTGCCAGAGCGGGCTCCAGGTTGGTTTTTGGTGGCTACAGAGGCTTGCGGCGGCGGAACTCCCGATCTAGGTTAATTTCTGGAGGTTTCCATATTTATAGGAATCTATGGCGGTGGAATTGCGTCAGTTGGGCCCACGAGGGGGTCACAAGCCTGAACGGTGCGACCTGGGGGTAGGCCACGCCCCATGGGATTGTGACTCCCTCGTGGCTCTTCTGGCCTTCTTCCAAAGCTTCGGGGGTCTCTTTTGGTCCAAAAAAAGTCGTAAAGTTTCATTCCATTTGGACTCCGTCTGAAAAAGGGTCAAAAACACGGAAAAAACAGAAACTGGCACTTGGCACTGAGTTAATAGGTTAGTCCCAAAAAAGATATAAAATATCATATGCATGCATATAAAACATCCAAAGTTGACAAGATAATAGCATGGAACCATAAAAAATTATAGATACGTTGGAGACGTATCATGGAGTAGTTTGTCTTTTGCTCTAGTGCTTCACTTATATCTTTGTAGAGCATTGAAATAGTTTTATTTTATAGTAATAGTTGAACTCTCATGCTTCACTTATATTATTTTGAGAGTCTTAAACAGCATGGTAATTTTATTAGGTTATGAATCTAGTCCTAATATGATGGGCATCCAAGAGGGATATAATAAAAACTTTCATATAGAGTGCATCGAATACTATGAGAAGTTTGATTCTTTGCATATAGTTTTGAGATATAAAGATGCTGATAATAGATTCATGCTAGTGAGTAATTATGGATTGGTAGAAATTCTTGTGTTAGAGTTTTTGATTCCCGTAGTATGCACGTATGGTGAACCGCTATGCTAGGAAGTCGGAGCATGATGTTTTTATTGATTGTCATCCTTTGTGTGGCGGTCGGGATCGCGCGATGGTTAACTCCTACCAACCCTTCCCCTAGGAGCATGCGTCTAGCACTTTATTTTGATTACTAATAAAACTTTCGCACCAAGTATGTGAGTTCTCTCTGACTAATGTGAGTCCATGGTATATACGCACTCTCACCCTTCCACCAATGCTAGCCTCTCTAGTGCCACGCAATTTTTGCCGGTGCATAAACCCACCATATACCTTCCTCAAAACAGCCACCATACCTACCCATCATGGCATTTCCATAGACATTCCGAGATATATTGCCATGCAACTTCCACCGTTCGGTTTATTACGACATGCATCATCATTGTCATATTGCTTTGCATGATCATGTAGTTGACATCATATTTGTGGCAAAGCCACCATTCATATCTGTCATACATGTCACTCATGATTCATTGCGCATCCCAGTACACCGCTAGAGGCATTCATATAGAGTCATATCTTTTGTTCTAAGACTCGAGTTATAAGTAAATAAAAGTGTGATGATCATCATTATTAGAGCATTGTCTCATGTGAGGAAAGGAAGGAAGCTATGATTCCCTCACAAGTTGGGATGACACTCCGGACTATAAAAATAAAATAAAAGAGGCCAAATAGCCCACAAAAGAATGAAAATGAAAAAAGAAAAAAAGAAAAAAAGAGGCCAAAGAGCCCAAACAAAAAAAATGAGAGAAAAAGAGAGAAGGGACAATGCTACTATCCTTTACCACACTTGTGCTTCAAAGTAGCACCATGATCGTCATGATAGAGAGTCTCATATATTTTCACTCTCATATACTAGTGGTAATTTCATTATAAAACTTGGTTTGTATATTCCAATGATGGGCTTCCTCAAATTGCCCTAGGTCTTCGTGAGCAAGCAAGTTGGATGCACACGCACTTAGTTTCTTTTTGAGATTTCATACACTTATAGCTCTAGTGCATCCGTTGCATGGCAATCCCTACTCACTCACATTGATATCTATAGATCGGCATCTCCATAGCCCGTTGATACGCCTAGTTGATGTGACCATATCCTCCTTTTGCCTCATAACCTCCACCATATTCTATTCCACCTATAGTGCTATGTCCATGGCTCACGCTCATGTGTTGCGTGAGAGTTGAAAAGGTTTGAGAAAGTAAATGTGTGAAAACAATTGCTTGACTAAGACCGGGGTTGTTCATAATTTAAATACGTTGTGTGGGGATTATGGAGCATAGCCAGACTATATGATATTGTAGGGATAACTTTCTTTGGCCATGTTATTTCGAGAAGACATGATTGCTTTGTTAGTATGCTTGAAGTATTATTGTTCTTATGTCAATATTAAACTTTTTTGCTTTGATTCATATGGATATGAATATTCATGTTACAATATATGTTAGGTAGAATTCCACATCAAAAATTCTGTTTTTATCATTTACCTGCTCGAGGACGAGCAGGAATTAAGCTTGGGGATGCTTGATACGTCTCCAACGTATCTATAATTTTTGATCGTTCCATGCTATTATATTATCAACTTTGGATGTTTTATATGCATGAATATGCTATTTTATATTATTTTTGGGACTAACCTATTGACCTAGAGCCTAGTGCCAGTTCCTGTTTTTTCCTTGTTTTTGACCTTTTTCAGATAGGAATATCAAACGGAGTCCAAACGGAAGAAAACTTTCGCCGTGATTTTTTATGGAAAATATCAAAAATACCAAAAGAAAAAGATACCAGAGGGGAGTCCCGAGGAAGCCACGAGCCAGGGAGGCGCGCCTGGGGGGCTCGTGTCTCCCTCGTGGGTCCCCCTGACTTGTTCTCGACGCCATCCGCTCCTATAAATACACAAACCTCCAGAAACAAACCTAGATCGGGAGTTCCGCCACTGCAATCCTGTGTAGCCACCAAAAACCAATCGGGATCCCGTTCCGGCACCCTTCCGGAGGGGGAATCCATCTCCGGTGGCCTTCTTCATCATCACGGCGATCTCCATGACGAGGAGGGAGTAGTTCTCCCTCGGGGCCGAGGGATGTACCACTAGCTATGTGTTTGATCTCTCTCTCTCTCTCTCTCTCTCTCTCTCTCTCTCGTGTTCTTCAGATGTCATGATCTGGATGTACCGCGGGATTTGCTACTATAGTTGGATATTATGATGTTCTTCCCCCTCTCCGTTCTTGTAATGAATTGAGTTTCCCCTTTCAAGTTATCTTATCGGATTGAGTCTTTAAGAACACTTGATGTATGTCTTGCACGTGTCTATCTGTGGTGACAATGGGATATTCATGTGAGTACTTGATGTATGTTTTAGTGATCAACTTGCGGGTTTCGTGACATCGGGAACACATGTATATCGGTTGGCACACGTTTTGACTCTCCGGTAGAAACTTTGGGCCACTCTTTGAAGTTCTATGTGTTGGTTGAATAGATGATTCTGAGATTGTGTGATGCATATCGTATAATCATGCCCACGGATACTTGAGGTGACAATGGAGTATATAGGTGACATTAGGGTCTTGGTTGATGTGTGTCTTAAGGTGTTATTCTAGTATGAACTCTAGGATAGATTGAACGGAAAGAATAGCTTCGTGTTATTTTACTACGGACTCTTGAATAGATCGATCAGAAAGAGTAACTTTGTGGTGGTTTCATACCCGACAATAATCTCTTCGTTTGGTCTCCGCTATTAGTGACTTTGGAGTGACTCTTTGTTGCATGTTTAGGGCTAGTTATATGATCCAATTACGTTATCATTGTTGACAGAACTTCACTAGTGAAAGTATAAACCCTAGGCCTTGTTTCCACGCATTGCAATACCGTTCGTGCTCACTTTTATTATTAATTACCTTGCTGTTTTTATATTTTCAGATTACAAAAACTTATATCTATTATCCATATTGCACTTGTATCACCATCTCTTCGCCGAACTAGTGCACCTATACAACTTACCATTGTATTGGGTGTGTTGGGGACACAAGAGACTCTTTGTTATTTGGTTGCAGGGTTGCTTGAGAGAGACCATCTTCATCCTATGCCTCTCGCGGATTGAGAAACCTTAGGTCACCCACTTGAGGGAAAATTGCTACTGTCCTACAAACCTCTGCACTTGGAGGCCCAACAACGTCTACAAGGAGAAGGTTGCGTAGTAGACATTATTACGTTGTGACGTTGGATACACACGAGGCATTCGTAGGGTGTCGGTGAGTTGCATGATCTCATGGTCATAGGAACAGATACATTGACATGCACAAAGCAATAGAAGTAACTGGATACGATCAAATGCTATGCGTAATGTTTGGATCTTGTCCATCACATCATTCTCCTAATGATGTCATCCCGTTATCAAATGACAACTCATGTCTTTGGCTAGGAAACCTTAGCCATCTTTGATCAACGAGCTAGTCCAGTAGAGGCTCACTAGGGACATAGTGTCGTCTATGTATCCACACATGTACTTGAGTTTCCAATCAATACAATTATAGCATGGATAATAAATGATTATCATGAACAAGGAAATATGATAATAACTAATTTATTATAGCCTCTAGGTAATATTTCCAACCATACTTGTGGGTCATCAAGACTCTTTTCTGGCACCGTTGCCGGGGAGTGAAGTGCCTTTGAAAGTGGAAATTGGTAAGGAAACATTTTCGGTACGTACTGAAATTTACTTTTGCTTGTTACTATGGATAGTCACACTTTGAGTGGCATGTTCGAGGCATATTTGGCTCAAACAAAAGTGTAAAAGGTTGTATCCCAACCTACTGAACCTACTGAAAATATTTATTATGAGATTTCTTTGGGTATGGTAGAGAAACTGCTAGCTAATATGTATGATGGTACAACTCATCCTGGTTACCACTTGATATATGTCAATGAGATTTGTGGATTATTTAAGCTTGCAAGTTTATCGTGAGAAAAATTTAAGAAGAAGGTTTTCCCTTAATCTTTGGAGGGAAAGATATTGATATGGTACACACTATTGGATGATATTCAATCAAGGGACTCGAATTTCTTGAAGTGGAATTTCATCAGAAGTTTTATCCTCTGCATATAGTCCATCACGATTTGAACTTTATATATAATCTCTGGCCTCATGAAGGAGAAAGTATCAATCAAGCTTGGGGGAGGCTTAAATCTAAGATGCACACTTGCCCCAACCAAGATCTCTCAATAGAAATGATTACACAAATGTTTTATGCTCGGGTTTCTCAAGATGATAAATTACTACTCCATTCTTCTTCTACTGATTCCTACATGAAGATGACTACTCGATTCAAATGGGTCCTTATAGAAAGAATTAAACGCAACTCTAAAGATTGGTAATTCTACATAGGTAAAGATTCAGGTATAAATCTTCATTTTTATTGTGTCAAATCTCTTATGGAGACCGATACTTTCCATGAGTTTAGCAATAAATATGGGGCTTGACTCCGAGATAGTAACTTTTTTCTGTGTATCATTTGCTACTTGTGTTGATCTCCGTTAGGAGAAGTGGTTTAAATATCATCCACCTATTCAAAAAACCATTAGAGGAACCTATTAAAGTTAAAGAGGAAAAAAATGTTTATCATGTTGATCCAGTTGTACCTACTGCTTATATTGAGAACCTCTTTTTCCTATTAGGATTAAGGAACATGCTAAAGTTGAAATTGTGGCTAATAAAAGTTATATTAGGACACCTAAACCCTTTGAACAAATAAATGTTGAACCTAATATTGCTATGGTCAAATATTTCCTACCTAATAACATTTATGGTCAGTTTATTTACTTATGTTATGAAGCTACTAGAATTGCAAAACAGGCTAGAAGCCATGGGGATAAGTTGTAAAAAATAAACCAGTTATTGGCATGCCTATCGTTTCTGTTAAGACTGGAGATCATTTTTATCATGGCTTGTGTGAAATGGGTGCGAGTGTTAGCGATATAAATTTTACTTTATATCAAGAAATTATGAATGAAAAGCACGCTTTGAGATTAAACATATTGATGTCACCATTAAACTTACAAACAGAGACACTATTTCACCACTTGGGATTGTTAGAGATATGGAAGTCTTGTGTTGAGAAATTAAGTACCATATGAATTTTTTTTGTATTTGGTTCACAACAAGATAATTTTTGTGCCATTCTTTTTGGTAGACCTTTCTTCAATACTTTTAATGTTGAAATTAATTGTGCTACTGAGAAGGTCAAAGTAAGCTTTGGTGATGTGTCTCATGAATTTAATTTTTCTAAGTTTGGTAGACAACAACAAGATAAATAATTACCAAGTAAGGATGAAATAACTTGTCTTGCTTCTATTATCGTGCCTCCTACCGACCCATTAGAAAAATATTTGCTAGACCATTAAAATGATATGCATATCAATGTAACAAATGAGATAGATGATATATTTCTTAGACAAACACCTATTCTTAAACACAACTTACGAGTTGATATCTTAGGGGATCCTCCTCCACCCAAGGGAGATCCCGTTTTTGATCTAAATAAGCTACCGGATACTTTGACATATGTTTATCTCGATGAAAAGAAGATATATCCTATTATTATCAGTGCTAACCTTTCAGAGCATGAATAATAGATTACTTAAAACTCCGAAGAAGCACAATGCTGCTATTGGATATACTCCTGATGATCTTAAGGGCATATGCCACACTCTATGTCAGCACAAGATTAATATGGAACCAGATGTTAAACTAGGATGAAGGAAGTGGTAAGAACTGAAATACTAAAGCTTCTGGAGGCACATATAATTTATCATATTACTGATAGTAGATGGGTAAGTCCTTTTCATTATGTTCCTAAGAAAGGAGGAATAATTGTTGTCTCTAATGATAAAATGATCTTATCTCAAAAAGAACCGTAAGTGGTTATAGGATGGTGATTTGAAGAAATTAAACAATGCTACTAGAAAGATCATTACACCTTCCCTTTTACTGATCAAATATTACAAAGGCTATCTAAGCACACACACTTCTATTTCCTTGACGGATATTCTGGGTTCTCTCAAATACTTGTGTTAAAAGAGGACCAAGAGAAAACTACTTTCACATGCCCTTTTGGAACTTATGCTTATAGACGTATGCCTTTTGGTTTATGCAATGCACCTACTACCTTTTAAATAGGTATGACTGCTATATTCTTTGACTTCTCTAAAAAGATTGTTGAGGTTTTCATGGATGATTTTTCCATATACGGGACTTCTTTTGATGATTTCTTGAGCAACCTTGATCGAGTTTTGCAGAGATGCAAAGAAACTAATTTTGTCTTGAACTCGGATAAGTGCCACTTTATGTTAAATTAAGGTACAGTACTTGGGTATAAAATCTCTGAACAAGGCATTGAGGTAGAAAAACAAAAAATTGAAGCAATAGATAAAATGCTATGTCCTTAAGATATCAAAGGTATAAGATGTTTCCTTGGTCATGCTTGTTTCTATAGGCGCTTCATCAAAGATTTCTTGTCCACTAACTAATCTTATTCAAAAATACATTCCTTTTGTTTTTGATGATGATTGTGTATAAGTCGTTGAAATACTTAAGAAATCCTTGATGTCTGTACCTATTGTTTAACCACCTGATTGGAATTTATCATTCGAGATTATGTGTGATGCTAGTGACTATGTTTTTGGTGATGTTCTTGGGAAAAGAGTGCACACGAAACTGATTTTTATTCATTATGCTAGTAAGACCCTAAACAATGCTCAAAGAAATTATGCTACTAGTGAGAAGGACTTTCTAGAAGTTGTGTTTGCATGTGATAAGTTTAGACCTTACAATGTTGATTCCAAAATTACTATTCACACTGTTCATGCTGCTATTAAATACCTTATGGAAAAAATATTCTAAACCTAGGGTAATTAGGTGGGTGCTTTTACTTCAAGAGTTTCATTTTCATATTGTTGATAGAAAGGGACCTGAAAATTCTGTAACAGTTAATTTGTCCTGAATGGAAAATGTACTTGATGACCCACTGCCTATTCATGATAATTTTCATGATGAGCAATTAGCTAATATAAATGCTTCTCGTAGTACTCCTTGGTATGTTAATTACATTGTTGCTAAATATATACCACCTATTTCTCTTACGAACACAAGAAAAAGTTATTTTATGATTTAAGACATTACTTTTGGGATAACCCACATGTTTATAAATAAGGAGTAGATGGTGTTATTAGACATTGTGTACCTGAGCATGAACCGGAACAAATCCTACAAAAGTGCCATTCCGAGGCCTATGGAGGGCACCATGCTAGTGACAGAACTGCACACAACGTATTACAATCCGATTTTTATTGGCTTACTCTTTTTAAAGATGCTCGTAAGTATGTCCTATGATGTGATGAATGTCAAAGAATTGGTAACATTTGTAAACGTCAAAAAATACCTATGAATTATTCACTTGCAATTGAACCATTTGATGTTTCAGTCTTTGATTATATTGGAACTTTTCCTTCTTCTAATGGGTATTGACGGGGGGATAACCCCGGGGTAGGCTCATCGAGCCTACTCCATTGCCTTCTATATTGAAGGAAAAGCACGACTCATTCTATGCGACCCAATCCCCCTGGACGGCTAGGAAGCTCTTGTCGGCTAGGGGCGAGACGGTCGAATCTCGTTGGCCGGCTAGGAAGCTCCCGCGTCTAGGGGCGAGACGCCTACCTCCCTCTGGCCGTCTAAGCAGCGCCGGTCGGCTAGAGGCGAGACGACCATTCCCAGGCCAGCTAGTGAGGCGGTTAGCCGGCTAGGGAGCTCAAGTCACATCAGATCGTAGGTCATGACGATACCCTATGGTTAAAGGTGAATACACGTCAGCCAAGGTACAAGATTGGAGTGCACGGTAGGTATAGTGTCTGTGGCCATGCTGCTGACCTACTCCGTCTCTGATCCGTCAACCATGCACAGTATCAGCCCGTCGAACACCCACTCCATTACCACACTCGGCGTTGGAACAGTGGATACGACCGTACTGGCAACCCATGACGAATCTCGCAAGACGACGCCGGACGTACAACATGTGTCCCATGTCGTCTCTACGCGAGAGCCTCATTGGCTAGCCGGCGGGTCCCATAGCCAGATAGCACCTCGTAGTCGGCGACCCCCTCCAGCGACAAGACAAGACCACTGTGGCCCCCCTGGCCAGCCGGCGAGGCTGCCAGCCGGGTCCCACTCATGTACTTCTATCCTTATTATAGGTTGGTGGGTTCGTCTACCCGACCCCCTCCATGCAGAGGGCCGGCCAATCCTTCACACACACACTCATAAAGGAGAGGTAGACGCAAGCCGGCTGCTGTTTCTTCCTCCTCCGTAGAACAGCTCCAGGAGCACATTGTAGCCTCATTGGTGCATTATACATTCCGACAGGATTAGGGGTGTTATCTCCACGAAGAACCCCGAACCTGGGTACATCGTGTGTGCCATGCTTGTGCCATGCTTGTACCAACCCCGTCCCCAGTGCCCGCCGGTGTCCTTACGGTTGCCACCATGTTTAGCCTACCCATGGCATATGTTGTGAGTAAACACCGACATTTGGCGCCCACCATGGGGCCATCCGCGGCATCAGCCGTATTTACGCGCTGGGCGGGGCCCTTCGCCAACACCTTTGGATGCTTCACGTCTGGACCGATGAGCATGCCCGTGGAGCCTACCCTCGAGGAGGTTTCTGCAATGTTGATCCGTCTCATGGATTCTGATGGGGAGTCTAACGACGAGTCACTCCCCAGCATCCTCATCACTGCTGTTGCGAACCTCGGCGTTCTCTTCAGAGACCTACGCCTCGACAATGGACCTCGCTACGTCGGCGAGGACATCGACATCGACGCGTTATGCGTCAGCTTCAGTAGACTCTCTCTCGGGCAGACGCCTGCGCTTGATGAGTACCCCAGCGAGGTGCGCGTCTTCGATGGTCAACCATCATCTACGGGGTGTCTTGCCCCGCATCATATCACCATCGTCTCCAACCTCATGGAGGTGATGGTCATTGGCGCCGACACTATCAAGACTCACGGCAAGGAGACAGCAGATGCGACTGATTCCACTGCAGGATCAGCCGATACGCTTCATGCTACCCTTGCCGGCTTGAAGACGCATATCGCCACCTCCGCAAACCCCACCGACGCGTGCGCCTTGCTCAAGGAGGCTCACAGGCAGATCCCAAAGGAGGGCATTGTCATCGCCGCGGCAAAACGCTGGATGGAGGCCGCGCAACGCGAGTATAACTCCGCTTACGACCTCACTCCAGCTGCTGATGGTCCTAGCCGGCTTGGCGCGGTCCGTGGCCGCGACCGGGTCATTGCCGATATCCTAGGTGGCAAGCAGCCCATCTACGATACCCATGCGGCCAACTTGCGGGCTGCTCAGGCGACCATGACAGAAATGCCAAGTTTGGAGGGCGAGGAGTGCGTCCTTTAGGAGAAGCGGGTCAAGGATCTCCTTGACCCCTCAAATGCGCAGCAATCACTTCTTGACCCTGGTCAGGCACAATCGGAGTCTCCGGGAGCCGATCCCGGAGCACGTCGCAACCCCAGTGGTCGTCATCACGCCGAGGGATCTTCCTCGCATTGCACTTTCGGCCGTAAGGGCAAGGGCAGCCAAGACAAGCGTTCTCTGCGCCAGAGTGAGCCGTCTTCAAGCCCGTGTTGTAGAGATGGTGGCGACGAGGGGGATTCGGTGCGTGAGGTTCCTCCTTCGAAGTATCGGGAGGGGGCCAACGCCACAAGTTCCTAAGATACCCTTCCGATCACGGCCCGAATCGGCCATCGCGTCCCGCATAGCGACAACGATGCTCGCAGACGCCTCAACCTCCTGGCGCAGTCGGCTCTCCTAGAGGAGGATGACCCCATCGGTCCGGCGTGCTTCGGCCCTCGGATCCGAGGGGAGCCGTTTCCCACAGGCTTCACTCTCCCTCGGGACACCCCCAAGTACAATGGCACGGCCAAGCCATAAGACTGGCTGATCGACTACACCATCACAGTCGGCATCGCTCGGGGCAACAAGCGCGTAGCTGTCCGCTACGTGCCTCTCATGCTAGCCGGCTTGGCGAGGACATGGCTTAATAGCCTTCCAGCTAGTAGCGTCAACTCTTGGGTTGATTTTGAGGAGGCGTTCGTCCGGAACTTCACTGGCACCTACAAGCGCCCTGGTCGGCCTCGCGAGCTGGCCATGTGCGTCCAGAGGACGAACGAACCCCTTCATGACTACGTCACACGTTAGACAGAGCTGCGCAACTCCTGCGAAGGAGTGCATGAGGTGTAGGGTAACATAGCATAAATTCAAAATTTTCCTACGCATATTCAGATCTTCCTATGGAGAGACCAGCAACGAGAGAGGAGTAAGAGCATCTTCATACCTTTGAAGATCGCTAAGCGGAAGCGTTGCTAGAATGCGGTTGATGGAGTCGTACTCGCAGCGATTCCGATCTAGTGCCGAACTACGGCACCTCCGCGTTCAACACACGTGCAGCCCGGTGACGTCTCTCGCACCTTCATCCAGCAAGGAGGAGGGAGAGGTTTGGGAAGAACTCCAGCAGCACGACGGCATGGTGTCGATGGAGAGACGAGGTCTCCCGGCAGGGCTTCGCCAAGCACCGTCAGAGAGGAGGAGGAAGAAGGGCAGGGCTGCGCCGAGAGAGAGGGAAAAGTCTATCTCCCAATGGTCAAAAGTGCCCCGTATATATAGGGGAAGGGAGGGGCTGCGCCCCCTTGAGGGTTTCCCCCTCCTCGGGGGCAGCAGCCCGAGATGGGGGCTGGTGCGGCGGCCAAGGGGGGGAGGAGGGGTGTGGCGCACCTTAGGGTTTGCCCCCCCTTTTCTCTCTTGTGCGCATTGGGCTGAGTGGGGAGGCGCACCAGCCCACCTAGGGGCTGGTTCCCTAACCTACTTTGCCATCTTACCTCCCGAGGTCGTTGCCCCTTTCAGTGGACCCCCGGGGCCACCTCCGGTGGTCCCGGTGGTCCCGTTACGTTACCGGTGATGCCCGAAATACTTCCGGTGTCCAAAACCATCCGTCCTATATATCAATCTTTACCTCCGGACCATTCCGGAGCTCCTCGTGACGTCCGTGATCTCATACGGGACTCCGAACAACTTTTGGTAACCTCGTATAACAAATCCCTATAACCCTAGCGTCACCGAACCTTAAGTGTGTAGACCCTACGGGTTCGGGAGACAGGAAGACATGACCGAGACACTTCTCCGGACAATAACCATCAGCGGGATCTGGATACCCTTGGTGGATCCCACTTGCTCCACGAAGATCTCATCGGATGAACCACGATGTCAAGGATTCAATCAATCCCATATACGATTCCCTTTGTCTGTCGGTATAGAACTTGCCCGAGATTCGATCGTCGGTATACCTATACCTTGTTCAATCTCGTTACCGGTAAGTCTCTTTACTCGTTCCGTAGCACGTCAAAGTGTGACTAACTCCTTAGTCACATTGAACTCATGATGATGTTCTACCGAGTGGGCCCAAACATACCTCTCCGTCACACAGAGTGACAAATCCCGATCTCGATTCGTACCAACCCCACAGACACTTTCGGAGATACCCGTAGTGCACCTTTATAGTCACCCAGTTACATTGTGACGTTTGATACACCCAAAGCACTCCTACGGTATCCGGGAGTTGCACAATCTCACGGTCGAAGGAAAAGACACTTGACATTAGAAAAGCTTTAGCATACGAACAATACGATCTAGTGCTATGCTTAGGATTGGGTCTTGTCCATCACATCATTCTCCAATGATGTGATCCCGTCATCAATGACATCTAATGCCCATGATCAGGAAACCATGATAGTCTATTGACTAACGAGCTAGCTAACTAGAGGCTTGCTAGGGACACATTGTGATCTATTTATTCACAAATGTATTATTGTTTCCTGTTAATACAATTATAGCATGAACAATAGACGATTATCTTGAACAAGGAAATATGATAATAACCATTTTATTATTGCCTCTAGGGCATATTTACAATAGTCTCCCACTTGCACTAGAGTCAATAATCTAGTTACATTGTGATGTATCGAACACCCATAGCAGTATGGTGTTGATCATGTTTTGCTCGTGGAAGAGGTTTAGTCAACGGGTCTGCAATATTCAGATCCGTGTGTACTTTACAAATATCTATTACTCCACTCTGGACATGGTCCTGGATGGAGTTGTAGCGGCGTTTGATGTGCTTCGTCTTCCGGTGAAACCTGGGCTCCTTGGCTATGGCCATGGCCCGAGTGTTATCACAGAAGAGTGTCATTGGACCCGACGCGCTTGGAACCACTCCAAGGTCGGTGATGAGCTCCTTCATCCAAATTCTTTCATGAGCCGCTTCTGAAGCAGCTATGTACTCTGCTTCACATGTAGATGCTGCCACGACTTCTTTCTTGCTGCTGCACCAGCTCACTGCCCCACCATTCAAAACATATACATATCCGGTCTGTGACTTAGAGTCATCCGGATCTGTGTCGAAGCTAGCGTCGGCGTAACGCTTTACGACGAGCTCTTCGTCACCTCCATAAACGAGAAACATTTCCTTAGTCCTTTTCAGGTACTTAAGGATATTCTTGACCGCTGTCCAGTGCTCCATACCGGGATCACTTTGGTACCTCCCTACCAAACTTATGGCAAGGTTTATATCAGGTCTGGTACACAACATGGCATGCATTAGAGAGCCTACGGCTGAAGCGTAGGGGACATAACTCATCTTCTCTCTATCTGCTGCCGTGGTCGGCGACCGAGTCTTACTCAATCCCATACCTTGCAAAACTGGCAAGAACCCTTTCTTTGAGTTTTCCATATTGAACTTCTTCAATATCTTGTCAAGGTATGTACTTAGCGAAAGACCTATGAGGCGTCTTAATCTCTCTCTATAGATCTTGATGCCTAATATGTATGCAGCTTCTCCAAGGTCCTTCATTGAAAAACTCTTGTTCAAATAGGCCTTTATGCTCTCCAACATCTCTATATTATTCCCCATCAATAATATGTCATCCACATACAGTATGAGGAAAGCTATAGAGCTCCCACTCACTTTCTTGTACAGACAGGCTTCTCCGTAAACCTGTATGAACCCAAACGCTTTAATCACCTCATTAAAGCGAATGTTCCAACTCCGAGATGCTTGCACCAGCCCATAGATGGAGCGGTAGAGCTTGCACACTTTGTTAGCACCCTTAGGGTCGACAAAACCTTCTAGTTGCATCATATACAACTCTTCCTTAAGGTTCCCGTTAAGGAACGTTGTTTAGACGTCCATTTGCCAAATTTCATAATCATAAAAGGCGGCAATTGCTAACATGATTCGGACTAATTTCAGCTTCACTACGGGAGAGAAAGTCTCTTCATAGTCAACACCTTGAATTTGTCAAAAACCCTTTGCGACAAGTCGAGCTTTGTAAACGGTTACATTACCATTTGCATCAGTCTTCTTCTTGAAGATCCATTTATTTTCTATGGCTCGCCGGTCATCAGGCAAGTCCACAAAAGTCCATACTTTGTTCTCATACATGGATGCTATCTCGGATTTCATAGCCTCAAGCCATTTGTTGGAATCCGGGCCCGCCATCGCTTATTCATAGTTCGAAGGTTCACCGTTGTCTAACAACATGATTTCCATCACAGGTTGCCGTACCACTCTGTTGTGGAGCGTGCCGTTGTGGACCTTCGCGGTTCAGTAGTAACTTGATCCGAAGCTTCATGATCATCATCATTAACTTCCTCTTCAGTTGGTGTAGGCGCCACAAGAACAACTTCCCGCGCTGCGCTACTATCCTGTTCGAGAGGGGGTGTAATTACCTCATCAAGTTTTACCTTCCTCCCACTTACTTCTTTCGAGAGAAACTCTTTCTCTAGAAAGGATCCGTTCTTGTCAACAAAGGTTTTACCTTCGGATCTAAGATAGAAGGTATACCCAATAGTTTCCTTAGGGTATCCTATGAATACGCATTTCTCCGCTTAGGGTTCGAGCTTTTCTAGTTGAAGTTTCTTCACATAAGCATCGCAGCCCCAAACTTTAAGAAACGACAACTTAGGTTTCTTGCCAAACCATAGTTCATACGGTGTCGTCTCAACGGATTTAGACGGTGCCCTATTTAAAGTGAATGCTGCAGTTTCTAATGCGTATCCCCAAAATGATAGCGGTAGGTCGGTAAGAGACATCATAGATCGTACCATATCTAATGAAGTGCGATTACGACGTTCAGACACTTCGTTGCATTGTGGTGTGCCAGGCCGCGTCAGTTGTGAAACGATTCCACACTTCCTTAGGTGTGTGCCAAACTCGTGACTCAAATATTCTCCTCCACGATCAGATCATAGACACTTGATTTTTTTGTCACTTTGATTCTCGACCTCACTCTGAAATTCCTTGAACTTTTCAAATGTCTCAGATTTGTGCTTCATCAAGTAGATATACCCATACCTACTCAAGTCATCGGTGAGAGTGAGAACATAACGATAGCCACCGCGAGCTGCAACGTTCATTGGACCACACACATCAGTATGTATTATTTCCAATAAGTCGGTTGCTCTCTCTATTATTCCGGAGAATGGAGTCTTAGTCATATTGCCCATGAGGAACGGTTCGCATGTGCCAAATGATTCAAAGTCAAGAGACTCTAATAGTCCATCAGTATGGAGCTTCTTCATGCGCTTAACGCCGATATGACCAAGGCGGCAGTGCCACTAGTATGTGGGACTATCATTATCAACTTTATATCTTTTGGTACTCACACTATGAATATGTGTAACATCACGATCGAGATTCATCAAGAATAAACCATTCACCAGCGGAGCATGACCATAAAACATATCACTCATATAAATAGAACAACCATTATTCTCTGACTTAAATGAGTAGCCGTCTAGCATTAAGCAAGACCCTGATACAATGTTCATGCTGAAAGCTGGTACTAAATAATAGTTATTAAGGTTTAAGACTAATCCCGACGGTAGATGTAGAGGTAGCGTGCTGACGGCGATCACATCGACCTTTAAACCATTCCCGACGCGCATCGTCACCTCGTCCGTGGCCAGTCTCCGCATATTCCCCAGTTCCTGCTTTGAGTTGCAAATGTGAGCAACAACACCGGTATGAAATACCCAGGAGCTACTACGAGCGCTGGTAAGGTACACATCAATAACATGTATATCACATATACCTTTAACATTGCCGGCCTTCTTGTCCGCTATGTATTTGGGGCAGTTCCGCTTCCAGTGACCCTTTCCCTTGCAATAGAAGCACTCAGTCTCAGGCTTGGGTCCATTCTTTTTCTTCTTCCCGGCATCTAGCTTACCGGGCGCGGCAACAGCTTTGCCGTCTTTCTTGAAGTTCTTCTTACCCTTGCCCTTCTTGAAACTAGTGGTCTTGTTGACCATCAACACTTGATCCTCTTTCTTGATTTCTACTTCTGCAGACTTGAGTATCGAGTACAACTCGAGAATGGTCTTCTCCATCCCTTGCATGTTGTAGTTAAGCACAAAGCCTTTGTAGCTTGGTGGGAGAGACTGGAGGATTCTGTCAATTATAGCATCATCCGGAAGTTCGACTCCAAGTGAAGTCAGACGACCGTGTAACCCAGACATTTTGAGTATGTGGTCACTGACAGAACTATTCTCCTCCATCTTACAGTTAAAGAACTTGTCGGAGACTTCATATCTCTCGACACAGGCATGATCTTGAAAAACTAGTTTCAGCTCTTGGAACATCTCATATGCGCCGTGTTGCTCAAAACGCCTTTGGAGCCCCGTTTCTAAACTGTATAACATGCCACACCTAACCAGAGAGTAGTCATCACTCCGCGTTTGCCACACGTTCAGAATGTCCTGGGCTGCTGTGGGAGCGAGAGGGTCACCTAGCGGCGCATCAAGGACATAAGCCTTTTTAGCTGCTTCAAGGATGAGCTTCAAGTTGCGAACCCAGTCCGCATAGTTGCTACCATCATCTTTCAGCTTGTTTTTCTCTAGGAATGCGTTGAAATTGATGTTGACGTTGGCCATCTACAATATTTATAAAGACAACTTTTAGACTAAGTTCATGACAATTAAATTCATTTAATCATATTAAGTATGAACTCCCACTTAAATCGACATCCCTCTAGTTATCTAAGTGATACATGATTCATGTTGACTAACCCGTGTCCGATCATCTCGTGAGATGGACTAGTCACCATGGTGAGCAACTTCATGCTGATCGTATTCAACCATACGACTCATGTTCGACCTTTCGGTCTCTTGTATTCGAGGTCATGTATGTACATGCTAAGCTCGTCGAGTCAACCTAGGTGTTTCGCGTGTGTAAATCTGGCTTACACCCGTTGTATGCGAACGTTAGAATCTATCACACCCGATCATCATGTGGTGCTTCAAGAAAACGAACCTTCGCAACGGTGCACACTTAGGGGAATACATTCTCGAAATTTTAAGAGGGATCATCTTATTATGCTACCGTCGTTCTAAGCAATAAGATGAAACACATGATAAACATCACAATGCAATCATATAGTGACATGATATAGCCATTATCATCTTTGGCCTTTCGATCTCCATCTTCAAGCATCGCATGATCATCATCGTCACCTGCGTGACACCATGATCTCCATCATCGTGTCTCCGTGAAGTCGTCACGCCAACTACCTCTATCACTACTACTACAGCTAACCGTTAGCAATGAAGTAAAAGTAGTAAGCACATCGTGTTGCATCTCATACAATAAATTAAGACAACCCCTATGTTCCTGCCGGTTGTCATACTCATCGACATGCAAGTTGTGAAACCTATTACAATAACATGATCATCTCATACATCATACATGCAACATCACAACTTTGGTCATATCACATCACATGTCAAACCCTGCAAAAACAAGTTAGACGTCCTCTAATTGTTGTTGCAAGTTTTACGTGGCTGATTTGGGTTTCTAGCAAGAACGCCTTCTTACCTACGTGCCAGCCACAACGATGATATGCCAAAGCTATTTACCCTTCATAAGGAACCTTTTCATCAAATCCAATCCGACTAGAGTAGGAGAGACAGACACCCGCTAGCCACCTTTATGCACGGTGTGCATGTCTGTCGGTGGAACCAGTCTCACGTAAGCGTACGTGTAAAGTCGATCCGGGCCGCTTCATCCCACAATACCACCGGAAAAGAATAAGACTAGTAGCGGCAAGCAAATTGACAAATCATCGCCCACAACTTTTGTGTTCTACTCGTGCATAGAATCTACGCATGGAAAACCTGGCTCTAATACCACTGTTGGGTAACGTAGTATAAATTCAAAATTTTCCTACGCATATTCAGATCTTCCTATGGAGAGACCAGCAACGAGAGAGGGGTAAGAGCATCTTCATACCTTTGAAGATCGCTAAGCGGAAGCGTTGCTAGAACGCGGTTGATGGAGTCGTACTCGCAGCGATTCTGATCTAGTACCGAACTACGACACCTCCGCGTTCAACACACGTGCAGCCCTGTGATGTCTTCTGCAGCTTGATCCAGCAAGGAGGAGTGAGAGGTTGGCGAAGAACTCCAGAAGCACGACGGTGTGGTGTCGATGGAGAGACGAGGTCTCCCGGCAGGGCTTCGCCAAGCACCGACAGAGAGGAGGAGGAAGAAGGGCAGAGCTGCGCCGAGAGAGAGGGAAAAGTCTATCTCCCAATGGCCAAAAGTGCCGGTATATATAGGGGAAGGGAGGGGTTGCGCCCCCTTGAGGGTTTCCCCCTCCTGGGGGGGGGGGCGGCAGCCCTAGATGGGGGCTGGTGCAGCGGACAAGGGGGGGAGGAGGGGTGTGGCGCACCCCTGGTGGGCCTTAGGCCCACCTGGCTTAGGGTTTGCCCCCCCTTATTTCTCCCCTGCGCATTGGGCTGAGTGGAGAGGCGCACCAGCCCACCTAGGGGCTGGTTCCCTCCCCTACTTGGCCCATCTTACCTCCCGGGGTCGTTGCCCCCCTTCGGTGGACCCCCAGGGCCACCTCCGGTGGTCCCGGTGGTGCCCGTACGTTACCGGTGATGCCCGAAACACTTCCGGTGTCCGAAACCATCCGTCCTATATATAACTCTTTACCTCCGGACCATTCCGGAGCTCCTCGTGACGTCTGTGATCTCATCCGGGACTCCAAGCAACTTTCGGTAACCTCGTATAACAATTCTCTATAACCCTAGCGTCACCGAACCTTAAGTGTGTAGACCCTACGGGTTCGGGAGATAGGCAGACATGACGGAGACACTTCTCCGGACAATAACCATCAGCGGGGTCTGGATACCCATGGTGTCTCCCACTTTCTCCACGAAGATCTCATCGGATGAACCATGATGTCAAGGATTCAATCAATCCCGTATACGATTCCCTTTGTCTGTCGGTATAGAACTTGTCCGAGATTCGATCGTCGATATACCTATACCTTGTTCAATCTTGTTACCGGTAAGTATCTTTACTCGTTCCATAGCCCGTCATCGTGTGACTCACTCCTTAGTCACGTTGAGCTCATGATGATGTTCTACCGAGTGGGCCCAAAGATACCTCTCCGTCACACGGAGTGACAAATCCCGATCTCGATTCGTACCAACCCCACAGACACTTTTGGAGATACCCGTAGTGCACCTTTATAGTCACCCAGTTATGTTGTGACGTTTGATACACCCAAACCACTCCTATGATATCCGGGAGTTGCACAATCTCACGGTCGAAGGAAAAGACACTTGACATTAGAAAAGCTTTAGCATACAAACAATACGATCTAGTGCTATGCTTAGGATTGGGTCTTGTCCATCACATCATTCTCCAATGATGTGATCCCGTCATCAATGACATCTAATGCCCATGATCAGGAAACCATGATCATCTATTGACTAACGAGCTAGCTAACTAGAGGCTTGCTACGGACACATTGTGATTTATTTATTCACACATATATTACTGTTTCCTGTTAATACAATTATAGCATGAACAATAGACGATTATCATGAACAAGGAAATATGATAATAACCATTTTATTATTGCCTCTAGGGCATATTTCCAACATGAGGTACAAGCCATTCAATATTTTATTGACGGCTGCCGAGACGACACTCTACTCAAGCACAAGCTCATGTGCTCCGAGCCCACCTCTCTGGCGGTGCTCATGGCCAAGGCGGACAAGTACTCCACGGACGACTCCGCAATGCGGGTCATGGTCAGCGCCTTGGACAAAATTGTCCCCACGCCCACTACTCCCAAGCCGGCTGGTGACAACCAAGGCGGCCAGAACAACAAGTGCAAGGCGGATCAACTTGATTCGCGCCCCTCAAGCAAGGAGGTGGCTAGCATGGAGGAAGACGCGCCGGCTACTCAAGCCGGCTCTCAGCAGCAACGGGCCGGCAAAAACAACTGGCAGCCCAAGCTCACCTTTGAGCAAATGCTCTACGCGCCATCAAGATGCATACTGGGGCGAAGCCGGCCACTCATATCCTCCGAAAGTGTACCTTTGCACAGCGACTATCGCGAGGAGAGGGTCTGCCAGCTCCCCCTGGGGCAGTTGCTGTGCCTCGTGCTCCGGCTCCTAGGCCGACTCCAGCTCCACCACCACCGCCTCACAACGGCGGCTGTCTCCACGACGATTACCCCATCAAGTTGGAGCTTAACTCGTCTTCAACAGCGCTGGTGATGACAAGCACAGCGAGCGACAACGCCGACGTGAGGTGAACGCCACGGTCCCCCCGGTTCCCCAATTCATGCATTGGTCTCAAAATCCAATTACGTGGAGCCGGGCTGACCATCCTGCTGTGATGCCAAACCCTGGCTCATACGGGCTCGTCCTCGACCCCACTTTCGCCTCCAAGAGGCTCACCTGCCGGTTGCTACTTCAACAAAAGACGTTCCAACGGCGCTAGAAATAGGAGTGTTGCTTGATACTCCTCAGCAACGGCACCAGGAATCCGTCAGCTGCGGCTACGCCTTAAGGGACTTCCTATGCAAGTATGCAAAGGATTTCCCCCGTGGCCTTGGAGCCTTGCGTTGGTGTTCCCTCAAAGCGGAAAGGGTGATGTAGCGTAGCGGTGGTAAGTACTTCCCTCAGTTTGAGAACCAAGGTATCAATCCAGTGGGGGAGTATCTCAAGATCCTGCACAAACACAAAAACTTGCTCCCAACGCTATGAAGGGGTTGTCAATCCCTTATAGATTGTTTTCCAAGTGAGAATTGAAAGCAACAAAGTAACAAAGCAAAGTAAAATTGGAGGTGTAAACGATGGATGTGAATAGACCCGGAGGCCGTAGTGTTTACTAGTGGCTTCTCTCATGAAAGCAAGTAGACGGTGGGTGAAAAAATTACTGTCGAGCAATTGATAGAACCGTGCAAAGTCGTGACGATATCTATGCGATGATTGTTTCTATAGGCATCACGTCCAAAACAAGTAGACCAATACTTTTTGCATCTACTACTATTGCTCCACACGTCAACCGCTATCCAACATGCATCTAGTGTATTAAGTCCATAAGGACATAGTAACACCTTAAGTAAGATGACATGATGTAGTGGGATAATCTCAAACTAATGATAAAAACCCCATATTTTTACCCTTGATGGCAACTACTTGATGTGTGCCTTACAGCCCCTACTGTCACTGGGAAAGGTCACCACATGGTAGAACCCAAAACCAAGCACTTCTCCCATTGCAAGAATCATAGATCTAGTTGGCCAAACAAAACCCAAGACTCGGAGAGACTTACAAGGATATCAAATCATGCATATAAGAAATCAGCAAAGACTCAAATATATATCATAGATAATCTGATCACAAATCCACAATTCATCGGATCTCGACAAACACACCGCCAAAGAAGATTACATCGGATAGATCCCCATGAAGATCACGGAGAACTTTGTATTGAAGATCCAAGAGAGAGAAGAAGCCATCTAGCTACTAACTACGGACCCGTAGGTCTGAAGTGAACTACTCACGAGTCATTGGAGGGGCGATGATGATGATGAAGAAGCCCTCCAACTCCAACGTCCCCTCTGGCAGGGTGCCAGGAAGGGTCTCCAGATGAGATCTCGTGGAAACGGAAGCTTGCGGCGAGGGAAAAGTATTTTCGAGGATCCCCTTATTTTTTGCGGAATATTTGGGAATTTATAGGCCAAAGACCTAGGTCAGGGGGTGGCTAGGGAGGCCACAATCCTGCCCACCGCCGCCTCCCCCTGGTGGCGGAGTGGGGGCTTGTGGGCAACCTGGAGCCCACCTGGCTTGGCCCAAAAGCCCCTTGGTCTTCTTCCGTTCGGGAAAAAATCATTTCAGGTTTTTTCTTCCGTTTGGACTCCGTTCCAAAATCAGATCTGGAAAGTGTCAAAAACACGGAAAAAACAGGAACTGGCACTTGGCACTGAATTAATAAATTAGTCCCAAAAAAGATATAAAAGGTACATAAAACCACCAAAGAAGACAAGATAACAGCGTGAAACCATCAAAAATTATAGATACATTTGAGACGTATCACCGGTTCTCCCGGGTGTTGGTCGACGGCGGCAGCAGCATAAACATCCTCTACCACGATACTTTTCTCAAGCTTGGGCGAGAGGAGAAGGATCTCCAGACGACCAACCTTGTCTTCCACGGCATCGTGCCGGGACAGTCCTGCTCGCCGATCGGCAAAATCCAGTTGGATGTCCTTTTCAGTGACAAGGCGCACTTTCGCCAAGAGCCAATATGGTTCGAGGTGGTGGATCTCAACAGCCCATACCACACGCTGTTGGGTAGGCCGGCTCTGGCCAAATTCATGGCCATCCCCCACTGCGCCTACCTCAAGATGTAGATGTCGGGTCCAAAGGGCATCATCACCATTGCTGGTGACTACGAGAAGTCGCTCGAGTGCGCACAAGACAGCAGCCGTTTGGCCGACGCCATGGTGATTGCTCAGGAGAAAAGGCAGATCGACCGGCTCGTGGCTCAGGCTACCAAGTAGCCGGCGATCCCTACTCACCATCTCAGTCGGCCGACGAGGGCTCATTCAAGCCGGCCAAAGAGACCAAGCAAGTGCATTTCGACCCTCCGAACCCCAAGCAGTGCGTCACCATCGGTGCTAACCTCAGCACCAAATAGGAAGGCGAGCTCGTCGACTTCCTCCGTGAGAAGAAATCGCCCGGCTGCTCGCAGCCGGCTTCATAATGGAGGTTTTCCACCCAGACTGGTTGGCCAATCCAATCCTGGTGCTTTAGAAGAACAACACATGGCGAATGTGTATTGACTACACGAGCCTGAATTAGGCGTGCCCGAAAGACACTTTTGCCTTGCCCTGGATAGATCAAGTGATCGACTCCACAATCGGCTGTGAACTGTTGTCCTTTATGGACGCCTAATCCGGCTATCATCAGATCAAGCTAGACCCGGCAGATCAACTGAAGACCTCCTTCATCACGCCCTTCGGGGCCTACAGCTATACCACCATGACCTTCAGTCTGAAGAACGCTCGTGCCACGTTTCAGCGCTGCATGCAGCAATGCCTCCTGCCACAGATCGGCAGGAACATCCACGTCTATGTGGATGACATCATCCTCCAAACCAAGCAGCACTTCAGTCTCCTTGAAGACTTGCGGGAGACATTCGCCAATCTGCGCGAATACAAGATCCGGCTGAACCCGGAGAAATGCGTATTTTGGGTTCCAGGTGGCAAGCTCTTGGGGTTCTTTGTGTCCTCTCGTGGCATCGAAGCGAATCCTGAGAAGATCGGAACCATCGAGCGGATTATGAAGCCAGCTCGAATTCTCGACGTCCAGAAGTTCGCCGGCTGCCTGGCGTCCCTTAGCCGGTTCGTCAACCGGCTGGGCAAGAAGGCGCTTCCACTCTATCAACTATTGAAGAAAACGACCAAGTTCAAGTGGAACGACCAGGCGGACGAAGCCTTCCACGACCTCAAGCGCATCATCTCAAGCTTGGCAATCTTCGCGGCGCCGGGTGAAAGGGAACTACTATGTCGACAGAATCCTTCTGTCGTCTCTTGAGCTTGCGTTGGTTTTCCGTTGAAGAGGAAAGGGTGATGCAACGCAGGAGCAATAAGTATTTCCCTCAGTTTGAGAACCAAGGTATCAATCCAGAAGGAGAATCTTTGTCAAGTCCAGAGTAACTGCACAAACACAAAGAGCTTGCACCCAACGCTATAAAGGGGTTGTCAATCCCTTCAAGATTGATTGCCAAGTGAGATCTAATGGCGGAAAGTGCAACGATGTAAAACAGTAAGGCTGAAAATATGGTGTGAAGCAGACCTGGGGGCCATAGTGTTCACTAGAGGCTTCTCTCAAAATAGCAAATATTATGGTGGGTGAACAAATTACCGTCGAGCAATTGATAGAACCGCGCAAATTCATGACGATATCTAAGGCAATGATCATACATATAGGCATCACGTCCGAGACAAGTAGACCGATACTTTCTTCATCTACTACTATTACTCCACACATCGACCGCTATCCAGCATGCATCTAGTGTATTGAGTTCATGACGAATAGAGTAACGCCTTAAGCAAGATGACATGATGTAGAGAGATAATCTCAAACCAATGATGAAAACCCCATCTTTTTACCCTTGATGGAAACAACACGATGCGTGCCTCGCTACCCCTTCTGTCACTGGGTGAGGTCATCGCACGGTATGAACCCAAAACCAAGCACTTCTCCCATTGCAAGAATCATAGATCAAGCTGGCCAAACGAAACCCACAACTCGAAGATATTACAATGATATGCAATCATGCATATAAGACATAAGAAGAAACTCAAATAAGATTCATAGATAATCTGACCATAAATCCACAATTCATCGGATCTCGACAAACACACCACAAAAGAAGATTACATCGGATAGATCTCCATGAAGATCATGGGGAACTTTGTATTGAAGATCCAAGAGAGAGAAGAAGCCATCTAGCTACTAGCTATGGACCCATAGGTCTATGGTGAACTACTCACGCATCACCGGAGAGGTCATGGTGATGATGAAGAAGCCCTCCGTATCGGAATCCCCCCTCCGGTAGGGCACCAGAATGTGCCCCAGATGGGATCTTGTGGAGACAGAAGCTTGCGGTGGCAGAAAAGTACTTTCGATGATCTCTTGATTTTTTCTGGAATTTTTGGGAATATTTAGGCGAAAGACCTAGGACAGAGGTGGCCCAGGGAGCCCACAAGCCTCGGAGGCACGGGCCCCCCTGGCCGCAGCTAGGGGGCTTGTGGGGTCCCTGGTGGCCCCTGCCTTGGATCTCAAGTTCCCCAATCTTCTTCTGTTTCGGAAATAAAAAATTTGGAAGTTTCGTTCCATTTGGACTCCTTTTAAAATCCTCCTCTGAAAAGGGTCAAAAACACGAAAAAAACAGGAACTGGCACTTGGCACTGAGTTAATAAGTTAGTCCCAAAAAAGATATGAAAGGCATACAAAACATCCAAAGTTTGACAACATAATAGCATGAAACCATCAAAAATTATAGATACGTTGGAGACATATCGGGAACCCATTCTCATATACATCACAGCAACCACTCGCGTGGTTAGTGTGGTTCTAGTAGTAGAACGCAAGGAGGAGGGCAAGGTACTGTTAGTGCGACGCCCTATCTATTACCTCAGCGAGGTCTTGTCCGCCTCCAAGCAAAACTACCCCCACTATCTGTCGTGGGTATAAGTCTAACAGTAGAAGTGTAGGGGGTACGAAAGGATGGGAAGAGCCTTAGCTACGGCGAGGATGTATGAGTTCAGGCCCCTCTACGGTGGAGGTAAAAGCCCTACGTCTCAGTGCTCTTGGGAGCTTAGTGTCGAGTGGATTATAGGATTACAGCAAGTGCCAACCCTTGCACCAGTGGGGAAGGGCGTCTTATATAGAGTGCGCTGTCCTTCATACTGGCCCCATGGACAAGGGTGGAATAGTGGCGAATAAATGCCTACGTGACAGGTAACGTAAGCCTTAAATGCTAATAATGGTGTATGAAAACGTATGACCGTTTCCCTCTTGGGAGGTTACGATGTACAGAGTGGATTCCAGTCGGTACGTTAAATATGCTCCGAGCGCTCGTCGCCGACTGGATGATGGGGGCGTCCTTAGTTCAGTCGGAACTGTCTAAGGGCCTTGTCCTCTATGAAGGGTAGTCCTTGGGTAGGACCTATAGGGAAGACCTATGACCCTACCCTGGGACTATAACCCCATCATTAGTCCCCGAATGGATCGGGGTTGGAACGATGAAGTGAAGTTCGGAGTATGGAACCGACTGGTATGGAGGTGACTTTAGCGTTGTTTGCCTTGATCCATTTTTTCCTTTCAACAAGTGATCTGAGTGAATATACCAATGAAACGAACCGTCAGGGACCGAGTGCTTCCGTGGAATCTTTCGACGTGATTCGTCAAACTGACAACGCCGGATTTTCCGGGATCCTCAAATTTCGGTTGCCGCGCGCTCAGTGGGGATGACGACATCGCCATCGAGTAGGTTTTGCCTCCTCGATTACCGCGCCTTTATCTTCTCCACTAACCTTGCAGCGGCCGGTTGGGGGGATAAGATCTCGGGTTCACCTGTTAGTGACCCAGTCGGAAGCTTATTTAAGCCTCCCCGGCGGGATTTCCTGTTGCGCTGCTCAAACTCCTCTCATTAATACTGCTCCTCTCGCAGCTCTCTGCACGCCTCAAGCCTCCTCCTTCCCCTCCTCCTCTGCGGATCCGTCGCCTTCGCAATGACGAAGGGGCAGACCAGCAAACTCGAGTCGCAGAAGAAGAAGAAGAAGAAGGGGGCGGCCCCTACTCAGCGGCGGCAGCGAGCGCTGCCGGCGGGTTGGATCCAGGGGGATTTCCTCCCCTCCTCGGTGACGGAGAACGACTTGCTGGAGCTGGTGGAGCATGGCATGATCGTCAACAAGTCCTGGAGGCTGCCGGAAGGCGAGACGGAGCCGGCGCCGAAGGAGGGGGAGCGCGTTCTGCTGCTCAGCCATGTGTTCAGAGGCTTCTCCTTGCCTCCCCATTATTTCTTCCGAGGTATCATGACTTACTTCGGAGCGCAACTCCATCATTTTCCTCCGAACGCAATAGCCCACCTTGCTGCATTCGTCACCCTCTGCGAGTGCTTTATTGGATGTCCCCCCCACTGGGGGCTCTTTAAGTATGTCTTCTCCGCTAGATCCCAAACCGTCAAAAAGCTTAGCCAGTCGGACGATAAGACCCATATCCTCCCGCTCTGCGGGGGTTTAGGCTTCCAGAAGAAAACAAAGAGTAGCTATCCCTCCCTCCAGCCGTCCGAGTCAGTTAGGAACTGGCAATCGTCCTGGTTCTATTGCTAGGACATTGCTTGTCCGAATGCTTCGAGTGGGTTGCCACCTTTCAGTTTAGAACGTTCGGGCCCTCCTAGGAAGCTTGCGCTCTCTAAGTGGGAAAGGATCCAGATCAAGTCTTTAGTCGACGCGCTGATAGCCGTCGTCCGTAAGGGAGTCACCGGCAGGGATCTGTCGGAGACTTTTTTGGGTCGGCGCATCCAGCCGCTGCAGGCCCGACACCACGCCATGTGGCACTACACGGGGCCTTCGGATTCCACTCGGTCTCATCCAGAGTGCGTGAGCGGGGAGACTGTGAGTGCGTGGGTCTGCGGCATCACATGCGCGTGTGATAACCCCGTGGGAGCCCGGCGGGTGAAGCCCTTCCGCGCCGACAATCCTCCTCTGAATGAGGTGAGTACATCTTGTCGAGTGCTTTTAATCTTCTTAGATTTATTGCTTTTCTTGTCCCGCTGACTGACGTTGCCGACTGTGTTTTGTGCAGGAGTGGACCAACTGGTATTCTGCCGTCTCAAACGGGAATCCAGCCGAGGAAGGGGAGGGCAACCAGGAGGGCAGCGCAGATAGCGCCGAGTACGTCTCCGACAGCGGGGAAACGGAGGAGGAGACGAAAGAGGAGGAGGAGGAGGATGGGGAGCAGAGCTCGCCACCCTCACCACCAGAGCATTGAACCAACCGCCGTCATGACCCCGCTGCTCCGCCGGCTCCTCTAGCGGCCCCGAGTGCTACGCCAGCTCCTCCCGTGGCTTAGAGTGCTCGGAGTGTGAAGAGGACCAGGGACGCTGCTGCCGAGTCCGTGAACCAGCCGTCCAAGGTGGCCAAACCTAGTGGGCCTAAGCCTCGGAAAGCTTTGCCTGGGATGAGGATCGTTGTTCCGGCCGCCTCACCGTAAGTACCTTGTTCTTCCATCTCCCTTCAGTATCCGATTGAACACCTCTTTTTGGGAACTCATGCTTATCCGTCGAGTGGATTTCACTCAACAGAGCTGCTACCTACGCCACCTCTCTGCCGCGCCAGGACGATGATCCTATGGACACGGATAATGCCGCCACGTCCCAGCAAGGTACGTTGTCACGACTCCGAGAGCTGTATTATTGTTTCGCGAGTGCTGTCTTTGATCTTGACCTTTTTCTGTAATTTCATTTCGTTCAGTCGGGCTTCCTTCGGAGGTGATCCATCTGGAGGACGAAGACCAAAGGGGGTCGGAGCCAGCTTTGGCGCCTATCCCTGAGGTTGTCCCATCTACTGCTGCTCCCACCATGAACGTGCCGCCGACTGAGACGGTGCCCCTCACGGCGGAACCGACTTGAGCGGAGCTCGGGATGCCCAGGGAGTCTTCTACCGCGCCGGGTCCGTCAACTGTTCAATATGACGCCCGACGCCTCCCGGAAGACCAGGTGGGGCCGCCAAGGACGCCATGGTGCAGGTGGAGCTGATGGTGGGTGACGCGAAGGGAGCGTATGACTCCATCGCGTCTTTGTATAAGAAGAGCTTGGAGCTTCGGGACGATATCCGAGTAAGTGCGCTAGTAAGTGTTTACTTTCCTCTTGTTACCCACTAGGGGTTTCAGCGAAACATTCGGATACAGTAGGATGATTTTGCAGTGGGTTCACTCCGAGTGAACCCAGTGGGTGTAGTCCCCGAGACTTCTGCCGAGTGCTTGCGCCGGCCGTTGTCTTTATATGTATTTTCCGTAATCTGAACAGATCAGAGCTGATTTGCCCGAATGGTACCAGTGGGGGCATGCCGAGTGCACCCACTAGGTGTAGTCCCCGAGAGTAGTGTTACTCGGGTCGAGAGATAGGAATCTCATAGTGTTGTTGGTTTGTTATGGAGCTCAATAGGGCCGGCCTGTTCGAGCTTCATGGCAGTGGGGTCACTCTCAGTGAACCCACTGGGTGTAGTCCCCGAGACCGCTGTCGATTGCTTGCATCGGCAGGGGTCTGAAGAACTTTGAGCTTTGATTGTTTTGTTATATCTGTCCAGACTTTTTCCTTGTGGAATGTGTCTGATCCTCCCTTTGTGTGTCTTTGGCAGAAGACTTGTGAAATGGGATCTGCATACAATGATCTAAAGGCTGAGAAGATTCAGCTTGCTGCGCACTTGGAGGTGGCTGTGAATGACCTGGCTGGTGTGAAGGAGGCTCTTGCTGACGGAGAGAAATTTTGGAGAAGTCTCGGGAGACCAACAAGGCATTGCTAGCCGAAGTAGAAAAAATGAAGAGTCAGAGATCCGAATGGATGGGCCAGCTGAAGGTGATGAACACTCGGTGCATGGCGCAGGAGAACTACGTTAGCGACTGGGCAAGGAAGATGGTCGCACTTCTTGTTGGTAAGTTGTTGCCGAGTGCTTCTTGACTTTGGAGTTCACCCTGTCGTGCTTACTTTCTGCTTGTCTTTTCTTTGCAGACTTATGTCGGGATGTTGAGGCTGAAGCAGCCGAAATTGAACGGTCGCTTGTTCCGAATGTTCCACTCGGCGATGAAGCCAACCGGGACATGCTCCGAGCACATTCTCGCCTTAACAGGGTGGGACCTTTCATTGGCTGCCTGAGAAAAGTTGTTGGCCGAATCGACAAGGAGCTGTGGCCAGAAGGCGACTCCCGGAGTGAAATAGATGGGTTGATGACTCGGCTGGAGGACGTCCCAGGCAGAGTGCAGGCATGGAAGAAGTCTGCCACTTGGTGTGGTGCGGACGTGGCGCTATCTCTGGTCCGAGTGCACTACAAGGAAGCCCGCGAAGAAAAGCTGAAGACGTTGCAGGTCGCCAACACCAAGAAGCTTCGATTCGAAGATTTCATGGAGACCTTCCTCGACACAGCCACTCGCATTGCAGACGGAATCGACCTTGACACCTTTGTGGAGCCTGCCAGTCCCGGCGATGCTTGAAAAAACTTTATGCTGAACGCGCATTTACCTCGGTATGCCGAGTGGTATCTGTATTAAACTTTGGCCACTGTTGTTGGCCGTCACATTCGTGGTTCGGTGTGGATAAACTTGATTCACACCGAGCCGACTGATCGTGGATCAAACTTGAATTCAAATCGGATCTTTTGCTCTTCTTTCGCTGAGTTTTTTTTGACACGATTTTGGCTCGTGGTTTTTGTTTTGCATCTCTTGGCGAAGCCAATGGAAAACATGCGGAGCATGTAGTTGTCAGTTGTCTTCACATCCACATGAGCCTCAATGAGGGTCTGCTAAGCCTCCGAGTGCGCACTCGGAGCGATTTTTTACTTAGGCGACTCTGGGTCGCGGCTAAGTCTCTGAGTGTGACTGTTAGTGCGCACTCGGAGCGAGTTGTTACTTAGGCGGCTCTGGGTCGCGGCTAAGTCCCCGTGTGTGACTATTCGTGCACACTCGGAGTGAGTTGTTACTCATGTAGTTGTCACTTGTCTTCACATCCACATGAGCCTCAATGAGGGTCTGCTAAGCCTTCGAGTGTATCTCAAGTATACACTCGGAGGAAGCTTTTTACTTAGGCGACTCTGAGTCGCAGCTAAGTCCCCGAGTGTGACTGTTAGTGCACACTCGGAGCTAGTTTGTACTTAGGCGACTCTGGGTCGCAGCTAAGCCCCCGAGTGTGACTGTTAGTGCACACTCGGAGTTAGTTTTTTAGACCGGAGTCTATAAACGCGGAAGAATTTTGAATCGGCAAGAAATCAATCTGCTTTGTATTACTTCAGTGATACTTGTTCTTTAAATTGTCTCCGTCGGCGGTTATGTGTAGAAGCGCTTCAGGAGATCTCCATTCCATGCTCGCGGCTCGTCCGTTTCCCTGTCGAGGTTGTAGAGTCAATATGCTCCGTTGTTCAGCACCTTAGAGATGATGAAGGGTCCTTCCCAGGCGGGAGCCAACTTGTGTGGTCTCTGCTGATCCACTCGGAGCACCAGGTCGCCTGCTTGGAATGTGCGGCTCCTGACGTGCCGTGCGTGAAATCGCCGCAGATCTTGTTGATAAATTGTTGAACGAGTCAGTGCCATCTCGCGCTCTTCTTCTAGAAGATCCACTCCGTCTTGCCTGGCTTGCTCTGCTTCGGCTTCGGAGAAGAGTTCGACTCGTGGAGAGTTGTGAAGCAAGTCACTCGGAAGGACTGCCTCTTCTCCATAAACGAGGAAGAATGGGGATCGCCCTGTATATCTATTCGGAGTTGTGCGGAGGCCCCACAGCACTGAAGGCAGCTCGGTGACCCATGCGCCGGCGGCATGTCCAACTTCTCGTAGGAGTCGAGGCTTCAACCCTTGAAGAATAAGTCCATTCGCCCGCTTTGCTTGCCCGTTTGTTTGGGGGTGCACCACGGATGCAAAATCCACTCGGATACCTTGGCCTGTGCAAAAACCTTTGAACCTGTCCGAGTCAAAGTTTGTGCCATTGTCGGTGATTATGCTGTGAGGAACCCCGTATCTAGCGATGATGTCTCTGATAAATTTGATGGCCGTAAGGGCATCAAGCTTCTTGATGGGCTTGGCTTCAATCCACTTGGTAAACTTGTCGACTGCTACCAACAGATGAGTGAATCCTCCTTGGCCTGTTCTGAATGGTCCGACTGTATCTAATCCCCACACGGAGAATGGCCAAACAAGAGGAATTGTCTTCAGCGCAGACGTTGGCTTGTGGGACTTGTTTGAATAGAACTGACAGCCTCCACAACGGTCGACCATATCTTTTGCCATTTCATTCGCCTGCAACCAGAAGAAACCAGCTCTGAATGCTTTGGCAATGATTGCCCTTGAGGAGGCATGATGACCGCAGGTTCCCGAGTGAATTTCTTCCAAGATTAACTTTCCCTCCTCGGGGGAGATACACCGCTGAAGGACGCCTGAAACACTTTCCCTGTACAACTGGCCATCAATGATAGTGAAGGACTTCGACCTGCGGACGATCTGCCTAGCTTGGACTTCGTCTTCTGGTAACTCTTGCCTCAGGATGTACGCAATGAACGGCACGGTCCATTCGAGAATGACAGCTAGAATCTCCATGATCAAATCAACCACTGCGGGGACCTCGACTTCAGTCAGATCTGTTGAGCTCTTCGGTTGTACTGGTTCATCTATAAAATGATCTTCTTTCACCGAGTGGAGGTGTAGGTGCTCGAGGCAAACATCACTCGGGACCGGTCTCCGAGTGGATCCAAGTTTTGCCAATTCATCTGCTGCTTGGTTTTTCAGTCGAGGAACATGGTGAAGTTCCAGACCTTCAAACTTCTTCTCGAGCTTCCTTACTCCGTTGCAGTATGCAGTCATGGTGGGGCTCCTTACATCCCATTCCTTCATTACTTGATTAACCACCAGATCTGAGTGGCCATAGACCATCAGGCGACGGACGCCGAGTGTGATGGCCATGCGCAACCCGTAAAGGAGAGCTTCGTACTCTGCTTCGTTGTTGGAAGAATCAAAATGTATCTGCAACACATACTTGAGTTTATCACGTTTTGGAGATATGATCACTACGCCGGCGCCGGAGCCATTCAACATCTTGGACCCATCGAAGAATATGGTCCAATGAGCCGAGTAGATGTGAGTCGGTTGTTGTTGTTCTACCCATTCTGCTATGAAGTCAGCCAGAGCTTGAGACTTTATAGCTTTCTTGGCTTCGAACTTGATGTCGCAGTATAGCATCTCCATTGCCCACTTTGCCACTCGGCTTGATGCATCCTGATTGTGGAGAATTTCCGACAACGGAGCATCAGATATGACAGACACCGAGTGGTCTTGGAAATAATGAGCCACCTTCTTTGCAGTCATGTAGATCCCATAAATAAGCTTCTGATAATGGGGATACCTCTGTTTGGAAGGAGTCAGGACTTCGGAGACATAATATACTGGCCGCTGAACCTTGTACGCTTTGCCTTCTTCTTCGCATTCGACTGTCAGAACGGTGCTGACGACTTGATTTGTAGCCGCGATGTACAGAAGAAGGGGTTCTTTACTGAGCGGGGCAGTAAGAACCGGCTGGGTGGAAAGCAGGGCTTTGAGGTCGTCGAATGCAATTTGGGATTCGTCTGTCCACTCGAAGGTATCTGACCTCGTCATGAGTCGGTACAGAGGTAACGCCTTCTCGCCGAGTCGAGCGATAAACCTGCTCAAAGCCACTAGGCAACCTGTGAGCCTTTGAACATCATGTATTCTTACCGGCCGCTCCATTCGGACAATGGTCCCAATCTTTTCGGGGTTGACATTGATCCCTCGTTCGGAAATGAAGAAACCGAGTAACTTCCTGCTGGGAACGCCGAATGAACACTTGGCTGGGTTGAGCTTGATATTGTACCTACGTAGGTTGGCGAATGTTTCTGCCAAGTCAGTCAGCAGGTCGGAACCTTTGCGTGACTTGACTACGATATCGTCCATATATGCCTCCACATTTCGACCGATCTGGTCAAGGAGGCATTTCTGGATCATGTGCATAAAAGTTGCTCCTGCATTCTTCAAACCGAATGGCATAGTGATGTAACAGAAACACCCGAATGGGGTGATGAAGGCTGTTTTTAATTCATCCGGACCATACAGACGGATCTGATGATAGCCCGAATAGGCATCAAGGAAGGATAAACGCTCGCAACCCGCAGTCGAATCAACAATTTGATCAATGCGGGGGAGCGGGAAGTGATCTTTCAGACATACCTTATTGAGATGCTTGAAATCGATGCACATATGGAGAGACTGGTCCTTCTTGGGCACCATGACAACATTAGCGAGCCACTCGGAGTGGTGTACCTCGCGAATGAAGTTGGCTGCCAAAAGTTTAGCCACCTCCTCTCCGATTGCTTTTCTCTTGTGCGCGGCGGACCGACGTAGGAGTTCTTCGACGGGCCGAGCGGCAGGATCCACGTGCAGTCGGTGCTCACCCAACTCCCTGGGTACACCTGGCATGTCAGCAGGCTTCCATGCAAAAATGTCCCAGTTCTCACGGAGGAATTGGATGAGCTCGGCTTCCTATTTTGGATCAAGGGTGGTGGAGATGTCTGTCGGGACGCGGTGTCGTCCGTCGGATGGATGCTGACTTTCTTCGTGTGACTCGCCGACTGGAATGCGGACTCGGAAGCTGGCTTCTTTGAACGCATCAGGTCAGCGGGGTCAGTGGTGTTCTTGTACTCATCCAGCTCGAGAATAGCCATCTGCTGATCAGCAATCCTCGACCCCTACTGCAGACACTCCTCGGCCCGCTGCCGATTGCCCGTGACCGTAATCACACCTTTGGGGCCTGGCATCTTGAGCTTCAAATAGACGTAACATGGTCAGGCCATGAAACGCGCATATGCCGGACGGCCCAGAGTCGCATGGTATGCACTCTGGAAGTCCACCACCTTGAATGTCAGCTTCTCCTTGCGGAAGTTCTTGTCAGAGCCGAAGACGACATCCAACGCGATCTGGCCGAGTGATTTGGCCTTTTGTCCTGGGACGATTCCGTGGAACTGCATACTGCTCTCGCTAAGTTTGGACATCGGAATGCCCATTCCTTTGAGAGTGTCGGCGTACATGATGTTCAACCCGCTGCCGCCGTCCATGAGGACTTTGCGCAGCCTGACTCCTTCCGCCACCGGGTCGACGACCAGAGCATGCCTCCCTGGGGTGGGTACGTGTGCTGGGTGGTGTGACTGATCAAAGGTGATCGCAGTCTGTGACCACATGAGGAACGTGGGAGTGGATGGGGTTGCCAAGTTCACCTCCGTGTTGACCAGCTTCAGTCGACTTTTGCTTGCCACATCAGCAAAAATCATCAATGTTGCATGGACTTGGGGGAACGGATCCTCCTCTTCGCCATCCTGCTCGGTGTCCTTCTCACTCGGCTGTCCGTCGCCGAATCCTTGGACCAGGAGGCGACACTGCCGAGTGGTATGCTTCGGCAATATGAAATTGCCTTCTTCATCCGTCTTCGTGTGAATTGGACACGGTTGATCCAGGATGAAGTTTCCTGACTGCTTCTTCTTGGGGGTGTACTGAGCTTTCCCCTTTCCTTTGAACTTGGCATTCGTAACGGCTGCTGCCTCTACCTGCGGAGTGGATTGAGCTTTCTGCTTCTGCTTCCGATTGTTGTTCCCATCTCCATCGGCGACTGACTTCTGCTTGCCACTACGTATGCGGTCCTCTTGTTCGCCATTTGCATAGCCTGCGGCTATCTCCATCATCTTGCTCATGGAGATGTCGCTTGTCCGACCGAACTTCAGGTACAGATCTCTGTACCGCACGCCTGCCTTGAAGGTGCAGACTGCTTGATGCTCTGTGACGTTCTCCATCGTGTGGTAGAGGGTCGTCCAGCGCTGGATGAAATCGCGCAAGGGCTCGTTCTGCTTCTGGACACAGTGCTGGAGCTCTACGACACCAGCAGGGCGTTTGCACGTACCCTCGAAGGTCCTGATGAAGACTCGAGACAGATCTACCCAGCTGTAGATGCTTGACGGAGCCAACCGGTTTAGCCAAGCTCGCGCCAAGCCGTCGAGCATCAGGGGGAGATGTTTCATGGCGACATGGTCATCTCCGCCACCGATCTGGACCACCACTCTGTAGTCGTCCAACCAAGTTTCTGGCTTGGACTCTCCTGTGAACTTGCTAATTCCCGTCGCCAATCGGAAGTTGGGAGGGATGTCAGCTGAACGGATGGCCCGACTGAAGCACTCGGGGCCAGAGACGACGGTCCTGCTTCCACTCGGACGGTCTCTATCGTGACCATCACGGTGGGCTCGACTTTTGTCGACCTTCTTCTGGGCGATGTACCCTCTTGCGTTGGGCCTTGGATCATGCGCGTCACCGACTGAACGACGATCATCGTGATGCCGGGGCCCGTAAGGCCCACCCCACGGAGGGGTGCGCGAATGGCGACGATCTTCTGGATGAGACCGAATGGGAAGCGGATTCCGACTCGGGTCCCTGGAACGGCTGCCTCCTCTGCGCCGCTGATGAGAGTCAGGACTGAAAACCGACCGATGCATGTTCGCGTGAACAGAACTGTTGTGGATCCTGTTGTGCGACTGGGACAGCGCCGAATTTTGCTGCTGCGCCGTATGCAACAGGGCACGGATCTGCTCGATCCCTCTACCAGCCTCTGAATCGGTCGGCTGGAGAGAATCGGCTATCCTGGCAGCTGCAGCCAGGTTGAGGATGGATGTGCGGAACACCTCGACGTTGCTCTGGCGAGTGCGTCGACTGGCAGAACGATGGTGTTGACGACGATCGCCGGACGATTCTCCGACCTCATGCTCGTTCCGACCAGTCTGGAGGGGACTTTCATGGGAATCAACCATGAGAACTTCGGTTGCAGGCCCGTGACCCAGGTATTCGGAAGGTAGCTCAGTCGGAACTGAGTCCAAGCACTGGGATGGCGGCGGGACCACAACCGATTCGAGCACCGCCACTTGAGAGGACGCGCTCTGCCACGCCTGGGCGTGTTGCACGCAACGCTGGAGTCGCGAACGACGAGATCGCTTGTTGCGATGTCTGACGGGGGCGAAGATCGACACCGGGGCCGATGGCTGGAGAAGAAGAACACCGCAGGAACTGGCACGGAAGTGCGTAGCCCCGCGACTGGGAAGCGCCTCGACGTCGAGGGGCGCATCCGAAGCCATGCCAAATCGTCGGCGATGAAGGAGAGAGCACCGAAGAGGATATGACGACCCATGCACAGATCTCCACTGGACGACATGACGAAAGTATGAAATCCCAAACTCGCCGGAAGTCGCTTAGACGCCTGCCACACGGTGGGCGCCAAATGTCGTGGGTATAAGTCTGACAGTAGAAGTGTAGGGGGTACGAAAGGATGGGCAGAGCCTTAGCTACGACAAGGATGTATGAGTTTAGGCCCCTCTATGGTGGAGGTAAAAGCCCTACGTCTCAGTGCTCTTGGGAGCTTAGTGTCGAGTGGATTATAGGATTACAGCAAGTGCCAACCCCTACACCAGTGGGGAAGGGCGGCTTATATAGAGTGCGCTGCCCTTCATAATGGCCTGGTGGATAAGGGTGGAATAGTGGCGAATAAATGCCTACGTTACAGGTAACGTAAGCCTTAAATGCTAATAATGGTGTATGAAAGTGTATGACCGTTGCCCTCTTGGGAGGTTACGATGTACATAGTGGATTCCAGTAGGTACGTTAAATATGCTCCGAGCGCTCGTCGCCGACTGGATGATGGGGGCGTCCTTAGTTCAGTCAGAACTGTCTAAGGGCCTTGTCCTCTATGAAGGGTAGTCCTTGGGTAGGACCTATAGGGCAGGCCTATGACCCTACCCTGGGACTATAACCCCATCACTATCAAAAGATCTGTTATGGTGTTTACCTTGCCACAAAAAAGTTGAAGCAATACTTCCAAGAGCATGCCAACACCGTGGTAAGAACTGCTCCACTTTTAGAAATCTTGGGTAACCGTGATGCTACTGGCCGGATTGCCAAGTGGTCCATCTCCATGGCCGACCACGACTTCCGCTATGAGCCGCACACTGCCATAAAATCCCAGGTGGTGGCCGACTTCCTCGTCGATTGGGCTGAAATCCAATTCATGCCGCCGCCTCCAGACTCCACTCATTGGCGGATGCACTTCGACGGCTCGAAGATGCGAACTGGTCTGGGTGCTGGCATCGTCTCGACGTCTCCGAAAGGATACAAACTCAAGTATGCTCTCCAGATACACTTCGCCGCCTCCAACAACGTCGCCGAGTACGAAGCACTCGCTCATGGCCTCCGGCTTGCCACAAAGATTGGCATCCGGCGGATCCTTTATTTCGGCGACTCGAATCTCGTGGTGCAGCAAGTCTCCGGCGAATGGGACGCCAGGGACGTCAATATGGCGAGCTATCGCTTCCTCATCCAACAGCTCAGCGGCCCTTTCGAGGGCTGTGAGTTTCATCATGTCCCCAGGGCGGACAACGAGGCGGCCGTTACCTTAGCCAAGATTGGCTCTACAAGGCAGGCAATCCCAGCCAGCGTCTCCCTCGAGCAATTGCACAAGCCATCCATCAAGCCGTCTCCGGAGTCGGCGTCGATCTTTGTGCTGTCAGATCCTTCAGCACCAACGACGTCGGCTACGCCAGTTTCGCCGGTTACACTGGCTCTGCTGACTCCAACTACTGTGCTGACTACAACTGCTTCGCCCACTACAACTGCTTTGCCGGCTACAACAACAATCCCGGCTACGCCAAGCTTCGAATCTTGTTGGCTCGACACCCAGTGGGTGGCCGTCATGAAGGTAGACGGCGTGCCGGCTGCCACAACGGCATCGGAGACAGAAAGTCTCGAGCCTGCGACCACATCAACAACCGCGGGGGCTGCAGAAGTTCCTAACACTCAAGTCGAGACGGAGCCATCTCTTGTGTCCGCTCCGTCGTGGCCTCAACCCATCTTGGCCTTCCTTCTTCACGGTGAACTTCCTCAAGATGAGGCGGAGGCAAGGCAGATTCAGCGTCGATCAGCAGCCTACGCCATCATCAATCGCGAGATGGCGTATTCTAGCATTACGTCGAGTCAGAAAAGGGGCAAGAGATCCTCACAGACATACATCAGGGTGAGTGTGGGCATCATGCCTCCTCTAGAACCCTGGTGGCCAAGGCGTTCCGCCGTGGATTCTACTGGCCCACGGCCCTCGAGGAGGCTGTGGAGATGATCAACAAATGTGAAGGCTGCCAACGCTTCGGCGCTCAGAGCCACATGCCGGCTTCAGCCCTCAAAGCCATCCCCCTATCATGGTCGTTTGCTGTCTGGGGGTTCTATATGGTGGGGCCATTCAAGACTGCTCGAGGTGGCATGACGCACCTCTTGGTGGCTATTGATAAGTTTACCAAGTGGATTGAGGCTAGGCCCATAAATAAGCTTCACGGCCCCACGGCCGTCAGGTTCATCAAGGACATCGCTGTCCGCTACGGCGTCCCCCACAACATCATCACTGACAATGGTACCAACTTAGCCAAGGGTGCTCTAGCACTCTACTTCTCCAAGGAAGGCATCCGACTCGACTTGGCTTCGGTGGTGCACCCACAATCCAATGGCCAGGTGGAAAGGGCGAACGACCTATTCCTAGCCGGCATCATGCCAAGGCTAGTGGCGCCACTTGTCAGGTCAGCCGGCTACTAGATTGAAGAGCTATTGGCTGTGTTGTGGAGCCTCTGCACCATGCCGAACCGGTCAACCGACTTCACACCATTCTTTCTGATATACAAGTCCGAGGCAATCATCCCCACGGATGTCGAGTTAGACTCGCCTCGGGTCACCTTATACACAGAGACGGAGGCGAAGGAGGCAAGAGAAGACGACGTCGATCTGCTCGAGGAGGCACGGGATCTGGCCCTGAGCCGGACGGCCATATATCAACAGAACCTGAGGTACTACCATAGCAGGAAGATCAAGCCTCTCTCCTTCTGAGAGGGGGACTTGGTGCTCATAAGAATCTAGCGAACAGCCGGCCAGCGCAAGCTGTCTTCCCCATGGGAGGGACCTTTCATCATAGTCGGGCGTTGCATAACAATGCATACTATCTGATCGACGCCCATAAGCCAACGAAGCGCAAGAGAGAGAACTCCGGCCTGGAGACAGGGCATCCATGGAACGCGGCATTGCTTCACCCATTCTATTGCTAAGAGTGCAAAAGAAAAAGAAAGAGCATGTATGTATGTATCTTTTTCCCTTTTCGGGATTTTTCAATGAATGAATGCAATGGGTGTTTCAAGCCGGTGCTTGAGACACACCTCTTTCAGATTCATGCCAAGAGTTTCTCACTCATTCGCGAGTTCCCTGATCCAGCTCTACGGGCTCGGGGGTTCGCCAGCCGGCCCAAAAGGTTTCCTTAGTTGTAGCCCAGCGTGTAGTGTACGCTGATACGTCTCAAACGTATCTGTAATATTTGATGGTTTCACGCTGTTATCTTGTCTTCTTTGGTTGTTTTATGTACCTTTTATATCTTTTTTGGGACTAACTTATTAATTCAGTGCCAAGTGCCAGTTCCTGTTTTTTCCGTGTTTTTGACTCTTTTCAGATCTGATTTTGGAACGGAGTCCAAACGGAAGAAAAACCCCGAAATGATTTTTTCCCGACCCGAAGAAGACCAAGGGCTTTTGGGCCAAGCCAGGTGGGCTCCAGGGAGCCCACAAGCCCCCACTCCGCCACAAGGGGGGAGGCGGCGGTGGGCAGGCTTGTGGCCTCCCTGGCCGCCCCCTGACCTAGGTCTTTGGCCTATAAATTCCCAAATATTCCGCAAAAAACCAGGGGAGCCTCGAAAATACTTTTCCGCTGCCGCAAGCTTCCGTTTTAGCGAGATCTCATCTGGAGACCCTTCCCGACACCCTGCCGGAGGGGACTTTGGAGTTGGAGGGCTTCTTCATCATCATCATCCCCCTTCCAATGACTCGTGAGTAGTTCACTTCAGACCTATGGGTCTGTAGTTAGTAGCTAGATGGCTTCTTCTCTCTCTTGGATCTTCAATACAAACTTCTCCATGATCTTCATGGAGATCTATCCGATGTAATCTTCTTTGCCGGTGTGTTTGTCGAGATCCGATGAATTGTGGATTTGTGATCAGATTATCTATGATATATATTTGAGTCTTTGCTGATTTCTTATATGCATGATTTGATATCCTTGTAAGTCCCTCCGAGTCTTGGGTTTTGTTTGGCCAACTAGATCTATGATTCTTGTAATGGGAGAAGTGCTTGGTTTTGGGTTCTACCAAGTGGTGACCTTTCCCAGTGACACTAGGGGCAGCAAGGCACATATCAAGTAGTTGCCATCAAGGGTAAAAAGTGTTGGAAATATGCCCTAGAGGCAATAATAAATTAGTTATTATTATATTTCTTAGTTCATGATAATCGTTTATTATCCATGCTATAATTGTATTGATTGGAAACACAATACTTGTGTGGATACATAGACAAAACACTGTCCCTAGTAAGCCTCTAGTTGACTAGCTCGTTGATCAAACATGGTCAAGGTTTCCTGGCCATAGGCAAGTGTTGTTACTTGATAACGGGATCACATTATTAGGAGAATCATGTGATGGACTAGACCCAAACTAATATACGTAGCATGTTGATCGTGTCATTTTGTTGCTACTGTTTTCTGCGTGTCAAGTATTTATTCCTATGACCATGAGATCATATAACTCACTGACACCGGAGGAATACTTTGTGTGTATCAAACATCACAACGTAACTGGGTGGCTATAAAGATGCTCTACAGGTATCTCCAAAGGTGTCCGTTGAGTTAGTATGGATCAAGACTGGGATTTGTCACTCTGTGTGACAGAGAGGTATCTCGGGGCCCACTCGGTAATACAACATCACACACAAGCCTTGCAAGCAATGTGACTTAGTGTAAGTTGCAGGATCTTGTATTACGGAACGAGTAAAGAGACTTGCCGGTAAACGAGATTGAAATAGGTATGCGGATACTGACGATCGAATCTCAAGCAAGTAACATACCGAAGGACAAAGGGAATGACATACGGGATTATATGAATCCTTGGCACTGAGGTTCAAACGATAAGATCTTCGTAGAATATGTAGGATCCAATATGGGCATCCAGGTCCCGCTATTGGATATTGACCGAGGAGTCTCCCGGGTCATGTCTACATAGTTCTCGAACCCGCAGGGTCTGCACACTTAAGGTTCGACGTTGTTTTATGCGTATTTGAGTTATATGGTTGGTTACCGAATGTTGTTTGGAGTCCCGGATGAGATCAAGGACGTCACGAGGGTTTTCGGAATGGTCCGGAAACGAAGATTGATATATAGGATGACCTCATTTGATTACCGGAAGGTTTTCGGAGTTACCGGGAATGTACCGGGAATGACGAATGGGTTCCGGGAGTTCACGGGGGGGGGGGGGGGGGGGGCAACCCACCCCGGGGAAGCCCATAGGCCATAAGGGTGGCGCACCAGCCCTTAGTGGGCTGGTGGGACAGCCCAAAAGGGCCCTATGCGCCAAGGATAAGAAATCAAAGGAAAAAAAAAGGAGGAGGTGGGAAGGGAGGGGGACTCCCTCCCACCAAACCTAGTCCAACTCGGTTTGGGGGGGAGAGTCCTCCCCCTTCGACTCGGCCGACCCCCTTGGGGCTCCTTGAGCCCCAAGGCAAGGCCCCTCCCTCCCACCTATATATACGCAGGTTTTAGGGCTGATTTGAGACGACTTTTCCACGGCAGCCCGACCACATACCTCCACGGTTTTTCCTCTAGATCGCGTTTCTGCGGAGCTCGGGCGAAGCCCTGCTGAGACAAGGTCATCACCAACCTCCGGAGCGCCGTCACGCTGCCGGAGAACTCTTCTACCTCTCCGTCTCTCTTGCTGGATCAAGAAGGCCGAGATCATCGTTGAGCTGTACGTGTGCTGAACGCGGAGGTGCCGTCCGTTCGGTACTAGATCGTGGGACTGATCGCGGGATTGTTCGCGGGGCGGATCGAGGGACGTGAGGACGTTCCACTACATCAACCGCGTTCTCTAACGCTTCTGCTGTACGATCTACAAGGGTACGTAGATCACTCATCCCCTCTCGTAGATGGACATCACCATGATAGGTCTTCGTGCGCGTAGGAAAATTTTTGTTTCCCATGCGACGTTCCCCTACAGTGGCATCATGAGCTAGGTTCATGCGTAGATGTCTTCTCGAGTAGAACACAAAAGTTTTTGTGGGCGGTGATGTGCGTTTTGCTGCCCTCCTTAGTCTTTTCTTGATTCCGCGGGATTGTTGGATTGAAGCGGCTTGGACCGACATTACTCGTACGCTTACGAGAGACTAGTTTCATCGTTACGAGTAACCCCCTTTGCTCAAAGATGACTGGCAAGTGTCGGTTTCTCCAACTTTAGTTGAATCGGATTTGACCGAGGAGGTCCTTGGATGAGGTTAAATAGTAATTCATATATCTCCGTTGTGGTGTTTGCGTAAGTAAGATGCGATCCTACTAGATACCCATGGTCACCACGTAAAACATGCAACAACAATTAGAGGACGTCTAACTTGTTTTTGCAGGGTATGCATGTGATGTGATATGGCCAACGATGTGATGTGATATATTGGATGTATGAGATGATCATGTTGTAATAGTTAATATCGACTTGCACGTCGATGGTACGGCAACCGGCAGGAGCCATAGGGTTGTCTTTAAACTAACGTTTGTGCTTGCAGATGCGTTTACTATATTGCTAGGACATAGCTTTAGTAGTAATATCATGAGTAGCACGACAACCCCGATGGCGACACGTTGATGGAGATCATTATGATGGAGATCATGGTGTGACGCCGGTGACAAGAAGATCGTGCCAGTGCTTTGGTGATGGAGATCAAGAAGCACATGATGATGGACATATCATGTCACTTATGAATTGCATGTGATGTTAATCCTTTATGCACCTTATCTTGCTTAGAACGACGGTAGCATTATGAGGTGATCTCTCACTAAAATTTCAAGACAAAATTGTGTTCTCCCCGACTGTGCACCGTTGCGACAGTTCTTCGTTTCGAGACACCACGTGATGATCGGGTGTGATAGACTCAACGTTCACATACAACGGGTGCAAAACAGTTGCACACGCGGAACACTCGGGTTAAGCTTGACAAGCCTAGCATGTGCAGACATGGCCTCGGAACACATGAGACCGAAAGGTCGAGCATGAATCGTATAGTTGATATGATTAGCATAGAGATGCTTACCACTGAAACTATTCTCGACTCACGTGATGATCGGACTTGAGATAGTGGATTTGGATCATGTACCACTCAAATGACTAGAGAGATGTACTTTTTGAGTGGGAGTTCTTAAGTAATATGATTAATTGAACTAATTGTCATGAACATAGTCTAATGGTCTTTGCGAATTACGATGTAGATTGCGCTATAGCTCTATTGTTTTTAGATGTTCCTAGAGAAAATTTAGTTGAAAGTTCATAGTAGCAAACTTTGCAGACTGAGTCTGTAAAACCGAGGATTGTCCTCGTTGCTGCGCAGAAGGCTTATGTCCTTAATGCACCACTCGGTGTGCTGCACCTCGAGCGTCGTTTGTAGATGTTGTGAACATCTGACATACACGTTTCTGATGACTACACGATAGTTCAGTGCAAAATACTTAATGGCTTAGAAGCAAGGCGCTGAAGACGTTTTGAAACGTCAGAGAACATAAGAGATGATCTAAAGAGATGAAATTGTGATTTCATGCTTGTGCCCTTGTTAAGAGGTATGAGACCTCCGACAAGATTCTTTGTCCACGAAGTAAAGGAGAAAAGCTCAATCGTTGAGCGTGTGCTCAGATTATCTGAGTACGGCAATCGCTTGAATCAAGTGGGAGTTGATCTTCCAGATAAGATAGTGATGGTACTCCAAAGTCACTGCTACCAAGCTGTGAGAGCTTCGTGATGAACTATAACATATCAAGGATAGATACAATGATCCTTGAGCGATTCGCGATGTTTGACACCGCGAAAGTAGAAATCAAGAAGGAGCATCAATAGTTGATGGTTAGTAAAACCACTAAGTTTCGAGAAAGGCAAGGGCTAGAAGGGATACTTCGTGAAACGGCAAAATAGTTGCTGCACTAATGAAGAGACCCCAGATTAAACCCAAGCCCAAGACTAAGTGCTTCTGTTATGAGGGGAACGGTCACTGAGGCGGAGCAACTCTAGATACTTGGTAGATAAGAAGGCTGGCAAAAGTCGAAAGAAGTATATTTGATATACATGATGTAGATGTGTACTTTACTAGTACTCCTAGTAGCACGAGGGTATTGGATACCGGTTCGGTTGCTAAGTGATTAGTAACACGAAATGATAGCTACGGCATAAACGGAGACTAGCTAAAGACGAGGTCATGATACATGTTGGAAGTGTTTCCAAGGTTGATATGATCAAAACGTCGCACGCTCCCTCTACCATCGGGATTGGTGTTAAACCGAAATAATTGTTATTTGGTGCTTGCGTTAAGCATGAACATGATTGGATTGTGTTTATTGCAATACGGTTATTCATTTAAAAGAATAATGGTTACTCTATTTGCTTGAATAATCACCTTCAATGGTTTATTGAGTCTCGATCGTAGTGTTACACATGTTCATGATATTGGTGCCAAAAGATATGAGGTAATGATGATAGTACCACTTACTTGTGGCACTGCCGCTTGAGTCATGTTGGTATAAATTGCATGAAGAGGCTCCATGCTGATGGATCTTTATACTCACTTGATTTTGAATCACTAGTGACATGCAAATCATACCACATGAGCAAGGCCTTGTTTTCATTGAGATGAAACAAGATAGTAACTTGTTGGAAGTGATACATTTTGATGTATGCAGTCCAATGAGTGTTGAGGCACGCAGTGGATATCATTATGTTCTTACTTCAATAACGATTTGAGTAGATACAGGAGTATTTACTTAATGAATCACAAGTCTGAAATATTGAAAAGTTCAGTTCTGTTTCAGGAGTGAAGTTCGTCGTAACAAGACGATAAACTATCTACGATATGATCATAGAAATGAATATCTGAGTTACGAGTTTTGGTACGCAGTTAAGACAACGTGGAAATTGTTTCGCAGTTCATGCCACCTGGAACATCATAGTGTGATGATGTGTTTGAACGTCATAGCCACGCACTATTTGGTATGGTACATGCTATGATGTCTCTTATCGAATTACCACTATCGTTTATGGGTTATGCATTAGAGACAACCGCATTCACTTTAAATAGGGCACCGCGTATTTCCGTTGAGATGACACAGTATAGACTCAGGTTTAGAGAAATCTAAACTGTCGTTTCTTGAAAGTTTGGGGCTTCAACACTTATGTGAAAAAGTTTCACTCTGATAAGCTCGAACCCAAAGCAGATAAATGTGTCTTCATAGGATATCCAAAACAGTTGGGTACATCTCCTATCTCAAATCTGAAAGCAAAGTGTTTGTTTCTAGAAATGGATCCTTTCTCGAGGAAAGGTTTCTCTCGAAAGAATTGAGTGGGCGGGTGGTAGAACTTGATGAGGTTATTGAACCATCACTTCAACCAGTGTGTAGCAGGGCGCATGAAGTTGTTCCTGTGGCGCCTACACCAATTTAAGTGAAAGCTGATGATGGTGATCATCGAGCATCGGACCAAGTTACTACAAACCTCGTAGGATAACAAGGTCGCGTACTACTGCAGAGTGGTACGGTAACCCTGTCTTGGAGGTCATGTTGTTGAGCAACAGTGAACCTACGAGTTATGGAGAAAGCAATGGTGGGCCCGGATTCTGACAAATGGCTGGTAGCCATGAAATCCGAGAGGGGATCCATGTATGAAAACAAAGTGTAGACTTTGGAAGAACTACTTGATGGTCATAGGACTATTGAGTAAGGATGGATCTTTAAAAGGAAGACAGACGATGATGGTGATAAGTCACTATTAAGAAAAGCTCGACTTGTCGCAAAGATGTTTCCGACAAGATCAAACAGTTGACTATGATGAAACTTTCTCACTCGTAGCAATGCTGAAAGTCTGTTAGAATTATGTTAGTAGTTGTTGCATTATTTATGAAATATTGCACATAGGATGTCAAAACATTGTTTCCTCGACGGTTTCCTTGAGCAAACATTGTATGTGATACAACCAGGAGGTTTTGTCGATCCTAAAGATACTAACAAGTATGCAAGCTCCAGCGATCCTTCATTGGACTGGTGCAAGCATCTCGGAGTTGGAATATACACTTTGATGAGATGATCAAAGATTTTGGGTTTGTACAAGGTTTATGAGAAACTTGTATTTCCAAAGAAGTGAGTGGGAGCACTATAGAATTTCTATAAGTATATGTGGTTGACATATTGTGGATCAGAAGTAATGTAGAATTTCTGCAAAGCATACAAGGTTGTTTGAAAGGAGTTTTCAAAGGAGTACCTGGATTGCGCTACTTGAACATTGAGCATCAAAGATCTATGGAGATAGATCGAAAGCGCTTAATAGAAGTTTCAACAAGATGCATGCCTTGACAAGTTTTTGAAGGAGTTCAAAATAGATCAGCAAAGAAGGAGTTCTTGGTTGCGTTGTGAGGTGTGAATTTGAGTAAGACTCAAAACCCGACCCCGGCAGAATAAAGAGAATAGACGAAGGTCGTCTTCTATGCCTTGGCCGTAGAATCTGAAGTATGCCACGCTGGGTACCGCACCTGATGTGTGCCTTGACTCAAAGTCTGTTGAGAGGTACAGAGAGTGATCCATGATTGAATCACTAGCAGCGGTCAAAATTTATCCTTAGTAACTGATGGACTAAGGAATTTTTTCTCGATTATGGAGGTGGTTAAAGAGTTCGTCGTAAAGGGTTACGTCGATGCAAGCTTTGACACTAATCCGAATAACTATGAGTAATGAAACGGATTCGTATAGTAGAGTAGATATTTGGAGTATTTCCGAATAGCACATAGGAGCAGCATCTATAAGATGACATAAAGATTTGTATTGAACACACGGATCTGAAAGTTTCAGAACCGTTGACTAAAACCTCTCTCACGAGCAAGACGTGATCAGACCCCAGAACTATATGGGTGTTGGATTCGTTGAAATCACATGGTGATGTGAACTAGATTATTGACTCTAGTGCAAGTGGGAGACTGTTGGAAATATGCCCTAGAGGCAATAATAAATTAGTTATTATTATATTTCTTAGTTCATGATAATCGTTTATTATCCATGCTATAATTGTATTGATTGGAAACACAATACTTGTGTGGATACATAGACAAAACACTGTCCCTAGTAAGCCTCTAGTTGACTAGCTCGTTGATCAAAGATGGTCAAGGTTTCCTGGCCATAGGCAAGTGTTGTTACTTGATAACGGGATCACATTATTAGGAGAATCATGTGATGGACTAGACCCAAACTAATATACGTAGCATGTTGATCGTGTCATTTTGTTGCTACTGTTTTCTGCGTGTCAAGTATTTATTCCTATGACCATGAGATCATATAACTCACTGACACCGGAGGAATACTTTGTGTGTATCAAACGTCACAATGTAACTGGGTGGCTATAAAGATGCTCTACAGGTATCTCCAAAGGTGTCCGTTGAGTTAGTATGGATCAAGACTGGGATTTGTCACTCTGTGTGACGGAGAGGTATCTCGGGGCCCACTCGGTAATACAACATCACACACAAGCCTTGCAAGCAATGTGACTTAGTGTAAGTTGCAGGATCTTGTATTACGGAACGAGTAAAGAGACTTGCCGGTAAACGAGATTGAAATAGGTATGCGGATACTGATGATCGAATCTCAAGCAAGTAACATACCGAAGGACAAAGGGAATGACATACGGGATTATATGAATCCTTGGCACTGAGGTTCAAACGATAAGATCTTCATAGAATATGTAGGATCCAATATGGGCATCCAGGTCCCGCTATTGGATATTGACCGAGGAGTCTCTCGGGTCATGTCTACATAGTTCTCGAACCCGCAGGGTCTGCACACTTAAGGTTCGACGATGTTTTATGCGTATTTGAGTTATATGGTTGGTTACCGAATGTTGTTCGGAGTCCCGGATGAGATCACGGACGTTACGAGGGTTTCCGGAATGGTCCGGAAATGAAGATTGATATATAGGATGACCTCATTTGATTACCGGAAGGTTTTCGGAGTTACCGGGAATGTACCGGGAATGACGAATGGGTTCCGGGAGTTCACCGGGAGGGGGGGGCAACCCACCCCGGGGAAGCCCATAGGCCAGAAGGGTGGCGCACCAGCCCTTAGTGGGCTGGTGGGACAGCCCAAAAGGGCCCTATGCGCCAAGGATAAGAAATCAAAGGAAAAAGAAAAAAAAAGGAGGAGGTGGGAAGGGAGGGGGACTCCCTCCCACCAAACCTAGTCCAACTCGGTTTGGGGGGGGAGAGTCCTCCCCCTTGGACTCGGCCGGCCCCCTTGGGGCTCCTTGAGCCCCAAGGCAAGGCCCCCTCCCTCCCACCTATATATACGGAGGTTTTAGGGCTGATTTGAGACGCCTTTTCCACGGCAGCCCGACCACATACCTCCATGGTTTTTCCTCTAGATCGCGTTTCTGCGGAGCTCGGGCGGAGCCCTCCTGAGACAAGGTCATCACCAACCTCCGGAGCGCCGTCAAACTGCCGGAGAACTCTTCTACCTCTCCGTCTCTCTTGCTGGATCAAGAAGGCCGAGATCATCGTCGAGCTGTACGTGTGCTGAACGCGGAGGTGCCGTCCGTTCGGTACTAGATCGTGGGACTGATCGCGGGATTGTTCGCGGGGCAGATCGAGGGACGTGAGGACGTTCCACTACATCAACCGCGTTCTCTAACGCTTCTGCTGTATGATCTACAAGGGTACGTAGATCACTCATCCCCTCTCGTAGATGGACATCACCATGATAGGTCTTCGTGCGCGTAGGAAAATTTTTGTTTCCCATGCGACGTTCCCCTACAAAAAGATGGGGTTTTTATCATTGGTTTGAGATTATCCCTCTACATCATGTCATCTTGCTTAAGGCGTTACTCTGTTCTTATGGACTTAATACACTAGATGCATGCTGGATAGCGGTCGACGTGTGGAGTAATAGTAGTAGATGCAGAAAGTATCGGTCTACTTGTTTCGAACGTCATGCCTATAGAAACAATCATCGCATAGGTATCGTCACGACTTTGCGCGGTTCTATGAATTCCTCGACAATAATTTGTTCACCCACCGTCTACTTGCTTTCATGAGAGAAGCCACTAGTAAACACTACGGCCCCCGGGTCTATTCACATCCATCATTTACATCTCCGCTTTTACTTTGCGTTGTTACTTTGTTGCTTTCAGTTCTCACTTGGCAAACCATATATAAGGGATTGACAACCCCTTCATAGCGTTGGGAGCAAGTTTTTGTGTTTGTGCAGGATCTTGAGATACTCCTCCACTTGATTGATACCTTGGTTCTCAAACTGAGGGAAGTACTTACCACCGCTACGCTACATCACCCTTTCCGCTTCGAGGGAACACCAACGCAAGGCTCCAAGGCCACAGGTGAAATCCTTTGCATACTTGCCTAGGAAGTCCCTTAAGGCGTAGCCACAGCTGAAGGATTCCTGGTACCATTGCTGAGGAGTATCAAGCAACACTCCTATTTCTGGCGCCGTTGGAAGGTCTTTTGTTGCAGTAGCAGAAGTATTTCTGGCGCCTTTGCCGGGGAGGAGAAATCAAGATCTATCCAAGTAGATCTCACAAACTCTTCTCTTGCATTTACTTTTGTTGCCAATTGCCTCTCGTTTTCCTCTCCCGCACTTCACTTTTGCCGTTTTCATTTGCCTTTCTCCTTTGCCTTTTTCGTTCGCCCTTTTCTCTCGCTTGCTTTCTGTTCGCTTGTGTGCCATGTGCCCTCAATATGCTTGCATCTTCGCTTGCTGAAAATCTAGTGATATGGATCCTCATCTACTTGCTAGTCTCTTTAAGAGACCCACTCGTGTGGAACAAATTGCTAGTGAGTTGAGGGCAACTGACTTTTTGTTTGGAGTTTTGCGTAAGATGCGTGAATCTGAAAATTGTGAGGAAGAAATTCATGAAGTGATTCACGAGGGCTCCTTGGATGAAAAGCATGATTGCAATGGTTTCACTATAAATTCTATTAGTGATAATCATGCTAAAATTATGCAAAACCCTAAGCTTGGGGATGCTAGTTCTGCTTTGTCCACTACTTGTTGCAATAATCTTTATTGGGGTGATGATCTTGAAAATTTGTTCAAGCCTCAAGATGAATATGATATTTGCAACAATATTGAAAGTGGGATTGGAGAAGTCATGACTTTGGTTGATGACAATCCCACTATTTTTGAAGAGCGTCAACGTTGCATGCATGTGGATCATGACAAGAATATCCTATGTGATAGTTACATTGTTGAATTCGAATATGATCCCACATGTAATTGCTATGAGAGAGGAAAATATTATGGTAGAAACTTTCATGTTACCAAATTACCTCTCGTTATGTTGAGATTGCTACTGTCTCTTTCTTCTTCCTTGCATATGGCAACTATTGGTTGTCTTGACAATCAGTTTTACTATAAAATGCCTATGCATAGGAAGTATATTAGAATCAGATGTGATTTTCACATGCTTTAGGATACTCTCGTTGTGCTTCAACTCTTGTCTTTTATGAGAGCATCATTGAATGCCTGGCTAAGGGCGTTAAACAAAAGCGCTTGTTGGGAGGCAAACCAACGAATCTATCTTTTTTCTTTCTGTTTTGTGTTTTCCACACTTTCATAATTCTGTTATGATTGTGTTTTTTTGTTTATTTTTGAGTTTGTGCCAAGCAAAACCGTTATGATTAGTCTTGGGGATGATCATTTGGTCATGCTAGAAAAGACAGAAACTTTCTGCTCACGAAAAGAATTTTCATTTTTTTATGTAAGACCTTTTGAGTTGATTCTTTTTGCTCCTGATTTCTACGCAAATTCTTCAGACTATCGTAATTATTCAGAATTTTTGAAGTACCAGAGGTATACGAAATATACAGATTGCTACAGACTGGTCTGCTGTTAACAGATTCTGTTTTTGTTGTGTTGGTTTCTTATTTTGATGAAACTATGGATAGTATCGGGGGGTATTGGCCATGGAAAATTGAAAGTACAGTAACCCAACATCAGCAGAAGTAGAATTTATGTTTGCTACAGTACCTAAGGAAGTGGTGGTTTGCTTTCTTATACTAATGTTATCACGAGTTTCTGTTTAAGTATCGTGTTGTGAAGTTTTCAAGTTTTGGGTGAAGTTCTTATGGACAAAGAGATAAAGAGTGGCAAGAGCTCAAGCTTGGGGATTCCCAAGGCACCCCAAGAGATTCAAGGATTCGGTAAAAGCCTAAGCTTGGGGATACCCCGGGAAGGCATCCCCTCTCTCGTCTTCAATCCATCGGTAACGTTACTTGGGGCTATATTTTTATTCACCACATGTTATGTGTTTTTGCTTGGAGCGTCTTGTATCATAGGAGTCTTTTATTTTTTTTGTTGTGTCACAATCATCCTTGCTGCACACCTAGAGAGAGAGACTTGCACACACCGTGATTTTATTGAGCTTCACTTATATCTTTTGGTAGACAATTCAGCTCACATGTGCTTCACTTATATCTTTTGAGCTAGATACTTTCGCTCTTTGTGCTTCACTTATATCTTTTAGAGCATAGTGGTGCGTGGCTTGGTAGTTGATCTATGCATTGAAAGTAGTCTCAAAAGGGGTAGTTATCCAAAGGGATACGAAAACTTCCACCTTCATGTGCATTGAATAGTTAGAGAAGTTTGATTCATCTCAATTAGTTTTGAGTTGTGGTTATGGTAATATTGAAGTCATGCTAGTAAGGTGTTGTGGATCTAGAAATACTTGTGTTGAAGTTAGTGATTCCCGTAGCATGCACGTATGGTGAACCGCAATGTGATGAAATCTGAGCATGATTAGTATATTGATTGTCATCCTTTGCGTGGCGGTCGGGATCGCGCGATGGTTTATACCTACCAACCCTTCCCCTAGGAGTATGCGTTGAATACTTTGTTTCGATTACTAATAAATTTTTTGCAACAAGTATATGAGTTCTTCATGATTAATGTTGAGTCCATGTTTTATATGCATTTTCACCTTCCACCATCACTATCTTCTTAGTGCCGTGCAACTTTCGCCGATGCACAAAACCCACCATTAGCCTCCCTCAAAACAGCCACCATACCTACCTATTATGGCTTTTTTAAAGTCATTCCAAGATATTTTCCATACAACTACCACCATGGCATGTGCCACCACGTCTACTTTGCCTTTGCACGATCGTAAGATAGCTAGCATGATGTTTCCATTGATGTCTATGCCATGCTAGATCATTGCCACGGTACACTACCGAAGGCATTCCATATAGAGTCATAGTTGCTGCAAGTTTTGAGTTGAAAGTGTGATGATCATCATTATTGGAGCATTGTCCCATGCAAGGAAACAGAAGAGGCCAAAGAAGCCCATAAAAAAGAGGCCAAACAGACCACAAAATAAATAAAAATGAGAGAAAAAGAGAGAAGGGACAATGCTACCACTTTTTCCACACTTGTGCATATTAAGCACCATGAACTTCATGATTGAGAGTCTCTCGTTTTGTCACCACCACATAGCTAGTGGGAAATTTTCATTAGATAACTTGGCTTGTATATTCCAATGATAGGATTCCTCAAAATTTCCTTAGGTCTTCGTGAGCAAGCTAGTTGGATGCACACCCACTAGTTTTCCTTAAGAGCTTTCACATACTCGTAGCTCTAGTGCATCATTTGTATGGAAATCCATACTCATTCACATTGATATCTATTGATGGGAATCTCCACAGCTCATTGATATGCCTAGTTAATTTGACTATCTTCTCCTTTTTTTGTCTTGCAACCTCCACTACATTCCACACCATCTATAGTGCTATAACCATGGCTCACGCTCATGTATTGCGTGAAAGTTGAAAATGTTTGAGAAAGTAAAGGTGTAAAACAATTACTTGGCCAATACCGGGGTTGTGCATGATTTAAATTCATTGTGCAATGATGATAGAGCATAGCCAGACTATATGCTTTTGTAGGGATAACTTTCTTTTGGCCTTGTTATTTTGAAAGTTCATGATTACTTTGCTAGTTTGCTTGAATTATTATTGTTTCCACGTCAATAGCAAACTATTGTTTTGAATCTAATGGATCTGAACATTCTCGTCACATAAGAGGAATTACAAAGGACACCTATGCTAGGTAGCATGAAAGCATCAAAAATTCATTCTTATCACTTCCCTACTCGAGGACGAGCAGGTGTTAAGCTTGGGGATGCTTGATACGTCTCAAACGTATCTATAATTTTTGATGGTTTCACGCTATTATCTTGTCTTCTTTGGTTGTTTTATGTACCTTTTATATCTTTTTTGGGACTAACTTATTAATTCAGTGCCAAGTGCCAGTTCCTGTTTTTTCCGTGTTTTTGACTATTTCCAGATCTGATTTTGGAACAGAGTCCAAACGGAAGAAAAACTCCGAAATGATTTTTTCCCGAATGGAAGAAGACCAGCGGGCTTTTGGGCCAAGCCATGTGGGCTCCAGGGAGCCCACAAGCCCCCACTCCGCCACCAGGGCGAGGCGGCGGTGGGTGACGTCAGCTGTGCTTCCCTGGCAATGGCTCCAGAGAAGGACTGATCCTGCAATCTCTGGCGTTAGCTAGACGAATGCTTATGACAACAAACCTTCCCCTGCAACGGCACCAGAAGAATGCTGAAAGCACTCCCCAGTAATGAAACTAGAAGAATGTTGTTGATGGCCCATCAGCGCGTGGGTTTGCCCATCAGCGCGTGGGTTTGCAGCAGTTTTCGAGGGTAGAGTATTCGACCCAAATTTGTAGGTAAGCCAGTCAGGAGGTGAGAGTATACTCTCAAGTATTAGCACCTGAATTTGTCGGATTCAACCACACCTGAAAGATTAGTATCTGCAAGTACAGTAGTAACACCAAAGTGTTGGAAATATGCCCTAGAGGCAATAATAAATTAGTTATTATTATATTTCTTAGTTCATGATAATCGTTTATTATCCATGCTATAATTGTATTGATTGGAAACACAATACTTGTGTGGATACATAGACAAAACACTGTCCCTAGTAAGCCTCTAGTTGACTAGCTCGTTGATCAAAGATGGTTAAGGTTTCCTGGCCATAGGGAAGTGTTGTCACTTGATAACGGGATCACATCATTAGGAGAATCATGTGATGGACTAGACCCAAACTAATAGACGTAGCATGTTGATCGTGTCATTTTGTTGCTACTGTTTTCTGCGTGTCAAGTATTTGTTCCTATGACCATGAGATCATATAACTCACGGACACCGTAGGAATGCTTTGTGTGTATCAAACGTCGCAACGTAACTGGGTGACTATAAAGATGCTCTACAGGTATCTCCGAAGGTGTTCGTTGAGTTAGTATAGATCGAGACTGGGATTTGTCACTCCGTGTGACGGAGAGGTATCTCGGGGCCCACTCGGTAATACAACATCACACACAAGCCTTGCAAGCAATGTAACTTAATGTAAGTTGCGGGATCTTGTATTACGGAACGAGTAAAGAGACTTGCCGGTAAACGAGATTGAAATAGGTATGCGGATACTAACGATCGAATCTCGGGCAAGTAACATACCGAAGGACAAAGGGAATGACATACGGGATTATATGAATCCTTGACACTGAGGTTCAAACGATAAGATCTTCGTAGAATATGTAGGATCCAATATGGGCATCCAGGTCCCGCTGTTGGATATTGACCGAGGAGTCTCTCGGGTCATGTCTACATAGTTCTCGAACCCGCAGGGTCTACACACTTAAGGTTCGACGTTGTTTTATGCGTATTTGAGTTATATGGTTGGTTACCGAATGTTGTTCGGAGTCCCGGATGAGATCACGGACGTCACGAGGGTTTCCGGAATGGTCCGGAAACGAAGATTGATATATAGGATGACCTCATTTGGTTACCGGAAGGTTTTCGTGCATTACCGGAAAAGTTTCGGGCTCATCGGTAGTGTACCGGGAGTGCCGGGAGGGGTGCCGGGGACCATCGGGAGGGGTGTCACGCCCCAAGGGGTCTCATGGGCTATGGGAACAGATAAACCAGCCCCTAGTGGGCTGGAATAAGTTCCCACTAAGGCCCATAAGGTTTGAGAAGGAAAAAACACAAGGTGGAAAGAGTTTCCAAGTGGGAAGGTGGAATCCTACTCCAAGTAGGATTGGAGTAGGACTCCTCCACCTCCAATTTCGGCCTAACCTTTAGGTTTTGAGGCTGCCTCCTCCCCTCCCTCCCACCTATATATACGGAGGTTTTAGGGCTGATTTGAGATGACTTTTCCACGGCAGCCCGACCACATACCTCCACGGTTTTTCCTCTAGATCGCGTTTCTGCGGAGCTCGGGCGGAGCCCTGCTAAGACAAGATCATCACCAACCTCCGGAGCGCCGTCACGCTGCCGGAGAACTCTTCTACCTCTCCGTCTCTCTTGCTGGATCAAGAAGGCCGAGATCATCGTCGAGCTGTACGTGTGCTGAACGCGGAGGTGCCGTCCGTTCGGCACTAGATCGTGGGACTGATCGCGGGATGGTTCGCGGGGCGGATCGAGGGACGTGAGGACGTTCCACTACATCAACCGCGTTCAGTAACGCTTCTGTTGTACGGTCTACAAGGGTACGTAGATCACTCATCCCCTCTCGTAGATGGACATCACCATGATAGGTATTCGTGCGCGTAGGAAATTTTTTGTTTCCCATGCGACGTTCCCCAACACAAAGTAGTATGATAACAACGGTGTTAGAAATGATCTGTTGACGGCAGACTATTCCTAACAATTGTATCAATGGCGCCTCCGTTGCCGCGTCGACGGAAGTTGTCAATTCCCGTCAACGGTCTAGCGAATCAACAGTGTAGCAGGTAGTAGCAGTGTAACGAGCAATAGCAGTGGCAAGGAACATCAGTAGTGACAACAGTAGCAAGTAGCAACAGTAGCAAGCGCCAGTAGTAGCAACAGTAGCAGCAGTAGCAGAGCAAAACAAGTAGCAGCAGTAGCAACAGTAGTAGCAGCAGAGCAAGACAAGTAACATCAGTAGCAACAGTAGTAGCAGCAGCAGAGCAAGACAAGTAACAGCAGTAGCAACAGTAGTAGCAGCAGCAGAGCAAGACAAGTAACAGCAGTAGCAACAGTAGTAGCAACAGCAGAGCAAGACAAGTAATAGCAGTAGGACAAGCTCGTAGGCAATGGGTCGGTGATTTGTTTGGATGATATTCATCATGCAATAGCTATAATACGGAGAGATGTGTGGCTAGCTCCCGTTCGTCAGTGTGATGTAGGCATGCATTCCGTGTGTCGTCATACATGCTTAGGGAAAAGAACTTGCATGACATCTATTGTCCATCCCTCCCGTGGCAGCGGGGTCCAAAAGGAAACTACGGGATATTAAGGTTCTCCTTTTAATAAAGAACCGGACCAACGCATTAGCACTTGGTGAACACATGAACTCCTCAAACTATTGTCATCACCGGGAGTGGTTCTGGTTATTGTCACTCCGGGGTTGCCGGATCATAACACATAGTAGGTAACTACAACTTGCAAGATCGGATAGAAAACACACATATATTGGTGACAACATAATAATTTCAGATTGAAATCATGGCACTCGGGCCATAGTGACAAGCATTAAGCATGGAAAAGTAGTAGCAACATCAAATCTCAGAACATAGTGGATACTAGGGATCAATCCCCATCAGAACTAACTCGATTACATGATAGATCTCATCCTACTCATCACCGCCCAGCGAGCCTATGAATAGATTACTCAGGAACGACGAAGAGCTTCATAGAATTGGAGAGGGAAGAAGGTTGATGATTAGGATGGCGATGATTTCCCCTCTCCGGAGCCCAAGACGGACTCCAGATCTGCCCTCTAGATGAAGAACAGGTGGTGGCGGCGCCTCCATATCAAAAACGCGACGAAAACTTCTCTTTTCATTTTTCTGGGACGCAAGACAACTTATAGAGCTGGAGTTGGGGGCGGCAGGTGCCTGTGGGCCCCACAAGCCTGCCCACCGCCACCAGGGAGGTGGTTGCAGAGCAGGGGCTTGTGGCCCACTGACCCACCCCCTGAGGTGGAACTTAGCGCATATAGTTTTGATATTTTCCAAAACTGCTCCCCGTAAATTTTCACGGCGTTTGGAGAACTTTGCTTTTTGCACAAAAATAACACCAAGGTAATTCTCCTGAAAACAGCGTCAGTCCAGGTTAGTTCCATTCAAATCATGCAAATTATAGTCCAAAACAAGGGCAAAAGAGTTTGGAAAAGTATATACGTTGGAGACGTATCAACTCCCCCAAGCTTAAAACCTTGCTTGTCCTCAAGCAACTCAGTTGAAAAACTGAGAGAGAAAGAAAAACTTTGACAAACTCTGTTGGATCTTGTTGTTGCAACTATGTCTAACTCATAACCAGAATTTCAGCAAGATCACAAGTTGACCACGTAAGCAAATGACACAAAGATATCACGCTAAACTAATATCAATGGCATAATCAGCTAACGAGCAAATAATAATGAGTTTCAAATACCAACACTTCAGTCAAAACAAGCATGAAGCAATATGAATAGGTGGTATCTCGCTAGCTCTTTCTGAGACCGCAAAACATAAATCCAGAGCACTTTCAAAGATCAAGGGCTCACTAAACATTGTAATTCATAGCAACGAAGATCCAGTCATAGTCATACTCAATATCAATCAAAAGAAAAGCATAAAAAGATAGAGGTGCTCTCTAATTGGTGCTTATATAAGAGGAGGATGACTCGACAGGAAAATAAATAGACAGGCCCTTCGCAGAGGGAAGCATTGATTTGCAGAGGTGCCAGAGCTCAAGCTTTTGAAAACAGAGATAATAATTTTGGGTGGCATGCTTTCATTGTCAACGCAATGACCAAGAGTTCACAATAGGCGGTTCCCAAACAGAAAAGTAAAGTTTTAACTCCCCCACCACCAATCAATCACACTCCACGGCTAGCCGAATCCTCGGGTACCGTCCATACTAACATCAATCTAGGGGGAGTCTTGTTTTATAGTTATGTTTTCGATTTAAGCATCGAACTGGGCATCCCAAATACCGGCCCCTTTCTCGTGAATGACTGTGAATAAACACATGTCGAGGATAACACTCCTAGCATGGAAGATACCAATAGCCCTCTGTCACCACCTGAGCGGTTCGGGCATGCAAAACAGATTTATTTCTTGAAGGTTTAGAGAATGGCACATTCAAATTTACTTGGAATGGAAGGTAGATACCGCAAATAGGTAGGTATGGTGGACTCTCATGGAAAAACTTTTGGGTTCATGGAAGTGGATGCACAAGCAGCATTCCCGCTTAGTACAAGTGAAGGCTAGCAAAAGACTGGGAAGCGACCAACTAGAGAGCGACAACATTCATCAAGATACAATGAGTTTGACTAACATTAAATGCAAGCATGAACATGATATAAATCACCATGAATACGAACATCATAGAGGCTATGTTGATTTTGTTTCAACTACATGCATGAATATGCGCCAAGTCAAGCCACTTGAAACATTCAAAGGATAATACCATCCTATCATACTACATCATAGTCATCTCAAAATATATGTTGGCAATCAAGACAAACCATTATAAGCTCTCAGCTAAGTAAGCATGGCATCGGAAACTATGATCTCTAAGTTGTCATTGCAAACATGGTTCTCTCACAACAAAGCTAAATCTGGGCCGACAAGCTAGACATACTTACAAAAACAAAATAGATAGAGTTCATACCAGCTTTTCAGTCTCAGTCACTTCATCATATATCATCATTGTTGCCTTTCATTTGCACGATCAAACGATGAAAACAATAATAAGCGCATTGGACTAAGCTGAATCTGCAGGCAAACACAAAGGAGAAGACAAAATAATATGGCTCTTTGAAAGCTAAACAGGTAAGCATGTAAGAACCACTAAACATTGTAACCAATATCTTCTACCTTGACACAAAGAAAAAGAAAGCTATTTACACGGGAAAGCTCCCAACAAGCAAAAGAAGAAAGAAAAATCTTTTTGGGTTTTCTCAAAAGGACACAAAACAAGAAAACAAGAAAACGAAAAGAAACTAGCATGGATAATACAGTGGCAAAGTGTAAACACCAGCTAACAGAGTGAAAGCATAAGCATGAATGTAAAGTTGGTGAGAACACGTACTACCCCAAGCTTAGGCTTTTGGCCTAGCTTGGTCTTCTCCCATGGTGGGAAATAACCAGCTCCAGGATACTTCGGAGCAAACTGTGGATGCCACTGCTGTATGAGCTCCTCTGGCTCCCACTGATAAACTGGCATCTGGTACTCGACTGGCGGCTCGGGCATGGGCGCCTGTGGTTGGGCCAAGCCCCAATATGCGTAGATGTCTGCGGGCATAATAGTGTACCTGCCTGCATGAAGATCAAACAAATAAGGAGCATGAAAAGTAATAGTCTCTCGAGTACCCTGACTAAACACCAGGTTATAAATCATCCGTCTACTAGCATTTCTATCCAGAAAATCATGGCGAACCATGCTGTCATAATCCAGATATCTCTTAGGGAGAAGCATCTCTCCTTCCTCTCCCAGTCTAATGGGTATCTCAAAGTGTGTGGCAAGACGGGTAGCATAGATACCTCCATAGACGACACCTTTAGGACTGTTCAGGTTCAACCGTTGAGCTACTATAGCGCCCAAGCTATAAGTCTTATCGTTATAAAGGCCTTCGCGCAAAACCGCAAGGTCTGGAGAACTAAGTGATCCAGCCTCCCCGCGGACAATTAAACATTTTCCCACAAATAGTGAGAAGTAACGAAGCACAGGAAAATGTATGCTAGCAATTCTAGCGCGAGACACTCCTCTCTCCTCTGCAGCAGCAATAGAACCAATGAAATCCTCCAAGTCCCATGGACGAGGGTCACGGATATCCCCAACATAAGGTAATTTCCATACATTGCAAAAATCCTGTAGTGTCATGCACCGGGGAACATCGTATATCATGAACTCAACCATGGGAGGATTCTTCCTCGGATAAAAGTTGAAGCTTTGAACGAAAATATTGGTGAGGACGAGATATTGTGGGCACTTATCTTCAACGAACGCAGTAAGACCTGCGTTCTCCACCAAGTAATAAAAGTCTTCATAAAGTCCGGCGGCGCGCAAAAATTCATCACTTGGCCACTCGCACGCTCGAACTTCTGTGACTCGAGGGACTACGTACTTGGGGTGATTCTTCTCGTCCTCCTTGTGGTTACGGCTTGAAGAGCCTCTCAAGAACCTCCTCATCTCTTCCTTTTTCTAGCTCTGAAAAATTCTAAAATTTTTAGAGACTTCGAAAGAAAAGTGAATAAGGATTAACCCAACTTGTAGCAACTACTCCTACTAGTGCCTAGAGACCGTATCACGCGCTAAAACTACTTGGAACCAGCTAAAATCAACATTTATAGCTCAAGAACAGGGTCACCAAGGTAGCAAGAATTCGCGAAGGATAAAGCACAAGAGCAAAAACTAATTGGACCAATGGAGGAGTCAATTACCAAGGAGTAATTTCCCCAAAACAGTTCGGAGAATGGTGCTTTGAGCAAGGAGATCAAAAATCACAGCCAAATGAGCAAGAACACGGGTTTGAGCTGCGAAACAATTTTTTTTGGAGGTGGAAGAAGAGGCTGAGAGCTGGAGTGAGTGGAGGGGGTGCCTGTGGGCCCCACAAGCTTGCACCCCACCACCAGGGGGTAGGTGGCAGTGGGGGGGGGGGGGGCTTGTGGCCCACTAGTCAAGCCCCCTGACCAGCTCTCAGGGCCAGAAATTTTCAAAAATTCCAGAAAAAATCATACTAAATTTTCAGGACCATCGGAGAACTTTTATTTTCGAGGTATTTTTCTCCGGGACGCTAAAACAGAAAACAGGAAAAGCTAACTAATTCTATCATTTTTCTTCTAAGCAACAAAAAAAGAAAACTCAAAACAGAGGTATGTGACTCTCTGATTCATCCGTTTCATGGTCATCGGAAGAAATTCATCAGTGGGGTTGATCAAATCCTTATGACAAGCCTACTCGAATCACAAGAGAGAACGGAGAATTTTCGAGTAGCCACTAAGTCACCTCAATGGGGATATGGATCTCCCCAACAAGCAAATCATACTTCATCTTGACATGAGGAATAGGGCATTCAAAGCTCCCAATGAGAATCGATGAAGTCTTTTCGATAGCATTGATGCAATGTACTGGATATCGTTTCTTCAGAAAGTGCACTGTGTGCTCATTACCGTTGACATGGAAAGTGACATTGGTTTTGTTGCAATCTATAACAGCCCCCGCAGTGTTTAAAAAGGGTCTTCCGAGGATGATAGCCATGGTATCGTCCTCGGGAATATCCAAGATAACAAAGTCTGTTAAGATAGTGGTATTAGCAACCACAACAGGCACATCCTCGCAAATGCCGATAGGGAAAGCACTTGATTTGTCGGCCATTTGCAGAGAAATTTCAGTGGGTGGCAACTTATCCAACTCAAGTCTACGATAAAGAGAGAGCGGCATAACACTAACACCAGCTCCAAGGTCACATAAGTCAGTTCTTACGTAGTTTCCTTTAATGGAGCAAGGTATAGTGGGCACTCCGGGATCACCAAGTTTGTTAGGAGTTCCACCTTTGAAAGTATAATTGGCAAGCATGGTGGAGATATCAAGATCTGGTATCTTCCGTTTATTAGTTAGGATATCTTTCATGTACTTGGCATACGGAGACATCCTGAGCATATCAGTTAACCGCATCTGCAGAAAGATGGGTCTTATCATCTCAACGAAGCACTCAAAATCCTCATCATCCTTTTTCTTGGATGTCTTAGGAGGAAAGGGCATAGGTCTCTGAACCCATGGCTCTCTTTCTTTACCATGCTTCCTAGCACTGAAGTCATTCTTGTCATATTTCTTAGGTTGTGGATTATCAGGATTAACCGTAGGTTCAATCTCCACATCCTCGTCATGGCTAGGTTGAGCATTATTATGAACATCACTGACCACATTTTCACCAGGTTCATGTTCATCACCTGATTGTGTTTCCGCATCAGACGAAGAAATATCATTAGGTTCTTCAGGTGTGATAGTATTTGGTGAACTGGTGTGGAGGTTTCTATCATCCTTCTTCTTCTCCTTAGGATTACTAGGTGTATCAGCATTGATTCCTTGAGAATCTCGATCAATTCTCTTAGGATGACCTTCAGGATACAAAGGTTCCTGAGTCATTTTGCCTCCTCTAGTAATGACTCTGACAGAGTTGTCATTTAATTCATTGAGGAGGTCATTCTGAGCTTTAAGTACTTGTTCTACCTGAGTAGTAATCATAGAGGCATGTTTACTCAGAAGCTTCAGAGCATTGACATTTCTGTTTACACAAGCACTTAAATGGCTAAGCATACGAGCACTTTGTTCCAAATGTCTGCTAACATAATCATTGAAACTCTGTTGTTTGGCAACAAAGTTGTCAAATTCATCAAAGCATAGGCTAGCAGGTTTATCAAAAGGAATATCACTCTCATCAAACCTACGCAGAGAATTCACTTCTACTACCTGTATCGGGTTATCGAGACCATGGTCTCTTGCATAGATTTCTTGGCTTCTTGCATATCTTCGGGACTGAGGAATAGAATACCTCTTTTCTCAGGAGTTGGCTTAGGAGGTGGTTCGCGAATAGTCCAAGCATTATCGTTAATCAAGATTTGATTCAGTAGGGTCTCAGCTTGTTCTACAATTCCTTCCCTAAAAACACAACCGGCACAACTATCTAGGTGGTCTCTAGAGGCATCGGTAAGTCCGTTATAGAGGATTTCAAGTGTCTCGTTCTTCTTAAGAGGGTGATCAGGCAAAGCATTCTGTAGCTGGAGGAACCTCCCCCAAGCTTGTGGAAGACTCTCTTCTTGGAGTTGAGCAAAGTTATTTCCTGGAAGGCAACTTGCTTCTTGTGGGCAGGGAAATATTTCTCACAGAAGTAATAGACCATCTCCTGGGGACTACGCACACATCCAGGAGCAAGAGAGGTGAAACAGGCTTTAGCGTCATCCTTTAGAGAGAAAGGAAACAACTTAAGGATATAGTAGTGGCGGATCTTCTCCTCATTAGTGAAAAGGTTGGCTATTTCGGATAGTTTGGCAAGATGGGCTATGACCGTCTCAGACTCATAACCGTGAAAAGGATCAGATTCGACTAGAGAGATTATCTCAGGGTCGACAGAGAATTCATAATCCTTATCGGTGACAAAGATAGGCGAAGTGGAAAACTTCGTATCATTTTTCATCCTAACTTCCCGAGATTTTTCCTTCCACTTGAGAATTAATTTCTCAGCGTCATAGGCATCCTTACACGCAAGAAAATCCTCAGCTATCTCTCCCTCCATAACGTAACCCACAGGTATATCAGGAAATTCATATCTAGGAGAGCTAGACCTAACAGGAGCAAAAGCACGTTCTATCTCAATAGTATCGGTAGTATCAGAAGCATCACGAGCATTGGTAGTAACTCTAGCAATATGAGCATCAAGGAACACTCCTAGTGGAACATCAGGCAAAGGAGTATCTCTAGCAGTATCAAGCATAGCATCATCAGGCAAAATAGCATCTCTAGCATCGTCAGGCAAAGCAGTATCAAGCATAGCATCTCTAGCAGTAGTATCACAAGCATCATCAAGCACAGGTGACATATCAAGATTTCTAGCAGGAGGTGATGTCGCAAACTTACTCATAACTGAAGGTGAATCAAGTGCAGAGCTAGATGGCAATTCCTTACCTCCCCTCGTAGTTGAGGGCAAGACTTTGGCCTTTGGATCCTTCAGATTCTTCATAGTGATCAGCAGATATAAATCCCAAGTGACTCAGAGAATATAGCAATACCTCCCCGGGAACGGCGCCAGAAAAATGCTGACGTCAGCTGTGCTTCCCTGGAAATGGCTCCAGAAAAGGGTTGATCCTGCAATCTCTGCCGTTAGCTAGACGAATGCCTATGACTACAAACCTTCCCCTGCAACGGCACCAGAATAATGCTGAAAGCACTCCCCAGTAATGAGACTAGAAGAATGTTGTTGATGGCCCACCAGCGCGTGGGTTCGCAGCAGTTTTCGAGGGTAGAGTATTCGACCCAAATTTGTAGGTAAGCCAGTCAGGAGGTGAGAGTATACTCTCAAGTATTAGCAGCTGAATTTGTCGGATTCAACCACACCTGAAAGATTAGTATCTGCAAGCACAGTAGTAACAACAAAGTAGTATGATAACAACGGTGTCAGAAACGATCTGTTGACGGCAGACTATTCCTAACAATTGTATCAATGGCGCCTCCGTTGCCGCGTCGACATAAGTTGTCAATTCCCCTCAACGGTCTGGCGAATCAACAATGTAGCTGGTAGTAGCAGTGTAACGAGCAATAGCAGTGGCAAGGAACAGCAGTAGTGACAGTAGTAGCAAGTAGAAACAGTAGCACGCGACAGTAGTAGCAACAATAGCAGTAGTAGCAGAGCAAAACAAAGTAGCAGCAGTAGCAACAGTAGTAGCAGCAGAGCAAGACAAGTAACATCAGTAGCAACAGTAGTAGCAGCAGCAGAGCAAGACAAGTAACAGCAGTAGCAACAGCAGTAGCGGCAGCAGAGCAAGACAAGTAACAGCAGTAGTAAGAGTAGTAGGAGGAGCAGAGCAAGACAAGTAACAGCAGTAGCAACAGTAGTAGCAGCAGCAGATCAAGACAAGTAACAGCAGTAGGACAAGCTCATAGGCAATGGGTCAGCAATTTATTTGGATGATATTCATCATGCAACAGCTATAACACGGAGAGATATGTGGCTAGCTCCCGTTCGTCAATGTGATGTAGGCATGCATTCCGTGTGTCGTCATACGTGCTTAGGGAAAAGAACTTGCATGACATCTATTGTCCATCCCTCCCGTGGCAGCGAGGTCCAAAATGAAACTACGGGATATTAAGGTTCTCCTTTTAATAAAGAACCGGACCAACGCATTAACACTTGCTGAACACATGAACTCCTCAAGCTATGGTCATCACCGGGAGTGGTTCCGGTTATTGTCACTCCGGGGTTGCCGGATCATAACACATAGTAGGTAACTACAACTTGCAAGATCGGATCTAAAACACACATATATTGGTGACAACATAATAATTTCAGATCTGAAATCATGGCACTCGGGCCCTAGTGACAAGCATTAAGCATGGCAAAGTAGTAGCAACATGAAATCTCAGAACATACTGGATACTAGGGATCAATCCCCATCAAAACTAACTAGATTACATGATAGATCTCATCCTACTCATCACCGCCTAGCGAGCCTACAAATAGATTACTAACGAACCACGAAGAGCTTCATGGAATTGGAGAGGGAAGAAGGTTGATGATGACAATGGTGACGATTTCCCCTCTCCGGAGCCCAAGACGGACTCCAGATCTGCCCTCTAGATGAAGAACATGTGGTGGCGGCGCCTTCGTATAAAAAACGCGACGAAAACTTATATTTTTATTTTTCTGGGACGAAAGACAACTTGTAGAGCTGGAGTTGGGGGCGGCAGGTGCCTGTGGGCCCCACAAGCCTGCCCACCGCCACCAGGGGGTGGTGGCGGAGTAGGGGCTTGTGGCCCACTGGCCCACCCCCTGAGGTGGAACTTGGCGTAGATATTTTTGATATTTTCCAAAACTGCTCTCCGTAAATTTTCACTACGTTTGGAGAACTTTGATTTCTGCACAAAAATAACACCAAGGCAATTCTGCTGAAAACATCGTCAGTCCAGGTTAGTTTCATTCAAATCATGCAAATTATAGTCCAAAACAAGGGCAAAAGAGTGTGGAAAAGTAGATACGTTGGAGACGTATCAGTGGGCAGGCTTGTGGCCTCCCTGGCCGCCCCTGACCTAGGTCTTTGTCCTATGAATTCCCAAATATTCCGCAAAAAACCAGGGGAGCCTCGAAAATACTTTTCCGCCGCCGCAAGCTTCCGTTTCCGCGAGATCTCATCTGGAGACCCTTCCCGGCACCCTGCCGGAGGGGACTTTGGAGTTGGAGGGCTGCTTCATCATCATCATCGCCCCTCCAATGACTCGTGAGTAGTTCACTTCAGACCTACGGGTCCGTAGTTAGTAGCTAGATGGCTTCTTCTCTCTCTTGGATCTTCAATACAAAGTTCTCCATGATCTTCATGGAGATCTATCTGATGTAATCTTCTATGGTGGTGTGTTTGTCGAGATGCGATGAATTGTGGATTTGTGATAAGATTATCTATGATATATATTTGAGTCTTTGCTGATTTCTTATATGCATTATTTGATATCCTTGTAAGTCTCTCCGAGTCTTGGGTTTTGTTTGGCCAATTAGATCTATGATTCTTGCAATGGGAGAAGTGCTTGGTTTTGGGTTCTACCATGTGGTGACCTTTCCCAGTGACAGTAGGGGCAGCAAGGCACACATCAAGTAGTTGCCATCAAGGGTAAAAATATGGGGGTTTTATCATTGGTTTGAGATTATCCCTCTACATCATGTCATCTTGCTTAAGGCGTTACTCTATTCTTATGGACTGAATGCACTAGATGCATGCTGGATAGCGGTCGACGTGTGGAGTAATCGTAGTAGATGCAGAAAGTATCGGTCTACTTGTTTCGGACGTCATGCCTATAGAAACAATCATCGAATAGAAATCGTCACGACTTTCCGTAGTTCTATCAAATGCTCGAAAGTAATTTGTTCACCCACCGTCTACTTGCTTTCATGAGAGAAGCCACTAGTAAACACTACGGCCCCCTGGTCTATTCACATCCATCGTTTACATCTCCGCTTCTACTTTGCTTTGTTACTTTGTTGCTTTCAGTTCTCACTTGGCAAACAATCTATAAGGGATTGACAATCCCTTCATAGCGTTGGGAGCAAGCTTTTGTGTTTGTGCAGGATCTTGAGATACTCCTCCATTGGATTGATACCTTGGTTCTCAAACTGAGGGCAGTACTTACCACCACAAAGCTACATCACCCTTTCCGCTTCGAGGGAACACCAACGCAAGGCTCCAAGGCCACGGGGGAAATCCTTTGCATACTTGCCTAGGAAGTCCGTTAAGGCGTAGCCGCAGCTGAAGGATTCCTGGTGCCGTTGCTGAGGAGTATCAAGCAACACTCCTATTTCTGGCGCCGTTGGAAGGTCTTTCGTTGCAGTAGCATACGCCAGGTCGAACCCTTGTCATCCCGCACAAGCTACAGTCCGGCTCCCGGCTGTCCGGCTAACGAGACGGTGGCAGGGAAAGCAGGCTGCATGAAAAGCTTACACTACAAAGAAGGCTACCGGCTCGGGTCGGTTTTGACCGCTTTCGATCTTATTCTCTAGCCAGCCTCTGTTGTCTCGCTCTCTAGTGTAAAAGTCTTGATGGCTTCGAAAAATCTAAGTCCAAAAGTTCTCAAAGGCAGAAGCCTCGTCCTAATCATAGACTGGTTCCCGGCTGTCGGGCTGGTGAGGCGGATGTTAGAGAGAACAAAAGAGTTGGGTGAAAAGGAGTCCAACATGAATCAAAAGATGAAAAAGCGAGTCAACAAGCATAGTGCTTACGAATTTAATGCAGAATAACATAGCATATATTACATTCAAAAGCATTCAAAGGCCCACGGCCGAAGTTCATTACAATAAGACATCCCCAGTGGGTGGAACTGTTGGACTGATGATAGAATGCGGACGAAAAACAAAAAGGACAAGCTAAGGGGCGACGGCAAAAGACCACGTTGCCATCTTCATCACGCTCCAAGCCGAACTCGTCCCAGGCGGCAAAAGAAGTAATGCCGCTATCCCTCACTTGTAGCTGATCCTCCAGGGCCTGCAGCTCCCCCTCCAAGCCGGCGTGCTGCGCTGCAAGCTTGCCCAAGTCCAGATTTCAGTACCAACACTTGGCCTAGCAAAGCGCTAGCTATGCACAAGCGCGCGCGGCTGAGGCACGCCAAGGGTCGAGGCGGGCGCTGCCGGCTTCAAGCCAACGAGACAACCGACTCATTGATGCTGGCTCCACGGTGTTGGGCCACAGCGCCTTCACCATCTCCACGCCCGCGCTCTGGAGCCGCTCCAGGGAGCGGGCCAGTACGAGCAGGCGGGCCTTGATGCCAGTGGCGATCTCCTCCACACACCAGACGACGTCGGCATCCACCTCCTCACCAGGAGTACGACGCTCCTCGCAGCTGTTCTCCACAGCCGTTTCAGCCGCTTCCCGTGTCCCAGGAAAGATCCCTGGGGTATGGGAAGTGGTGTGAAGAGGAATAAGGGGGGAGGCCAACAAAAAAGAAAGATCAAGCTAAGATGAAGAAAAGCTTACGGTTGAAATGGATGTCATTCTTGCGGGCCTCCTCTAGGGCCTCGCGCTCCCATGTCGTGCTCTCTTGAGCCACATGGGAGAGCTCGCCTTGGAGGGCCTGGGCCGCCTCCGTATCCTTCGACAGCTGTGCCTGCATTTCGGTCAGGGTGGCCTCCTTCTCCTTCAGCGCAGGGTCCTTGAGCTTCATCTCCTCGAGATGAGCCGTCTTAAGGCGCTCCGTGTCGGCAGCATGGGAGGTGTCCTTCTCCTGAAGGGTGGCGCGCAGCTGCTCCAGCTCTGCCTGATGGGTCGTCTCGCGATCCTTCTTCTCTGTCTGGAGAAGACTCAGCTGCTGCTGGAGCTGCTTTTCCGCCTCGCGCAAGGTGTCTCGCTTTGAGAAGGCAGCATCCAGTCGGCCCTGAAGATCACCGACTTGTCCTTCAGCCGCCTGGATCTGGGCCCGCAGTATGTTATACGCCTGCACTTGGGCGTTATGAAGCTCCTACGAACAAGGAAAATAAAGCAAGAAGTAAGATTCTGCCCAGCTAACTCTTAGCTAGCCCGATTCTCGGGGTCTTCACCCAGTGGGTGCGCTAGCGCGCCCCCACTAAAAAGCAAATGTGAGCATAGCACAATGAGATTCGCCCCGGCCAATGCTTGGCCGGCCCGATTCTCGGAGGCTACACCCAGTGGGTGCGCTGGCGCGCCCCCACAGATTCAAGAGAAAGAAAGAAAAAGCCAAACCGAAGAAGAGAAAATGCAAAAGATAGAGGACTCACCTTGGTTCGGTCTTCAAGGTGTTCCAGGTCGTACTTGGCCACCAGGGCTGCCTGCTTCACCTTGTCACGACTGCTGGAGAACAACGGCACCAGCTCCGGGACGCCGCTGAGCCCGGCGCCTGGGGAAATGTTGCACGCTCAGCATTGACCACGCACCAGGTCTTCATGGGCTGGCTCCCAGCGATGGGGCCAGCTCCTGGCGCGGCCGGGCCGCTGTTGACCACGACGATGGTGCCGTCTCCAGGTGGTGGGTTGGCAACCGGCTCCCTTGACGTTCCGACTGGCACCGTCTTCGCAGTCAGGGTGGATCGGCCGTCTCCGGCGCCTCTATTGTCTCCTCTGGCGCCTCCATGGTCATCTCCGGCGCGCCGTCTACATCAGCTTCACGCGTGTCGGGGATCATTTCAAGGTCCACTAGCGTGGAGGCGGCCGACTCAGCAGATTTGGACGGCTCGCCCCCGTGGGCGCGCTTTGGAGCCGCCTCGCTAGCTGGCTCCTCCACGCGCGCTCGCTTGGCGGGGTCGTGCTTGGTCTTCGACCGTTTCTCCTTGGCGGGATTTTCGGCCCGGTTCGGCTAAGATTGGCCCACGGCTGTCTTGCGAGCCGTTGTTTCCCAGCGAAGGGTGAACTCATCGTCCAACGCCTTCTTGGCAGCGTCAGCAGCCGCCCAGGCGGCTCGCTCGGTGGCAGAGGCGGTTTCCTCGTCCACATCTTCGGCGTCCCTGCCAAGTACAATTTGAGGAATCTATCCTCGCACAACAAATAGAAAAGGAGATAACAAAGAGAACTTACTCGGCCATGACGGGCACCCGTTTCCTGCCGGCACCGAAGCGGTGCTTCTTAACGACGGCGCCTCGACCTCCGACTGGAGGTCCTATTGCGGCACGCTTAGAAGCCGACTTGGATGTGGTGGCCCCCTTTCCTTGTTCCGGGCCGCCTCGCTAGGCGCCGCCGTCTCGCCAGCAGTGCGACGGCCTCGAGTCGGGGGATGGCTGGAGACTTCCTCTAGATCCTCTAGATCCTCTCCGAAGGCTGCATCGTGCAGAGTAGGCGGTGTCTCGTCATCGTCTGTCCAGTCAAGAAGGGAAGGCTTTAAATGCTCAGGAGGTGGCTCGGAACCCTCCGATTCCAACGTTTCCTCCGAGTCTTCGGAGACGGCAGCTCGTGGCTCCATCATCCCCTCATCCTCAATCTCTAAGGGGTCCGACGCCTCCATGTTGTCGGCTGGCGGATCAAGCTCGTGTAGGCGCTCGACCAGCTGGATAAACGAGTTGGCATCCGGCTCAACAAATCAAAACAACAAGTTCATGATCAATAAAGGGGATTTGAGAAGGTACTTACCACCGGAGCCGGATGGGCTCGGTCGTAGGGGGCCATTCCCCAATCCCAATCTCCGCCGTCATCCATGTTGGTGGAGGAGATCGGGTACACGTTCTGGGCCACCGCACCGGGTTGGAAATTCTTGGTGGAGAGCCGGGAAGGGTCGTGACGGCCGCCCATCTGACAGATCAGATGCGTTCATCTCTACAGAGGCAGGATACGGCGGGAGATCATGGTGGCGAGTAGGTAGCGGCCTAGAACGCCGCGAATCTTCTGGTTGTCCAGGTGGGCGCATATCTGCGCCACCTCGTCGATGTGCTTTGGGTACGTAGCCTTCCAGTTCGTCTTCACCATCGAAGGAGCGACGGCGAAGGGGGGCAGGTTGATGCTGTCGTGGGAGGGATCGATGTTCTTCACGTACAAGAACGCCTTCTGCCACATCTTGCTGGAGTCTTGAAGCGGCATTTGGGGGAAGCCGTACGACGTCCGGTGATGCACCAGCGCGCCGCCGCATGGCGTCATTGGCCGGGATCCCTTGAGCTTGGCCACCGCTGCCTTGTCCATCTTCACAGATTGTTGTTTAAAGAAAAATAGCTTCTGCCAGAGGTCGAGGCGGGGCTCAATCCCTAGGAAGCCCTCGCATAAGACAACGAAGGAGGTGAGATGGAGAATCGCGTTAGGCACCAGATGATGCGGCTGCAGGCCGAAGAAGTGGAGGAAGCGGGCGAAGAAATCTCCCACTGGGAGCCCGAAGCCTCGGTAGAAGTGTTCCTCGAACACTACTACCTCTCCCTCCACCGGAGTTGGAGCCGCTTTGGCTTCGGGCACCCGTGCCGCCACAAGTGTTGCGGGAGGCAGCATACGGCGGTGGCGGAGCACCTCAATGTTGCCGTCGCAAATGTCGCTGCCTACCCAAGGTCCGCTGAGCTACCCCTTCTTAAGGGCACTAATGGACATGGTGGCGGGCGGCGATGACTAGGTTGAAACTCGAGGTGGTCGGCGGCAACGGATTGCGTGACGACAAAGACGAAGCAAGGCTTCTTACTTCTCTAGGCTCAGGGAAGGAAGGGGCACAGGTGCAGGGTGAGAAGGGGGCGAATGGCCTCCTCGGTGCTCCCGCACCCCATTTAAACCCCCACGAAGGATCGTGGGGAGGGGATCCGGTGTGCACGATGCCCACCTCACCCGAATATTACGGGCACATTAACGCCCCTTGGAGCCTAACCGTCGCGGAGTATATCCGCAAAGGATCCTTCACGCAGAGGCCGAGAGGGCATCGTGGCGGGACCCAGGGATCAGGTCCAGTCCCGTCATCTGTTCAAATCATCATCACATCAGGCCAGGGCTTGGCACGTGGCGCAACATGTGCAACTTGCGGTGAAGCCGAGGCATTCCTTGGAAGCCAACCGGCTTCCGAGCCGACGCCTCCTGCCGCAGGAGGCTAATGGAGATCAACAACAAATAGCTCAAGCCGGCGAGGCCTCCCGCTCCGAGGCGGCGGGCCTCCGCTGATTTAGGGACTACTGACGGGGGGATAACTCCAGGGTAGGCTCATCGAGCCTACCCCTTTGCCTTCTATGTTGAAGGAAAAGCACGACTCATTCTATGCGGCCCAATCCCCCTGGCTGGCTAGGAAGCTCCTGCCGGCTAGGGCGAGACAGCCGAATCTCCTTGGCCGGCTAGGAAGCTCTGATCCGTCAACTATGCACACTAACAGCCCGTCAAACATCCACTCCATTACCACACTTGGTGTGGGAATAGTGGAGACGGTCGTACTGGCAACCCATGATGAATCTGCAAGACGATGCCGGACGTACAACACATGTCCCGCATCGGCTCTACGCGAGAGCCTCATTGGCTCGCCGGCGGGTCCCATAGCCAGATGGGACCTTGCAGCCGGCGGACCCCTCAAGCGACAAGACAAGACCACTGTGGGGCCCCTGGCCAGTTGGCGAGGCTGCCAGCCGGGTCCCACTCATGTACTTCTATCCTTATTATAGGTGGGTGGGTTCGTCTATAAACCCCCCCGACCCCCTCCATGCAGAGGGTCAGCCAATCCTTCACACACACACTCATACAGGAGAGGTAGATGCGAGCCGACTGCTCCTTCTTCCTCCTCCGTAGAACAGCTCCAGGAGCACATTGTAGCCTCATTGGTGCATTATACATTTCGGCAGGATTAGGGGTGTTATCTCCACGAAGAGCCCCGAACCTGGGTACATCGTGTGTTCCATGCTTGTACCAACCCCGTCCCTAGTGCCCGCCGGTGTCCTTTCGGTTCCCACCATCTTTAGCCTACCCATGGCATATGTTGTTTGTAAACACCGACATGTACACTCGTATTTTAGTTGCTGTTGATTATGTTACGAAGTGGGTAGAAGCTATTCCAATTAGTAGTGTTGATCGCAACTCTTCAATTAAAATGCTTAAAGATATTATCTTCCCAAGTTTTGGAGTCCCTAGATACTTTATGACTCATGGTGCTTCAAATTTTACCCATGATGCATTTCATAAACTTCAATGATGTTAACCATAGAATTGCATCACCTTATCATCCTCAGTACAGTGTCCAAGTTGAATTGAGTAATCGAGAAATAAAATTGATCCTGCAAAAGATTGTTAGTACATCTAAAAAGAAATGGTCTAAGACACTTGTAGATGCTTTATGGGCTTATAGAACTACTTATAAAAACCACATGGGAATGCCCTCCCATAAAATGGTCTATGGATAAGCATGTCATTTACCTCTTGAGTTAGAACATAAAGCTTATTGGTCAATTAAAGAACTTTACTATGACTTTAAACTTGCCGGTGAAAAGAGGGTACTTGATATTAGTTCATTAGAGGAATGCAAGACACAAGCTTATGAAAATTCCAAGTTGTTCAAAGAAAAGGTGAAAAGATGGCATGGCAAAAGAATCCAAAAAATGGGTATTCAATGTAGGAGACCTAGTTATTTTGTACAATTCTTGTTTCAAATTTTTTGCAGCTAAGTTTATCTCCAAATGGGAATGCCCTTATGTCGTTGAGGAAGTCTACCTCTCTCGTGCTATCAAGATTAACAAATTTGAAGGCAAAAATCCGAGAGTGGTAAATGGGCAAATAATTGAACACTATATCGTACGTCCGTCAATGTTGAAAGTAATATTATTCAAGTGACGACTTCGGAAGAACACATAAGAGAGACCTTCCGCAACACTCCAGAAAGCTGAAAAGGGGTAGGTATGTGGTAAGTATACCGACTCTAAAAATTCCAAAAAATATGTTCTATTGGTGTTGGTATTTTAGAAAATTCAAAATATAAAATCGAGTTAGGGGCCCCACAAGGGAGGCACAAGCCAACAGGGCACGCCACGCTCACCCTGGTAGCTTGTGGGCCCCTCGTGTGCCCCCTGAGACTCTTTTTTCTTCCTCAACATGTATTCTGACCTAGGAAAAATCATTATATATACCCCTGTCTATTTTGACCACCGCATCGTGAGTTTCTCCTCTATTCTTGTTTTGGGCTGTTTTTTTGACAAACGTCTCAAGGTTTGAAAGTTGTGTCTTCGTCCTCCTCCAACTACATCGAGGACGAGGCTTGGCTGTTGCAAATGAAGTTTAAAAGAGAAGGGGACGAGTAATTTATGTTAGGGGAAGGACATATGGACTCTATGGAAGTGCACTCCCTCCTTCAGATCGTGGGACACTAGCAGACATCTCCACCTCTCTGAATCACTGCCCACCAATGCAGAGGAGAACTCAGCTAGCCTAGGAAGCATAAGGCGAAGCTACTCCAAGGAGGTCCCTCGGCAGGTTATATGCAAATAACTTTCACAATTTGATTCACAACTATAGAGTTGACAATATTTCTCGCTCACGCATACCTTCCAATTTGGACATCTCTCGTCCAATTGAAAGTGATGCGGTAAAAAACTATTGGGGACTAGAAAATAAACATATTATGGTGGAAGTGCAAAAGAACGCTACAATGATCGAGAAACTACTTTATGAGATGAGGGAATTAAAAGCTGCCCTCCTATCCATTGTGAAGGACAAGCCTTGTGCATCACCGCCATCATTACCCAAGATGGACGCTTGCGTGCATTGGTATGGGCACCACCCTTAGCTTGTTCTAAGCTTGGGGGAGGTGCTCCGGTATCGTATCACCATGACTTTTACCACTATCATCTATCTTAGTTCGATTCTTTGTATATCGTGATTTAGAGAAATAAAATTTCAGATTTTCTTTGCTTATAGTTTTCCCTTGATATCTATCTATCCTTGCAATTGAGCATGAGAGTTATATAATAAATATTAGTCTGAGTATGCTTGCTTTACTTTCATGCATCAATATTAGCATTGAAATAAAATAAATAGATAAAACACATGCTAATACCATGGGGAGTACTGAATTCACATAGGAAAAAAGTATAAGTGATAAAAGTTGTATAGAGTTAACAAACATAGTGTTAGTCATTAATACAATACATGCAAATTTGATAGAGAAGAGGAGATTCACATGCAAATACACTATCTTGGACATCTTTTACGTTTGTTTGCCTTCACCAAATATTACATAATGATCAAGTGTTGATGTTGGACATGGAAGACAATGTAATGGTCATGATTGTTTACATTCACATAGAAGTTATATGGTCATGGATTCTTTAACATGTGGTGCTTGCTTTAGATCTTCTGCTAGCCAAAAATTTTGCCGCACTATGTAGAGATAGTACTTGTGCGTCCATAACTTATGGATTGAGTAAGATCCTTCAAGTAAGTTGTCATCGGTGTTTGAAGCAATAAAAGTTGCTCTTAAATATGTATAATCTTTTATTGTAAGGGAAAATAAGATTTGTACGATCTTATGATGGCAAAGAAATAAAAGTGATAGACTACATAATAAAGTTTGCTATCACAAGGGGCAATACAAAGTGACGTTCCTTTACATTAAGAGTTTACAAACCTGAAAACTAAAAAGCGCATGACAACCTATGCTTCCCTCTGCGAAGGGCCTTTCTTTTACTTTCAAGTATTTATTCTCATGCAAGAGTCAACACATGTTTATCCCAATTCCTACCTATTATCTCTCTGGTTGAGAAGTATCATGTGGTGGGGAAAGATCCGGATATATATATCCACATGGATGTTGGTGATCATGATTCATTATTGTTGACATTATCCCTGAGGTAAATAAGTTGGGTGGCAAAGACAATAAATCCCCCATACTCTTATGTGTCTGATGGAAACATTAGCTCTAAGAAAACGCAATGAGTGCCAACAGTCATAGAAGACCAAATGATGTTGAGTATGTGAACTTATTAGAATGAAAGCTCTAACATAGACTCTTCTCTGGAATATGATGAATTGTGATTACCTCAATGACTAAAGACATATTTTGTTGATTTTTAATAAAGTTTATACTTCATACTTCAACAATTGTGAATAGATTGTTACTTGTTCATGAGAATCTGTACGACGAAATTTTTTCTTCTATGTTAATATTAATGACGCTCTCATGGCCGTATTATGTTTTTACTAACACCTCTCTCTCAAATTATGTGGCCATTATTATCGAGTTCGACCTTCGCTTAAGGAGAAACAAGGTCTAAGCTTGGGGGAGTTGATGCGTCCATTTTGCATCATGAATTCTTGTTGATATTTATGTTATTATTTTCCATCATTCCTCATTATGATTCCATTCTTATGCATTTTCTCTCTGAATATGCAAGGTACACCACAAAGAGCGAATTTACTGAAAACTGGAATTCTGGACTTGAAAACCAACAAAATGGCTGAAAATTCACTGGACTCCAAATGACTTGAAACTTCACGGAGAATTTTATGGAATATATTAGAATTATTGGGCCAAAAATATAAGAGAGGGGGCCACCTGCTGGACACAAGCCAATAGGGCGCGCCCACCCCCTAGGTGTGCCTTGTTGCCTAATGGGGGCCCAGCAGGTCTCCCGAGCCGCCCTCTTCTCCTATATCGTGTGTTTTACCCTAGAAAAAGTCATAAGGATACTTTCGGGACGAAGCGCATTCATTTTGAGGTGGAAACCAGGGCAAAGGCCCTTTTTCTGTCCAACCGAGAGATTCTAGTGGGGAAACTTCCGTCCGGGAGGGGGAAATCTAAGCCATCGTCATCACCAATGCTCCCTCCTTCGTGCGAGGAACAATATTCATAAACATCTTCACCAATGCCATCTCATCTCAAACCCTATTTCATCTCTTGTATTCAATGTCTGTCTCAAAACCTCAGATTGGTACCTCTGGGTTACTAGTAGTGTTGATTACATCTTGCAGATGATGCTTATTGGTTTATTTTGTGGAAGATATTATGTTCAAATATTTTCTCACCATTATTATACCTCTTATCTTGAATATGTTGATGAGGTGTGAGTAGTTACTATTGTTCCTAAGGACATGGGAGAAGTCGTGTTATAAGTAATCCTGTGAAATTAGTATTCGTTCGATATTTTCATGATGTGTATGTTGTTTTGCTTCTCTTAGTGGTGTCGTGTGAACGTCGACTACATGAAACTTCACCATTATATGGGCCTGAGGGAAGGCATTGCAGAGTAACGGGTAGATGATGGGTTGCGAGAGTGACAGAAGCTTAAACCCAAGTTTGTGCGTTGCTTCATAAGGGGCTGATTTGAATCCACGAGTTTCATGCTATGGTTAGATTTATCTTAATTCTTCTTTAGTAGTTGTGGATGTTTGGGAGAGGGGGTAATCATAAATGGGTTGCTTCCTCAAGTAAGAACAACACCTTAGCACCGGTCCACCCACATATCAAATTATCAAAGTAACGAACGCGAATCAACTCAACATGATGAACATGACTAGACAGAAAAACCCATGTGTCCTTGGGAGCATTTTCTTCATATAAGAGTAATTTGAAGCCTGTCCTTTCTATAAAAAGGATTAGGCTATCTTTCTGCATACTTGCTACTATTGTTACTTATCACTCATTACGAACTATCTTGCTACCAAACTATCTATCATTGTTATTCATAGCACTTGCACAGAATACCTTGCTAAAACTGCTTGCCATTTCCTTCTAACCCTCATTGGGTTCAACACTCTTACTTATCGAATGAACTCCGATTGATCTCCTATACTTGTGGGCCATCAAACCCCGTGCATCAAGCCTATCTCCATCGAGTTCCTTGTTGAGGGAGTCAATTCTCAGGCCAAGGTTGGTCTCCACAGGTTGATATGTGCCTCTCCACCTTGTTCAACACATACCCTCGTGTATCCTCCAATGCCAACACATATGCGGGCTGCACACTAGGATCATACACGGGAAGTGGCACTGCCTCCTCCACAAGGCACCCACCTCCATACACACCATCAACACTGCTGGACCTCCCACTACTAGGAGAAAGCCTACCAGTAGCGCTGGTGTTTTCCTTTACCTGCAGCAGTGGGGGCAGCGCTACAACTAACCTGTTAGCAGTAGTGCTTGATTTAAAGCGCTACTGGTATCTATATTAGCAGTAGCGTTGGAATATATAAAGCGCTACTACTAAGCCAACGCTACTGCTAATATTCCTTCTTCCAATATTTAATTCCCGTTGTATTTATGCCCCCTCTACGTATTTGTGCATGCTCTAAACAAAAGTTTCATCGTATCATAATAAACATGCATTATTCTCATCATATCATACACACAAGTCATGGCACAAAAGTCAGGTCATATAACTCATCATCATCTTACGTACTCATCTAACAACTCATCATCATCTTAATCATATACCAAGTTAAAATCTCATAAAACAGAAAAACATCATAATAGTCATCATATGCATGCATCGTAATCGATCATGCCAAGTTAATATAAACCAGAAAAACTTGTCTCTCACAAGACCTAGTCCTCGCTCCTAGGTATAATGTCATAAAACAGAATAACACATGTGTCTCCATGATGAAGCACAGAGATCCAACGGTCTCCAACTTGTGGCTTGCGATCCTTCTTTATTTCTCTCCATGCTTCAATTTGGAGCCTTTTTGATTTGCGCTAGTCGAGTATGGAGCATCGAACTCAGCCTTCAACGGGATTTTAATTTTCATATGAACTTCTGGGTGCATCAACAGAGGCACTACATCATTTGGCAGTTGCTGTTGAAGAACATAATAATAACCTAGTTAGCAATGTAATCAACACCATTTTGCAATAGTAGAGCATACTTAATTAACAAGCTCTTACCAAGATATTTCAGTGAATGTCATCCGCCCTCAACCTATGCACTAGTGGCATGTGAAATGTATAATTTGGGCCAATTCCCAAATTATACGGGAAGTTCTCCCTACCAGCTAGGACACCAACATGAAAGTATAGAAGAACATCCTTCTCCTCCCAAGTTAGATGTGATCCATACGTGTAGTGTGTTGTGTCAATTAATTTCCGTAATTCAGTCGAAGAAATGAAATAAGCTGTAAATTATAATTTAAGAAATTTAGTATATGGATGAACACCAACTATTTCTAAATATAGAATGCAAATTACTTGACAAATATGGTCGAGGAACTCACATGGAGGTAAAACAGGAAGCATATCGACAACCACCCAAATGTTGATGTTGCCTGGCATATTGTCTTGAGGACATAGATCGAAGGTTATTTCCATACCCTTCTGAAATCCATATGACTTGCAAAGATCTTCCCAATTTGGGCACCCTATTTCTGTGTTCAAAATTGAATTCATTACTCTCGTATCCATACTCTCATGGTCTTTGAAACCGAGCCTCTCCAACACATATCTTCTTGCATGGAAAGGGAGGAACTAGTCGAATTGTATAAAATAGAAATTACACGTTGAAGCAAAGAAACATAAGTCCTGCATGCTTAATTACGAAAAAACACTTGTCATTGTTGCGTACCATAGAATCTTCGAAGGTCTCGTCAAGCTTGATGCTGAAGAACCTGTTGTCTCGCAAGTGAGGTATGTCACACAAACCCCGATATTCGCTGCAATATTCACACTCCCAATAATCATCGTCAGACATTTCTTGTTTCAATGTGGTAATTTAACTTATAATCCATGGAACATGTTTGTAAATGCGTAAACAACAACCGTGACACTATATCGAAAGAATTAAACATCTATATATAAACAGAAGCGTGAATAATAAAAGGGGGACTATATTTGGTCGAATGTTGATCCATTCCCCTTTCTGACAATTCCCGAGCACTCAATATGTCCTAGTTTCTCGCACAAGTCATGCCGAAATTCACGGAAATTTTCGGCATGGCCTTTGCTAAAAAGTGGACATATGGAGCGCCTGAAATTTGCCGGAACGGAAATGATTCAACATTTCAGCAAAATATAGGCCACTCGGACATTCCGGCAAAACTGAGGATATTTTCAATTTGCGTGACCATGGCAGAAACAACCAACATTACTGAACGGAGTACTTAATGAACACAAATCTATATGTGATGAATTGACACAAACTTAGCAAGCAAAATTAATACCAATGACAAAAAAACAGATTTAACCTAGCACACTAGCTAACCTATTTCTTCTTCTTCCTTTTCTTCTCTTCTTCTTCTTCTTTTCTTCTCCGCTTCTTCTTCTCCTCCTTTTCTTCTACTTCTCCTCTTCTTCTACTTCTCCTCTTCTTCTCCTCTGCTCCTCTTATTATTCACCTTCTTCTTCTACTTTTCTTATCCTCGTCATCCACTTCTTCTTCTTCTTCTTCTTCTTCTTCTTCTTCTTCTTCTTCTTCTTCTTCTTCTTCTTCTTCTTCTTCTTCTTCTTCTTCCGACGGGTGGCAGCGGTGACACATGAGGGTGTGGGAGAGAGGGGGAGAGGGAAAGAGTGGAGGGAGAGTTAGGGGATTTTCGAGCCGACATAGGAGCACGCGTACTAGTAGCGCTGATTCCCCAAGAGCGCTACTACTATTCTACTTAGCAGTAGCATTTTTCCCAAGCGCGCGCAGCTACTATTGCTATCGTCGGTGGGCTCGTTGGGCCATGTTTAGCAGTAGCGTTGTTTACATATCAAGCGCTACTGCTAAGGCCATTATCAGTAGCGCTTGGCAGAGCCAGCGCTACTGACGGTACCCTGATCCTAAGCCATAGGAATCCAACGTGTAACACACACCATCACTTTGCGGTCTCACATACGGTTAACCCCACGGCTGCCACCTTACATTGGCCGGGACCATTTGCGTCTTTTGACTCACGTATGCAACGTGTCTCTAGCATTCCAATGTCAAAGAACTCGGGTCACATAACTAGTTATAAACCCAAGTGGCACATCCGTACAAAGACAGGCATACATAACCCAGCAAAGCAGGTGTCGGTCATCAGCATGTGTAGACGAGTCGTAGCAAGCTACAAGGACTCCATTACACTACGAGACATTTCCCCAAAGGAACAGACACATCATCTAAGAAGGATACATGCTAGTTAACCAATGTGTCCGGGGCAGTAGCAAGCTACCAGGGCTCAGTGGAATCACAAAGGGGCATTTCTCTATAAAGAGTACTACTAAAGGCGCACAACTAGGTGTCGAACCCCATACATATCATAGCACATCACACATACGCATGACTTACTCAATATGCATAGATACAACAATGGCATCACAACATAACGATACAACATCACATCATTTATTTAGAAGGCTCGGAAGAAAGGCAAAGGCATTAAGCCTGACAATCTACAGATCCCTTCCGAACGGGCCAGGTCGTAGATGGGACACCAGCTACTCGTCATCATCGGTGTCTAGGTAGAACCCACCAAATGGTTCATGGGTATCTTCTGCAACGGTTATTAAGCAAACATGAGTACGCAAGTACTCACCAAGACTTTGAATCAGATCTATCTACTCATGCACAAGTATCAACAAAGGGGGTTGTGGGGTTTCATGCAGCAAGCCAGCTTTGACTCTTGGCTAATCTATACTACGACTACAAGTATTTTTGAACAAGTTTTGATAAGTCATACATGATTCCACTACCTCCACACCAATCTTTCCCATCTCCCTATGAGAATGCCATCCTTGATACTCACACTTATCTTGATACATTTATGAGTAACCATTAAAGTTATCTATGAACAACATATGTCTCCAAGTAGTCCATATCCACGGACCCGGCTATTTGAATAGATCCTAACCCTGCACGGGTGTACTTCTTCACACAAGCTCTTGCCACTTATCTCCATGTGCACTTCACGCACCTCGGCAACTTCAAGCGGAAGCCTAGCGAGGGAGTCGGCCACGACCATTAACCAAGCTAACAACTAGTCTAGGTTTATCGCCTATTTGAGAGTGAACCCGCACGAAAGTCCGGCCAAAGTTTCTGCTACGGACTGAAACAATGTGTGCAGGGTTCCCAAGCCCACCATCCGGGTGCTACTTGGTACACCGTGCCACTTCCTACCATGTCACAGCCCACCTCTAAGGTCAGCACTATGCACGGCCTCCGGCATAACTATAAACACTATAAACTACTTGCAACTCCTCGATAGAGTATTAGGAGGTTAATAAGCCGAGAGTGTCAATTAAGTATCCCAACGTGTGGAAGTGATACGTCTCCAACGTATCTATAATTTTTGATGGTTCCATGCTATTATCTTGTCAACTTTGGATGTTTTGTATGCATGAATATGCTATTTTATATCTTTTTTGGGACTAACCTATTAACTCAGTGCCAAGTGCCAGTTCCTGGTTTTTCCGTGTTTTTGACCCTTTTCACAGGAGATTATTAAACGGAGTCCAAACGGAATAAAACCTTCGGAAAGATTTTTTCTGTAACAGAAGATATGCAGGGGACTTAAGAACCAAGGGAAAGGACCCCACGGGAGGTCACAAGCCCCCTGGCCACGAAAGTACTATTCCGCCGCCGCAAGCTTTTGTCTCCGCAAGATCCCATCTGGGGACCGTTCTGGTGCCCTGCCAGAGGGGGGATTCGGACACGGAGGGCTTCTCCATCAACACCATTGCCTCTCCGATGATGCGTTAGTAGTTCACCACAGACCTTCGGTTCCATAGCTAGTAGCTAGATGGCTTCTTCTCTCTCTTGGATCTTCAATACAAAGTTCTCCATGATCTTCATGGAAATCTATCTGATGTAATCTTCTTTTGCGGTGTGTTTGTCGAGATCCGATGAATTGTGGATTTATGATCAGATTATCTATGAATATTATTTGAGTCTCCTCTCATCACTTATATGCATGATTTCGTATCCTTGTAATTCTCTTCGAGTTGTGGGTTTCGTTTGGCCAACTTGATCTATAATTCTTGCAACGGGAGAAGTGCTTGGTTTTGGGCTCATACCATGCGATGTCCTCACCTAGTGACAGAAGGGGTAGCGAGGCACGCATCGTGTTGTTGCCATCAAGGGTAAAAAGATGGGGTTTATATCTATTGCATGAATTTATCCCTCTACATCATGTCATCTTGCTTAAGGTGTTACTCTGTTTGTTATGAACTCAATACACTAGATGCATGCTGGATAGCGGTCGATGTGTGGAGTAATAGTAGTAGATGCACACAGTATCGGTCTACTTGTCTCGGACATGATGCCTATATGTATGATCATTGCCTTAGATATCATCATGACTTTGCGCGATTCTATTAATTGCTCGACAGTAATTCGTTCACCCACCGTAATACTTGCTATCATGAGAGAAGCCTGTAGTGAACACTATGGCCCCCGGGTCTACTTCACATCATATTTTCAGCTCTAACACCTTTACTTTGTTGCACTTTCCACCTTCAGATCTCACCTTGCAACTAATAGGGAAGGGATTGACAACCCCTTTATAGCGTTGGGTGCAAGTTTGTTTCTTTTTGCGCACGTACATTGGTGACTTGTCTTGATACTCCTACTGGATTGATACCTTGGTTTTCAAACTGAGGGAAATACTTACTGCTACTGTTCTGCATCACCCTTTCCTCTTCAAGGGAAAAACCAATGCAAGCTCAAGAGGTAGCAAGAAGAATTTCTAGCGCCATTGCCGGGGACTATCAAGTCAAGAATAGTCTCCCTTCAACCTGTCAATTTCTGGCGTCGGGCACTATTCTAAGTGAAGCTTATCCAAGTAACTTTCGCAAAATCATCTCTTGCATTTATGTTTTTTTGCCTTTTGCCTCTCGTTTTCCTCTCCCCCACTTCTGAAAAACAAAAATTTACAAAAATATTTGCCTTATTCGTTTGACTTTCCTTTGCTTGTGTGCTTTGTGCCTTCAATATGCTTGCATCTTCACTTGCTAAAAATCTATTGATATGGATCCTCACCCACTTGCTAATCTCTTTAAGAGATCCAATTATGTTGAACCAATTGCTAGTGAGTTTTGTGCACTAGATTATCTTTATGAAGTTTCTCTTGAGATGCATGAATCTGAAAATTGTGATGAGGAAAAAATTTATGCAGTGATTCACGAGGGCTCCTCGAATGAAAAGCATGATTGCAATGGTTTCACTATGAATTCTATTAATGTCAATCATGCTAAAAATATGCAAAACCCTAAGCTTGGGGATGCTAGTTTTGCTATGTCCACTACTTGTTGCAATGATTATGATTGGGGCAATTATTTTTCTTATGATCTTGAAAAAAAATTTAAGCCTCATGATGAATAGTATATTTGCAATAATATTGAAAGTGGGTTTGGAGAAGTCATGACTTTAGTTGATTATAATCCCACTATTTTTGAAGAGCGTCAACTTTGCATGCATGTGGATTATGAAAAGAATATCCTATGTGATAGCTATATTGTTGAATTTGATTATGATCCCACATGCAATTGTTATGAGACAGTAAAATATTGTGGTAGAAACTTTCATGTTACTAAATTACCTCTCGTTTTGTTGAGATTGATATTGTCTCTTTCTTCTTCCTTGCATATGGTAGTTATTGGTTGTCTTGATAATTTGTTTTCCTATAAAATGCCTATGCATAGGAAGTATGTTAGACTTAGATGTGATTTTCACATGCTTTATGATGCTCTCGTTGTGCTTCAATTCTTGTCTTTTGTGTGAGCATCATTGAAATATCAATGCCTAGCTAAGGGCGTTAAACAATAGCGCTTGTTGGGAGGCAACCCAATGAATTTATCTTTGCTTTTTCCTTTCTGTTTTGTTGTGTCCACACCATAATAATTATGTTATGATTGTGTTTTTTATGTTTCTTTTTGTGTTTGTGCCAAGTAGAACCTTTATGATCAGTTTTGGTGATGGTTGTTTGGTCGTGCTGAAAAAGACAGAAACTTTGTGCTCACGAAATTATTTTTCATTCCTATCCAGAAAGAGATTTTGAGTTGATTCTTTTTGCTGCTCGTTGATACGCAAATTTCCCAAATTGTCATAATTGTTCAGAATTTTTGGGACACGAGAAGTATACAAAGTATACAGATTGCTACAGACTCCTCTGTTTTTGGCAGATTCTGTTTTTGTTGGGTTGAGTGCTTATTTTGATGAAACTATGGATAGTATCGGGGGGTACTAGCTATGGAAAAGTAAGAATAAAGAAATATAACACCAATATAAATAGAAATCAATTGTTCTACAGTACCTAAAGAGGTGGTGGTTTGTTTTCTTATGTTAATGATATCACAAGTTTCTGTTTAAGTTTTGTGTTGTGAAGTTTTCAAGTTTTGGGTGATGTTCTCATGGACAATGGGATAAAGAGTGGAAATAGCTCAAGCTTGGGGATTCCCAAGGCATCCCAATCCAATTCAAGGACACCAAAAATCCTAAGCTTGGGGATGCCCCGGGAAGGCATCCCCTCTTTCGTCTTAAATCCATCGGTAACGTTACTTGGAGCTATATTTTTATTCGCCACATGATATGTGTTTTGCTTGGAGCGTCATGTATTATAGGAGTCTTTTCTTTTTGTTTTGTCACAATCATCCTTTTTGCAAACTTTTTGAGAGGGACATGCACTCATCGTGAATTTGCTAGAATACTCATTGAGCTTCACTTATATCTTTTGAGTTAGGCAATTTAGCTCGCATGTGCTTCACTTATATCTTTTGAGCTAGATAACTTTTCTCTAGTTTGTCACTTAGATCTTTTTAGAGAACGGCGGTGTCTTATTTTGGAGAAATAAGAACTCTCGATCTTCACCTATATCTTTTTAAGAGTGCTCTCTCTGAGTAACTTGGTAGTTGGCGTGTGCCATGAAAGAGTCCTAAAGATGATAGGCATCCAAAAAGGATATGATAAAAACTTCCCTATTCAAGTGCATTGATTAGTAAGAGAAGTTTGATGCCTAACAATTAAGTTCTGAGATATGGATTTGGTAATATTAGAGTTATGTTAGTAGGGTGTTTTGAATCTAGAAATACTTGTGTTGAAGTTAGTGATTCCCGTAGCATGCGCATATGGTGAACCGCTATGTTAGGAAGACGGAGCATAATTGATTTATTGATTGTCATCCTTTGTGTGGCGGTCGGGATCGCGCAATGGTTAAAACATACCAACCCTTCCCCTAGGAGTATGTGTTTAGCACTTTGTTTTGATTACTGATAAAACTTTCGCAATAAGTATATGAGTTCTTCATGACTAATGTGAGTCCATGGTATAGATGCACTTTCACCTTCCACCATTGCTAGCCTCTCTAGTGCCGCGCAACTTTCGCCGGTGCACAAACCCACCATATACCTTCCTCAAAACAGCCACCATACCTACCTACTATGGAATTTTCATAGCCATTCCGAGATATATTGCCTTGCAACTCCCACCGTTCCGTCTCATGACTTGTGCCGTCACTTTAATATTTCCATGGCATGATCGTAAGATAGCCAGCGAGATGTTTCAACGTCATACGCTAAGTTAGATCATTGCACATCCCGGTACACCGCTAGAGTCATTTCCTATAAAGTCATCATTGCTCTACGTATTGTGTTGTGAGTAAATAAAATTGTGATGATCATCATTATTAGAGCATTGTCCCATGTGAGGAAATAAATAAAATAGGCCAAAGATGCCCACCAAAAAAATGGGAAGAGGCCAAAGAGCCCAAACAAAAAAGAGAGAAAAAGAGAGAAGGGATAATCCTACTATCTTTTTCTACACTTGTGCTTCAAAATAGCACCATGTTCTTCATGATAGAGAGTCTCTCGTTTTGTCACCTCCATATACTAGTGGGAATTTTCATTATATAACTTGGCTTGTATATTCCAATGATGGGCTTCCTGAAAATTGCCCTAGGTCTTCATGAGCAAGCAAGTTGGGTGCACACCCACTAGTTCTCCTTTTGAGCTTTCACACACTTATAGCTCTAGTGCATCAATTGCATGGTAATCCCTACTCATTCAAATTGATATCTATTGATGGGCATCTCCATAGCCCGTTGATATGCCGAGTCAATGTGACCATCTCCTCCTTTTTGCCGCACAACCTCCACCACACTCTTTTCCACCTATAGTGCTATATCCATGGCTCAGGCTCATGTATTGCGTGAGAGTTGAAAAAGTTTGAGGAAGTAAGAGTGCGAAAACAATTACTTGGCCAATACTGGGGTTGTGCATGATTTAAATTCATTGTGTGGGGATGATGGAGCATAACCAGACTATATGATTTTGTAGGGATAACTTTCTTTGGCCTTGTTATTTCAAAAGTTCATGATCACTTTGCTAGTATGCTAGACATACTATTGTTTTCATGTCAATAGTAAACTATTGTTTTGAATCTTACGGATCTGAACATTCATGTCACAAGAAATAAGTTACAAAGCACAAATATGTTAGGTAGCATTCCACATCAAAAATTCAGTCTTTATCACTTCCCTACTCGAGGACAAGAAGGTGTTAAACTTGGGGATGCTTGATACGTCTCCAACGTATCTATAATTTTTGATGGTTCCATGCTATTATCTTGTCAACTTTGGATGTTTTGTAAGCATGGCATATGCTATTTTATATCTTTTTTGGGACTAACCTATTAACTCAGTGCCTAGTGCGAGTTCCTGTTTTTTCCGTGTTTTTGACCCTTTTCAGAGGAGATTATTAAACGGGGTCCAAACGGAATAAAACCGTCGGAAAGATTTTTTTTCCGTAACAGAAGATACGCAGGGGACTTGAGAACCAAGGCAAAAGACCCCAGGGGCGGTCAGAATTCCCCTAACCGCGGCCTGGGGGCGCCAAGCAGGCTTGTGGGCCCCTCGTGGCTCCTTTGCCCTACTTCTTCCGCCTATTAACTCCCTAAAAATCCATAACTTCCAAAGAGAGCCACGAAAATACTTTTCCGCCGCCGCAGGTTTGTGTCTCCGCAAGATCCCATCTCGGGACTGTTCTGGTACCCTGCCGGAGGGGGGATTTAGACACGAAGGGCTTCTCCATCAACACCATTGCCTCTCTGATGATGCGTGAGTAGTTCACCACACACCTTCGGGTCCATAGCTAGTAGCTAGATGGCTTCTTCTCTCTCTTGGATCTTCAATACAAAGTTCTCCATGATCTTCATGGAGATCTATCCGATGTAATATTCTTTTGCGGTGTTGTCGTGGTTTTGTCACGGCAGATGTCCTCGTGAAAGGACTTAGTATGGGAACCATCGCACTTTGGTGGCGACTCAAAGGGGTTGAACAGGAGGAACGCGGCGGGTTACCCAGGTTCGGCCCCTCGCGTGGAGGTAATAGCCTACGTCCTGCTTGGCGTGTATTGATGTGGATTCGATTACAAGAAAGGTGTAACTCGCCTTACCTAGCACTCGACAATTTCTAACCTGCCTATCCCCCTTCAAGCTCGCCTTTATATAGAGGTCGAGGCTTTAGGGTTTACAAGAGTCCCTTCCTCTTTACAAATCGTGACCACCGCGGCCTCTGAGTCGCCGTCTTGCAAAACCCAGAGACCTTCCACAAATCACAACCATCTTGCGGCCTTAAACCGCCCAGGCTGAGGCCCAAATGAGTCAAAGGATGAACCGCCTTACTAGTAACCCGGCCCATATTGGGCGGGTCACTTTAATAAGCAATATCCCCAACATTGTGAGCATATAAGAGATCTGATGAATTGTGGATTTATGATTAGACTATCTATGAATATTATTTGAGTCTCCTCTGATCTCTTATATGCATGATTTCGTATCCTTGTAATTCTCTTCGATTTGTGGGTTTCGTTTGGCCAACTTGATCTATAATTCTTCCAATGGGAGAAGTGCTTGGTTTTGGGTTCATACCATGCGATGTCCTCACCCAGTGACAGAAGGGGTAGCGAGGCACGCATCATGTTGCTACCATCAAGGGTAAAAAGATGGGGTTTATATCTATTGCATGAATTTACCCCTCTACGTCATGTCATCTTGCTTAAGGCGTTACTCTGTTTGTTATGAACTAAATACACTAGATGCATGCTGGATAGCGGTCGATGTGTGGAGTAATAGTAGTAGATGCAGACAGTATCGGTCTACTTGTCTCGGACGTATGCCTATATGTATGATCATTGCCTTAGATATCATCATGACTTTGCGTGATTCTATCAATTGCTCGACAGTAATTCGTTCACCCACCGTAATACTTGCTATCATGAGAGAAGCCTCTAGTGAACACTATGGCCCCCGGGTCTACTTCACATCATATTTTCAGCTCTACACTTTTACTTTGTTGCACTTTCCACATTCAGATCTCACCTTGCAATTAATCGTGAAGGGATTGACAACCCCTTTATACCGTTGGGTGCAAGTTTGTTTGTTTTTGCGCAAGTACATTGGTGACTTGTCTTGCTACTCCTACTGGATTGATACCTTGGTTCTCAAACTGAGGGAAATACTTACTGCTACTGTGCTGCATCACCCTTTCCTCTTCAAGGGAAAAACCAACGCAAGCTGAGGATATAGCAGGAAGCAGCTACTCTTGGATCACATACACATAACTCAGTTCCTAAGAACAGTTCCAATGAGACAACTCACCATGTGCTCCTACATAGCCTCTTATTGGTACCTTTACCAAATCAGATTCAACACTTATCCTTTGTCACGAGAACACATTTGTATACTCCAGTTCATCACCGAGACGAAACATGCCTAACACAACTCTAAGCATAGCAAGCATAGCAGGTAAAGCACATCATGGCTCAAACATCTACCACGTATGCTGGGTTGCAAGATTTAGCTATTTAGTGTGACAAGGACAATTCATGAAGAGGAATGGGTTCAACTAGGACGGTAAAAGCATTTATCACGATGTGTCCTAATGCAATAAATGGGAGCAGGAGCGAGAACATGGGATTTTATCGGAATGATCAAAAGGGGTGCTTGCCTTGTGGATTAGCAGAGGGATACACTCCTTCAGTTGGATACTCCAGAGTATCCCGTGGAGCGGAGGCTACCTAAACAAACAATCACAATCAATACACGACAAGTGCAACAATATGATGCATTATCATGGCATGACATGGATAGGATGGATGGGCTAATGAATCTAATATTGAATTGGTTTAAGCTGGTTTGAATCAAAAATTCAAATGCCACTTCAAATAAGGTATTTTTAATTTACCTTTAATTGATTTGACCTGATGCTCAGGTATAGCTTGTTCTATCATGCATGAAATAGCACCAATGGATTCCTTGAATTATTCTGATAAATTTTCATATATAAATTACTTTAATCTGAGTTACAGATTAATTTCTATGATTTTTAGAAGTTTATAACTATTTATGGAATTTTATTAATTACACAATATCAGTTATTGCGCCAGCATGACATCAACTTTGCCCCAACTGGTCAATTTGACCGTTGGAGGTCAAACCTGACCAGTGGGGTCCACCAGTTAGTGACACTGACACTAACAGAGATAAAACTAAACTAAATAGCAAGTTAGCAAGGCTGGGCCCACTAGTCAGTGAGTGATTAGGTTAGTTAATCCTAAAAAATTAGTTAGTCTAACTAAACAGGGCCGTGACCCCACATGTCATCGACCCTGGAAGGTCAAACCCCTGGTCGATGGGGTCAAACCCACTGGATGTGAGTCGCTGGCAACACCAGGGATGACAGAGGTGATCGGAAACCACTCCGGCGACCATTTGGGCAGATGAGACCATGGACGGATCGGCCTCTCGTTCGCGCATCTATTTGAGGAAGTCACATGAGCTGGGGTGGCCAGAGACAACACCGACTACGACCTAGGCGGCCACCAGAGTTCGGCCTTCATCGAGCTCGACGAAATAGAGTGTAAAAGGACCTAAGCTAAGCACCTACGGCACCTACGCGACAACGTGAAGCCATTGGTGGCCTCGGTCAGGCTCGAGGACCATCGGAACCTCCCTCGCGATGAGCTCCCGCAGTGGAGCTCTTCGTCCGTCGGTGGAAATGCCAGCTATGACTCGCGAACGAAGGGCAAAAGAGGGAAAATGGATCCTACGGCTCATGAGGATTGTAGAGGCATCGATAACGGGCTCGAAGATGGCCCGACGACAGAGAATTTGATGGCGGCAACCTCGGTGACCGAAGGTGGAAGACGATGGCGCGATGACGATTGGAGGCGCCTAGCTTCGGTTCCTCTCGCGTGGAGCTTCAGTGCGACGAGGCGGAGCGTTTGAGCATCTCAGAGTCGAAAGGGAACGGTGGGGTCATCCTAGCAGCGGCGAGCCGAAGGTGCGGCCATGGCGGGAGAGAGGGGAGAGGAGAGGAGAGGGGCAAATGGCGAGGATGGGGTGATGGGGACAACTCGTGTGGAGTCTATCCACCTCACCAGCACGACGGGGAGGGCTAAGCAGGCACGCAGCTGCATGCCAGAGGCATAGAAGGCGGCGAGCAGGTCCTCCTCTGCCTACTGGCAGAGGTAGAATACGACAGGGAGGCCCAGATGGGCTGGGCCAGGCGCCACGTATGTTCTTTCTCCTTTTTTTTGTTTTTCTATTACTGACATGTGTTTTAATTTGTTTGGGCTCAAATCCTAACCCAAAAACCCTGGAAATAAATAGGAGTTATATTTGGAATATTTCCAAACTCCATAAAATATTTCACATTTTTGAGTGATCTAATTATTTATAGGTTATTTATTTTGACCAATTCAGTGGATTAACTAAAATTCCAATTGTGTTTGAAGAATAAAGTTCATCCCTAAAATGTCGTTACCGACATTTATCAAAAAAGATGAACATTTTTTAAAGCCATTTTGGGTTCATTGAAAATCACACTTAGTTGAATTTCTTATATTAGAGTGAGGTGCTAGGGTTTTTCTTAATCCACATTTCACTTTAATGCAAAAAGAAGATATGATGCACACTCTATCTAGGCACCAAGTAATGAAACCAGGGATGTGACAACTCACCCCCACTCAAAAGAATCATGTCCCGAGATTTTGGAGTCATCGGGAAGAGCGGGGGGGGGGGGGTACTCTAAACAAAGACGATCCTCCCTTTCCCAGGTTGCTTGTTTTTCAGAATGATTTGACCACCGAACCTTGAGAAACTTGAGGTTTCGATGTCGATTGGTACGCTCAGCTTGGTCAAGAATACGAACAGGGTATTCTCGATATGCAAGGTTATCCTCGAGATCAAGCATTTTGTGGTCCACTTCACAGATGGGATTCGAGAAGCAACGCTTGAGTTGCGAGACATTGGAAACATCATGGACCTTGGAAAGATGTGGAGGAAGTTCCAATTGGTGGGCAACTTCTCCTCGTTTGGCAAGATAACAAAAGGGTCCAATGTAACGAGGAGCCAATTTTCCTTTGATACCGAATCGATGGGTACCCTTCAGAGGTGTAACCCGGAGGTAAGCCTTCTCGTCAACTTCAAAAGTCACAGCCTTATGATGACAATCATATTGGCTCTTTTGACGAGATTGGGCTGTTTTCAACTTTTCACGAATAATGTGAACTTGCTCTTGTGCCTCCTGGATCATATCCGGACCAAACAGTTGTCTCTCTCCGGTTTTTGACCAGTTAAGAGGTGCTCGACACCTTCGTCCATAGAGAACTTCAAAAGGAGCTTTGACCAAGCTTGATTGTTAACTATTGTTATAAGCAAATTCGGCAAATGGAAGACATTTCTCCCAATTCATGCCAAAAGATATAACACAAGCTCTAAGCATGTCTTCCAGGATTTGATTGACTCGTTCTACTTGACCACTTGACTGAGGATGGAAAGCAGTGCTAAAGGAGAGATGAGTCCCCATGGCATTTTGAAAGCTTTCCTAGAAATGAGAAGTAAAGAATATTTTCGCGGTCTGAGTTAATCTCCAAAGGAACACCATGAAGAGACACTATTCGAGAAATATATAACTCCGCTAGTTGAATACTATTATACTTTCTCGAAAAGGAAGAACATGAGCCACTTTGGAAAGACGGTCGATGACCACAAAGATAGCACTATTCCCTCTCTTGGTCCTCGGAAATCTGGTGATGAAATCCATACCGACTTTATCCCATTTCCAATCAGGAATAGCTAAAGGTTGAACGGTACCAGCAGGCCTTTAATGTTCTACTTTAACTCGACGACAAACATCGCAATTTGCAATAAACTGAGCAATTTCTCTCTTCATCCTAGTCCACCAGAACCTCTTGATGTTGACCTTGTTGTAACACCAGATTGTTACAATAAGACTTACGACTTAGTGCATTAGCCATGACACTTTCCCCCGGGTGTAAGTTATCCCTAAGTCGTAATCTGTAATCAACTCGACCCATCGTCTTTGCCTGACGTTCAAATCCGGCTCGGTGAAGATGTATTTCAGACTTTGGTGATGAGTATAAATTTCGCAACGATTACCCAGAAGGTAACGTCGCCAGGTTTTTAGTGCATGGGCTACAGCTCAAGCTCAAGCTCATGTGTGGGATAACTATCCTCATGTGTGTGCAACTGTCGAGATGTCTATGCAATCACATGACGATCCTGCATGAGAATGCAACCTAATCCTTGTCACGAGGCGCCACAATAGATAATAAAGTTCTTGGAGAAATCTGGTGGTACCAACACGGGTGCAGAGGTCAGGCGTATTTTCAGTTCCTGAAAACTATGCTCGCATTGTGGGGTCCACTCAAACTTTTTATCTTTCTTAAGGAGTTCAGTTAGAGGCTTTGCAACCTTGGAGAAGTTCTCAACAAAGCGGCGATAATAGCTCGCTAGACCAAGATAACTCCTAACTTGCTTAACCGATTCAGGTTAAGTCCAATCAAGGACAGCTTGAACTCTCTTGGGATTGACAGCAATACCTTTACCAGTAATTACATGGCCTAGATAGGTCACTTCTAGTAACCAGAATTCACATTTAGAAAACATGGGATAAAGGTGATGCTCTCGATGTTTCATCAATACCAGCCTTAGATGCTCGACTTGTTCTTGTCCGTTCTTCGAGTATATGAGTATATAGTCGAGGTAAACCATGCCGAATTTATCCAAGTACTCCGTTAAGATCGAATTCATCAAGCGAGAGAAAGTGGCTGGAGCATTAGTTAAACCGAAGGACATGACGGTGTACTCGTATTGTCAATAACAAGTAACAAAGGCCATTTTTGGAATGTCCCCGTTCTTGATCTTGATTTGATGGTAGCCCAACCTCAAATCCATCTTAGGGAAGACGGAGTATCCAGCGAGCTGATCATACAGGTCATTGATCCTGGGGAGTGGATACTTATTTTTTATGGTAACCAGATTAACTGGTCGATAATCTACAACCATCCGATCCATTCCATACTTCTTATTAACGAAGAGGACATGACAAGCCCAAGGAGAAGAGCTAGGATGAATGAAATCTTTATTCAAGGCATCATCTAGTTGTTTCTTATGTTCGGCTAGCTCTAAGGGTGCCATCTTATAGGGTCTGCTGGCTATTGGGACGGTTCCCGGGATAAGATCTATCACAAACTCTACATTCTTGTCAGGTGGAATGCCTGGCAGTTCTTCTGGAAAGACATTCGGTAAGTCACGCACTACATGAATATCTTCTAGGTGTGGAAGAGGGCTAGCATTGAGGGAATAGAGTTGGAACCACTAATGGGATAAAGTTGGGCCCTACGACAAGACCCAGCAGCCGGTGGGTCCCCCTAGGCCTGGTAGAGGCTGACGGTTGGGTCCCACCGGTGATCTTATCCTCAACAGTGTACCACTATGGTTGCACTATAAAGCCTCCCCCAGCCCCCCCGAGAGAGGGGCTGGTTCCCTTCGATTAGCGCACACGTATATTACACCGATATAGCTCCACGAGCGCCATAGTACTGTGACCCCATATAGTCATACAGACAGGACGTAGGGGTATTACCTCACCGGAGTGCTCTGAACCTGGTAACACCGGCGTCATGTGTCTTGCGCCCAAACCCGTTCCCAGACGCCGCCGATGCCCATCGGCCCCAAACCATGAGATAAGCCACCCTATGGCATCTGTCCCGGAAATACCATGACAAGTTGGCTTCACATAGAATGATGTGCCTGGCTTGCCACGTCCAACAGCCTTTCTAGGTTGATTTGTGGCGTTATTCTAAGGACACTCACGTGAATATTGACCTGGTTCTCAACACTTGTAGCAAACCACTTGATTGGCACGTGGTGCAGCATTGGCAACTGGACCACCATAAGTCTTGGCTGGAGGGTTGGTTTGATTTGCATGAGGCGCCACATAGGATGGCCTCGCCGTGTATCTTGGCGAGACACAACTATTCGGGACCCACACCCGGTGCTTCTGAAATGCTGAGCCGGATGAGGAGCCAAAATCACGGAAGTGCTTCCTTGTTGCTTCATAATCAGTATGTCCAATTTCAGCACTGATCGCCTTATTGACAAGAGCTTGGAAGCTCGCACATTCATGAAGGCGCATATCACGATGAAGTTTAGGGCTTAGTCCCTTGCGGAACCTCGCTTGCTTCTTAGCGTCAGTTGATACCTCTTCAGTTGCATAGCGGGCGAGATTTCCAAACTCATGGCTATATGTATCCACAATGAGCATCCCTTGAGTAAACGCACAGAACTCCTCTCTCTTGCGGTCCATTAACCCTTCTGGAATGTGATGCATACGGAAAGCTGCCCTGAAATCCACCCAGGTGGCTGCTGGTCTAGCAGGGCGCATAGCTTCATAATTCTCCCACCACAGATTGGCGGGGCCTTCCAGAAAGTAAGCAGAAAATGTCACCTTCTCAACCTCAGCGACATTGGCAGAACGTATCTTGCGTGAAATACTACACAACCAATCATCAGCGTCGAGGGGGTCGACAGAATGATGCAACTTGGGTGGATTGAGCTTCACAAAGTCATTTAGGGTCATTAAGTCATTTCGCTGCTGACGAGTCATATTCTTCTCAATACGCTCTAACAGATGATTGGTTTTTCTCTTGTTCCTTTATGCCTCTAGAATGACCTCCGCTAGAGAGGTCTGGTGAGGTATTATTCCTCAGGTGCTTGACTACCTTCTCCCTGCTCATGGACACGGGCATGGTTGAGCCTGGTGAACACCATCCTGACAAACAAACTCATAGCTTAGACTAGATCAACATCAACTCTAGCAAAGGGGTTAAGAAATGTACTGAACAATATGGAATGTGAAAACAACATTGGAATATCATGGTAATAAGCAAACCACCATATATACACCATGGTTCATACACACCATAACATAGTTCAGTACAAACTCAAGCTGAAGAGCAAACTACTGAAAAGATGATACTACTCATCAGAGGCTTTTCAAGCTTCCTATACATTATTTATCTATGCCTCCGGAACTCATCTAACACTCATTCATATTCCACACGACACGCGGGACTGTGGACAATATAACTGCTACAATACTACTGCACCACTCACGAACTCAAGCATCCGCGTAGAACATCTCATACAGGTTTCCTCCGTGACGTGGGAGCTGAACCTGAGGGTCAGGAAACACCCTAGCCTGAGATCCCTGGAATCCATAAGGACACGGATGTGACCTCAATCCCCTGACTGGCGGCAACAGAGGTCCACAAAGAGGGGTGACACCTCCAATAGCAGGCGAATCTACGTGAGCTGGCAAATGAGTTCGAACTGGGTTCAACATCTTCATGTCTCCATATCTTGTCTAAACGACAGGAGCCAGCCGTGTCAAAGTTGTCCACAGATGGGCACGAGTAGCATAAAGCTCCATGCAAAGAGCACGAGCATCTCGGTCTCTATTCTCTAACATCTGGGTGGTAACGTGCAGCAACGGGTCCTCCAAGGAAAAATCATAGTAAACTCCACTAAGATAACCTTCTTCTCCTCGCTGACAAGCTGGGATATAACAGAACTCTGAATTCTAGAGCAGTGCATGATTTGCTCTCATGATGGTCAACATTGAGTAGGCGGCATCGAGGACCGCCATGTCAATGGTAACCCCCAACCCATAAGACCAATGGATTGGCTCCTCAGCTCCAGGGTAATCTGGATATACCCTAACAATACACATATGCTCGCTCTGGTTATAGTCCCAGTACTGCTCCTCCACTGTATACTCTGGGTACCAGCGGTAATAGGCTACTCACATCATCTTGACTAACATGGTCGTGTGACCCGGTACATCAATGCACCTAGTCAAACGGAATACCCAACAAGAAGGATGAGGAGGCATCTGAAATAGAGAATAATGCATAGGCATTAGAGCTCTAGCAAAAATCAGGCAGCATAACGGCTGAAAATGCTCAAAAAATTTGAGACATCCTGCAAAAGATTGGATAGCATAACCACTCAACTCTCAAGTTCAGGGTTCCATGGTCAACAATTTTTCTCAAAAGGAAACTTGAAACTCGAATTGACTTCAAACCATTTTCCCTGCAAGTCTATGGAGTAGCAACACGTGATCCTCACAGATAGATAAGAAGCCTAGTTCTTAATCCCCGTAGAAAATATGAGAGTGACCAGAATAGAATGACTTGAGAAGAGAAGCAAAAAGAGCCTTACGTTCCCTTCCACAATCAATTCCCTTATATATAATTAAAGAATTTCTAGACTCGATTTCGACCAGCTTGGCTTGGTAATCCTCCAGTCAGCCAGGCTCAGATACCAACGTTGTTGGGACCCCGATCCTAAGACATTGGAATCCAGCCTGCAACACACATCGTCACTTTGCGGTCTCACACACGGTTAACCCCACGGATGCCACCTTACCTTGGCCGGGACCGTTTGCGTCTTTTGACTCACGTATGCAGCGTGTCCCTAGTATTCCAATGTCAAACAACCTGGGTAGACATAACTAGTTATAAACCCAAGTGGCACACCCGTATAGAGACATGCATACATAGCCCAGCAAAGCAGGTGTCAATCATCAGCGTGTGTTTACGAGTCGTAGCAAGATACAAGGACTCCATTACACTGTGAGACATTTCCCCAAAAGGAACGGACACAACATCTAAGAAGGATACATGTCAGTCAACCAATGTGTCCGGAGCAGTAGCAAGCTACCAAGGCTCAGTGGAATCACAAAGGGGCATCTCTCTATAAAGAGTACTACTAAAGGCGCATAACTAGGTGTCAAACCCCGTAAATATCATAGCACATCACACGTACGCATGACATACTCAATATGCATAGATATACCTATGGCATCACAACATAACGATACAACATCACAACCTTTATTTAGAAGGCTCGGAAGAGCCTTGCATAATAAGTTCATACAGGTAGGGGTCTGATGACGAGTTGATGAATATACTTCTCGCCCCTTGTTGGTTACCCCAAGTGGAAGGTGGAGATGTAGTCAACAACAAGTTTCCCTTACACGGAGGCTATAAGGTTTATCGAACCAGGAGGACTCCGAGGATCAACAAGTAGGTGTCCGCTTCCCTCGCGCTAGCAGAAGACATGGACCTGCACACACAACAAATAACTTTTCTCCCAACGAGTACAGAGAGGTTGTCAATCTCTCTGGCCTTGTAGTTTGCAAAGGATCAAAACACAAGCGGGAATAGCGATAGTGATTGCAATGGAAAATAAATGGAAGTAGTAAATGATGGAGGTGTAAGCAATATGGTGGTGATATGGACCTGAGTCACATGATGTTCACTAGTGATGTCTCTCTCCCAAAAGACGATAAACAACTATGCTTCGGTAAATAAATTGCAGCTGGGAAATTGACAGAATTATAAACGCACCGCAATGCTAATTATGCTACTTGAAAGTTAGAGGCTCAATAGTAATGGGCAGTACGCCAAGACAAGTAGACCGTTTATTCATCAACATTTACTTACTGATCATCCACCTTGAGATATCTATGCAGAACATCTCGCTGGTGTTAAGTTGCGAGCCCCACCCAAAGTGTAAACTCAAAGCAACGGACAACTGCATTAACGAACTATGCGTAAGTTAAACAATCCTTGCAACTGTGGTCAGAAGCACCATTGTTTTCTCCCTGGTGGCAACAACACATCCCCTAGTCTCATGTTTCTGTCACTCAAGCTAGACATTAGGGGGTATGAACCCACAATCATGCATAACGCTCCCTCTTGGAGTTACAATATACTACTCGGCAAAGCAATAAAGAGCAACGGAGAACATGCATGAATCACTAAAGAACATAATATAAAAGGATAATCAAATATATAACTCATAACAATATGAACATAATATCATAATCCATCAGATCCCAACAAACCGAGCATAGCAATAGCAGGAAAATTACATAGATGCCTTGATCATGTAGGGCAGCTCACAAGGGCTAATCATGGAAGCACAAGATTGGAGAGAAGACATCACATAGCTACTGGTCACGGACTCATGGTCCAAGTAGGACTACTCACGGCACGTCCGGGAAGAGTCCGTGGCGGTGGAGAAGCTCCCGGAGGTCAATCCTCCCTCCGGTAGGGTGCCGGGAAGAGGTCTCCTGACGCTCTCGATATCGGAAGCGCTGGGCGGCGGAACGATGGACAAATTCATGATTATGGATATGCTTGAAGGGTTTCCAATTGGAGGGGTAAATATAGGCCAAAGGAGGGCGTCAGAGGAGGTGGGGCCCACCCAAGCGGCCTGTGGGCGCAGCCAGGGGCCAGGCTGTGCAGGGTGGCCGTCTGGGCAGCCCCTAGCTCCCCTCTCGCCCATCTTCGGTGATCTGGAAGCTTCCGGTACACTGATTTTTATATATTTTTCTCTGGTTTTTAGGGCTCTCGAAATTTGGATAAAAGCCCTTGCAAAAAAGGCATCAGCAGACAGAAACTGGCACTGGGTGCACTGAGTTAGTAGGACAGTCCAAATATGTGTAAAAATATATAAAAGTGTATCAAAACATATAACAATGTCACCCAAAAGATCATGGAACAAGCAGAAATTATAGATACGTTTGGGACGTATGAACATCCCCAAGCTTAATTCCTGCTCGTCCTCGAGTAGATAAATGATAAGACAAATAATTTATGTGGTAACATGCTAACGCACATATGAGAACTTCAAAGTAAAGCAAGTAAGATATGCAATTCAAGTCAAGACAATAACAAGCAAGAGTCTATATATAGTATTGAAATTAGGAAAGTAAGAACATAAAGGTGGAAGAGAACTCGTTGTCTGTGACTCGAATGTCTCCAAATGGTGTTTGCGTGCAAGAAGTGGGAGATGGATTTAGAGCATAAAATATTTTTTAATTGAGAACTCAATCTACTAAACCTCACACTTGGTCTCCTTCAGAATCTTATTTTGACTCATCCCCAGACCACTAGTTAGGCACAAGTCAAAATGATCTTCTCCCTTTCGACTTTGTTCACTCATGCAATGGATGAGCGCAAGTAAGATATGTTCGCACTTAGGATGGCAAATATAATAATGATGGGGATGGAAGACAAAAAGGTGTGAAAGGCTCACATCAATGAGGACAACCATAGGCGAGAGAAAGCCAAATGATAGATATAATGTGAGGAGTAGGGATTGCCATGCAACGGATGCACATATGAGCTAAGGTAATCTCTCCAATGGAACTAGTGGGGGTGCATCCAACTTTCTTGCTCATGAAGACCTAGAGCTCATTTGAGGAGGCTCATCATTGAAATATACAAGCCAAGTTCTATATTGTAAGGGCCTCCACATAATTATGCATGAATGATAATCTCTATGGAGTACAAATATAGCAGTGGAGTACGAGTGTGGATCTTTCAAAAGGAATAGTAGTGTTGCCCCCTTCTCTCTTTTATTTTATTTTTTTGTGGCCTCTTTGGCTCTTTCTATTTATCTCTCATTTGTCCTCTTTGGGATCTTTTCATTTGTCCTCTTTGGGATCTTTTAATTTGTCCTCTTTGGGATATTTTCCTCACTTAAGGGCAACACTCTATGTTTTACAAGAATAAAAAGAAGATCATCACACTTTATAAGAAGTACTAAACATAAATACAAGTGAGAACTATCATGATGTATGCAAATGTGTGCCTATGCCAGTGTAGCAGGATATGCAATGATACTAGCGCGTCATGTAGCAATAATAAGGGCAAAGCCCAACTAGCATGCGGCTCGGCAATCAAGCAAAAGCATGTATGACATGAAGATCAAGTCATGAGATGGTGGATGTTGCATGGCAATGTATCTCGGAAAGGCTATGGAAATGCCTTAATAGGTAGGTGTGGTGGTTGTTTTGAGGAAAGATATAATGAGGCTTATGATGATAGAGCGTATCATGCCAAGGGTTTCGATGCATCGGCGAAGTTTGCACCAACTCTTAGGCTTTGTTTGGTAGAAGTGGATTGGGGAGGTTTGGGAAGAAGAGGATTTGAGGGGATTTGGTGAATCCCTTCCTTCCACCCAATCTTCTCAAATCCTTGGGGTTGTGCTTCCACCAGTCCCTCGAGGAGGGTCCTGAAACGCTTGGATAGGAAGGGATTGAAGGAGAATGGAGGGGGTCCGGCTAAGCAAACCCCTCTTACCTCCCGATCGCACCCGCACCCATTGGGTGCGGGTAGAGCTCAACAAAACCCTCACCCGTGTCCTTAAATTTTAACCACACCCGCACCCGCATCCACGTGTGGGTAAAAAATTTATACCATACCCGCACCCATGTGGGTATTAAAAACCCACGTGTAAACCGAGCAAAAAAACTCAACATGATATACTATGATGTATATCAAAATAACAACACTATGTAATTCAAAAATAACATTAATGCACATGTTGCATGTCACGCCCTATTTTTGGCTTTTCTCACTAATTAACTTATTTCGAAAATTAGGACCAATTAAAAAAAATTGTGAATGCTTGTGATGCTTGAACTAACTATTGATTGCCTGCTTGCTTAAATGCATGTGATTGCTCCCCATTAATTCTTGCCATCCTCCAACTCACCTCCTCATCCCATGTTCTCCTGCCTAATGATCATGCCATGTGTTTAGGACAAATAACCATTTTTACCAAATATTATTTTTACCAAAAAGGCATTTCTTTGAATTGAACTTTCTGACCCCTCAGGTGAGGTTTGTACTACAAGTCCTCAATTAGGAAAACTATTTTTGCACCAATTATTTTATTTATAACCTATGATCAAAATGTCTTCCAAAAACCACAATATTATTATTTTAAAAGTTACTTTATTATTTTAATTAAATGCCTTTCTGTGAGGCCGGAAATGGTCTCATATGAAGGGGAGTTATTTTTATTGCTTTCAAAATATTTAAGAAAATTTATTAGGGAAACTCAGTGGATATACTTATTCAATATATATGAGTTTCAACACATGGTCATGTTCAAAATATTGGGCAAACCCCTCCAAAACCATTCCTGCCTATTTCATGCTTTGGAAATATTTCTATAAGAAATATTCTCAATAAATTCTAGTAAAATTCCAGCATGTCATCTATGATATTCTTGATGATCTTGCCAAGTTTCAACTCAATCCAAGTGGATTTGGCTCCCCTAATTATTCTAAAACCATATCTGTCAAGATTCAAATTTGAGCAACTCTACATTGTGAAGTGTCTCCAATTGTGCTCAAATTTGGTGGACATGTTCTAATACTCCAATAAGGCATCCACACCAAGTGGTACATCAAGGAGAATAGAAGAACTTGTCCTAAGACCCTCAAAACCCTCTCTGTTCGTTTCTGACTTTGGGAAACTTTACATTGCAAAGTTTCTCCAATTGACCTCAAACTTTTTGTGCATGCCTTAATGCTCAAATAATGCCCCTACACCAAATATTGGATTTGTGGGAATGGATTTGAATAGGGTTGTAAGCAGAAAGCCATTTCTTCCCATTTCATGGGTTTTCCAAGTCTACATTGGAAAATTTTCTCTAGCAAATCCCAAATTTGGTGTGCAAGCTTATTTTCATGTATTATTTGATCTTGTTAAATTTCATAGCCATTGGAATCCATCTGGTAGCCTAACCACAGATCAAACACCTTGTGTGCACTCACTAAATTGACTCCTTTCATCCCTTCCACTTTTTCCCTTGAGCTCAACTTTCTACCACAGCTATCTATAGTTACGTTTTACCCCCAGTAACATTCCCATGGCGACTGGTCAATTATTGGGGAAAGACTCTATGTAACTACCTCTCATTTTCACCCTTGGCAGCACTGTTTTACCTCTCTTCCCATACTTCTACTTAAGCTAATACCCCAACTCTTTCCAGAGCATCTCTAGTATGCCAATGCTTCATTTAAAACCAAGAGAAGGCATGCTCATGTGGAGCAAATGAGCAGCACATCCTCAAGTTGATTTATAGCTGAAAGGTAGCTTTGTACAGGAAGTGCTAGCTGTTGGGGAACGTCGCATGGGAAACAAAAATTTTCCTACGCGCACGAAGACCTATCATGGTGATGTCCATCTACGAGAGGGGATGAGTGATCTACGTACCCTTGTAGATCGTACAGCAGAAGCGTTTAGAGAACGCGGTTGATGTAGTGGAACGTCCTCACGTCCCTCGATCCGCCCCGCGAACAATCCCGCGATCAGTCCCACGATCTAGTACCGAACGGACGGCACCTTCGCGTTCAGCACACGTACAGCTCGACGATGATCTCGGCCTTCTTGATCCAGCAAGAGAGACGGAGAGGTAGAAGAGTTCTCCGGCAGCGTGACGGCGCTCCGGAGGTTGGTGATGATCTTGTCTCAGCAGGGCTCCGCCCGAGCTCCGCAGAAACACGATCTAGAGGAAAAACTATGGAGGTATGTGGTCGGGCAGCCGTGAGAAAGTCGTCTCAAATCTGCCCTAAAAGCCCCATATATATAGGAGGAGGGAGGGGGACCTTTCCTTGGGGTCCAAGGGATCCCCAAGGGGTCGGCCGAGCCAGGGGGGAGGACTCTCCCGCCCCCAAACCGAGTCCTACTTGGTTTGGTGGGAGGGAGTCCTTCCCCCTTCCCACTTCTTCCTTTTTTTTCCTTTCCTTTGATTTTTTCTCTCTTGGCGCATAGGGGATTGGTGGGCTGTCCCACCAGCCCACTAAGGGCTGGTGTGACCCCCCCAAATGCCTATGGGCTTCCCCGGAGTGGGTTGCCCCCCTCCGGTGAACTCCCGGAACCCATTCGTCATTCCCGGTACATTCCCGGTAACTCCGAAAACCTTCCGGTAATCAAATGAGGTCATCCTATATATCAATCTTCGTTTCGGACTATTCCGGAAACCCTCGTGACGTCCGTGATCTCATCCGGGACTCCGAACAACATTCGGTAACCAACCATATAACTCAAATACGCATAAAACAACGTCGAACCTTAAGTGTGCAGACCCTGCGGGTTCGAGAACTATGTAGACATGACCCGAGAGACTCCTCGGTCAATATTCAATAGCGGGACCTGGATGCCCATATTGGATCCTACATATTCTACGAAGATCTTATCGTTTGAACCTCAGTGCCAAGGATTCGTATAATCCCGTATGTCATTCCCTTTGTCCTTCGGTATGTTACTTGCCCGAGATTCGATCGTCAGTATCCGTATACCTATTTCAACCTCGTTTACCGGCAAGTCTCTTTACTCGTTCCGTAATACAAGATCCCGCAACTTACAATAAGTTACATTGCTTGCAAGGCTTGTATGTGATGTTGTATTACCGAGTGGGCCCCGAGATACCTCTCCGTCACACGGAGTGACAAATCCCAATCTTGATCCATACTAACTCAACTAACACCTTCGGAGATACCTGTAGATCATCTTTATAGTCACCCAGTTATGTTGCGACGTTTGATACACACAAAGCTTTCCTCCGGTGTCAGTGAGTTATATGATCTCATGGTCATAGGAATAAATACTTGACACGCAGAAAACAGTAGCAACAAAATGACACGATCAACATGCTACGTCTATTAGTTTGGGTCTAGTCCATCACGTGATTCTCCCAATGACGTGATCCAGTTATCAAGCAACAACACCTTGTTCATAATCAGAAGACACTGACTATCATCGATCAACTGGCTAGCCAACTAGAGGCATGCTAGGGACGGTGTTTTGTCTATGTATCCACACATGTAAATGAGTCTTCATTCAATACAATTATAGCATGGATAATAAACTATTATCTTGATACAGGAATTATAATAATAACTATACATTTATTATTGCCTCTAGGGCATAATTCCAACAGTCTCCCACTTGCACTAGAGTCAATAATCTAGCCCTCACATCACCATGTGAATTACATTGTAATAAATCTAACACCCATACAGTTCTGGTGTCGATCATGTTTTGGCCGTGGAAGAGGCTTAGTCAGCGGGTCTGCTACATTCAGATCCGTGTGCACTTTGCATATATTTACGTCCTCCTCCTCGACGTAGTCGCGGATGAGGTTGAAGCGTCGTTTGATGTGTCTGGTCTTCTTGTGAAACCTTGGTTCCTTTGCTAAGGCAATGGCACCAGTGTTGTCACAGAACAAGGTTATTGGATCCAGTGCACTTGGCACCACTCCAAGATCCGTCATGAACTGCTTCATCCAGACACCCTCCTTAGCCGCCTCCGAGGCAGCCATGTACTCCGCTTCACATGTAGAATCTGCTACGACGCTTTGCTTGGAACTGCACCAGCTTACTGCACCCCCATTAAGAATAAATACGTATCCGGTTTGCGACTTAGAGTCGTCCGGATCTGTGTCAAAGCTTGCATCGACGTAACCTTTTACGGCGAGCTCTTCGTCACCTCCATACACAAGAAACATCTCCTTAGTCCTTTTTAGGTACTTCAGGATATTCTTGACCGCCGTCCAGTGATCCACTCCTGGATTACTCTGGAACCTACCTGCCATACTTATGGCCAGGCTAACATCCGGTCTAGTGCACAACATTGCATACATGATAGAGCCTATGGCTGAAGCATAGGGGACGGAGCGCATATGCTCTCTATCTTCATCAGTTGCTGGGCACTGAGTCTTACTCAATCTCGTACCTTGTAACACTGGCAAGAACCCTTTCTTGGACTGTTCCATTTTGAACCTCTTCAAAACTTTATCAAGGTATGTGCTTTGTGAAAGTCCTATCAGGCGTTTTGATCTATCCCTATAGATCTTAATGCCTAGAATGTAAGCAGCTTCTCCTAGGTCCTTCATAGAGAAACTTTTATTCAAGTAACCTTTTATGCTCTCCAAAAGCTCTACGTTGTTTCCAAACAGTAATATGTCATCCACATATAATATTAGAAACGCCACAGAGCTCCCACTCACTTTCTTGTAAATACAAGATTCTCCAACCACTTGTATAAACCCAAATGCTTTGATCACCTCATCAAAGCGTTTGTTCCAACTCCGAGATGCTTGCACCAGTCCATAAATGGATCGCTGGAGCTTGCACACCTTGTCAGCATTTTTAGGATCGACAAAACCTTCGGGTTGCATCATATACAACTCTTCCTTAAGGAAACCGTTAAGGAACGCCGTTTTGACATCCATCTGCCAGATTTCATAATCGAAAAATGCAGCTATTGCTAACATGATTCTGACGGACTTAAGCATTGCTACGGGAGAGAAAGTCTCATCGTAGTCAATTCCTGGAACTTGTGAAAAACCTTTTGCCACAAGTCGAGCTTTATAAACGGTCACATTACCGTCAGCGTCCGTCTTCTTCTTAAAGATCCATTTGTTCTGAATAGCCTTGCGGCCCTCAGGCAGCATCTCCAAAGTCCACACTTTGTTCTCATACATGGATCCTATCTCGGATTTCATGGCTTCTAGCCATTTGTTGGAATCTGGGCCCACCATTGCTTCTTCATAATTTGCAGGTTCATAGTTGTCCAACAACATGATTGATAAGACGGGATTACCGTACCACTCTGGAGCAGCGCGTGATCTCGTCGACCTACGTGGTTCAACAGAAACTTGAACTGGAGTTTCATGATCATCATCATTAACTTCCTCCTCAACCGGCGGCGCAATGACAGAGGTTTCCCCTTGCCCTGCGCCACCATCCAGAGGGATGAGAGGTTCGACAACCTCGTCAAGTTCTATCTTCCTCCCACTCAACTCTCTCGAGAGAAACTCCTTCTCGAGAAAAGTTCCGTTCTTAGCAACAAACACTTTGCCCTCGGATTTGAGATAGAAGGTGTACCCAACTGTCTCTTTTGGGTAACCTATGAAGACGCACTTTTCCGCTTTGGGTTCCAGCTTTTCAGGCTGAAGCTTTTTGACATAAGCATCACATCCCCAAACTTTAAGAAACGACAACTTTGGCCTTTTGCCATACCACAGTTCGTATGGTGTCGTCTCAACGGATTTCGATGGTGCCCTATTTAAAGTGAATGCAGCTGTTTCTAATGCATAACCCCAAAACGATAACGGCAAATCAGTAAGAGACATCATAGATCGCAGCATTTCTATCAAAGTACGATTACGACGTTCGGACACACCATTATGCTGTGGTGTTCTAGGCGGTGTTAACTGCGACACAATTCCACATTGTCTTAAGTGAGTACCAAACTCGAAACTCAGATATTCACCCCCACGATCAGACCGTAGGAACTTGATCTTCTTGTTACGATGATTTTCCACTTTACTCTGAAATTGCTTGAACTTTTCAAATGTTTCAGACTTGTGCTTCATCAAGTAGACATAACCATATCTACTTAAATCGTCAGTGAAGGTGAGAAAATAACGATATCCGCCGCGTGCCTCCACGCTCATTGGACCACACACATCGGTATGTATGATTTCCAACAAGTCACTTGCACGCTCCATTGTTCCGGTGAACGGAGTCTTAGTCATCTTGCCCATGAGGCATGGTTCGCACGTGTCAAGTGAATCAAAGTCAAGTGACTCCAAAAGTCCATCAGCATGGAGTTTCTTCATGCGCTTTACACCAATATGACCCAAGCGGCAGTGCCACAAAAATATGGCGCTATCATTGTTTACTCTAACTCTTTTGGTCTCAATGTTATGTATATGCGTATCTCTATCAAGATTCAATATGAACAATCCTCTCACATTCGGTGCATGACCATAAAAGATGTTACTCATAGAAATAGAACAACCATTATTCTCAGACTTAAAAGAGTAACCGTCTCGCAATAAACAAGATCCAGATATAATGTTCATGCTCAACGCAGGCACTAAATAACAATGATTTAAGTTCATCACTAATCCCGATGGTAGTTGAAGTGACACTGTGCCGACGGCGATTGCATCAACCTTGGAACCGTTTCCTACGCGCATCGTCACTTCGTCTTTCGCCAGCCTTCGTCTATTCCGCAGTTCCTGCTTCGAGTTGCAAATGTGAGCAACAGAACCGGTATCGAATACCCAGGCACTACTACGAGAGCCGGTTAAGTACACATCAATAACATGTATATCAAATATACCTGATTTTTCTTTGCCCGCTTTCTTATCTGCCAGATACTTGGGGCAATTGCGCTTCCAGTGACCCATACCCTTGCAATAGAAGCACTTTGTTTCAGTCTTAGGTCCAGCCTTGGGTTTCTTCGGCGGATTGGCAACGGGCTTGCCGCTCTTCTTCGAATTGCCCTTCTTGCCTTTGCCGTTTCTCTTGAAACTAGTGGTCTTGCTCACCATCAACACTTGATGCTCTTTACGGAGTTCAGACTCTGCGACTTTCAGCATCGCAAACAACTCGCCGAGAGACTTGTTCATCCCTTGCATGTTGTAGTTCAACACAAAGCCTTTATAGCTTGGCGGCAGTGATTGAAGGATTCTGTCAGTGATAGCTTCTTGCGGGAGTTCAATCCCCAGTTCAGCTAGACGGTTTGAGTACCCAGACATTTTGAGCACATGTTCACTGACAGACGAGTTTTCCTCCATCTTGCAAGCATAGAATTTATCGGAGGTCTCATACCTCTCGATCCGGGCGTTCTTCTGAAAGATAAACTTCAACTCCTGGAACATCTCAAATGCTCCATGACGCTCAAAGCGACGTTGAAGTCCCGGTTCTAAGCCATACAAGACTGCACATTGAACTATTGAGTAGTCCTCCTTACGTGCTAACCAAGCGTTCTTAACATCCTGATCAGCCGTAGCGGGTGGTTCATATCCTAGCGCAGCATTAAGGACATAATCCTTCTTTCCAGCTTGTAAGATTAGTTTAAGATTACGAGCCCAGTCTACAAAGTTGCTTCCATCATCTTTCAACTTAGCTTTCTCTAGGAACGTATTAAAATTCAGGATGACACTTGCGTGAGCCATGATCTACAACACAAATATATTCAAAGTGGACTTTAGACTATGTTCAAGATAATTAGAGTTCAACTTAATCAAATTATATGCTAAACTCCCACTCAAAAAGTACATCTCTCTAGTCATTTGAGTGGTTCATGATCCACTTACACTATCCCAAGTCCGATCATCACGTGAGTCGAGAGTAGTTTCAGTGGTAAGCATCCCTATGCTAATCATATCAGCTATATGATTCATGATCGACCTTTCGGTCTCATGTGTTCCGAGGCCATGTCTGCACGTGCTAGGCTCGTCAAGCTTAACCCGAGTGTTCCGCGTGCGCAACTGTTTTGCACCCGTTGTATGTGAGCGTTGAGTCTATCACACCCGATCATCACGTGGTGTCTCGAAACGACGAACTGTAGCAACGGTGCACAGTCGGGGAGAACACAATTTCGTCTTGAAATTTTAGTGAGAGATCACCTTATAATGCTACCGTCATTCTAAGCAAAATAAGGTGCATAAAAGGATTAAGATCACATGCAATTCATAAGTGACATGATATGGCCATCATCACGTGCTTCTTGATCTCCATCACCAAAGCACCGGCACGATCTTCTTGTCACCGGCGCCACACCATGATCATCCATCAACGTGTTGCCATCAGGGTTGTCGTGCTACTTATGCTATTACTACTAAAGCTACATCCTAGCAAAATAGTAAACGCATCTGCAAGCACATATGTTAGTATAAAGACAACCCTATGGCTCCTGCCGGTTGCCGTACCATCGACGTGCAAGTCGATATTTCTATTACAACATGATCATCTCATACATCCAATATATCACATTACATCATTGGCCATATCACATCACAATCATACCCTGCAAAAACAAGTTAGACGTCCTCTAATTTTGTTGTTGCATGTTTTACGTGGTGACCAAGGGTATCTAGTAGGATCGCATCTTACTTACGCAAACACCACAACGGAGATATATGAGTTGCTATTTAACCTCATCCAAGGACCTCCTCGGTCAAATCCGATTCAACTAAAGTTGGAGAAACCGTCACTTGCCAGTCATCTTTGAGCAAAGGGGGTTACTCGTAACGATGAAACCAGTCTCTCGTAAGCGTACGAGTAATGTCGGTCCAAGCCGCTTCAATCCAACAATACCGCGGAATCAAGAAAAGACTAAGGAGGGCAGCAAAACGCACATCACCGCCCACAAAACCTTTTGTGTTCTACTCGAGAAGACATCTACGCATGAACCTAGCTCATGATGCCACTGTTGAGGAACGTCGCATGGGAAACAAAAATTTTCCTACGCGCACGAAGACCTATCATGGTGATGTCCATCTACCAGAGGGGATGAGTGATCTACGTACCCTTGTAGATCGTACAGCAGAAGCGTTTAGAGAACGCGGTTGATGTAGTGGAACGTCCTCACGTCCCTCGATCCGCCCCGCGAACAATCCGATCAGTCCCACGATCTAGTACCGAACAGACGGCACCTCCGCGTTCAGCACACGTACAGCTCGACGATGATCTCGGCCTCCTTGATCCAGCAAGAGAGACGGAGAGGTAGAAGAGTTCTCCGGCAGCGTGACGGCGCTCCGGAGGTTGGTGATGATCTTGTCTCAGCAGGGCTCCGCCCGAGCTCCGCAGAAACACGATCTAGAGGAAAAAACTATGGAGGTATGTGGTCGGGCAGCCGTGAGAAAGTCGTCTCAAATCTGCCCTAAAAGCCCCATATATATAGGAGGAGGGAGGGGGACCTTTCCTTGGGGTCCAAGGGATCCCCAAGGGGTCGGCCGAGCCAGGGGGGAGGACTCTCCCGCCCCCAAACCGAGTCCTACTTGGTTTGGTGGGAGGGAGTCCTTCCCCCTTCCCACTTCTTCCTTTTTTTTCCTTTCCTTTGATTTTTTCTCTCTTGGCGCATAGGGGATTGGTGGGCTGTCCCACCAGCCCACTAAGGGCTGGTGTGACCCCCCCAAATGCCTATGGGCTTCCCCGGAGTGGGTTGCCCCCCTCCGGTGAACTCCCGGAACCCATTCGTCATTCCCGGTACATTCCCGGTAACTCCGAAAACCTTCCAGTAATCAAATGAGGTCATCCTATATATCAATCTTCGTTTCCGGACTATTCCGGAAACCCTCGTGACGTCCGTGATCTCATCCGGGACTCCGAACAACATTCGGTAACCAACCATATAACTCAAATACGCATAAAACAACGTCGAACCTTAAGTGTGCAGACCCTGCGGGTTCGAGAACTATGTAGACATGACCCGAGAGACTCCTCGGTCAATATCCAATAGCGGGACCTGGATGCCCATATTGGACCCTACATATTCTACGAAGATCTTATCGTTTGAACCTCAGTGCCAAGGATTCGTATAATCCCGTATGTCATTCCCTTTGTCCTTCGGTATGTTACTTGCCCGAGATTCGATCATCAGTATCCGTATACCTATTTCAACCTCGTTTACCGGCAAGTCTCTTTACTCGTTCCGTAATACAAAATCCCGCAACTTACAATAAGTTACATTGCTTGCAAGGCTTGTATGTGATGTTGTATTACCGAGTGGGCCCCGAGATACCTCTCCGTCACACGGAGTGACAAATCCCAGTCTTGATCCATACTAACTCAACTAACACCTTCGGAGATACCTGTAGAGCATCTTTATAGTCACCCAGTTACGTTGCGACGTTTGATACACACAAAGCATTCCTCCGGTGTCAGTGAGTTATATGATCTCATGGTCATAGGAATAAATACTTGACACGCAGAAAACAGTAGCAACAAAATGACACGATCAACATGCTACGTCTATTAGTTTGGGTCTAGTCCATCACGTGATTCTCCCAATGATGTGATCCAGTTATGAAGCAACAACACCTTGTTCATAATCAGAAGACACTGACTATCATCGATCAACTGGCTAGCCAACTAGAGGCATGCTAGGGACGGTGTTTTGTCTATGTATCCACACATGTAAATGAGTCTTCATTCAATACAATTATAGCATGGATAATAAACTATTATCTTGATACAGGAATTATAATAATAACTATACATTTATTATTGCCTCTAGGGCATAATTCCAACACTAGCTACACTTCTTTGCTTGAGCTGAAATTTTGCAGATGTGTAGTCCTGCCATACCAGATGCTCCAAGACATGGTTTCACCTCCCATCTCTGCGTGGGAAAATCACTTGTATCAGCCTCTAGTTTCTTGCTGAAATGTTTACCTCAATCAACTGCCATTCGAATCAACTCCACTTGAAGCCAAACTCCTCACTCACCTTCCAGGTACCAAGCCCCACCTCCCAGACATGTTTGACTGGTCATTTGGACCCTGTAGGCACAGGTGACCGTGGTGACCACCACCCTGGACTGCAGTATGGGTGCTCTGCGCCTTGTCTCCTTCTTCCAGACCTCTTTCGACCATTGCAGCACGTCTGAGAGCACCGAGGTATCCCATTTGACTGGTCCAAGCTCCTCCATGCGCTGGTTAACCTCCAAGACACACCAGGGACGCGTGTCTCTTGCATGTCAGAGAGCTCCGGGAGCTCTCGAGCTCACCTTCGGTTTACCCTCTCCTTATGACTTTCCCCCGAGCGCCCTGAGCCTCCAAACCCTCTCTCTCTCTCTCCCTGGTACCACCCTAGAACCCCCTTCTCCCTCCCAAGCTCTCCTTCCCTCCTCTTCTTCCATGGCTGCCATGGCCGATTTGGCCAAGATCGTGTCCGAGCTTGCGCAGCTCCCTCCTTCCCATCTAGATACCCCCAGGGGCACCCCAATAACCACAACTACTTCCCCCTCATTCCCCTCCCCTCCCGATGGCCGGGGCACTGCTCCCCATGGCCACCATCGCTGCTCTCCTCCGCGGCTAGTGGCGCGCAGGCCCTAGACCTCCCGAGGCTCCTGGGGCAGCCAGGTTGGGCGGCGCGTCCTCCTGAGCACACCGGTGCTCTCACCTGGGCAGAGGGTGGCCTGGGACGCGGCAGCCGCGCGGCAGCCTCCATCCCCGTTGCTTCCCCCGTGCCGCCAAGAGGAAGGGGACGAACCTGCAGGCGGGGCCCCCTGGTCAGCCACTCCAGCCGGCCCAGCAGGATTAAGTGGTCGCGCCCCGTCTGGCGGGCGTTTCCCTCGCGCGGTGGTGCATTCCCAGAAGTACGCATCCAACGTGGTCGGTTGCTCGCGACTGAAGCCATTGGGCCGGCCCATCTCCCAATCTGCCGCTTTAGGCGTAGGTTAATCTCTGGTTGGGATCCCCTTTTTAGATTATTCTTTTAGCAGGATATTCAAAAAATACTTAGAAAAACCATACTAAATCCAAATTGCTTGATTCAAATTTCTACAGGCTCCTAAATTCAAGATCTATCCACATATGTGCTTTGCACATTTTTCTAGGAAAATTTCCTGTAGTGTTTTTACTCAAAATCCAAATATGGATATAAGTATCCCTCCTTTCAAAATTTCCTAGCAGATTCAAATCAACTCCAAATGGAGTGATTCCAATTCCTAGGGCCATCTAAAATCATTCCCTAATTTTAGAACCTTGGTCAACATTTTACTCAGGCTTTATTCTATTGAAATAAATAAATAGCTTCCTATTGCTATTTATTCCATATTAGAAAACTCCTAGAATATTCTTCTCAACTCCAAATTCAGTGAAACAACTTCCAAAATATTTCTAAAATCATGCTCCGTTTATTGAGTGCCTCTACTCATTTTTAAGAGAATGATTTTTGTAGGCTTCTTTAATATTCACCTATTCCTCCTTTCGTCCATTCAACAATCCTTGATGATCCAAACCTCCTACGGAAAGCTTCAGGTATTTTTCTTATGACCAGAGAGGTCCAAGAAAAATAAAACTTCTATTTTTGTGGCACTTTTATTTCTGCTTGCTGTGTGGCTTACCGTGGTTGTTTCCGACGATACTTGACGGGTAGACGGAGTATTCGGAGTTGGAGCGGAAGACCTTGAAGACCCCGAGGACTTACGTGAGCAAGGCAAGCAGCCCTTTGACCATGACTGGGCATATGTTATTTTGCATGGTAAGATAGCAAGTATTCCCGTTGCATATGATCATAAGTGCCGGTAATCATTTGATATAATTTTACCGAAGGCTCCCCCGGAGCACATGCATTGAGCTTGACCCTACCCCTTGAGGGTCATGCTAATACCATGTTGACAAGTAAAGATAGAAGTAGTATTACCATGAGCATGATGTTGACATAAAGCAAGAGTTTACTAAAACCCCGTCGGGTGCCACTAATGCCCGAGGGTGATGATGAGTTAGGTGGTCACTTTCGGTGAAGTGATGCACCCAGTATTTGTGTGAGTATGGTTTCGGAAATGGGATTAGATTTATGATGTGTCGACCATCCCAACCTTACCAGTACGACCATGTTACCCCTCGTGGGACGAGGCTATGTTAATTACTGTGGTCGGTGCTAGGAAAGAGCCACATTACTAGTGGCGGGAGTGATGTGTGGTCACTATCGTGATAGGGTCGTGCCGGGTAGGATGACTATGCCATTTTTATGAGTTCCGGTCACACCGTTGGTCCCTGCTTGGTTGGTACTGTCCAGAGTTGGTGCTCGTAAGACGTACAACATATGGGCTGGGTACCAATCGAGTGGACCTCTTTGTCTAGTATCGTCAAGGGAAAGGCATTGATCGGGTACTTACCTCGGGTATGTTATATACCGCGAGTCGTGGATGACACGGAAGTTTCCCGGATCTCGTGGGTCCAGCGTACTACCTCTGCAGAGTGTAAACTATTCGAATAGCCGTGTCCACGGTCAAGGACAGTTGGGTAGTCCTGCTTAAACTACGTCCAGTTGTTTCCGCATAAACCAAGTGTGTATGAGTGTATGTGTGTGTGGTGTTGAAAAAAAGGTGTTGCTATGAAAGTAATGATATGACCAAGTTTGGTGACTTGGCATATAGGGTGAACCCGGATGATTCAGCCCTCAATAGATATATTGATATCTATAACCTGTTCTTCAAAAGTAATTCTTTAACTTGATGCATATTCATGATCATCCCACCAAGGTGAGTTACACCAAAGATGCATGATATTGTTATCCTTCACTTTCAATGTTCATATCATGGGCTGTTTGCGAGTATATTCAAAGTACTCATTGGCTTGCCACTGGTTATTTCATTGACCAGGTATGAAAGAACAGGATATGGTGAAGATTAACTCGATGACGTTCTTGCGAGCTAGGATGCTTCCCAGTTAGAATGCCTGTAGGTTAAGGCTGATGGCATGGGTTCACGCTTTCAACCCATAATTCCGCTATTGGTCCAGTTTGGAGTGTAGGCCTTTAAGGTCCTATATATGTAAGACTCGACCGAGGTGATCATTTAGTGTATCAAACGGTATGTATGGATGTAAGACTCTTTTATTCGGTATCTGTGTTCGATGAGCATTGATCTCTGGGATCACTGAGCATGGCGATCTCGACTCGTAAGTCGGGGTCCCCACATTGCAGCCCAACATAAGGTGCATAGAAGCATAACAAATATATATATATAGTTCTAACTTCGACCAGTACATGTGCAAAACAATCACATAGCATGTCAGAATCAACTTGAGAAGTCCGCAATTTAACTATTACAATAAAGGTTCATATGACAGGGAATATAAGAATATAACTAAGTTTATCACACACAAATAAATTGCTTCAATTCTCCACATCTCCAGCAAGCAAACCAACGCAAGTCTCCAAGTTCTTCCAAGTCAAAATGCAAAATCCTAGTTCAAAAAAATTTGCAAAACATGAGAACATGATAGCAGTTAGAATATTTCAATTACACAAAGATATGTTGGTATACCGTAAGCGCCCACTTGCTTCATGTCGTAGTCATGCAGCGAGAGATGTTGCTGTCTCAGAACCACTCTCCTTCTTCTTGCCTGCATTCTCCTTCTCCTGCTCGCGTTCGGACCTTAGCTGCGGTGCAGCACAAGGTCGTCGTGTTCCATCTCCTCCTGCTCCAGCAGGGCGTCACCCATGCGGAGCTCACCTCCGCTAAACTCCATGGCGACCAGAGCCACTGGTCAGAATCAGCAGGGCGGTGAGCTGAGGTCGTGACTTGTGAGGTGGAGAGTGAGGTGAGGAGAAGATAAGATGGGAGGACGAAAAGGCAGGGCGTGGCACAGGGCGGTGATTGAGGAGATCAGGAGATGCGGGAGGAAACAAGGGCATGGGAGTCGAGAAGTCCAACCTCCAGCGTTAATTACGACTACCAGCGATACGAGGAGGCTCGAGGCAGGACGTGATTGCGTCACCGTGGACTAATAGATTTATTTGGGACTTTTTCAGAATTACCTTGGTTCACATACCCACATGTCATATATATCGGGTATGTGGGTACGCGGGTATGGGTTTTGATATATCTTGCCCGCACCCACAATACCCAACGGGTGCATACTTTTTACCATTTATTTACCCATGGGTAAAGATTTTTTTTCCATACCCTTACCCTAATGGGTAAATACCCACTGGGTATGCGGATAATGGGTACCCATTGCCATAAGGACTCTTACCAAATGAGTGACCGAGGTTCTCTGGGGTTTCTGGCCCTCCCGGGGATTTTCCTCTCGAAACCTCCCGAATCCCCCCGTGTGAAACGAGGCCTCAAGGTAAGAAAGGGCAATGCACGGTACATAAGAGGCTAGCGAAATATGGATGGTGGAAGTGCCAACAATCGAATACTCACATTAGTACGAAGAACTCATACACTTATTATCGGTAACTCTCTATCTAGTCAGGAAATTCAAAAAGAGACAAGTACCCCGAGGAGGAGTGTTTGGGGGTTTGGTTATCCTTGCGCATCCTCGACCCATGGTAACGTGAGGGTACTCTATATATTCCAACCCCTCCAGAGGTTAGCGATCAATCTAGTAGATAGGGTTCTCAACTAATTTTTAGTTTTTGAAAAACACACGGATTTCCCAAAATACGACACCTATCACTAATAGGCTCAAGCTCTTGGCACCAATAGTCCAAACATTACTAAAATCAATACCTCAAAACTATTGCAAGTTACTACAGTACTTGAATAGCAACCTCAGTTACCTACTCTCAGTGCAACAAGCCAACTCTCTAAACAAGATAAGCATGATAACTCAAGAGAGTTCCAAAAGCAACCTAAATAAAAGCTCTTAAAAAGATATAGCATGAAAACTAAGAGCTAAGCATGACAACAGCTATGTAAAGATAGAGAACACACAAAAAAGATAAGCATGAAAACCTATGTTGTGTTCTAGAGTGGAATGGAGTGTGTTTCTCTCCCAAACAAGGAAGTATAGGTTCCAACTTGTTATGAACATCAAAAAAACTAAAACAAACTAAAAAGTAAAGAGCAGGACGCTCCAAGCATAGCACATAACATATGAAGTGATAAAATATAGCATGGAGATGGACGAACTGATGATTGTTGATTGAGAAGGGGATGCACAGGGGCATAGCCAAGATTAGACACTTGAGTCTCCTTTAATATTTCTTGGGGGTGCATGGGGCATCCCCAAGATTAAGCGCTTGACACTCTTGGATCTTCTTTCATCATCTTGCATCGCATACTTGAAAACACCCTTCATACGAAACAAATCATAAGCTGATTAGAGTGGTTAGTACCCATGATAAAATAATTCATTACCTACTGGAAATAAAGATTTTCATGAAAATCTACTGTTTCTCATGATTGCAAAAAGGTTTTTGCAAAGGAAAATCAAGCTTAAGACTTGCAAAATGATGAAAACGCAAAACGTGGCAGAATCTATGAAAAGTGGAACAACAGGTAGTAAATAATTTTTTTGGAGCACTTCCACAAGTCAAATCAAAACACTCAGAACAGATGCCAGAAATAAAATTATATAGATCATGCTGTCAAAAAAATCAGATCAAAAAGATGATCTGGTGATTTTTGGCGAATTTTTCCATCAAGTAGAGAGAATCTGTTTCTGGACAGCATGTCACAAGTTTTGAACTTTCTTGCAATCAGAGGCTAAATCTTGGAACAAAGCTTAAAAATAAATATACAATGATGTTGCTACAGTAGTAACAAGCATCAAGACCACTAAAAATGAAAATAAAAACAAATTGGGTTGCCTCCCAACAAGCGCTTTCTTTTATGCCTTTGAGCTAGGCATGATGCAAAAAAGATCAAGTATTATCAACTCCATAAGAATAACTTGCCCGAATAATGGACTCATAAGGTAACTTAATCTTCTTTCGAGGCAAGTGTTTCGTTCCCTTTTTAAGGAGAAATTGGAACCTAATGGTCCCTTCTTTCATGTCAATGATAGCACCAACGGTGCGGAGAAAAGGACATCCCAAAATAATTGGACATGAGGGATACTCAATGTCCATAATAAAAAAATCAACGGGCACATAATTATCATTTACAACAATAATAACATCATCAATTCTCCCTAAAGGTTTCTTTATGGAAGAATCAACAAGACGAACACCAAAATAACATTGATCAAAAGGTTTCAAATCAAGCATATCATACATTCTTTTGGACATAACGGAGGCACTAGCTACAGCATGACATAAAGCAAAGCAAGAGATATTATTCAATTTAATCTTGACCATAGGATCCCAACCATCTTCTAGTTTCCTAGGAATATAAGTCTCTAGCTTTGATCTTCTCCTCCCTAGCTTTGATAAGAGCATTGGTAATATGCTCGGTGAAGGCAATATTGAATGTACTAATGTGGGGGTCTTTAGCCATTCTTTGCAAAAAAAGTGATAACTTCAGAAAGACTACAATTGTCAAAATCAAGATTACTACCATTAATTAAAGTGGTGTTAATGTCATGTAAGCTCATTCTTTTGGTGGTCTCTAAATTCAAAGGACCTTCTTGTCCTATAGTTGAGGTATTAGCATCACCATTAATAGGTCTATTGGGACTAGGGGTGTGATGGGTGCTAAAAATTTTGAGATCCTCAACAACTTGTATAGTAGCAATGGTAGTATGTGTAGGAAGGCTCTTAATCCTATCTTCCTGTTCTTTTTCTCTAGCCCATCTATCTTTAAGTTTGGCTAGCATTCTAATGTTCTCATTAATTTGGACTTGGATAGCATTCATGGGTGTGGTTTTCCTTTCCTCAAGGGGGAAGTTCTAATTTTAAGCATCTCTACATCATGAGTTATGTTGTATACCTTCAAAGAGAGACTATCTAATCTTTCTAATTTCTCTTCTACACTCTTATTGAAGGCTTTTTGAGAAGTGATAAAGTCCTTAAGCATGCTCTCCAATTCAGAAGTGGAGTTTTTGGTGCTAGGATAAGTGTTGTTGTTCTGTGACAGCCCGATGCCGATGTTCCAGAAGATTCCCCTTTCCTTTCCATTTCCGTCGTGTGGGTATTTTAATTTGTTGCATCATCATCGCATCATTTGCACCATCTGCATTGCATCGGCATCTCCGTTGCTGCCAGTTTTCAAAACTTGCATCCGTTAGTAGTTGCCGGTTCTCGTCGTTGTCCGTTCTGAGCCCGAACACACATGCACGCGCCCGCGGCATCGTCAAAACCCTGTTTTAAAAGTGTGTTGAAAACTTTCTCTAATCGAGGTGAAACTTAGCATGCGGTCGTGATTAGTTATAGCTAGGCCGCTTGTCGAATTTCATCGCGATCGGAGTCCGTCTGATACCCGAACGGTCGACCGTAGTGGCACCGTATTTGGTCTACCGTCGGACGTGTTTCGATGTTTTAAATCTTGTTGCCGCGCCGCGCTATTTCCCTCTCACCCCTACATAGCCCATCTACACAGGTCAGTAGTGCCACCTAGCCACTTCCTCCGTTCGTGGTCATCGGATCGCGGTCGGACGGACGAGGTCCACCCCACCTTAGACCAACCCTTTATAAGCTCCACCCCCTAGAGAGAGCCCTCTCACTTCACTAGGGTTCCCCCTAGCCATTTTTGCAGCCACCCCCCTAGAAATCCCCACCTGCTAGCCCACACCCTTCAAATCCCGCAGCCCCAAGCTCCATAGCCTTTCTCAGCCTTCGGATCTGAGATATGGGGCTCAGATTCGCCCAAATTCCCACCTACCGGACATGTCCGTGGTCAAATCGGACATGTCCGGGCGACCACAGGAGATCCTCCCCGAGCTGCTCCCCGATCCAGCAGCCGTGCCAACCTCCCGTCGACGCCTTGCCCTGCCAGCAGCGCCCCCCCCCCACGTGCTGCAGTCGCCGCCCTGCGCAGCCCGCCGCAGCGAGCCGCCGCTCGCCCCGCTTGAGTAACGTGTCGGCCATGGCCGTCGAGCGCAGGCCCTCCCATGGCCGTTGGGCGCCTGCTGCAGCCGCCGCCGCCTTGGGCCATCGCCATAGTCCGGATCCCGCCGGATCCGCCTCCGCGAGCCTCTTCCCGTCGGTCCCGAGATCCCTGCTGCCGGAGCCCCACCTCGTCGGGTTCCTCGCCGCCGCCGCCCTGGTTCCCGCTCGGGAGGAGCCCGACGGGAACCGCCCTGCTCCCGCACCGCGCGTGGCCGCTCGGCTGGGCCCCGAGCCGGCCCAGCTACGTGCCGCCAGCGCCGAGGCCCGTCGCTCCCGCGGCCCCGTTGACCCTGTGGCAGCGTAGCACATGGGCCGTGCCTGGCCAGCGCCCCCCGAGTCGGCCCAGCACCGGCCTGCCTCCGCCGCCGAACCGAGCTGGCCCAAGGTGAGCCTGCCCTCTATCCAGCGCTCGTGGCGCCTTATAGCAATATGTTGCTCGCTGTGGATTTGGCCCATATTAGGAATTCGGCCCGATAGTATTTTTTTAGGGTTTTCGAATTAGTTAAATTTCAGGAAAATAGGCATATTAAAACGCGCGTATCTTTTAATCCGCAAGTCGGATCGCGTCGTGTTGTATATGGATTTTGGGTAGTTTTGCGCGTAGAATCTGTTTTTGCAACTTGCATTTTTGTTTGACGATGTTTAGCGTGCCGTATGCATAGTTTAGCGTGCTGTCTAGATAGGATAGACGCCGTAATTATTTCCCGCGCGTGTTCGAATACCCCGAACCCCGTAGATAAAATTCCCATGTTTTAGGGACACCTTTGCCATGTATTTTAGAGCGGTCATTGATATTTTTCATGTATTTTTGCGTGTAGGGATTGCCGCTAGTTTATTTTTCCGTGTCTAGGGTATTTTTCTTGCATTTTCGTGTGGCATTATTTTGTTGCGCAACCCCATATATTTTATATGTTTTCCGGGGTAGAAAAATCCATTGGATTTTTCTGTGCAATTAGTTTTAGCTTTTGAGTAAGTTAGTTCGCGCGATATTTTGCCGTGATACCCTTTTTTTTAATTTGTAGGATTTATTTCGTGCTTCGTTGGATTAAGTTGTCAACTAGGGAATTGTTCTTGGATGTTTAGACTAGCCCCTGGTATTTTTGGTTGCAATAGAAAAGCATGTTTAGGTGTGGTTTGCTTGCTCTCAAGTTGCTAGAAATAGTGCTGATTTGGAAGAGCTGAAATATTTCTAAGTCTGGAATCTGTTATATTTTGTTGCTGTCTTGTTTTGGTTCTATCTTTTGATCTATAGATCTTTTGAGGTTGGTCCAATGGAGTTAGTTGTAGCCCTTGTGTTTCTCTAGCATGCTGTGAATTTTCATGCCATTTGGAGTCCTGTAGATTAAGTTTTTGCTGCTGTCAATATTGCTTCAGATCAAAAACTGCACTCTCATGAGGTGTAATTTTCACTAAGTCTGAAATAGTGTGTGCGATGCCATGTTGTGTCTTCTTTTCCTAGTGTTCCTTTCTGCCATGATAGTTGTTGTTAGTTGTTTGTACTAGTGCTTCTTGCCCTATTTCATGTCATGCCTTGCCTGAGTATATGGGAGATGCTTAGTTCGTAGTTGTGGGGCGTAGTAAATGCTATGTGGCTGATTTTGGCAGATTGTAGACATTTCTTGTTTTGCTCGTAGTTTTTGATCCGTAGCTCCGATTTGATCGTGTGCTACATGAAACTTGCTTAGAATCTCGTGTAGTTTCATTTTCTCTTGCTGGTTGTATGCTTTGAAATGCTCGTGACCGTCATTGCATGCATATTGCATTCATGCCATCTTATCTTGCGGTGCCCGTATCTTTTGAACCGTAGCTCCGTTGGAGATGTTCTCTATGTGTAGATTGCTTGAAATGACACGTAGAATCACGTGAACCTATTCGTTTTTCTGTCTAACAACTAATTAAATGTGTTAGTTCAGATCTGGACAGAATTGTAAATTAACATGTGAGGTCATTTCGGAGGTGCTATATGACATTTCCGACCTCATTTAAAATGCCTAGATAGGTAGATTAATTACGCTTCACCTCTTGCCATGTTTAAAAACATTTAATATTGTCGTGTACCTAATCGGGATAGAACTAAATAATTAAACGTGGAGTTTCGTCAATATGCAACTCGTTGCATATTGGACTTCACTTAATGTGTAGTGTTTGTTTGTCGTGAATTGTCATGCCGTGACTTGCATGTATTCAGCTGTTCATGCATCATATGCATTGTGCATCGTATGGTGAATTCTCTGTGTTGATTTGTGTTTCCGGTTTGCTTCATCTCGATAGAGTTCCGCAGCGTGCCAGATTGTGAGGACCCGTTCGACTACGTCGGTTCGTCTGCTTCACGGAGACATTCTTTTCTAGCCTGGTGTTTTGTACCACCTTTGCCCCCTTAGTTTCGGCTACCGGTGTTATGTTCCATAATTGAGCGCTCCTAACATGATCGAGGTTGTTATGGGGACCCCCTTGATAATTTGTTCTAGATTAAAGCTGGTCTGGCAAGGCCCAACTTTGGTACTACATTTGCCTAATCACCTAATAAAATTGCATAGGGACTTTCCGGACCCCGAGGATAATTTAATCAACCCCCGGCCCAGTGCTCCTCATGAGTGTTGGTCCAAACTGGACAGACTACGGGGCCACCACGGGGCAACTCGAGGTTTGGCACATATAGGCTTTTCCATCCGTCGTGTCCTGAGAACGAGATACGCGGCTCCTATCGGGTTCGTCGACACATCGGGCGGCCTTGCTGGATGAGTTTTACCTTTGACGAGATATCTTGTGCATTGGGATTCCGGTGATGCTTTGGGTAATCTCAGAGTTGAGGTTTTCCACTATGGAATCCGACGAGATCGCGAGCTTCGTGATTGAGGATTTCTATGCGGCTTGTGGTAGTTCGTGATGGACTAGTTGGAGCACCCCTGCAGGGTTAAATCTTTTCGGAAAGCCGTGCCCGCGGTTATGTGGCAACGTAGAAACTTTGTTTAACACTGGTTCTAGATAACTTGAAGTTAACTTAATTAAAATATGCCGGATCTCGCCCCCCCGGCGCGAAAGCAGTTGGTTCCGTAGTTTGAGAATTCTACTAATTCCAAGTATTCCATTATTATTATTAAATAAGAGAATATAAAAAGTAAAGAGGAGAAGACATAACCAAAAGAATTGTGAGAAATAAGTCAATTTATCAAGTTGAGGCATTTCGATTTGAACTGTGTGCGTAACCGTGACTGTCTCTTTCGTGAGTTCTTACTCTGATCGAGGACACGGTGGGGTTATGTATGACGTATGTAGATGTTCAGGATCATTCATTTGATCATCAGTAGTCACGTCCGCTATGCATAGATCATCCCCCCTCTTATTTCTTGTACTCGTAAATTTAGCCGCCAAATATATGCTTAGCTGCTGCTGCAACCTCACCACTTAACCATACCTTACCCATTAAGCTTTGCTAGTCTTGATACCTTTGGAAATGAGATTGCTGAGTCCCCTGTGGCTCACAGATTACTACAACACCAGTTGCAGGTACAGGTAAAGGTTACTCGACGCGAGCGCGTTGAATGTTCATTTGGAGTTGCTTCTTCTTCTTCTTCTTCATTGATCTAGGATGGGTTCCAGGCCGGCAGCCTTGGATAGCAAGGATGGACGTCGTTCCTCTTTTCTCGTTTGTTTTCGACCGTAGTCGGACCCTACTCTTATTCATGGTGATATGTATTGTACTGCTGTGACTCTGATGTAGCTTGTGGCGAGTGTAAGGCAATTCTATATATATATATATATATATATATATATATATATATATATATATATATATATATATATCTTCTTTTCACTACATGTACTTGTAACGATATACATTCTTGCAACACGACGAGATGCGCTTCTATCCCTAACGAGGCCTTCGTGCCAAATTGAGGATAGGGTCGCATCTTGGGCGTGACGTGTTCCCATAGTTGTTGGATGGGAATGGTCTAGGATTGCTACCAAAATTACTCCTATAAGCATTATGATTAAAGTTGTTCCTAGAGATAAAATTAACATCAACTTGCTCTCTTTCTTGAGAAACCAAAGAATTTAAAGGAACATCACGAGGATCAATAGGAGCTTGTTTAGTAAGTAAAGTCATGATCATGTCAACCTTATCATTAAGGAATGAGATCTCCTCAACAGAGTTTACCTTCCTACCTGTTGGAGCTCTCTCAGTGTGCCATTGAGAATAATTTGTCATCATCTCATACAATAGCTTTGTGGCAGCACCAAGTGTAGTTGACATAAAGGTTCCTCCTGCGACCGAGTCTAACAGATTCCGCGAGGTAAAGTTAAATCCTGCATAGAAAGTTTGTATAACCATCCAAGTAGTCAAACCATGTGTAGGGAAATTCTTAACAAGAGATCTCATACGTTCCCAAGCTTGAGCAACATATTCATTATCCAGTTGCCTAAAATTCATAATGTTACTTCATAACTGGATAATCTTAGCAGGCGGGTAATACTTCCCAATAAAAGCATCTTTGCACTTATCCCAAGAATATATGCTATTCCTAGGCAAAGATTGAAGCCACACTTTAGCTCCTCCTCTCAAGGAGAAATGAAAAATCTTAAGTTTAACAATATCACCACCTAGTTCTTTATATTTTTTCAAATCACAAAGCGCAATAAAATTATTCAAGTGCAAAGCAGCATCATCTCCAGCACCGGAGAATTGATCTTTCATAACAAGGTTCAGTAAAGCAAGTTTAATCTCATAGGAGGTAGCCCCAGTGGCGGGAGGGGCAATAGGAGTGCAGATAAAGTCATCGTTGTTGTGACTAGTGAAGTCACATAACTTGGTGTTTTCAGTGGAACCCATAGCAGCAGCAACAAGCAAGAACAAAACAACTTTTTTGTGGTTTTTGGTATAAGACTCTAAAGCAAAACTAGAAAGCAAACTAACAAGACTAAAAAGCAAAGGTAAAATATAGCGTGCAACTCCCCTATCTTGAAGACTGGAGTCCCCGACAACGGCGCCAGAAACTTTCTTGATGACGAGTTGATGAATATACTTCTCGCCCCTCGTTGGTTACCCCAAGTGGAAGGTGGAGATGTAGTCAGCAGCAAGTTTCCCTTACACGGAGACTGTAAGGTTTACCAAACCAGGAAGACTCCGAGGATAAACAAGTAGGTGTCCGCTGCCCTGGCGCTAGCAAAAGACGTGGACCTGCACACACAACAAATAACTTTGCTCCCAACGAGTACAGAGATGTTGTCAATCTCTCCAGCCTTGTAGTTTGCAAAGGATCAAAACACAAGTGGTAATAGTGATAGTGATTGCAACGGAAAAGTAAATGAAAGCAGTAAATGATGGAGGTGTAAGCAATGGTGGTGATATGCACCTGATTCACATGATGTTCACTAGTGATGTCTCTCTCCCAAAAGACGATAAACAACTATGCTGGGGTAAACAACTTACATATGGGCAATTGACAGAATTATAAACGCACCGCAATGTTAATTATGCTACTTGAAAGTTAGAGGATCAATAGTAATGGGCATTACGCCAAGACAAGTAGATGGTTTATTCATCAGCATCTACTTACTAATCATCCACCTTGAGATATCTATCCAAAACATCTCATTGGTATTAAGTTGCGAGCCCCACCCAAAGTGTAAACTCAAAGCAACGGACAACTGCATCAACGAACTATGCGTAAGGTAAACAAGCCTTGCAACCATGGTCACTAGCACCGTTGTTTTCTCCCTGGTGGCAACATCACATCCCCTAGTCGCATGTTTCTGTCACTCAAGCTAGACATCAGGGGGCATGAACCCACAATCATGCATAACGCTCCCTCTTGGAGTTACAATCTACTACACGGCCAAAGCAATAAATAGCAATGGAGAACATGCATGAATCACTAAAGAACATAATATAAAAGGATAATCAAATATATAACTCATAACAATCTAAACATAATCTCATAATCCACCGGATCCCAACAAACTGAGCATGGCTATAGCAGGAAAATTACATACATGCCTTGATCATGTAGGGCAGCTCACAAGGGCTAATCATGGAAGCACAGCATTGGAGAGAAGAGATCACATAGCTACCGGTCATGGACTCATGGTCCAAGGACTACTCACGGCATGTCCGGGAACCGTCCATGGAGGTGGAGAAGCTCCCGGAGGACAATCCTCCCTCCGGTAGGGTGCCGGGAGGAGGTCTCCTGACGCTCCCGATCTCGGAAGCGCTGCAGCGGCGGAACGATGGAGAAATTCGCGATTCTGCATATGCTTGAAGGGTTTCCGATCGGAGGGGTAAATATAGGCCAAAGGAGGGCGTCAGAGGAGGTGGGCCCCAACCAGGCAGCCTGTGGGTGAGGCCAGGGGCCATGCCGTGTAGGGTGGCCGCCTAGGCAGCCAGAGGCTCCCCTCTGGCCCATCTTCTGTGATCTGGAAGCTTCCGTTACACTGATTTTTATATATTTTTCCTGAGATTTTTTGGGGCTCTGGTAATTTGGGTAAAAGCCCCTGCAAAAAAGACATCAGCAAATAAAAACTGGCACTAGGTGCACTTAGTTAGTAGGTTAGTCCAAATATGTGTAAAAATATGTAAAAGTGTAGCAAAACATATAACAATGTCACCCAAAAGATCATGTAGCAAGCAAAAATTATAGATACATTTGGGATGTATCAGGGTCACATGACCCGACACTCAAGTCAGACACACAAAGTCATACAAGCCATGCGGAAGCATTAAAGCAGTCTGGATACAGACATATGAAAGGAAAAGGCATTAAGCATGACTATCTGTAGATCCCTTCCGAAGGGGCCAAGCCGTAGCTGGGACACCAGCTACTCGTCATCATCAACGTCTAGGTAGAACCCACCAGATGGTTCGTGGGTATCTTCTACAACAGTTATTAAGCAAACATGAGTTTGAAAGTACTCAACAAGACTTTAAATCAGATCTATTTACTCATGCACAAGTATCAACAAAGGGGGTTGTGGGGTTTCATGCAGCAAGCCAGCTTTGACTCTTGGCTACTCTATACTACGACTACAAGTATTTTTGAAGAAGTTTTGATAAGTCGTACACGAGTCCACTACCTCCACAATAATACACCATCATGGATTCTTTCCCATCTCCCTACGAGAAGGCCATCCATGACACTCACACTTATCTTGGTACTTTTATGAGGAGCCATTAAAGTTACCTATGAACAACATATGTTTCCAAGTAGTCCATATCCGCGGACACGGCTATTCGAATAGATCATAACCCTGCAGGGGTGTACTTCTTCACACACGCTCTCGCCACTTATCACCATGTGCACTTCACGCACCTCAGTAACCTTCAAGCGGAAGCCCAGCGAGGGAGTAGGCCACGACCGTTAACCAGGCTAACACCTAGTCCAGGTTTATTGCCTATTTGAGAGTGAACCCGCACGGAAGTCTGGCCGAAGTTTCCGCTACGGCCCCAAACGATGTGCGTAGGGTTACCAATCCCACCATCTGGGTGCTACTTGGTACACCGTGCCACTGCCTACCGTGTCACATCCCACCTCTAAGGTTAGCACTAAGCACGACCTCCAGCATAACTATAAACACCAGAAACTACTTGCAACTCCTGGACAGAGTATTAGGCGGTTAATAAGCCGAGAGGGTCAATTAAGTATCCCAACATGAGGTAGCAGCTAGTCTTGGATCACATACACGTAACTCATTTCCTAAGAATGGTTCCAATGAGACAACCCACCATGTACTCATACACAGCCTCCCATCGGTACCTTTACCAAATCAGATTCAACACTTATCCTTTGTCATGAGAACACATTTATACACTCCAGTTCATCACCGAAATGAAACTACCCTCTCACAACTCTAAGCATAGCAGCTAAAGTACATCATGGATCAAACATCTACCAGGTATGCTAGGTTGCAAGGTTTTGCTATTTACTGTGACAAGGACAGGTCATGCAGAGGAATGGGTTCAACTACCGTGGTAAAAGCATTTATCATGATGTGTCCTAATGCAATAAATGGGAGAAGGAGCGAGAACATGGGATTTTATAGGATTTATCAAAAGGGGTGCTTGCCTTGTGGATCAGCGGAGGGATACACTCCTTCAGTTGGATACTCCTGAGTATCCTGTGGAGCGGAGCCTACCGAAACAAACAATCACAATCAGTACATGGCAAGTGCAACAATATGATGCATGATCATGGCATGACATGGATAGAATGGATGACATAATGCATCTAATATTGAACTGGTTGAAGCTGGTTTGAATCAAAAATTAAAATGACACTTCAAATAAGGTATTTTTAATTTACCTTTAATTGATTGGACCTGATGCTCAGGTATAGCTTGTTCTATCATGCATGAAAATAGCACTAATGGATTCCTTGAATTTTTCTAATAAATTTTCATATATAAATTATTTTAATCTGCGTTACAGATTAATTTCTATGATTTTTAGAAGTTTATAACTATTTTTGGAATTTTATTAATTACAGAATATCAATTATTGCGCCAGCATGACATCAGCATTGCCTCAGCTGGTCAAACTAACCTTTGCAGGTCAAACCTGACCAGTGGGGTCCACTGTTCAGTGACACTGGCACTAATAGAGATAAAACTGAACTAAATAGCTAGTTAGCAGGGTTGGGCCTACTAGTTAGTGAGTGATTACGTTAGTTAATCCTAAAAAAATAGTTAGTCTAACTAGTCAGGGGCCTGGCCCCACATGTCATCGACCCTTGGAGGTCAAACCCATGGTCGATGGGGTCAATCCCACCGGCCATGAGTCGTCGGCAGCACCAGGAACGGTGGAGGGGGTCGGAAACCCACCTCCGGCGACCATTTGCGGCTGAGAACTTGGATGGATTGGCCTCTCACTCGTGCATTCATTTCAGCAAGTCACACGAGCTGGGGTGGCCAGAGACAACGCCGGCGACGACCTAGGCATCTACCGGAGTTCGGCCTTCATTGAGGTCGACCAAACAGAGCGCAAAAGGACAGGAACTAAGCACCTATGCGACAACGTGAATCCATTGGTGGCCTCGGTCAGGCTCGAGGACCACCAGAACCTCAGTGGCGATGAGCACTCGCGGTGGAGATCTTCGACCGTTGGTGGAAATGGCAGCTACGGCCCATAAATGAAGGGGGAAATAGGGAAAATGGATCCTGCGGCTCACGAGGATTGCAGACGCATCAAGAACGGGCTCGGAGATGGCCTGACGATGGATAATTTGACAACGGCGAACTCAGTTACCGAAGGTGGAAGACTATGGCGCGACGGCGATTGGAGACGCCTGGCTTCGTTCCTGTGGTGTGGAGCTTTAGTGCGACGAGGCGAAGCATTTGAGCATCTCAGGTTCGAAAGGGAACGACGGGGTCGACCTAGCGGTGGCGAGTCGTAGGTGCGGCCATGGCGGGAGAGAGGGGAGATGAGAGGAGAGGGGTGAATGGCAAGGATGGGGCGATGGGGACGGCTCCTGTGGAGTGTATCCACCTTGCCAGCACGACAGGGAGGGCGAGGCAGGCACGCAGCTGCGTGCCGGAGGCACAGCAGGCAACGGCCAGCTCCTCGTTGCTATCCCACAGACAACAGCATCAGAAATTGACACGTTGACAGATTATGGGCTTGCGTTGGGTCTTTCCTTGAAGAGGAAAGGGTGATGCAGCACAGGAGCAGTAAGTATTTCCCTCAGTTTGAGAACCAAGGTATCGATCCAAAAGGAGGGTCTCGTCGAGTCCAAAGTACCTGCGCAAACACAAACAAGCTTGCACCCAACGCTTCAAAGGGGTTGTCAATCCCTTCAAGATTGTTTGCAAACTGAGATCTGAAGGCGGAAAGTGCAACGAAGTAAAAAGTGTAAGGCTGAAAATATGGTGTGGAGTAGACCCTGGGGGCCATAGTTTTCACTAGAGGCTTCTCTCAAAATAGCAAGTATTACGGTGGGTGAACAAATTACTGTCGAGCAATTAATAGAACCATGCAAAGTCATGACGATATCTAAGGCAATGATCATGCATATAGGCATCACTCTGAGACAAGTAGACCGATACTTTCTGCATCTACTACTATTACTCCACACGTCGATCGCTATCCAGCATGCATCTAGTGTATTGAGTTCATGACGAACAGAGTAACGCTTTAAGCAAGATGACATGATGTAGAGGGATAATCTCAAACCAATGATGAAAACCCCATCTTTTTACCCTTGATGGCAACAACACGATGTGTGCCTCGCTACCCCTTCTGTCACTAGGTGAGGTCACCGCACGGTATGAACCCAAAACCAAGCACTTCTCCCATTGCAAGAATCATAGATCTAGTTGGCCAGACAAAACCCACAACTAGAAGAGAATTACAAGGATATGAAATCATGCAAAACAGAGATCAGAAGAAACTCAAATAAGATTCATAGATAATCTGATCATAAATCCACAATTCAGCGGATCTCGACAAACACACCGCAAAAGAAGATTAAATTAGATAGATCTCCATGAAGATCATGGAGAACTTTGTATTGAAGATCCAAGCGAGAGAAGAAGCCATCTAGCTACTAGCTATGGACCCATAGTGTTGGGGAACGTCGCATGGGAAACAAAAATTTTCATACGCGCACGAAGACCTATCATGGTGATGTCCATCTACGAGAGGGGATGAGTGATCTACGTACCCTTGTAGATCGTACAGCAGAAGCGTTAGAGAACGCGGTTGATGTAGTGGAACGTCCTCACGTCCCTCGATCCACCCCGCGAACAATCCCGCGATCAATCCCACGATCTAGTACCGAACGGACGGCACCTCCGCGTTCAGCACACGTACAGCTCGACGATGATCTCGGCCTTCTTGATCCAGCAAGAGAGACGGAGAGGTAGAAGAGTTCTCCGGCAGCGTGACGGCGCTCCGGAGGTTGGTGATGATCTTGTCTCAGCAGGGCTCCGCCCGAGCTCCGCAGAAACATGATCTAGAGGAAAAACTATGGAGGTATGTGGTCGGGCAGCCGTGAGAAAGTCCTCTCAAATCTGCCCTAAAAGCCCCATATATATAGGAGGAGGGAGGGGACCTTGCCTTTGGGTCCAAGGGATCCCCAAGGGGTCGGCCGAGCCAGGGGGGAGGACTCTCCCCCCCCCCAAACCGAGTCCTACTTGGTTTGGTGGGAGGGAGTCCTTCCCCTTTCCCACTTCTTCCCTTTTTTTTCTTTCCTTTGATTTTTTCTCTCTTGGCGCATAGGGGATTGGTGGGCTGTCCCACCAGCCCACTAAGGGATGGTGTGACCCCCCCCAAATACCTATGGGCTTCCCCGGAGTGGGTTGCCCCCTTCCGGTGAACTCCCGGAACCCATTCGTCATTCCCGGTACATTCCCGGTAACTCCGAAAACCTTCCGGTAATCAAATGAGGACATACTATATATCAATCTTCGTTTCCGGACTATTCCGGAAACCCTCGTGACGTCCGTGATCTCATCCGGGACTCCGAACAACATTCGGTAACCAACCATATAACTCAAATACGCATAAAACAACGTCGAACCTTAAGTGTGCAGACCCTGCGGGTTCGAGAACTATGTAGACATGACCCGAGAGACTCCTCGGTCAATATCCAACAGCGGGACCTGGATGCCCATATTGAATCCTACATATTCTACGAAGATCTTATCGTTTGAACCTCAGTGCCAAGGATTCGTATAATCCCGTATGTCATTCCCTTTGTCCTTCGGTATGTTACTTGCCCGAGATTCGATCGTCAGTATCCGTATACCTATTTCAACCTCGTTTACCGGCAAGTCTCTTTACTCGTTCCGTAATACAAGATCCCACAACTTACACTAAGTTACATTGCTTGCAAGGCTTGTGTGTGATGTTGTATTACCGAGTGGGCCCCGAGATACCTCTCCGTCACACGGAGTGACAAATCCCAGTCTTGATCCATACTAACTCAACTACCACCTTCGGAGATACCTGTAGAGCATCTTTATAGTCAACCAGTTACGTTGCGACGTTTGATACACACAAAGCATTCCTCCGGTGTCAGTGAGTTATATGATCTCATGGTCATAGGAATAAATACTTGACACGCAGAAAACAGTAGCAACAAAATGACACGATCAACATGCTACGTCTATTAGTTTGGGTCTAGTCCATCACGTGATTCTCCCAATGACGTGATCCAGTTATCAAGCAACAACACCTTGTTCATAATCAGAAGACACCGACTATCATCGATCAACTGGCTAGCCAACTAGAGGCATGCTAGGGACGGTGTTTTGTCTATGTATCCACACATGTAAATGAGTCTTCATTCAATACAATTATAGCATGGATAATAAACTATTATCTTGATACAGGAATTATAATAATAACTATACATTTATTATTGCCTCTAGGGAATAATTCCAACAGTCTCCCACTTGCACTAGAGTCAATAATCTAGCCCTCACATCACCATGTGAATTACATTGTAATAAATCTAACACCCATACAGTTCTGGTGTCGATCATGTTTTGGCCGTGGAAGAGGCTTAGTCAGCGGGTCTGCTACATTCAGATCCGTGTGCACTTTGCATATATTTACGTCCTCCTCCTCGACGTAGTCGCGGATGAGGTTGAAGCGTCGTTTGATGTGTCTGGTCTTCTTGTGAAACCTTGGTTCCTTTGCTTAGGCAATGGCACCAGTGTTGTCACAGAACAAGGTTATTGGATCCAGTGCACTTGGCACCACTCCAAGATCCGTCATGAACTGCTTCATCCAGACACCCTCCTTAGCCGCCTCCGAGGCAGCCATGTACTCCGCTTCACATGTAGAATCTGCTACGACGCTTTGCTTGCAACTGCACCAGCTTACTGCACCCCCATTAAGAATAAATACATATCCGGTTTGCGACTTAGAGTCGTCCGGATCTGTGTCAAAGCTTGCATCGACGTAACCTTTTACAGCGAGCTCTTCGTCACCTCCATACACGAGAAACATCTCCTTAGTCCTTTTCAGGTACTTCAGGATATTCTTGACCGTCGTCCAGTGATCCACTCCTGGATTACTCTAGAACCTACCTGCCATACTTATGGCCAGGCTAACATCCGGTCTAGTGCACAACATTGCATACATGATAGAGCCTATGGCTGAAGCATAGGGGACGGAGCGCATATGCTCTCTATCTTCATCAGTTGCTGGGCAGTGAGTCTTACTCAATCTCGTACCTTGTAACACTGGCAAGAACCCTTTCTTGGACTGTTCCATTTTGAACCTCTTCAAAACTTTATCAAGGTATGTGCTTTGTGAAAGTCCTATCAGGCGTTTTGATCTATCCCTATAGATCTTAATGCCTAGAATGTAAGCAGCTTCTCCTAGGTCCTTCATAGAGAAACTTTTATTCAAGTAACCTTTTATGCTCTCCAAAAGCTCTACGTTGTTTCCAATCAGTAATATGTCATCCACATATAATATTAGAAACGCCACAGAGCTCCCACTCACTTTCTTGTAAATACAAGATTCTCCAACCACTTGTATAAACCCAAATGCTTTGATCACCTCATCAAAGCGTTTGTTCCAACTCCGAGATGCTTGCACCAGTCCATAAATGGATCGCTGGAGCTTGCACACCTTGTCAGCATTTTTAGGATCGACAAAACCTTCGGGTTGCATCATATACAACTCTTCCTTAAGGAAACCGTTAAGGAACGCCGTTTTGACATCCATCTGCCAGATTTCATAATCGAAAAATGCAGCTATTGCTAACATGATTCTGACGGACTTAAGCATCGCTACGGGAGAGAAAGTCTCATCGTAGTCAATTCCTGGAACTTGTGAAAAACCCTTTGCCACAAGTCGAGCTTTATAAACGGTCACATTACCGTCAGCGTCCGTCTTCTTCTTAAAGATCCATATGTTCTGAATAGCCTTGCGGCCCTCAGGCAGCATCTCCAAAGTCCACACTTTGTTCTCATACATGGATCCTATCTCGGATTTCATGGCTTCTAGCCATTTGTTGGAATCTGGGCCCACCATTGCTTCTTCATAATTTGCAGGTTCATTGTTGTCTAACAACATGATTGATAAGACGGGATTACCGTACCACTCTGGAGCAGCGCGTGATCTCGTCGACCTGCGTGGTTCAACAAAAACTTGAACTGGAGTTTCATGATCATCATCATTAACTTCCTCCTCAACCGGCGTCGCAATGACAGAGGTTTCCCCTTGCCCTGCGCCACCATACAGAGGGATGAGAGGTTCGACAACCTCGTCAAGTTCTATCTTCCTCCCACTCAATTCTCTCGAGAGAAACTCCTTCTCGAGAAAAGTTCCGTTCTTAGCAACAAACACTTTGCCCTCGGATTTGAGATAGAAGGTGTACCCAACTGTCTCTTTTGGGTAACCTATGAAGACACACGTTTCCGCTTTGGGTTCCAGCTTTTCAGGCTGAAGCTTTTTGACATAAGCATCACATCCCCAAACTTTAAGAAACGACAACTTTGGCCTTTTGCCATACCACAGTTCGTATGGTGTCGTCTCAACGGATTTCGATGGTGCCCTATTTAAAGTGAATGCAGCTGTTTCTAATGCATAACCCCAAAACGATAACGGCAAATCAGTAAGAGACATCATAGATCGCACCATTTCTAACAATGTACGATTACGACGTTCGGACACACCATTACGCTGTGGTGTTCCAGGCGGTGTTAACTGCGAAACAATTCCACATTGTCTTAAGTGAGTACCAAACTCGAAACTCAGATATTCACCCCCACGATAAGACCGTAGGAACTTGATCTTCTTGTTACGATGATTTTCCACTTCACTCTGAAATTGCTTGAACTTTTCAAATGTTTCAGACTTGTGCTTCATCAAGTAGACATAACCATATCTACTTAAATCGTCAGTGAAGGTGAGAAAATAACGATATCCGCCGTGTGCCTCCACGCTCATTGGACCACACACATCGGTATGTATGATTTCCAACAAGTCACTTGCACGCTCCATTGTTCCGGAGAACGGAGTCTTAGTCATCTTGCCCATGAGGCATGGTTCGCACGTGTCAAGTGAATCAAAGTCAAGTGACTCCAAAAGTCCATCAGCATGGAGTTTCTTCATGCGCTTTACACCAATATGACCCAAGCGGCAGTGCCACAAAAATATGGCGCTATCACTGTTTACTCTAACTCTTTTGGTCTCAATGTTATGTATATGCGTATCTCTATCAAGATTCAATATGAACAATCCTCTCACATTCGGTGCATGACCATAAAAGATGTTACTCATAGCAATAGAACAACCATTATTCTCGGACTTAAAAGAGTAACCGTCTCGCAATAAACAAGATCCAGATATAATGTTCATGCTCAACGCAGGCACTAAATAACAATGATTTAAGTTCATCACTAATCCCGATGGTAGTTGAAGTGACACTGTGCCGACGGCGATTGCATCAACCTTGGAACCGTTTCCTACGCGCATCGTCACTTCGTCTTTCGCCAGCCTTCGTCTATTCCGCAGTTCCTACTTCGAGTTGCAAATGTGAGCAACAGAACCGGTATCGAATACCCAGGCACTACTACGAGAGCCGGTTAAGTACACATCAATAACATGTATATCAAATATACCTGATTTTTCTTTGCCCGCCTTCTTATCTGCCAGATACTTGGGGTAATTGCGCTTCCAGTGACCCATACCCTTGCAATAGAAGCACTCTGTTTCAGGCTTAGGTCCAGCCTTGGGTTTCTTCGGCGGATTGGCAACAGGCTTGCCGCTCTTCTTCGAATTGCCCTTCTTGCCTTTGCCGTTTCTCTTGAAACTAGTGGTCTTGCTCACCATCAACACTTGATGCTCTTTACGGAGTTCATACTCTGCGACTTTCAGCATCGCAAACAACTCGCAGGGAGACTTGTTCATCCCTTGCATGTCGTAGTTCAACACAAAGCCTTTATAGCTTGGCGGCAGTGATTGAAGGATTCTGTCAGTGATAGCTTCTTGCGGGAGTTCAATCCCCAGTTCAGCCATACGGTTTGAGTACCCAGACATTTTGAGCACATGTTCACTGACAGACGAGTTTTCCTCCATTTTGCAAGCATAGAATTTATCGGAGGTCTCATACCTCTCGATCCGGGCGTTCTTCTGAAAGATAAACTTCAACTCCTGGAACATAACAAATGCTCCATGACGCTCAAAGCGAAGTTGAAGTCCCGGTTCTAAGCCATACAAGACTGCACATTGAACTATTGAGTAGTCCTCCTTACGTGCTGACCAAGCGTTCTTAACATCCTGATCAGCCGTAGCGGGTGGTTCATCTCCTAGCGCAGCATTAAGGACATAATCCTTCTTTCCAGCTTGTAAGATTAGCTTAAGATTACGAGCCCAGTCTACAAAGTTGCTTCCATCATCTTTCAACTTAGCTTTCTCTAGGAACGTATTAAAATTTAGGATGACACTTGCGTGAGCCATGATCTACAACACAAATATATTCAAAGTGGACTTAGACTATGTTCAAGATAATTAGAGTTCAACTTAATCAAATTATATGCTAAACTCCCACTCAAAAAGTACATCTCTCTAGTCATTTGAGTGGTTCATGATCCACTTACACTATCCCAAGTCCGATCATCACGTGAGTTGAGTATAGTTTCAGTGGTAAGCATCCCTATGCTAATCATATCAACTATATGATTCATGATCGACCTTTCGGTCTCATGTGTTCCGAGGCCATGTCTGCACGTGCTAGGCTCGTCAAGCTTAACCCGAGTGTTCCGCGTGCGCAACTGTTTTGCACCCGTTGTATGTGAGCGTTGAGTCTATCACACCCGATCATCACGTGGTGTCTCGAAACGACGAACTGTAGCAACGGTGCACAGTCGGGGAGAACACAATTTCGTCTTGAAATTTTAGTGAGAGATCACCTCATAATGCTACCGTCGTTCTAAGCAAAATAAGGTGCAAAAAAAGGATTAACATCACATGCAATTCATAAGTGACATGATATGGCCATCATCACGTGCTTCTTGATCTCCATCACCAAAGCACCAGCACGATCTTCTTGTCACCGGCGCCACACCATGATCATCCATCAACGTGTTGCCATCGGGGTTGTCGTGCTACTTATGCTATTACTACCAAAGCTACATCCTAGCAAAATAGTAAACGCATCTGCAAGCACAAACGTTAGTGTAAAGACAACCCTATGGCTCCTGCCGGTTGTCGTACCATCGACATGCAAGTCGATATTTCTATTACAACATGATCATCTCATACATCCAATATATCACATCACATCGTTGGCCATATCACATCACAATCATACCCTGCAAAAACAAGTTAGACGTCCTCTAATTTTGTTGTTGCATGTTTTACGTGGTGACCAAGGGTATCTAGTAGGATCGCATCTTACTTACGCAAACACCACAACGGAGATATATGAGTTGCTATTTAACCTCATCCAAGGACCTCCTCGGTCAAATCCGATTCAACTAAAGTTGGAGAAACCGTCACTTGCCAGTCATCTTTGAGCAAAGGGGGTTACTCGTAACGATGAAACCAGTCTCTCGTAAGCGTACGAGTAATGTCGGTCCAAGCCGCTTCAATCCAACAATACCGCGGAATCAAGAAAAGACAAAGGAGGGCAGAAAAACGCACATCACTGCCCACAAAACCTTTTGTGTTCTACTCGAGAAGATATCTATGCATGAACCTAGCTCATGATGCCACTGTTGGGGAACATCGCATGGGAAACAAAAATATTCCTACGCGCACGAAGACCTATCATGGTGATGTCCATCTACGAGAGGGGATGAGTGATCTACGTACCCTTGTAGATCGTACAGCAGAAGCGTTAGAGAACACGGTTGATGTAGTGGAACGTCCTCACGTCCCTCGATCCGCCCCGTGAACAATCCCGCGATCAGTCCCACGATCTAGTACCGAACGGACGTCACCTCCGCGTTCAGCACACGTACAGCTCGACGATGATCTCGGCCTTCTTGATCCAGCAAGAGAGACGGCGAGGTAGAAGAGTTATCCGGCAGCGTGACGGCGCTCCGGAGGTTGGTGATGATCTTATCTCAGCAGGGCTCCGCCCGAGCTCCGCAGAAACACGATCTAGAGAAAAAACTATGGAGGTATGTGGTCGGGCAGCCGTGAGAAAGTCGTCTCAAAGCTGCCCTAAAAGCCCCATATATATAGGGGGAGGGAGGGGGACCTTGCCTTGGGGTCCAAGGGATCCCCAAGGGGTCGGCCAAGCCACGGGGGAGGACTCTCCCCCCCCCCAAACCGAGTCCTACTTGGTTTGGTGGGAGGGAGTCCTTCCCCTTTCCCACTTCTTCCCTTTTTTTTTCTTTCCTTTGATTTTTTCTCTCTTGGCGCATAGGGGATTGGTGGGCTGTCCCACCAGCCCACTAAGGGCTGGTGTGACCCCCCCAAATACCTATGGGCTTCCCGGAGTGGGTTGCCCCCTTCCGGTGAACTCCCGGAACCCATTCGTCATTCCCGGTACATTCCCGGTAACTCCGAAAACTTTCCGGTAATCAAATGAGGTCATCCTATATATCAATCTTCGTTTCCGGACTATTCCGGAAACCCTCGTGATGTCCGTGATCTCATCCGGGACTCCGAACAACATTCGGTAACCAACCATATAACTCAAATACGCATAAAACAACGTCGAACCTTAAGTGTGCAGACCCTGCGGGTTCGAGAACTATGTAGACATGACCCGAGAGACTCCTCGGTCAATATCCAACAGCGGGACCTGGATGCCCATATTGGATCCTACATATTCGACGAAGATCTTATCGTTTGAACCTCAGTGCCAAGGATTCGTATAATCCCGTATGTCATTCCCTTTGTCCTTCGGTATGTTACTTGCCCGAGATTCGATCGTCAGTATCCGTATACCTATTTCAACCTCGTTTACCGGCAAGTCTCTTTACTCGTTCCGTAATACAAGATCCCGCAACTTACACTAAGTTACATTGCTTGCAAGGCTTGTGTGTGATGTTGTATTACCGAGTGGGCCCCGAGATACCTCTCCGTCACACGGAGTGACAAATCCCAGTCTTGATCCATACTAACTCAACTACCACCTTCGGAGATACCTGTAGAGCATCTTTATAGTCACCCAGTTACGTTGCGACGTTTGATACACATAAAGCATTCCTCCAGTGTCAGTGAGTTATATGATCTCATGGTCATAGGAATAAATACTTGACACGCAGAAAACAGTAGCAACAAAATGACACGATCAACATGCTACGTCTATTAGTTTGGGTCTAGTCCATCACGTGATTCTCCCAATGACGTGATCCAGTTATCAAGCAACAACACCTTGTTCATAATCAGAAGACACCGACTATCATCGATCAACTGGCTAGCCAACTAGAGGCATGCTAGGGACGGTGTTTTGTCTATGTATCCACACATGTAAATGAGTCTTCATTCAATACAATTATAGCATGGATAATAAACTATTATCTTGATACAGGAATTATAATAATAACTATACATTTATTATTGCCTCTAGGGCATAATTCCAACACATAGGTCTATGGTGAACTAGTCATGCATCATCGGAGAGGTCATGGTGTTGATGAAGAAGCCCTTCGTGTCCGAATCCCCCCTCCGGCAGGGCACCAGGACGTGCCCCAGATGGGATCTTGCGGAGAAAGAAGCTTGCGGCGGCGGAAAAGCGATTGCGATGATCTCTTGGTTTTTTCTGGCATTTATGGGAATATATAGGCAAAAGACCTAGGTAAGGGGACGTCCAGGGGGCCCACAAGCCTGGATGGCGCGGCCCCCCTGGCCGCGGGGTGGGGGCTTGTGGGGCCCCTGGGCTCCCTGCCTTGGCTCCCAAGTTCCCCGATCTTCTTCCGTTCCAAAAAAATCTTTTCGGGGATTTTCGTCCGTTTGGACTCCGTTTCAAAATCTCCTCTGAAAGGGGTCAAAAACATGGAAAACAGGAACTAGCACTTGGCACTGAGTTAATAAGTTAGTCCCAAAAAATATATAAAAGGCATGCAAAACATCCAAAGTTTGACAAGATAATAGCATGAAACCATCAAAAATTATAGATACATTGGAGACGTATCAAGCATCCCCAAGCTTAACTCCTTCTCGTCCTCGAGTAGGGAAGTGATAAAGAATGAATTTTTGATGTGGAATGCTACCTAGCATAGTTGTCCTTTGCAACTTCTTTCACGTGACATGAATGTTCAGATCTGTAAGATTCAAAACAATAGTTTGCTATTGACATGAAAACAGTAATACTTCAAGCAAACTAGGAAAGTAATCATGAACTTTCAAAATAACAAGGCCAAAGAAAGTTATCCCTACAAAATCATATAGTCTGGCTATGCTCCATCATCCTCACACAACTAATGTAAATCATGCACAACCCCGGAATTGGCCAAGTAATTGTTTTCGCACTCTTACTTTCTCAAACCTTTTATAACTATCACACAATACATGAGCGCGAGCCATGGATATAACACTATAGGTGGAATAGAGTGTGGTGGTGGTTGTGAGACAAAAAGGAGGAGATGGTCACATTGACTCGGCGTATCAATAGGCTATGGAGATGCCCATTAATAGATATCAATGTGAATGACTAGGGATTGCCATACAAGAGATGCACTAGAGCTATAAGTATGTGAAAGCTCAAGAGGAAAACTAGTGGGTGTGCATCCAACTTGCTTGCTCACGAAGACCTAGGGCAATTTTGAGGAAGCCCATCATTGGAATATACAAGCCAAGTTATAAAACGATGATTCCCACTAGAATATGGTAGTGACAAAGCAAGAAGCTCTCAATCATGAACAACATGGTACTAACATGAAGCACAAGTGTGGAAAAAGATAGTAGCATTGTCCCTTCTCTCTTTTTTTCATTTGGGCTCTTAGGCCTCTTTTTTCTCTTTTTTTTGGGGTTCTTTGGCCTCTCTTTTTTATTTCCTCACATGGGACGATGCTCTAATAATGATGTTGATCACACTTTTATTTACTCACACCTCAAAGATCACAATGATGATGACTCCATAGGAAATGCCTCCGGCAGTGTACCGGGATTTGCAACGCTCTAGCATGGTGTATGACATTGAAACATATCGCTAGCTATCTTACGATCATGCAATGGCAATATGAGAGTGACGGCACAAGTCATGAGACGGGGCGATGGGAGTTGTCTGGCAATATATCTCGGAATGACTATGAAAATGCCTTAGTAGGTAGGTATGGTGGCTGTTTTGAAGAAGGAATTTGGTGGGTTTGTGCACCGGCGAGAATTGCGCGGCACTAGAGAGGCTAGCGATGGTGGAAGGTGAAAGTGCATCTATACCATGGGCTCACATTAGTCATGAAGAACTCACATACTTATTGTGAAATTTTTTATTACTAATCAAAACAAAGCGCTAAACATATACTGCGAGGGGAAGGGTTGGTAGGTGTAAACCATCGCGCGATCCCGACCTCAACACAAAGGATGACAATCAATAGATCAATTATGCTCCGACTTCCTAACATAGCGGTTCACCATACGTGCATGCTACGAGAATCACTAATTGCAACACAAGTATTTCTAGATTCACAACACCCTACTAACATAACTCTCAGTATTACCGAATCCACGTCTCAAAACTAATTGAGAGGAATCGAATCTTCTCTTTCTACTCAATGCACATGAAGATGGAGGTTTTTGCATCCTCTTTAGGTACCTAGCACATTCGGGACTTCTTTAATAGCATAAGCTAACTACCAAGTCATGCACCACCGTGCTCTGAAGATATAAGTGAAGCACAAGAGCAAAAGTATCTAGCTCAAAAGATATATGTGAAGCACTAGAGCAAAAGTATCTAGCTAAAAAGATATAAGTGAAGCACTATGAGCATTCTAGCAAAATCATGATGAGTGCATGTCTCTATCTCAAAAAGGTGTGCAGCAAAGATGATTGTGACACAACAAAAATAAAAGACTCCTAAGATACAAGACGCTCCAAGCAAAACACATATCATGTGGTGAATAAAAATATAGCTCCAAGTAATGTTACCGATGGATTGAAGACGAAAGAGGGGATGCCTTCCCGGGTCATCCCCAAGCTTAGGATTTTTGGTGTCCTTGAATTTGGCTTGGGATGCCTTGGGCATCCCCAAGCTTGAGCTCTTTCCACTCCTTATCTCTTTGTCCATGAGAACATCACCCAAAACTTGAAAACTTCACAACACAAAACTTAAACAGAAACTTGTGATTACATTAGTACAAGAAAACAAACTACCACTTATTTTGGTACTATAGCAAACTTGAATTCCATCTATATTGCTGATGGGCTACAGTATTCTCACTTTTCCATGGCTAGTACCCCCCTATACTAACCATAGTTTCATCAAAACAAGCAACCAACTCAACAGAAACAGAATCTATCAAAAACAGACCGGTCTGTAGCAATCTGTATACTTCGTATACTTCTGGTACCTCCAAAAATCTGAAAAATTACGACAGCCTGGGGAAACTTCATATCAATCAGAAGCAAAAAGAATCAACCCAAAAGCTCTTTCTGAATAAAACTCAAAAATCATCTCGTGAGCGAAAAGTTTCTGTCTTTTTCCAGCAGGATCAAACAACCATTACCAAGACTAGTCATAAAGGTTTTGCTTGGCTCAAACACAAAAAGAAACACAAAAAACACAATCATAACATAATTGTGAAAGTGTGGACGCAACAAAACAGAAATAAAAAGATAAATTCATTGGGTTTCCTCCCAACAAGCGCTATGGTTTAACGCCCTTAGCTAGGCATAGAAGCGATAGAATCACGTATCGTCGTCTTTGGTGCTCAAACCATAAGTGGCGTGATCACTTATCATCTTGAGGTTTCTATCTTTCTTGCTGGATGATTCACCACTACTTTTAGGAACAAAGACAGACTTTCTGATTTTATTGTGGGCAAAATTTGGAGTATTCCGCACAGCGGCAAAATCGGAACCCAAGTTCGTTATAACATCCTCTAGATTGCCAATCCTAGAGGAATCATGACCTATCTTTTCGTTAACTGTGGGTTCCTTCTCCATTAAATTTTTCAAAACCATTCCCACCTTGGATCCGTACTGAGTGATTTGATTGTGGATCTTTTTATCCAAATTCTCAATGAGTTCAATCGTAGCAACTTTATTTTCAATAACGTCCAGCCTACGCATCACATGTTCCAGAGTTAAGGTAGTTCCGTTAACCAAGAGTGGGGGTGAGCCTACCAAATTTATCACAACTCCATAAGAATCAACGGTATGGCTACCCAAGAAATTTCCAGCTATGATGGTGTCAAGAATACACCTATTCCAAGGAGAAACACCCACATAAAAACTGCGAAGCAAGACGGTAGTGGATTGCTTATGAGTAGATCTACTCTGAGCGTTGCAAATCCTATACCAAGCGTCCTTTAAGTTTTCTTCCTCAATTTGTTTGAAATTGAGGACTTCGCTCTCGGGAGTATCGTTTGAAGTGGTGGATCTAGCCATGAGGGTAGACTATCCCACACAGACGAGCAGAAAGCAAGCGAGATAAAAGGGCGAACAAAAAGGCGAACGAAAGAGGCGAACGAAAAAGGCAAATTGGTGAAGTGGGGAAGAGGAAAATGAGAGGAAACTGGCAAACAAAGTAAATGCAAGATATGAGTTTGCGACACCTACTTGGATGAGTTCTTGACTTGATATTCCTCCCCGGCAACGGCACCAGAAATTCTTCTGCTATCCCACAGACAACAACGCTAGAAATTGACACGTTGACAGAGGCTGGGCTTGCGTTGGTTCTTCCCTTGAAGAGGAAAGGGTGATGCAGCACAGGAGCAGTAAGTATTTCCCTCAGTTTGAGAACAAAGGTATCGATCCAGAAGGACGGTCTCGTCAAGTCCAAAGTACCTGCGCAAACACAAACAAGCTTGCACCCAATGCTTCAAAGGGGTTGTCAATCCCTTCAAGATTGTTTGCAAAGTGAGATCTGAAGGCAGAAAGTGCAACGAAGTAAAAAGTGTAAGGCTGAAAATATGGTGTGGAGTAGACCCTGGGGGCAATAGTTTTCACTAGAGGCTTCTCTCAAAATAGCAAGTATTACGGTGGGTGAACAAATTACTGTCGAGCAATTGATAGAACCGCGCAAAGTCATGATGATATCTAAGGCAATGATCACGCATATAGGCATCACGTCCGAGACAAGTAGACCGATACTTTCTGCATCTACTACTATTACTCCACACATCGACCGAGCATGCATCTTGTGTATTGAGTTCATGACGAACAGAGTAATGCTTTAAGCAAGATGACATGTTGTAGAGGGATAATCTCACACCAATGATGAAAGCCCCATCTTTTTACCCTTGATGGCAACAACGCGATGCGTGCCTCGCTACCCCTTCTGTCACTAGGTGAGGTCACCGCACGGTATGAACCCAAAACCAAGCACTTCTCCCATTGCAAGAATCATAGATCTAGTTGGCTAGACAAAACCCACAACTCGAAGAGAATTACAAGGATATGAAATCATGCAAAAGAGATATCAGAAGAAACTCAAATAAGATTCGTAGATAATCTGATCATAAATCCACAATTCATCGGATCTCGACAATTCAAAAGAAGATTACATCGGATAGATCTCCATGAAGATCATGGAGAACTTTGTATTGAAGATCCAAGAGAGAGAAGAAGCTATCTAGCTACTAGCTATGGACCCATAGGTCTATGGTGAACTACTCACGCATCATCGGAGAGGTCATGGTGTTGATGCAGAAGCCCTCCGTGCTCGAATCCCCCCTCTGGCAGGGCACTAGGACGTGCCCGAGATGGGATCTTGCGGAGACAGAAGCTTGCGGCGGCGGAAGAGCGATTGCGATGATCTCTTGATTTTTTCTGGAATTTATGGGAATATATAGGCGAAAGACCTAGGTCAGGGGACGTCCAGGGGGCCCACAAGCCTGGATGGCGCGGCCCCCTGGCCGCGGGGTGGGGGCTTGTGGGGCCCCTGGGGCTCCCCTACCTTGGCTCCCAAGTTCCCCGATCTTCTTTCGTTCCAAAAAAATCTTTTCGAGGATTTTCTTCCGTTTGGACTCCGTTTCAGAATCTCCTCTGAAAGGGGTCAAAAACATCGAAAAAACAGGAACTGGCAATTGGCACTGAGTTAATAAGTTAGTCCCAAAAAATATATAAAAGGCATGCAAAGCATCCAAAGTTTGACAAGATAATAGCATGAAACCATCAAAAATTATAGATACGTTGGAGACGTATCCCTCCTGTGCGTACTGGTAGAGGTAGAAGACGACATGGAGGCCCAGGTGGGCTGGGCCAGGCGCCAGGTAAGTTCTTTCTCCTTTCTTTCCTTGTTCTATTATGTTTTCTATTACTGACATGTGTTTTAATTTGTTTGGGCTCAAATCCTAACCCAAAAACCCTCAAAATAAATAGGAGGTATATTTGGAATATTTCCAAACTCCATAAATTATTTCAACATTTTTGAGTGATCTAATTTTTTATAGGTTATTTATCTTGACCAATTCAGTGGCTTTTGTGGATTAACTAAAATGCCAAAAGTGTTTGAAGAATAAAGTTCATCATTGAAATGTTGTTACCAACATTTATGAGAAAAGATGAACATTTTTGAAAGCCATTTTGGGATTATTGAAAATCACACTTAGTTGAATTTCTTATATTAGACTGAGGTGCTAGGGTTTTTCTTAATCCCCATTTCATTTTAATGCAAAAAAGAATATATGATGGACACTCTAGCTAGGCACCAAGTAATGAAAACCAGGGATGTAATAGCTACTCTAAGTAGTAGCAGCGCTTGATATTTTCCAGCGCTACTACTAAGATCTTACCTATAAGGTTTTTCCTACTAGTGTCCTCGAACCATAGAAGCTTCTCAAGAACAAAATCAGCAAGAGCAAAAGTAGCACCATGAACAACCTAAATCTCTGATGCCAAGATGATGCAGTACACCACTGAAAACGATCTTTCACGTTGCCAAACAACTCACAAGGAGCATCAACTTTCTCCCTCAAGGTGGTTAAGAAGAACAAGAAACACTCTCAAATGAATTGCAGCGGATAACTAGCTTGGTTTACAAGAACGCAACCCAAACCATGAAACTTATGAAACTATGTCGAATCACAAAAGGGGACCACAAGGATCCTATATGAATTGAGGACAAGCCCTCCAACTCACACACACGAGCTAAGACTCAAAGATACTAGTGCTCTTAGCACAGTACTACCTCACTGGATGTACTAGTGCTCTACAAACATATACTTAGATATCTCACACCCCTTCACAAGGAACAGCTGGGGAGTACTTATGCTACAAGCACCCACTAGTTAGGTGTGAAAATAACTCAAAATGAAGGGTAAATTCGTGATCCCCAAGCTGTAGCAGGAGCAAACTCGTTGAGCCTCATGTTGTAATTAATTTCTCGATAGCTTGAATGCGAACTTGCACAACTTTTGGTTCACGACCTCAAATGATGCACCGTTTTTTGTTTGAAGGAAAGATGAATTGAACTACCATTTTATGCAGCCCCTAAAATGTTCTAGACCTTCCAGAATTAATTAGGTTTGGGTGGGCAGTTGCAGCTGGAAAACTGATGTGGCATTCCCTCCAAAATAGGCGTGAGAGGCTTCCCAACATAGATAATGGTTTTTCCCATGTCTTCCTTTGGTTGGTCTATTGGTTTAACATTTGTGCTATCATGAACCTCACTCTTTGATGCCTCGGTCATGATCTGGTCCACATCACCAAGGTATTTGTCAGGCATATCTTATGTCATGATATTTACACCGAGAAAAAATGTGCCTTCAAATCAACATCAACATTGGGGCTAAAATAATTGTTGTATTTTTCTTCACTAACCTTCTATCCAAAACTACCACAACATTGATCAATCACTTATCTCAATGAGGTTGCATTAACAAAGTTTGCCCTCTTAAGGGTTACAGAATCATCAACAAAAAGTAAATGTGATACTAATATCGCACTTCTACACACCCTTACCTCTTCAATGCAACAAATCTTCTCTTTCTGAGCCAAAAAACTTGATAGACCATGTGGACAAATCAGAAATGAAAAATATAAATAAAGGATCTCCTTAGCAAAGACCCCGAGTTGGAACAAATTGGCCAGTTTCTTGATTGTTGAATCTCAGCTTATAATTTAGTGACTCCACACATGCCACAAACGATCAAGAAACTATATGTAAAAACCCTAATGCAACATCATTTTGTCCAGAAAAATTCACTCAACCTGGTCATAGGCTTTGTGCATGTCAATTTTCAATCCAAAGCACTTGAGATAATGTCATCGAGAACATGCTTAAATCTCATAGCTATCATTTTTACATGGTTTTCTATATCACATTACATTTTTTGTATACTCATGAAACATTTTTATACATGTTTAATAGTTTTCGAAATACATGGTGTATATTTTCTCATAATACATGTTTTGTATATATTTTTAATGCATGTTAATCATTTATAAAATACATGTTTAAAGAAACATTTTTAATAATGGTACACATTAATTTTCTAAAACTATGCAAACATTTAGCTCATTCTATAAACATTTAAATGGAAAACCAAAATATTTTTTATAAACACGTGAACATTTCTTTTCAATGTCACGAGAATTTTCTTAACGGGATAAACATTATTCTGAATGGTACACATAATTTTGTAAAGTCATGAACATAATTTTTTGAAACTTGTGACACTTTTTTTGAATGCTACAAACATTTTATTAGTTATGTAAACTTATTTTTGCATTGTATATGTATTTTCAAGTTTTCATAAACATAACTTTGAAATGCATGAACAGTTTTTAAACGTCACAAACATTTTTTTGAGTGGTACACAATATTTTTTTTAAATTATGCAACCATTTTTATAAATGTATAAAAATTTTGAATGTGTGGTGAACAGTTCATAAATTAAATAACCTTTTGAAATATATATAATTCTAAAATATGTAAAAGCTCAAAAACAAGAGAAAAAACAAACAAATTAACAAATACAATGCAACAGACACATAACAGGGCGAGGAGCAACATGGGTCCGACTTCATTAACTTGCAATGCGGTCGACCACACTGTGCGCCTAACATATAGCAATGCATAGACCCTCCCAACTGTTACGAAATCACTAATTGAGGAGTACTTCTTTCACAAATCATTCTTAATTCTTCGGGTTGAGATAAGTTGCATGTTACATGTGTGTCACTTGTCGTAAGCTGAAAGTTTTCTTTTTTTCGTAGATCTGTTTATTCAAAATATTTCATCTCTAAAATCATGCGTCCAAATCTCAAACCGTTTTTATCATTGAATTCCTCGCATCGAGAATTTCAAAACTAGATCCTATATTGATACTTTTCGTCGAATTTTGTTTTATGAAAAAAGGACAAAAAACCAAACTGAGAGCATGTATTTTTTCCTTTATAGAAGTAGTTTCCGAGAGGCACGGCCATGCCTCTCGCAAAAGAAAAATCATGCCTCTCGCGAAAGAAAAAAAAATGTATTTTTAGTTTCCAAGAGACACAGCCGTGCCTTTCATAGAAGAAAAACTGTGTCTCTCACGGAAGAAAAACAAAAGTGTGTCTTTTTTCATTTTCGAAAGGAACGGGCGTACCTCTCGCGGAAGCAAAACCGTGCCTCTCACGAAAAGAAAAGAAAATGCATTTTTTCATTTTCGAGAGGCACGGCCGTGCCTCTCTCGAAAGCAGAAGTGTGTCTCTCGCGGAAAACAACATGTGCCTCTCACAGAAAAAAAAAAAGAGAAAACGTGTTTTCCCCTTTTCAAGAGACATGGCCATGCATCCCGCGGAAGCAAAATCATGCTTCTCACGTAAGCTAAAAACGTGTTTTCATGCTTTTTTCAATTTGTTTGTGACAAAATACTCAAAAAGACCAGTGCAAAAAAAAGTAAATAAAAAACATCCAAAAAACCGAAAATGCATGTAGAAAAATAGAATAAAAATTGAAATCCGGAGGACACGCCCAAAGCACTCCAAGCGGTTCGCTCATAATTCATACCAAATGATTGTTGGGAGGCTCCCGAAGGAATGCTCGACAACTAATTACTCTCCTACTGTTAATGTTGTTCGTGACACCATTAGTGCTGAATAGTGCTCGGCCAAAACAGTTGGGAATTTCCTATTTGACAAATCAAACACAATAAGCTATGGAGGATGGGTGCGATGTGAACTATGCCACGTCGGATCGCTAGGAGACAAAAAAAGATCGTTGGGAGAGAAAAAATATGGCCTCCATGGGCAGCCGCTAGCATGAGTCATCATAGGGACAACATACAAAATGCAGGTCGCTTTCGTCATCCGTTTCCTTCCCCACTAAGCTTCCTCTTCCAAAAAATCTCCCCTTTCCTTCCTCCATTCCCCGGGTGGGCTAGGGTTGCCACCGCCGCTGCCGTCGCCCCATCGACGCATCCTACACTCTCCAGCGCTAGCAACAGCTGAAAAGGATCGAGATGGACCTAGAGGGGGGTGAATAGGTACAAATCCAAATTTAAATAATTACTTAGCAATTTTAGGCTAAAGTGCGGAATATGAGTGTAAGTCTAATAATTGCTACGACAAAGAGTAACCTATTAGGAGTGAAGCAAGGCAAGCGGTAAACAATAATCAAATACAAGTATGTAATAAGGATTAACACAAGTAGAGAGTTAGGGTTAGGAATAACCGAAACTCCGAGGGAGACAAGGATGTATCCCGATGTTCACTTCCTTGGAGGGAAGCTATGTCACCGTTAGAGGGGCGGATGTTACCACGAAGGCACACCAATGCCACGAAGGCTCACCCTATTCTCCCTTTGAGATAACTCCACGAAGGCATTTCTCAACCACTAGTGGTAAGCCTTGAGGTGGCTTCCAAACCTTCACAAACTTTCCGGGGGATATCACAATGGTTTGATTCCTCTCCGAAGACTCCTACCGCCTAGGAGTCTCCAACCTCCAAGAGTAACAAGATCACGGGGATTGCTCAAATCACAAATCACTTTGGTGGGAAGGAGGAGAGGGAGACGATCTATCTTTTGGTTGGAACAACACTCAAAGGGACTCACAAATGCTCTTGGGATCTAGGATTTTGTGTAGACAAGAGTGAGTGAGAGGAAAGGTGTTCTTGGGTGTATTCTAGCTGTGTTGAACACCCTTTCACGAGGTGGGAGAAGAGTATATATAGTGTGGAGTGAAATCCAGCCGTTGGAGGTGCATTAAGTCACACAGGGTCCGGACGTCCGACACTTGCCGGAAGTCCGGGCGTCCGTGAGGGTCCGGACATCCGACAGTGGTCGGTCGTCCGAGACCTGTAGGCATGACTGGAACTCTTTTGGATTCATCAGCAACCGGACGTCCGACAGGGGTCGGTCGTCCAAGGCCTGTAGATACAACAGAACCTATTTGAATTTATCAGCGTCCGGACGTCCGGAGTGGACCGGAAATCCGTGTTATGCAGTTCAATTTCTACTAGTGGTGGTTTCCGGATTTCCGATGTGGGTCGAACGTCCGGCGCTCGGACGTCCGGAGGGAGCCGGATTTCCGAGATATAGAACGCAAATTCTACTGGTGTAGACTTCCGGATTTCCGGACCTTGGCCGGACGTCCGGCCCTCGGATGTCCGCAGGGAGCCGAATTTCCGAGTTATATGCCTCACAAACTACTGGTGACGGGCTGCGGATTTCCGAAGCCAGCCGGACGTCCGGCACTCGGACGTCCGGAGAGAGTCGGATGTCCGAGGCAATGGACATGTTTTGAATTGAAGACAGAGAGGAGAGTATGTGGTGTTTGGTATGAAAGTAAAGATGTGGTATGATCAAGTTCATCGCAAAACCTGTGATCCCCTCTTAATAGTGCGGGATCCCTATACTCAATATGAGTAAACTCAAAAGACTACTCTACAGCATCTCTTCTTAATCCCGAGCCTTCTCGAAATATAAATCACCAATCTTTTCAGGCAACCTTTGGCACATAAATCTCAATCTACTAAAGTACTTGCCGTCCTGAGATACACTCAACAAATAGGATTAGTTTCCTATGTATGTGTTGTCATTAACACCAAAAGACGATTAGGGGCATAGCATGCACTTTCAATCTCCCCCTTTTTGGTAGTTGATGACAACATATACATAGGTCTCAAAAAGATTTAACATACATTATAGTCTAGGAGATATCTAGTACGGAGCTCCCCCTTAAGATATGCATGATAAAGAAATCGAAGCTCCAATGGATCTACATGTAAAGATAATAAATCATCATAGAAATAAGGAAGCAAGACATAATAGTCTATGATGATATCGTAGCAAGTCACAACCATTCATAGGTAGCCATACATGAGTTTTATCCATTACATTAAATCTCCAAAGACTAAAAATAACGGTAATAAAGGCTTAACTACGATACATTACTCCCCCTTTGGCACCAAGTACCAAAAAGGGAGCCATCAACAGCACCAATCAAACTCAAAGCTCATCACCATCATCATCAGCATCATCAGCCAAACCACTGCCCCCAGCCTCGTCAAGGAAATCAGACCACTCAGTACTAGAAGGGAAGCCAAAATCAGTGGGAGGAGCAGCAGGAGGGGCCTCATCATCACTCACGTCAAGAGCGCCCAAGGCTCTCAGACGAGCCTTGAGGGCATTCTTGGAGGAGACTAAGCAGGAAACCACATCATGGGTTTGACCACACTGGAAAGAGATGGCCTCATTAGCGCAGAATGTGCCTTGCCAAGAAATTTGGCAATGCGACCGAGAGGAGCGGAGCTAGATGAGGGGGTGGCGGCTCGTGCAGCAGTGCGGCGAGTGGATGTGGAGGATGAGGGGGCTTTCTTGGGAGCAAAGTCATCCGCCATGTGAGAGGGAATGACCCACTTGCGATGGGTGTGAGTGACAGCCATAGAGAAACTAGCAACATGGTTAATAAGTGCCTGGATGAAAGGAGCGTGAGGAAAGGCTCGCTCGTATTGAAAGCTAGCAAGCCGAATCTCATGCCATAGAAAATGAGGCACATTGATTTTGCCCTGGGGGTGCTCGAACAAGTGATACATGATGTCGATACAATAGCCACTGCAAGAACCCTTATCACCCATCTTGGGATAGATGGTGCGGATGAGACACTGAAAAATAATGAAGTAAGGTGAGCGCCAGATGGATACCTGGTTAAGGTCCTTCATGCGCTCATCCGCATCAAGCTCACGTAGTGGCTTGAGAAGATGTCCACACACGTCAATAGACTTAGGCGCATGGTTAGGGTCATCCCTATGTATTTTGAAACTGGAATTGGGGAAACCCAGTGCGGCAACAAATGTAGCATAAGAAGCTTCGAAGCGAACGTCAGAGGTGATCCAACTGACAGTGTTGTCGGAGCCAAAATGGCATGTGGCATAGAACTGGTGAGTGGCAGCAGCATTAAAGTCGCAATGAAAGGCAAACGGGGCGGCAAGCCCCGATGCCTCAATAAGCTCAATGGCACCCGGATATTTCGCCGGGTGCATGCGAATATGCTCAACATCAATAAAGTGATGAATAGATAACCCCTTAGGAACTATGACTGTGGTAAAGATGTCTGCTTGGACGTTTGTGCGGAAACGTGAGTCCGTAGAGTCACCTGCGACCTCGTATTGATCTATGTCGCGGCGGAAAGTGAGATATGAAGCTGCGCCAAGTGTGGTGAAATTTGTGATAGCACGACCTAACGTGGCAGGAGGTTCTAGTGAAATGCGGCGAGCTTCACCTGCGGGCTGGGCAGGAGGAGGTTGTGGCATGTGGGACGCCCTGCGAGTCCCGGGCTTTGGCTTGGACCATCGAGTGACGTGCTCAGGAAGGTCCTCGGTGGCAAGCTCCTCCTCGAAGTCGGGGTCAGCACCATCAGACGACGAGGGAGACGGCGAACGCCGAGCCGGAGAACGCCGGGCAGTCCGTTTGAAGGGACGAATTTGCTCATCCGAGTCCGACCCCGTGTGCATAGGGGTGCAAGAGGATGAGCCGGCCACGGTCTTCCGAGCGGTGTGCTTGGTCTTGCCCATGAAGCTCAACACCTACGCGGATGAAATATCCCCAAATGAAGAACGAACATGGAGATGCATGGGAGAGGAAATCAAATCCAACGTGAAAGGAGACGGAGGAGCGACCTGAGGATGGATCCCGTGAATAATACGGAGGAAGAAGTGGGGGATCCGCAGAGGAGATAGGCCCAATCTCGAGGTTGGCGGCGATGGGCAAGAGCTCCTCGAGCAGCTCCTCGAGCTGGCGGCGGTGGCTGGGGGAAAAGGGGGCGCTGGGGGTTAGGGCAAAAGCCCAGCCCCGCGCCCAGCTTTATATAGAGGCCCCGAGGCGTCGGACGTCCGAGAGGCGGCGGACGTCCGGAGTTTGTTTTGGCGTCGGACGACCGACACTGGTCGGACGACTGGAGGAGATTTTGCCGCCGGACATCCGAGATGAGCCGGACGTCCGAGAAAGCAGAGAAGGGAGAGGCCAGTTCTGGTAATTTTTGTTTTGATGATGGTGACTTGCATGGTATCGCAAAAAAATACGACCACTGTTTTCCTAGAAGCATTACATGCATGAAATGAGTTGTGCGTACGTTGTAAGCTTAAAAACACATAGAATTGCGACTCACTCCCCCTAAATATATGCGCACATCAAGACACAACCATAATGTGAGTGTATGTATGTGTGCAAGGTTTCAAGATATGTTGTCAAGCTCCAAGATACCAAGTTCATGCCTAAGTTGACAGAACCTAGCTACGCTAAGTGGCTTGGTGAAAATGTCGGCTAACTGCATGTCGGTAACCACATGGGTAATATCAATGTCACCCTTTTGGACATGGTCTCTCAAGAAATGATACCTAATATCAATATGTTTTGTGCGAGGGTGATCAATGGGGTTCACGGAGATCTTTATGGCACTTTCATTACCACAGAGAAGAGGAACGTGTCGATACGTGATACCATAATCCTTTAGTGTTTGCCTCATCCATAGCAATTGAGTAGCACAGCTTGCGGCTACAATATATTCGGCCTCGGCCGTGGAGAGAGAAACACAGTTCTACTTCTTCGAGGACCAACTTACCAACAAGCGTCCAAGAAACTGACATGCACCGGAAGTGGATTTCCGTCCCACTTTATCACCGGCCCAATCCGCATCAGAATACCCAATAAGATCAAACTTTGCATCCTTAGGGTACCATAAGCCTAACTTTGGGGTGTGAACAAGGTATCTAAGAATATGCTTAACCGCCGTGTGATGGCTTTCCATAGGGGAAGCTTGAAATCTAGCACATATTCCTACGCTTAACATGATGTCCGGTCTAGATGCGCAAAGATAAAGCAGCGAACCAATCATGGAGCGGTAAGTAGATGGGTCAAAAGGAATACTGTTTGAGTCTTCATTTAGAACTACATCGGTGGCCATAGGTGTCTTCATTGGTTTAGCATTTTTCATATCAAATTTCTCAAGAATGTCCTTGAGGTACTTAGTTTGAGACAAGAAAATCCCTTCTTGAAATTGTTGTATTTGAAAACCAAGAAAGAACTTCAAGTCCGTGTTGAGTGACATCTCAAAGGTCTTGGTCATGGAGGCCGCAAACTTCTTGCACAAATTGATGTTAGGAGAACCAAAAATGATGTCATCTACATAGATTTGGCATAAGATCAAATCACCATTTTCCCTCTTCGTAAAAAGAGTGGGATCGATCACCCCCACCACAAAGCCATCATCGAGTAGGAACTTCTTAAGATGATCGTACCAAGCACGGGGTGCTTGTTTAAGACCATACAGTACCTTGTGAAGTTTATATACATGGTCTTTGTGATGAGGGTCAACAAACCCAGGTGGTTGTGATACATATACCTCTTCTTGTAGAGGACCGTTAAGAAAAGCACTTTTCACATCCATTTGATGCAAAGTAAAACCATTGAAAGCAGCATAGGCCAACAAAATGCGAATGGACTCAAGACGAGCAACAGGGGCGAAAGTTTCACCAAAGTCCAAACCTTCAACTTGGAAGTACCCCTGTGCTACTAACCTTGCCTTGTTGCGTAGGACAGTCCCGTTCTCATCTTCCTTGTTCTTGAAAATCCATTTAGTTCCAATGACATTATGTTCCTTAGTTGGTCGTTCTACCAATGACCATACTTCATTGCGTGTAAAACTGTTTAGCTCCTCTTGCATAGCAAGTAGCCAGTCATTGTCACATAATGCATCCTGAACCCTGTGTGGCACGGTACTAGAGACAAACGAAAAGTGAGCACAAAAGTTTGTTAATTGTTTACGAGTCACTCTACCTTCCGACACGCCTGTGAGGATTTGATCAATATCAACACGACCGGCCACACGTGGCATGATGGAGGTCAAGGTTTCACGAGGTTCAACCTCGTTTCCATCATCAACGTCCTCAACATATGGATCATTTATGTGCGGAGGTAGATATTCCTCTTCCCGTTGCACCTGTTGTGGTTCATCATAAACATACCCATACTTTGGTCTACCTCGTGAAGATCAACTTGTTCTTGAGTGTCATCAGGGTGAGAGACATGTTCTCCCACTTGATCCTCAACAACTGGCATGATGGGTATGCTAATATCTTGTGGAGGTACGGGCAGTGAGCTGTCTTGAGGATGCGAGATACTCTCATCATCTTCATCATCATCATGGGGTCTTTGTTCCATAGGCAGAAGTGCACCTACACCCATGTTTAAGATATCTTGTGGGGAGTCTTCTTCACCTGCATCATTTAGATCAACTTGCTCCCCATGGGAGCGGTTAAATTCATCAAACGTCATGTCACAGGTTTCTATAACACATCCAGTGGATTTGTTGTAGACTCTGTAGGCGTGAGAGTTTGACCCATAGCCAACAAAAATCCCTTCAGTTGTTTTGGATTGAAATTTCCCTAACCGTTCCCGTTTGTTGAGGATGAAGCATTTGCATCCAAACACACGGAAGTACTTAACATAGGGCTTGTTCCCAGTTAGGAGCTCATATGGAGTTTTCTCCAATATTGATCGGAGGAAGAGCCGGTTTGATGCATGACATGCTGTGTTGACGGCCTCAGCCCAAAAACTATGTGGTGACTTCTATTCATCTAACATGGACCTTGCCATTTCCACAAGTGTCTGGTTCTTCCTCTGTGCCACACCATTTTGTTGAGGGGTGTAAGGTGCGGAGTACTGATGTTCAATCCCCTCATCACTAAGAAATTCTTCTAGGGTGTAGTTCTTGAACTCAGAGCCATTATCACTTCTTACTGCCTCGATGTCCTTGTCAAACTTTTGATGGGCTTGTTTGGCAAAGTCAATGAAAGTGATCTTCGTCTCGTCATTGGACTTGAGAAAGAACACCCATGTATATCTTGAGTAATCATCAACAATGACTAGGCCATACTTTATCCCTCCAAGGCTTGCCCATGAAGGAGGCCCAAACAGATCCACATGAAGGAGCTCTAACGGCCTCGAAGTGGATACAATGTTCTTGGGTGGATGTCTTGATTGATGTTGTTTCCCAGCTATGCATGCACTGCACACACGATCTTTCTTAAAAGATACATTTGTTAGTCCAAGGATGTGATTGCCCTTTTAGAGATTTTGAAGATTTTTCATGCCAACATGGGCGAGCCGGCGATGCCATAGCCATCCCATGTCGGCCTTGGCCATTAGACAAGTTGTATGGAAAGTGTTCTCTTTCGAGAAATCAACCGTGTAAAGGTTGCCATCCAACTCTCCAACAAAGGCCACTTCGAGAGTGTCTCTCTTAAAGACTTTCACATCCGTTAGTCCAAATTATGTGTCATAACGGACGGAAGCCAATTGGCGAACTAAAAGTAAATGATATTGAAGGGATTGGACAAGCATGACATTTGCAATAGACAGGTCATTAGTGATTGCCACCTTGCCCAACCCAATTACTTGCCCTTTCGACCCTCCACCAAATACAATGCTCATGTATGGTCGAATGGCTTGCATGAAGTCATAGAGCAAGTTACTATCTCTGGTCATATGATTGGTGCATCCACTGTCGATCACCCATTTGGCTCCACCGGAGAAAACAGCCTGTAACGAATTAAGACTTGGTTTGAGGTACCCATTTTGTCATGGGGCCTTTCACATTAGTTACAAGAGTCTTACGGACCCAAATAGCATAGAATCGAAATGCATTACGGGGACCAACGAATTTGGCATAGACCTCTCCTTCCTTTGATTTGCGTAGTACATAGGATGGAGGCATGAATTCGGTTATCTTGTTGTGAATAGACGAACCCCTAGTGGCCGATCCACTCACAACCTTACCTTTCTCCGTGTGTCCCTCTCGTACAAATATTTCCTTAAGAGGAGTGGTACACTTGAGAGGAGATGCACTTTTCTTGGCAGTGCTTGGGTTGAACCCAAGCCCTTCCTTGGCGAAACCTCCATTGTGTCAACGTAAGATCTCATTGAGAGTCTTTTGTCCTTGTGCACATGTCATGAGACCTCTGTCTAGCTGTGCCTTTAACGAACAGTTTTCCTCAAGGATAGATGTCAGTTCACTACCAGGGTTAGTAGTGGAGGTATCAACATTGATAATAGGTGAGGAGTAGGCCTTAGCTAGAGTATCAAGATAAGTGACCTTAAGTGCCTCAAAGCTCTTTGTAAGAACAATGAGTTTCTCTTCCTTGTCTTTGAGAGACAAGGATAGACGCTCACAGTCCTTAGAAAGAGAAGCATGAGAGTTCACAAGTTGGTCTTTATCATTTAGTAATTCTCTGCACACATTTTCAGCCTTTTTCAGTGCGGCGATTGATACTCATGGGAACAGAAGTGTGCTCAACCCGCCCAGCTGCTCACCATCCACGTCAGTGACTATGGCGAGTTCCTCTCCAACGTTGCCATACACGCGATGGAGCTGTTGGATGATCCAGCCAGGGCACTCTACCCCCGCTACCTCCAGCGGACGCCCCGGAGTGTTGCCTCCTCTCATCGCAGGCTTTGGATGGCACCGATTCGGTCAGCACCATTCATCTTCGTGCTCTGGTGGGCAATCAGGTGATGCTTCTCCTCCTCGACTCAAGCAGCACCCACAGCTTTGTCAACAAATCCTTCGTCGAGCGAATTGGCACCAAGACCGAGGACGTCGCACTAGTGGATGTACGGGAGGCCAATGGGGATCGACTAACTTGCAATCGCATGGTGCCTGAGATAAAGTGGTGGATGCATGCGCACACCTTCTCTACACCAATGCGGGAGTTGGAAATTGGCGCATACGACGACATCCTGGGGATGGACTGGCTTGCTTAGCATAGCCCTGTGACTTGCCATTGGCAAGACAAGTGGGTCAAGTTCTAACACGCCGGCGTGGTGGTCAACCTCCGTGTCGTGAAAATGACAGCAACACTAACTCTTAAGCCCACGACTTCAGAGGAGCTCTGCAAGATGATCGCGGGCAACGATGTCTAGGAGATGGCCCTGGTGGACACCGGCGGCTGACCCCCTCCTCTGACACATAAGGGCATCAGTAATGCTCCTCTCACCGACCTGCTCGACGAATTCACCGACATCTTCGCGATGCCATGAAACCTTTCTCCTCATCGTCAATATGGCCACACAGTTACGCTGGTGGAGGGAGCGGCCGCTACCAACACAAGACCGTAACGCTACTCGCCTCTCCAAAAGGATGAAATAGAGCGCTTGGTCAAGGAGATGCTGGATACCGGGGTGATCACACACAGCGTCAATCCCTATGCCGCCCCGGTGCTACTTGTCAAGAAGAAGGATGAGATGTGGCGCTTCTGCATCGACTACCGTTGCCTCAACGATGCAACAATCAAGAACAAATTTCCCCTGCCCATCGTCGACGAGCTTCTGGACGAACTAGCTTGCGCAACGGTGTTCTCCAAGGTGGACGTCGTGTGACATCCTCGGATTATGCTACAGTAATCATTGTAATTAAGCTACAATGATGGCGAATATTAAGCTAATGCTTTTGCTAATCTAGTTATGATCGTTGTTGGTATAGAACTATGACTCAATTTCCTTGTGGCAATTCAAAATCATTTCAAAGGTGGATTTAAAAGTTTTGCAAACTTCAAATTAAAAATCATGCTTAGGATGTAAATATTCCCTAAGCTTTCATAAAATATAAACCATCATTTTTATAACTAATTAAAAGCTCTAAAAGAATTAAAACAGAAGCCCAAACGAATAAATAGAAGGCCTTTTGAGTGATGAAAATATCCAAACCTATTTCAGTTGCCCCCAAACTTTTTGGTGGCATTACCTATTATACAACATGAATAATAAACCAAGTTACAAAAATTACAAATGTAATTTTTATATTAAAAATAAACTAGAAAAGTTTTATATAAAAAATGATAATAAAACAAACAATAATAAAAAGGGGAAAAGAAAGGAAAACCCCCCACCCACCCTCATTGGGCCAGCCCGAGCCAGCCCAACCGGCCCAAACCGGGCCACGAGCCCATCTAGAATTGAGGGGTATGAAAACCCCCTAACCTAAAAGCCACCCAGCCACCTCACTAACTCCGTCCCCTCCCCACCGAGCATCCCTCCTGTGGCGACTCCCCTGCGCCTCCTCGGGCCGGCCACTCCGACGAGCCACCGGCACCCGCCGGCCGCCTCACCTCTGACACCTCGCGTCCCCGTCCTCCCCCTCGACGACTTCATCATGCCTCAACGACCCGCTGTCCTTCAACCTCGGTGACACCATCAGGATCCACCCCCATCTCCTTCCCCACACTCCCTCTGGCGAGCTCCGCGTCACCTCCAGCCACCATCGGCCCCACAGCTCTGGCACCCTCCTCTCCTCTCACTCGCAACATCGCCCCACCCCGTGCGTCGCCCTGCGCTCGCGCCCGCGTCGGCCATCGGCCACGCCCCGGCCTTCCCACTGTCGCTGCCTCGCACCTCCCTGCCAGCTCGGTTCCTCCCCTAGCGTTGTGCGCCCCCTCCGGCCGCACACAACTGCATCCACCCACGCCTGCATGCGCCATTCCCTCGCCGCCTGCCACAGCCATCGTTGCAGCTGTCGGTACCCCCCGGCTCCGCTTGCCACTGCTGCCGTGTCCCGCAGCCACCGCGTCGCCGGCGCCTCTCCACGGCCGCCTTCCCTCGTCGGAGGCCTCGGGCACAGCCAGGCCCTTGCCTGGGCTGATCTAGTTAGTGGGGATTAGGCCCCCCACTAACCCTTTCCCTAGTGTATGACACACGGGGCCTACGCCCCCTAAACGGTAAAAAAATGATTTAAATATATATAAATAAATAATTAAAAATAATAAGTAATTAATTATTTAATTAAGACTAATTAATTGACTTAATTAAATCCCTAATAAATTATGTCTAATTTAATTAAAGTATTTTATTAGGGTAATTAATTTGGTTGATTAATTAGGTTAATTAAACCTAAGCTAAATTAATTAAAATATGCTAACTAATTTAATTAAGTAGATAATGACTGGTGGGTCCCACCCCCCTAAATTAATCTGATTAACTATTTATTAAATTAAATGGAAATGTGAGTATGACACGTGCACGTGGGACCCACTAGTCAGTTTGACTAGTCAACATGGCTGTTGACTGCTGATGTCAGCATGACATCATGCTGACGTCATATCTATTTATTGAATTTAATTAAATCTATTTAATTCCTAATTAATTAATAAAACTATAAAAATTAATATAAAATAACCCGTAATCCGTATTAAAATATTTTGTACATGAAAGTTGATTAAAAAAGAGACAAACCCGGATCCGCTATCCGTTCGTGTGTCACGCATCTCTAGCATAGTGAACATGGAACTTTTCCATCCATTTCGTTAGTCCGATAGTAGCTAGAGACCCGAGAAATATCGTCAGATATTTTCCGATCCGTCTATGACGTGTAATACTGCGTTACTGCATACCTAGCCCTCCATATTACCATGCCATGCATTCTGTTGCATCTGGGCTTTATATTTATTGTTTCTTCCCCTTCTTCTCTTTGGTAGACCCCGAGACTAACACTGCTGCTGGGTACGACTACCCTCGTGACGACCAGCCCTTTGCCGCAGAGGAACAAGGCAAGCAAAACCCCCTTGATCATTCCTATATCGCCTATTTTTTCTCTCTCATGCTTGCATTAGAAATTTTGCTACTGTTGTAGATAAATCCTATTCTGATGCATAGCCTGTTTTTGATGAACTACTACTTTACCCTACCGCACTTTAAACAATTTGTTATAGGTGGGCCAGTGATCCCCTTTGCCCCCTTAATCCAGTGGCCCCCGTCTTATCATCAAGTCTCAATCATCTAATCGACGAGCCAAGACCCGACATTGCACTTCACACCCCCTTAGTTGTACGACGTTGTAGAGCTACTATCGAGTACCGAGGGTGACACCTCGTTATGTACTCCGATATTAGCGTTGTAGTGTAGTTGACCGGCGGTGGTTCTCGGAGGGTGATTCCTCCTTCAGCACCTCTGATAATGACTCTATTGTACAACCCATCAAGCGTGGTCCATCGAGGGTGATTCCTCCCTGGCCACCATGACGGTCGCATCGTTTGGAATCCATTGAGGGTGATAACTTGGATTCATCGGATGTTATAGCCACACAGTTAGTTGACCTTGTTACTGGGAACTTTAATGAATGGTGTGTTGCGGATGGATACCCGCATGAATGTGACAATGAGTTAATTAAAATGCTAATGGGTTTGGGTATTTTGATCTGGGTTGGTCGTAGACCTTTTCGCAGTAACCTTCACGTGGGAGAAGTTATGGGTACTCGACATCATGGTATCAACCGAAGCTCTTCGGATGTCAGCAATGGAGCGGCGCGTGCCGAGTGGTCCGCGTAAGCATCGTCTTGTATAAGAGGTGCCAGGACTCACTTTGGCCGCCCACGCATCATGTAGGAGCGAAAAGGGTGATGGGTCCATGACCCCTGCGCGCTTAGGATTTAGAACAGAGGGCTGGCCTCTCTGTTGAGCCTAGGTGGGGCTGTGACGTGTTGATGTTCCAAGGCCGGGCATGACCCAGGAAAGTGTGTCCGGCCAGAGTTTATCAAGCGTGTTGGGTACTGTGGTGCACCCCTGCAGGGATGAAAATTAATTATTCGAATAGCCGTGTCCACCATTATAGGATGGCTTGGAGTTGTGCCTCGATATTATACAACTAGAATTGTTGCTTAACTGGAATGTTTGCTCTGTGATTGCTTCCTCGCAGGGAGACGAGGAAGAATCTTTGGGCGTGACCTCATATTAAAATTGTTGCAACAATATGACTATATTTGTGTTACTTGCTCTACTCTCGTCTATTGCTGCAAGACGCCGAAGATGCTAGTCTTCGATAGGACTAGTCCTTCTCTAGCTGACAACCAAGGGTGATCCCGTGTTTGAGCTTAAACAATTACCTGACACTCTGAAGTATGCTTATCTTGATGAAAAAGAGATATATCATGTTATTATTAGTGCTAACCTTTCAGAGCATGAAGAAAAGAGATTATTGAAAACTCTCAGGAAGCAATGTGCCGCTATTGGATATACTCTTGATGATCTTAAGGGCATTAGTCCCACTCTATGTCAGCACAAAATCAATATGGAGCCTGATGGTAAACTAGTTGTTGATCACCAATGACGATTAAATCCTAAAATGAAGGAAGTGGTAAGAAATGAAATACTAAAGCTTCTGGAGGCAGATATAATTTATCCTATTGCTGATAGTAGATGGGTTATCCCTGTTCATTGTGTCCCTAAGAAGGGAGGTATTACTGTTGTTCCAAATGATAAATATGAATTGATCCCACAAAGAATTGTTAGAGGATATAGAATAGTAATTGATTTCAGGAAATTAAATAAAGCTACTAGGAAAGATCATTACCCTCTACCTTTTATTGATCAAATGCTAGAAATATTATCCAAACATACAAATTTTTGCTTTCTAGATGGTTACTATGGTTTCTCTCAAATACCTGTATCAAAAGAGGATCAAGAGAAGAATACTTTTACTTGCCCCTTCTGTACCTTTGCTTATAGACGTATGCCTTTTGGTTTATCCAATGCACCTGCTACCTTTCAAAGATGTATGATGGCTATATTCTCTGACTTTTATGAAAAGATTGTTGAGGTTTTCATGGATGATTTTTCCGTTTACGGAACTTCTTTTGATGATTGCTTGAGCAACCTTGATCGAGTTTTGCAGAGATGTGAAGAAATTAATCTTGTCTTGAATTGGGAGAAGTGCCACTTTTATGGTTAATGAAGGCATTGTTTTGGGACTCAAAATATCCGAAAGTGGTATTGAAGTTGATAAAGCTAAAGTTGATGCTATTGAAAAAATGTCGTGTCCAACAGATATTAATGGCATAAGAAGTTCCCTTCGTCATGCTGGTCTCTATAAGAGATTTATTAAAGACTTCTCTAAAATTTCTAAGCCTCTCACTAATATTTTGCAAAAGGATATTCCATTCATTTTTATGTTGATTGTGTAGAAGCATTTGAAATTCTTAAGAAAGCCTTGATAACTGCACCTGTTGTTCAACCACTTGATTGGAACCTACCCTTTGAAATTATATGTGATGCTAGTGATTATGTTGTTGATGTTGTTCTGGGACAAAGAGTTGATAAGAAATTAAATGTTATCCATTACGCTAGTAAAACTCTAGGCAGTGCTCAAAGAAACTACGCTACCACTAAAAAGGAATTCTTAGCAGTTGTGTTCGCTTGCGATAAGTTTAGACCTTATATTGTTGATTCCAAAGGAAATGTTCAAAAGATCACGCTGCTATTAAGTACCTTATGGAAAATAAAGATGCTAAGCCTCGACTTATTAGATGGGTTCTTCTGCTACAAGAATTTGATTTGCATATTATTGATAGAAAGGGCGCTGATAACCCCGTAGCAGATAACTTGTCTAGATTAGAGAATGTTCTTGATGACCCACTGCCTATTGATGATAGCTTTCCTGATGAACAACTAGCTGCTATATATGCTTCACACAATTCTCCTTAGTATGCTAATTATGCTAATTACATTATTGCTAAATTTATACCGCCTAGCTTCACATACCAACAAAAGAAAAAGTTCTTCTATGATTTAAGACATTACTTTTGGGACGATCCACGCCTTTATAAAGGAGTAGATGGTATTATTAGATATTGTGTACCTGAGCATGAACAGGGACATATCTTATATAAGTGTCACTCCAAGGCCTACCGAGGACATCATGATGGAGATAAAACTGCACACAAGGTATTACAATCTGGTTTTTATTGGCCTATTCTCTTCAAGGATGCTCGTAAGTTGTCTTGTATTGTGATGAATGTCAAAGAATAGGTAATATTAGTAGACGTCAGGAAATGCCTATGAATTACTCTCTAGTTATTGAGCCATTTGATGTTTGGGGTTTTGATTATATGGGACCATTTCCAAAATCCAATGGGTATACTCATATTCTAGTTGTTGTTGATTATGTTACTAAGTGGGTAGAAGCTATTCCAACTAGTAGCGTCGATTATAGCACTTCTATTAAAATGCTGAAAGAAGTTATTTTCCCTAGATTTGGAGTCCCTAGATATTTAATGACTTATGGTGATTCACATTTTATTCATGGTACTTTCCGTAAATTGCTTGCTAGGTATGATGTTAATCATAGAGTTGCATCTCCTTATCATCCTCAGTCTAGTGGGCAAGTAGAATTAAGCAATATGGAAATTAAGTTGATCTTGCAAAATACCATTAATATATATATAAAGAATTGGTCTAAGTAACTGGATGATGCATTACGGGCTTATAGAACTGCTTACAAAAACCCTATGGGTATGTCTCCTTATAAAATGGTTTATGGTAAAGCATGTCACTTACCTCTAGATCTAGAACATAAAGCTTATTAGGAAATTAAAGAGCTTAATTATGATTTTAAACTTGCCTGCGAGAAGAGGCTATTTGACATTAGCTCACTTGATGAATGGAGAACCCAGGCCTATGAGAATGCTAAGTTGTTTAAATAAAAACTTAAGAGATGGCATGATAGAAGAATACAAAAGGGTGAATTTAATATGGGTGATCATGTCCTGCTATACAACTATCGTTTAAGATTTTTTGCAGGAAAACTTCTCTCTAGATGGGAAGGACCTTACATCATCGAGGAAGTGTATTGTTCCGGTGCCATCAAGATCAACAACGTCAAAGGCACAAATCTGAAGGTGGTAAATGGGAAAAGGATCAAACATTATATCTCACTTATTCCCATAAATGTTGAAACTAATATTATCAATACCATAACCCAAGAAGAGTACATTAGGGAGACCTATCAGAACGCCTCAGACTCCGAAATGGAATAGGTATGTGCTACGGTCCAAAAACCGACTCCAAAACGTTTTCAATGGCAATTTTTACCAGTTTTGGAATATTAAGAAAATTAGGAAAATTTAAAGTAGTCTTAAGAATGCACGAGGAGGGGACAAACCCGGGGGGCGCGGCCTACCCCCTGGTCGCGCCCTGCAGGCTTGTGGCCACCCCGTGCACCCTCCGGGCTCCATTTTCTTGTGCAAGACTCCTTCAGGTCGGGCAAAAATTCATTATATAATCTCCCAAAGGTTTTGACCTCTGTATCTCGAAAATATATCCCGTTTTCGCTTTGAGATATTTCTGCAGCAGATTTAGAGCAATATGTCTTTGCAAGAATATGTTGGGAGAACCGTGTCGGGCAGATCACGGAGGAAAAGGTGGAAGCTGACTTGAAAGGAACGATGCTATGGAGGAAGACCAAGAAGTCACCTCTCGTTTACAACCTGAAGCCATGTTGGAAGAACTTAGGAGCTCAGAAATTCCGAATTTGGTTATCCCTCCTAATGCTAAATTTTCACTTATGAAAATATGAAAAAGAGTGTTGCCTTTTCCCCCGCAGCAATGGAACATCCATGGGTTATGGGAGCTCTAACCGTCACTCGAAAACTCCACAAGGAAATAATGGATCTCACACGGCGAAATAATAAGCTTGAGGAGGAGAATCTCATTCTGAGGGGCATCATCGGCAAGAATATAACACCACTACCTCCGAAGAAAGACAACTAAACACATGGATATGGCCACTCCCCTTGGCTTGTGCCAAGCTTGGGCGAGGTGTCCCGGTATCGTATCACCATCACACCTTTTTTTACTTTTTTGTTTACTTTTCTTTTTCTTCGTTTGATCTTTTTAGTTATATCTTGATCTAGTAGAATAAAGTTTTAGAGTGATCTAGTTTAGATTTTTATTTTTGTCCCCCCCCCTATGTAAGCAAGTACGAGAGTTATATAATAAAGAGTAGTTTTGAATTGAGGTCTTTGCTTGCTTGCTATGATCATGAGAAAAAGAAATAGAAAGAAGTATAGAATAAAAGCAATAGAGCATACATAATGATCTTATGGGGAGTGATGACTTCACATATAAAAAGTATATTGATTGAAATTTGTTGTGAGTTGACAAACAAAGATATTGGTCATTGTTGCAATTAAAAGGAAGTAATAAATAAAGAGAGGTTCACATATAAATATATTATCTTAGACATCTTTTGTGATTGTGAGCACTCATTAAAATATCATATGCCAAAAGGTTGATGTTGGACAAGGAAGACAACATAATGAGTTATGTTTGCTTATTTCCGAATAGAAGTTATATGGTTATAGATCCTTCAACATGTGTCGCTTGCTTCCACCTCATATTAGCCAAAAGAAACTCCTGCACCAAGTAGAGATGCTACTTGTGCATCCCAAAACCTTTAACCCAGTTTTGCCTTGAGAGTCCACCATAACTACATATGGATTGAGTAAGATCCTTCAAGTAAGTTGTCATCGGTGCAAGCAATAAAAATTTCTCCTTAAATATGTGTAGTTTATTAGTGCGAGGAAAATAAAGTTTATACGAACTTGTGATATAGAAGACATAAAAGCGACGAACTGCATAGTAAAGTTCTTTATCACAATGTGCAATATAAAGTGAGGTTCTTTTGCATTAAGATATCGTGCATCCAACTATAAAAGTGCATGACAACATGTGCTTCCCTCTGCGAAGGGCCTATATTTTACTTTTACTTTCTAAGTATTTACCTTTATGTAACATTCATGGTGATCTTCACCATTTCCTTTGTTTTGCCTTTATCTTTTGGCAAGCGTCATGTGTTGGGGAATGATCTAGACAAATATATCCACTTGGATGTGGGTGATCATGAGTTACTATTGTTAACATTACCCTTGAGGTAAATAGTTGGGAGTCGAAAATATAAGCCCCTATCTTTCTCTGTGTCCGATTGAAGCTTTGACCTCATAGGTATCGCGTGAGTGTTAGCAATTATGAAAGACTATAAGATGATTGAGTATGTGGATTTTCTATACAAGCTCTTATATTGACTCTTTCCTACGTTGCGATAAATTGGAATTGCTTCAATGACTGAAATCATAGTTTGTTAGTTCTCAATAGAGTTCCTGATTCATACTTTACCTTGTGAATGAATTGTTACTTCAGTATAAGATACTCTACGTCAATGTGTATTGATGTTCTAAAGATAACCATGATGCACCTCATGTTCCTATTTTATTTTATCGACACCTCTATCACTAAACATGTGGCCATATTTATTGATCTCGGCTTTCGCTTGAGGACAGGCGAGGTCTAAGCTTGGGGGAGTTGATATGTCCATTTTGCATCATGCTTTTATATCAATATTTATTGCATTATGGGCTGTTATTACACATTATGGTACAATACTTATGCATTTTCTCTATTTTACAAGATTTACATGAAGAGGGAGAATGCTGACAGCTGGAATTCTGGACTGGAAAAGGAGCAAATCTAAGAGACCTATTCTGCATAGCTCCAAAAGTCCTGAAAAGTTACGGAGAACCATTTTGGAATTTATAAAAAATAATGGGCGAAATAAATACCGGAGGAGATCCACCAGGTGGCCACAAGCTCAGGGGGCGCGACCTACCCCCTGGTTGCGCCCTGCAGGCTTGTGGGGCCCCTAGCAGGCCTTCGGTGCCCATCTTCTCTTATATGAAGGGTTTTGACATGGAAATAATCATATCAGGCCTTTAGGGACGCGAGGCCGCCGTCTCGAGGCGGAACTTTGACAGAACCAATCTAGAGCTCTGGCGTGATTTCGCTGGGGAAACTTCCCTCCTAGAGGGGGAAATCAAAGCCATCGTCATCACCAACGATCCTCTCATCGAGAGGGGGTCAATCTCCATCAACATCTTCATCAACACCATCTCCTCTCCAAACCCTAGTTCATCTCTTGTATACGATCTTTGTCTCAAAACCTCAGATTGGTACGCGTGGGTTGCTAGTGTTCCAGGTCATGTCGTTCGGCCTCACCAACGTGCCATCAACCTTCCAGTGCCTCATGAACGCCATATTCAGTAAGCATGTGTGCAAGTTCTTCATCATTTTTTTGGATGACATCCTCGTATTCAATGAAACTATGGAGGAACATCTCGAGCACCTGCGCATTGTCTTTGAACTCCTCCGAGCGGACCAGATGTCCTCCAAGGAGTCCAAGTGCAGCTTCGCGTGCGACCACGTCGTCTACCTCGGACATGTGATCTCCAAGGAAGGGGTGTCCATAGACAAGGAGAAGACCCAGGCCATGGAGCAATGCCCAACGCCGACCAACGCAACTGAGCTACGGGGATTCCTGGGCCTCAATGGCCATTACAGAAAAATCGTACCCTCATCGCCAAGCCCCTTACTCAGTTGGTCACCAAGAAGGGCTTCGCATGGACTGAGCAAGCTCAGATTGCTTTAGATATGCTAAAGAAGGCAATGATGAAAATACCGGTCCTGGTGCTGCCCAACTTTGACAAGCCCTTCGCCATCTTAACGGATGCTTGTGACACCGGGGTGGGTGCGGTGCTGGTCCAGGACGGCCACCCCGTCGCTTTCTTCATCAAGGTGTTGAGAATCTGCAACCAGCAGTTGTCAACTTACGAGAAGAAGTTTATCGCGTAGATGATGGCGGTCGACAAATGGCGTCAATACCTGCAGCGTAGGACTTTTGACATCCTCACCGACCACAAGTTGTTGTGCAATTTAGGGTAGCAACGACTGGAGACAAAGTTGCAGCGCAAGGCCATGGCAAAACTTGTCGGCATCTAGTTCAGGTTCCAATATAAGCACAGCCTGGACAACGGTGTCGCGGATGCGCTCTCCCGGTTGGGCAAGCAGCTCGACCTCGCCGCCGTGTCGACGTGCCAGCCCATGTGGATCCAAGAGGTGGTCAACTCCTACACCACGGACGCCGATGCGCAACATCGTCTCCAGCAACTCACCATCACCAGTCCGGACACGGAAGGCTATGAGTTGCATCGGGGCGCCGTCCGTCATGTCGGCCGCATATGGATCGGCACCAACACCATGCTCCGTACCAAGCTCATTGCCGCCCTGCACAACAGTGCAATGGGTGGGCACTCGGTTTCTACAGCAACCTACCAGCGAGTGCGCAAGCACTTCGATTGGCGCAGGCTGAAGCGCAACATTGACGAATTCGTGCAGCAGTTTCACGACTTGCCAGCAGGCCAAGCATGAGCACTCCAAGCCGGAAGGACTCTTGGCACCCCTGTCGGTGCCAACAACTCCTTGCGAGTACCTGACCATGGACTTTGTGGAGGGGTTTCCTGTGTTCGAGGGCTTCGACACAATCATGGTGGTCGTTGATGACTTCATCAAGTTCGCCCACTTTATCCATGTTCGACACCCATTTTGAAGCAACACAGGTGGCACGCGCATTCTGGGACAACATCGTCAAGCTGCACGACATTCCCTCCTCCACCGTCTCCGATCGCAACAAGGTCTTCACCAGCAACCTCTAGCACGAGTTGCTTCCCGTGCAGGCACTGAACTACTCTTCTCCACCGCATACCACCCGTAGACCAACTGACAGAGAGACCGCGTCAATCAGTTCATGGAGTTGTACCTCCGTTGAGCCGTGCACGATGTGCCTCGACGGTGGCGCTAATGGCTGCCCATGGCAGAGTTCTGGTACAACTCCACATTCCATTCTTCCCTTAACTGCACTCCCTTCAAGGCTCTGTTTGTCAAGGATTCCAACCTGGGGGCGATGGCCAGATGGCCGGCGGAGGCACCCACTAGTGACGACATGGACTGGGCGGCGCGCACAATATTGATTGAGCGCAGCTGGAACAAGCAGAGCGATGGTTCAAGAAGTAAGTCGATCGCAATCGCACGGAGCGCAACTTCGAGGTGGGGGAGCAAGTACTTCTGAAGCTGCAACCTTATATTCAACAGTATGTAGTTAGCCGCCCCTGCGCCAAACTATCTTTCAATTTCTTCGGCCCATACACGGTGTTGGAGAAGATCGGTCCATTGGCGTACAAGCTGGACCTCCGAGAAATGAGTAGAGTGCATCCCGTCTTCCACGTATCCCACCTGAAGCCATTCACGCTGGAATACACTCCAGTCTTTGCCGAGCTACCGAGTGTTCCGGACCTATCTACTTTGGCCATGGAGCCAACCATGATCCTGGAGCAGCGCATGACCAAGCGGGGGAACATCACCATCGTGCAACTCAAGGTCCATTGGGGCGTGGGAACAACTCCAGCCACGACCTGGGAGGACTACGACGTGCTTCGACAACGTTTTCCGATGGCGAACATCTGGGCAATGAAGACCAGGGCGCACAGAACGATGACAATGCTTAAGGAGGGGAGAATGTCACACCTGGCCACACCTAGCAGGTGTGACCTGGCGTGCCAGTGGGCAACAGGGGTTAAGTGTGATTGGGTTATATAAGCAGCCGCTTGTGGCATGTGCGAGTATGTTGTTGTGAGAACCATTCTGTACATATCTAAGATTCCTCTACTTACCCACCTACTCATCTCCTCAAGTCTCATCCCCTTTCTCCCCTCTTTTCACCATCCCATCCAATCTCGATTCCTCACCGCGAGGTCGTGACACGACCACGCGACAATGTTCGGCTGTTAACAAGATCCTCTCACACCATCTTGTTCTCGCCTTGGTTCGATTTGATTTGGATGTTGTGTTGTCGTTACTCACCTTGGTCTGATTTGTTTCCCCGCGTAGGTCTGATTTGTTTCCTCGCGTAGCATGTCATCTTCGTCAAGGCCTGGAGCTGACTGCGACCAAGCACACACTACCTTTAGCATGTTCAAAGGATCGATATGGTTGACTAGAGGGGGGTGAATAGGCAATTAACAAATTTTAAACTTTTATTTCAACAAATTAGGTTTAACAACAAATAGGTTGTCTAGATATGCAACTAGGTGAGCAACATATATACGCTAACAACAATAATAAGCAAGAAGTAAATACAAGTAAAGGTAAGAAATAACCACAAGTGGAACCGATGAAGACGAGCATGTGTTTCCGAAGTTCCTTCCCTTTGAGGGGAAGTATGTCTCCGTTGGAGCGGTGTGGAGGCACAGTGCTCCCCAAGATGCCACTAAGGACACATAATTCTCCTCACACCCTCACACAATGCGAGGTGCCATGATTCCACTAAGTGTTACCCTTGAAAGCGACTGAACCTTTACAAACAAGGTTGGGGCTATCTCCACAACTTAATTGGAGGCTCCCAACAAGAACACAATCACCACAATGGAATATGGCTTCGAGGTGACATCAACTGTCTAGGGTGCTCAAACACCCAATAGTAACAAGATCGGCAAGGGATTAGTGGGGGGAATCAAATTTATCTTGGTGGAAGTGTAGATCTAGGCCCTCTCAACCAAACCCTAGAATATCAACAAGTTTTGTTGGCTAGGGAGAGAGATCAGGCTAAAATGGAGCTTGGAGCAACAATGGAGCTTTGGGGGGGGGGAAGGTGAGTCTCCTTGGGGAAGAAGATCCACTTATATAGTGGAGGAACAAAGCGACCGTTTTCTTCCCAAAAACTGTGCAGGACTGGTAGTACCACTCAGAGGAGCGGTACTTGGGCTTGCACAGAAGAAATGGGTCGAGTAGCCAAACACACAGGAGAAGAGGAGCGGAAGTTCCGCTGGAGCGGTACTACCACTCCGGTCAGCAGTACTACTGCTCAGTCAGATAGAGAAGAAATAGAGCAGAAGTATCGCAAAGGGCGGTACTTCCGCTGCAAACTTCCGTTGAGAAATAAATGCTAAACATAATCGAATTTTCTGGAAAGTTAAGCGATAGTTGGGGCGGAAGTAGGGAGCGGCAGTACCGCGCAAGTGGTACTACCGCCCAACTCCGAGCGGTACTTCCACTCACCAATCAATTGCTAAATAGAACCAAAATTTGGAGAAAGTTAAGCGCTAGTTTGGGCGAAAGTAGGGAGCGGTAGTACCGCGCAAGCGGTACTACCACCCAACTCCGAGCGGTACTTCCTCTTACTATACAGCAAGAAGATGGCTCCAAAGAAATGAGAAGGAAAGCTCGTGACGGATGTGTACGTGAATGATTATCCCAACTTTTCCAAATGCGGACCCCCTCTTGATAGTGCAGACTATCCTATGACTCAGGTCCACCAACAATATATCATACGAAGCACACCGTCTTCTCGATTAACATCCGAGGGGAAGAATAACCGTCTCATGCCACCTGATAACCTCTGAAAGCTCAAAGCACACGATTAATCCGCAAAGGTGTTGTCATCAATCATCAAAGCAACTTAGGGAAGATTATGCTCTTACAATCTCCCCCTTTTTGGTGGGTTGATGACAACACCGGATTTGCCACAAGAATGTAAGAGAAAGGTTAGGCAAACCCACTAATTACAAAATATAGACGGGCTCCCCTAGATGTGTTCTCTATTTGAATATGCTTTTGGAATGCAAAGAGCACACACTAGGATCATACTCCCCCTATATTTTATAGACAATAAACAGAAGAAGAGTAAAATAAGAAAGCAAGCATATAAGAGATGGGATCTCACAACATAAAGATAATAGACATAATAGGATAGGTAGGGTATCATATGTCTTACACCATACATAAGTTCACACGAGTCTTGGACACACATAAACCAAAGCGAATGATAAATGAGTTCACGAGGTAGAGAAAACACGTGCAAAGAAACACACTCGTAACTCAGGAAGGCAAATCCCTAATTCTCCCCCATTGGCATTGAGACACCAAAAAGGGACAAAGAGAACGAAAAGTGAGAGACGGTGATGCCAAGCCCAAAGAGATTAGTCCTCCTCTTCATGAGAGGCAGCAGGAACATCCTCATCGGACTCATCCCATGGACAGTTCTTCTTGACCCATTCCTCCTCATTAGTAATCCGGTCCTCAGGCATGCTATCAACAGGCAGACCCATCTTCCTCATGATGATCTTGTCATGAGTGCGAGCTTTATTGGAGTCCACATGGGCCTTGTACTACCCCTTGACCTGAAAGCATAGAAGGTTCTGCAACTTTGTCTTGAGCTTGGCTACCCAAGATAGAACGTGCTCAGAAGGAGGAACATAGGTGTCAATAGTGTAATCCGGCTCAGGCTCATCGTCACAGCCGGTGGCAGCATTTTCTAGACCCACTCGTGCAGTGTCCCAGTTTTCCTTCACACGAAGTTTAAGGACACCATGAGACACCATATGATCAGCCACCATGAGCTCATGAGGAAACGTAGCATCCCAAGTATCCTCGATGATCTTGAACAGATATGGCCCATAGATGGGCACTTTCTTGCCATGAACCGCAAACCGAAGATCATTCCACATGATGCGGGAAACATCCAAAGTAGAATCAGTACCTTTTTTATGCACATAAGCAGAAGATTCACAAGATAGGAGTGAACTTGATCCTTGTTACCAAACCGAGGAAACGGGGTATTGCGGAAGATGCGATGCATAATATACAGAAAAGGAACAAGCTCAGTGCGAGTACCCTTGGCAGTCTGGACAACCTTGGAATGTCAAATGAGCATGTTCTTGTGAATGGGCCTCTCCTCAGTGTGTGGCCTCAGCACAATAGGCTCATTCAGTCCACGATCTTCATAGCCCAAGGAGTGCATGAATGTTTTCCAGTCAGAGTGAAAAACCCGATCGCTAGTCATCCAAGTCAAGCAACATTTCTCGTTAGTGTGAAAGTGAACGGTGGCATAAAATCGAGCCACAACTTTGCAATCGAAATACTTGTTGAAGCTGATGATTGGATTAAGACCCCATTGTGCACACAGAGCCCGGGCCTGAGCAAATTAGGCAGTGTGGGGATTGTTGCCCATGTGCTCTATGTCGATGGACTTGACGTCAGGCACAAACAGGTTAGTTTTGTTCTTCAGAATCCTTGTAAGAATGATAGATTGCTCTTTGGTCCAGAAGGGACGACCAACCATGTTTTTTTCCTGAGGAAGATGGCACGGGTTCCGCTTGTGAAATTCCACAAATTCAGCATTGGTCATCTCATCAGGGCCTTTGGGAGCTTGCGAACAGCCCGCTTCACGTGTTGCCGAGGTTGCTTGGAATTGGCACTAGCTTCGGCAACGTCAGTCATACGGTACCGCTTGGAACCAGCCCGAACGGGATTCACGCGAAGATGAGGGACATAGTCACCATCACCTAGAACTTGAAACAAAAGGTGGAGAAGAGACAACACACAAGTGAATACCAAGTAGCAACCAAGAAAACAACAAAAAAATAGAGAGAACGCTAAAAACACAGAAAAAGAGAGGTATGGAGTACCAGCAGTAGTACCGTGCTTGTGAGTTGTACTTCTGCTTGCATGGTAGTACCGGACACCTAGCAGCGTACTACCGCCCGGGCGGCGGAAAACTGCTTCCGTGGCACTACAGATCTCATACAAAAAGACTACACCTAGAAGGATTGCAGATTCAGGATGACAAATGTTGACTTCCTTATGCCAATACTCCGCTAAATAATGTAGAAACTCATTGCACATATTGCCCTAAAATGAGATGTGAGAAGCCCAACACAAACAAAAGGAAAAGGTGATGGCAATACTGGAGTCCATGGTGCAAGGAGGGAGGGAGGGGGAGGAGCCCCGCCGACTAGAAGATCCAGGAACGACCCGGAGGGGGAGATCCAGAGCCGGCCTCCACGGGGGTTGCGGCCGCCTGTGAGAGGAAGAACGAGAGGGAGGAGAATAGAATGGGTATGGGGGAAGTTAGAACCTCCCCTGCCCATCTCATAACCCTCAGGCGGTTCCCGAAGCGGTAGTACCGCGGACATGTGCGGTAGTACCGCTTGCAGGATAGTATCGGCCATGCCAGAGCGGTAGTACCGCTTGCACGGTAGTACCGACCATGCCAGAGAGGTAGTACCGCTTGTGTCACAGGATGGGCCAGCCCCAAAACAATGAAGAACAACATGGCAAAATTTCCAGAAAATTCAACCAAGACAAAAGATGAGAATAAGCTCAAGGGAAATAAAAATACAACAAGGAAGAGTTAAAAAGAGCAAAAGTCTCACAAGGAATGGGCGGTGGCCGAGGCCACCTATGTTTGAGTCAAATGGTATGGCACCGCGAAGATTTTAACCTTGGGACCATGACCAAAACTCGTCTTTGAAGCACTAGCACCAAAAATGGTCAAAGTGAAAGACTTGATTGATTTATGCATAATAGAGGGAGAGAGAGTTCATTGAGAGAACAACACTCCCCCTAAATCCATGCCTACACCTAAACAAGATAAAATGATGAGAGTGGTGGGGTGTGCCTAGTTTCAATCCACATTGCTCAAATCAATGATATTTAGCTCATGCCTTAACTCGCGAAATCTTGCTTAATTCAAAGGCTTCCCCACGGTTTGATATGCACCTGGATGAAATGGTGGTGAATACTTATATGCTTCGTCTTGCAATGCTAAATAGGGTTGTTGGAGATCGAGATAGCACTAATATTATCATAATAAAGAGGCACTTTGTCACAAGTGACACCGTAATCCTTTAAAGTTTGCCTCATCCAGAGCAACTGAGCACAACAACTGGCACCAGCTACATATTCGGCCTCGATGGATGAGAGATAAACACAATTTTGTTTCTTTGAAGACCTACTTACCAGAGAGTGACGAAGGAATTGCCAACCTCCGGAAGATGACTTCATATCCACACGGTTTCTAATAACCCACAAGTGTAGGGGATCGCAACAGTTTTCGAGGGTAGAGTATTCAACCCAAATTTATTGATTCGACACAAGGGGAAGCGAAAGAATATTCTCAAGTATTAGCAGCTGAGTTTGTCAAGTTCAACCACACCTGAAAGATTAGTGTCTGCAAGCAAAGTATCAGTAGCAAAGTGGTATGATAGCAACGGTGCCAGAAAAAGATCTGTTGATGGCAGACTATTCCTAACTTGTTGTATCAATGGCGCCAGTAAATAGCACGTTAACAGGGGACTATTCTTCCCTAGCAACGGCTCTAGAAAATTCTTGCAACAAGTAGCAGCAAAGTAGCAAGTAACAGCAGTAGTGACAGCAACAGCAAGTAACAGGAGTAGCAATAGTAGCAGCAGAGTAATAGCAGTAGCAACAGTAATAGCGACAAAGTAACGTAGCAAGGACCAGTAGTAAAAGACTCGTGGGCAGTGGATCGGTGATGGATGAGTATAACGGATGTGATTCATCATGTAACAGCTATAACACGGAGAGATAAGTAACTAGCTCCCGTTCGTCAATCTAATGTAGGCATGTATTCCGTATGTAGTCATACGTGCTTAGGGAAAAGAACTTGCATGACATCTATTGTCCATCCCTCCCGTGGCAGTGGGGTCCTAATGGAAACTACGGGATATTAAGGTTCTCCTTTTAATAAAGAACCGGACCAACGCATTAACACTTGGTGAATACATGAACTCCTCATACTATGGTCATCTCCGGGAGTGGTTCCGGCTATTGTCACTCCGGGGTTGTCGGGTCATAACACAGAGTAGGTGACTACAACTTGTAAGATAGGATCTAAAACACACATATATTGGCGACAACATAATAGGTTCAGATCTGAAATCATGGCACTCGGGCCCTAGTGACAAGCATTAAGCATGGCAAAGTAGTAGCAACATCAATCTCAGAACATAGTGGATACTAGGGATCAATCCCCGTCAAAACTAACTCGATCACATGATAGATCTCATCCAACTCATCACCGTCCATCAAGCCTACGATGAGATTACTCACGAACGGTGAAGAGCATCATGGAATTGTCGATGGAGGAAGGTTGATGATGACGATGGCGACGATTTCCCCTCTCCGGAGCCCAGAACGGACTCCAGATTTGCCCTCCAGATGAAGAACAGGAGGTGGCGGCGCCTCCGTATCGTAAAACGTGATGAATCCTTCTGTCTGATTTTTTCCGGATGAAATGGAATATATAGAGCTGAGTTTGGGGGCGGTGGTGCTACGTGGGCCCCACAAACCCTCACGGCGCGTCCAGGGGGGTGGCCGCGGCCCAGGGGCTTGTGGCCCACTGGCACACCTCCTCCGGTGGATCTTTGCGCAGGTATTTTTCATTTATTCCAGAAAAAATCTCCGTAAATTTTCAGGACATTCCGAGAACTTCTATTTCTGCACAAAAACAACACCATGGCAATTCTGCTGAAAACAGCGTCAGTCCGGGTTAGTTCCATTCAAATCATGCAAATTAGAGTCCAAAACAAGGGCAAAAGAGTTCGGAAAAGTAGATACGACAGAGACGTATCAACTCCCCCAAGCTTAAATCCTTGCTTGTCCTCAAGCAATTCAGTTGACAAACTGAAAGAGACAAAAGAAAAACTTTGACGAACTCTGTTTGGTCTTGTTGTTGCAACTATGTCTAACTCATATCCATAGTTTCAACAAGATCACAAGCGAACCACATAAGCAAATGACATCTAGGTATCACGGTAAACTCATATCAATGGCATAATCAACTAGCGAGCAAATAATAATAAGCCTCAAATGTCAACACTTCAATCAAAACAACATGAAGCAGTGCGAACAGATGGTATCTCGCTAGCTCTTTCTGAGACCGCAAAACATAAATGCAGAGCACCTTCAAAGACCAAGGGCTGACTAAACATTGTAATTGAAGGCAATGAAGATCCAGTCACAGACATACTCAACACAGTTAAAAGCAAAGCATAAAAATGACAGAGGTGCTCTCTAATTGGTGCTTTTGTAAAAGGAGGATGACTCAACAGGAACATAAATAGACAGGCCCTTCGCAGAGGGAAGCATTGATTTGCAGAGGTGCCAGAGCTCAAGCTTTGAAAAGAGAGATAATAATTTTGGGTGGCATGCTTTCATTGTCAATGCAATGACTAAGAGTTCTCAACATCTTCCACGCTACACATGCTATAGCCGGTTCCCAAACAGAAAAGTAAAGTTTTGACTCCTCCACCACCAATCAATCACACTCCACGGCTAGCCGAATCCTCGGGTACCGTCCATACCAACATCAATCCTGGGGGAGTTTTGTTTGTAATTATCTTTTTGATTTGAGCATGGAACTGGGAATTCCAATTACCAGCCCCTTTCTCGTGAATGATGGTGAATAAACACATATCGAGGATAACACGCCTAGCATGGAAGATACCAATAGCCCCCTGTCACCACATGAGCGGTTCGGGCATGCAAAACAGATTATTTCTTGAAGGTTTAGAGAGTGGCACATGCAAATTTACTTGGAACGGCAGGAAGATACCGCACATAGGTAGGTATGGTGGACTCATATGGAACAACTTTGGGTTTATGGAAGTGGATGCACAAGTAGTATTCCCGCTTAGTACAAGTGAAGGCTAGCAAAAGACTGGGAAGCGACCAACTAGAGAGCGACAACAGTCATCAAAATGCATTGAGATTAACCAACATTGATTGCAAGCATGAGTAGGACATAAATCACCATGAACATGAACATCATAGAGGCTATGTTGATTTTGTTTCAACTACATGCGTGAACATGCGCCAAGTCAAGCCACTTGAATCAATCAAAGGAGGATACCATCCTATCATACTACATCATAGTCATCTCAAAATTCATGATGGCATTCAAGACAAACCATTATAAGCTACTAGCTAAGTAAGCATGGCATAAGCAACTATGATCTCTAAGTTGTCATTGTAAACATGTTTCTCTCACAACAAAGCTGAATCAGGCATGATGAGCTAGTCGTATTTACAAAAACAAAATAGATCGAGTTCATACCAGCTTTTCCAGGCTCAGTCACTTCATCATATATCGTCATTATTGCCTTTCACTTGCACGATCAAACGATGTGAACAATAATAAGAGTGCTCGTGCATTGGACTAAAGCTGGAATCTGCAGGCAAACACAAAGGAGAAGACAAAGTAATATGGCTCTATTAAAGCTAAATAGGTATGCATGCAAGAGCCACTAAACATTGTAACCAATATCTTCTACCTTGACCCAAAGAAAAAGAAAACTATTTACACGGGAAAGCTCCCAACAAGCAAAAGAAGAAAAAGAAAATCTTTTTGGGTTTTCTCAAACTAGACAGACACACGAAAAGAAAACGAGAAAAATAAAATAAACTAGCATGGATGATACAGTGGCAAAGTGTGAACACCGGCTAACAAAGTGAAAGCATAAGCAAGAATGTAAAGTCGGTGAGAAACACGTACTCCCCCAAGCTTAGGCTTTTGGCCTAAGTTGGTCTACCCCCAAGGAGGGAAATAACCAGCTCCGGGGTACTCCGGAGTGGACTGAGGATGCCACTGCTATGTGAGCTCCTCCGGCTCCCACTGATAAACTGGCGTCTGGTACTCGACTGGTGGCTCGGGCACGGGCACCTGTGGTTGGGCTAAGCCCCAATATGCGTAGATGTCCGAGGGCATAATATTGTACCTGCCTGCATGAAGATTGAACAAAGAAGGAGCAGGCAAAGTAATAGTCTGACGAGTACCCTGACTAAATACCAGGTTATAAATCATCATTCTATTTATATCTCTATCAAGAAAGTCATGGCGAACCATGCTATCGTAATCTAGATATCTCTCGGGAAGAAGAATATCTTCTTCCTCGTCCAGTCTAATAGGTATCTCAAAGTGTCCAGCAAGACGAGTAGCATAGATACCTCCATAGACAATGACCTTAGAACGGTTCAGGTTCAACCATTGAGCTACTATAGCGCCCAAGCTATAAGTTTTATCGTTATAAAGGGCTTCACGCAAGACCGCAAGATCTGGGGAACTAAGTGACCCAGCTTTCCCACGGCCAATCAAACATTTTCTCACAAATAGTGAGAAGTACCGAAGCACGGGAAAATGAATGCTAGCAGGTCTAGCACAAGACACTCCTCTCTCCTCTCCTACAACAATTGTATCGATAAAAGCTTCCAAGTCCCGTGGACGAGGTTCATGAATATCCCCAACATAAGGTAATTTGCAAACATTGCAAAAATCCTGGAGTGACATGCGCTGGGGGATATCATAAAGTTTGAACTCAACCATAGGAGGATTCTTCCCCGGATAGAAGTAAAGCTTTGTACGAAGATATTAGTGAGGAGGAGGTATTGCGGACACTTATTTTCAACGAAGGCGGTAAGGCCTGCGTTCTCCACCAAGTAATAAAAGTCCTCATAAATTCCAGCGGTACGTAAGACACGTCGCTTGGCCACTCGCACGCTCGAACTTCTGCGACTCGAGGGACCAGATACTTGGGCTTCTTCTCACTCCCATCATCCTTGGGGTCACGGCTTGACGAGCCTCTTAAGAACCTCCTCATCTTTTCCTTTTTCTATCTCTGAAATTTTTAGTGATTCCAAGGAAAAGTGAATAAGGCTCAACAAAACTTGTAGCAACTGCTCCCAGAAGTGCCTAGAGGCCATATTACGCATCAAAACTACTTGGGACCAGCTAAAATCAGCATGCAAGGCTCAAGAACATGGTCACCAAGGTAGCAAAAATACGCGGAGTATAAGGCACTAGAGCAAAAACTAATTGGACCAATGGAGGAGTCACTTACCAAGGAGTAATTTCCCCAAAACAGTTCGGACAACGGTGATTTGAGTAAAGAGATCGCAAATCCCAGCAAGAGGAGCAAGAACACGGGTTTGAGCTGCGAAACGATTTTTTCTGGAGGTAGGAGAACCAGATGAGAGCAAGAATGAGTGGAGGGGGTGCCTATGGGCCCCACAAGCCTGGGAGGCGCGGCCAGGGGGTGCCCGCGCCGTTAGGGCTTGTGGCCCACTAGTGCAGCCCCCAGACAAGCTCTTTGTCTCTGAATTTTTCAAAAAATCCAGAAAAAATCATACTTGATTTTCAGGACGTCAGAGAACTTTTATTTTGGGGGTACTTTTCTACCGGACGCTAAAACAGAAAATAGGGAAAACTAAACTAAATCTATCATTTTTCTGCTAAGCAACCGAAGGTGAAAGCTTGGAACAGAGGTTTGTGACTCCTCGATTCATCCATCTCATGGTCATCGAAAGAAATCCGTCAGTGAGGTTGATCAAGCCTCCTCGACAAACCTTTTCGAATCGCAAAATAGAACGGAGAATTTTGTCAAATGGTCACTAGGTTACCTCAATGGGGATGTGAATCTCCCCAACAAGCAAATCATACTTCATCTTGACACGAGGAATACGGCATTCAAAGCTCCCAATAAGAATCGATGAAGTTTTTTCGATAGCATTGATGCAATGTACTCGATATTGTTTCTTCGGAAAGTGCACCATATGCTCATTACCGTTGACATGGAAAGTGACATTGCCTTTGTTGCAATCTATAACAGCTCATGCAATGTTTAAAAAGAGTCTTCCGAGGATGACTGCCATGGCATCATCCTCAGGAATATCCAAGATAACAAAGTATGTTAAGATAGTGACATTAGCAACCACAACAGGCACGTCCTCGCAAATGCCGATAGGGAAAGCAGTTGATTTGTCGGCCATTTGCAGAGAGATTTCAGTGGGTGTTAACTTATCCAGTTCAAGTCTACGATAAAGAGAGAGAGGCATAACACTAACACCGGCTCCAAGGTCGCATAACGCAGTTCTAACGTAGTTGCCTTTAATGGAGCAAGGTATAGTGGGCACACCGGGATCACCTAGTTTCTTAGGAGTTCCATCCTCGAAGGTATAATTAGCAAGCATGGTGGAAATCTCAACCTCAGGTATCCTCCTCTTATTAGTCACAATATCTTTCATGTACTAAGCATACGGAGACATTTTGAGCATATCTGTCAAACGCATTTGCAGAAAGACCGGTCTGATCATTTCAACGAATCGCTCAAAATCCTCATCATCCTTTTTCTTGGATGGTTTGGGAGGAAAGGGCATAGGTTTCTGAACCCATGGTTCCCTTTCTTTACCATGCTTCCTAGCAGTGAAGTCATTCTTATCGTATCTTCTATTCTTAGGCTGTGGGTTATCAAGATCAGCAGGTTCAATCTCCACATCCTTTTCATTGCTAGGTTGAGCATCATCATGAACATCACTATTGATATTATCATTAGGCTCATGTTCATCACCAGATTGTGTTTCAGCATCAGAGAGAGAGACATCGTTTGGACTCTCAGGTGTAGCAGCAACAGGGTTGCTAGCGTGCAAATCCCTATCATCTTTCTTCTTCTTTCTAGGATGAATAGGTGCATCAGCGCTAACTCCTTGAGAATCTTGTTCAGTTCTCTTCGGATGACCCTCAGGATACAAAGGTTCCTGGGTCATTCTACCACCTCTAGTGACGACTCTGGCAGAATTATCATTCAACTCATTGAGCAAGTCATTCTGAGCCTTAAGTACTTGTTCTACCTGAGTAGTAACCATAGAGGCATGTTTACTCAGAAGCTTAAGATCATTGACATTTCTGTCCACACAAGCACTTAAATGACTAAGCATACGAGCATTCTGTTCCAATTGTCTGCTAACATAATCATTGAAACTCTATTGTTTGGCAACAAAGTTATCAACTTCATCTATGCATAGGCTCGCAGGTTTATCAAAATGAATATCACTCTCATCAAACCTACACACAGAATTTACTTCTACTACCTGTATCGGGTTATCGAGACCATGGATCTCTTCGATAGGTGGTAGATTTTTGACATCTTCAGATTTAATGCCTTTCTCTCGCATAGATTTCTTGGCTTCTTGCATATCTTCAGGACTGAGGAATAGAATACCTCTTTTCTTCGGAGTTGGCTTAGGAGGTGGTTCGGGAATAGTCCAAGCATTCTCATTGCACAAGATGTTATTCAGTAGAATCTCAGCTTGTTCTACGGTTTGTTCCCTAAAAACACTACCGGCACAACTATCTAGGTGGTCTTTAGAAGCATCGGTAAGTCCATTATAGAAGATATCAAGTATTTCATTCTTTTCAAGGGGGTGATCACGCAAAGCATTTAGTAGCTGGATGATCCTCCCCAAGCTTGTGGGAGACTCTCTTCCTCAGCTTGAGCAAAGTTGTATATTTCCTGCAAGGCAGCTTGCTTCTTATGGGCAGGGAAATATTTTTCAGAGAAGTAGTAGACCATATCCTGGGGGCTACGCACACAACCAGGAGCAAGAGAAGTGAACCAGGTCTTAGCATCATCCTTTAGCAAGAAAGGAAACAGCTTGAGGATATAGTAGTGGCGGATCTTTTCCTCACTAGTGAATAGGGTGGCTATATCATGCAGTTTGGTAAGATGGGCTACAACCATTTCAGACTCATAACCATGAAAAGGATCAAATTTGACCAGAGTGATTAACTCAAGGTCGACAGAGAATTCATAATCCTTATCGGTCACAAAGATAGGCGAAGTAGCAAACTTCGGGTCATATTTCATCCTAGCGTTCAGAGATTTTTCTTTCCACTTGCACAGTAGTTTCTCAACATCATAGCTATCCTTACACGCAAGAAAATCCTCAGCTATCTCTCCCTCCATAACATAGCGTTCAGGTATAACACGCAATTCAGGCATAGTAGCAGGTTCTACTTCAATAGTATCAGCAGTTTCAGAAGTATCATCACGTCTAGCAGCAACTCTAGCAATTTGTGCATCAAGGAATGCACCTAGTGGCAAAGTAGTATCAAGCATAGCATCATCAGGCATAGTATCAAGCATAGCATCATCATGCATAGTATCAAGCATAGCATCATGGGCAGAAAAAGTAGCATCATCAAGCACAGGCGACATATCAAGATTTCTAGCAGGAGGCGATGTCGCAAACTTACTCATAATTGAAGGTGAATCAAGTGCAGAGCTAGATGGCAGTTCCTTACATGTCCTCGTAGTGGAAGGCAGGATTTCAGTTCTTGGATCTTTCGGATTCTTCATAGTGATCAGCAAACGTCAATCCCAAGTGACTAAGAGAATATAGTTGTGCCTCCCCGGCAACGGCGCCAGAAAATAGTCTTGATAACCCACAAGTGTAGGGGATCGCAACAGTTTTCGAGGGTAGAGTATTCAACCCAAATTTATTGATTCCACACAAGGGGAAGCGAAAGAATATTCTCAAGTATTAGCAGCTGAGTTTGTCAAGTTCAACCACACCTCAAAGATTAGTGTCTGCAAGCAAAGTATCAATAGCAAAGTGGTATGATAGCAACGGTGCCAGAAAAAGCTCTGTTGAGGGCAGACTATTCCTAACTTGTTGTATCAATGGCGCCAGTAAATAGCACGTTGACAGGGGACTATTCTTCCCTAGCAACGGCTCTAGAAAATTCTTGCAACAAGTAGCAGCAAAGTAGGAAGTAACAGCAGTAGTGACAATAACAGCAAGTAACATCAGTAGCAACAGTAGCAGCAGAGTAACAGCAGTAGCAACAGTAGTAGCGACAAAGTAACATAGCAATGACCAGTATTAAAAGACTAGTAGGCAGTGGATCAGTGATGGATGAGTATAACGGATGTGATTCAATATGTAACAGCTATAACACGGAGAGATAAGTAACTAGCTCCCGTTTGTCAATCTAATGTAGGCATATATTCTGTATGTAGTCATGCGTGCTTAGGGAAAAGAACTTGCATGACATTTATTGCCATCCCTCCCGTGGCAGCGGGTTCCTAATGGAAACTACGGGATATTAAGGTTCTCCTTTTAATAAAGAACCAGACCAACGCATTAACACTTGGTGAATACATGAACTCCTCATACTATGGTCATCTCCGGGAGTGGTTCCGGCTATTGTCACTCTGGGGTTGCCAGGTCATAACACATAGTAGGTGACTACAACTTGCAAGATAGGATCTAAAACACACATATATTGGCGACAACATAATAGGTTCAGATCTGAAATCATGGCACTCGGGCCCTAGTGACAAGCATTAAGCATGGCAAAGTAGTAGCAACATCAATCTCAGAACATAGTGGATACTAGGGATCAATCCCCGTCAAAAATAACTCGATTACATGATAGATCTCATCCAACTCATCACCGTCCAGCAAGCCTACGATGAGATTACTCACGAATGGTGGAGAGCATCATGGAATTGTCGATGGAGGAAGGTTGATGATGACGATGGCGATGATTTCCCCTCTCTGGAGCCCAGAACGGACTCCAGATCTGCCCTCCAGATGAAGAACAAGAGGTGGCGGCGCCTCCGTATTGTAAAACGCGATGAATCCTTCTATCTCATTTTTTCCGGGCGAAACGGAATATATAGAGCTGAGTTTGGGTGCGGTGGTGCCACGTGGGCCCCACAAGCCCTCACGGCACGGCCAGGGGGGTGGTCGCGGCCCAGGGGCTTGTGGCCCACTGGCACACCTCCTCTGGTGGATCTTTGCGCAGGTATTTTTCATTTATTCCAAAAAAATTCTCCGTAAATTTTCAGGACATTCCGAGAACTTCTATTTCTGCACAAAAACAACACCATGGCAATTCTACTGAAAACAGCGTCAGTCCGGGTTAGTTCCATTCAAATCATGCAAATTAGAGTCCAAAACAAGGGCAAAAGAGTTCGGAATATGATGGAGACGTATCAATTTCCCGCCCAATCCGAGTCCGGATATTCTATGAGATCAAATGAAGCACCTTTGGGATACCATAATCCAAAGTTCGGGGTATGAGCAAAATATCGAAAGATTCGCTTGAACGCCACATAGTGGCTTTCCTCAGGTGTGGATTGTAATCGTGCACAAATTCCCACACTCAACATAATATCTGGTCTAGATACACAAAGGTAAAGCAGAGAACCGATCAAAGAGCGATATACCTTTTGATCCACGGCTTTACCATTGGGATCGAAGTCAAGATGGCAATTGAGAGGCATGGGAGTGTTGGCCTTGGTCGGTTTTAGATCATCCATAAGCATGTCTTTACTATATTTTTCTTGATTGATGAAGGTTCCTTGACTTCATTGCTTGACTTTGAATCCAATGAAAAACTTCGACTCTCCCATCATAGACATCTCAAACTCTTTAGTCATTAGCGCGGAGAATTCTTCATTAAAAGCTTTGTTAGGAGAACAAGCATATTTCATTAATATCATCAACAAATAGTTGGCATATTAACAAGCTCCCCTTAACCTTCTTAGTAAAAAGAGTGGGGTCAATTTTCCCAACTTCAAATCCAGTGTCATGTAACATCTCGGTAAGGTGCTAATACCACGCACATTGGGCTTGTTTAAGGCTATAGAGTGCCTTATCGAGAACATACACATGATTAGGGAACCTGGGATCCTCGAACCCTGGGGGTTGCTTGATATAAACCAACTCCTTAATGGGACCATTAATAAATGCACTCTTCATATACATTTGGTATAATTTGAAGTTATGATGAGAAGCAAATGCAAGCAACATGCGAATAGATTCAAGGCGAGCGACAGGAGCAAAGGTTTCACCGTAGTCGATGCCCTCAACTTTGGAGTAGACTTGTGCTACCAATATTTCCTTGTTACGAGTGACGACACCGTCCGCATCTTGCTTGTTCTTAAAGATCCACTTTGTCTCAATGACATTGTGGTTCCCCTTTGATCTTGGCACCATTAGCCACACTTTGTTGTGCTCGAAGTTGTTGAGTTCTTCATGCATGGCTTCAACCCAATCCATGTCTTCAAGATCCTCTTGTACCTTTAATGGTTCAATGCAAGGAACAAACGCATGATGGGCACTAAAGTTTGATAATTGATGACAAGTGGTTACCCCTCTTCGTAAGCTGTCGTAGACATTCTCCAATACATGAGAATTATTATTTAGCGTTTTGGCATTCTTGGTCGCACGTATTTCTTGAATATCCTCAGGGGTAACCTGAGGAGCCTATTTGAGACTTTTACCGCCTTTGCGAGTTTGCCCTTGATCTTGAGCTTCGTCTTGATCTTGAGCGTCCTCACAGGGGTGAGCTTGATCAAGGACATCACTTGGTGCAGGACCATCCTGAGGTTGATCTTTTCCTTGATCAAGATCACAGGGTTGAGGGCCTTCAGAGTGTTCTTTGGAAGCGTGTGGGTCTTGTGTCAGTGATGGTTCCACATGAGTGGAACATTGTCCTTCTCCTTCAGCCACAGGGGGTTCCTCAACGGGAGGAAGTGTCCCACGCCCATTCTTCTTATGGCTTGGGGAGGAATTTCATCACCTACATCACAAAGACCACTTTGCTCCACTTGGGACCATTTATTCTCATCAAACTCCACGTTACATGTCTCCTCAATGAATCCAGAGGACTTTTCGAGGACACGGTAAGCGCGAGAGTTTGTAGCATAACCAACAAATATGCCCTCTTGAGCTCTAGGTTCAAATTTAGACAATCAAGCACCTTTCTTAAGAATAAAACACTTACAGCCAAACACCTGCAAGTACTTGAGATTGGGATTGTTATCGGGAATAATTTCATATGGAGTCTTGTTCAAGCCTTTGTGAAGGTAGAGCCGATTGGATGCATGACATGCGGTGTTGATGGCTTCAGCCCAAAAGTTATACGGAGATTTAAACTCTGCCATCATGGTTCTTGCCGCATCCATCAACGTCCGGTTCTTCCTTTCGACCACACCATTTTGTTGAGGAGTGTAAGGAGCGGAGTATTGATGCTTGATTCCTTCATCACTCAGAAATTTATTTAGGGTGTAATTCTTGAACTCGGTGCCATTGTCACTTCTAATCATCAATATCTTTGCATTATGTTAGCATTGAGCTTCATTATCAAAGTTGATGAAGGTTTGTTGAGTCTCACTCTTTCTCTTGAAAAAGTATACCTAGGTATATTTTGAGTAATTATCCACTATGACCAAGCAATACTTTCTTCCCCAAGACTAGCATAGGATGGAGGACCAAAGAGATCCATGTGGAGGAGCTCCAAGGTCCTTTTTGAGTAGATAATAGTCGGGGGACGGTGAGCTGTCTCATGAATCTTTCCTTCAATACCCGCACTGCAAGCACGATCTCTGGCGAAACTCACATTTGTTAGTCCGAGAACGTGATCCGCTTTGAGGAGAATTTGCAAATATCTCATACTGACATGGGCTAGCCGATGATGCCAAAGCCATCCGACATCAACTTTAGCCATTACGCAAGTCGCGGTCTTAGTGGGTCGCTCCAAAAATTTAACCACATAGAGACCGTTCTTGACATGCCCAACAAAGGCTACTTTAAGAGTCTTGCTGGACAAAAGGGCCACAGAGTCAATGCCAAAGAAGGTACTAAAGCCCATAAGTGAAAGTTGATGAACGGAAAGTAAATTGTATGCGAGGGTCTCAACAAGCATAACCTTTTCAATGGTAAGTTCCGGACAAATTACCACCTTGCCAAGACCGAATAACTTTGAAATCGCATCATCAACAAAGGATACTTGGGTGGCAATGGATGGGTCGGGATGAACGTCCACCACCAAGTCCTTGCTTCCGGACATATGATTTGTTGCTCCATTATCAAGCAACCCTGACACCCCACCAGAAGCAAAATCCTTGTTAGATGCCTTGGCCATAAGGCACTTGGCAATGTGGTTCCCGTTAGGGGCGTTGAAGAGGTACACCTTGCTTGGAGAAGAGGATGCAATGGCCACGGTGGCCATCCCCATCACTTCACTACTTGCATCATCATCATCATCCTCATCGGAGAGGTACTCCTCTTGAGCCATTAACACATTTTGGGTCTCGATCTTGAAGAAGTTGTTATTGTTGGGGAAGGGCTTGGCTTTGTCTTTCCAAATAAGTTTGACACCATTGTCTTCCCACTCTCATAAGGACAGTCAGCCAAAACGTGACTCACATTGGCATAGTTGTAGCAAGTCCTCGCATATTGCTTTCCTTTGGGCCCATTTGAGTTGTTCTTGGAGAAATTTGGCTTTGAGTTTCTCTTGTTGCCCCAAAATTGTCTTGAGGCAAGAGCCATATGCTCATGATAAGCATACTTGGTGTCTTCAGGGCACAATTCCTCTTGTTCTTCCTCATCATCCTCCAACTAGCCTTTGCCTTCAAGGAAAGGTTGGGGAGTCTTTTCTTGACCGTTGAACATGAGCAAGAGCATTGTCAGCGGTCTTGTTCAATATGTTCATGGCAATAAACTCATCCAACACATCGCTTGAAGACATGGAGTGAAAGTCTGGCCTCTAATGGATGACGGAGGACATGGATTTGTTCAAGGGCATAATAGCCTTGAGAAACTTACGCTTGATCCAATTGTCGTCCACATCCTTGCTTCCATGATCTTGAAGAGCGACAACAAGAGTCGTCACCCTTCAATATAGTTCACGAGGATCTTCATCCTCAATCATAACAAATTCATCGGCCTCATCAAGTATCACTTCATAGTTTTACCGTTGAGTACTAGAACTTCCCTTGTACATGGAAATGATGTGCTCCCAACAATCTTTGGCATCAGTGAAGGGACGGACGGAAATGTGCAAGATCTTCAATGGGAACAACTGCTTGAAGGATGAACAAGGTTGAATGATTGAGCTGATTGGCAACCTCTTCTCTTGGAGTGAGGTTTCTTGGATCATGAGGGTAGTAGACTTGCTTAATGATTCTACAAATCTGCATTGAGCTGTGATTCAAATGAGCCTTCATACCAAAAACCCAGTTAGCAAAGTCATTTCTAACAAGCTTTGGTGGAGGATGCTACCTCTTGAGCTTGCGTTGGTTTTTCCCTTGAAGAGTCAAGGGTGATGCAGCACAGCAACAGTAAGTATTTCCCTCAGTTTGAGAACCAAGGTATCAATCCAGTACGAGTATCAAGGCAAGTCTCCAACGTACCTACGCAACACAAACAAACTTGCACCCAACGCTATAAAGGGGTTGTCAATCCCTTCACGATTAAATGCAAGGTGAGATCTGAAGGTGGAAGTGCAACAAAGTAAAAGTGTAGAGCTGAAAATATGATGTGAAGTAGACCCGGGGGCCATAGTGTTCACTACAGGCTTCTCTCATGATAGCAAATATTAAGGTGGGTGAACGAATTACTATCGAGCAATTGATAGAACCGCGCAAAGTCATGATGATGTCTAAGGCAATGATCATACATATAGGCATCACATCCGAGACAAGTAGACAGATACTTTATGCATCTACTACTATTACTCCACACATCGACCGCTATCCAGCATGCATCTAGTGTATTGAGTTCATAACAAACAGAGTAACGCCTTAAGCAAGATGACATGATGTAGAGGAAAAAATTCATGCAATAGATATAAACCCCATCTTTTTACCCTTGATGGCAACAACACGATGCGTGCCTCGCTACCCCTTCTGTCACTGGGTGAGGACACCGCACGGTATGAACCCAAAACCAAGCACTTCTCCCATTGCAAGAATTATAGATCAAGTTGGCCAAAAGAAACCCACAACTCGAAGAGAATTACAAGGATACGAAATCATGCATATAGGAGATGAGAAGAAACTCAAATAATATTCATAGATAATATGATCATAAATCCACAATTCATCGGATCTCGACAAACACACCGCAAAAGAAGATTACATCGGATAGATCTCCATGAAGATCATGGAGAACTTTGTATTGAAGATCCAAGAGAGAGAAGAAGCCATCTAGCTACTAGCAATGGACCCGAAGGTCTGTGGTGAACTACTCACGCATCATCGGAGAGGAAATGGTGTTGATGAAGAAGCCCTCTGTGTCCGAATCCCCCCTCCGACAGGGCACCAGAACGGTCCCCAGATGGGATCTTACGGAGACAGAAGTTTGCGGCAGCGGAAAAGTATTTTCGTGGCTCTCTCCCGTGGTTTCAGTTTTTTAGGGAATTTATAGGCGGAAGAGGTAGGGCAAAGGAGCCACGGGGGGGGGGGCACAAGCCTAGTAGGCGCGCCCCCCAGGCCGCGGCTAGGGGGCTTGTGGCCTCCCCCGGGAGCCTTTGCCTTGGTTCTCAAGTTCCCTGCATATCTTCTGTTCCGAAAAAAATCATTCCGAAGATTTTATTCCGTTTGGACTTCGTTTGATATCCTTCTCTGAAAAGGGTCAAAAACACGGAAAAAACAGGAACTGGCACTTGGCACTGAGTTAATAGGTTAGTCCCAAAAAATATATAAAATGCATACAAAACATCCAAAGTTGACAAGAAAATAGCATGGAACCATCAAAAGTTATAGATAGTTTGGAAACGTATCAAGCATCCCCAAGCTTAGCTCCTGCTTGTCCTCGAGTAGGGAAGTGATAAAGACTGAATTTTTGATGTGGAATGCTACCTAACATATTTGTCCTTTGCAACTTCTTTCATGTGACATGAAGGTTCAGATCCGTAAGATTTGAAACAATAGTTTGTTATTGACATGAAAACAATAATACTTCAAGCAAACTAGCAAGGTAATCATGAACTTTAGAAATAACAAGGCCAAAGAAAGTTATCCCTACAAAATCATATAGTCTGGCTATGCTCCATCATCCCCACACAACGAATTTAAATCATGCACAACCCCGGTATTGGCCAAGTAATTATTTTCGCACTCTTACTTTCTCAAACCTTTTTCAACTCTCACGCAATGTATGAGCATGAGCCTTGGATATAGCACTTATAGGTGAAATAGAGTGCGTTGGTGGTTGTGAGGCAAAAAGGAGGAGATGGTCACATCGACTCGGCGTATCAAAGGGCTATGGAGATGCCCATCAATAGATATCAATGTGAATGAGTAGGTATTACCATGCAACGGATGCACTTAGAGCTATAAGTGTGTGAAAGCTCAAAAGGAGAACTAGTGTGTGTGCATCCAACTTGCTTGCTCACAAAGACCTAGGGCAATTATGAGGAAGCCCATCATTGGAATATACAAGCCAAGTTATATAATGAAGATTCGAACTAGTATATGGAGGTGACAAAACGAGAGACTCTCTATCATGAAGAACATGGTGCTATTGTGAAGCCCAAGTGTGGAAAAAGATAGTAGCATTGTCCCTTCTCTATTTTTCTCTCTTTTTCTGGGCTCTTTGGCCTCTTTTTTTATATTTTATTGGTGGGCATCTTTGGCCTTTTTTTATTTCCTCACATGGGACAATTCTCTAATAATGATGATCATCACACTTTTATTTACTCAAAACTCAATACTTAGAGCAATGATGACTCTATAGGAAATGCCTCCGGCAGTGTACCGGGATGTGCAACGATCTAGCTTAGTGTATGACATTGGAACATCTCGCTAGCTATCTTACGATCATGCAAAGGCAATATGAAAGTGACAGCACAAGTCATGAGACGGAACGGTGGGAGTTGCATGGTGAAAGTGCATGCTATGCCCCTAATCGTCTTTTGGTGTTAATGACAACAAATACATAGGAAACTAATCCTATTTGTTGAGTGTATCTCAGGACGGCAAGTACTTTAGTAGATTGAGATTTATGTGCCAAAGGTTGCCTGAAAAGATTGGTGATTTATATTTCGAGAAGGCTCGGGATTAAGAAGAGATGTTGAAGAGTAGTCTTTTGAGTTTACTGATATTGAGTATAGGGATCCCGCACTATTAAGAGGGGATCACAGGTTTTGCGACGAACTTGCTCATACCACATCTTTACTTTCATACCAAACACCACATACTCTCCTCTTTGTCTTCAATTCAAAACATGTCCATTGCCTCGGACATCCGGCTCTCTCCGGACGTCCGAGTGCCGGACGTTCGGCTGGCTTCGGAAATCCACAGCCCGTCACCAGTAGTTTGTGAGGCATATAACTCGGAAATTCGGCTCCCTCCGGACATCCGAGGGCCGGACGTCCGGCCATGGTCCGGAAATCCGGAAGTCTACACCAGTAGAATTTGCATTCTATATCTCGGAAATCCGGCTCCCTCCGGACGTCCGAGCGCCGGACGTCCGACCCACATCAGAAATCCGGAAGCCACCACCAGTAGAAATTGAACTGCATAACACGGATTTCCGGTCCACTCCGGACGTCCGGACGCTGATAAATTCAAATAGGTTCTGACGTATCTACAGGCCTCAGACGACCGACCCCTGTCGGACGTCCGGTTGCTGATAAATCCAAAAGAGTTCCAGTCATGCCTACAGGCCTCGGACGACCGACCACTGTCGGACGTCCGGCCCCTCGCGGACGCCCGGACTTCCGGCAAGTGTCGGACTTCCGGACCCTCTATGACTTAATGCACCTCCAACGGCTGGATTTCACTCCACACTATATATACTCTTCTCCCACCTCGTGAAAGGGTGTTCAACACAGCTAGAATACACCCAAGAACACCTTTCCTCTCACTCACTCTTGTCTACACCAAATCCTAGATCCCAAGAGCATTTGTGAGTCCCTTTGAGTGTTGTTCCAATCAAAAGATAGATCGTCTCCCTCTCCTCCTTCCCACCAAAGTGATTTGTGATTTGAGCAAGTTTTGAGCAATCCCCGTGATCTTGTTACTCTTGGAGGTTGGAGACTCCTAGGCGGTAGGAGTCTTCGGAGAGGAATCAAACCATTGTGATATCCCCCGGAAAGTTTGTGAAGGTTTGGAAGCCACCTCAAGGCTTACCACTAGTGGTTGAGAAACGCCTTCGTGGAGTTATCTCAAAGGGAGAATAGGGTGAGCCTTCGTGGCGTTGGTGTGCCTTCGTGGTAACATCCGCCACTCTAACGGTGACGTAGCTTCCCTCCAAGGAAGTGAACATCGGGATACATCCTTGTCTCCCTCGGAGTTTCGGTTATTCCTAACCCTAACTCTCTACTTGTGTTAATCCTTATTACATACGTGTATTTGATTATTGTTTACCGCTTGCCTTGATTCACTCCTAATAGCTTACTCTTTGTCTTAGCAATTATTAGACTTACACTCATATTCCGCACTTTAGCCTAAAATTGCTAAGTAATTATTAAAATTTGGATTTGTACCTATTCACCCCCCCCCCCCCCTCTAGGTCTATCTCGATCCTTTTCAATTGGTATCAGAGCCTCGTGCTCTATTTGTGTGGCTTAACCGCCCTAGAGCGAGATGGACGTGAATCCAGCTACGGTAGCTCCAGTGCAGAGGGACGGGACTTCCTCAAAAGTTAAGTCTTTCACCTCTGAGGACCTGGAACGGGCCCTTGCCAAGCAAAAAGAGGAGCATGATGCTTCTCTTGAGACCATGATCCAAATGAGACTAGCATCACTAACCACGGGGACAACCACGTCCCCGAGGGCCTCAGGGCCCCATGTGCACGGTACTCCATTTGGCCAACCTCCTCCAGAGAGGAACCAAACCAGTGTTCCGTGGCTTTATGCTAGATCTCAAATTGAGAAACCTAAGTACAATCCTGGAGGAAAACCTCCCTTGCTTGATGAAAATTCCGATTTTGCTTTGTGGAGAGTTGGTATGCAGGATCATCTTAGGTACGCCAATGATGAGATGCTGGACATCCTCGAGCATGGGTACAATCCCGTTGATCCAAGATGCCTCACGCCCAGAGAAACTTATGACAAGCATCTCAATGACACTGCGATCATGTGCATAAGAAAAGGAATGAATGACAAGCAACGAAGACCTTACATTCACATCACAAGTGCCAAGGAATTGTGGGACAGCATCATAAGGACCAAGACCAGTACCTCCACTCTTCGGCTTGCTCAATATGAAATTGCCAAGGGGCAATTACAGAATTTCTGTATGGAAAAGGGTGAATCTCCCAAGCAACTACTAGAACGGCTCATGACTCTCGCCATAGACATTGAATCATGTGACTGTGACAAGACGCAAGATGGTTTCAATCTGACCAAGAGATTTCTTGTGGACAAGTTACTTCACGCTCTTGCTCCGTATCACCATCAAATGGTATGGGACATGAGGCAGCATCATGGTTTCAAAGAAATGACTCCAGATGACATCATATCCACCTTCCAATTATTTGAAGAGTCAAAGGCAAATGCAACAAAGCACCTAGCCATGCATGGCAGTTCAACATCAAAGATCAATCTTGCTTTGAAAGCCAAGCATGAGTGTGACGAAGAAGAAAGTGAAGAAGAAGAGAGTGATGATGACTGCAAAGATGGTGATGATGTTGACTCTGATGAAAGCACATCTTTTGAGGACATTGCTCTCTTTGTAAAGAAGTTCAGTGAAGGGAAGTTCAAGGGAAGATTCCCAAAGAAGAAGGTAAGGAAATGCTATAACTGTGAGGAAACCAACCACTTCTCCAATGACTGCCCTTATGAGAAGAGAGAAGACAAACCAAGGTTTCCAAAGATCTTTGTAAAGAAGAAGCTGCCAAACCCTATGAACTCCAAGTTCAAGAGGACAGATGGAAGAGCAATGGTTGCACAAGAAGAATCAGATCCAGAAGATGTTGGTGGAGTTGCCGGAGTAGCTCAAGATACACAGAGCACCTTGAGGCTAGTCAACAAAAGTGGTGATGTTGTTCACTACAACTATATGAAGGACTACAAGGGCAACGCTCACAAGTGTTTGATGGCAAAGACTGCCATGGGAAATGGGGAAGACCAAAGCTCCCATGATAAGGTTAAGGTAACCCAACGGTTAAACTCTTTCAGTCTAGTTTCTACTCCTTCTGATGAGTATCTTGATGCGGAAGATCACTATGAGGATAATGATCTAGATCATCCCATGTTTGCTAAAATAAACAAATTTATGTGCTCTCTTAAAGGAAAGAAGTTCACTATGTTTCGCATACTTATGGAAATGGTGAGTAAGCACACCAATACCATCAAGGAACTCGAAACCCTCGTCACTGAGGAGAAGGAGAGAAACGAACTCCTTGAGCAGAAAGTCCTGTATGAGGAAGCACAAAATGATGCACTATGTTCAAAAGTAGGTGAAAACCTTGATAAACATGCTAATGATCTTGCCTCCTTGAAAAAGGCTGAAAATGTGTGCAGAGAATTACTAAATGATAAAGACCAACTTGTGAACTCTCATGCTTCTCTTTCTAAGTACTGTGAGCGTCTATCCTTGTCTCTCAAAGACAAGGAAGAGAAACTCATTGTTCTTACAAAGAGCTTTGAGGCACTTAAGGTCACTTATCTTGATACTCTAGCTAAGGCCTACTCCTCACCTATTATCAATGTTGATACCTGCACTACTAACCCTAGTAGTGAACTGACATCTATCCTTGAGGAAAACTGTTCGTTAAAGGCACAGCTAGACAGAGGTCTCATGACATGTGCACAAGGACAAAAGACTCTCAATGAGATCTTACGTCGACACAATGGAGGTTTCGCCAAGGAAGGGCTTGAGTTCAACCCAAGCAATGCCAAGAAAAGTGCATCTCCTCTCAAGTGTACCACTCCTCTTAAGGAAATATTTGTACGAGAGGGACACACGGAGAAAGGTAAGGTTGTGAGTGGATCGGTCACTAGGGGTTCGTCTACTGACAACAAGATAACCGAATTCATGCCTCCATCCTATGTACTATGCAAATCAAAGGAAGGAGAGGTCTATGCCAAATTCGTTGGTCCCCGTAATGCATTTCGATTCTATGCTATTTGGGTCCCTAAGACTCTTGTAACTAATGTGAAAGGCCCCATGACAAAATGGGTACCTCAAACCAAGTCTTAATTCGTGACAGGCTGTTTTCTCCGATGGAGCCAAATGGGTGATCGACAGTGGATGCACCAATCATATGACCGGAGATAGTAACTTGCTCTATGACTTCATGCAAGCCATTCAACCATACATGAGCATTGTATTTGGTGGAGGGTCGAAAGGGCAGGTAATTGGGTTGGGCAAGGTGGCAATCACTAATGACATGTCTATTGCAAATGTCATGCTTGTCCAATCCCTTCAATATCATTTACTTTCAGTTCGCCAATTGGCTTCCGTCGGTTATGACACATTATTTGGACTAACGGATGTGAAAGTCTTTAAGAGAGACACTCTCGAAGTGGCCTTTGTTGGAGAGTTGGATGGCAACCTTTACACGGTTGACTTCTCGAAAGAGAGCACTTTCCATACAACTTGTCTAATGGCCAAGGCCGACATGGGATGGCTATGGCATCGCCGGCTCGCCCATGTTGGCATGAAAAATCTTCAAAATATCTTAAACGGCAATCACATCCTTGGACTAACAAATGTATCTTTTAAGAAAGATCGTGTGTGCAGTGCATGCATAGCTGGGAAACAACATCAATCAAGACATCCACCCAAGAACATTGTATCCACTTCGAGGCCGTTAGAGCTCCTTCATGTGGATCTGTTTGGGCCTCCTTCATGGGCAAGTCTTGGAGGGAAAAAGTATGGCCTAGTCATTGTTGATGATTACTCAAGATATACATGGGTGTTCTTTCTCAAGTCCAAGGACGAGACGAAGATCACTTTCATTGACTTTGCCAAACAAGCCCAACGAAAGTTTGACAAGGACATCAAGGCAGTAAGAAGTGATAATGGCTCTGAGTTCAAGAACTACACCCTAGAAGAATTTCTTAGTGATGAGGGGATTGAACATCAGTACTTCACACCTTACACCCCTCAACAAAATGGTGTGGCAGAGAGGAAGAACCGGACACTTGTGGAAATGGCAAGGTCCATGTTAGATGAATACAAGTCACCACATAGTTTTTGGGCTGAGGCCGTCAACACAGCATGTCATGCATCAAACCGGCTCTTCCTCCGATCAATATTGGAGAAAACTCCATATGAGCTCCTAACTGGGAACAAGCCCAATGTTAAGTACTTTTGTGTGTTTGGATGCAAATGCTTCATCCTCAACAAATGGGAATGGTTAGGGAAATTTCAATCCAAAACAACTGAAGGGATTTTTGTTGGCTATTGGTCAAACTCTCACGCCTACAGAGTCTACAACAAATCCACTGGATGTGTTATAGAAACCTGTGACGTGACGTTTGATGAATTTAACCGCTCCCATGGGGAGCAAGTTGATCTAAATGATGCAGGTGAAGAAGACTCCCCACAAGATATCTTAAACATGGGTGTAGGTGCACTTCTGCCTATGGAACAAAGACACCATGATGATGATGAAGATGATGAGAGTATCTCGCATCCTCAAGACAGTTCACTGCCCGTACCTCCACAAGATATTAGCATACCCATCATGCCAGTTGTTGAGGATCAAGAGGGAGAACATGTCTCTCACCCTGATGACACTCAAGAACAAGTTGATCTTCACGAGGTAGACCCGTTGATCTTCACGAGGTAGACCAAAGTATGGGTATGTTTGATGATGAACCTCAACAGGTGCAACGGGAAGAGGAATATCTACCTCCGCACATAAATGATCCATATGTTGAGGACGTTGATGATGGAAATGAGGTTGAACCTCGTGGAACCTTGACCTCCATCATGCCACGTGTGGCCGGTCGTGTTGATATTGATCAAATCCTCACAGGCGTGTCGGAAGGTAGAGTGACTCGTAAAGAATTAACAAACTTTTGTGCTCACTTTTCGTTTGTCTCTAGTACCGTGCCACACAGGGTTCAGGATGCATTATGTGACAATGACTGGCTACTTGCTATGCAAGAGGAGCTAAACAGTTTTACACGCAAGAAGTATGGTCATTGGTAGAACGACCAACTGAGGAACATAATGTCATTGGAACTAAATGGATTTTCAAGAACAAGGAAGATGAGAACGGGACTGTCCTACGCAACAAGGCAAGGTTAGTAGCACAGGGGTACTCCCAAGTTGAAGGTTTGGACTTTGGTGAAACTTTCGCCCCTTTTGCTCGTCTTGAGTCCATTCGCATTTTGTTGGCCTATGCTGCTTTCAATGGTTTTACTTTGCATCAAATGGATGTGAAAAGTGCTTTTCTTAACGGTCCTCTACAAGAAGAGGTATATGTATCACAACCACCTGGGTTTGTTGACCCTCATCACAAAGACCATGTATATAAACTTCACAAGGCACTGTATGGTCTTAAACAAGCACCCCGTGCTTGGTACGATCATCTTAAGAAGTTCCTACTCGATGATGGCTTTGTGGTGGGGGTGATCGATCCCACTCTTTTTACGAAGAGGTAAAATGGTGATTTGATCTTATGCCAAATCTATGTAGATGACATCATTTTTGGTTCTCCTAACATCCATTTGTTCAAGAAGTTTGCGGCCTCCATGACCAAGACCTTTGAGATGTCACTCAACACGGACTTGAAGTTCTTTCTTGGTTTTCAAATACAACAATTTCAAGAAGGGATTTTCTTGTCCCAAACAAAGTACCTCAAGGACATTCTTGAGAAATTTGATATGACAAATGCTAAACCAATGAAGACACCTATGGCCACCGATGTAGTTCTGAATGAAGACTCAAACGGTATTCCTTTTGACCCATCTACTTACCGCTCCATGATTGGTTCGCTGCTTTATCTTTGCGCATCTAGACCGGACATCATGTTAAGCGTAGGAATATGTGCTAGATTTCAAGCTTCCCCTATGGAAAGCCATCACACGGCGGTTAAGCATATTCTTAGATACCTTGTTCACACCCCAAAGTTAGGCTTATGGTACCCTAAGGATACAAAGTTTGATCTTATTGGGTATTCTGATGCGGATTGGGCCGGTGATAAAGTGGGACGGAAATCCACTTCTGGTGCATGTCAGTTTCTTGGACGCTCGTTGGTAAGTTGGTCCTCGAAGAAGCAGAACTGTGTTTCTCTCTCCACGGTCGAGGCCGAATATATTGCAGCCGCAAGCTGTGCTACTCAATTGCTATGGATGAGGCAAACACTAAAGGATTATGGTATCACGTATCGACACGTTCCTCTTCTCTGTGATAATGGAAGTGCCATAAAGATCTCCGTGAACCCCATTGATCACCCTCGCACAAAATATATTGATATTAGGTATCATTTCTTGAGAGACCATGTGCAAAAGGGTGACATTGATATTACCCATGTGGGTACCGACATGCAGTTAGCCGACATTTTCACCAAGCCACTTAGCGTAGCTAGGTTCTGTCAACTTAGGCGTGAACTTGGTATCTTGGAGCTTGACAACATATCTTGAAACCTTGCACACATACATACACCCACATTATGGTTGTGTCTTGATGTGCGCATATATTTAGGGGGAGTGAGTCGTAATTCTATGTGTTTTTAAGCTTACAACGTACGCACAGCTCATTTCATGCATGTAATGCTTCTAGGAAAACAGTGTTCGTATTTTTTTTTGCGATACCATGCAAGTCACCATCATCAAAACAAAAATTACCAGAACTGGCCTCTCCCTTCTCTCCTTCGGACGTCCGGCTCATCTCGGATGTCCGGCGGCAAAATCTCCTCCGGTCATCCGACCAGTATCGGTCGTCCGACGCCAAAACAAACTCCGGACGTCCGCCGCCTCTCGGACGTCCGACGCCTCGGGGCCTCTATATAAAGCTGGGCGTGGGGCTGGGCTTTTGCCCTAACCCCCAGCGCCCCCTTTTCCCCTAACCACCGCCGCCAGCTCGAGGAGCTCCTGCCCAGCGCCGCCAACCTCGAGATCGGGCCGATCTCCTCTGCGGGTCCCCCACTTCTTCCTCCGTATTCTTTGCGGGATCCATCCTCAGGTCGCTCCTCCGTCTCCTTTCACATTGGATTTGATTGCCTCTCCCATGCATCTCCATGTTCGTTCGTCATTTTGGGATTTTTCATCCGCGTAGGTGTTGAGCTTCATGGACAAGACCAAGCGCACCGCTCGGAAGACCGTGGCCGGCTCATCCTCTCGCACCCCTATGCACACGGGGTCGGACTCGGATGAGCAAATTCGTCCCTTCAAACGGACTGCTCGGCGTTCACCGTCTTCCTCGTCGTCTGATGGTGCTGACCCCGACTTCGAGGAGGAGCTTGCCACCGAGGACCTTCCTAAGCACGTCACTCGAAGGTCCAAGCCAAAGCCCGGGACTCGCAGGGCGTCCTACATGCCACAACCTCCTCCTGCCCAGCCCGCAGGTGAAGCTCGCCGCATTTCACTAGAACCTCCTGCCACGTTAGGTCGTGCTATCAAAAATTTCACCACACTTGGCGCAGCTTCATATCTCACTTTCCGCCGCGACATAGATCAATACGAGGTCGCACGTGACTCTACGGACTCACGTTTCCGCACAAATGTCCAGGAAGACATCTTTACCACAGTCATAGTTCCTAAGGGGTTATCTATTCATCACTTTATTGATGTTGAGCATATTCGCATGCACCCGGCGAAATATTCGGGTGCCATTGAGCTTATTGAGGCATCGGTGCTTGCCGCCCCGTTTGCCTTTCATTGCGACTTTAATGCTGCTGCCATTCACCAGTTCTATGCCACATGCCATTTTGGCTCCGACAACACTATCAGTTGGATCACCTCTGACGTTCGCTTCGAAGCTTCTTATCCTACATTTTTTGCCGCACTGGGTTTCCCCAATTCCGGTTTCAAAATACATAGGGATGACCCTAACCATGCGCCTAAGTCTATTGACGTGTGTGGACATCTTCTCAAGCCACTACGTGAGCTTGATGCGGATGAGCGCATGAAGGACCTTAACCAGGTATCCATCTAGCGCTCACCTTACTTCATTATTTTTCAGTGTCTCATCCGCACCATCTATCCCAAGATGGGTGATAAGGGTTCTTGCAGTGGCTATTGTATCGACATCATGTATCACTTGTTCGAGCACCCCAAGGGCAAAATCAATGTGCCTCATTTTCTATGGCATGAGATTCGGCTTGCTAGCTTTCAGTACAAGCGAGCCTTTCCTCACGCTCCTTTCATTCAGGCACTTATTAACCATGTTGTTGATTTCTCTGTGGCTGTCACTCACACCCATCGCAAGTGGGTCATTCTTGCTCACATGGCGGATGACTTTTCTCCCAAGAAAGCCCCCTCATCCTCCACATCCACTCGCCGCACTGCTGCACGGGCCGCCACCCCCTCATCTAGCTCCGCTCCTCTCGGTCGCATTGCCAAATTTCTTGGCAAGGCACATTCTGCGCTAATGAAGGTCGTCTCTTTCCAGTGTGGTCAAACCCATGATGTGGTTTCCCGCTTAGTCTCCTCCAAGAATGCCCTCAAGGCTCGTCTGAGAGCCTCGGGCGCTCTTGATGTGAGTGATGATGAGGCCCCTCCTGCTGCTCCTCCCACTGATTTTGGCTTCCCTTCTGGTCCTGAGTGGTCTGATTTCCTTGACGAGGCTGGGGGCAGTGGTTTGGCTGATGATGCTGATGATGATGGTGATGAGCTTTGAGTTTGATTGGTGCTGTTGATGGCTCCCTTTTTGGTACTTGGTGCCAAAGGGGGAGTAATGTATCGTAGTTAAGCCTTTATTATCGTCATTTTTAGTCTTTGGAGATTTAATGTAATGGACAAAACTCATCTATGGCTACCTATGAATGGTTGTGACTTGCTATGATATCATCATAGACTATTATGTCTTGCTTCCTTATTTCTATGATGATTTATTATCTTTACATGTTGATCCATTGGAGCTTCAATTTCTTTATCATGCATATCTTAAGGGGGAGCTCCATACTAAATATCTCCTATACTATAATGTATGTTAAATATTTTTGAGACCTATGTATATGTTGTCATCAACTACCAAAAAGGGGGAGATTGAAAGTGCATGCTATGCCCCTAATCGTCTTTTGGTGTTAATGACAACACATACATAGGAAACTAATCCTATTTGTTGAGTGTATCTCAGGACGGCAAGTACTTTAGTAGATTGAGATTTATGTGCCAAAGGTTGCCTGAAAAGATTGGTGATTTATATTTCGAGAAGGCTCGGGATTAAGAAGAGATGTTGTAGAGTAGTCTTTTGAGTTTACTGATATTGAGTATAGGGATCCCGCACTATTAAGAGGGGATCACAGGTTTTGCGACGAACTTGCTCATACCACATCTTTACTTTCATACCAAACACCACATACTCTCCTCTTTGTCTTCAATTCAAAACATGTCCATTGCCTCGGGCATCCGGCTCTCTCCGGACGTCCGAGTGCCGGACGTCCGGCTGGCTTCGGAAATCCGCAGCCCGTCACCAGTAGTTTGTGAGGCATATAACTCGGAAATCCGGCTCCCTCCGGACATCCGAGGGTCGGACGTCCGGCCATGGTCCGGAAATCCGGAAGTCTACACCAGTAGAATTTGCATTCTATATCTCGGAAATCCGGCTCCCTCCGGACGTCCGAGCGCCGGACGTCCGACCCACATCGGAAATCCGAAAGCCACCACCAGTAGAAATTGAACTGCATAACACGGATTTCCGGTCCACTCCGGACGTCCGGACGCTGATAAATTCAAATAGGTTCTGTCGTATCTACACGCCTCGGACGACCGACCCCTGACGGACGTCCGGTTGCTGATAAATCCAAAAGAGTTCGAGTCATGCCTACAGGCCTCGGACGACCGACCACTGTCGGACGTCCGGCCCCTCGCGGACGCCCAGACTTCCGGCAAGTGTCGGACGTCCGGACCCTATGTGACTTAATGCACCTCCAACGGCTGGATTTCACTCCACACTATATATACTCTTCTCCCACCTCGTGAAAGGGTGTTCAACACAGCTAGAATACACCCAAGAACACCTTTCCTCTCACTCACTCTTGTCTACACCAAATCCTAGATCCCAAGAGCATTTGTGAGTCCCTTTGAGTGTTGTTCCAATCAAAAGATAGATCGTCTCCCTCTCCTCCTTCCCACCAAAGTGATTTGTGATTTGAGCAAGTTTTGAGCAATCCCCGTGATCTTGTTACTCTTGGAGGTTGGAGACTCCTAGGCGGTAGGAGTCTTCGGAGAGGAATCAAACCATTGTGATATCCCCCGGAAAGTTTGTGAAGGTTTGGAAGCCACCTCAAGGCTTACCACTAGTGGTTGAGAAACGCCTTCGTGGAGTTATCTCAAAGGGAGAATAGGGTGAGCCTTCGTGGCGTTGGTGTGCCTCCGTGGTAACATCCGCCCCTCTAACCGTGACGTAGCTTCCCTCCAAGGAAGTGAACATCGGGATACATCCTTGTCTCCCTCGGAGTTTCGGTTATTCCTAACCCTAACTCTCTACTTGTGTTAATCCTTATTACATACTTGTATTTGATTATTGTTTACCGCTTGCCTTGCTTCACTCCTAATAGCTTACTCTTTGTCTTAGCAATTATTAAACTTACACTCATATTCCGCACTTTAGCCTAAAATTGCTAAGTAATTATTAAAATTTGGATTTGTACCTATTCACCCCCCCCCTCTAGGTCCATCTCGATCCTTTTCACATGGCAATATATCTCGGAATGGCTATGAAAAGGCCATAATAGGTAGGTATGGTGGCTGTTTTGAGGAAGGTATATGGTGGTTTTGTGCACCGACGAAAGTTGCGCGGCACTAGAGAGTCTAGAAACGGTGGAAGGTGAAAGTGCATCTATACCATGGACTCACATTAGTCATGAAGAACTCATATACTTATTGCGAAAGTTTTATTAGTAATCGAAACAAAGTGCTAAACGCATACTCCTAGGGGAATGGTTGGTAGGTGTTAACCATCGCGTGATCCCGACCGCAACACAAAGGATGACAATCAATAAATCAATTATGCTCTGACTTCCTAACATAGCGGTTCACCATACGTGCATGCTACGAGAATCACTAACTTTAACACAAGTATTTCTAGATTCACAACACCCTACTAACATAACTCTAATATTACCAAATCCATGTCTCAAAACTAATTGAGAGGAATCAAACTTCTCTTTTCTAATCAATGCACATGAATATGGAAGTTTTATTATATCCTCTTTGGATGCCTATCATCTTTAGGGCTACTTTCATAGCACACGCCAACTACCAAGTTACTCAGAGAGAACACTCTCAAAAAGATATAAGTGAAGATCGAGCGTTCTTATTTCTCCAAAATATGACACCGCCATACTCTAAAAAGATCTAAGTGAAGCACTAGAGCAAAGTTATCTAGCTGAAAAGATATAAGTGAAGCACATGCGAGCTAAATTGCCTAACTCAAAAGATATAAGAGAAGCTCAATGAGTATTCTAGAAAATTCACGATGAGTGCATGTCTCTCTCAAAAAGGTGTGCATCAAGGATGATTGTGACACAACAAAATATAAAAGCCTCCTATAATACACGACGCTCCAAGCAAAACACATATCATGTGGTGAATAAAAATATAGCTCCAGGTAATGTTACCGATGGATTGAAGACGAAAGAGGGGATGCCTTCCCGGGGCATCCCCAAGCTTAGGCTTTTTGGTGTCCTTGAATTTGGCTTGGGGTGCCTTGGGCATCCCCAAGCTTGAGTTCTTTCCACTCTTTATCCCATTGTCCATGTGAACATCACCCAAAACTTGAAAACTTCACAAAACAAAAAACTTAAACAGAAACTCGTGATATCATTAGCACAAGAAAACAAACTACCAACTCTTTAGGTACTGTAGCAAACTTGATTTCTATTTATATTAGTGTTATATTACTGTATTATCACTTTTCCATGGCTAGTACCCCCCGATACTATCCATAGTTTCATCAAAATAAGCAATCAACACAACAAAAGCAGAATCTGTCAAAAACACACCAGTCTGTAGAAATCTGTATACTTCGTATACGTTTGTTATCTCAAAAATTCTGAAAAATTACGACAATTAGGGCAATTGGCATATCAACCAGTAGCAAAAAGAATCAACTCAAAATATCTTTCAGGATAGGAATGAAAAATAATTTCGTGAGCGCAAAGTTTTTGTCTTTTTCAGCAAGATCAAACAACCATCACCAAAACTAGTCATAAAGGTTTTACTTGGCTCAAACACAAATAGAAACACAAAAAACACAATCATAACAGAATTATGATGGTGTGGACACAACAAAACAGGAAGCAAAAAGCAAAGATAAATTCATTGGGTTGCCTCCCAACAAGCGCTATTGTTTAACGCCCTTAGCTAGGCATTGATAATTCAATGATGCACACACAAAAGACAAGAATTGAAGCACAACGAGAGCATCATAAAGCATGTGAAAATCACATCTAAGTCTAACATACTTCCTATGCATAACTACCATATGCAAGGAAGAAGAAAGAGACAGTAGCAATCTCAACATAACGAGAGGTGATTTAGTGATATGAAAATTTCTACCACACTATTTTCCTCTCTCATAATAATTGCATGTGGGATAATATTCAAATTCAACAATGTAGCTATCACAAAGGATATTCTTTTCATGATCCACATGCATGCAAAGTTGACGCTCTTCAAAAATAGTGGGATTATCATCAACTAAAGTCATGACTTCTCCAAACCCACTTTCAATAATATTGCAAATATCATATTCATCATGAGGCTTAAACAAATTTTCAAGATCATAAGAAAAATCATCACCCCAATCATGATCATTGCGACAAGTAGTGGACATAGCAAAACTAGCATCCCCAAGCTTAGGGTTTTGCATATTTTTAGCATGATTGGCAATAATAGAATTCATAGTGAAACCATTGCAATCATGTTTTTCATTCAAGGAGCCCTCGTGAATCACTTCACAAATTTCTTCATCACAATTTTCAGATTCACGCATCTCCAGCAAAACTCCATAAAGATAGTCAAGTGCGCTCAATTCACTCGCAATTGGTTCAACATAGTTGGACCTCTTGAAAAGATTAGCAAGTGGATGAGGATCCATATCAATAGATACTTAGCAAGAAAAGATGCAAGCATATTGAAGGCACATAGCACACAAGCAAAGGAAAGGCAAACGAAAAAGGCAAATATTTTTGTAATTTTTGTTTTTCAAAAGTGGGGGAGAGGAAAAAGAGAGGCAAAAAAGTAAATGCAAGACATAAGTTTGTGACAGTTACTTGGATAAGCTTCACTTAGAATAATCCCCGGTGCCAGAAATTGACACGTTGAAGGAAGACTATTCTTGACTTGATACTCCCCGGCAACGGCGCCAGAAATTGGCACGTTGACGGGAGACTATTCTTGACTTGATCCTCCCCGGCAAAGGCGCCAGAAATTCTTCTTGCTACCTCTTGAGCTTGCGTTGGTTTTTCCCTTGAAGAGGAAAGGGTGATGCAGCACAGCAGAAGTAAGTATTTCCCTCAGTTTGAGAACCAAGGTATCAATCCATTAGAAGTATCAAGGCAAGTCTCCAAAGTAATTGCACAAAAACAAACAAACTAGCACCCAACGCTATAAAGGGGTTGTCAATCCCTTCACGATTAAATGCAAGGTGAGATCTGAAGGTGGAAAGTGCAACAAAGTAAAAGTGTAGAGCTGAAAATATGATGTGAAGTAGACCCGGGGGCCATAGTGTTCACTAGAGGCTTCTCTCATGATAGCAAATATTACGGTGGATGAACGAATTACTGTCGAGCAATTGATAGAACCGCGCAAAGTCAAGATGATATCTAAGGCAATGATCATACATATAGACATCACGTCCGAGACAAGTAGACCAATACTTTCTGCATCGACTACTATTACTCCACACATCGACCGCTATCCAGCATGCATCTAGTGTATTGAGTTCATAACAAACAGAGTAACGCCTTAAGCAAGATGACATGATGTATAGGGATAAATTCATGCAATAGATATAAACCCCATCTTTTTACCCTTGATGGCAACAACACGATGCGTGCCTCGCTACCCCTTCTGTCACTGGGTGAGGACACCGCACGGTATGAACCCAAAACCAAGCACTTCTCCCATTGCAAGAATTATAGATCAAGTTGGCCAAACGAAACCCACAACTCGAAGAGAATTACAAGGATACAAAATCATGCATATAAGAGATCAGAAGAAACTCAAATATTATTCATAGATAATCTGATGATAAATCCACAATTCATCGGATCTCGACAAACACACCGCAAAAGAAGATTACATCGGATAGATCTCCATGAAGATCATGGAGAACTTTGTATTGAAGATCCAAGAGGGAGAAGAAGCCATCTAGCTACTAGCTATGGACCCGAAGGTGTGTGGTGAACTACTCATGCATCATCGGAGAGGAAATGGTGTTGATGAAAAAGCCCTCTATGTCTGAATCCCCCCTCCGACAGGGCACCAGAACGGTCCCCAGATTGGATCTTGCGGAGACAGAAGCTTGCGGCGGCGTTAAAGTATTTTCGTGGCTGTCTCCCGTGGTTTCAGATTTTTAGGGAATTTATAGGCGGAAGAGGTAGGGCAAAGGAGCCACAGGGGGGCCCACAAGCCTGGTAGGGGCAGACCCCCCCCCCCTCCCAGGCCGCGGCTAGGGGGCTTGTGGCCTCCCTCGGGAGCCTTTGCCTTGGTTCCCAAGTTCCCTGCGTATCTTCTGTTCCAAAAAATATCATTCGGAAGATTTTATTCCATTTGGACTCCGTTTGATATTCTTCTCTGAAAAGGGTCAAAAACAAGGAAACAACTGGAACTGGCACTTGGCACTGAGTTAATAGGTTAGTCCCAAAAAATATATAAAATGCATACAAAACATCCAAAGTTGACAAGATAATAGCATGGAACCATCAAAAATTATAGATACGTTGGAGACGTATCAGAGGACCAAGATTAATACTATGTGGTGCGTAGACCGGTACCCCATAGACCATGGTAGGAGGAACCGAGGCAAAGGTATATGCCCCACTCATTCCTTGAGGCAATTTATCCTTTCCACTACTAGCATTTTCATTTTCAGAATTGTCCCCCGTATCCGAAGTTGTGAGATTAGCCACCAACAACTGGTCAGTAGACGGTTTGTAAATATCAAGGAAATCCTTAAGCATGTTTTTGACTTCGATAGCCACTTAAATGTGGACATGACCTCATTTAATTCCTCTCGGGTGACCGAGTTCGCGACAACTCCCTCAGGCACCTCCTCAACCCGGTCCTCATTGCCAGCCATACTCTTTGGGTGGTGAAACCTTTAATAAAGAGATGATGCTCTGATACCAATTGAAAGGATCGATATGGTTGACTAGAGGGGGTGAATAGGAAACTAACAATTTTTAATGTTTTCTTAAAAAAAGGTTTAACAACAAATAGGTTGTCTAGATATGCAACTAGGTGAACAACCTATATGATGCTAACAACAACAATAATAAGCAAGAAGTAAACATAAGTAAAGGTAAGAAATAACCACAAGTGGAACCGATGAAGACCAGGATGTGTTTCCAAAGTTCCTTCCCTTTGAGGGTAAGTACTTCTCCATTGAAGCGGTGTGGAGGCACAATGCTCCCCAAGATGCCACTAAGGTCATTGTATTCTCCTCACGCCCTCACACAATGCAAGGTGCCATGATTCCACTAAATGGTGCCTTTGAAGGCGGCGGCCGAACCTTTACAGACAAGGTTGGGGCTATCTCCACAACTTAATTGGAGGCTCCCAACAAGACCATGAAGCTTCACCACAATGGAATATGGCTTTGAGGTGACCTCAAACGTCTAGGGTGCTCAAACACCCAAGAGTAACAAGATCCGCAAGGGATTAGTGGGGGAATCAAATTTATCTTGGCGGAAGTGTAGATCTAGGCCCTCTCAACCAAACCCTAGAATATCAACAAGTTTTGTTGGCTAGGGAGAGAGATCGGGCTAAAATGGAGCTTGGAGAAACAATGGATCTTTGGGGGGAGGTGAGTCTCCTTAGGGAAAAAGACCCACTTATATAGTGGAGGAACAAAGTGACTGTTTTCTGCCCAAAAACTGTGCACGAGCGGTAGTACCACTCAGAGGAGCACTACTTCCGCTTGCATGGAAGAAATGGGTCGGGCAGCCAAACACACAGGAGAAGAGGAGCGGAAGTTCCGTTGGAGGGTACTACCGCTCCGGTCAGTGGTACTACCGCTCAGCTCAGATAGAGAACAAATAGAGAATAAGTACCGCACAAGGCGGTACTTTCGCTCCAAACTTCCGCTCAGAAATAAATGCTAAACAAAATCGAACTTCCGGGAAAGTTAAGCGGTAGTTGGGACGAAAGTAGGGAGCGGTAGTACCACGCAAGAGGTACTACCTCCCAACTCCGAGCGGTACTTCCGCTCACCAATCAATTGCTAAATAGAACCGAAATTTCGAGAAAGTTAAGTGCTAGTTTGGGCGGAAGTAGGGAGCGGCAATACCGCGCAAGCGGTACTACTGCCCAACTCTGAGCGATACTTCCGCTTACTATACAACAAGAAGATGGCTCCAAATAAATGAGAAGGAAAGGTGGTGACGAATGTGTGCATGAATGATTCTCCCAACTTTTCCAAATGCGTACCCTCTCTTGATAGTATGGAGTATCCTATGACTCAGATCCACCAACACTAAATCATATGAAGACTCCATCTTCTTGATTAACATCCGAGGGGAAGAATAACCGTCTCGTGCCACCTGATAACCTCTGAAATCTCAAAGCACATGATTAGTCCGCAAAGGTGTTGTCATCAACAATCAAAACAACTTAGGGAAGATTATGCTCTTACACACATTCTCCAGCATGCCTGCACTTGCACGGTTAATTGGCATGAGTTTCTCCACGCACAGACGACAAGCACGACGACCATGATCAAGGTGTTCTAGCCCTTCTTCTCCTTCCCATGACTCTGTCCCTCTTTCCATGTTCGATTTGCCAGATTTTGTGGCTCTGTTGGTGAAGCTCCTTCTATGTTGCAGGAGAACTTGAGATGTAAGATCGACGTGATGGTTATAGATCAGACAGGAAACTTCTTGTCAAAGGAAGGTAGAATGCCAATGCCTTGATTCATATTGGATTGCACGTGTGGTGCTTTGGTGTTACTTCAGTCATGGGTCTAGGTTAGGAAGTACATATGGACGTAGATCTACTATTTGTTGTGCAGCTATGAATCAACTATGCAAGAATTGAAAAGGGAAGATTGAACAGGTTCAGAGCTGCTATCTGGAACCATGAGAATGCAAGTTTCACAAAATAGTTTGGATGCAAAATCAAAACAATACAAGCCTGTGTATACTATTATATTTGCCATGATGTTTCCATGCTCGACAATTTTAGACCAGCTGGATGATATAGATCTCCGTTGTGCGTTAGAACATCTTCGGCAAATGCAATATGTGTGATACAATAAGCTTAAGAAGGTGTGGTGCTATTATTAGAGAATGATACATTAGCCATTTCCCTTTTTTTGTGGGGCTTTCCTTCAATTTTGGTGGTGTTTTTCTAATTCATTGATTGTTCAAGTTCAACTTGCTACTTGTAGAACGAGGATAGAGTACATGGTCACTATATTCGTTCAGTTATAATGTATGTATTCATCAATCGGCAAGTAGAAAATAGAAACCCTTTTACACATAGCGTCTGGATAGAATTAGTTTATGGGTTTTGTTTATTTTAATTGATGTAAGTTTAGTCAGGCCCAAAAATTAGTATTGTTTCCTTCCAATCTTTGGAGAAAAATATATGTTTTGCATTGCATGTCGTGCTCATTTTTGTGATGTATAAACTATATGTGTTCATCCTTCCAACATTTCGTTCGTAAGTTTTTTTGCTAATTTTCCTCATCACTTCACCATTTCAACACCCGTTCCTGTTTAGATTTGTCTATAGTAGTACAACTTTCATAGTCATACTAACTTGATATCTCAAACATATCTGGTTAACTCAAATTTGATTAAATAAGTTGCCTTGTCTCTCTACAAAGAAGTGATATAATTCTTTGTTTGTCCATGATATACCAATCTATTCTCTGCAGGAAAAGCCTTAATGGAGAAGTTTCCATACCACATCTCCCTGGGTGGCTACTTCATCTAGGAGGTCATTACATGTACGTGGTTTACGCATATGCAAAATTTCCATACTTTTGGATTTATTTGTTTTCTTCCAATTTGACTCTGCTTGTTCTGATTCTCTGTTTGTGTTTCTCTTCTTCTTCAGAGGATAAGGTGTTGTACAGGACCAAGGAACTTGAGGAGAAGCAGACCTAGATATCTGACGTCCATGGCCATGGTTTGTACTTTTCCCATGCCAACTTTGTTTTGGAGAGCTCCCTTTTATTCTTGCCGAACTGCACATAAATTTATTTATTTCGATATGCTCAATGGTTGTTGACAAGAGGAAATCTCAAGGTTGTTGCAGATTATGTTTCAAAAATGCATCACGCAGAGCCCTCAAATATAAGGACAAGAATGCCAAAAAAATTGTTGTGGGTTTTGCAACCTGTTTACTTTCTGGTTTTCAATTATGTCTTCTGCCATTTACTTTTAAACTCATTCTCATTCTCTATCTATATATGTAGTGGCATTGAAATCGGATTTGTTCTGTGTGGTCATTGTACTGATGAATTTGATGACCAGAGTGTACATTCTATTGGCAAGAGGTCCCAGTTATTGTGTGAGCGCACTGCCAAAAAACTTGCAAGGACCTTATTTTAACCACAAGTTGCATCACCTCAAAATTTATTCCTCTCTAATAAGCACAGTATGGTCATAATGATTTCATGATTTTGCTTTGATGTACCAGTGATAAACCATTGATTTTTTGTCATTTGTACTCATTGCAGTCTAAGATAACTATACTTACTATTTTTTTCTTGTAAAGCATTGTGCATTACAACGATCTTTTAAGTGGTCCGGGCATGTGGATACTGGACGCTATGTTTTTGTCTAGCTTGGTCTTAATATCTACATGTAGCTTCTTGGTTCTATTTGTGAATACTTAAGGGTCGACCAGGATGTTTAATTTGCTAACACAATGAATATGGTGTTTCAAATGATTCTTGACACCAAGAGATGATATTAGTTTGTTTGGGTTCCCAAGAATACATCACATGGATCCGACGACATTCATAGGATACTGTCATGAAGATGGGAGAAATATCCTGGTCTATGTAGCAAATAAGACATCCATTTTTTATGACCCTACCTTAGAGATACAAGAGTACTTGAATAAGGAATGACATTATGGACTTACAGGTTCCATGCAATTCATAAAATAAAACTGGCAGTCTTTCCAAGGATACATCAAATCATTGCACTACCATTGTGGACAACCTAAAAAATCACCCTATGTGTGCAGCAAATGAATTTAAAAAAGTTCTTACCATGCGTACATAGGTTAGATAAAGTTAGTAAATGTGATTTTCTGATTCATATAGATTGGCACCATGTTTTTTTCTTTGATATTTCGATAGTGTCTTCATTATAAACGGTGTACTTATCGTGTTTCTTTCTGAATGTGTAGAATTTGAAGGTTCATGAGAATAGGAGGCAAATGTTCTCTTCAGCTGCAAAAGATGCATAAAATCCAATCATTCATCAGCGGCCCCTAGTTCCGAGAGAGGCATCCAACACTGCACCCCAGTACAATGGGCGAGTGACTCTACAACTACATTGTTTCCGAGGTACTATTCCAAGTATTAGATTTGATCAATGTGTAATTTCATTTTGATATGTACATTGGTGAAGCCGCTAGCGATTCTTTGTCGTGAACTCTCTTTTGTACTTTGATTTGTTTTTCTTCTTGGTACAACTTAAGACCATCCTGTCATATTAGCTTACATTATCATTTGTATTTTAAAAAAGAAAAGTTGTTATCACTAGACTATTATCATAATTATTAGCTTACATTATAACTTAAGATCTTCACAGTATGGCCTTTCCTAATTTCATATTAGCTATCTCAGTCTCAATTTTATACATCATAAAGAAAAGTTATTATCACTAGACTATTATAATAATTATTGTATTGCTAATCTAGGAACTTTTAGCCATAGAATTTGATGGGGATATGCCTAATGGAACTCTTTAATTATCTCGACGCTTTGTGAGGCCTGTTAGAGTAGCTTCGCCGGTTGCTGCAGTTTGAGGGGATGAGGGAGGGCTTCCTCGCTAAGCTCATTGTGGAGTGTGGTGTCGGGTCATCACCAAGGTCTCCTTTTTTATTTTGAAATGTCGTGCTTAAGCTGGGTTGTCACGGATGCCGCTGTTTGGAGAACTTAAGGTTTCTTCATTAAAGATGGTTCATTTCTTTTATTTTGAAAGGTTCAATTTGCTCTTTTTGTCCGTTCTAGATTCTAGAGATTTAAAGGTTCAACTTACAATGGTTTCTATATAATACACTAATACTTCAATGCTCATAATGGTTCAGAAGAATGATGGTGTGGCAATATCACCACTTCTTGCCATTCAGCTTCTTCATGAACATCATCTACATTGATGTTACAGAGATAAACAAGATATTTATACTCCATTTGTTGCACTCATTGATCTTACTATACAATACAAAATTATTTGTTTATAACAGTCTAGTACTTATGTTGTGTGAAGTATGTATTTTTGGAGAAGTATGTATTTTTGGAGTTAGCTCATCCTGTATGTAGGTCGTTCTTGTTTCATCAGGTTTTCATTATTTGCATCAACTATAGGTTTACATTCTGCAAATTACAATAACAAAAATAGTATGACGCAAATGCAGGTGATGACCAACCGAGAGGTTGTTGATGGGATCAACGAGACTAGAGTTTCAATCGTTGAACAGGAGGAGCAGAGACAACTGCTCCGTCATCGTAAACATCCACTGCTTGCCGAGTTTCAACCTCCTAGCCTTTCAAGTATACAAAAGTTTGTTTTATGCGAGATTGGTTTTACAATTTTTTGTTGTTATTCGTAAAATAGTGTTTAATCTGGTTGGGAATAATCCACCACCCATGGGATCAAGGTCTCTAGAACATTGTTGTTTGTTTTGTTAACAAACTTCCTTGAAGGAGACACCACAGGTGGCCCCCCAACCCCTAGTTAAGCATCAAATTGTCGTAGTTCTCCATAGACTTTCAGGAGAAAAAGGAGAACGGGCAATGGAAATGAGACAGAATGTTTCGAACCGGTTTGGGAACCATCCAAAAGTTTCCTAACTGGTTTTTTATTTTTATTTTTCATTTCTTTGTAGGTTTACTTCAAAAAAATATATGTATTTGAAATAATCACTTCAAAAATCATTTGTATGTTTTAAATTGAAAATAATTCATATTTCAAAAAAAATTATTTTGGAAAATGTTTGATTTTCTACAAGGTATGTGATTTTTGTATTCACACTTTATTTTTTATTTACACATTTCGGAAAGAGTGAATGATTTGTAAACTGATTTTTATACTAATCAAAGAGATCACTAATTAAGGATACTTCTTGCAAAGGTTACTCCCACCTTCTTGGGGTGAACAAGTGATGCACTTTATGTGGCTAATATTTTTAAATAATATATATTTTTTTATTAAATTTTAAAAATATAATGCAGGTTCAAAAAATTCAGAACTAATACACTGTCGACCTAGCCAAAGCCTACTGGATCTAGTCGGCCTAGCCGAAGCCGATTAGTCCGTGTTGGCCTTGGCTGGGACGATAAGTCTCTCGACCCTGTCTAGTTGGTACTAATCGGCTTAGCCGTCATTAGAAAATGTTAGTTACTAAAAAATTATGCATGCACCTATCGGCTTTGCTAATACAAATTAGTATTATTTGGTCACCAATAGGCCGATTAATACTAATTAATGACGACTAAGCCGATTAGTACCAACTAGACATGGTCGAAAGGCCTATCGGCCTAGCCAAGGCCGAGAGGGACTAATCAGTTTCGGCCAGGCCAACTGGATCCAGTCGGCTTTGACTAGGCCGACGGTGTATTAGTTTTGAATTTTTTTAAAACCACGCAATATATTTCAAATTTATTTAAAAATGTATTATTTTAAAAAAAAATAGTGTGCCACTTGTTCTTCTTTTTTCTAAGATTCATTTGTTAAATGTTTTATCTCATTAACCGTGTGTTGAAATCCCGAACAATCTTTACATTGGATGTCTCGTCCCAAGGTCTTTAAAACTAGACCCGATGTTAATAGGTTAGGAAGAACATTTTTTCTAAGAAAAAACAGGAAAAACCCAAGCCCAAAGCATGCATTTTATTTACTTTTTTCTTTTTGTGAAAGGCACAGTTATGCCTATCGCGGAAGCAAATTTGTGCCTTAATAAGGAAAAAAATGCTTCTCAAAAAAGCAAAAAACAATATGAAAAACATTTTTTTCTTTTTGAGATACACAGATGTGCCTGTCACGAGAACAAATATATTCCTCTAATGAAAGGAAGAAAGAAAAATGCATTTTCTCCTTTCCTGAGAGGCATAGTTTGCTAAAGAAAATCTTTGCCTCGCTTGGATGCAAAAAACGTGTTTTTTTCTTTTCTAATAACACAGTTGTGCTATCTCGGAAGCAAATTAGTGCCTGCCGTAGAAGAAAAAAAACATGTTTTATTTTTCCTTTCTAAAAGGCATGACTATGCCTCATGGTGTGTAAAACCAAACAGAAAACCAAAAACCAAACCAAACTGAAATTTTGGAACTTTTTTTTGGCTTAGTTACGATTTCTAGATGTGAAATAGTGAAAACCGATTGGTCAAACCAAATAGTTGAAAGTATGTGAACTACACAATCGCGAAAATATAATTTGCACGTACCTGTCCACTTGAGTTTGCTGATTTATGCTGTGAAGGAAAAATTATATTCTTAATATGCATATACCATTCTACCAATTCAGCATAGAAGTCACCATCCACCTGTAGAAAGTTGTCCGAGCAAGACATATAAAACTTTTAAGCATAACTAAGATGGATAAACCACTTAATAAGGATTTGATAACAAACTTTATTACCAGGTATTGTAGGCAAAATATGTGGAACAATGCAACATACTTCACTCCTTGATTATCCCTCAACTGAATATTGAAATTTTTGAAAAAATGATTCTTTGTTAAAATTCATGTCAATTTTGGTTAATTTGGTTATAACCGGAATTAAATGGTTGTTACAGAAAATAAACTGAATTCTTATACAAATCCATATAAAACAAAATACAAAAATCACATTGACCAAAATACTTATAAATTAAACCGAATCAAACCGAAAATCCCGAATGCACACCCGGAGATGTGCCTCTCGCGAAAGTAAACTTGAGTCTCTCGTTGAAGAAAAAAACCACGTATTTCTTGCATTTATATTTTATTTTTAAGTAACTTTTGTGGGGCTCCTGCAAATGGCATCACTTGATTAGTTGCCCCTGTGCGGGAAGCCCGCAATTTGACGTTTAATTCATCGTATCAACTGGAATTCCGTATTCACCGCTCGTTGAGAAGGAAAACCTTATTTCACAAATAGGCTGCAAATGCACAGAAGCCGGCCATGGACGGGTTTGGACCAGCCCATTAGCAATCCCGATTTTGGGAAGGTTTCCAATCAGTTTTTTCCAGTTTTGGAAACTTTCTACAAGATTCCCTGAATCGGTTTTTCATTTTTTAGCTTTTTTTCCTTTATTCTTTTCTATTTCTTTTTTTATGCTCCCGTTTAAAAATGTTTGTATTTTCAAAAAAAGGTTTCGCAATTTGAAAAAATGTTCTAGAATTTTTAAAAAAGTTTGGAACTTGCCAAAATGTTTTGAAATTTGACAAAATGTTCTGGAATTTGAAAAAATGTACCTAAATTTGAAAAAATGTTCCCGATTTTCAAAAAATGTTCCATAATTTGAAAAAAAGTTCCGAAATCGAAAAACTGTTCTGGAATATGAAAAAATCTTCCAGATATTCAAAAAATGGTCTGGAATTTGAAAAAATGCTCTGGAATATGAAATCATGTTCCGGATTTGGAAAAAAGTCCCGGAATTTGAAAATGTGTTGCGGAATATGGAAAATTTTCCATAATTTGAAAAAATGTTCCGCAATTTGAAAAAATGTTCTTGAATTAGGGAGAATGGTCTGGATTATCAAAAAACGTTCCGGAAATTTAAAAAATGTTCTGAAATTTCTAAAAATTGTTCTGTAATTTTGCAAAACTGTTCAGGAATTTGAAAACTTGTTCTGGAACTTTTATCAAAATAATTCATCTTTTTCAAAAAATGGTTCCAAAATTTGAAAAATATTCCGAAATTTGAAACATTTCCGGATTTAAAAAAATATTCTGGAATTTGCAAAAATATTCCTAAATTTCAAAAAAAATCACAATTTTTTAATTTTGTTCATAATTTGAAATCTATTCATGTTTCGAAAAAAATTATAATTGAAAAAATGTTTTAGGGTTTCAAAATTTGTTCATGTTTCAAATTTTGTTCGCAATTTGAAAACTGTTCATGGTTTCAAAATATTTTTCCAGCTTCGAAAAATGTTCAAGGTTTTATAATTTTGTTCCTGAATTTGAAATTTGTTCATATTTCATAATTTGTTAAAAATTCAAAACATGTTTACTATTTCAAAAAATGTTCTGACTTTTAAAATATTATTCTTCAAATTCCAAAAATGATTTGCTTCAAATTAGAAAAAAGGAAAAAGAACCGAAAAAGAAAAAAAAATAGGCAGAAAAGGAAAAAGAAACAGAAAAAAAAAACAAATCTGGACCAACCCAGTCGGGCAACCTCAGAACTTCAGCGCCCAGGTGTTAGAAACTTCCAGACGGTTTTTACCGGTTTTTGAAAACTTCTAGAAGGTTCCTTGAATAGAAATTTCTTATTTTATTCGTCTATTTCTTTTTATTCTTTTATATTTCTGTGTGATTTTTTTTTGAATTTTTAAAAATTGTTCTAAATTATCAAAAATTATTCTTCAAATTTGGAAAATGCTTTTGCTTTTGAAAAAATGTTCGAGAATTTTGAAAACTGCTCTTTATTTTAGAGAAATGTTCTGGATTTTTCAAAAGTGCTAGGGCTTTTGAAAAACTGTTCTGGATTTTCAAATAATGTTCGGGGTTTACAAAATTGTTCTAATATTTTAAACTCCTTGTTGTTTTTTAGAAAATGTTCTGGATTTTCAGGAAATATTGGGGATATTAAAAAATGTTCAGCATTTCTAAAATATCTTCTGGACTTTCAAAATTGTTCTTAAAATTCAAAAACTCTTGGAAAATGGTTGTTGATTTAGATTTTTCTCGATTTAAAAAAGTTTGAAATTATTTAAAAAATGGTTCGTGCTTCCAAATTTGTTCACGATTTTTCAAAATTCTTCTCGGATCAAAAATTTGTGCTCAAGATTCACAAAATGTTTGTGCATTAAAAAATTGTCCGTGCTTTCAAATTTGTTCTCCGTTTTAAAAATTGTTCAAAATTGTCCGCGCTTCCAATTTTTTTGGGTTTTCTAAAATTGCTCTCTGTTTCAAAATTTTGTTCTCCAGATTCAAAAAATGTTCGTTCTTTAAAAAATTGTTCGCGCTTCCATATTTGTTCAGGATTTTTCAAAATTGTTCTCGCTTTCAAAATTTGTTTGAAGAATTAAAAAATTTCCTGCTTTAAAAAATTGTTCGCCCTACCAAATTAATTTGTGTTTTTTCAAAATTGTTCTCTATTTGAAAATTTGGTTCTCAAAGTTCAGAAAATGTCCTTGCTTTAGAAATTTGGGACTGAGAACAATTTTGAAAAATCCTTCTTTGAAAAATGTTCTCAAGATTCAAATTTTGTTCGCATTTTCAAAACTGATCTTCTTTAGAAAATGTATGGAACACCAGAATTCATTGTCATTTTCAAAAAAATATTTAAATATATGAGAAAGAAAATAAAGAGTTTGGCTACGATAACGAACAAATAGGGGACACAGCCGATCACTGACTGGACGCGTTCGTAGACATTTAGGAAGTCATATTTGCAATGTCGAGTTGTAGATGCTCTAGGCGATCTATGGAGTAGACCTAGGTGGTGGTTGGTGGGATTGACTGACTGGGGGCATATTTTTTTAGTGCAACATGCAAATCATAATATTTCAAACGATATCTTATAGATCCGTCGAGAACATGTACATGTTTGCGTTGAATCTTTTCCTATTTCTTTTGAACTTGAATATCATTTTGAATCATTTGAAATAAAGTCACACGATGCAACTGTCCTTAGGAAACTTCGCACTCCACGTTTGGCCGCTTACCAATGTTTGATCTCTCCACGTGTGCAGAAGTACAGGGTGACCAAGGTGGACCGTGACCCACCATGGTTTGAGAACTCAACCAATATACCATAGCAAAATAGATATAACAACCAAATAGAAATAAATATTTATGAATGTATGCATTGTTGGCCCATCCTGACCCGGTGGGTTGGGTCTGCCACTTGCATGTATCTAGAGGCGTAGCTATTAGATTCTTTGTAACACCGCTTTGATGGTGTCGGTGTCGTCATCCCGGCTTCAAGCAGGAGGCCTCGTGGTGTGCGCGCCCAAGAGCAAGGTCTGTCAGCCCGCGCAGCCCCTTCCTCGGCCCCTAAAAACAACGAAAGATCGTAGCCGCCCAACATACTACACAGCATCATGGTTTGAATTGTGGATGATCATACAAAAGTTTTATGCGGGATTGAATTTTGTTTCTAGAAATCCTTTATATTCTGCCACGGGTGGTACTTTTATGAAAATTACTTTGTGTGATGCTACTAAATTGCTTGATAATATTATGGCTAATTATTCACAATGGTCTACTGAAAGAGCTCCTACTAGTAAAAAAGTTAATTCTATTGAAGAAATTGATGCTTTGAGTGATAAAGTTGATGCTTTTATGAAATTGGTTGCTAGTAAGCATGCTCCTATTGATCCTAATGATGTGCCTTTTTATACTTTGATTGAGAAAAATCATGATCCCGTAGATGTGAACTTTGTCTCACGAAACAACTTTAATAATAATGCTTATAGGAACAATTTTAATCCTAGGATGTATCCTCGAAGTTATTCAAATAATTATGGTAATTCCTATGGCTCATAAAAATAATGCTAGGTTACCCTCTAATCTTGAGAGTAATATTAGGAATTTATCAATGCACAAAAATCTTTCAATACTAAGATAGAAGAAAAGTTGAATAAGATTGATGATATGTCTAGGAGCATTGATAGAATTTCGCATGATGTAGAAAATCTCAAGAATAATTTTTTTCCTAAGGTTGATATTAATGAATCAATTCAAGCTTTATATGTTTCCATAGATGAAAGTAAGAAAAGAACCATTATGCTTAGAGAAAAAAGAGAATTTCTAGAAAAAGCATCTCCCGGTTGCTTTCATAAAAATGATGAAGAGATTAAAATTATTAGTGTTTCTTCTATTTATTCCATGTTTAGTAATGTTAAAATTAATGATGAGGGAACTGAAGAAGAGACAACTTTAGCTAGAGGGCATTCCCATGGTTGAGAGGGTGTAAATCCTATTGAAAAAAATGATAAAGGTGGGATTGAAGGGGTCAAAACTTTAGCTAGTGATGCAGCCACTATTTCGGATTGCAAAAACTTTAATTTTGATAGCTGCTCTTTGATTAAGTGTATTTCTATGTTGTAATCTATGATAAATTCACCCAATGCCTATGAACAAAATAAAGCTTTTACTAAACATATTTCGGATGCGGTAATAAAAGCTTTGGAAGAAAAGTTAGAGCTAGAGATTTCAATTCCTAAAAAATTACATGATGAACGGGAACCTACCATTAAGATCAAGAATTTTGAGTGCTATGCTTTATGTGATTTGGGTGCTCGTGTTTCCACAATTCTGAAATCTCTTTGTGATGTTCTTGGTTTTACCAATATAGAAGGATGTTCTCTCAATTTGCACTTGGCGGATTCTACTATTAAAAAACCTATGGTAAAAATTAATGATGTTCTTATTCTTACAAATAGGAATTATGTGTCCATAGATTTTATTGTTCTTTATATTGATTGCAATCCGACTTGTCCAATAATTCTTGGTAGAATGTTCTTGCGTACTATAGGGGTCGTGATTGATATGAAAGAAGGGAATATTAAATTTCAGTTTCCACTAAGAAATGGCATGGAACACTTCCCTAGAACTAAATATAAATTGCCATATGAATCTATCATGAGGGCAACCTATGGATCAATCGTTAAGGATCACATCACTTAAAATCTATGTTATATGCCTAGCTAGGGGCATAAAACGATAGCGCTTGTTGGGAGACAACCCACTGAATAAAATTTATTTTTCATGTTTGCTTTATGTTCTTGAGTGTTTGCAAAATTATGCTAGTGTTATAATTGTGTTTTTTGTGTGTTTTGTTTAGTGTTTGTGCCAAGTAAAGCCTTTGGGGTCATGTGGGGTGTTAGTTGTTTTAATCCTGTTAAAAAACAGAAACTTTTGCATCCAATAGAAAAATCCTGAAATAACAAAACGACAAAAAATTCTGAACTTTTTTCAAAAAATTGATATACAAATTCTCTATGTTGTCCTATTTTTTAAGAATTGTTGGAGTTACAGAAGTATGAGTAAAATTTGAATATTTACAAACTTTTTGTTTTTGACAAATTTTGTTCTCTTTGCGTTATGTGTTTGTTTTGATGATTATATGGTTTGTATCGGGGGTACAAGCCATGTTAAAGTTATAATACAGTAGGCATAATGCAAAAACGAAATTATAATAGGTTTTCAACAGTACCTAAAGTAAGGTTTGGTTTTCTTATACTAACGGATCTCACAATATTTTTGTTGAGTTTTGTGTGATTGAAGTTTTCAAGATTTGAGTGAGATCATGTTGTTTGAAGGAATAAGGAGTGATAAAAGCCTAAGCTTGGGGATGCCCCATGGCACCCCAATATCTAAGGAGTACCAAGCAACTAAGCTTGGGGATGACCCGGAAGGTATCCCCTCTTTCTTCTAATAACCATCGGTAATTTTAATTGAAGCTATATTTTTATTCGTCAGATATCATGAGTTTTGCTTGAAGCGTCTTGTATCATTTGTGTCTTTGCTTTCTTTGTTGGTTAGTTTGTCATAATAAACCTTATTGGACACACTCATTTGAGAGAGCTAAATTATGCTATTATTTGTTATAATCGCTCTTTATGCTTTATATCAATTTTTTGAGCTATGGAATTGCTCAAGTACTTTACTTATATTATAGTTGTCATCAAAAAAATGTTAGTTAGTAAAAAAAATTATGCATGGACCTATCGGCTTTGCTAATACCAATTAGTATTATTTGGTCACCACTAAGCCGATTAGTATTAATTGATCACAACTAAGCCGATTAGTACCACCTAGACATGGCCGAGAGGCCTATCGGCCTAGCCAAGGCCGAGAGAGACTAATCGGCTTCGGCCAGGCCAACTGGATCCAGTCGGCTTTGGCTAGACCGACGGTGTATTAGTTTTGAATTTTTTTGAAACCGCGCAATATTTTCCAAATTTATTTAAAAAATGTCTTATTTCAAAAAAAATATTGTGCCACTTGTCCTTTTTGTTTTCTAAGATTCATTTGTTTAATGTTTTATCTCATAAACCGTGTGTTGAAATCCCGAACAATCTTTACGTTAGACGTCTCATCCCAAGGTCTTCAAAACTAGACCCGGTGTTAATAGGTTAGGAAGAACATTTTTTCCATGAAAAAAAGGAAAAACCCGAGCCCAAAGCATGCATTTTATTTACTTTTTTTCTCTTTGTGAAAGACACAGTTATGCCTTTCGCGTAAGCAAAGTTGTGCGTCCATGAAAAAAATTGCTTCTCAGAAAAGCTTTTTTTTCGATATACACAGATGTGCCTATCACGAGAACAAATATATGCCTCTAATGAAAGGAAGAAAGAAAAATGCATTTTCTCCTTTCCTGAGAGGCATAGTTCGCTAAAGCAAATCTTTGCCTCACGACGCAAAAAAGTGGTCTTTTCTTTTCTAAGAACACGGTTGTGCTATCACGGAAGCAAATTAGTGCCTGCCGTAGAAGAAAAACAAACACGTTTTATTTTTTCCTTTCTAAAAGGCATGACTATGCCTCAGGGTGTGTAAAACCAAACAAAAAACCGAAGACCAAACCAAACTGAAATTTTGGAACTTTTTTTTGGTTTAGTTACGATTTCTAGATGTGAAAAACTGAAAACTGATTGGTCAAACCAAAAAGCTGAAAGTATGTGAACTACACAATCGCGGAAATATAATTTGCACGTACGTGGCCAGTTGAGTTTGCTGATTTATGCTGTGAAGGAAAAATTATATTCTTAATATGCATATAACACGATGACAAAATAAAATGGCAATGGATAATACGAGTACAAATTTACCATGGCATGGATAATAATTACCTTACATATTCTCAATAATTTTAAATGCCACACGCGGCAAGGTACGAAAGACAAAGGGGCAAGAGAAGAAGGAAATCGCAGACAACGATCTAGGTCGCTATTGTCTCTACTCCTCGATGGATCCCCAGGCGACGAGTTGCTCCATCTCGTTGAAATCATCATGACTTTGCTTGACAGCACCCATGGATTCCTCCACCTCCTGCTCGCGCTCGATGCTGAGCTTCCTCAAGTCTTCCATAAGTTCCTCGACAACTGCTTTCAGTATCAACCCCGAGGCACTGCTCTGCTCATGCAGCTTCTTCCAACCGGCGGCCTCCTCGTCCTTCTTGCAAGCTCCTTGAGGAGCTTTGCATTTTCACCCATGAGTCGCACGACGAGGCCGGCCGCCTCCTCAGCTGAGGCATCGCTAATCTTGAGCAGCTTCACCAATCTAGCAATTAGCTCCTCGTGCCTAATTAGGCTAGCAAGATTAGCATCGTCGATGGCCGAGGACTTCAGCACCGCCATTTCTTCGCATTCGCCGATGCGGTGAGTGCACTTGTGAGAGCCCTCGCCTGCCGGTGAGAGCTTGTTCGAGGGCTTTGCGGTGCGCCAGGATATCTTTGTTGCATTTGTCGCGCAACGGCGAGACCTCTCTATTGCTTCTATGGCTTCGATCTTTGCTCTCTGGTTATATGTCCACCCGAAACTCCTCCTACCGGTCATGACAGAATGACTTGATAGGAAAGACATGTTTAGTGGGTGACAAGGAGAGGAAATGAGAAGTAATTTTTGAGTGGGTAGTTTCTATAGCCCGGTGATAAGTGTGAACAATTTAGGTTTGATCGGTGTGAACAGATTCGTAATTACTAATTGCATGGTAATCTGGAATGTGATGAGAAACAAGCTCAAAATTTATTGATGGTTCTGGGCTCGAAACCCGAAACACAATAAGTCGCGCTCAGTTTCACGTGCTCTGCTAGCGGTTGGGGCTGTCGCACAACCCATCTTGTTAACTTCAACCATTTCTGTTGTGTTCCCTAATCAAAAATATTTCGTCCGAGTGAACCGTATGACGCTCTGCCAATGGTTGGAGCCTGCCCACGATCACGTTCGGGGCTCCATATGCATGCGGTTGTGCCACAGGCGTTGCCCTATGCCTGTTTTCCACGATGTATGGCCCCTATTTATACCTGCGACCATTAACCATAATCTCTTTACGCTTTCGATCGTGCCCCACAACACAATAAGCGCACCCTCGACGACGCATACAAAGAAGATATCCAGCGGCGCTGCAATGGATTTCGGCATGCATCTTGTGGAGACCCACGTGAGGAAGATGGATGATACGTCTCCAACGTATCTATAATTTTTATGGTTCCATGCTATTATCTTGTCAAACTTTGGATGTTTTGTATGCCTTTTATATCTTTTTTTGGGACTAACTTATTAACTCAGTGCCAAGTGCCAGTTCCTGTTTTTTCCGTGTTTTTGACCCTTTTCAGAGGAGGATTTTAAACGGTGTCCAAATGGAATAAAACTTCCGAAAAGATTTTTTCCGGAACAGAAGATACGCATGAGACTTGAGAACCAAGGCAGGGGCCACCAGGGGACCCCACAAGCCCCCTAGGCGCGGCCAGGGCAGGCTTGTGGGCCCCCTGTGGCTCGTTTGCCCTACCTCTTCCGCCTATAAATTCAGAAAAATTCCAAAACTGCGAGAGAGATCCACGAAAATACTTTTCCGCCACCGCAAGCTTCTGTCTCCGCAAGATACCATCTCGGGCACGTTCTGGTGCCCTGCTGGAGGGGGATTCGGATACGGAGGGCTTCTTCATCAACACCATGACCTCTCCGATGATGCGTGAGTAGTTCACCATAGACCTTCGGGTCCATAGCTAGTAGCTAGATGGCTTCTTCTCTCTTTTGGATCTTCAATACAAAGTTCTCCATGATCTTCATGGAGATCTATCTGATGTAATCTTCTTTGCGGTGTGTTTGTCGAGATCCGATGAATTGTGAATTTATGATCAAATTATCTATGAATCTTATTTGAGTTTCTTCTGATCTCTTGTATGCATGATTTCATATCCTTGTAATTCTCTTCGAGTTGTGGGTTTTGTTTGGCCAACTTGATCTATGATTCTTGCAATGGCAGAAGTGCTTGGTTTTGGGTTCATATCGTGCGGTGACCTCATCCAGTGACAGAAGGGGTCGCGAGGCACGTATCGTGTTGTTGCCATCAAGGGTAAAAAGACGGGGTTTTCATCATTGGTTTGAGTTTATCCCTCTACATCATGTCATCTTGCTTAAGGCGTTACTCTGTTCGTCATGAACTCAATACACTAGATGCATGCTGGATAGCTGTCGATGTGTGGAGTAATAATAGTAGATGCAGAAAGTATCGGTCTACTTGTCTCGGACGTGATGCCTATATGTATGATCATTGCCTTAGATATCGTCATGACTTTGTGCGGTTCTATCAATTGCTCGACAGTAATTTGTTCACTCACCATATTATTTGCTATTTTGAGAGAAGCCTCTAGTGAACACTATGGCCCCCGGGTCTACTTCACATCATATTTTCAGCCTTACACTTTTACTTCGTTGCACTTTCCGCCTTCAGTTCTCACTTTGCAATCAATCCTGAAGGGATTGACAACCCCTTTATAGTGTTGGGTGCAAGCTCTTTTGTGTTTGCGCGGGTACTCTGGACTTGGCGCCATTCTTCTACTGGATTGATACCTTGGTTCTCAAACTGAGGGAAATACTTACTGCTCCTGTGCTGCATCACCCTTTCCTCTTCAAGGGAAAAACAACGCAAGCTCAAGAGGCAGCAATGGACCTCACGGTGGTGTACATCAATGACATGGTCATGGCGGAGGACTCCATCAACACTATGGAGCGGTTGCTTGCTGAGGATGACAAGTACAAAGTGGTCGGCTTCGACCTCGCTTACACCGGTAGTCGTGACGGGCATGGTCAGAAGGTTGTTGTTGCCCAGTTGTGCGTGCACCATCATGTTCTCCTCTACCACTACTGCTTGACCATAGTGCCTTGCGAGCGTTTCACTATGTTTGTCAACAGCCTCGACTACAGGTTCGCTTCAGTGGACACCACCAACAACCGAAAGGTGCTCAAGACTTCGGGCTTGGCCTGCCAGAAGCTTGTGGACATCCGCGACCACTACAAGATCTGGGGCAGCAAGAAGGACATGGACTCCCATGCTGGCTTGGCTGAGGCCATCATCGACCCCTACTACACAAGCATGAAGGTTGAGTCTCGGAAGAACAAGGTTGTCTGGCACATGGCCTGGGTGAGGAGACTGGATGAACATCACTTCCAGATCGCCGCCAAGGAAGCATACACATGTTACAAGATGTTCAGGCGGATCGTTGACATGAGGAATTGCCTCCTATCTGAATACGTCGAGGGATCGAGCCACAAGTAGAGTGGTGGCGGCAAGCATCACAGGAAGTAGATGATGTGTTGACCATTTCCCATACTCACTCTATGCCAAAATATCTATACTTTTAGTAGGCTAAGTTCATTATGCATGTAATAGTGTACTGAGGTGTGCACCAATGTTATGTGTACAGTCACTTATGTATTTGTATGCTTAATTAGGTTATGCAATCATGTTGTTATTTGGATGCTTAACTAGTTTGCATTTTGCACACATAGAATCGCACACGAATTAATGCTAGTAACCGTGTATGTTATATTTTATCATTGCAAATAGTTTGTGTTCTTTTGGCTCATCTCAAACAGTTCATCTATGTGAACTGTATGCCGCATATCACCCAAATCTTGCTAAACATAACTGTTTCTGTTGTGTTTCCTAATCGAAAACAGTTCGTCCTAGTGAACCGTATGCCGTATATCATACACACCTTGATTTGGCTGACTGTTCCTGTTGTGTTGCCTAATCGCAAACAGTTCATACGATTGAACTATATGCCGTTTATTGCACACACCTTCATCTGGCTTCCCATTTCTGTTGTTCTCCCTCATCGCAAACAGTTCATTGGATTGAACCGCATGCCACGCATCGCGCACACAACTCTAATCTTAATCCTGTTTGATGTCTCCACCATCGCAAACGTTTTGCATCTTTTTCGCGGTTTTTTTACAACACCGTTTGCGATTAATGCATCAGACACCCTTTCATTGAAGGGTCTCTCATTGTAGTGTCGCGTTTGGACCATCCTACAGTAGTGTATTAAACTTTTCATGACATTGGTTAGGTTCTTGTCTCATGCCATATAATGATTTCCGCAACTTACACACCTTTCCTTCGTGACCATCTATCACAAAGCCATCTGGGTGTTTCATATTGATTTCCTCGTCTAGATCTTCATTTAGGAAAGTCGTCTTGACATCCATTTCACGAACGAGAAGACCATGTGAGGCCGCCAACGAGAGTAGTACTTGAATGGTGATCCGTCTGTTCACAGGTGAATAAGTGTCGAAGAAATCTTCTTCTTCTTTCTAGGCATAACCCTTGGCCACAAGCCTAGCCTTGTACTTTTCAATTGTACCATCGGTCTTAAGTTTATTTCTGAACACCCACTTACATCCTAGTGGTTTACAACCATAGGGACGCTGAGTAATTTCCCACGTCCCATTAGCCATGATGGAATCCATCTCTCTGCGGACCACATCTTTCTAGTAGTCAGCATGTGGATATGCATAAGCTTCTAAAATAGAAGTGGGATTATCATCCACGAGGTACACGAGGAAATCATCACCAAAGGTCTTTGCATTCCTTTATCTCTTTCCCATACCAAGGGTTTCCTCATCATCATCCTCAGGATTTTCATCATGTGTTGTTCATAATATTCCATAGGAATGGTAGGCTCAGGAGTTTCCTCAGATTCCTGTTTAGAAGTGCTTTGCATATCTCTCATATGGAAAATATCCTCAAAGAATGTAGCATCCTTAGACTCCATAATCGTACCGACCTTCACGTTAGGTACCTCAGATTTCACTACTATAAATCTATAGCCATCACTATTCTTAGCATATCCCAAATTAACACAGTCCACGGTCTTTGGTCCAAGCTTACTCTTTTTGGGGATCGACACATTAACTTTTGCCAAACAGCCCCAAGTACGTAAGTAGGAGAGTTTTGTCCTTCTCTTCGACCACTTCGCATAGGGAGTGACCTCATTATCTTTTGTGGAAACCTTACTCAGGACATGACATGAAGTCAATATAGCCTCCCCCACCATGGCTTGAATAAACCCGATGTATCTAACATAGCGTTAACAAAATCAATTAGAGTATGATTTTTCCGCTCGGCAACCTCATTTGACTAGGGTGAATATGGAGGCGTCCCCTCATGAATAATGTCGTGTTTTGCACAGAAAGAATCAAACTCATTAGAGAAGTACTCTCCACCACGATCTGATCAAACTCGTTTAATTTTCTTTTCAAGTTGGTTCTCAACTTCTGCCTTATAGATTTTAAAGCGGTGTAGAGCCTCATCTTTAGAATTTAACAAATACACATAGCAATATCTAGTGGAACCATCGATCAGTGACATGAAATATTTCTTTTCATCTTTATCAACACACCATTCATCTCACAGAGATCGAAATGTATGAGTTCTAATGGCACCAAGTGTATCTCCTCCGCAACCTTGTGAGGCTTGTGAGTTTGCTTTGCTTGCACACACGAATGACACTTCGAACCTTTGTTTAAAGTGAAACTCGGTATTAAATTCAGTTTTGCTAGCCACGATATAACACCAAAACTAATTTGACAAAGATGTGAATGCCAAACTTCAGATTTATTAACACCCAAATGAATATTGTTCACGACTTTATTACAAAAATCTACAAGGGAAAGGTGGAGCAGACCTCCGCAATCATAACCTTTTCCAACGAAACGTCCATATTCGTAACAACTACTTTATTAGACTTGAAGACCAACTTAAACCCTTCTCTACATATAAGGGAGCCACTAACGAGGTTCTTCTTGATGGCGGGGACATGTTGCACAATCTTCACCTGCACGATCCTTTTTGAAGTAAACTTCAGATCGATCGTGCCAACACTAAAAATAGAAGCACTCGCGCCATTCCCCATCAATATGCACCCGTACCCTATGACCTGATAAGAAGAGAAAAATCAAATGCTAACACATACATGAATATTTGCACATGTGTCCACCCACCAATTGGTGGACTGACAAACTGAAAATACAGTAAGGAAATTATGATACCCATATGCATCACTTTCATTGTTGCCCATAATCATATTTGGAGACTTGGAGTCCGGCCCTAGCTTCTTGTACATTTTTGGGAACTTGTTTGCCCAATGTTCCTTTAAACCACAGTTGAAGCAGCCATCTTCCTTCTTATTTTGTTGGACAAAATTCTTTCCCTTGAGCTTGTGGACTCGAGCATTTGTTACGGACTCTCCGTTCCTGAGCTCAGCTCAATCCCGCAACCCGCGACGCGGCGGACGGCGGAGGAGGAGTGCGCGAGGGTCTCTTTTCTTTTCAAGCTTGAGTAGCATGTGGAAGAAAATCCTTATAAGAAGGTCCAACTCTTCTCCACTAGCAAGGTGAGACTAAACTTCCCACCACTCTATATTATGCCACCTACATGGGTCCTTAGTATTTTTTTTTTGAAATTGTCATATGGACCCTAGGCTCATCTCAAATTTCAACATGTGAGAGGTTGGTGGACCCATACAGTGAACAATACAAGACCACACTAGAAGGCTCTCGCTTCCTTGATGATGTTGGTATCTTGGAAGATTTGAAAGGAATGCACCCAAGAGTTTTTCGCAACACCTCCGCATCCATCATAAGGATTTTCGGGAGGATCAAGGAGAAGGCCCGTCTTTTGGCGTTGGTGGGCGTGAAATACTTGAGTAATGTAATACCGAGAGAGTATATGTTTTCTTTCTGGCTTTATAGACTTATGTTAAACCTTTTTTCTTAATTAGAAAATGACAAGTCTTTTGCCTTGTTTTGAAAGGAAAAACTAGCTATGATTTACGTCGGCAACACATTACTGCAATGACATCAGAGGAGAAGCAGCATAGTACACTACGTACTACGGTAATGCTAACAAACCACGTACTGCCAAACTATATGGCCAAGAAAACCTCGACCGCGCACCGATCTAGATCTGAACCTAGATTTCCCTATCGGCCGCCGATTGATGTGGACAAGCTATTTAGCCCCGCTTGATGACGTAAATAATAGTGGATCAATCAGGCGATGTTGATGTGATATTGGATCAATGTCGTCCGTCGGCTTGAGCTTCACACTCCATGAGTATTTTATCCTAATCGTCTGATCTTCCTTCAGACTATAGACGGCACTACTACGACGTTGCAGACTTGCAGTCAAATCTATTCCAACTTGCTGTTGGCTACCTGCTCGTAACCAAGCATTTTATATATCATCGTGATGCGGTCATGTGTAAATCTTCAGAGATTGTGTTTTTTTTTTTTTTACATGTGGACACCAGTTGTGTCAATCTTGCTAGCAGATTGACCAGGAGGAGGATCAAGAAAAAACATTGACGAGAACTGTTAGCGCATTGTGTTTTATGCGTGTGGTCACCATTTTAGATGGGTCAGGAGAGGATGAAGAAGCATCCGGAAAAAATGCTAATGCACAATTTTTCCAGTCAACTATTTCCCGCTACCCGCTGGTCATCTGCGCAAGTCTAAAGTCTAAACTACAGAAATGATTAAATTTACACCCCGACTATCAGGCGTGGCTCATTTTCAGGCTATTTTTTTAAAATAATACATTTTTTAATAATTTTTTAAAAATAAACATATCCTTTTCATATTTAAGATGGATATGAGGATTCACAGATAACCCGAATGTATATGGATGATATAAGGAGTCCAGTTGGGTTATTTTTTTTTACTTATCTCTTTTGTCCGGTCACTAATCGAACGCGTCTACGAACGTATAAAGGGCCATTTGAAGCGTTCAGTTATAGATGCTCTAAGAAGAGAGAAAGAACACAAACATTATGTGCATTTAGAGAGGAAAACAAAAAAATGGCATACAAGAACGCCAGCCGAGACGCAAGCTGACAATAACCCATAGACGTCAAATCATAAAACTATTGCCGTTTCCCCGATCTACTTCAGTCTTTGTCTTTTCAACCAGTGTTTATTTGGTAGGAAGAATGAGACGGCTACCGTAATTTCATCAATCTTACAAATTCATCGGCTCAATCTTTTAATGATGCTTAAAAAAAAGAATTTAGATAAGTATACATACGTGTATACGGGTGTCTCTATTTATGCTGTGTTACTAAAATATGTCTAGGCGAGGCACTGTGGCAAAGATCATTTCTCGTCAATTGACTAGCTCTACAAGCGTCCTAGCTGCCTTCAAAGGGTGACAAGTTGGCTTCAGAGCTCATTGTATCTTGGTATCTCTTTTAGAAAAATTCACAGTGAAAGGTTTATACAATTTATTATAAAAATAAAAATATTTTAGAAAAATTTCACATTTTTTTCATCTATATGTATAGATGTTTTCCACATATCTATAGGAGTATCAAATAACATTGTTTTGCAGGCTACACAAGGAAAACAAATTATTTGGCTCACAAGAGCATATCTAAGTGACTTCATCTGCATATTAACGAAGGCTTCACATACACCTCCGTAATTGACGGAAACGTATTATCTCATTGAATGCACATCGTCAAAAGGTCTGAAAAAAATTCAAAAAAATATGACCACCAATGCAAGTGTATGGCTTTAATTTTGATGTGTTGGTTTCACTAGAAAAGACTAACCATCTCATCAAAGTTCAGTTCCCTTCTTACAGTAGAAAAGTTCATGTAGCCCCAGGTCCATCTCAGATTTCCGTACGTTAAAGAATATCCAAATATGCCATGCCGCATAGCAGGCCGTCGGAATCAGCATCTTTCTATCTCGTTCGCGGGATCTGTCGAAGGGTTTTGGCCACGCCCTGCCGACGCCATCTCAGGCTCATGGTTCGATGCGGGAGAACCAATTAAACAACCGGCCGATTCTACCTAAAACCTGAACCTACGGACGACGGAGCTGGTCCATACTCCCCACACGACAACGAAATCCTCAGCCAAAACGAAGCGACGGCAGCTTTGCTTGCCCACCGTTAGGGTCACTCGCAGTGGTACTAAGGACTACAGACAGCAGTGAGTACTACACCAACCCTAATAATTCACTGAAACTGTGGCCTGAGAGCTGCGTCCCGTGCTCGGGGCTCCGTCCGTTCTCCAGCCACTGGCGTCGCTCCATTGCCCCCATGGAGATCCAAATCTTGCGTGCTCCCTTCACGGGTACTCGTCACTCGTGGTTTTAGCCCACTGACGGTGGGTGTTCGTCCTGCGGTTCTCGCGTGCGCAGAATGTTTTTTGGGGCTGGAAACAAGGGGAGAATCGCCGCGTTTTTAACAGCAGGGACCGTCCACCTTTCGGATCTACCGTCAGGGCCACTTGCACCAGTGTTAAAAAAACTTGTCAGGCACATTACCTACGAACGTAATCAAGCGCGCTTGAGATCGTGCTTTTCCTACTGGGGACGTGAGAGCTGCGCCCCACGCTCCGAGGTCCGTCCATTCTCTGCCACTGTGGAGTCGCTGAGTGGAGATCCAAATCTGGCGCGGCCCACCCGCTTGTGTCTCCGGCCCCGCACGTTGCTGGAGTGTGTGGACGGCCGCGGGAGGGGCGGGGAACCTCCGTACGTACGTCACGCGCCTGCGCTGAGAGAGAATTGGACGGACAGCAAATTTAGAAGGGTGTATGTTTCCATTTCGGCGCCCTGCTACAAAAAAGACAGGTGTACTGGATGGACTCCATTTGGACGCACTACTTTTTTTTTTCTGATACATCATTTTGGACGCACTACTTCATATTTAAGGGTTATACGTACATCAGTGTGTTCCGCAGCACTATCATTGTCTTGTGTTCCGCTACTAGTCCGTATAGGAACCATGAAGTGCAGTATTACATCGAATTTCTGGAAAAAAGAAATGGTAAATATTTTCTATGTTCATCCTATGTACTGTATAGGATTGCACAAAGCTCATGTCTTGCTACAAGAGTTGCATGTGAAAGTTGGGCCTCCTTTTGTTTAGCAATCGTAAAGTCGAGGTCCGTCGGAGGGGTGTGGGCTGTTTTTTTCTCAGTGAACGTTTCTATTCACAGGGGGTTTCTCTCCAGATCCAGCGAAATGTTCGGTGCGGGAATCCCCAAGATCGAACTTCAGCGCAATGTTGGAGTCTCTTTTTTTAGATACTCAAATAAATGGCAGGGGGTGATTGCATACATGTTTCCCTTTTGCCTAGACAAATAAAAAATGTTTTGACTTTCATCAAAGATAAGCCACACACCATACACGCTAAAGTATTCGCCAAAAGAATGCTGCTAATAAACCAGCCTATTTGGTAAGGTTCCATCTATGACCGTTCTTGAAAACCAAGTCAATTGTGAGAAAAAAAAAAGATTGGGAGTATTGTGAGTCGCGTTCAGTTCGTCTGCCACTTGGGCTTTGATATCACCAATTTTGCCTTCTCAAAGGAAGATGGCGGTTGATAAAGAGAACACCAATTATTCAAGAATGGTAAAAATTATGTTGCACTTGATGGAATATGTGTAGTAGCATTAGATTCTCAACACAAGAACGAGAGTGCTTTATTCCTAGCTCATGGTTAGGCTAATCAAAATTCTAGTAAACTATGCAATATGTATAGTTTTGTTCATTATAACTTGGGAGATAATTCCTCTTTTTCGTATACTTTGTTCCTAATATTGTTTAGTTCCTTGCATTAGTAGAAAATGGGTCTTTCGGTCGGAGCAGAAAAGACCATTAGCCTCGGTTCAAATTAAAACCAACACCAATGTCAGGCATTGGTCCCGGTTCGAGTTGCCAGGTCAATAGTCCCGGTTCGGGACAAAAACCGGGACTAAAGATCCAGCAACTGATACGTGGCGTGCCGCGGAGCATTAGCCTCGGTTTGTGGTCAGAACCGGGACTAATAGTTAGTCTTTTGTCCCGGTTCTGGCCACAAACCGGGACCAAAGAGATGCCTATATATCTCGCCCCTGCCCACCCTCTCCTCTGTTTTTTTGGCTGTGTGAGGTGTGCATGCCATGCTCTTGCCACCCTTCTATGAATGCACATGAGATGTTCGATGAAATGCCCGAGCCACACTACTAAATCTTTCTCATCTTCAAGCTCGACCTCCGAGCTTCATTTTCCTCAATATTTGTCTAGGTTTGGCGGTGCACCAACTACACAAGTGTTCTAAAAGGTTAGCTACTTCATCCTTTCATCTCTCACTGTTACTTTCATTTAGATGCAAAATTTGAGCTCAAATTAACTTCTTAGAGTCTGCACATGTGTAGGGTGTCGTCCTTGCCCGTCCTCACCGTTGTCGATCACCCGCGCCGATCTCGTCGCGAGCACCACTGTGGTGAGCCTCTTGTTCTTATCTTCTTTTTAAAAGAAAAAAAAATTCTTACTTGTATAATTTAGATAGATACTTGTATAAATTACCTACTTTTATTATTTTTTGTTATTATATAGTGCGATGGTTTTGGTATTCGCATCTGTCGGCCCTCATCCTGTCTATGATTCAGATGTGGTATATATTATCTTTTGTAACTATTTGTTTTATTTAGTGTTTATGATAATTATGACAACTAGCGTGACATATATTTTTTAATCTAGGAGGTATGTGAACCGGAAATTCCAACCCACATAGAAATTCTTGTCGAGAAGTTAAATTTGGTTGAAGAAGAAAACAATTACTTAAAGAAAAAATTGAAAATAATTGAGGAGAAGAATATGGAACTCGAATTGCATGTTGCCGATGTCGTCGATGATCGCAAGATGAAGATGGATGCAATGCGGTTGAAGATGGATGAAATGCACTTAAAGATTAGGAATATTAGAAAATATGCCATTGATAAAGAGGCTTGGTATCATTATGCCGTTGGGTCAATTGTCACCATAGTTGCGATTTTGATCGCATTTGTTGTTGCATTTAAATGTTTTACATAGTTGTATGTTGTTTTATGAGAGAACTTTATGTAATTATTTTTGTAATAATAACATTTGATCACTATTGTGCTTTGGTTTTAATGTGATGATGAACTTGTATTAATATGGTCGTTTATCTATTCATGATGTTCTGCAATAGTTTTTTGATATACTTAATTTCATAATACAGATGAATCGCCAATGGATGTACGGTGACCGACACACTTCGGAGTACATTACGAACCGGGACTAATGCCCGAGTCACACTTAAGTTCACACAAATTGGTATCCTCGACCGAGATTAGCAACCTTATCCTTTTTATTTGTAATTGGTACAAAATGGTATCCTCGACAGAGATGAGTTTTCGTTCGAAACCATGATATACTTCGAAAGAGATTGTCAATTTTGTACATGAAGTGCATCCATTTTTTGTCGTAACCCTCTCAACTTTTTAGCACATGCTATGTGGGTGAAATGATGTTACCATGCCAACTTTCAACCTTTTCAGAGTTCATTTGTAGTGCTTTTCAATTTCAAGGTCAATTAGCTAAAAAAATTAAGTAAATGCATGAAAAATACCAAATAAAATCAGAAATTGTTGAAAAATTATGATGTGCCTTTGAATGGTGCATTTTGAACACACAAAAAGTATGGAGTTCAAATAAGTTCAAAAAAAAGAAATCCCTTTGTAATAGATGAGTTCTCGTTCGAAACCCTCATATTTCAAAAGAGATTGTCCGTTTTGTATACGAAGTGCATCCAGTTTTTGTCATAACCCTCTTAACTTTTTAGCACATGTTATGTGGGTGAAATGATGATACCATGCCAACTTTCAACATTTTCAGAGTTCATTTCTAGTGCTTTTCAATTTCACGGTCAATTAGCTTAAAAAATAAGTAAATGCATGAAAAATACCAAATGAAGTCTGAAATTTTCGGAAATTTATTATGTACCTTTGAATGGTGCATTTTGAACACACAAAAAGTGTGGAGTTCAAATAAGTTCAAAAAATGAAATCCCTTTGTAAGAGATGAGTTCTTGTTCGAAACCGTGATACTTCGAAAGAGATTGTGTGTTTTGTATACGAAGTGCATCCAGTTTTTGTCGTAACTCTCTAAATTTTTTAACACATGCTATGTGGGTGAAATGATGATACCATGCCAACTTTCAACATTTTCAGAGTTCATTCGTAGTCCTTTTCAATTTCAGGGTCAATTTGCTCAAAAAAATAAGTAAATTCACGAAAAATACCAAATGAAGTCAGAAATTGTTGAAAATTTATGATATGCCTTTGGATGATGCATTTTGAACACATAAAAAGGATGGAGTTCAAATAAGTTCAAAAAAATGAAATTCCTTTATAACAGATGAGTTCTCGTTCGAAACGATGATACTTCGAAAGATATTGTCCATTTTGTACACGAAGTGCATCCGGTTTTTGTCGTAACCCTCTCAACTCTTTAGCACATGCTATGTGGGTGAAATTATGATACCATGCGAACTTTCAACATTTTCAGAGTTCATTTCTAGTGCTTTTCAATTTCAGGGTCAATTAGCTCAAAAAAATAAATAAGTAAATGCATGAAAAATACCAAATGAAGTCTGAAATTGTTGAATAATTATGATGTTCCTTTGAATGGTGCATTTTGAAAGTATGGAGTCCGAATAAGTTCAAAAAATTAAATCCCTTTGTAGGAGATGAGTTCTCGTTCGAAACCCTCATACTTCAAAAGAGATTGTCCGTTTTGTACACGAAGTGCATCCAATTTTTGTCGTAACCCTCTCAATTTTTTAGCACATTCTATGTGGGTGAAATGATTATACCATGGAAACTTTCAACATTTTTAGAGTTCATTTGTAGTGCTTTTGATTTCAGGGTCAATTAGTTAAAAAAATAAGTAAACACACAAAAAATACCAAATGAAGTCACAAATTGTTGAAAAAATTATGATGTGCCTTTGAATGGTGCATTTTGAACACACAAAAAGTATGGAGTTCAAATAAGTTCAAAAAAATGAAATCCCTTTGTAACAGATGAGTTCTTGTTTGAAACCCTCATATTTCGAAAGAGATTGTCCGTTTGTACATGAAGTGCATCCAGTTTTTGTCGTAAACCTCTAAACTTTTTAGCACATGCTATGTGGGTGAAATTATGATACCATGCCAACATTCAACATTTTGAGAGTTCATTTGTAGTCCTTTTCAATTTCAAGGTCAATTAGGTCAAAAAAAAGTAATTGCAAGAAGAATACCAATGGAAGTCAGAAATTGTTGAAAATTTATGATGTGCCTTTGAATGACGCATTTTGAACACACAAAAAGTATGGAGTTCAAATAAGTTCAAAAAAATGAAATCCCTTTGTAAGAGATGAGTTCTCAAACCCAGATACTTCGAAAGAGATTATACGTTTTGTACATGAAGTGCATCTAGTTTTTGTCGTAACCCCCTCAACTTTGACTCACATGCTATGTGGGTGAAATGATGATACCATGCTAACATTTAATATTTCAGAGTTCATTTCTAATGCTTTTCAATTTCAGAGTCAATTAGCTCAAAAAATAAGTAAATGCATGAAAAATAACAAATGAAGGCTGAAATTGTTGAAATTTTTTAATGTGCCTTTGAATGGTGCATTTTGAACACACAAAAAGTATGGAGTTCAAATAAATTCAAAAAAATGAAATCCCTTTGTAAGGGACGAGTTCTCGTTCGAAACCGTAATACTTCAAAAGAGATTGTTTGTTTTGTACACGAAGTACATCCAGTTTTGTTCGTACCCCTCTCAACTTTTTAGCACATGCTATGTGGGTGAAATGATGATAACATGCCAAATTTGAACATTTTTAGAGTTCATTTGTAGTGATTTTCAATTTCAGGCTCAATTAGCTAAAAAAGTAAATGCACGAAAAATACCAAATGAAGTCAGAAATTGTTGAAAAAATATATGATGTGCCTTTGAATGATGCATTTTGAACACACAAAAAGTATGAAGTTCAAATAAGTTCAAGAAAATGAAATCCCTTTGTAACATATGAGTTCTTGTTCAAAACTGTGATACTTCGAAAGAGATTGTGTGTTTTGTACGCGAAGTGCATCCAGTTTTTGCCGTAACCCTCTCAACTTTTTAGCACATGCTATGTGGGTGAAATGATGATACCATGCCAAATTTTAACATTTTCTGAGTTCATTTGTAGTGCTTATCAATTTCAGGGTCGATTAGCTAAAAACAGTAAATGCACGACAAATACCAAATGAAGTCAGAAATTATTGAAAATTTATGATGTGCATTTGAATGGTGCATTTTGAACACACAAAAAGTATGGAGTTCAAATAAGTTAAAAAAATTGAAATCCCTTTGTAACATATTAGTTCTCTTTCGAAACCGTGATACTTCAAAAGAGATTGTTTGTTTTGTACACGAAGTGCATCTAGTTTTTGTCGTAACAATCTGAACTTTTTAGCACATGCTATGTGGGTGAAATGATGATATCATGCTTTTCAATTTCAGGTCCAATTAGCTCAAAAAATAAGTAAATGCACGAAAAATACCAAATGAAGTCAGAAATTATTGAAAAATTATGATGTGCCTTTGAATGGTGCATTTTGAACACACAAGAAGTATGGAGTTCAATTAAGTTCAAAAAAATGAAATCCCTTGGTAACAGATGAGTTCTCGTTGGAAACCTTGATACTTCAAAAGATATTGTCCGTTTTGTACACCAAGTGTATCCAGTTTTTGTCGTAACCCTCTCAACTTTTTGGCACATGCTATGTGGGTGAAATGATGATACCATGCCAACTTTCAACATTTTTAGAGTTCATTTGTAGTGCTTTTCAATTTCAGGGTCAATTAGCTCAAAAACAAAAGTAAATGCACGAAAATATCCAAATTAAGTGAGAATTGTTGAAAATTTATGATGTGCCTTTGAATGGTGCATTTTGAACACACAAAAAGTATGGAGTTAAAATAAGTTCAAAAAAATGAAATCCCTTTGTAACACATTAGTTCTCGTTCGAAACCGTGATACTTCGAAAGAGATTGTGTGTTTTGTACACAAAGTGCATCCAGTTTTTGTCGTAACCCTCTCAACTTTTTAGCACATGCTATGTGGGTGAAATGATGATACCATCCCAACTTTCAACATTTTCAGAGTTCGTTTCTAGTGTTTTTCAATTTCAGGGTCAATTAGCTCAAAAAATAAGTAAATGCACGAAAAATACCAAAAGAAGTCAGAAATTGTTGAAAATTTATGATGTGTTTTTCAATGGTGCATTTTGAACACACAAAAAGATGGAGTTCAAATAAGTTCACAGAAATGAAATCTCTTTGTAACAGATGAGTTCTCGTTAGAAATCCTAATACTTCGAAAGAGATTGTCCGTTTTGTACACGAAGTGCATCCAGTCTTTGTCGTAACCCACTCAACTTTTTAGCACATGCTATATGGGTGAAATGATGATACCATGCCAACTTTTAACATTTTCAGAGTTCATTTGTAGTGCTTTTCAATTTCAGGGTCAATTAGCTAAATAAATAACTAAATACACGAAAAATAAAAAATGAAGTCAGAAATTGTTGAAAATTTCTGATGTGCCTTTGGTGCATTTTGAACACAAAAAAGTATGGAGTTCAAATAAGTTCAAAAAAATGAAATCACTTTGTAGCAGATAAGTTCTCGTTCGGAACCGTGATACTTTGAAAGAGATTGTCTGTTTTTTACACGAAGTGCATCCAGTTTTTGTCGTCACCGTCTCAACTTTTTAGCACATGCTAGATGGTGAAATGATGATACCATGCCAACTTTTAACATTTTCAGAGTTCGTTTGTAGTGCTTTTCAATTTCAGGGTCAATTAGCTCAAAAATAAAGTAAATGCATGAAAAATACCAAATGAAGTCAGAAATTGTTGAAAATTTATGATGTGCCTTTGAATGGCGTATTTTGAACACAAAAAAGTATGTAGTTCAAATAAGTTCAAAAAAATAAAATCTCTTTGTAACATATTAGTTCTCGTTCGAAACCGTGATACTTCGAAAGAGATTATCTGTTTTGTACACGAAGTGCATCTAGTTTTCGTCGTAACCATTTGAACTTTTTAGCACATGCTATGTGGGTGAAATGATGATATCATGCCAACTTTTAATATTTTCATAGTTCATTTGTAGTGCTTTTCAATTACAGGGTCAATTAGCTCAAAAAATAAGTAAATGCACGAAACATACCAAATGTAGTCAGAAATTGTTGAAAAATTATGATGTGCCTTTGAATGGTGCATTTTGAACACACAAAAACTATGGAGTTCAAATAAGTTCAAAAAAATGAAATCCCTTTATAACTGATGAGTTCTCGTTCAAAACCTTGATACTTCGAAAGAGATTGTCCGTTTTGTACATGAATTGTATCCAGTTTTTGTCGTAACCCTCTCAACTTCTTAGCACATGTTATGTGCGTGAAATGATGATACCATGTCAACTTTCAACATTTGCAGAGTTCATTTGTAGTGCTTTTCAATTTAAGGGTTAATTAGCTAAAAAAAGTAAATGGACGAAAAATACCAAATGAAGTCAGAAATTGTTAAAAATTTATGATGTGCCTTTGAATGGTGCATTTTGAACACACAAAAAGTATGGAGTTCAAATAAGTTCAAAAAATGAAATCCCTTTGTAACACATAAGTTCTCGTTCGAAACCGTGATACTTCGAAAGAGATTGTCCGTTTTGTTCACGAAGTGCATCCAGTTTTTATCGTAAACTTCTCAACTTTTTAGCACATGTTATGTGGGTGAAATTATGATACCATGCCAACTTTCAACATTTTCAGAGTTCATTTGTAGTGCTTTTCAATTTCAGGGTCAATTAGCTGAAAAAAAAGTAAATGCACGAAAAATACCAAATAAAGTCAGAAATTGTTGAAAATTTATGATGTGCCTTTGAATGGTGCATTTTGAAAACACAAAAAGTATGGAGTTCAAATAAGTTAAAAAATGAAATCTCTTTGTAACACATGAGTTCTCGTTCGAAACAGTGATACTTTGAAAAAGATTGTCCGTTTTGTATACGAAGTGCATCGAGTTTTTGTCGTAACCTTCTCAACTTTTTAGAACATGCTATGTGGGTGAAATTATGATACCATGCCTACTTTCAACATTTTCAGCGTTCATTTGTAGTGGTTTCCAATTTCAGGGTCAATTAGCTCAAAAAAATAAGTAAATGCACTAAAAATACCAAATGAAGTTATAAATTTTTGAAAATTTATGATGTGCCTTTGAATGGTGCATTTTGAACAAACAAAAAGTATGGAGTTCAAATAATTTTAAAAAAAATGAAATCCCGTTGTAAGAGATGAGTTCTCGTTCGAAACCATGATACTTCGAAAGAGATTGTCCGTTTTGTACACGAAGTGCATCCAGTTTTTGTCGTAACCCTCTCAACTTTTTAGCACATGCTATGTGGGTGAAATGATGATACCATGACAACTTTCAACCTTTTGAGAGTTCATTTGTAGTGTTTTCAATTTCAGGGTCAATTAGCTCAAAAAATAAGTAAATGCATGAAAAATACCAAATGAAGTCATAAATTGTTGAAAATTTATGATGTCAACTAAAAAGAATCAACTAAAACATTAACTAAAAAGAATGAACTAAAATTATCAAAGTGTTTATTTGTTAAAAAGAATCAAGTAAAACATTAACGAAAAAGAAACAAAAAATATCAACTCAAAAGAATTTTCATAAAGTTTTTTTGTTAAATTTTTTAATAGAAAACTAAAATAAAAGAGAAAAAAATCTTTAATAGCAAAGAATTAAAGTATAAACTAGGACTAAAAATTATTAAAGTAAAAAATAAAAAATGTCGCCTATTGGGCCATCATGGCGTGCATACGACTAGAAACCTGTAATGCCCCAAGTGTATCATTGCCATATTTGGAACCTTGCCATGTGTGGGTCCATGTTGTCATTCTATGGAATATCATTTCATGTGTTATTTTATGTGATCATGTCATGTTTTCCCTTTGCATTCATGCATCCATATCATTCATGCCATCATGTGTGTTGTTGTGTTGATCCTTATGTATGTGGTGTGATGAGTGCAAGTGGTGTGAACTAATGAGAAAGAGTGGCTTCCAACTTTGCCTTTTATACAAAGCTAGGTTTCAACTAAACCTCCCCTTCTTCTTTATTTCTTTGAGCTTATGTTTTACTTGCTCTTTTTCTAGTTTAGAAATGTTGGCCTTTTAGTGCTTATTCTTGTAAGTGTGGAGATGTGAAAGAGGGATTTTAAAACTTTGTTTTGATGTGGCTTACCTTCAAAACCAGATTTAAATAAATCTGATTTGTAATTATTTTAGTTGTCCCAAAAAAATTTGTTTTCATTTTATTTTATTGGGTCATAATTCCCTTATGACCAGGGGCATTTTTGTTTTATTTTCGGGTCAACAGTTTTGCCTATGTGCAGTTATTTGTCTCTTTTTTATTTAAAATAGAAAACCAGTGGGTTTTCTTTCTTGCTTGGCGCCACCGAGTGGGCTTACTCCTCCTCGCTGGCCCAGCTACCTTCTCTCGCGCGTAGCCCATTCCCTGTCCCTTTACTTTTGACGCCGTGTCTTCTTCCCTCTCCTTTCCGTCAGTCTATCAGAGAGAGAGAGAGAGAGAGAGAAAGAGCGACAGAGGGGCTCGACGCCGTGGCTTCACGGACGTCGAGGCGGCCCCCTCGCCCTCTATATATCCCTCGGCGTGCGTGCCCTGTTCTAGGTTTCCTCCAAGCCGCCGCCACCTCCTTTCCTCTTCCTCCTCCCTCTCCCTGGATCGACAGAAGGCGGCCGAGCTCCTCCTCCGCCATGGCCGATCCCTGATGAGGTCGCCGCCATTGATGCCGTCCCTCTTCTTCCTCTCTGAGAGATCCAAGAGCACACGGAGTAACAGGGGAGCCCGTTCCCGCAGCTAGGAGACGACGATCGCCTCTGCTTCCACGATGTCGACGACGACCCCTTCTTCCTCCTGTGCTCCGACGACTCCTTCCGCATCGACTTCTTCCTCTTCGACGCCTTCTTCCTCTCCGTGAAGCGCATCCTCCTCGACCAGTGGGTGAGAAGCAGGTCCCCTTCCCGTTCTCCTGTCGGTAGATCCCCTCCTAGGCCGTAGCTTCGTGCCGTAGTTTCTCTCTGTCGCCGGCGTTGCCGTGCTCGTGGAGCAGCAGTTGTAGTGCGCATCTCGTCGAGGTTAGGTGTGAAATGGATTTGCGTTGAGTCCCTCTTCCTCCGCGCGAGAAGCCGTAGCTCAATTTGTAGCAAAGCGCCAGTGGTGACCCTCCTCTGTTTCGGCCACCGTCGAGTTGTATCAGATCCAGAGCGGGATGCTCAAAAGAGCCAAGCCCCCCTCCCTGTTAAGTTCAGCACGACTAGCGCAACGGTAGGTGGTGTTTTGGGTAGTAGTAGGTCGTGGGTTCGAACCCAGTGGCACCCCTTTTGTTTTCTTGATTTTGGGCACAGTAGCTCGACATGGGAAACACACCCTGTTTCCTTCCCCTCTCAGTTGAGCCAGAGGTGATAGCGCAGTGGCTATAGGTGTGTTTTGGGCAGCATCAAGTCTTGGGTTTGAGTCCCTGTGCCCCCTTTTATTTTTGTTTTGTTTTGTTTGTTGTTGTTTTAGCTTAGCTGCACCATACCTTGTCTTGGGAAGCAAGGTGAGGTGTTATGCCTCACATCCAGTAGATTTTCATATTTATTTTTGCTTGTGTGCATGTGTGTGTGTAGGCAAGTCTTGTATGTGTGCCTAGAGTGTAGGTGCACATGTGGTGTGTGCTTGTGTGTGTATATGACACACACATGAACAAGGCATGGTTTTTCCTTAGTGTGCATGGGGAGTTCCTTTGAACCCCTAGCATGTGTGAGTGTGTGTTAGTGGTAGCTTGTGTGAGTGTATGTATGTGTGTGTATTAGAACTAGCATGTGTAGGTGCTAGTGTGTGCTTGCTTGGTTGTATGTGAGTGTGTCTGGTGATGTGCTATGGCACACATACATGAGGTCTAACCCTCATGTCACCATTGGAGTTGTGGGTGTGAGCTTGTGCATGTGTAGGTGCTGAAATAGTGGTACCACATGTGATATGGCACTATTTGAGACTATATGATTCCATGTAGTTTTTCCTTTCAACTTTGTGTCTTCATGTTGTATGCAAGTACCTAGGTATTGTATATGTTTTTGTGGTAGAATCTTCCCAGGAATCCATTGGTGGAATCATATTTCACTTTGGGTCACTTTGTGGAAATGTCATTTTCTGTCTTGATGCTATGTTTAGAGCTTGGTGCCATGTGTTGTGATGGGCCCATGAGGATGAATCCTTGATGGGGCAGTAGTGGGTGAACCCCTCTACAAGATGGTACTTTTGTTTTATGCTTAGGAGTTTGTATGTGCAAGTTGTGCCTTGTCAAAGTTGACATGTGGCTGAAACTGTCAGCTTGGTGAAAATCTGAGATTTTCACCAAGTCTGAGAAACTGCTGTTATTTTCTTCCCTTGTTGTTGTGGTTGCAAAAGCTCAGGTGTTGGGAATCAACCCTTGCAACCAAATAGGGAGTTGGAGCTTTTGTGTTTTTCTAGCTCTCTATTAAATTTCATGCACTTTCACTTCCTGTAGATATTATTTTGGAGGATGTCAAAATGCTTCAGAGCATAAGTAGTTGGTGAAAATCTGAGATTTTCACTAAGTCCCTGAAATCTGTTATTTTTGTCCAAGTTAGCACATGTAGATCTTCCTGTGTGTGGCTCCTTTGTATTATCTTCTTGCTCAGGCTTGTAGAGCTTTTGAATGGCTTTTGCCACATATCTTGTTTGGCACATTTGGGTGGTTGTAGGTGCTTTGCATGTTTCTCACAAACTGCTATGGTGCCGCTTAGGACAGATTGCATGAGTTAGTTGTTTTGAAGCTTGTGATAGTATTGTTGGTGGCGTGGTGAGTTTCTTTGCACCACCCCACCTATAATTGTTTGTTTGATCATGTGGCAGCCTGGGAATACCAAAAGAGCGCCATTGGAGTGTGCTTGTGGTGGAATTGATCCGTAGGACTGCATATCTTGTTTCGTAGTTTCTGGTTGATCCGTAGCTCCGTTCTCAATGTTCTTTATATGTTTTTGCATCGTTTTCTCATGATGCACCTGTTCATGCCATCTTAATGCATGTCAAGATAGCTTAGAGTGAAGTTCTGTCCAGAAGTTTATCTTCTCTTCTCATGCATATTTAAGTAACTAGAATAGAGATGCATGCTACATTCTCATCTCATGCATCATGTGTTTGTTGCATCATGTTGTGTTGGTGTTCATTGACTGTTATTTTTATCTTGGGTAGCACCGAGATCGGAGAGCGAGTACGTGGATTCTAGAGAGTACGCGCAGGACGAACAAGAGCAGTTCCAAGCTGAAGACATCACAGGCAAGATGACCGTGACCTTGATACCGTATCTAGCCTTGTTATGATTAGAATCACGTTTCCTTCGATATATGCTCGCTGCCTACCACTTGATATATTTCCTCCTGATATTGCCATGAAACCCAAACACCTTCCCCTCCTAGCTCATGTTGTCTGGCTAAGTAGGCTTGCTCAACTTTCTAATGATAGCTTTGCTAGTTGCAGGTGCCAGCTGTCTCATGTGATAACATGAGTATTTGATATCATTATGTTTTAACTGCTATTTAATTAATGCAGCTATATACTTGGTAAATGACGGAAGGCCTAGCCTTTTGCCGGGTGATTTGTTCCGTTATTGCCGCCTTAGTTTCCGTCTACCGGTGTTTGATTCCATAACTGATCGCTCCTAACACGTTCGGGGTTGTTATGGGGACCCCCTTGATAAATCGTATAGTGTTAAGACTTGTCCGGCAGGACCCAACATTGGTTTTAATTGATAATCACTTAATAATAATAATTCTGCATAGGGAATAGCTACCCCAAGGATTTAATCAACAACCCGGGCCAGTGCTCCTCATGAGTGTTGGTCCACCCACCTAGCAGTCGGCAATACCACCTCAGGGAAACTTGAGGCATTTGGTCATTGTCCACTATGCATAGACGGTGTTGTCCTGAGACTGAGATACGCGGCTCTTATCGGGGTCGTCGACACACCGGGAGGTCCTGCTAGTCTTGTCTTACCTTAGTGATATATCTTGCGTACAGGAATCCCGGTGAAGCTTTGGTTCTCCCCAGAGTTGAGGTTTTCCTCTAAGGAATCCGATGAGATCACGAGATTCGTGATAGAGGATTACTTTGCGGCCCGTGACCGTTTGTGATGGACTAGTTGGAGCACTCATGTAGGGTTTAATCTTTCGGAAAGCCGTGCCCACGGTTATGTGGCAACATGGATTATTTGTTAACATCCGGTTATAGATAACTTGAACTTAATCTAATAGAACTGCCAACTGTGTGCGTAACCGTGACTGTCTCTTTCGAAGACCTCTCTTCGATCGGGAACACGGTGGGGTTATGTTTGACGTAAGTAGGTGTTTAGGATCACTTAGTGATCACCTAGTCTTCGATCGCTCGCGTAGACCACCTCATCTATAACTTTGATCTACGTAAGTTAGCCACCATAAATGCTTAGGATGTTGAAAGCTAAACACTGAACCTTCCTCACCTAATAACTTGACTAGTTTCGGTACCAAGGTCATCGATTGCTGAGTCCCCGTGGCTCACAGATTACTTCACCACCCCAACAGGTACATGTATGCCCAACGCAGGTGATCCAGAGGGAACGCAGCTGGCGTGGTAGTACGATGAGGAGAACGACCGCCTGTACATGAACTATCCAGAAGACTGAGGCTGTGGTCGTGATCGTGGGCAAGCATGCGGGATAGCATAGTCTTTTATTGGGTTATGTAGTCCGTAGCGGAACTACCTTGTCTGAATAAATGTGTGGATGTAACTCTGATATTATCTACATGATATGGCAAATGATTCCTTATTATCATTCTTAATTTATGAATGTGCTATGTTATCTTGCTTGCGAAACGCATAGATGCGCTTCTTTCCATTTTGGGGCATCGCCCCCTAAATAGGAAAGGACCGCACCTTAGTCGTTACAAAACCCTACATGATAGATTAGCCAGGATGCAGGCCCGTGGGCCCAATAGTCCCAACAGGCATAGAGAGGATAGTTAGGCCCATAAGCATGCTTTAGTGAGGAGTTCGAATGAGGTGCCGCGGCATTGCTTATAAACAACAACGAGCGCCCCTCGCTTGGCGAGGTGGGACTAAACTTTGCCCTGCCCTGCGATGGTGCCAGCCCCAGACCTTTAGTCCTGGGTTGGGGCTAGAACCAGGACTAAAGACCCCCCTTTAGTCCCGATTGGAGCGACAAACCGAGACTAAAGGCCCTCGCTTCCCGCATCTCGGCCTGCCGAAAAAGGGCCTTTAGTCCCGGTTGGTGGCTCCAACCGGGACTAGAGGGGGGGGGGTCTTTAGTCCCGGTTGGAGCCCGAACCTGGGACTAAAGGTCTCTCTATATAAACGGGAGTTACAATTTTTCCAATCCATCGCGAGTTCCTTCTTCCTCCTGCCCCCGACACCTCCAGGCTGCCCAACGACGAACCGCTCGTCGTCGTTGTCGTCGCCGTCGCCACCAGGCTGCCCCGTCTCCGATCGGCACCGCACCGCCTCAACCCCACGCCGCGACGCCCTCCGGCACCCTCGCCGACGCGCCCCCAAATCCGTCCGACGCACCCCCGCGGCGCCACCCCCCTCCCCCACAACTCTGACCCCTTCCCCATCGCCGGCGCCACCCCGGGCCCCTTCCCCACCTCGGTGCCACCCCCTCCCCCACCGCGGCACTACCCCCCTTCCTCACCGTCGGCGCCTCCTCCCCCATCGTGAGTTTTTTTTTTTTTGCGTTTTTTCATTTCATTGCATATATCATTAGGTTAATTAAGTAAGTTTAGGGCTCTGTTAGTGTTAGTTTAGGTCAAATAGGTCAGTTTAGGGCTGTGTTAGTGCTAAATAGGTTATTGTTAGTTTAGGTTAAGTAAGTTATTAGTGCAAAAAAGAAGATTTTGGTTAGGTTTTGATTTGGCATATAAATGATTTGACATATAAATGATTTGACATATAAATGATTTAGGTTTTAGAGTAGATTTGACATATAAATGATTTGACATATAAATGATTTGGCATATAAATGATTTAGGTTTTGGAGTAGATTTTACATATAAATGATTTGACATATAAATGATATATAAATGGTTAAGGTTTTCTTTTTTATGTTAAGTTTGCTACTCGTATTTCTGTGTTAATATGTTAGAACTATTTGCAAAAGTTTGATGAATTTTGACATGTGCAAAAGTTTGTTATGTATTTGCAATTAATTAGTATATATATGTAGACAATAGATTCTGCTTACTGCTTTAATAATGGATTTATCAAGAATGCCACATTATATATGTGCACACGTTGATTCATTTTTTTGGTCTCATCTATGTAACCTAGCGAACTACCTAGATTCTATATGTCACGTTGTCTGTCAAAGTATTGAAGAAATCGATGGCTTCATCATTACCTGGTAGTAATAGACGCATGATGCTATGAAGGTCTCGAAAGTTGTTTTGGAACGGAGTTCCTGATAGAATAATTCATTTTTTGGTACGAAGTTCAGCAACGTCCTTCCAAATAGTGATATTCGGATGGTTCTTTTTGAACTGCGTACCAAAAAGCTAATTATCCTATTCGGGATTCTGTTACAAAACAACTTTGTAAAGCTTCATAACATCATGCGCCTATTACTACTAGGTCATGATGAAGTCATGGTTTTCTTGAATCCTTTGACACTAGACAATGTGACATATAGAAGGGTAGATGAAATCAGAAAAAATATGGATCATTTTCTGCACATCCAGAATGTCGCCATTTTGTTAAATCCCTTAAGGGTTAAGAGAATTCGTTAGACATATTTTAGAGTATAGATTCACTCATTTTGCTCCGTATGTAGTTTTCTGATGAAATCTTTAAAAGGTCTTATATTTTGGAACGGAGGGAGTACAAGTTTAGAAAATTTTATTAAATAGTAGGAATTTAAATAGTAGGACATACGATGCCCGGTCCGCATCCTCGTCGTCGAATCGATGGCGACCACCTGCTTGATAGGCGCCAGCATGTCCAGGACTGGGCTCCGCCGGGCTGGCACTGGGAGAGTTACCTTTCGGGGAGCACGGCTTGGTGAGGAACCGGGCTCCCGTCCTCGACCCAGAGCTTCTTTGATGGCGGTCGCGGGGGCCACTTTCGGTGTCGAGGGTGCCGACCCCTGAGGAGGAGGTACGTCGCCGTGTGAGGGAGGAGGACTAGCACGTCCGTCGCTACATGGAGGCGTTGGATGCCAGGTCCTCCAATACCTGGCAGGTTCTTCAGGGATCTCACCCGAGCTATGATCTTGGGTGTCCACCGCCCGTGACTTAGTACATCGATGGCTCTTTGTTGGTTGATGAGTTATATATTATTCGAGAGATGTATTACTGTATTCGAGAGATGTATTTTTGATGTATTCCAGATTATGTATTCGATAATATTAGGTGGATTATTTGATGATGCATTAATTAAGTGGATTATTCGATGTATATATAAGCGGGAGTTTTAGTTGTTAGTTAATTTAGTTTTTTATGTTTAATTAATTCGCAGATACTATGGATCCAATACACAGCAGAGACGAATATCAGGAACACGTGATGAATGGTGTCGTCTGCGGGGATTATTTTATTGTTGGCCATGTCACCAATCAGTTTCTGAACGAGTCCGGCGAGGGAGATGAGTCTCTCAACACAGGAGGTAGAAGCTCTGGTGAGGTAGACGCCCACGCCTCGGGCGAGGGAGGACTCGGCGACTCCAATGAGGAAGAAGCCGAGGCTCTGCCGAGGTGCATACATATTAATAAATTAATCCTCTGTTGTCTATATACATATATTAACGCTCTTTATTTTATCCCTCCGGATCGAGCAAAACTTCAGTACGGACGAAACGAGGCCCAACCAAGAAGATGGATGACGGTGAGAGGTACATGATCGAAAGCGTCTCAAATGTCGGGCAAGCAATTGCTCCCCCAGATGTAAAGCAGAAGTTTGTGAAGGCATGCGGAGTTGTTGTTAGGGACCACGTCCCTATCACCATTCGAGAATGGATTAAGGCAAGGGAGGAAGGAGTCTAGTATGTCGACACAGTAGCCAAAGAAAACCTTCGGAGAAAGCTCATGATTCATTTCACCCCGCCGGCACCAAAGGTGGATCGAGATGAGGAGGAGCCAAATGAGGAGTAAATGAAGAGGTGAAAAGAGGCCCTAGAGAAAAAAGTCAAGGAGTGGGATCTTAAGAAGATGGCCGATCTATTCAGGGGCTGGAAGAAAAGATTGCACCAGGAATTTATCTTGCATCATAAGACTCCAGATTTCGATAACGGCTATGAGAATATAAAACACTAATGGGCCAAATTTGTGGCGTACAAGAAACCAGAGGACGCCTTGAAAAAGTCTGCAGCAAATAAGAGGAATGGGCGTATGAAGAAGTACCACCATGTTATGGGGCCTGGTGGCTACGCCGGTCACATGGCTAAGTGGAAAGCACTTGAGGCATCACTTCTGGCTAACAATATCACTCCAGAGCCCTTAAGATGGATCGAACGGGCAAGAAACTGGTTTTACAAGCATGGGGGCTTGTTGGACGCAGAAGGGAAGGCAATATATAATCAAAGAGATAAAGATAATCCCCTACCCATCGAGAACATTAGGCATGCAGTAAAGGATGTTGAAGAGGGATGGTTCGTTCCCGATAGAGAGAACGACGAGCTCTCACGCGCCCATGGGAATGATGAAAACAAAGGGCGAGCACGAGGCTTACTAGGATCCCCACCGTGGATGCTTGCATTTTCTGAGGAAAGGAAGAGATTTCCCGATAGAAGCCATCAGAGGAGAAAGGAAAAGGAGGCAGCTGAGAAAGCGGCTTCTGCAGATCGGCTGCATAATATAGAAGAAGTAGTAAAGCGACTGCAGCAGGATCAAATCGACAGACAACAAGGTAGCGGCCAATCTTAGCGGCTCATGATAGAAGCTGCATCGAATCGAAAAAGCAGTGTCACTTCCACGCAGCTCCAGGATGATGGTGATGATGATGCACTGATGACGGCTCCTCCTCATCGCTACCCAGTGGATGATATCACGGAGAGCACACCTTGTGAGCTAAAGGTGAAACTTGCTAACTTAAGGTTGACGGTAGCGGTCGGCGAGGCCGTACCAATTGGACATAATCCAACTTGGCGTTGCACTCCAGTTCCAAAAGGGTATGCTGTCGTCGTGGTGGATGAAGTGATGAAAGAATATGAGGAGCTAAAGCTGGACTACCCTGCAGGTGAAGATATGGATTTGACTAAACTTGGAGAAGTCAAGAAACAGACTGTTGTATGGCCAAAGGAGCACATCTTGCTTCCAAATTGGCCAACAAGGCCACCGACTCCTCAGAGAAGGAATCCTTCTTCGCCTCCACCTCACCAGTCTCCAGCGCAACCGTCGTGTTCGCCGCCTCACGAGTCTCCAGCGCAACCGTCGTCTTCGCTGCCTCACCAGTCTCCAACGCAGCCGTCTCCACCACCGCATCAGCCATCTCCACCGCCCCGTCAGCCGTCTCCGTCCACTGAGGACCAGAGCAAAAAGCGGAAACGTACCACCGCTAATAGTGGCGGCAGAAAGGGGTTCCGATCACTGAAACGTAAGTTGTCGCCCCTCCCAAAAGTACCTCATAAGGATATGGATATGAGAACTTGGGACTATACTGGAGAGGAAAATATTAAGAGGGTACACGCCCAACATCAATAGTGGATGGCTGACAAGGCTAGCAAGAAAAAGCTGAAAGAGCCAGAGTTCCCAGTCACCCCAGAAGATCACGCCGCGTGCGTCAAAATGCTGAAAACCCTTGCAGATCCCCCACCACTGTTGCCAGCAGACTATGAACGCTCTATTCTCAAGTCGGCTTAGGCAAAAAAGCAGCGGTTGAAGAGTAGTACTTCCAGCGGGAAATCAGTTGCCCAGCTCGGACAATAGAAAAATCAATCATGCCCCCGCTCAAAGTGTATTCCAATACAAAGGTGTGCTCAAGCGGAGCTGCGGTTGAGCAGAGGAATGATTAAACAGCTGGTATCGTTTTGGAGTTTGTTGCACTATTCGGAGAAGCGGCCAAGGCTCATGGCATGTCTATTGATGAGTACTTAAACCATATGAAGGAATTCGCTAACATAACATACGTGTACCGGCACAGGGCTCCTCTCATCAAACCTGAGTTAGTCAACGAGCTACCAACAAAAATGCGAAGATTGCATGACTGGTACATGCGAGCATGTGCTGAACAAAAAACCTGGATCTACTGTGCATATAAAGACGAGCATTACGAGCATGGAGTAGACGTGCTAATGATTGAATTCGACGAATTATTTCAGTTATACAAACAAGACGCCCTCGACAAATCTATCATCAGTGCCTATTGTTTGTAAGTATTATTAAGTTATGTCATCAAGTCTTACTCAGCTCGTTCTTGCATGTATAATCTTACTCATCACTATATTAATTTTGTAGAATGAAGATTCTCGAATGAAAAAGAGGACGAATCTATGACATTGGGTTCATTGACCCATATTTCATTCATCACCAAAGTCTCGCAATGAATACCCGCGAGACAGAGAATAACTTGGTACAAGGGTTAAGGTTTTCTGCTACCAAAAGGGAAATACTATTTCCTTACAACTTTAAGTGAGTGTTACTACACACATTCTATTTTCGCTTACTCGATGTTATTATAAGTGTATAATTGACTCGTTATGCGTGCGCATGTTCCATTTTATTTTGTTAATCATTGTACCTGACGAGGGACTAGTAAAAGTCATGGACCCGAAACACACACCCCTCGCTGAATGGGCGAACATGCAGGAATGCCTCCAGAGGTAATTTCAATCATTATGGCACTATACCGACAACTTTTCGTTCATTTCCTCATAGAAAGCAATTAATAAAGAACTCCGTTATTCATTTCATTTTCTTGGCAGGGCTTGGAAACGGTTCATCGCCAAGTGTCGGGGTGTTTGGAAGCCAGAGCTTACATTTAGACAAATGGATGTAAGTAACTACTAGCTAGATCTGCGCATCTTTTTATTGTAGTTTCAATGCCATTATCATTCTTGATTATGTTTTTGATTGAACTTTGTTCTCGTAAAGTGCTTGAGGGAAGAACAGGGGAACACTTTATGTGGATACTATGTTTGCGAGTTCATTCGCCAGACGACCCATGAGACGGGCAAAAACCGGGACATAAAAAAATTGAAGTACGATAAACAATACTCACAACTTTGTTTTATTACCGTCAATTGTGTTCGGTTTCATTGATATATATTGACCCCTTCTTTAAATTAGATCGAACGATTGCGGGACGGTCTTCTACCATAGGAACGTATACGAGTAATTCAAGAGGAAATTGCAGGATTCTTAGATGCAGAGGTCCTAGATGTGAAGGGAGAATATTATTGTCGTTGATGCAATTCAGATGAAATGTTAAAGTGTAAAAGATATGCATATGTGCATGTGTAACTCGTGTCTACATTTTGCAATATGTTCGACAAAGCACGCCGAATGAGATGGTGTAAGTGACGACGATGATGACCTAGTTCGAATTAAGAATCGGGACTAATACCCCTCCCACCCCCTCGCCCTCGGCCCCGCCACGTGGAGGAATATTAGCCCCGGTTCGGGGCCGAACCGGGGATAGCATTAGTCCCGCTTTGCTAGCCCCGGTTCGTGAACCGGGGCTAAAGGCTCAACCGAACCGGGGCTATAGCCCCTTTTTATACTAGTGGCATGTACACGACAAAGAAACTAATTAGGGCCCAAATCTAGTGATATTGTAAGTTGATTAAGACATTCTAGGAGTGACGAGATGCTTCAAGATCTCTCCGGCTCTACAACATGAACTTGCCAAAGGAAATACCAAACATTTTCATTCAAATTGGAAATGTTAAACTAAACACATAATTACTTGTATGGTTTTGTAATTTAATTTTAAAAGAAGTTACTATCTCGTGTGGTTATTAAAAGGTTTATATAGTTTTATTTAGAGAGAAGTCCATGTTATAACCTTGAACTACAACCAAACTCTAAGATATAACCCAAACTTTAAAATTGTCCACATTACAACCTCAAACCTTCAAAATTAGACAAAAACCAATCCTGAATCACTTTTGACCTCATTTTGACCGATTTTGACTATTGACTGCCACCTCAACTGTCCAGTCATCCAGCCACATCAGCAAACCACATGACCCAAAGCCCACCATGGACGGACCTAGGCACACTACAAATAACTCACCCCACATCCTCCCTCCCTTCTCCACTACGCAGTTATTACGATGCATGGGAGACACGGGCGCCCCATGCCGGGGAACTATTCCGCTGGCCGGCGGGACACTGGAGTCCAACGTTTCTCTTCTTTTTTTCCTTGGCTCCCCCTCCTCTCATCTCCCTCCTCCGTAGAGTCCCTAGCAGCATGCACCCTCCTTGGCCGGCCCCGTCGCCGCCATGAGAAGGCCGTCGGATCACCCCACCACTCCACCACAATAGCACACACCCCCGCTTCAGAGCCTCATTGCCATACGTCGACCATTTGCCGAATGACCACCAACGCCTGGGGCTCCCTTGCCCATCATGACAAAGCTATTGACCTGCAGCGACCACTGATGGCTGCTCTTGCCACTCTCAAGCATTGTAGCCACCCATGCACCTAACTGTGTGCGCCACTGGTCCTCCACCAATCGCCATCCAGCAGTCGTCCATGGCCCGGACACCTCCTTGTCAGCATCAGCATCTCGGGTCAGCTCTGCTGCCACCTACAGATGTGGGCCACCAGGACGGAGCTCACCATCGTCCATCCATCGCCCCTCCCCCAGTTATCTCCTCTTTCTAAGTCCAGTTTTCTTCATGAAAGATTTTGTGTGTGGGTCCCATAGGTAAATGACTGGCTAGGCTGAATAGGTTGTTGTTTGCACAATCAACATGTCAAACTTGGTCAAAACAAGGGTTGGGGGAGGAGAGGATTGAATCTTGGCCGGTTTTTAGAGTTTGGGATTGGTTTGTAGACGGGTTTAGAGTTATGGTTGAAACTTAGACTTTGGTGGTAGTTCGGGGTTGTAATATGGACTCCTATCTTTTATTTAAGAGGTACTGCTTGTGAAAGTGCATTATATCGACTAGAGGGGTGAATAGGTGATTTTTATAAATCCGTCACTGAGGAAATTCCTTGTGAGGAAATTCCTCACTCACGAATTGCATGCAGCGGAATAAGTACTTAGTGTCGATGTCAAAACCGGCGGATCTCGGGTAGGGGGTCCCGAGCTGTGGACCTTGAATCGATGGGTTACATGGGATGAAGGATACGGTGTTTACCCAGGTTTGGGCACTCCTGAGGCGGTAAAAGCATACATCATGCTTGATTATATTGATGTGGACGAGAATTGCCGAGTTGATCTACCTCGAGATCGTATGAGCTAAAACCCTAGATGAGTCAACCTGCCTATACGGATTAAACCCTCTGGTTTATATAGAAACCAGGGATTCCTAGGGTTACATACAACCGACTACCAGTCGGGGACAAATATGTCGATCTAGCCTGCTTAACTTGGATGACACGCCAGTCTTCGGAGCTTTCCTTCCTGAACATGAGGTCGTCACGCAATCCGGTCTTCAACAAGACAACCCATTAGGTCATCCTGTAAGAGATGGGTCGACCATCCGAGGACCCCTGAGTCCTGGACTCCCTCGGTAGCCCCCAAACTGGACTCCAACGCTGATGTATATGGTCTTCGGCAACTCCTCGTATCCAGAGTAATCGGCTTGCAAGGCGAGTTTCCTTCACGTTTGTCTAGTTTTAACTTGGTCGTTTAGTGATGTTGTGCCTTTAAAACGGGCGTTGCTTAATCTGAAGGCTTAACATGCATTACTTAATCTGAAGTCTTAAAAGCCCAGGTGTGAACAATTCCTCGTCTGAGAGCCTTTTGATGAAAGGTCGCGATAGCTAGTTTTGAAAAAACTTCATTCGTAGTTCGAGGCCACTTTCCCATGGTCATGTCTTATCAATGAGGAGATTGTGCACCACGTTTAAGGGGATACGGATAATGGTATGGGTTATCCCACACGCGTTAAACGTCGCGGTCATTTTGGGAAGTGGCAGGGCTTGCGACGTAGTAAACGGGAACTCTTGGTCTTACATCCCCTCATAAAAGGGAAAAAAGATCCTCAACGCCACCACCATCATTCCAAACTCGACACCCTTTCATTCAAGCTCCAAGCACCCAGATCCATTTCATTTTTCGTCCTCTACTAGCCGCCCTTCCCCAAGCTCAACCATGGCCGTCTCGGGCTCCCAAGGCAAGTGGGAGGTTTCATGCGTCTCCAACAAGGATATCCTAGAGTTGAAACTCGTCGGCTATCTCTCGCCCAACATTGCCACCGTGCGTCGGAGGAAGGCCAAGTGGTGCGTACACTAAAACCAGGTGAGAGGGTGGTGTTCATCCCCCACTTCATCCGAGGACTAGGCTTCCCGCTCCACCCCTTCATCAGGGGCCTGATGTTTTTGTGTGGATTAGATTTTCACGATCTTCCCCCGAACTCGTTTATGCACATCTTAGCTTTCATCACCATTTGTGAGGCCTTCTTGCGGGTTCAACGACACTTCAGCCTATGGCTCAATACATTCAACGTCAAGCCGAAGACGGTAAGCGGCCAACACGCTGACTCTGGAGGAGCCGTGATTAGCAAAATCCCTTGGGTCGAATGCCCCGATGGTACTTTTATTGATACCATCAAAGCGTGGCAAAAAAAGTGGTTTAACATCACTGAACCTCGGGAAACAAACTGGTCAGTGCCCGTCGAGTTCATATCCGGACCCCCGAGAGGCTAACCTCGTGGGTCACAAAAGGTCTTGACTCGGGATTGGCCTTGGAGGTGAAGTCGGTGGAGAAGCGCATCACACAGATGGTGGAGGCGAAAATCGAGCTGACCAACGTGACTCAGGTCATGTTGTGCCGCCGCGTCCTACCCTGCATGCGTCGGGATACTCCAATGTGGTCCCATCAGCTTGGCGACCTCGGCACCGTGCGCTAGTTCTACCACACTACCCATGAGAAATGAGGAATGGCCGGCCGAGGAAGAAGACGTCGGCTTAGATGTCAATACCCCTCCTTTGAAGGTATGACCGAGTTTTTATTCTTATTCAAAGCTTTAGTTTTTAGCAAGGATCTTATCCTTTCCCCCACTGTCCCTACAGGTCTGGCCGGACAAGGCCGTGAATATAAACGACCCAGCCCCCCTTCCCGAGGACCCCAGGTCGCCATTGTTGACCGCAATCCTGGTTGTGGCGCCATACGTGGCACCTTAGAAAAAAATAGAAGAATAAGAGGGAGACCGGTGGGGGCCTTCGCTCGAGGGGTCATCCAGATACCAAGTCCGGAGACACCCGCGCTTCCTCCGCCCATGAGGAAGAGGACGCGGTGGACAGGGAGGAGAAAGACTCCCCCCAAACAAGAAAGAGGGCGTCACCGGAGGAGGTCAAGGAGGGCTTGCCCCCTGAGGCCCCGAAGAGACCATGTAGGAACAAGGTCATCCTACCCGATGACATCTCGAATTTCGATGAGGACTCTGGTGCGTTTGAGAGGGTTCCACGACGGATCCCCAGGATCAAGCCCCTGGCCAAATGGTATGGAGTCCAAACTTTATTTAATGGAGTTATATTGAGCTTTTGTTAATAAACACACGTGCACTTTTACCTGACGTAGCCATGCCCAAAATCTCCCGATGGACCAGGTCTCAGAGGGGGTTCAACATCGACCGAACTAGCGAGAGTTGGAATGTGTCTCATACTACCCTTCCCTAGGCCTCGGACAAGTCCGCGGAGGTGATATCCCACCAGGTCCCTCCGAACATGGGGAGCGAGTTGGTGATGGCCAAGGTTCATACATCGGCCACCGAAGACCGAGAGCTCCTCATCGAGGTTCATGCCTCGATCATCGAAACCCAAGAGGTTTATCTCCTCCCGACAAGTGAAGAGGGGGGGGGGGGCGAGATTCGTCCGAGCTTCCTTCGGAGACAACTCCAGGGACCTTCGGTCCTCCTGCGTCTTCAATGTTGCCTCCCCCGGAAGGGAAAGAAGAGATGCTGCCACCAGTGCTGCCCGTGACAGAATGGGCTGCGGCCGAGTGTTCTACAATGATGGAGGAGGCTTTATCTGGCCCATCCATTGTTGATGAACATCGCACCCTTATGGGTGCGATTCTACAAAGCATTCAGTATGTCGATAGTGGACTGAAGGAAGCCTTCAGTGGTTTGCTGGCGGGCTTCAAGGTAAACCATTTAGTGTTAGATTTATTTATAAGGTGTTATGTGCCTTATAGGTATGATAGCCCCCGAGCAATGGGAGATTTGAAAAACTTACCTGTAGATCAAAAGAACTTATAGACATGAATAAAAACAGTTCAGGGACCCTTGAAATATAACAACACATGGGAGTACTTTGGTCGACTGTCCCAGTCCCAATAGCTCGGAAGCTTATTAATCCATAACTTGTCTTGCACGCCTTGTCTTCGGTTGGGGCCACCAACACCCTTGAACTTGCTGAGCTGAACCAGAAACTCAGGGTTTCCGATGAAGAGCTCAACCGTGTGAATAGTTGGCTTGATGAGAAGTAGGGTAAGCTTGATGCATGTCTTCAAGACTCTTGTTGTCCTTAATAGTTTAGGACCGTCTAGCTTTGGTATATGACATCTTGATTCTGGTTCTTTTAGCAACTATGGACGTAGAATTTGAGAAACTCGAGTATGAATTGGAGAAGGCCAAGCAGGAGGCCGCCGCTCATAAGATGGTGGCCAAACAGGCAACCGCCAAGTTAAGCTCGCTGAAGGTTGAGAGCGGCAGGCACGAGGCTAGTGTGACCGAGGTCCCGTAGGAGCTTCAAGATGCGAGCGTGACGTGCGAAGCCTTGGAACAAAAATCCAAAGGTCAAGCGGCTGAGCTATCAAACCTGTCCTCCGAGCTCAAATTGGAGCGGGTAGACACGCGGATTTTCAAAGAAGAAGTGCACCAAGCCAAGACAATTGTAGGTGGTAAGACATACTTAGAGAAATGTGCCTTTGGTGGAAACAGGTTTGCCTTTCTTACATGGCTATGGCATTCCCCAGGCGCCTTCACAGACCTCCCGCGGAGTACATCATACGTGGCCAAGCACTACGCGGCCCAAGACGGGGACGTTGAGTAGAAGCTTTTTTGGGTACATTTTCAGACTCCTGAGCCCAACCCCCTTCTCAGCTACCACATGAAAGAGCACATGGAATTGCACAGGATGGCGGAGATGGCCATGAAGGACCTGTGCATCCGGGTGCGGCCTGTTGAGCCTCTTTTGAGTAGTTACTTCTGCTTAGTGCGGATGTTGTACGGTGATGTGCCTCAGATCGATGTCCTCAAGCACTCTGTTTGCATAGAAGGAGCTTAGATGGCTTTTGAGAGCACCATGATGCACTAGCCAGTGGTGAAGCCCCTTATGATGTCAACCGCACCTCCGCCTCGTGGAAAGGAGCACATCATCCCGAGCTTTATTTCTCTACCGCGATGGAGGGTGCTCGGGCCATAGAAGCCTAGTGTTCCAAAGATCTAATTTATGAGTGAGGGCATTGTCGTGTGCCCTGGAACAATTTCTTTTTATGATGCTTGTTCCAAGTGTAATGGACTTTGTATCATTTTGACTCATGTTCGGTTGTTTAATTTGGTAGTTACCACTCGTAGGCTTCAGCCCCCATGTAGAGATTACAAGGGGTGTTTCGACATCCGCACTCTGACCCTTAACTGATATATCGGTGCCCGGAGGCAGTACTGTGTGAAGGAAATGAGGCAATCGGACTACACGGATTTAGTGCTTTCACTTAACCTTGGGAGCTTGAATTCGGGGGCTGGTTACGAGCCCTCCAGTTTTTTGTGGTATTCAGATAAACCGGATTTTGAACTAGTTACCACAAGGTTTGCAAAAGTACAAACCCCTCGTATGACACGGAATAACCTCCATCGGTTTTTCGTACTTAGGCTCGGATTGTAGACCAGTTCTCGCTTACTAAGACTGTCAGTTTTTGGCTTTCTCCATTGAGGTATTTTAGCCAGGACAGCTGGGAATACATGTTGGGGGAACGTAGTAGTAATTCAAAAAAATCTACATCACACCAAGATCAAACTAGGAGAAACCAACAACGATAGAGGTAGAGCATCTTCATACCGTTGAAGATCGCAAAGCGGAAGCATTACTATGAACGCGGTTGATGGAGTCGTACTCGCGGCGATCTAATCAAACAACGAACATTCGGTGTCTCCATGTTCGACACACCTACAGCACAGGGACGTCTCCTCCTTCTTGATCTAGCAAGGAGGGAGGGGAAGTTGAGGGAGAACTCCGGCAGCACGACGACGTGGTGGCGATGGAGTTTGTAGCTCTCTGGTAGAGCTTCGCCAAGCACCGCGGAGGAGGAGAGGTGGAGAGGTAGGGATGCGCTGAGGGAGAGAGAGACCTGTGTGTGCAGCCCTCCCAGTACCTCCACTATATATAGTAGGGAGGGATAGGGGGTGCGGACACCCCTAGGGAAACCCTAGGTGGTGCGGCAGCCCTAGATGGTTCCCTTCCCTTTCCAACCCAAGTATCCCTCTGGGACAGGTGGACCCTCCCGGTGGACCCCCTGTACCCTTTCGGTGGTCCTGGTACAATACCGATAAACCCCGAAACTTTTCCGGTGGCCAAGAACGGACTTCCCATATACAGATCTTTACCTCTGGACCATTTCGGAACTCCTCGTGACGTCCGCTATCTCATCCAGGACTCTGAACAACCTTCGGTAATCACATATACAATTCCCATAACAACTCTAGAGTCGCTAAACGTTAAGTGTGTAGACCCTACGGGTTCGGGAACCATGGAAACATGACCGAGACTCCTCTCCGACCAATAACCAACAACGGGATCTGGATACCCATGTTGGCTCCTACATGTTCCACGATGATCTCATTGGATGAACCACGAGATCGAGGATTCACTCAATCCCGTATGCAATTCCCTTTGTCTATCGGTATGACACTTGCCCGAGATTCGATCGTCGGTATCCCTATACCTTGTTCAATCTCTTTACCTACAAGTATCTTTACTCGTTCCGTAACACATCATCCCATGACTAACTCCTTAGTCACATTGAGCTCATTATGATGATGCATTACCGAATGGGCCCAGAGATACCTCTCCATCACACGGAGCGAGAAATCTAAGTCTCGATTCATACCAACCCAACAGACCCTTTCGGAGATACCTGTAGTGCACCTTTATAATCACCTAGTTACGTTGTGACGTTTGATACACCCAAAGCACTCCTACGGTATCCGAGAGTTTCACAATCTCATGGTCTAAGGAAATGAGACTTGACATTATAAAAGCTCTACCAAACGAACTATACGATCTTGTGCTATGCTTAGGATTGTGTCTTGTCCATCACATCATTCTCCTAATGATGTGATCCCGTTATCATTGACATACAGTGTCCATGATCATCTATTGATCAACGAGCTAGTCAACTAGAGGCTCACTAGGGACATGTCATGGTATATGTATTCACACATGTATTATAGTTTCCGATTACTACATTTATAGCATGAATAATAGACAATTATCAAGAACAAGGAAATATAATAATAACCACTTTATTATTTCCTCTAGGGCATATTTCCAACAGTCTCCCACTTGCACTAGATTCAATAGTCTAGTTACATTGTGATGAATCAAACACCCATAGAATTCTGGTGTTGATCATGTTTCGCTCGAGGAAGAGGTTTAGTCAACGAATCTGTGACATTAAGATCCGTATGTAATTTACAAATATCTATATCTCCATCCTGGATGTATTCACGAATGGAGTTGAAGCGGCGCTTGATGTGCTTGGCCTTCTTGTGAAACCTGGGCTCCTTCGCAATGGAAATAGCTCCAGTGTTGTCACAGAAGAGAGTCATCGGACCCGACGCACTGGGAATCACTCCTAGGTCGGTGATGAACTCCTTCATCCAGACTCCTTCTTGTGTTGCTTTTGAAGCAACTATGTACTCCGTTTCACATGTAGATGATGCCACGATGCTTTGCTTGCAACTGCACCAGCTGACTTCCCCACCATTCAAAATATACACGTATTCATTTTGTGACTTGGAGTCATCTGGATCTGTGTCGAAGCTAGCATCGACGTAACCCTTTACGAAGAGCTCCTCGGCACCTCCATAAACGAGAAACATATCTTTAGTCCTTTTCAGGTACTTAAGGATATTCTTGACCGCTGTCCAGTGATCCACTCCTGGATCACTTTGGTACCTCCCTACCAAACTTATGGCAAGGTTCACATCAGGTCTGGTACACAACATGTCATACATAATAGAGCCTATGGTTGAAGCATAGGGGATGGTACTCATCTTTTCTCTATCTTCTGCCGTGGTCGGGGGTTGAGCTGTGCTCAACCTCAGACCTTGTAAAATAGGCAAGAACCCCTTCTTGGCCTTATCCATATTGGATTTCTTCAATATCTTGTCAAGGTATGTGCTTTGTGAAATACCAATGAGGCGTCTCGATCTATCTCTACAGATCTTGATGCCTAATATGTAAGCAGCTTCTCCAAGGTGCTTCATTGAAAAACACTTATTCAAATAGGCCTTTATGCTTTCCAAAAGTTCTATATCATTTCCCATCAACAATATGTCATCCACATATAATATGAGAAATGCTATAGAGCTCCCACTCACTTTCTTGTAAATACAGGCTTCTCCATAAGTTTGTACAAACCCAAACTCTTTGATCACCTCATCAAAGCGAATGTTCCAACTCCGAGATGCTTCCACCAGCCCATAGATGGAGCATTGGAGCTTGCATACGTTGTCAGCATTATTAGGATCGACAAAACCTTCCGGCTGTATCATATACAATTCTTCCTTAAGAAAGTCGTTAAGGAATGTTGTTTTGACGTCTGATACGTCTATTTTGCATCATGTTTTCATGTTGATATTTATCGCTTCTTGGGCTATTATTTCACTTCACGGTACAATAATTATGCCTTTTCTCTCTTGTTTTGCAAGGTTTACATGAAGAGGGAGAATGCCCGTAGTTGGAATTCTGGCCTGAAATTGGAGCAAGTTTGAGATACCTATTTTGCGCAACTCCAAACGCCATAAAAATAAATGATGATTTTTTTCTAGATTTATAAAAAATACTGGGTCGAAGAAGCGCCAGAGGGGCACCAGCAGGTGGCCACAAGCCTGCTAGGCGCGGCCACCCCCTGGCCGCGCCTCAGGGGCTTGTGGGCAGCGTGCTGGCCCACTGGCCCCCACTTCTGCTATATGAAGGGTTTCATCCGGAAAAAATCAAGGAGGATCTTTTTCGTGGATTCGCCGCCACCACGAGGCGGAACTTGAGCAGAACCAATCTAGAGCTCCGGCAGGACGATCCTGCCGGGGAAACTTCCCTCCCGGAGGGGGAAATCGCGCCATCATCATCACCAACACACCTCTCATCAGAGGGGACTCATCACCATTAACATCTTCATCAACAACATCTCATCTCCAAACCCTAGTTCATCACTTGTAACCAATCTCCATCTCGCGACTCCGATTGGTACTTGTAAGGTTGCTAGTAGTGTTAATTACTCTTTGTAGTTGATGCTAGTTGGATTACTTGGTGGAAGAGTTTATGTTCAGATCCTTGATGCTACTCATTACCTCTCTGGTCATGAATATGATTATGCTTTGCGAGTAGTTACTTTTGTTCCTTAGGACATGGGATAAGTCATGCTAATAGTAGTCATGTGAATTTGGTATTTGTTCGATATTTTGATGTGTTGTATGTTGTTTTTCCTCTAGTGGTGTTATGTGAACATCGACTACATAACACTTCACCATTATTTGGGCCTAGAGGAAGGCATTGGGAAGTAGTAAGTAGATGATGGGTTGCTAGAGTGACAGAAGCTTAAACCCTAGTTTATGCGTTGCTTCGTAAGGGGCTGATTTGGATCCACTAGTTTAATGCTATGGTTAGACTTTGTCTTAATTCTTCTTTCGTAGTTGCGGATGCTTGCGAGAGGGGTTAATCATAAGTGGGATGATTGTCCAAGTAAGGGAAGTACCCAAGCGCCTGTCCACCCACATATCAAACTATCAAAGTAACGAATGCGAATCATATGAACATGATGAAAACTAGCATGACAGAAATTCCCGTGTGTCCTCGGGAGTGTTTTTCCTCCTATAAGACTTTGTCCAGGCTTGTCCCTTGCTACAAAAGGGATTGGGACACCTTGCTGCACCGTTGCTACTTTTGTTACTTGTTGCTTGCTACGAATCATCTCACCACACAATAACTTGTTACCGATAATTTCAGTGCTTGCAGATTTTACCTTGCTGAAAACCACTTGTCAGATCCTTCTGCTCCTCGTTGGGTTCGGCACTCTTACTTATCGAAAGGACTATGATTGATCCCCTATACTTGTGGGTCATCAAGACTCTTTTCTGGCACCGTTTCCGGGGAGTGAAGCGCCTTTGGTAAGTGGAAATTGGTAAGGAAACATTTATATAGTGTGCTGAAATTTATTGTCACTTGTCACTATGGATACTAATCCTTTGAGGGGCTTGTTCGGGGTATCTTCACCTCGAACGGAAGCACAAATAGTTGCTCCTCAACCTGCTGCACCTACTGAAAATATTTGCTTTGAATTTCCTTCGGGTATGCTTGAGCAACTGCTGGCTAATCCTTTTACAGGAGATGGAACATCACATCCAGACTTGCATCTAATCTATGTAGATGAAGTTTGTGGTTTATTTAAGCTTGCAGGGTTGCCCGAGGATGAGGTCAAGAAGAAGGTCTTTCCTTTATCTTTGAAGGATAAGGCGTTGACATGGTATAGGCTATGTGATGATACTGGATCATGGGACTACAATCGGTTGAAATTGGAATTTCATCAAAAGTTTTATCCTATGCATTTAGTACATCGTGATCGGAATTATATTTATAATTTTTGGACTCGTGACAGAGAAAGCATCGCTCAAGCTTGCGGGAGGCTTAAATCAATGCTTTATTCATGCCCCAATCATGAGCTCTCGAGAGAAATTATCATTCAGAACTTCTATGCTGGGCTTTCTCATGATGATCGCACCATGCTTGACACTTCTTGTACCGGTTCTTTTATGAAGAGAGATATTGACTTCAAATGGAATTTATTGGAGAGAATTAAATGCAACTCTGAAGATTGGGAGCTGGAAGAAGGTAAGGAGTCATGTATGAATTTCAAGTTTGATTGCGTTAAATCCTTTGTTGAAACACATACTTTTTGTGACTTTAGCGCTAAGTATGGACTTGACTCTGAGATAGTAGCTTCATTGTGTGAATCATTTGCTACTCATATTGATCTCCCCAAAGCGAAGTGGTTTAAATATCATCCTCCTGTAGAAGTCAATGTAGTTAAACCCAATCCAGTTGAAGAGAGAGTCATTGCCTATAATGATCCTGTTGTTCCCAGTGCTTACATTGAGAAACCACCTTTCCCTGTTAGGATAAAGGATCATTCTAAAGCTTCAACTATGATACGTAGAGGCTACATTAGAACACCTACACCCCTTGAGCAAATTAGAGTTGAACCTAGCATTGCTATTATCAAAGATCTTCTGTCCGACGATGTTGAGGGACATGATATTCACTTCTGTGAAGATGCTGCTAGAATTGCTAAACCTCACGCTAGAGACAAACATAGGCCTGTCGTTGGCACACCTGTTGTTTCTGTTAAGATAGAAGATCATTGTTATCATGGTTTATGTGACGTGGGTGCTAGTGTTAGTGCAATACCTCAATCCTTATATGATGAAATCAAAGATGAGATTGCACCTGTTGAGATAAAACCCATTGATGTCACTATTCAGCTTGCCAATAGAGATACTATTTGCCCTGTGGGAATTGCTAGGGATGTTGAAGTCTTGTGTGGTAAAACGAAGTATCCTGCTGATTTTCTCGTTCTTGCTACCGCACAAGATAGCTTCTGTCCCATCATATTTGGTAGACCTTTTCTCAATACTGTCAATGCTCATATTGATTGTGAGAAGCAAACTGTCACTGTTGGCTTTGAAGTCTAAGTTTGGTAGACAACCTCATGAAAAGGATTTGCCTAGTAGGAATGAAACTATTGCCTTAGCTTCTATTGTCGTACCTCCTACTGATCCCTTAGAGCAATACTTGCTTGAGCATGAAAATGATATGCATATGGATGAAAGGGATGAGATAGATAGAGTTGTCTTAGAACAATATCCTATCCTTAAGAATAACTTGCCTGTTGAACTGCTTGGGGATCCACCCCCACCAAAGGGTGATCCTGTGTTCGAGCTTAAACAGTTGCCTGATACTCTTAAGTATGCTTATCTTGATGAAAAGGAGATATATCCTGTTATTAGTAGTGCTAGCCTCTTAGAGCATGAAGAAAACAAGTTACTAAAAACTCTGAGGAAGCACCGTGCTTCTATTGGATATACTCTTGATGATCTTGAGGGCATTAGTCCCACTCTATGCCAGCACAAGATTAAAACTGATCCTGATTCCAAAACAGTTGCTGATCATCAACGGAGATTAAATCCTAAGATGAAAGAAGTAGTGAGAAAAGAAATACTAAAGCTCCTGGAAGCAGGTATTATCTATCCTGTTGCTCACAGTGATTGGGTGAGTCTGGTGCATTGCGTCCCTAAGAAGGGAGGCATTACCGTTGTCCCTAATGATAAGGATGAATTGATCCCACACATGATTATTACTGGCTATAGGATGGTGATCGATTTTAGGAAATTGAATAAAGGCACTAGGAAAGATCATTATACTTTGCCTTTTATCGACCAAATGCTAGAAAGACTGTCTAAACACACACACTTTTTCTTTCTAGACGGTTATTCTGGTTTCTCCCAAATACCAGTTGCACAATCTGATCAGGAGAAAACCACCTTCACCTGCCCTTTCAGAACCTTTGCTTATAGACATATGCCTTTTGGCTTGTGTAATGCACCTTCCACCTTTCAAAGATGTATGATGGCTATATTCTCTGACTTTTGTGAAAAGATTGTTGAGGTTTTCATGGATGACTTCTCCCTTTACGGGTCTTCTTTTGACGATTGCCTCAGCAACCTTGATCGAGTCTTGTAGAGATGTAAAGATACCAATCTTGTCTTGAATTGGTAGAAGTGCCACTTTATGGTTAATGAAGGCATCGTCTTAGGACATAAAATTTCTGAAAGAGGTATTGAAGTCGATAAGGCTAAGGTTGATACGATCGAGAAAATGCCATACGCCACAAATATCAAAGCTATAAGAAGTTTCCTTGGTCATGCTGGTTTCTATAGAAGGTTCATTAAAGACTTCTCTAAGATTTCTAGGCCTCTTACCAATCTCTTGCAAAGGATATGCCTTTTGTCTTTGATGATGATTGTGAGGAAGCCTTCGAAATACTTAAGAGGGCTTTGATAACTGCACCTATTGTTCAACCACCTGATTGGAACTTGCCGTTTGAAATCATGTGTGATGCTAGTGATTATGCTGTTGGTACTGTTCTAGGGCAAAGAGTTGATAAGAAGTTGAATGTTATTCACTATGCTAGTAAAACTCTAGATAGTGCCCAAAGAAACTATGCCCCTACGGAAAAGGAGTTTTTAGTAGTCGTGTTTGCATGTGAAAAGTTCAGGTCTTATGCTACTGCGACAACAAACCTCCCCTGACAACGGCGCGAGGAATCCTGCTACTACCGGCTACGCCTATAGGGACTTCCTTGGCAAATATGCAAAGGATTTCCCCGCGGCCTTGGAGCCTTGCGTTGGTGTTCTCTTGAAGAGGAAAGGGTGATGTAGCACAGCGGCGGTAAGTATTTCCCTCAGTTTGAGAACCAAGGTATCGATCTAGTGGGAGGATCGCGACAAGTCACAAGTACCTGCACAAACACAAAGAGCTTGCACCCCACGCTATGAAGGGGTTGTCAATCCCTTATAGATTGTTTGCAAAGTGAGAACTGAAATAAAAAAGTAAACAAAGCAAAGTAAAAGTGAAAGTGGAGACGATAGTTGTGAATAGACCCGGGGGGTGTAGTGTTCACTAATGGCTTCTCTCATGAAAGCAAGTAGACGGTGGGTGAACGAATTACTGTCGAGCAATTGATAGAACCGCGCAAAGTCGTGACGTTATCTAAGGTAATGATTATATCTATAGGCACCATGTCCAAAACAAGTAGACCGATACTTTCTGCATCTACTACTATTACTCCACACGTCGACCGCTATCCAGCATGCATCTAGTGTATTAAGTTCATAAGAACAGAGTAACGCCTTAAGCAAGATGGCATGATGTATATGAACAATCTCAAATCTATGATGAAAGCCCATCTTGTTACCCTTGATGGCAACAACACGATGCGTGCCTTGCTGCCCCTTCTGTCACTGGGAAAGGTCACCGCACGGTATGAACCAAAAACCAAGCACTTCTCCCATTGCAAGAATCATAGATCTAGTTGGCCAAACAAAACCCAAGACTCGGAGAGACTTACAAGGATATTAAATCATGCATATAAGAAATCAACAAAGACTCAAATATAATTCATAGATAATCTGATCACAAATCTACAATTCATCGGATCTCGACAAACACACCGCCAAAGAGGATTACATCGGATAGATCCCCATGAAGATCATGGAGAACTTTGTATTGAAGATCCAAGAGAGAGAAGAAGCCATCTAGCTACTAACTACGGACCCGTAGGTCTAAAGTGGACTACTCAAGATTCATTGGAGAGGCGATGATGTTGATGTAGAAGCCCTCCAACTCCAAAGTCCCTCCGGCAGGGCACCGGGAAGGGTCTCCAGATGAGATATTGCGGAAACGGAAGCTTGCGGCGGCAGAAAAGTGTTTTCGTGGATGCCCTGATGTTTTTTGGGATTTTAGGGAATATATAGGCGAAAGAGCTAGGGCAGGGGAGCTCCAGGGGGGCCACAAGCTTGGTAGCTGCGGGCCCCCTGGTGGCGGATACAGGGCTTGTGGCCCCCCTGTGGCTCTCCTGCCTTGGCCCTCAAGTCCCCCGATCTTCTTCTGTTCTGGAAAAAATTATTTCGGGGATTTTATTCCGTTTGGACTCCGTTCTAAAATCAGATCTGAAAAGAGTCAAAAACACAGAAAAACAGGAACTGGCACTTGGCACTGAATTAATAAGTTAGCCCCGAAAAAGATATAAAAGGTACATAAAACATCCAAAGTTGAGAAGATAACAGCATGAAACCATCAAAAATTATAGATACGTTTGAGGCGTATCATCTTACATAGTTGATTCCAAAGTCACTATTCACACTAATCACGCTGCTTTTAAGTGCCTCATGGAGAAGAAGGACGCTAAACCTAGACTTATCAGATGGGTTCTCTTGCTACAAGAGTTTGATTTGCACGTTGTCGATAGAAAGGGTGTTGATAACCCCGTAGCAGATAACTTGTCTAGGTTGGAGAATGTTCTTGATGACCCACAACCTATTGATGATAGCTTTCCTGGTGAGAAATTGAATGTCATCAATGCTTCACGTAGTGCACCGTGGTATGCTGATTATGCAAACTATATCGTTGCCAAATATATACCACCTAGTTTCACATACCAGCAAAAGAAGAAATTCTTCTTTGACTTGAGACATTACTTTTGGGATGATCCTCACCTTTATAAGGAAGAAGTAGATGGTGTTATTAGACGTTGTGCACCTGAACATGAACAGGGACATATCCTACATAAGTGTCACTCTGAGGCCTACGGAGGACACCATGCGGGAGATAGAACTGCACACAAGGTATTGCAATCTGATTTCTTTTGGCCCACTCTATTCAAGGTTGCCCATAAGTTTGTCTTGTCTTGTGGCGAATGTCAAAGAGTAGGTAATATCGGTAAACATCAGGAAATGCCTATGAACTATTCACTTGTCATTGAACCATTTGATGTTTGGGGCTTTGATTATATGGGACCTTTTCCAAAATCCAACGGGTAAACTCACATCTTAGTTGCTGTTGATTACGTCACTAAGTGGGTAGAAGTTATCCCCACTAGTAGTGGTGATCACAACACTTCTATCCGGATGCTTAAAGAAGTTATTTTCCCTAGATTTGGAGTCCCTAGATATCTAATGACCGACGTGGTTCACATTTCATTCATGGCGCCTTCCGTAAAACGCTTGCTAAGTACGATGTCAACCATAGAATTGCGTCTCCCTATCACCCTCAATCCAGTGGTCAAGTAGAGCTAAGCAATAGAGAGATTAAACTAATTCTGCAAAAGACTGTCAACAAGTCTAGAAAAATTGGTCTAAGAAGCCCGGTGATGCATTGTGGGCTTATAGAACTTCCTATAAGAATCCCATGGGCATGTCTCCGTACAAAATGGTGTACGGTAAAGCATGTCATTTACCTCTTGAGCTAGAGCAGAAAGCTTATTGGGCAATCAAAGAGCTCAACCTTGATTTCAAACTTGCCAGTGAGAAGAAGTTATTTGACATTAGCTCGCTTGATGAATGGAGAACTCAGGCATATGAGAATGCCAAGTTGTTCCAAGAGAAGGTTAAGAGGTGGCATGATAAGAGGATACAGAAGCGTGAGTTCAATGTAGGCGATTATGTCTTGATATATAACTCCCGTTTAACATTCTTTGTAGGCAAGCTTCTCTCTAAATGGGAAGGTCCCTATGTTGTTGAGGAAGTATATCGTTCCGGTGCTATCAAGATCAACAACACGGAAGGTAATTGTCCGAGAGTTGTAAATGGGCAGAGAATCAAGCATTATATCTCACGTACTCCCATAAATGTTGAAAGCTATATCATCAATACCATAACTCCGAAAGAATACCTAAGGGACATTTATCAGCCTGTTTTCGACTCCGAAAACGAAAAGGTATGTGATTCGGTAAGAAAACAGACTCCAAAACTTTTCCAGTAGGAAATTTTCTCCGTTTTGGAATATTTTAAAAAAATACAAAAATTGGAAGTAGTCCGGAAAGCGCGCGAGGAGGCGACAAGCCTGCCAGGCACGGGCCAACCCCCTGGCCGTGCCTAGGGGGCTTGTGGCCACCTCGTATGCCTCCCGGACTCCGTTTTCGTGCGGAGTACTCCTTTTGGTCTGGAAAAAATCAATATATATTGTCCCGTGAGGTCTGACCCCTGTATCACGCAGATTTCCTCTGTTTTTCGTTTCGAGCCTATTTTCTGCCGCACATCTAGGGCAAGATGTCTTCTCAAGATTCAGAGGGGGAAAGCTATATGGCAGATTACCTTGCTGACCCCGAAGTCTATGGGGACTTGGATCCTTATGGCTGGACCACTGATGAGGAAGAAGATTATGATCCCAAGGGGAAGGAACAAACAAGTTCTGATGAAGAGGAGGCTCCTCTACCTCAACCTGGACACACGCATGTGGAGTTCAAGAAGTCGAGCCTCCCTAACTCAAGGAAGAAGCCTAAGACTCTGTTTATCCCTTCCCGTTTCTTACAAGAGAGTAAGCATGAATTATGCCAAAGGGTGTTGAAGCTTGAAGAGGAAAATGATGATTTGAGGGAGCAGAATTTTATGCTCAAGTGGAAATTAAACAAGCTCAAGACCTCTTCAACAACTCCACCACCATCACCATCAAAGGAAGACAACTGAGCATGGGTATGGGCAATCCCCTTGGCTTTGCCAAGCTTGGGGGAGTTGCCCCGGTATCGTATCACCATCACATCTTTTGCCTTTACCTTTGTTTTAGTTTGTTCCTTTTCAGTTTTCTCTTTCTCTAGTAGATTAAAAGTCTTAGTGTTTTAGTCTTGAGTTTTGCTTTGTGTAATCCCCGATGTTTCGAACTCGTGAGCCATATAATAAAGAGTGTCTTAGTTGAAGGGATCTGCCTCTTGCCATGATCAAAAGAGTGAGAAAAGAACAAAAGCATGAAAGATCATGTAATGATCTTATGGGAAGTGATGGCTTCACATATAAAAGGGATTATGATTGAAACGTGTTGAGGGTAGACAAACGTAGACCTTGGTCATTGTTGCAATTAAAAGGAAGTGATAAAGAAGGAGAGGTTCACATATAAATACATCATCTTTGACACCATCTATGATTGTGAACACTCAATAAACTATTGCATGCCTAGAAGTAGATGTTGGACAAGGAAGACAACATAATGAATTGTGTTTGCGTGGTTCCGAACAATGTTATATGATTAGAGATCCCTTAGCATGTGACGATTGCTTCCACCTCATATTAGCCAAAACTCCCGCACCAAGTAGAGATACTACTTGTGCATCCGTAAACCTTCAACCCAGTTTTGCCATGAGTGTCCACCAACGTCCATTTGCCAGATTTCATAATCATAAAATGTGGCAACTGCTAACATGATTCTGTAGCGACCCGACTCAACGAGTCAAGCCTCTGGTGTTTCTGTACCATCCCAAGATCATGCTGGTACACACAGAGTACATAATGTATATATTCAAGAGTGCAATCACACAGCTTTATTAATCGAAATCTCATAAAGAGTACTTTATTACAATAAAGGAGTACAATAAAGTGGCTGAAGGCCAACTCATGAGATTATCTAACGAAGACTAAGCAGAAGCATCAGGTAGGCGAGTCCATCCGACTCCAAGGGCATGTCGCTGAGCGTAGAACCGTAGCCTCACTCCTGGTCGGAAAAGTACTCTGCAACATGATACGTTGCAGCCGTGTAGGTCAGCATATTGAATATGCTGGCAAATCATCAAGAGAGGGGGTAAAATAATAATGAACTATCTCTACATGCATATTTGGCCGGTGGAGCTAAGTTTTTTGCATAAAGCCAGTTTTCTCCTACAACAAAAGGGGTCGAAAGCAAAATATTACTACATAGTTTGTTGTTAACGAGATGGTTCCGCCAACCAGTTCTCGTACCCGAATAGTTGTTAACACCCACATCATTATTAAGTTGTGTCGAGAGTTCAGGGGAAATTCAATGCCTTCGGCTCAAGTTGTCCATGACCGTGGACACGGCTAATCAATTAGGTTGAGTACTCTGCAGAGTTTTGCACACGTTCCCCACAAGATTTGATCGCCTCCGGGTTTGTCCTCGCACTTCAGGGTGTTTGAAGACCGGATGATCAAAACATGGTCTTTCAACGGGTCCCTCTGAATCCCTGTCGGTGCCCATCCATTCCTACCGTTCGTCTACATCTGCTAGCACCGCCTGTCCAGAGTCGCCGCGTTGTCCAACCAAGCCAGAGCCCATAATGACTTGTGGCTGTGCAGGTAAGCCTTGAGTCTTGAAGTCTCCGTCCGTCCCTTTGAGCCTGGGTGAAGCTTTCCGCAGGATGACATGGCCTCTCCAGCATCCCGGGCATCCACTGGGTTTTCCAGGGAGCCGATCAACCGTCCTTCACCCAGTGTTGCATTGCGTCCGAGGTCTTGAAAATCTTGTCTTAGTCCGGTCTTGGTTATTATATCAATCTCGCATCTCTCGTGGCATACACTCAACCGATAACCCGTCTACTTAAGCATAGCATATATATATAACTTTGTCGTCCCGGGGCCAAGTATCGGGGTGTTGGTGTTCCTACCACATGATACTACACCTATGACTAAAGTTTCCAAGTACCTAGGCAGCATGCAAATAGGGCAAAGAAGGTGATCTACTATGCATTGAAAACATAGGTAAAATAACATGATCAAAGATGACTTGCCTTGATGATAGTTGTCCTGCTCGAGCGTCTCTAAGTAACACGCTTCGCACTCCGGATGATCTACCAATACAAACACAAAGCACACCATAAGAAATTCAATCATGCCACGAGTAAAAATAACGTCACATGCAAAGATTTGCAAACGACTACGCAAAAGAATTTTATCGCGCGTCGGTAGGACAGAAACTTGTTTCTGTTGAAAACACCAGTAAAATTACTTGGAAAAAACTGAAAATTCTACCACAGTAAGATTTTATCACTAGAAAACAGTAGCAAAAAGAATCAACTCAATATCGTTTTTCAAACTCCTGGAATAGGCAAAACAGTGTTTAAACTAAATCTGCTCTAACTTATATTTTAAAATTCCCAACACAGAAAAATTATATATTTTTAAAACCTACAGGAAATTTTTGAGCTACTGGAAAAATAATCAATGTCATTGGACGCAGGGATAAAAAGTTGTGATCAAAACAAAATTGAAAGTTTCTGTTTTCGAAATCTGGACAGAAAATTACAAAACTACTAGTGCTAAAGAGAGGCACACGTGGCAAGCTTCTAATGGCTGAGATGGAGTGCATGAAATAGAGAGAGAGAGGTTGCTACCTGCTGCTGGAGGTGTTGCACCGGCAAGAAAGGAGATGGCCGGCGAGGAAGGAGGGAGTAGCTCCGGGCGGTGGGGCGTCGGGCGGCGGCGGTGAGGTTCCTCCTCCGCGGGGAAGAGGCGGCGGTGGAGAGAGAGTTCGGGGAGGGATCCTCCTCCGCGGCGAGGCCGAGGTGCAGCAGCTTTCGGGCTGCTGCCGCTGCTCGCGGCGGCGGCTAGGGCGGCGGTGGGGTGAGGCGCCGGCGGCGGCTTGTGGAGGCGGCGGTGGAGAGATGGCGGCTAGGGTTGGGGAGAGGTGACGGTGGGGTGGGTTTATATAGGCTTAGGGGAGGAGAGTAGAAGGAAGGAGAGGGAGAACTTTGGGAAGGAGATCATGGGAGAGAAAATAGGAAAGATAGGGAGAGGTGGCGGTGGAGACAAAAGAAAAAGGAGGGAGTAGAAATAGGAAAGAGAGAAATAAGGAAAGGGAGGGAGGACTCACGTGGGGAGGGAGTGCATGCATGGAAATTGCATGCGTGCATGCATGGGGGCTGGGCTGAGCCCTTGTGGCTCGGCCTGGCAGTGTTCTCCTTTTTTTTTAAACAAAGAACAAACAGCAGTAAAAAAAATAAAAATAAAAAATAAAATATGGCCTCACTAACAAATACTATAAAGAGTACTAATATATATAATACATATAGGAACCCTAGTTCCACCTAATGCAATTTTTTTTTAAAAAGTTTTATGCACTAGGATCACACAATGCGATCGAAAAACTCAACAAAAAAAATATACTTCGGAGTTTAGAAAAATTTGTAAAAACCAAAAATGGTGACTTTAACTCACAGGGGAGAAGTCATATTATCTCCGCTCCGATAAATTGCCCGCAGTCACATAACGATAAATTTTTTCAGAAGAACGCAATGATGCAGAAAATATGGAATGCAAATGAATGATCTATTAACATCCGAATTTACGAAAATTGGGATGTTACAGATTCAGACGGACTTCAGCATTGCTACGGGTGAGAAAGTCTCATCGTAGTCAATTCCTTGAACTTGTCGATAACCCTTAGTGACAAGTCAAGCCTTATAGATGGTCACATTACCATCTGCGCCAATCTTCTTCTTAAAGATCCATTTATTTTCTATGGCTCGTCGATCATCGGGCAAGTCCAGCAAAGTCCATACTTTGTTCTCATACATGGATCCTATCTTGGATTTCATGGCTTCAAGCCATTTGTTGGAATCCGGGCCCTCCATCGCTTCTTCATAATTCGAAGGTTCACTGTTGTCCAACAGCATGATTTCCATGACAGGGTTGCCGTACCACAATGGTGCGGAACGTGTCCTTGTGGACCTTCGAGGTTCAGTAGAAACTTGATCAGAAGATTCATGATCATCATCATTAACTTCCTCTCTAGTCGGTGCAGGCACCACATAAACATTTTCCTGCAATGCTCTACTCTCCGGTTCGAGAGGAGGTACAATTACCTCATCAAGTTCTACTTTCCTCCCACTAACTTCTTTCTAGAGAAACTCTTTCTCTAGAAAGGATCCGTTCTTGGCAACAAAGATTTTGCCTTCGGATCTAAGATAGAAGGTATTTCCAATAGTTTCTTTAGGGTATCCTGTGCAGATGCATTTTTCCGCTTTGGGTTCGAGCTTCTCAGGTTGAAGTTTCTTCACATAAGCATCACAGCCCCAAACTTTCAGAAACGACATCTTAGGTTTCTTTCCAAACCATAATTCATACGGTGTCGTCTCAACGGATTTAGACGGTGCCCTATTTAAAGTGAATGCATCAGTCCAATGCATATCCCCAAAATGATAGAGGTTGATCAGTAAGAGACATTATAGATCACACCATATTCAATAGAGTGCGATTACGACGTTCAGACTCACCATTACGCCTAGGTGTGCCAGGTGACGTGAATTGTGAAACAATTCCACACGTTCTTAAGTGCGTGGCAAACTCATGACACAAATATTCTCCTCCATGATCAGATCGCAAGAACTTTATTTTCTTGTCATGTTGATTCTCCACCTCACTTTGAAATTCCTTGAACCTTTCAAAGGTTTCAGACTTGTGTTTCATTAAGAAGATATAGCCATATCTTCTTAAGTCATCAGTGAGCGTGAGAACATAACGGTAGCCACCGCGAGCCTCAACGCTCATTGGACCGCATACATCAGTACGTATTATTTCCAACAAGTTTGTTGCTCGCTCCATTGTTCCGAAGAACGGAGTCTTGGTCATCTTGCCCATGAGGCACGGTTCGCATGTGTCAAATGATTCAAAATCAATAGACTCCAAAAGTCCATCAGTATGGAGTTTCTTCATGCGTTTGACACCGATATGACCAAGGCGGCAGTGCCACAAGTATTTGGGACCATCATTGTCAACCTTACAATTTTTGGTACTCACACTATGAATATGTGTAACATCACGTTCGAGATTCATTAAGAATAAACCATTGACCAGCGGGGCATGACCATAAAACATGTCTCTCATACAAATAGAACAACCATTATTCTCAGATTTAAATGAGTAGCCATCTCGCATCAAACGAGACCCCGATACAATGCTTGTGCTCAAATATGGTACTAAATAACAATTATTAAGGTTTAAAACTAATCCCGGAGGTACATGTAGAGGCAGCGTGACAACGACGATCACATCGACCTTGGAACCATTCCCGACGCTCGTCGTCACCTCGTCCTTTTTCAGTGTCCGCTTATTCCGCAGTTCCTGTTTTGAGTTGCAATGTGGGCAACAACACCGGTTCAAATACCCAGGAGCTACTACGAGCGCTAGTAAGGTATACATCAATAACATGTATATCATATATACCTTTGACATTGTCGGCCTTCTTATCCGCTAAGTACTTGGGTCAGTTCCCCTTCCACTAACCGGTTCCCTTGCAGTAATATCACTCAGTCTGAGGCTTGGGTCCATTCTTGCGCTTCTTCCCGGCAATTGTTTCACCGGGTGCGGCAACTTTTTTGCTGTCGTTCTTGAAGTTCTTTTTACCCTTGCCTTTCTTGAAACTGGTGGTCTTATTCACCATCAGCACTTGATGTTCCTTCTTGATTTCCACCTCCGCCGATCTCAGCATTGAATATAACTCGGGAATGGTCTTTTCCATCCCTTGCATGTTATAATTCATCACGAAGCTCTTGTAGCTAGGTGGAAGCGATTGGAGGATTCTGTCAATAACCGTGTCATCCGGAAGATTAACTTCCAGCCGAGATAGATGGTTGTGCAACCCAGACATTCTGAGTATGTGCTCACTGACAGAACTATTTTCCTCCATCTTACAGCTGAATAACTTGTCGGAGACCTCATATCTCTCAACCCGGGCATGAGCTTGGAAAACCAGTTTTAGATCCTCGAACATCTCATATGCTCCATGATGCTCAAAATGCTTTTGGAGCCCCGGTTCTAAATTGTAAAGCATGCCGCACTGAAGCAGAGAGCAGTCATCACTTCACGACTGCTAGGCGTTCAGAACGTCATGGGCTGCCACAGGAACGGGAGGGTCACATAGCGGTGCATCAAGGACATATGCCTTCTTGGAAGCAATGAGGATGAGCTTTAAATTACGAGCCCAACCCGCATAGTTGTTGCCATCGTCTTTCAGCTTGGTTTTCTCTAGGAACGAGTTGAAATTGAGGTTGACATGAGCGTTGGCCATTGGATCTACAATATTGTAAAGACAATTTTAGACTAAGTTCATGATAATTAAGTTCATCTAATCAAATTATTTAATGAACTCCCACTTAGATTGACATCCCTCGAGTCATCTAACTGATACATGATCCATGTCGACCAGTCCGTGTCCGATCATCATGTGAGACAGACTAGTCATCAATGGTGAACATCTCCATGTTGATCGTATCTCCATACGACTCATGTTCGACCTTTCGGTCTCTCGTGTTCCAAGGCCATGTCTGTACATGCTAGGCTCATCAAGTAAACCTAAGTGTTTTGTGTGTGTAAATCTGGCTTACACCTGTTGTATGCCAATGTTAGAATCTATCACACCCGATCTTCACATGGTGCTTCGAGACAACGATCCTTCGTAACGGTGCACACTTAGGGGGGTCACTTTTCTTGAAATTTTAGTGAAGGGATCATCTTATTTACTACCATCGTTCCAAGCAAATAAGATATAGAAACATGATAAACATCACATGCAATCATATAGTGACATGATATGGCATTTATCATCTTGCGCCTTTGATCTCCATCTTTGGGGCGCGACATGATTTTCATTATCACCGGCATGACACCATGATATCCATCATCATGATCTCCATCATTGTGTCTTCATGAAGTTGTCTCGCCAACTATTACTTCTATCACTATGGCTAACGGTTAGCAATAAAGTAAAGTAATCACATGGCGTTGCATCTCATACAATAAATTAAGACAACTCCTATGGCTCCTGCCGGTTGTCATACTCATCGACATGCAAGTCGTGAATCCTCTTACAAGAACATGATAAATCTCATACATCACATATATATCATCACATCCTTTTGGCCATATCACATCACATAGCATACACTTCAAAAACAAATTAGACGTCCTCTAATTGTTGTTGCAAGTTTTACGTGGCTGATTTGGGTTTCTAGCAAGAACGCTTCTTACATACGTGACAGCCACAACATTGATATGCCAATGCTATTTACCCTTCATAAGGACCCTTTTCATTGAATCCAATTCAACTAAAGTGGGAGAGACAGACACCCGCTAGCCACCTTATGCAACAAGTGCATCTCAGGTGGTGGAACCAGTCTCACGTAAGCATACGAATAAAGTCGGTCCGGGCCGCTTCATCCCACAATACCGCTGAAAAAAGGTTGGACTAGTAACGGCAAACAATTGACAAAATCATCGCCCACAACTTTTGTGTTCTACTCGTGCATAGAATCTACGCATAGACCTAGCTCTGATTCAACTGTTGGGGAACGTAGTAGTAATTCAAAAAAAATCTACGTCAGACCAAGATCAAACTAGGAGAAACCAGCAACGAGAGACGTAGAGCATATTCATACCGTTGAAGATCGCAAAGCGGAAGCGTTACTATGAATGCGGTTGATGGAGTCGTACTCGCGGCGATCCGATCAAACACCAAACATTCGGTGTCTCCGCGTTCGACACCTACAGCCCGGGGATGTCTCCTCCTTCTTGATCCAGCAAGGAGGGAGGGGAAGTTGAGGGAGAACTCCGGCAGCACGAGGGCATGGTGGCGATGGAGTTTGCAGCTCTCCGGCAGGGCTTCGCCAAGCACCGCGGAGGAGGAGAGGTGGAGATGTAGGGCTGCACCGATGGAGAGAGAGACGTGTGTTTGCAGCCCTCCCAATACCTCCACTATATATAGGAGGGAGGGAGAGGGGGTACGGCCACCCCTAGGTAAACCCTAGGTGGTGCGGCAACCCTATATGGAGGAGGGGGCGGCGCCCTAGGGGTTGGCTTGCCACCCAAGGCAGCCCGCACGCCTAGGGTTTGGCCCCCATGCACCTTGGGCCTCCTCCTAGACTCGAACTAGCCCACTAGGGGATGGTTCCCTTCCCTTTCCACCCCATGTAGCCCTCCGGGACAGGTGGACCCTCGCGGTGGACCCCCGGTACCCTTTCGGTGGTCCCCGTACTTTACCGATAAACCCCAAAACTTTTCCGATGGCTGAAAACAGACTTCCCATATATAGATCTTTACCTCCGTACCATTCCAAAATTCCTCGTGACGTCCGGGATCTCATCCGGGACTCCGAACAACCTTTGGTAACCACATATACAATTCCCATAACAACAATAGTGTCATCGAACCTTAGGTTTGTAGACCCTACGGGTTCAGGAACCATGCAGACATGACCGAGACTTCTCTCCGGCCAATAACCAATAGCGGGATCTGGATAGCCATGTTGCTCCCACATGTTCCACGATGATTTCATCGGAAGAACCATGATGTCGAGGATTCACTCAATTCCGTATGCAATTTCCTTTGTCTATCGGTATGACACTTGCCCAAGATTCGATCGTCGGTATCCCTATACCTTGTTCAATCTTGTTACCTGCAAGTCTCTTTACTCATTCCATAACACATCATCTCGTGGCTAACTCCTTAGTCACATTGAGCTCATTATGATGATGCATTACCAAGTGGGCCCAGAGATACCTCTCCGTCACATGGAGCGACAAATCCCAGTCTCGATTCGTACCAACCCAACAGACACTTTCGGAGATACCTGTAGTGCACCTTTATAATCACCCAGTTACGTTGTGACATTTGATACACCCATAGCACTCCTACGGCATCCGGCAGTTGCACAATCTCATGGTCTAAGAAAATGATACTTGACATTATAAAATCTCTAGCATACGAACTATACGATCTTGTGCTATGCTTAGGATTGGGTCTTGGCCATCACATCGTTCTCCTAATGATGTGATCTCGTTATCAATGACATCCAATGTCCATGATCAAGAAACCATGATCATCTATTGATCAACAAGCTAGTCAACTAGAGGATGACTAGGGACATGTTGTGGTCTATGTATTCACACATGTATTACGGTTTACAATTAATACATTTATAGCATGAATAATAGACAATTATCATGAACAAGGAAATATAATAATAACCACTTTATTATTGCCTCTAGGGCATATTTCCAACAATACAATCGTGGTGGTTCTCCATTTACCCCTTTAGCCGAACTAGCGGAACGTAAGGTGGTAAGCACAGGAGCGGGGCAACCCAACTATTCACCCAAGACATAATTCAGAACCGGTTCAGATAAAGCAATATTCGAGAAACCAAACACTTAAAAATTAGTGATAGGGTAGTTCTTGGGGCGGTATTTTCATCCAGCCCCCGGTCTATTAGTCGATCGCACTTGATATGTATTGAACAAATTTACTTTTCGGCGCCAATAAGCAAGAAACATATATATGTAAAAATACTGTAAAGAGTCTATAAATAATTTTTGCTATGAATTTCTATAATTCGTGGCGCTAAGGCAGCTGTTACAGGTAACTATTGTTTTGAACAACATATTTAAAGCAACGTTTTACCCACGACCTTCCATGGGTGACTTGACGTCCGCCGTGTTTCCAGCTGCACAATTTCTCCTATGCTTCTTAGAAGGGAGGGGTAGTATCTTTTAAAGGTGGTTGCTGTCAGCAGACAGACCTTGAATAGAGGGTCTTGAGAAGCTGTCATGGTGTGGGTGAGCTTGATGCTTGGGAGATCCTTAATGGTATCTCACTTTCTTCCGTGAATATGTTTCGCCCGTAGTATGGTCGAACCGAACATATGGTCCTTGGTGGTGGATCCCCACAGCTTCCCATGGTATTTTGAGAGCAAAAATGTGTCTATGAGGGACATACCTTATGGGTGACTGAGCTCGGGCTCGCTTGCCCTCCTGTTGCGCCTTGTTGGCTAGCTTGTGGCTTGATGCTTCATTGTTGTGTTGGCATTCAGCTGCCAAGGCCGATGTGTGCTCCTCGGTCCAGAGGGAGCATTCTGTGTTGCCGTTGATGGCGATAACTCCCCTGGGTCCGGGCATCTTGAGCTTTAGGTAGGTGTAATGAGGCACAACGTTGAAGCGGGTGAATGTTGTGCGACCAAGTAGTGCGTGATATCCGTTGCGGAAGGGGACAATGTCGAAGATTAAGTTTTCCTTGTGGAAGTTGTCGGGTGATTTGAACACGACCTCCAGCATTACCGTGCTGGAGAAGTGGGCTTTGACGCCTGGGATCACTCCTTTGAAGGTTGTGTTGCTGGGTTTGATCCTTCATGGGTCCGTGTCCATCTTTTTCACCGTATCTGAGTAAATCAGGTTAAGGCTAGTTCCTCCGTCCATAAAGACTCTAGTGAGGTGGTACCCATATATGATGGGGTCGAGGACAAGGACTTCCGATCCTCCATGACGGATATTGGTTAGATGATCCCTACGGTTGAAGGTGCTCGGGCAAGCCGGACATGGGTTGTTCTATGGAGCTACGGGCTGTACGACGTATATCTCCCATAGGGCTCGCATCCTCTCCTTCTTTGGTATGTGAGATGTATGTGATATTCACGCTTTTCACCTCTTGGGGGAACTGTTTCTACCCACCAGTGTTCGGACCGCGGGGCTCGTCATCGTCTTGGTTCATGGGCCCTTACCTTGTTCCTCATCTACTAGTATGCCGACCTGTTTAAACACCTAACAGTTACAGTTGGTGTGCGTGGCAGGCTTGTCTTGAGTTGCATTGATCTGGCAGGGCTTTTCCATAATTTTATCTAATGGAGTCGGTCCATCCCTATTTCCTTTAAGGGGTTTCTTCCGCTATCTAGATTTGAGGTGTGGAAGCGAGAATTTACAGTCGTGTCATCGACATCACCGTTACGCTGGCGGTGTTTGTTGTTGTTTCGTCTTGGCTTGCCATCTCCATCCCGAACTTCAGAGGTACCAGGGTCGTCCGCATTATGGCCGCGCGAGCTAGCCAACTGTCCTCGCCCACGCAAAAGCGGGTCACGAGGGAAGTGAGAGCAGACATTGTTCTCGACCTATCCTGGCCGAGCTGGCGAGCCATCCATTTGTCCCGGATATTATGCCTGAAGAAGGCTATTGCCTCGGTATCCGGACAGTCCAAGATCTAGTTCTTCTTGGTTAGGAATCGATTCCATAACTCGCTGGCCAATTCGCAAGCCTTTTGGATGTCGCTACTCGGGTCGGAGGAATCTGGCCACGAGATCTAGTTCTTCTTGGTTAGGAATCGATTCCATAAGTTCCCTGAAAATTAGACTGGAAGGCTTCTTCGAGCTCTTCCCAGCTTCCAATGGAATTTCCGGGTAAGGTGTTTGGCAAGTGTTGCGCTGGTCCTTTCAGCTTTAGGGGTAGTTACTTAATTGCATGGAGGTCGCACTCCCTAGCCATATGGATGTGGAGAAGGAAATCTTCTATCCACATGGCGGGGTCAATAGTTCCATCTTATTGTTCTATGTTCACGGGTTTAAACCCTTTGGGAAATTGGTGCTGCATGACCTCATCTGTAAAGCACAATGGGTGGGTGATACATCTCCAACGTATCTATAATTTTTGCTGGTTCCATGCTATTATCTTGTTAAACTTTGGATCTTTTGTATGCCTTTTATATCTTTTTTGGGACTAACTTATTAACTCAGTGCCAAGTGCTAGTTCCTGTTTTTTCCGTGTTTTTGACCCTTTTCAGAGGAGAATATTAAACGGAGTCCAAATGGAATAAAACTTCCGAAAATATTTTTTCTGGAACAGAAGATACGCATGGGGCGTGAGAACCAAGGCACAGGCCACTAGGGGAGGCCACAAGCCCCCTAGGCGCGGCCGGGGGCCGCCTAGCAGGTTGTGGGCCCCCTATGACTCGTCTGCCCTAATTCTTCCACCTATAAATCTCCGAAAAATCCAAAACCATGGGAGACATCCACGAAAATACTTTTCCGCCGCCGCAAGCTTCTGTCTCCGCAAGATCCCATCTGGGGCACATTCTGGTGCCCTGCCGAAGGGGGGATTCGGATACGGAGGGCTTCTTCATCAAGACCATTTAGTCTCCGATGATGCGTGAGTAGTTCACCATAGACCTTCGGGTCCATAGCTAGTAGCTAGATGGCTTCTTCTCTCTCTTGGATCTTCAATACAAAGTTCTCCATGATCTTCATGGAGATCTATCCGATGTAATCTTCTTTTGCGGTGTGTTTGTCGAGATCCAATGAATTGTGGATTTATGATCAGATTATCTATGAATCTTATTTGAGTTTCTTCTGATCTCTTATATGCATGATTTCATATCCTTGTAATTCTCTTTGAGTTGCGGGTTTTGTTTGGCCAACTTGATCTATGATTCTTGCAATGGGAGAAGTCCTTGGTTTTGGGTTCATACCGTGCGGTGATCTCACCTAGTGACAGAAGGGGTAGCGAGGCACGCATCATGTTGTTGCCATCAAGGATAAAAAGATGGGGTTTATATCTATTGCATGAATTTATTCCTCTACATCATGTCATCTTGCTTAAGGTGTTACTCTGTTCGTCATGAACTCAATACACTAAATGCATGCTGGATAGCGGTCGATGTGTGGAGTAATAGTAGTAGATGCAGACAGTATCGGTCTACTTGTCTCGGACGTGATGCCTATATGTATGATCATTGCCTTAGATATCGTCATGACTTTGCACGGTTCTATCAATTGCTCGACAGTAATTCGTTCACCCACCTTAATATTTGCTATTTTGAGAGAAGCCTCTAGTGAACACTATGGCCCCCAGGTATATTTCACATCATATTTTCAGCCTTACACTTTTACTTCGTTGCACTTTCCACCTTAAGATCTAACTTTGCAATCAATCTTGAAGGGATTGACAACCCCTTTATAGCATTGGGTGCAAGCTCGTTTGTGTTTGCACAGGTACTCTGGACACTTGGCTTGATTCTCCTACTGGTTTGATACCTTGGTTCTCAAACTGAGGGAATAACTTACTGCTACTATGCTGCATCACCCTTTCCTCTTCAAGGGAAAAACCAACGCAAGCTCAAGATGTAGCAAGAAGGATTTCTGGCGCCGTTGCCAGGGAGGATCAAGTCAAGAATAGTCTCCCGTCAACGTGTCAATCTCTAGCACCGGGGATTATTCTGAGTGAAGCTTATCCAAGTAAGTGTCGCAAACTCATCTCTTGCATTTACTTTTTTTTGCCTCTCGTTTTCCTCTCCTCCACTTCTGAAAAAAACAAAAATTTACAAAAATATTTTCCTTTTTCGTTCGCCCTTTTCTCTAGCTTGTTTTTTGTTCGCTTTTGTGCTTGTCTTCTTGCTAAAGTCACCATGACTGAAAACACCAAACTTTGTGACTTCTCGAATACTAATAATAATGATTTTATTAGTACTCCGATTGCTCCCGCCACTAGTGCGGAATCATATGAAGTCAATGCTGCTTTGTTGAATCTTGTTATGAAGGAGAAATTCTCCGGCCTTCCTAGTGAAGATGCCGCATCCCATCTTAATACCTTCATTGAGCTTTGTGATATGCAAAAGAAGAAAGATGTGGATAATGATGTGATTAAATTGAAGCTATTTCCGTTCTCGTTGCGAGATCGAGCAAAAACTTGGTTTTCATCTTTGCCCAAAAATAGTATTGATTCTTGGAATAAGTTAAAAGATGCTTATATATCCAAGTATTTTCCGCCGGCTAAGATTATCTCTCTCGGTAATGATATCATGAATTTTAAGCAACTTGATCATGAACATGTTGCACAATCTTGGGAGAGAATGAAATTGATGATTAGAAATTGTCCCGCTCATGGGTCGAGTCTTTGGATGATTATACAAATCTTCTAAGCTGGTTTTAATTTCGCTTCTAGAAATATCTTAGACTCCGCCTCCGGTGGAACGTTCATGGAAATCACATTAGTAGAAGCCACAAAACTCCTAGACAACATCATGACAAACTATTCTCAGTGGCACACTGAAAGGTCACCTACTAGTAAAAAGGTACACGCTATAGAAGAAATTAACTCGTTGAGTGCTAAGACGGATGAGTTAATGAAATTGTTTGCTAGTAAAGGTGCCCCTTTAGATCCTAATGATATGCCCTTGTCTTCCTTGATTGAGAGTAGCAATGATAGCTTGGACGTTAATTTTGTTGGTAGGAATAATTTTGGCAACAACAATGCTTTTAGAGGAAACTATGTTCCTAGGCCTTTTCCTAGTAATCCCTCTAATAACTTTGGCAACTCCTACAACAATACTCATGGAAATTACAATAAATTACCCTCTGATTTAGAGAGTAATATCAAAGAGTTTATCAACTCGCAAAAGATTTTCAATGCGTCCATAGAAGAAATACTATTCAAAATTGATGATTTGGCTAGGAGCGTTGATAGAATGTCTATTGATATTGATGCTTTGAAAGTTAGATGTGCTCCTCCCAAGATCAATATGGATGAAACTTTGAAAGCTATGCTTGTTTCCATGAATGGGAGTAAAGAAAGAACCGCCCAAATTTGTGCTAGACATGAATCGCTTAAAAAGGCGTGTTCTCGTGATGAGAATCACGAAGATCTTAAAGTGCTTGGTGTGACTCCCATTGAATCTTTGTTTTCTAGTGTCAAACCTAATGATGATGGGGCTGGATATGAATCCACCTTGGTTGAAAAATGCCCCAATGATTCGAAGTCTATCTATCTTGATGCTAAAAGCATTGAAAGTGGAGTAGAGGATATCAAAACTTTGAGTAGTAATGAAACTACTAATTTGGATTTCAAGGAATTCAATTATGATAATTGCTCTTTGATTGAATGTATTTCCTTCATGCAATCCATGCTAAACTCTCCACACGCTTATAGACAAAACAAGGCCTTTACCGATCATATCGTCAATGCTATGATGAAATCTCTTGAAGAGAAACTTGAGTTGGAAGTTTCTATTGCTAGAAAGCTTCATGATGAGTGGGAACCTACTATCAAAATCAAGATAAAAAACTATGAATGCAATGCTTTGTGTGATTTGGGTGCTAGTGTTTCCGCGATTCCAAAGTCTTTATGTGATGTTCTAGGCTTTAATGAGATTGAGGAGTACTCTCTTAATTTGCATCTTGCGGATTCTACTGTTAAGAAACCCATGGGAAGGATCAATGATGTACTTATTATTGCAAATAGGAACTATGTACCCGTGGATTTCATTGTGCTTGATATTGATTGCAATCCTACATGTCCTATCATTCTTGGTAGACCTTTCCTAAGGACTATTGGTGCTATCATCGATATGACGGAAGGGAATATTAGATTTCAATTTCCTTTAAAGAAGGGCATGTAGCATTTTCCTAAAAAGAAAATAAGATTGCCTTATGAATTCATGATGAGGGCTACTTATGGTTTGAGCACCAAAGACGACGATACCTGATTCTATCACCTTATGCCTAGCTAAGGGCGTTAAACAATAGCGCTTGTTGGGAGGCAACCCAATGAATTTATCTTTGCTTTTTTGCTTTCTGTTTTGTTGCGTTCACACCATCATAATTCTGTTATTATTGTGTCTTTTGTGTTTCCTTTTCTGTTTGAGCCAAGTAAAACCTTTATGACTAGTTTGGTGATGGTTGTTTAATCCTGCTGGAAAAAGGAAGAAACTTTTCGCTCACGAAATTATTTTTCATTTTTATCCAGAAAGAGCTTTTGAGTTGATTCGTTATGATTCTGGTTGATATGCCAATTTCCCAAACTGTCGTAATGTTTCAGAATTTTTGAGATACCGGAAGTATACGAAGTATACAGATTGCTACAAACTGGTCTGTTTTTGATAGATTCTGTTTTTGTTGTGTTGGTTGCTTCTTTTGATGAAACTATGGATAGTATCGGGGGGTACTAGTCATGGAAAAGTGAGAATACAGTAATCTAACACCAATATAAATAGAAATCAAGTTTGCTACAGTACCTAAAGAGGTGGTATTTTGTTTTCTTGTGCTAATGATATCACGAGTTTCTGTTTAAGTTTTGTGTTGTGAAGTTTTCAAGTTTTGGGTGATGTTCTCATGGAAAAAGGGATAAAGAGTGGAAAGAGATCAAGCTTGGGGATTCCCAAGGCATCCCAAGCCAAATTCAAGGACACCAAAAAGCCTAAGCTTGGGGATGCCCCGGGAAGGCATCCCCTCTACAGATGCCAATGGCGACGCCCATTCTGATTCCCAAGCACTCTTGGACGATGGCCTTTGATAGCTCTGACCCAGAGTTGGCGCCAGCGGCGCCAGAATGCAGCCCAGTTTCCTCGTCAGAGGTAATCCCTATCAGCCCCTCTTCATCTGCTGCGACGAAGAGAGGGGCCCGTAAGAAGGCCACGCCTATTGTCGACTCCTCTGTTCGCCGATGCACACGAGGCTCCATCAAGAGGGATGGTTTCAAGCCTGTGTTGCAGGAGCTGCCAGCACACGTCCCAAAGAAGTGGAAGCCCAAGGCCAAGCCCATGCCATCTCCGGCGCATGAGTCCACTGCTCAGGACGAAGATATTCCTCCTGCCACTCCTATCCCGGTGATTTAGGCTGTCGGTCAGCAGCTTGGCATCGCTCTTGAGAAGCTGACCTTGGATCGTCTTATGGAGGATCCAGCTAACTCCAACCCATCATCTACCGATGTTTAGTCAATTTATGTTAAATATTTGTTGTACCGGCTCCATGTTTCGTCAGACTACTGTTTGCTCTGTCTTATGGCTACGTGAACCTCGGTTGCAAGGGCTATTACATATCCCTGCTTTTGCTTTATATACATCTTTCTATGGATAGTCGTTCTACGAGAAGTTGGCGTGTTCTTTGTTGGAATGTTCATGGCCTAAATTCTGATCATAGGCAACGCGCGGTTTGTAATAAGATTGATGAGAGCCTGGCTGCTGTAGTGTGCTTGCAAGAAACTAAAATGCAGTCCATTGATTTCCGGACAGTCAAGTGTTTCTGTCCTAAACGCTTTGAATAATTTTCTTACTCCCCTTCCCGGGGAGCATCCGGGGGTCTTATAACACTCTGTAACTCATCCATTCATACTGGTGCTTTAGTGGAGTGCACACCTTTTGGATTGATCATCTCAATCACATCAAATCATACTGGAGAATCCTGGACTTTGGTGAATGTCTATGGTCCTTGTCAGGGTGAAGCTAAAGATCTTTTTGTGAGCTGGCTGTATAATCTTCATATACCTGCTGATGCTTACTGGCTGTTACTTGGGGACTTTAATTTCATTCGATCACCTGATAACAGAAACCTCCCCGAGGCTGATGTAAACGATATGTTCATCTTTAATGAGATCATTGGTCATCTTGGTTTACTGGAACTACCCATTAAGGGCAGATCATTCACTTGGTCAAATATGCAGGATTCCCCCCTTCTTGAGCAACTTGACTGGTTCTTCACATCTGCCAATTGGATCTCTTCATACCCTCTTACACAAGTGCCACCCTTGCAAAAACAGCCTCTGATCATGTTCCATGTGTGGTTACTGTCAACACCTCCATCCCCAAGTGAGACCTCTTTCGATTTGAGAACTACTGGGTTGAAATGGAGGGCTTCATGGACTGTGTCCAAAAGTCCTGGCTTATTCCTTCTAAGAAGGCTCACATTACTGCCATCATTATGAATAAGTTGAAACATCTCAGGCAGGCTCTAAAGAGATGGCAGACAAATTTATCGAAACTAAAAAATTTCATCTCTTGATGCAACCAAGCTGTGTTATGCTTGGATGAACTTGAGGAATTAAGGCCTCTATTCAGACCTGAAGCCAACTTCAGGAGCATTGTAAAGTTGCACCTGGAGCACCTCTTGCACCTTCAGTTCCTGTATTGAAAAAAGAGAGCCACTATCAGATTTATCAATGTAGGTGAGGAAAATACCAAATTCTTCCATGCTATGGCAACTCAGAGATATAGGAGGAACTCCATTGCTTCTCTTAAGTTAAATGATGGATCCATTATATCTGATCATGACCAAATTGCTGGGTTTTTCTGGGCATCCTTCAAGGACAGAATGGGAACTTCCCTTGGAATTAACATGGCCTTTGATCTACAGTCTCTGATCCAGAAGGTGGATGGTCTTGATGTCCTCACACAACCTTTTTCTAAGTCTGAAATGGATAACACTGTTCAGGAAATGCCAATTGACAAAGCTCCTGGACCTGATGGCTTTAATGGCCTCTTCTTTAAGAAATGCTGGTCTATTATTTGTCCCGAGTTTTATCAACTTGCTGCTGACTTCCATGCTGGTACAGCTAAGCTGGAGAACATGAATTCTTCTTATATTACTCTGATTCCCAAAAAGAGATCACCTGAGCAAGTGGGAGATTACAGACCTATCTCCCTCACTTGGATGGGCCTCAAGTTTCTGTCTAAGATGGTAGCCAACAGATTGCGATTGCAGATCATGAAGTGTATTCACAAGAATCAGTATGGCTTTATCAAGTCCAGAACCATACAAGATTGTGTTGGCTGGACTGTTGAATACCTGCATCAATGTCACCAATCCAAAAAGCCTATAGTTATTCTCAAGTTGGACTTTGAAAAGGCTTTTGAATCTGTGGAGCATGAGTTTATCTTTCAGATTCTTAAACGCAAAGGATTCAATGACAAATGGATACTTTGGGTGCAGCAGCTCCTCACTTCTGGATCTTCCTCTGTCCTGGTCAATGGAGTACCTGGAAGGAAATTCATGTGCAAGAAAGGGGTCATGCAGGGAGATCCCATGTCCCCACTGCTTTTTGCAATTGCTGCAGACTTTTTGCAGGCCATGGTTAACAAGCTACTGGTGGATGGGTTGATTCAGCTACTCATCCCTTGATATGATAAGGATTTCCCTATAGTCCAATATGCTGATGATACCCTTATCATCCTCCCAGCTGAAGAAACTCAACTGCTTCAGTTTAAGCAAATGCTCTTGCTCTTCTCCCAATCCACTGGGCTCCAAGTGAATTATCATAAGTCAGCCCTTCTGCCTGTCAACATTTCTCAAGAGCATCTTCAAGCCCTTGCTGACTCCATTGGCTGTAAGGTAGGATCGTTACCCTTCACATACATTGGCTTCCAGTTGGGACAACTAAACCAAGAATTATTGATCTCATGCCCCTGGTTGACAACATGGAGAGAAGACTAAGTGCTAGTTCATCTTTCTTGGCTCAGGGGGGAAGGTTGCAGTATTTAAACTCATCATTGTCCTGTGTTCCAATCTTCTTTCTATGTAGTTTGGATATCTCACCAGGCATACTAAAACAACTTGAAAGAATTCAAAGACAATGCCTCTGGAGGAAAAATGGTCAAGATCAGGCACCCTCCCTTGCTGCCTGGAATCTGGTGTGCAGATCCAAACATAAAGGGGGTTTAGGCATTATGAATCTAGCAAGAATGTAGACAAATTTCTAAATAAGGTTGATATCCCATGGGTTCATTTAATTTGGAACACTTACTACCATAACACAGTCTCTCAGGGAACTGCTCTTTGTGGCTCATTTTGGTGGAAAGATATCTGCAAAAGGCTTGACAAGTTCAGATCACTTACATATGTTCAGCCTAACAAGGGGGACACCTTCTTGTTTTGGTCTGACTCCTGGTTGTTTGGAAACTCTACTAGGCCTTTGGCTGCTAGATTCCAACGGCTCTTCTCCTTTGTTACTGACCCTTTCTGCACAGTTGAGGAGGTTTTTAAAGCCTTTCAAGATGAAAGTATGCTCAATATGTTCCATCTACCACTCTCTGCTCAAGCCTACCAGGAGCTACTTTCTATCAACTCTCTGCTTCAAGACCTGCTGCTGAATCCCCATGCTTCTGATATATGGGTATGGGGTAACGATGCTAAGGCCTACACAGCCAAGAGATACTATACTCATATCCACAACACTATTACTCCAAACCCTTTACTGAACTGGATCTGGAAGAGTTGTTGTACAATGAAGATCAAGATGTTTTCCTGGATGCTAATCATGGATAGGCTCAACACCCAGGACATGCTTGAACGACGCCACTGGAATGTTTCAGACTCCAACCTCTGTGTTTTATGCCATGCTAGAGTTAAAGAGGACAGAGATCACCTCTTCTTCAACTGTCTTTTTAGCACCAGGGTATGGACTTACCTGCAGATCACATGGTAGGGTCAATCCATGTGGAGCTCTGCTTTGGCTGCCAAGAGAGATTTCCAGTACCCTTTTTTGCTGAGGTAGTGTTCACTACCTGTTGGAACATCTGGACTGTCAGAAATGCCAACATTTTCAACCATGAGCAGCCGAGATTCAGAAAATGGAGATCCAACTTTATTCATGACATTTCCCTGTTAGCTCATAGGATTAAGGCTAGTTTCAGGGATGATCTCCTTAAATGGATTTCCTTTCTACCTCCTTGAGGTTTGTATTCATAACCCCCCAACGCCCTTGTATATCCTACCCTCTTCTTGTACATATAACTCTTGGATATGGGAATAAAGGAAAAAAGGTTGTGGGGTGTTTTCCCTACAGTAGCCGGTCAAAAAAAGGCATCCCCTCTTTCATCTTCAATCCATCGGTAACATTACTTGGAGCTATATTTTTATTCACCACATGATATGTGTTTTGCTTGGAGCGTCTTGTATCGTAGGAATCTTTTCTTTTTGTTGTGTCACAATCATCCTTGCTACACACCTTTTGAGAGAGACATGCACTCATCGTGAACTTTCTAGAATACTCTTTGAGCTTCGCTTATATCTTTTGAGTTAGGCAATTTAGCTCACTTGTGCTTCGCTTATATCTTTTGAGCTAGACAATTTTGCTTTGTGTGCTTCACTTAGATCTTTTAGAGCACGGCGGTGTCATATTTTGGAGAAATAAGAACTCTCGATCTTCACTTATATCTTTTTGAGAGCGATCTCTCTGAGTAACTTGGTAGTTGGCTTGTGCTATGAAAGTAGTCCCAAAGGTGATAGGAATCCAAAGAGGATACAATAAAACTTCCAAATTCATGTGCATTGATTAGAAAGAGAAGTTTGATTCCTCTCAAATAGTTTTGAGACATGGACTTGGTAATATTAATAGTTATGTTACTAGGGTGTTGTGAATCTAGAAATACTTGTGTTGAAGTTAGTGATTCCCGTAACATGCACGTATGGTGAACCACTATATTAGGAAGTTGTCGCATAATTGATCTATTGATTGTCATCCTTTGTGTTGCTGTCGGGATCGCGCGATGGTTAACACCTACCAACCCTTCCCCTAGGAGCATGCGTTTAGCACTTTGTTTCGATTACTAATAAAAACTTTCGCAATAAGTATGTGAGTTCTTCATGACTAATGTGAGTCCATGGTATAGATGCACTTTCACCTTTCACCATTGCTAGCCTCTGTAGTGCTGAGCAACTTTCACCGGTGCACAAACCCACCATATGCCTTCCTCAAAACAGCCACCATACCTACCTACTATAGCATTTTCATAGCCATTCCAAGATATTATTGCCATGCAACTCCCACCGTTCCGTCTCATTACTTGTGCTTTCACTCATATATTGCCATTGCATGATCGTAAGATAGCTAGCGAGATGTTTTCAACGTCATACGCCAAGCTAGATCGTTGCACATCCCGGTACACTGCCGGAGGCATTTCCTTTAGAGTCATCATCGTTCTAAACATTGAGCTTTGAGTAAATAAAAGTGTGATGATCATCATTATTAGAGCATCGTCCCATGTGAGGAAAAAAAGAGGCCAAAGTTGCCCACCAAAAAAGAGAGAGAGAGATACGGAAAGAGGCCAAAGAGCCCAAAAAAAGAGAGAGAGAAAAAGAGAGAAGGGACAATGCTACTATCTTTTCCACACTTGTGCTTCATAATAGCACCATGTTCTTCATGATTGAGAGTATCTCGCTTTGTTGCCACCATATGCTAGTGGGAATCTTCATTATATAACTTGTCTTGTATATTCCAATGTTGGGCTTCCTAAAAAATTGCCCTAGGTCTTCGTGAGAAAGCAAGTTGGATGCACACCCACTAGTTCTCCTTTTGAGCTTTCACATACTTATAGCTCTAAGTGCATCCATTGCATGGTAATCCCTACTCTTTCACATTGATATCTATTAATGGGCATCTCCATAGCCCTTTGATACGCCGAGTCGATCTGACCATCTCCTCCTTTTTGGCTCACAACCTCCACCACACTTTATTCCACCTATAGTGCTATATCCATGGCTCACGCTCATGTATTGTGTGAGAGTTCAAAAAGGTTTGAGAAAGTAAGAGTGCGAAAACAATTACTTGGCCAATACCGGGGTTGTGCATGATTTAAATTAGTTGTGTGGGGATGATGGAGCATAGCCAGACTATATGATTTTGTAGGGATAACTTTCTTTAGCCTTGTTATTTCAAAAGTTCATGATTACCTTGCTAGTTTGCTTGAAGTACTATTGTTTTCATGTCAATAGCAAACTATTGTTTTGAATCTTACAGATCTGAACATTCATGTCACATGAAAGAAGTAACAAAGGACAAATATGCTAGGTACCATTCCACAACAAAAATTATGTCTTTATCACTTCCCTACTCGAGGACGAGCAGGAGTTAAGCTTGGGGATGCTTGATACGTCTCCAACGTATCTATAATTTTTGCTGGTTCCATGCTATTATCTTGTCAAACTTTGGATGTTTTGTATTCCTTTTATATCTTTTTTGGGACTAACTTATTAACTCAGTGCCAAGTGCCAGTTCTTGTTTTTTTTCATGTTTTTGACCCTTTTCGGAGGAGAATATTAAACGGAGTCCAAACGGAATAAAAGTTCTGAAAATATTTTTTCCGGAACAGAAGATATGCGGGGGCGTGATAACCAAGGCAGAGGCCACCAGGGGAGGCCACAAGCTCCCTAGGCGCGGCCAGGGGGCGCCTAGCAGGCTTGTGGGCCCCCCTGTGGCTCGTCTGCCCTACTTCTTCCGCCTATAAATCTCCAAAAAATCCAAAACCACGGGAGAGATCCACGAAAATACTTTTCCGCCGCCACATGCTTCTGTCTCCGCAAGATCCCATCTGGGGCACGTTCTGGTGCCCTGCCGGAGGGGGGATTCGGATAGAGAGGGCTTCTTCATCAACACCATTGCCTCTCCTATGATGCGTGAGTAATTCACCATAGACCTTCGGGTCCATAGCTAGTAGCTAGATGGCTTCTTCTCTCTCTTGGATCTTCGATACAAAGTTCTCCATGATCTTCATGGAGATCTATCCGATGTAATCTTCTTTTGCGGTGTGGTTGTCGAGATCTGATGAATTGTGGATTTATGATCAGATTATCTATGAATCTTATTTGAGTTTCTTCTGATCTCTTATATGCATGATTTCATATCCTTGTAATTCTCTTCGAGTTGTGGGTTTTGTTTGGCCAACTTGATCTATGATTCTTGCAATGGGAGAAGTGCTTGGTTTTGGTTCATACCGTGCGGTGACCTCACCCAGTGACAGAAGGGGTAGCGAGGCACGCATCATGTTGTTGCCATCAAGGATAAAAAGATGGGGTTTATAGCTATTGCATGAATTTATCCCTCTACATCATGTCATCTTGCTTAAGGCGTTACTTTGTTCGTCATGAACTCAATAGACTAGATGCATGCTAGATAGCGGTCAATGTGTGGAGTAATAGTAGTAGATGCAGAAAGTATCGGTCTACTTGTCTCAGATGTGATGCCTATAAGTATGATAATTGCCTTAGATATCGTCATGACTTTGCGCGGTTCTATCAATTGCTCGACAGTAATTCGTTCACCCACCGTAATATTTGCTATTTTGAGAGAAGCCTCTAGTGAACACTATGGCCCCCGGGTCTACTTCACATCATATTTTCGGCCTTACACTTTTACTTTGTTGCACTTTCCACCTTTAGATCTCACTTTGCAATCAATCTTGAAGGGATTGACAACCCCTTTATAGCGTTGGGTACAAGCTCGTTTGTGTTTGCGCAGGTAGTCTGGACACTTGGCTTGATTCTCCTACTGGATTGATACCTTGGTTCTCAAACTGAGGGAAATACTTACTGCTACTGTGCTGCATCACCCTTTCCTCTTCAAGGAAAAAACCAACGCAAGCTCAAGAGGTAGCAGTGGGCGGTGCTACCACTACAAGAATATCCCCTATAAAGCAACATAAATTCTATAACATTTTCACTATATGTTGCAAAATTTGTAATAGATACGCATGTACTCCCTCCGTTCCTAAATATAAGACCTTTTAGAGATTCCACTATAAACTACATACGAATGTATATAGACATATTATAGAGTATAGATTCACTCATTTTGCTCCGTATGTAGTCTCTAGTGAAATCTCTACAAGGTCTTATATTTAGGAACGGAGGGAGTATAAGCGATGTAGAATATGCGTTGTAGAGTTGTAGCTCATGAACCCAGTCGTGGTACATATATGTAGAGAAGCAGAGAAAACAAGAGAGAAAGGTGCAAGAAACAGAATCCCCCGATTTTCCTTATCTCTCCCAAATCGTCGCCACCCAGCACCGCGGATCCCTCTACCGACTCAACTCGCTGCCGGACCTCCGCCTTCCTTCCTCCCACCTCGCAGCTTCAGAGGCTGCCTGATCTACATCATCCCCCACCCACCAGTCCCTCTCGCGTCCCATCTCTCTCGCTCTATCTCTTTTTACGCAGCTCATCGCTACGCCATCTGCAGCGACTGATCCAGTCAATGTCCGGCGGATATCGACATCACGAAGCACAGCCCGAGGTCACCTTGCACTGTGACACCCTCCTATTCGGCTAGATCCTGTGCTCGAGTGGATCAAAGCCCACCCGTAACCCTCCCCATGGCTAGGGTTTCGGGCATCGGGTCCGGCACCGATAGCCATGTTGTCCTCCTCTAGTCCGGCGAGTGCACATCCCCTCCCCTGGCTTCATCCTCTCTCTCTCTTCCCGTTTCTCTAACCTCTGCTATTCTTTTATCTAATAGACGTGCAGGGAGGAACGGCCAGTGCACAACCTTGCTACTATTCGGGACAGAGTAGCCATGGAAGTAGGGAAGACCGATTGCAGGTATCTAGTGAGCAAGAAGGCAGAAGGTTTCTGTTTTTGAGAATTTTATGTTGTGCTCCTGCAATTTGAGAGGTAAGATCTAATGAGAAAGTGCAGCCTACATGTTCATTTTAGTCGATTTTGATTGCGTGATACTTTTGCAGCCTCTGTCCTGATGATTGCTCAATGTATGTTCTCCTGTCTCCACTTCCTACAACAAATTGGATGAATTAATCTGGGAGAAGTCCAGGTTGGTGCGACACTACGAGGGTTGTATGTGGTCGTGGAGGCATAAAACACATATAATATCTGCAAGTATACTGCGACAAAAGACCTTCCCCGGCAACGGCGCCAGGAATCCTTCTGCTGTTGTCTATGCCTACAGGGACTTCCTTGGCAAATATGCAAAGGATTCCCCCGTGGCCTTGGAGCCTTGCGTTGGTGTTCCCTTGAAGAGGAAAGGGTGATGTAGCACTACGGCAGTAAGTATTTCCCTCAGTTTGAGAACCAAGGTATCGATCCAGTGGGAGGATCGCGTCAAGTCACAAGTACCTGCACAAACACAAAGAGCTTGCACCAAACACTATGAAGGGGTTGTCAATCCCTTATAGATTGTTTGCAAAGTGAGAACTGAAAGCAAAATGTAAACAAAGCAAAGTGAAAGTAAAAGTGGACACGATAGTTGTGAATAGACCCGGGGGCCATAGTGTTCACTAGTGTCTTCTCTCATGAAAGCAAATAGACGGTGGGTGAACGAATTACTGTCGAGCAATTAATAGAACCGCTCAAAGTCATGATGTTATCTATGGCAATGATCATATCTATAGGCATCACGTCCAAAACAAGTACACTGATACTTTCTGCATCTACTACTATTACTCCACACGTCGACCGCTATCCAGCATGCATCTAGTGTATTAAGTTCATAAGAACAGAGTAACGCCTTAAGCAAGATGACATGATGTAGATGGACAATCTCAAATCTATGATGAAAGCCCATCTTGTTACCCTTGATGGCAACAACATGATGCATACCTTGCTGCCCCTTCTGTCAATGGGAAAGGTCACCGCACGGTATGAACCCAAAACCAAGCACTTCTCCCATTGCAAGAATCATAGATCTAGTTGGCTAAACAAAACCCAAGACTCAGAGAGACTTACAAGGATATCAAATCATGCATATAAGAAATCAACAAAGACTCAAATATAATTCATAGATAATCTGATCACAAATCCACAATTCATCGGATCTCGACAAACACACCGCCAAAGAGGATTACATCAGATTTATATCCATGAAGATCATGGAGAACTTTGTATTGAAGATCCAAGAGAGAAAAGAAGCCATCTAGCTACTAACTACGGACCCGTAGGTCTGAAGTGGACTACTCACGAGTCATTGGAGGGGCGATCATGTTGATGTAGAAGCCCTCCAACTTCAAAGTTCCCTCTGGCAGGGCACCAGAAGGGTCTCCAGATGAGATCTCACGGAAACGGAAGCTTGCGGCGGCGGAAAAGTGTTTTCGTGGATGCCCTAATTTTTCTGGGATTTTAGGGAATTTATAGGCCAAAGAGCTAGGGCAGGGGAGCGCCAGGGGGGCCACAAGCCTGGTCGCCGCGCCCCCTGGCCGCGACAACAGGGCTTGTGGGCTCCCTGTGGGCCTCCTGCCTTGGACCTCAAGTTCCCCGACCTTCTTCTGTTCTGGAAAAATTCATTTCGGCGATTTTATTCCGTTTGGACTCCGTTCCAAAATCAGATCTGAAAAGAGTCAAAAACACAGAAAAAGCAGGAACTGGCACTTGGCACTCAATTAATAAGTTAGTCCCAAAAAAGATATAAAAGGTATATAAAACATCCAAAGTTGACAAGATCACAGCGTGAAACCATCAAAAACTATAGATACGTTTGAGACGTATCAGGCGACGCATCTGACTCGGGCTATATTGTGCCAGAGATCGGCCGTTGGTTGTGCCCAGTACGGTTCCCTATCTCTGTTGCTGTGGGTAAACCAGGGTTGGTCTCCATCTCATCGAGTGGGAGAGTGCCTTCTAGATCCATAGATGGACTTGTTGTGACCTGTTCTGTTGTCCAAGTCATGTGTAGATCGTGTCTACTCCTGGATTGCACTTGTTCCTTTCCTTTCTTGCGGGGAGGCTCGGGTCTGTACTCAGCTTATCCAGACGTTGTGTGGTGCACTCGGGGTGGGCGATCGGGTTGATCGTACTGTGTGCGCCTCGGGGACACACGCTCTGGGGCTTTTTCATCAAACTGAGGTAGAAGGCGCTGGTGTGCGTAGCTTTTGTTTTGATCCGGACACTCGATGCGATATCCTTCTTCGGTTGCGAGTACCTTCGTCCATCTATTGTCGATGGTATCTTGTTTGTCTTGGAGCCGTTGTTTCTTCGCTTTTAGGCTGCGGGAGGTAGCTATGAGCTGCTATCTGAACTGTTCCTGACCCTCAAGGTCCTCGGGTACTATGAAGGCTTCGACCTCTAGGTCGTCTTCCACATCAACAGGGGGAGGTAGTTGTCTTCGTCCAAATCGTTGCGATCGTGCTGGCCCTCGGGCTTGTTCAGATCCTCCGGTGGCTGCTCGGGAGCTTCGAGGTTGCCGCAGTCTTTCGGGGTTATATTTTCCCTGGTGCCATGTATGTTCCCCCTTCCCTTGTTCGCCATAGCTCGTTTACGCTACCTTCGGCGCTTTGATGGCTCCTCCCCGGATTAATCGTCGTGTTGTTTGGGGCTATGATTGCCATTGTTATCGGGTGTGTCCACCATGTAGACATTGTAGGTGGAGGTGGTAGCCCCCCCGGTATTTACAGGGGCGGGTCATCGGCCTCATCGTCCATGTCTTCAACCTCCTCGGAGGCATAATCCAACATGTCGGTTAAGTCTTCTACGATGACTACCAAGTGGGTGGTGGGTGGGTCGTAAAAGTCCTCATAATCCGCATGCGGACCGATCCGAGTATAAGTCGGGCTGAGGCCGTCCGCGATTTTGAACGACTGGATCCGGTCGAGCGTCTCGTTTAACATCGAGAGGTTGTCCTGATCGATCTCTTGACGGTTTTTGGAGTTGACCTCCATGGGTTCCACGAGGGATGTGTACTCGGCAATGGCCGTTTGTTGTTCCTCAGCCACTGAGGTCGGGTCTAGGCTCAAAGCCAACTCTCCGACTAAGAGGGAACCGAGGGCATGGCCGGGCAAGTGACCTGAAGTCATGGCTTTGGGATTTTGGAGCTCATCAGACAAAACCATGGTCTTAGCGAGGGAAAGATCGCCACAGGAGTCGACGGAGAATTCAAGATTCCCTAACCTTATCTTCCGAACGGGGACGAAGCCTCCAATCCGGATGAGGCGGGCGGTCGGGTCGGCACGCAGCATGAACCTGCCAAACACGAGAACCTTCCTGGGAACAAAGATGTCCCCGTTGCTGATTTGATTGCTGATGATTAAGTGAGCTATCAATCCTTCCGGTGATCTCATAGTGGAACTCTGAATGAAAGCACCAATGTCGGTGTCAAAATCGGCGGATCTCGGGTAGGGGGGTCCCGAGCTATGGACCTTGAATCGATGGGTTATAGGGGACAAAGGAGACGATGTTTACCCAGGTTCAGGCTCTGTTGAGGAGGTAAAACACTACGCCCTGCTTGATTATATTGATGTGGATGAGAATTATAGAGTTGATCTACCTCGAGATCGTATGAGCTAAACCCTAGATGAGTCAACCTTCCTATACGGATGAAACCTTCTGGTTTATATGGACACAAGGGGTTCCTAGGGTTACATACAACGGACCTCCAACGGTGGAAAGATGTGTCGATCTAGCCTAATTAACTTGGATGACACGCCAATCTTCGGAGCTTTCCTTCCTGAACATGAGGTCGTCACGTAATCCGTTCTTCGACAACACAAACCATTAGCTCGGCCTATAAAAGATGGGTCGACCGTCCGAAGACCCCTTATTCCTGGACTTCCTCACTCAGGCAAGTGTGCAAAACAACAAAAACAAAGTCTTCGGAGTAAAATGGCACATTCGGTTTGCACAAGTAGCGTGTTCAGGATATTTCGGTGAAGAACAAGTGAAGTACAATATTTGCGGTGAGGAAATTAGAGAAGTCTTCTGCCAAATTCTTCAAACAGTAATGATCAATTTCATCAACATACAACTTAGGAAATGAAAGGGTTGAGGAAATAGAACAAGGTGCTCGATGAAGACAGTGGTTTGATGACCTAGTTCCAACTGTTGTTATAGTCGTACGGTTGGTTTGGAGCGACTTGGTATTTAAACCAAAGGACACACGGTCCCAGGACACACAATCCTTACCATATTCTCCTTGAGCTAAGGACACCCAGTCCTCGCCCAACACTCATGGTAAGTCTTCAGGGCAGACTTCCAAACCCTCACAAACTCAGTCACCCGGCGATCCAAAATTTACTTCTAGATGCTCTAGACCATGACGCCTAACCGTGTGGAGGATACACAATCCTCAAAGGTAACAAGCATCGGTTCCACATAGGAACAATCTCTTTGGGGTTTTTGGATTTTGGTTTGGGTGTTTATGGTTTTTCCTCACTAATGATTTTCTCTCAAACTCTTTGAGGATGGATTGCTCTCAAATGACAAGTGTTAGTTTCTCTCGTGGAACAAACAACCAGCTAGTGGTTATGGGTGCGGGTGGCTAATTATAGCCGGGGAGCAATCCCGACATGATTTGACATAAATGCCCCAAGGATATGACCATTATGTGGATAAGCTTGGGGACAGCTGGCACGCGGTGCACGAGCCGTCGGAACATTTCAACTATGAAAGTCCTCGTGTCACTCATGTTCCTCACAGGTAGGTAATTTGCACTTGTGAAAACCTAACTCCTAAGTTAGAGCAAATTCATCAGAGACCAGAAGGTCTTCATCTCTGTCACTAAAGAATTTGACTAAAGTGTAAAATATTTCCAAAGGCTTCACTCAAAGGATTTGTATGTGTAGGCTTTGAGATGAGAATCACTTAGAAAATGTTCCTTAGTTTTAACTCGACCCCCTTTAACAGTACGGTGGTCCTATAACTCAAAATATAGGAAATGAAACTACAAAAACAAAAGTCTTCATGATTCAAAGTCCTCGCATCAATTTCTTCACGGACACACCAATTTCCTCATTTTCAATGTCTCCGAGGAAATACCAAAGTCTTCAGCCAAAGCCATACATTTTTAGGGGTCGATATTCTTCGAATAACTCAAACTCCTCAGCGACTTATAGAGCATGTGTACACTCATAAACACATTAGTATCTTAACCTATAATTCTTCAATACACTAAAATCACTAAGGGGCACTAGATGCACTTACAATCTCCCCCTTTTCGGTGATTGATGAAAAATAGGTTAAGTTTTCAATGGGATAATAATATGGAGTTTAAGTACATAGTTTGAGGAATTTGAATGCATGATATAGAGAAACTCCCCCTGAAGATGTGCATGTTTGAGGAAATTGCTTTGGACTGCAAATTCACATTGAGGATTAATACCATGGAGATCTCCCCCTATATCTTGTAATCCATGCAAGAATTTAACATATATTATGAGGAAATTGGAATGCATGATGGAAAGTGGTCTTGACGAATTTCAGCATGTGTGCATTATTCAACGTGAGGAATAAGCATGCGAAGAAAAATGGTCAAAAAGTGTAAGACCACCACCGGGCATAAGTTTACAACTCATACAACCAAACACTTCAGAACAACGAGAGTTGCGACTTAAAATAATAAAATTCAAAAGCCCATAAAGTAGACCCGCTTTAAGTCTAACTCAGATTTCTCCCCGTTTGTCATCACGTGGAAAAAAAGGGACGAAACTGAGGACTAATGCCCCTGAAGAATGTCAACTTGTTGATTTGGGAGGAGCGTCAGCGTTCTTGGGGCCCTTCGTCATAGTTGTGTCGTCAAAGTTGTGCATGATGAAGAATATGAACTCGCCACGAAATAAGGAACTGGTGCTTTCTTGAATTTCTTCTTGGGCAGCTAGGACCAATCAAAATCTTGTTGGAACTCCATTTGAGTAAGTTCCTCAGAAGTCTTGAGGTGAGACAGAATGGCCCATGTGCAGTCGAAGATCTCATGAAGATAATGGCTATGTTTCTTCACTGCATTTTGCGTTGTATTTATATCACGCACAGTGGCTCCAAACTAACGCTTTACCCACATGTGGTTGTGATCAACCTTTTGATGAAGATTACACAAAAGTTCACGATGAGTCGTCACACACGGGGCAGACTCGCGAGGGGCTTTAGCTCTTGCAGTTGAGTCTTGAGATGCAGTGTCATCATTTGTGGAATAGGATGCAGTCTTGCGAAATTGGTCATCAAGGGGCCAAGATCCCTCATATGTCACTGATTTGCCCTTACCTTCATTCAGCTCAAAGGATTTCTTGATGACTTCTAGTGGAGGAAAGTAGCTGAGGTGATTCTAAAAATCTGCCTTGTAAGGAATTGAGGATCTGGCCTTCATGAATTTCATAATCCATGGCGCATAAGGCTTCAGACCAGAAGGTGACAAAGCATTGTTTGCCAAAGTCCTCGTGAAGAAATCATGGAGATTTATTGGAATCCCATGAATGATGTTGAATAGAAAATTCTTCATGATTCCCACAACATCTTCTTCTTCATAGTTATGGACATTGACAGGACTGTGGGTTTTGTTCAATATGTGGTATATTGTCCTGGGCACATAGAACCGTTCCTTGGAGAGGAATGTGGTTCTTGGTGGCTTGCCAGGAGCCAAAGGCTTCATCATCACTTGCATGAGGTGATCGGGTAGTTGAGTTTCATCATAGATGCATCTGGCTTCTTCTGAGGGAATTGGAACTCAGACTGCATGAAGTAATTCTGAGGCAAGAGCTTTGTAATGAGTGTCTTCACTAATCTAGTCCAGAACCCAAGTGTTAACATCTGATGCTTCACCTGAGATATGCAAGGTAGCATAAAATTGAAGAATGATTTCCTCATTCCAGTTGCAAATGTCCATGCAGAATGGCAGTAGTCTAGCTTCAAAAAGAACACAGAGGACTGGATCAAAGCAAGGAATGTTCTCCATATATCCATGAAGAATTTGTTGATGCTGAATTTTTTTTGTTCTTGTTAAAGAGTACAACATCATAGTAATTCAGCTAAGTACTGGTCCAGAATCTCTTGCGCCTTATCCTTGGTGATTCAAATGGACTTGTGCCGATGAAATAGTGATGTTCATCAAAGAATCTCTCCTTCTGAAATTTTGTCCTTTTTACTCCAGTGTAAGGCTGAAGAGTCTTGTATTGACATTTTTTCTTGAATCATCCCACAAGTCTTCGGAGATCTTCAGTCCGAGTAATGTCAGCCATGATCACTGCAGACTGAGGATTATCAACATGAGGTTTAGAGGTAGTGTCCTCACTTTGAAGAGGGGCATTTTCTTCAGCCACACTTTTGTCAATGTGAGGAATATGCTGTGCAGATTTATATATTTCTGGTGCAGCAGTTCTCTCAGTGGTTGTTTGATTCATAGTATCTTCAGCTCATGCAGGTGATTCATTCTCTGGGATGGACTTCATTGGAGTGTTTTTGTCATTAGAACATGTATGGATTTCTTCAATGACTGCAGGGGACTAAGGATCTTGAGGAAGCTGAGTTCCCTTTGGTGAGTTGGGATGAGCTGCTTCCCAGTATTCATCATTAACGACACGTGTTGTGCTGCCAATGTCCATTTCTTCATCTTTTTCTTCATCTCCCACATATGTTATCTACTGGGGCTGAGGAGATGAGACTTGAGGAATTGAAGGATTTTGTTCTGCTTCAGTTTATTCATCAACCTACTCTTTGGAAGTCGTAGATCGAGTATCTTCCATTTCTTCATCCCCTATGGGATGACGTGTTCGGCACCAAATGGCACCACTTGGTAAGAGGGTACCATCCTGGTAGGAGTGGCATAAATAGGTGCAGTTGAGGAACTTGTCAAACTCCTCAAACGTTTTGCTTCTCAGGACTCTGAACCCGTTGAAGCCTTTCTCTTCTTAGGTGCTTCCTTTTTAGAAGCCTTCATTTTCTTCACTTCTGATGCAAAAGGAAGTTTCACTTTCATCACTTTTGAAGACTTTGGTGCCAGAGTAGATTCTTCACGCACGGCTGATGCAGTCGGCTTGGCAGTAGAAGTTTCTTTGGGCGCAACCATTTTTCAGCCGCCCTAGCAAGTTCGTCACGTGCAATAATTTCTTCATCCCTGTCGGAGTCGTCAGGCAGTTCAACAATGTAGCTGGCCTGAGCAATTTGAGGTTGCATTGAGGCTACAACCCTTTTGTTGTGGTCGGTGATGGATTTAGTTGCCACGTTGACGATTCTGACCTTTGCACCCTTCCAGTCCGCATGAAAGCGAATGTATTCTTCACTCTGATTTTTGATCTCATTTTTTGTGGAGACAAGCTGAATATAGTTAAAATGTTTTTCTTCAGAAAATTTTCTTTCTGAGTCTGTGCTTTTCTTGCTTGTTTGTCCTTCCGAGCCTTCCTTTTTTATTCATTGATGAAGGCCATCAGCATATAACTAGGTCCATGTGGAAGCTTCAAGTCGTCAATAGGTGTTTGAGGATCTTCGTACCGGAGATCAATGAAATCTAACACCACCTTTGGATCCATCATGAGGGGAATGGTGGTGCATTTGTCCTATGCGACCTTTTCCTCCTTGTTTCTGATGATTGCAACAAGTACTTCATCATCAGCTTCTTCGTCTTCCTCTGATCCACAGGGAACATTGAGGACTATCTTGCTAGGGCTGGGCCTTTTTCCTCGCCCAGCGATCATCTTCGTCTTCACATATGCACTTGAAGAAGTATGTGCAGAGCCAGAAGCAGAGGGTCCTGTAGGGGGTGAAGTCCCCATTGGATGTTGACTTGTAACCAGTTTGAGTGTCGGTGAGGACTATGTGGCAGTTGCTGAGGACTTTGCTGCCACCTTTGGGGCTGACTAAGGAATTTGCTGTGAGGTATTTGCAGCTGAGGACTCTGGCTTGACAACTAATTTCTAAGCCTTATTCACTTTTATTTTGAGTCACTAAAAATTTCCGAATTATTTCAGAAAAAGGAAGATGTTCAGAAAAAACTATCATGGTGGTTCCTCAAGCAAAAGGGGTCCCCGTCTCACGATTCGGGAGCCCAATCCTTATCAACCGAGGAACGCACCTGTGCAACCATGTGAATGGCCTTCCGATGAATTCATGATTGATGCAGGTTTCAAGGACGAGTTTGATACATTTGTTCGCAACGTCGGGCTCGAAGAATTCATCTCCAATAAATGTGAACATTATACTACACTCACTACCTCTTTTGTTTGTAGAATCAAATTTTCAGTTGGCCGTGACACATCCATGCTGTACGATCTTTATGAAAAATTGTATACTATGGATTTAGAGGATTTTAATAGAATATGCAAGATACCTGATTGGGGTAGTCCCAATGACCCTCCTAAGTCTTCGGTTAGAGATTTTATTTGTAGTATAATTGTTGGAGAAACTAGATATATTACGCAGGCTAGCATGGGGAGCATTCATTTTCCTGCCTTATATTATTTTGCCCTCTTCATAGGTAGATGCATTAACGGGAAGCATGAGCATAGTCACCTCTGTGCACCTGACCTTAGTATTCTTAAGAGTGCAGTAACGGGTGATAGAAGTTTCAACATGGGAGCTATAATTGCGAGGAGGCTAAATAATAACGCTAATGAAGGGGATTTTTTTGGTGGGATCTATGCCACTTGCATAGCAAATTTTCTTGGAATACCCATCCACACAGGAGATCCCCCGCTCCGTACAGCTTTCCTTGATTGCGCCGCTATGATACATTATCAGTTCCTTGAGAGGGATAATGAATCCCTCCTATACCGGTTAATATTTAATCGACAACGTGTTTTCCATATTACCCTTCCTGCTCCTGCCTTCTTTGACTTTCAAGGAAAACGGAGATATTACATAACCAGAGGAGAGGCAGAGGAGTATGAGAGGGAGGTGAAGGCTGCTCGCCTCTGTGAGGCAGCTATTCAGGCGGTAGCTGCCACGTTCCAGTACAACCCCCATTATGATTCCAATTACTTCCCTCCTTGGGAGTAGACCAAGTTAGGCCAAAAGCCTAAGCTTGAGGGAGTACGTGTTTCTCACAAACTTTATATTAATGCTCACACATTCACTTTGATAGTCGGTGTTCACACTCTTCCATTGTATCATCATGCTAGTTTATTTCTTTTTCTTGCTTTCTTCTCGTGTGTTTGTTTAAAAATTAGAAAAAAATAGTTGTAAGTTTACTTTCCATCATGCTTAGTGGTAATTAAAAAGAAAACCCAAAAAGATTTCCCATTCTTCTTTTGCTTGTTGGGAGCTTTCCCGTTTAAATAGTTTTCTTTTTCTTTGGGTCGAGGTAGAAGACCATGATTAAAATGATTAGTGGCTCTCATATGCATTATTGTTTATTCGTCAGAGAGCCCGTATTACTTTATCTTCTCCTCTGAGTTTGCTTGCATATTACAACTTAGTCCAATGCACGAACACTCTTACTATTATTCACATCATTCGGTCGTGCAAGTGAAAGGCAATAATGTCGATATATGATGAAGTGACTGAGCCTGGAAAAGCTGGTATGAACTCGACCTATTTTGTTTTTGTAAATGTGACTAGCTCATCGTTCCTAATTCAGCATTGATATGAGAGGAACATGTTTGCAATGACAACTTAGAGATCATAGTTTCTAATGCCATGCTTAATTAGCTAGGACCTTATAATGGTTTGTCTTGGATGCCAACATGAATTTCAAGATGATTATGATGTAGTATGATAGGATGGTATCCTCCTTTGAATGATTCAAGTGGCTTGACTTGGCACATGTTCACGCATGTAGTCGAAACAAAATCAACATAGCCTCTACGATATTCATGTTTATGGTGATTTATATCCTACTCATGCTTGCACTCAACATTGGTTAATTTCAATGCATATCAATGACTGTTGTCGCTCTCTAGTTGGTCGCTTCCCAGTCTTTTCCTAGCCTTCACTTGTACTAAGCAGGAATACTGCTTGTGCATCCATTTCCATAAACCCAAAGTTGTTCCATATGAGTTCACCATACCTACCTATATGCCGTATCTACCTGCCGTTCCAAGTAAATTTGCATGTGCCACTCTCTAAATCTTCAAATAATAAGCTGTTTTGTATGACCGAACCGCTCATGTGGTGACAAGGGGCGGTCAGTATCTTCCATGCTCGGCATGTTATCCTCGATACATGTTTATTCACTATCACTCACGAGAAAGGGGCCGGTAATCGGAATGCCTAGTTCCATGCTCAAATCAAAAATATAATTGCAAACAAAACTCCTCCTGGATTGTTGTTGGTATGGACGGCACCCGAGGATTCGGCTAGTCGTGGAGTGTGATTGATCGGTGGTGGGGGAGTCAAAACTTTACTATTCTGTTTGGGAACCACCTATAATATGTGTAGCATGGAAGATGGTGAAAACTCTTGGTCATCGCGTTGACAATGAAAGCATGCCACCCAAAATTATTTATCTCTGTTTTAAAAGCTTGAGCTCTGGCACCTCTGTAAATCAATGCTTCCCTCTGCGAAGGGCCTATCTATTTACATTACTGTTGAGTCATCCTCTTCTTATAAAAGGCACCAATTAGAGAGCACCTCCGTCATTTTTATGCTTTACTATTAATTGATATTGAGTATGATTGTGATTGTATCTTCTTTGCCATGAATGACAATGTTCAGTCAGCCCTTGGTCTTTGAAGGTGCTTTGCATTTATGTTTTACGATCTCAGAAAGGGCTAGCGAGATACCATATGTTCATATTGTATTGGTTGAAGTGTTGACATTTGAAACTTATTATTATTGCTCGCTAGTTGATTATGCCATTGATATGAGTACACCATGAGACCTAAATGTTATTGCTTATGTGGTTAGCTTATGATCTTGCTAAAAATCCGAATATGAGTTAGACATAATTACAACAACAAGATCAAACAGAGTTCGTAAAAGTTTTTCTTTTGTATCTTTCATTTTGTCAACTGAATTGCTTGAGGACAAGCAAGGCTTTAAGCTTGGGGGAGTTGATACGTCTCCATCGTATCTACTTTTCCAAACACTTTTGCCCTTGTTTTGGACTCTGATTTGCATGATTTGAATGGAACTAACCCGGACTGACGCTGTTTTCAGCAGAATTGCCATGGTGTTTTTTTGTGCAGAAATAAAAGTTATTGGAATGACCTAGAAACTTACGAGGATTTTTTGTGGAATATATAAAAAATACTGGCACAAGAATTACCCGAAGACACGGAGCCAGGGTCCCACAAGCCCAGGAGGCGCCCCCCTAGGGCGCGCCTGGCAGGCTTGTGAGGCCCGCGTGGCTCCACAGCCTCCAACTCCAACTCTATATATTCTCTCTCGCCCAGAAAAAATCAAGAGAGAAGAGTTCATCGCGTTTCACGATACGGAGCCACCGCCACCTCCTGTTCTTCCTCAGGAGGGCAGGCCTGGAGTCTGTTCTGGGCTCCGGGGAGGGGAAATCGACATCGTTGTCATCATCAACCATCCTCCATCGCCAATTCCATGATGCTCTCCATCGTTCACGAGTAATCTCATCATAGGCTTGCTGGACGGTGATGGGTTGGATGAGATCTATCGTGTAATCGAGTTAGTTTTGATGGGGTTTGATCCCTAGTATCCACTATGTTCTAAGATTGATGTTGCTACTACTTTGCTATGTTTAATGCTTGTCATTAGGGCCCGAGTGCCATGATTTCAGATCTGAACCTATTATGTTTTCATCAATATATGTGTGTTCTTGATCCTATCTTGCAAGTTGTAGTCACCTACTATGTGTTATGACCCGGCAACCCCGGAGTGACAATAGCCGGAACCACTCCCGGAGATGACCATAGTATGAGGAGTTCATGTATTCACTATGTGCTAATGCTTTGTTCCGGTTCTATATTAAAAGGAAACCTTAATATCCCTTAGTTTCCATTAGGACCCCGCTGCCACGGGAGGGATGGACAAAAGATGTCATGCAAGTTCTTTTCGCTAAGCACGTATGACTAAATACGGAATACATGCCTACATTACATTGACGAACTGGAGCTAGTTGCTTATCACCCTATGTTATAACTGTTACATGATGAATGTCATCCGACATAATTATCCATCACCGATCCAATGCCTACGAGCTTTTCCTATACTGGTCCTTGCTAAGTTACTTTACCGCTACTGTTGTCACACTTGCTATACAAATTACTACTGCTACTGTTACCGCCGCTACCGTTACTATCATACTACTTTGCTACTAAAACTTTTCTGCAGATACTAAGTCTTTCAGGTGTGGTTGAATTGACAACTCAACTGCTAATACTCAAGAGTATTCTTTGGCTCCCCTTGTGTCGAATCAATAAATTTGGCTTGAATACTCTACCCTCGAAAACTGTTGCGATCCCCTATACTTGTGGGTTATCAACCACCATCTGAGGTCGTTGCCTCGGCGTCCCTGTCACAAAATATCACACACCATCCACTCAACCATGATAGGAAGAGTGACAACACTCCACTACTCCTAGCCTGACATTAGTCCCCAAGTCTAGGTAGGCGCTTCCAGCATAGGAGGCACCCAAACCTATGTCCCTGGCCAATACCCAGTCGACCGGGGGGACACGACTCTGAGACAGCCGACGGCCACTAGCGAGCTAGCCCCGAGCCCTTGGCCAGGCGATCTCACATGACGCCATGTCCATGGTCACAAGCGCCGATCCACGCACCAACGCAACGCTAAGACAACGACCACCACCACCGAGCACCAGAGCCCACCATCACCTACCCGGTGCGAGAGCACTGACTAATCCTGGGCCCAAAAAACGATCTTCACGAGCACGAGCCCGAAGTCCTCGCCATAGTATAAGTGCATCTAGTGCCCCTTAGTGATTTTGGTGGATTGAAGACTTATAGCTTAAGAGTCTGATATGTTTGTGAGTGTACACATGCTCTATAAGTCACTGAGGAGTTTGAGTTATTTGAAGAATATCGACCCCTAAAAATGTATGTCTTTGGGTGAAGACTTTGGTCTTTCCTTCAATACTTAGATAGCAAAGAAATTGCTATTCCTCACGAAGAAATTGAAGATGAGAAATTCGGTGTGTCTAGAAGAAAATGCTCTGAAGACTTTGAAGCTTGAAGATTTACACTTTCTGTTTCATTTTCTTCATTCTTGAGACATAGGAACACTGTACTATTAAAGGGGGTTGAGGTAATATTAAAGGAAACATTTCCTCATGATGCTCAACTCAAACCTACACATGCCAAATCCTTCAAGTGAGGAACATGAGAGACATGAGGACTTTCACAATTTAAAGTCCCGACCGTTGCCGCGTCACACGCCACCTATGCACACAACGGTCATATCATTGGGGGCAATAATGTCATGTCATGTCGGGATGCTCCGAGGCTATAAATAGTCGCCCCCACAACCACAAGCCGGTTGGTTACTCCGAGAGAAACTGACACTCGTCATTTAGAGCAACCCAATCCTTAAGGACTTTGAGCGAAAATCATCAAGTGAGGAAAAACCCCAAATACCCAAACCAAAATAAAAACCCAAAGTAATTGAGCATCACTCAAGAGATTGTTCTTGTGTGGAACCGACGCTTGTTACTTTTGAGGATTGTGCATCATCTAGACGGTTAGGCGTCATTGACTAGAGAATTCAGCAGTAAACTGTGGATCATCGGGTGACCGAGTTTGTCAAGGTTTGGAAGTCTGCCTTGAAGACTTACCACGAGTGTTGGGCGAGGACTGTGTGTCCTTAGCTCAAGGAGACTACGGTAGGGATTGTGTGTCCTTTGGTTTAAATACCAAGCCACTCCAAACCATACGTACAACTGTCACAACAGTTGGAACTGGGTCACTAAATTATTGTCTTCATCAAGCTACAGGTTCTATTTCTACAACTCGTTCATTTCCTCAATTGCATGTTGATGACTTTCATCTATACTGTTTGAAGAATTTGACTGAAGACTTTCTCTCAATTCCTCACCTAAAATTCTTCACCCGAGTTATTCATCACTTGCTTATCCTGTTTACGTGACCTGTGCAAACCGAACCTGTCAACTCACTTTGAGTACTTAGCTGTAGTCGCTTTTGCATATCTGTTTAAGTACAATTTCCGCTGCACTCGGTTCATGATGGAGGACTTTACTCACTAGGAATTTCCTTAGTGATGAATTTGTAAAAATTTCCTATTCACCCCCCTATAGTCGATATAACGCGCTTTTAATTGGTATCATAGCAAGGTTCTCCCTTGTTCTGTGTGATTTTGGTTTAACCACCTGGAGTTTTAGTTATGTTGACCGCATGTATGATCAAGGTTACTGTGGGTTGTCGTACCTTTGAAGGAAATGATTACTCCTACTGGAAGAACAAGATGCGCCTGCACCTTGAAGCAACTGACAACGATCTCTGGTATATTGTGGAAAATGGTGTTCCCTCTATCACTTCAACTATCACTGCCGCAGATGTGAAAATATTCAAGCAACTCGACTCTCAAGCGAAGAATATCATCTATGTCCATATGAGCAAAGGTCAGTATGGCACAATGAGTGCTTTGGGCTCTGTGAAGCTTATCTGGGAAAGGTTGCCCAACGTCAATGAGGGAGTCTCCACCCAGCGTGACTCTCGAGTTGATGTTCTTCGCAATTTCTACAAACGCTTCAAGAGACTTGATAATGAAAGTTGCCAAGATACCTTTGATCGCCTCACTGACATCTCCAATGAGTTTCATGCTCTTGGAGCCAGAGACATCACTGACCATGAAGTTGTGAAGAAACTCCTACGATCCCTTGATCCATCATTTGGCACACTGGTACTGATGATTCAAGAACGAAGAGACTACAAGATGCTTGATCCTGCTGATATACTTGAGAGACTCAATACTCATGAATTCCAACAAGAAGAGAAGAGAGACCTTTATGGACCAAGCTATTGAAAACCTTGTGTGCTGAAGGCAAATGTTGTTTCCTCATCTGAAGAAGAAGAATCTGATTGCAGTCTTGGTGATCCTGAAGAAGTTGGCCAGGAACTTGCTATGCTCGTGAGGAAATTCCAAAAGTTCTCGAGGTGTGTCCAGTGCGGAAAGTCTTCAAGAAGAGATATGAGGAAATCAGAATCTTCACCTAAGGACTACAAGAAAAGAACGTGCCATAAATGCAAGAAATTTGGTCACTACATTGTTGATTGTCCTCGCTGGGTGAAGGAATCAAGGAAGAAGAAGTACAAGGATGACAGTTCTGATGACACGAAGAAAAAGAAGAAATCTTCAAAGTCCTCATCACATAAGAAGACCAGTTTCACAAAGGCTCAGGCACTCATTGGCAAGGAAATGGATTCTGAAAAAGAATCGTAGGAATGTGATGAAGAAGAAGGTTCTGAAGTGGAGTCAGAGTTTGGTGTGGCAAGTCTGGCACTTGCTACCACATTCGTCAACAAGTCCATCTTCAACCTTCAACAAAATGACAACACTAAGAACACTGATGACTGTGATGATGACTTTGCTCCTATCTATTGCTTCATGGCAAAAGGTTCAAAGGTACCAAGCCACAAATCCTGTTCTGATTCTAGTGACTGTGAACCTGATAATTATCGAAAAAACAGTTACTATAAACTTGCCAACATTGTCAATAAGCAACAAAGTTCTATTAAAAAGCTTTAGAATCTGCTAGACAAAAACGACGACCTGTTGAACAATGAAATGAATCGTACTCAAATCCTAACTGAAGATGTTCAAAGTCTTCACTCTAGATTTGATAGTCTTGAAGAATGTTATGGTACACTCTTGGCTGATCATGAGAAGCTTTCCTATGAATTTCTTCAAAGGAAGCTAGATCTTGAGAAGCTGAAAATGTCCCATCATAATCTTCAAATGGAAAATGATTCATTGCTTGCCCAACAGATCAGTACCGCTCAGGAAGATTTCATTCCACCATGTCTGAAATGCATCGAACGTGAAACTTCTAATTCTTCACCTGAAAGTTCAAATGCTTCTATCGCTACAAATTCTTCAACTGTTTCTGTGGTAACCAATTCCTCGCCTGAGGAAACCACAAATGTTACTTACGAAAATGCAGGGTTGAAGGAATTCTATGTGACAGGCATATACAAAAGTCTCAAAGGGCATCAAACCCTTTGCGATGTGCTCAAAAATTAGATTCTAAACAGGAACCCGAGGAAAGAGGGCATTGCCTTTGAGAGGAAGCTGAATGTTGATTGGTCATACTCGAAACCTGAGGAGTACCCCAAAACCTCATGGGTTGCTCCAAAAGGACCTCCTGTTGATCCATCCACCCTAATAGGGTTTGCATGTGAAATGTATTATCCCTCTGATGAGTCTCTTGACTCTAACTATAAACTGTTCAAAAATCAAGCTCGTGTAGTATTTGGTCGATATGTTGGAACTAACTGCAGGAATGGACCACCCCTAAGGAAAATCCGGGTTCCCAAAAGCAGCTTGGAAAGTATTCAGGTGAATGTCCTCATGACACGAGCAGTGAAGAACAGAAACCCCAGATCAAATTCCTCACGTGGACCAAAGTCTTCACGAGGATCAAATTCCTCAAATGGTCAAAACTATGCTCGTACTCGCACTAATGCTTCTGATATGCAGGGAAACTACAATGGACATGAATATGTGCACTATTCCTTGAATCACTATGTTCATAAGTCCTCAAAGATTTTCTTTGTCTATTCATTTGAGTACTCTAACCCCCCCCTCCTGTTAAAAGAAGTGCATTAGCTTCAATGTCTCAATTCTCATATGGTGCTCGCAGGATGATGAACTCTTTACCACCCCTTCGGATGTGGGTGCTGAAGAAATTTAACTAATCACTTCTGCAGGCCAGGTCTCCAGATGAAATTCATCATCGGAAGAAGTTGCTGGAAACCTGAGGAAATCGCTTGATAGGACGCAAGCTAAAGCATGATGAAAAGATCTATCATTTCACACATCCTCATTATGTCCTCAAACTTATTTTATGTGATGAAATTCAAGTCTGATGAAATTGATAAAAGCTTATTGAAGAATACCCCACTGACTCCATCCCACTGAAGCATATCACCTACTCTGACAAAGGTAAAAGCAAGGTATTGGGACTTGGTAAGGTGGCTATCTGTAAGGACCGGCAGATGGAACAAGTGATGCTTGTCGAATCCCTTGGTTTTAACCTCATGTCAGTATCAATGCTTTGTGATCTCGATATGATTATCATCTTTGGAAAATATAGATGTGTAGTCATCATGGAATCTGAAAAATCCAAAGTCTTCAAAGGCTTTAGGAGAGGAGACTTGTATATTGTTGATTCCTATGCAGGTCCTCAGCCAGCCACATGTCTACTAGCAAAAACCTTAGAAGGTTGGCTATGGCATCGATGACTTGGGCATCGAGGCATGAGGAATTTGCACATGCTGGCGAAGAAGAAGCGTGTCATTGGCATCGAAACCGTTAAATTCCTCAAGGACCATCTCCGCGGGGCTTGTGAGTCTGGAAAGATGACTAGATCCAAACACCCCTCGAAGACTATCATGACTACTATTCTTACTTTTGAATTGCTTCACATGGATATCTTTGGACCTACACGTCATGCAACTCTAACCAACGCAGCATCTCTATATGGCTTTGTCATCGTTGATGACTATTCTCGTTATACTTGGGTGCATATCATTCTTTACAAAACTGAAGTGCAGGAAGTCTCCAAACGATTTTCCTCAAGGGCCTCAACGAACTTCGATGCCAAGATCAAACACATCAGGAGTGAGAATGGGACATAATTCAAGAATATAGGCCTTTATGATTATCTTGATGAACTTGGGATTACTCACGAATTGTGTGCTCCTTATACTCCTCAACAGAATGGCGTCGTTAAGTGCAAGAACAGGAATCTGGTTGAAATGGAAAGAACTATGCTTGAAGAATATCAAACACCTCATTGCTTTTGGCCTGAGGCAATCAACACTGCTTGCTACATCATCAAGAGGTTATAACTTCACAAATTCCTCAATAAGACTTCATACGAACTCCTCACTAACAAGAAACCCAATGTAAGTTATTTTAAAGTCTTCGGTGCAAGATGTTGGATTAGAGATCCTCACCATAGCTCAAAATTTGCACCAAAAGCACATGAGGGTGTTATGCTTGGTTACGGAAAGTACTCGCACACCTACAGAGTCTTCAACACCTATCACAACAAGGTTGTTGAAACTGTAGATGTGCGGTTCTATGAAACTAATGGCTCGCAAAGAGATCAACTCCCTCCTGTGCCAAATAAATTAACTCCTGAGGAAGCTATTAAGCACAAGGCTACTGAAGATATCATTCCTATTGAGGAACAACCTCCTGTTGAAGAAGTCGCCCCCAACAATGATGAAATTTAAGCGGGTGCACCTGAGGAAATTGCTCTAGATCAGATTCCTCAGCCCAACCAAAGTCTTCAACCTACGCATCCGAGGATCTAAAATGAACTGGAAATTGACAAAGTCCCCGATGACATCAATGCGCCACATCCCCTCACTCGCTCAAAAGCCTCACATTTAGTTAACTTTTGTGGGCATTTCTCCTTTTTGAGAATCACAGAACCCTCAAAAGTTGATGAAGCCTTTATGGAACCTGAGTGGATTCAAGCCATGCAAGATGAACTTCTTCAATTCTAGCTGAATGACGTCTGGGAACTCGTCAAAAGACCTGATCCTCGCAAGCACAATATCATCGACACCAAGTGGATCTACCGAAACAAGCAAGATGAGGATGGTCAGGTTGTGAGGAACAAGGCACGACTTGTAGCCCAAGGCTACACACAGGTTGAAGGAATTGACTTTGATGAAACTTTTGCACGTGTTGCTAGACTTGAAGCTATTCGTATATTACTTGCCTATGCTAATCATCACAATATTACACTATATCAAATGGATGTGAAAAGTGCATTCGTGAATGGTAAGCTTGAGGAAGAAGTATATGTTGCTCAGCCCCTAGGTTTTGAAGACCCGAAGCATCCAGACAAAGTCTTCAGGCTCAAAAAGGCACTCTATGGCCTCAAGCAAGCCCCTCGGGCGTGGTATGATACATTGAAGGAATTCCTAGTGAAGAAAAGCTTCAAACCTGGTTCAATCGATCCCACTCTTTTCACAAAATCCTATGATAATGAACTATTTGTATGCCAAATATATGTGGACGATATCATCTTTGGTTGTACTAACAAATGTTACAGTGATGAATTTGCCTACATGATGGGTGAAGAATATCAAATGTCCATGATGGGGGAGCTGAAATTCTTCCTAGGGCTTCAAATTCGTCAACAACGTAATGGCATCTTCATCTCTCGAGAGAAATACCTCAAGGATGTACTGAAGAAATTCGGCACGAATGAAAGTAGAGGCGTCAAAATTCCCATGTCTACCAATGGTCACCTCTCCACTAACGAAAATGGTATAGATTTCGATCAACGGTTATTTCTCTCTATAGTTGGCTCTTTATTGTACCTATGTGCATCTAGTCCAGACATTATGCTTAGTGTTTGCATGTGTGCGCGTTTCCAAGCAAAACCGACGGTATCACACCATAAGGCTGTGAAACATATTCTTCGATATTTAGTTCACACACCAACACTTGGATTATGGTACCCCAGGGACTCAAATCTTCACCTCGTTGGATATTCTGATTCTGACTATGCTGGTGACCGTGTGGATCGCAAGTCAACGCCAGGCACATGACATTTCCTCAAACGATCCTTAGTCTGTTGGTCCTCAAAGAAGTAGAACTGTGTATCACTCTCCACTTCTGAAGCTGAATACATTACTGCTGGATCTTGTTGTGCTCAACTTCTGTGGATGAAGCAAACCCTTAAGGACTACGACATCAACATGAAGAATGTGCCCCTCTACTATGAAAATGAGAGTGCAACCAAGATTTCCTACAACCCAGTACAACACTCGAAGACCAAGCACATCCATATTCGCCATCATTTTCTTCGTGATCATGTACTCAAGGGCAAAATCTTCATCGACCATGTGAAGACTCAAGGCCAGCTAGCAGATATCTTCACTAAGACCTTGGATGAGAAAAGGTTTTGCAAGTTGCGGTGTGAGCTAAATATCCTACAATCTTTGAATGTTCTGTGGAAAAGCACACATCCTAACACTTATGCAAAATTGATGACTTAGATGCGCAACACACAAAGTAACGTTTTTCTTCAATCAATGAAGAATAACACTCTCAGTGTGAAGAAATTAATGAAGAATTTGATTCTCACGGCCCTACGAGAATTGTACGCGGCGTCTGAAATCATCATTCTTATACGATGGGTCACGCCACCACCAAAATTTGAAATTCTTTAAGTTGAAATTCTTCAAAGTTGAGATTCTTCGAATTTTTTTGCAAATTCTTCAAATTTTCAAAGTCTTCAATTTTTTTTCAAAATCTTCAAAATTTTCTGTGATGATCTTCATTGATTATATATATATATATATATATATATATATGAGCTTTCAATGTCCTCAGCATCATTCACTTATTGCTAAGTCTTCAAGTTGGTTTTTCATCTAAGTGAATGTGGTCGGACCGGTCTCCCCTCTATGCTAAGCTCAACCCAAACTATTCTCAATTCTTCATATGCGTTCTAGTTGACACTTGTTCAAAGTACTCACTCAGTCCTTGTCAGATCAAGACTTTGCTACAAAATCCTCAAAATTTTCAAACTTCAATTTTTCAGCCATTATCGCTCTAACTGCACCCACTACTCACGATAGGATAACCATGATCTCCACTATCTCCACCGCTTCATACGTGGGTAACGCATGCCAAGCGGAGAGGAAAGGGCAGGGGCAGTTCGGTCCGAAAGTTTTGCTCCGAACCATTATCACCTGAGCTATAAATAGCCTCCTACCCCCTTCAGTGAAGACTCTTCCTCTCGCTTTCATCTTTCCCCGATCGAGCTCTACCCAAGCGGTGCCTCTGGAAATCTTCGTCGCCGGTGAAGAGCAGCTTCGCTACCTCAACCTCGCCGTTGTCGAACTCACGCCGACTGACAATCATCTCCCTCCGATGTTGCTGTAGGTGTCTTCAGTCGCCAAGTTAGGGCACTGGAGATCTGAACCGACGAGCTTCCATTTTCACTTCCTTAGTTCCTCGAGTTCGTCGTGTTCTTCGCACATGGTAATTAAAATCTAATTTTACTACCCCTGTTGATCCATATATTTTCATTAGATCTGTGCAAACTGTTATTCCTCAGAAAACCCTTTAGATGAACACATACATGCCTAGAACACCTGATGAATTTCTCTAAGTTACTAAATTCTTCACGAGATTCCTCAATTGTGTAAATTTTTGAATCTGCACAACTCTAGAACCCAAGCTCAGAATGCTTAGGAAAATTCATTAACACTGTATTTCTCAAATTCCTCAAATCTGAGAACGCATATGACCTTTCCAAATTATTCGCACATATACTTTGTTCACAGGTACAAAATATCAGCTGATGAATCACTAGGTTCTCATCAACTTAACTCATTTGCAGCGTTTCTTGAAGAAAATTTGCGTGTGTCATCAGATTCCTCCAGAATTCAAATTCCTCACAAAGTCCTCAACTGAAGAAAATGGAGGATGAAAAGAAACAGAAGGGTGGCAAGAAGCTAGAGCAAAACAGTGCCTTTGAGATTCCCGATGACATCTATGTTGATTATTGCACACCTGATGGAAAGATTCATGGGAAGGAAACCACTATGAAGCGCAAGATCAGGCTTGTGAGGATTGAAAGGAGATGGGCTCAAGAGTGAAAGAAATACAAGTATGTCACTCCCAAATATGCCAAGAAGTTTGTCGTCAAGCCTCCTTGCACCAGACCTCCTCTAGGAGATTAACAAAGTGCCCATCCCTCAAGCATGGCCACTATTGAAGACTATCTTGAGGAAAAAGCCAAGTATTTGGCAAAACTGAAGAAAATTGCCAAAGAAGTTGTGACGACCTTCAATGAGGAATCTGCTGCAGCCGATGCTGCCTCCTCCTCTGTTGTCGAGGCTCCTGCCACTAAACAACCTCCCAGGAAGGCACTGACGAAGAAACCAGGTGTCAAGTCGAAGACCTCAACAGCACTATCCAAACAACAAATTCCTCGGACACCCCCAACTGTTGCTACAAAGTCCTCAACTGCAGCAAAGTCTTCACTTCCTCTGCAGCCCAGTCTAGTCAGCATCCAATAGGGACTTCAATTCCCTCAAAACCATCTGCCTCTGGCACGACACACAAATCCTCAAGTGGCATAATGAAGACAAAGATGACTGTTGGGAAAGGAACAAGGACGAGTCCAAATAGAGTTGTCCTCAATGTTCCCTCTGCATCAGAGGAAGATGATGAATATGATGATGAAACTCTTCAAGCCATCATCAGAAACAAACAAGAAAGGGTTTCAAAAGCTAAAGGTACCACCATTGCCCTCACACTAGATCCGAAGGTGATATTGGATTTCATCCATCTTTGGTACAAAGATCCCAACACACCCATTGATGATTTGAAGCTTCCACGTGGACCGAGTCACATGGTGGCCTCATTCATCAATGAAGAAAAATGGATAAGTACTTGCAACAAAATCTTCTAACCTTGACACCAGAGCAACTTGTCTCCACTCCAGCTGAGATAAAAACGCTCAGTGAGAAATTCACAAGCCTTCATGCTGACAGGAAGGGAGTCAAAGTAAGATTCGTCAAGGCTTCTACTGAATCCATTCTAGAGTACAACAACAGGGTTGCAGCCCAAATGCAACCATCCATTACTCAGGCCATCTACACTATACACCTGGTTCATGAAGATGAAGAACCTGCTGCTGATGAACCTGCAACTTATAAAATTGTTGATGAATCTGCCAAGCCTGCAACTAAATATGCAATGCATGAAGAAAATGCTCCATCAGCAAAGTCTTTAGCAGTGAAGAAAGTCACACTTCCTTCTGCATCAGAAGTGAAGAAAACAGAAGCATCTGAAAAAGAAGCCAAGAAGAGAAAGGCATCTACAGCTTCAAAGTCCTTAGAGGCAAAACGCCTCATGAGTTTGACAACTTCTTCATCTGCTCCAATTGATGCAACTCCTCTCAGTGTTGCACCTTCCTACATGATTGTACCCTTTGGTGAGGAAGATGTCGTTCAAGAAAGGGATGAGGAAATGGAAGAAAATCACTCTGCTGCTTCCACACCCATTGATGAGGAAATTGAAGCTAATCAAATTCCTCAAGCCTCAACTCCTCCTCCTCACAACCCTCAGATGACTCGTGAAGAAAAGGAGGGCGATGTGGACATTGTCTGCAACACACCTGTCATACATGATGACTTTTGGGAAAAGACTCATCCAAACTCGCCAATGGTCCCCCCAATTCCTCAAGTACACGAGTCCCCTGCAACCACTGAAGTTCTGACTGGCTCTGAAGAAAAGAGCTCTCCTGTGAAGTCTGCTCCAGAACAAGAATCAGATACATCAGCTGATGAAAATGAAAATGTTGAAGAAACTATTGTGCCAACAACTGATACATTGGCTCAGCATATTCCTCAGATTGAAGAACATGTGCCTGAATACACTGCTCCGACACAGAATGAAGAATCTGTTGGTGAACCACATGTTGCAAATCCTCAGACAATAGTTGTGGTGGCCAGAATTCCTGAGACTGGAAATACCCGACGAATTGGAAGCCGCTCCAAGACAAATCTTCAACCTAAGGGTATTAAACCCTACAAAGGAAAAAAGGCCAAAGTTTGACAGGGCCCAATTCTTCGATGAACATCAATACTTCATTGGCCCCAGTCCATATGAATCTCCTCAGTTCAAGCGCAGCTGATTTTGGACTCACAGCAAGATGAACTACTACAACAGTGTGCTCTTCAATAAGGAAAAGGTCTTTCCTCACATGCACATTCCTCATGCAGATATGGAGGAAGGTCCTTCCTACAAACTAGTTCTTAGAGTTCTTCATGATTCTGGACTGGTGCCTTTTTGCTATGACATCTGTGGCTGGAATGAAGAAATCATTCTTCACTTCTATGCTACACTGCAGCTTTCAGGAGATCCCAAAGATGTCAACACATGGGTTTTGGACTGGATGACACAGGATACACACTTTAAAGCCCCTGCAACTGAATTGCTTCGGGCTCTTTGTGTCCCAGTTCCCTCAGAAGGAGCTAGATGCGTCTATGAGGAACCTGAACTGGGCGATCATTATATGCAAGTCCTCATGAAGCCATTGGCACCTGGTCAGCCACCAATGACCAAATTTCTCGCAAAGGAATTGATCTATGTGCCAAGGACAGTCTATCGCAACTTGGCCAAATCCTTTTGTTCGATCAAGGGCCATGACTCAAATGATGAAGAAATTCTGGGCATCATGAAGAACTTGCTCTTTCACATCATACATGGAACCCCCATAAACCTTCATGATTTCTTCCTGAGGACTTTGTCCAACTCAGCTCTCTCATCATTTGATCTGAAGCCTTATGCTCCATGGATCATGAGATTCATCATAAAGCGGTCTGGAATTCCTTACAAGGCTGACATTCTGAATCACTAGACTTACCTGCCTCCGATTGAAGTCGTCAAGAGCTCCTCTGATGAAATTGACGACAAAGCAAAATCTGTGATTGATGAAGGCACTCGGACCCTTGATGGCCAATTTCGCAAAGCAGCATCATACTCCACCAATGATGAAACTGCATCCCAGGAACCACCAAGCCGAACTGCACCGCGCGTGATGACTAATCGTGAGCTCCTACTAAGTCTTCATCAGAAGGTTGATCGCAACCAGAAATGGGTCAAGCGTCGGGTTGAAGAAATTGTGAAAGACCTCAATGCAACTAGGAATGTAGTGAGGAAAAATCACTATTATCTTCATGAGATCTTTGGTCGCACATGGGCCATTCTGTCTCACCTCAAGACCCCTGAGGAACTCACTGAAATGGAGTTCTAGAAAGACCTTGACTAGTCCTGGCCTCCAAAGAAGAAGTTCAAGAAGATCACTGTTCCTTAAGTGGTGGCTAGCTCATTTTCTTCAACGCGCTCCACCAACGAAGCTGAAGACATTGATGACACTGCTACAACGGCCGACCCCAATGCTCCTCCTCCAACATAAAAGTGAATTTCTTCAAGGGCGTTAGTCGTGAGTTTTTGTCCATTTTCGTCACTTGATAACAAGGGGGGAGAAATCTGAGATAGTCTTCAAGCGGGTCTACTTTATGGGCTCCTATAAACTTTATTAAGTTACAAACTCTCATTCTTCTAATGTTTTTGATGTAATGAGTTGTAAATTAAGCCCGGTGGTGGTCTGACACTTTTGAACATTTTTCCTCGCATTCTTATTCCTCAAATTGATTAAATGCATGCATGCTGAAATTCGTCAGACGCCATTTTTCATCATGCATTTCAAATTCCTCATACTCTATGTTAAATGCATGCATGAATTACAAGATGTAGGGGGAGATCTCCATGATATAAATCATCAATGTGCATTTGCAGTTCAAAGCAAATTCCTCAAACATGCACATCTTTAGGGGGAGTTTCTCTATATCTTGCAACGAAATTCCTCAAACTCTGTACTTACACTTCATAATTTTATTCCCGTTGAAAACTTAATCTATTTGTCATCAACCACCAAAAAGGGAGAGATTTTAAGTGCATCTAGTGCCCCTTCGTTATTTTCATGGATTGAAGACTTATAGGTAAGAGACTGATATGTTTGTGAGTGTACACATGCTCTAAAACTCGCTGAGGAGTTTGAGTTATTCGAAGAATATCGACCCCTAAAAATGGATGTCTTCGGGTGAATACTTTGGTCTTTCCTTGAAGACTTTGATAGCGAAGAAATTGCAATTCCTCATGAAGACTTGAAGATGAGTAATTCGGTGTGTCTAGAAGAAAATTCTCCGAAGACTTTCAAGCTTGAAGATTTATTCTTTCTGTTTCATTTTCTTCATTCTTGAGTCATATGAACATTGTACTGTAAAGGGGGTCGAGGTAATACTAAGGAAATATTTCCTCATGATGCTCAACTCAAACCTACACATACCAAATCCTTCAAGGGAGGAACATGAGAGACATGAGGATTTTCACAGTTGAGAGTTCCGACCGTTGTCGCGTCGTGCGCCCCATGTCCCCAATCCTATCCACACAACGGTCATATCATTGGGGGCAATAATGTCATATCATGTTGGGATGCTCCCAGGCTATAAATATAGCCGCCCCCACAACAACTAGTTGGTTGGCTGCTCCAAGAGAAACTGACACTTGTCATTAGAGCAACCCAATCCTCGAGGACTCTGAGCGAAAATCACCAAGTGAGGAAAAACCCCAAATACCCAAACCAAAACCAAAACCCAAAGTGATTGAGCATCAATGAAGAGATTGTTCATGTGTGGAACTCACGCTTGTTACCTTTGAGGATTGTGCATCCTCCACACGATTAGGCGTCATGGTCTAGAGCATCGAGCAGTAAATTATGGATCAACGGGTGATCGAGTTTGTGAGGGTTTGGAAGTCTGCCCTGAAGACTTACCACGAGTGTTGGGCGAGGACTGTGTGTCCTTAGCTCAAGGAGACTACGGTAGGGATTGTGTGCCCTTTTGTTTAAATACCAAGCTGCTCCAAACCAGACGTACAACTATCACAGTAGTTGGGACTGGGTCTTCAAACTATTGTCTTCATCGAGCTTCGGGTTTTATTTCTTCAAATCTTTCATTTCCTCAATTGCATGTTGATGACTTTCATCTATATTGTTTGAAGAATTTGACTAAAGACTTTCTCTCAATTCCTCACCTCAAATTCTTCACCTGAGTTATTCATCACCTACTTATCATGTTTACGTGACCTGTGCAAACCAAACCTGTCAACTCACTGTGAGTACTTAGCTGTAGTCGCTTTTGCATATCTGTTTAAGTACTATTTCTGCTTCCCTGAGTTCATGACTGGGGATTTACTCACTAGGAATTTCCTTAGTGATGAATTTGTATAAATCGCCTATTCACCCCCCCTCTAGTCGATATAACGCACTTTCACACGGCCATCACACAAGCAACTCGTGTCGGCGGTCCACACACAGGAGAAGGGAGGAGACACCACATCCCATGCTACTTGTCACATCTTCGTCACCAGATTCGCATCGTTGTCACCACAGCAAACCCTCACCACCGCTGGTCACAAACTACCAAGGGACGCGTGATGGCCAACAGCAGAGCGACCACTAATACGTCTCCAATGTATCTATAATTTTGGTTGTTCCATGATGTTATGTTATCATTCTTGGATGTTTTATAATCATTTTATAGCAATTTTATTTCATTTTTGGGGACTAACCTATTGACATAGTGTATAATGCTAGTTGTTGTTTTTTGCTGTTTTTTTCCTTCACAGAAAATCCATATCAAAGGAGGTCCAATTGCCATGAAACTCTACGGAGATTTTTTTGGACCACTAGGAAACTTGGGGGCCAAGATTGACCAGCAGCCAAGGCCCGGGGGCACTAGACGCCACGGTGCGATAGAGGCCCTTGACACGGTCGTGTGTCTAGTGGGCCCTCCCGAAGTTTGTGCACCGCCTCTCAGCTCTATAAATACCAAAATATTCCAAAAACCCTAGCTGAGTTGACGAAAAATTGTTTCAACCGCCGCAAGTTCCAGAGCCACAAAAACCAATCTGGAGACTTTTCTAGATAAGAACACGATCATGGAGGGATTCACCATCTCCATGTGTGTTCCTCCCATGATTTGTGAGTAGTTCATATCAGACCTACGGGTCCATAGGCGGTAGCTAGATGGCTTTATCTCTCATTTTGTTTCTCAATACAATGGTCTCTTCGAGATCCATATGATGTAAGTCTTTCTTTTGCGGTGTGTTTGTTGGGATCCGATGAATTGTGAGTTTATGTTCTGATCTATGAAAACATATTCATGCTTGATTGTTATAGCCTCATATTTCTTCTCCGATATTTGGTTTTTGTCTGGCAAACCTGATCTTTTATCTCACAATGGGAAGAGGTGCTTTGTGATGGGTTTGATCTTGCGGTTCTCAATCTGAGTGATAGAAAGAGACATGAGATGCATTTATCGTTGCCATTAAGGATTAAAATATGAGGTATATTACTACATGAATAGATCTTGTCTACATCATATCATCGTTCTTAAGGCATTACTCTGTTTCTCCATGAACTCAATACACTAGATGCATGTTGGATAGTGGTTGATGCGTGGAGTAATAAAAGTAGATGCAAGAAGGAGTCAGTCAACTTATTTTGGACGTGATGCCTATATACATGATCATTGTCATGAATATCGTCATAATTATTTGCTTTTCTATCAATTGCCCAACACTAATTTGTCTACCCACCGCTTGCTATTTTCTCGAGACAAGCCACTAGTGAAACATACGACCCTGGGTGTGTTTGAGAATGGTGCATGGGAAACAAAAAAATTCCTATGCTCACGAAGATCAATCTAGGGGATGCACATCTGCGAGAGGAGAGATTGTATCTACATACCCTTGTACATCGCTTAGCGGAAGCGTTAAAGAACGCGGTTGATGTAGTGGAACGTCTTCGCGGTCCAATCATGATCCGTCCCACGAACTCCCGATCAAGCGTCGAACGGGCGGCACCTCCGCGTTCAGCACATGTATAGCTCGATGACGTCTCCACTTCCTCGATCCAGCAAGCACGACAGCATGACAGTGGTGGTGGTGTAGCTGTCGTGGCACGGCCTTGCGAAGAACTATCGGAATATCTAGAGGAGAAACTGATCTATAGGGAGAGGGCGAGGTTGCGTCATGGATTGGGGTGTTGCATCCCTCCCTCCCCTCGCATATATATAGGATGAGAGGTGGGGGCGGGCAGCCGCAAGGGTTTCCCCTAGGGCTTGGGATGGTGGCCAAGGTGGCTTGCTCATACAGGAAAGGTGGCCCCACCCTTGGGCTAGCCCTCCACCAGCCATCGGCCGCATGGGCCTTGGTGCGAGGGCGGCCAGCCCACCAGGGGTTGGTGTGCCTCCTTAATACGTCTCCAATGTATCTATAATTTTTGATTGTTTCATGCTATTATATTATTAGTTTTGGATGTTTTATATGCATTTATATGTTGTTTTATATTATTTTTGGGACTAACCTATTAATCTAGAGCCTAGTGCCAGTTTTTGTTTTTCCCACATTTTTTAATATTGCATATAAGGAGTATTAAACAGAGTACAAATGGAATAAAATCTCTGGAAAGATTTTTCTTGGACCAGAAGACACGTGACAGACTTGGAGTAGGGGCAAGGAAATTGCCGGGAGGCCACAAGCCTGCAGGGTGCGCCATGTGGGGTGGTGATATGTCCATTTTGCATCATACTTTTATGTTGATATTTATCGCTTTATGGGCTGTTATTACACTTCACGGTACAATACTTATGCCTTTTCTCTCTTATTTTGAAAGGTTTACATGAAGAGGGAGAATGCCGGCAGCTGGAATTCTGGCCTAAAAAAGGAGCAAGTTTGAGATACCTATTCTGCGCAACTCCAAAAGCCGTAAAAATCAACAAGGAATTATTTTGGAATTTATAAAAAATAATGGGCGGAAGAAGAACCAGAGGGGAGCCAACAGGAGGCCACAAGCCTGCTAGGCGCGGCCTACCCCCTGGCCGCGCCTAGGGGCTTGTGGGCTCCCTGTTGGCCCTCTGGCTCCCCTCTTTTGCTATAAGGAGGGTTTCGTTCCAGAAAAAATCAAGAAGAGGCTTTCGGGAGGAATCGCCGCCGCCACGAGGCGGAACTTGAGCAGAACCAATCTAGAGCTCCAGCAGGGTCGTCCTGCCGGGGAAACTTCCCTCCCGGAGGGGGAAATCGTCGCCATCGTCATCACCAACACTCCTTTCATCGGAGGGGACTCATCACCATCAACATCTTCATCAGCACCATCTCATCTCCAAACCCTAGTTCGTCTCTTCTAACCAATCTCCGTCTCGCGACTCCGATTGGTACTTGTAAGGTTGCTAGTAGTGTTAATTTCTTTGTAGTTGATGCTAGTTGGATTACTCGGTGGAAGATTATATGTTCAGATCCTTGATGCTATTCAATACCTCTCTGGTCATGAATATAATTATGCCTTGTGAGTAGTCACTTTTGTTCCTGAGGACATGGGATAAGTCTTGCTATAAGTAGTCATTTGAATTTGGTATTCGTTTGATATTTTGATGTGTTGTATGTTGTTTTTCCTCTAGTGTTTTATGTAAACGTCGACTACATAACACTTCACCATTATTTGGGCCTAGAGGAAGACATTGGGAAGTAATAAGTAGATGATGGGTTGCTAGAGTGATAGAAGCTTAAACCCTAGTTTATGCTTTCCTTCGTAAGGGGCTGATTTGGATCCACTAGTTTAATGCTATGGTTAGACTTAGTCTTAATTCTTCTTCCATAGTTGCAGATGCTTGTGAGAGGGGATAATCATAAGAGGGATGTTTTCCAAGTAAGGGCAGCACCCAAGCACCGGTCCACCCACATATCAAACTATCAAAGTAGCGAACGTGAATCATATGAACTTGATGAAAACTAGCTTGACAGAAATTCCCATGTGTCCTCGGGAGCGCTTTACCTCCTATAAGAGTTTGTCCAGGCTTGTCCCTTGCAAAAAAGGGATTTGGCCACTTTTCTGCACCTTTTCTACTTTTGTTACTTGCTACTTGCTACAAATCATCTTTTCACACAACTATCTATCACCGATAATTTCAGTGCTTGCAGAGAATACCTTGCTGAAAACCACTTGTCAGATCCTTCAGCTCCTCGTTGGGTTCGACACTCTTACTTATCGAAAGGACTACGGTAGATCCCCTACACTTGTGGGTCATCAAGACTCTTTTCTGGCACCATTGCCGGGGAGTGAAGCGCCTTTGGTAAGTGGAATTTGGTAAGGAAACATTTATATAGTGTGCTGAAATTTATTGTCACTTGTCGCTATGGAAACTAATCCTTTGAGGAGCTTGTTCGGGGTATATTCACCTCGAACGGAAGCACAAGGAGTTGCTCCTCAACCTGCTGCACCTACTGAAAATATTTGCGATGAATTTCCTTCGGGTATGCTTGAGAAACTGCTGGCTAATCCTTTTACAGGAGATGGAACATCACACCCCGACTGGCATCTAATCTATGTAGATGAAGTTTGTGGTTTATTTAAGCTTGCAGGTTTGCCCGAGGATGAGGTCAAGAAGAAGGTCTTTCCCTTATCTTTGAGGTATAAACCATTTACATGGTATAGGCTATGTGATGATACTGGATCATGGAACTACAACTGATTGAAATTGGAATTTCATCAAAGGTTTTATCCTATGCATTTGGTACATCGTGATCGGAATTATATTTATAATTTTTGGCCTCATGACAGATAAAGCATCGCTCGAGCTTGGTGGAGGCTTAAATCAATGTTATATTCATGCCCCAACCATCAGCTCTCGAGAGAAATTATCATTCAGAACTTCTATGCTCGGCTTTCTCATGATAATTGCACCATGCTTGTCACTTCTTGTACCGGTTCTTTTATGAAGAGAGATATTGATTTCAAATGGAATTCATTGGAAACAATTAAACGCAACTCTGAATATTGGGAGTTTGATGAAGGTAAGGAGTCAGGTATGAATTTCAAGTTTGATTGCGTTAAATCCTTTTGTCGAAACAAATACTTTTGTGATTTTAGCGCTAAATATGGACTAGACTCTCAGATAGTAGCTTCATTGCGTGAATCATTTTCTGCTCATATTGATCTCCCTAAAGAGAAGTGGTTTAAATATCATCCTCCCTTAGAAGTCAATGTATATAAACCCAATCCAGTTGAAGAGAAAGTCGTTGCTTATAATGATCCTATTGTTCCCAGTGCTTACATTGAGAAACCACCTTTCCCTGTTAGGACAAAGGATCATTCTAAAGCTTCAACTGTGATACGTAGGGGCTACATTAGAACACCTACACCCCCTGAGAAAATTAGAGTTGAACCTAGCATTGCTATTATCAAGGATCTCCTATCCGACAATGTTGATGGCCATGATATTCACTTCTGTGAAGATGCTACTAGAATTGCTAAACCACATGCTAGAGACAAACATAGGCATGTTGTTAGCACGCCCGTTGTTTCTGTTAAGATAGGAGATCATTGTTATCATGGTTTATGTGACGTGGGTGCTAGTGTTAGTGCAATACCTCAATCTTTATATGATGAAATTAAAGACGAGATTGCACCTATTGAGATGGAACCTATTGATGTCACTATTCAGCTTTCCAATAGAGATACTATGTTCCCTTTGGGAATTGTTAGAGATGTTGAAGTCTTGTGTGGTAAAACGAAGTATCCTGCTGATTTTCTCATTCTTGCTACCACACAAGATAGCTTTTGTCCCATCATATTTGGCAGACCTTTCCTCAATACTGTCAATGCTCATATTGACTGTGAGAAGCAAACTGTCACTGTTGGCTTTGAAGGTGTGCCACATGAGTTCAATTTCTCCAAGTTTGGCAGACAACCTCATGAAAAAGAGTTGCCTAGTAAGGATGAAATTATTGCCCTAGCTTCTATTGTTGTGCCTCCTACTGATTCTTTAGAGCAATACTTTCTTGAGCATGAAAATGATATCCATATGGATGAAAGAAATTATATAGATAGAGTTATCTTTGAACAACATCCTATCATTAAGAATAATTTGCCAGTTGAACTGCTTGGAGATCCACCCCCACCAAAGTGTGATCATGTGTTTGAGCTTAAACAGTTGCCTGATACTCTTAAGTATGCTTATCTTGATGAAAATGAGATATATCCTGTTATAATTAGTGCTAGCCTCTCAGAGCATGAAGAAAAGAAGTTATTGAAAACTTTGAGGAAGCACCGTGCTGCTATTGGATATACTCTTGACGATCTTAAGGGCATTAGTTCCACTCTATGCCAGCACAAAATTAAAACCGATCCTGACTCTAAACCAGTTGCCGATCATCAACGGAGATTAAATCCTAAGATGAAAGAGGTAGTAAGAAAATAAATACTAAAGCTCCTGGAAGCAGGTATTATCTATCCTGTTGCTTATAGTGATTGGGTGAGTCCGGTACATTGCGTCCCTAAGAAGGGAGGTATTACCGTTGTCCCTAATGATAAAGATGAATTGATCACACACACGATTATTACTGGCGATAGGATGGTAATCGATTTTAGGAAATTGAATAAAGCCACTAGGAAAGATCATTACCCTTTGCCTTTTATCGATCAAATTCTAGAAAGACTGTCTAGACACACACACTTCTGCTTTCTAGATGGTTATTCTGGTTTCTCCCAAATACCCGTTGCACAATCTGATCCTGAGAAAACCACTTTCACCTGCCCTTTCGGTACCTTTGCTTACAGATGTATGCCTTTTGGCTGATGTAATGCACCGGCTACTTTTCAAAGATGTATGATGGCTAAATTCTTTGACTTTTGTGAAAAGATTGTTGAGGTTTTCATGGATGACTTCTCCGTTTATGGGTCTTCTTTTGATGATTGCCTCAGCAACCTTGATCGAGTCTTGCAGAGATGTAAAGACCCCAACCTTGTCTTGAATTGGGAGAAGTGTCACTTTATGGTTAATGAAGGCATCATCTTAGGACATAAAATTTCTGAAAGAGGTATTGAAGTCGATAAGTCTAAAGTTGATGCGATCGAGAAAATGCCATGCCCTACAGATATCAAAGGTATAAGAAGTTTCCTTGGTCATGCTGGTTTCTATAGAAGGTTCATTAAGGACTTTTCTAAGATTTCTAGGCCGCTTACCAATCTCTTACAAAATGATATTCCTATTGTTTTTGACAATGATTGTGAGGAAGCCTTCAAAATACATAAAAAGGCCTTGATAACTGCGCCTATTGTTCAACCACCTGATTGGAACTTACCTTTTGAAATCATGTGTGGTGTTAGTGATTATGCTCTTGGCGTTGTTCTAGGACAAAGAGTTGATAAGAAGTTGAATGTTATTCACTATGCTGGTAAAACTCTAGACAGTGCCCAAAGAAAATATGCTACTACGGAAAAGGAATTTTTAGCAGTCGTGTTTGCATGTGAAAAGTTCAGATCTTACAATTTAGATTCCAAGGTTACTATTCACACTGATCATGCTGCTATTAAGTACCTCATGGAAAAGAAAGACGCTAAACCTAGACTTATCAGATGGGTTCTCTTGCTACGAGAATTTGATTTGCACGTTGTTGATAGGAAGGGTGCTGAGAACCCCGTAGCAGATAACTTGTCTAGGTTGGAGAATGTTCTTGATGACCCACAACTTATTGATGATAGCTTTCCTGATGAGCAATTGAATGTCATCAATGCTTCACGTAGTACACCGTGGTATGCTGATTATGCAAACTATATCATTGTCAAATATATACCGCCTAGTTTCACATACCAGCAAAAGAAGAAATTCTTCTTTGACTTGAGACATTACTTTTGGGATGATCCTCACCTTTATAAGGAAGGAGTAGATGGTGTTATTAGACATTGTGTACCTGAACATGAACAGGGACAGATCCTACAGAAGTGTCACTCTGAGGCTTACGGAGGACACCATGCGGGAGATAGAACTGCACACAAGGTATTGCAATTAGGTTTCTATTGGCCCACTCTCTTCAAGGATGCCCGTAAGTTTGTCTTGTCTTGTGAAGAATATCAAAGAATAGGTAATAACAGTAAACATCAGAAAATGCCTATGAATTATTCACTTGTAATTGAACCATTTGATGTTTGGGGCTTTGATTATATGGGACCTTTTCCAAAATCCAACGGGTATACTCATATCCTAGTTGTTGTTGATTACATTACTAAGTGGGTAGAAGTTATCCCAACTAGTAGTGTTGATCACAACACCTCTATCAGGATGCTTAAAGAAGTTATTTTCCCTAGATTTGGAGTCCCTGGATATCTAATGACTGATGGTGGTTCACATTTTATTCATGGTGCTTTCCGTAAAATGCTTGCTAAGTATGATGTCAACCATAGAATTGCATCTCCCTATCACCCTCAGTCCAGTGGTCAAGTAGAGCTAAGCAATAGAGAGATTAAACTAATTCTGCAAAAGATTGTCAATAGGTCTAGAAAGAATTGGTCTAAGAAGCTCGATGATGCATTGTGGGCTTATAGAACTGCTTATAAGAATCCCATGGGCATCTCTCCGTACAAAATGGTTTACGGTAAAGCATGTCATTTACCTCTTGAGCTGGAGCATAAGGCTTATTGGGAAATCAAAGAACTCAACTTTGATTTCAAACTTGCTGGTGAGAAGAGGTTATTTCATATTAGCTCGCTTGATGAATGGAGAGCTCAAGCATATGAAAATGCCAAGTTGTTTAAAGAAAAGGTTAAGAGGTGGCATGATAAAAGGATACAAAAACGTGAGTTCAATGTAGGTGATTATGTCTTGCTATATAATTCTCGTTTAAGATTTTTTGCACGCAAGCTTCTCTCTAAACGGGAAGGTCCTTACATTGTTGAGGAAGTATATTGTTCCGGTGCCATCAAGATTAACAACATAGAAGGTAATTTTCCAAGAGTGGTAAATGGGCAAAGAATCAAGCATTGTATCTCAGGTACTCCCATAACTGTTGAAAGCAATATTATCAATACCATAACTTCGGAGGAGTACATAAGGGATATTTATCAGCCTCTGTCAGACTCCAAAAACGAAGAGGTATGTGATTCGGTAAGTAAACAGACTCCAAAACCTTTCCAGTAGGAATTTTTCTCCGTTTTGGAATTTTTAGGAAAATAGAAAACTTTAAAGTAGTCCGGAAAGTGCACGAGGAGGCGACAAGCCTGCCAGGCACGGGCCACCCCCTGGTCGCACCTGGGGGGCTTGTGACCACCTCGTGTGCCTCCCGGACTCCGTTTTCTTGCGGAGTAATCCTTCTGGTCAGAAAAAAATCATTATATATTCTCCCGAAAGGTCTGACCCTCGTATCACGCAATTTTCCTCTGTTTTCGTTTCGAGCCTGTTTTCTACAGCAGATTTAGAGCAAGATGTCGTCTCAGGAATCTGTAGGGGAGAACGATCTCCCTCAATCCTATGAAGAAGTAAATGCTGATTTGAAAAGAATGGAGGTCATGGAGGCCAAGGAAAGGCTACCTAAAGAAACTAAGGGTAAAAGTAAGGAGAAGAATCCGACATTGGACGAAGGGCAATCTGTGCTCAACAAGGAAGAAGCTGAGGAAGAGGATTTTCTTCAACCATACCTCCACCTTTTACCTCCATCCTTGATCGAGATCTTGAGGTTATGTGAAATAACTCATGTTCGTAATACTTATCTCACTCGTGAAGTTGTTTTGCTGGAGAAACATATCACAGAGCTCCAAGGTATAAACCAAAGATTGATGGCCCTCTTGGAATCAAAAGACAAAACAACTCCACCACCATCACCTCCGAAGGAAGACAACTAAGCACGGGTATGGGCAATCCCCTTCGCTTATGCCATGCTTGGGGGAGTTGCCCCGGTATCATTTCACCATCACATCTTTTGCCTTTACCTTTTCTTAGTTCGATCCTTTTTGGTTTTATCTTTCTCAAGTAGAATAAAGTTCTTAGTGTTTTAGGCTTGAGTTTTTCTTTGTGTCACCCCCGATGTATTCGAGTTCGTGAGTCATATAATAAAGAGTATTTTAGTTAAGGGCATTGCCTCATGCCATGATCAAAAGAATGATAAGAGAACAAAGGCATGAAAGATCATGTAATGATCTTATGGGAAGTGATGGCTTCACATATAAAAAGAATGTTGATTGAAACTTGTTGTGGGTGGACAAACGTAGACCTTGGTCATTGCTGCAATTAATATGAAGTAATAAAGAAGGATAGGTTCACATATAAATATATCATCTTTGACACCATCTATGATTGTGAACACTCACTAAACTATTACATGCTTAGAAGTAGATGTTGGACAAGGAAGACAACATAATGAATTATGTCTGCTAGGTTCCGAACAATGATTATATGGCTAGAGATCCCTTAGCATGTGACAATTGCTTCCACCTCATATCAGCCAAAACTTCCGCACTAAGTCGAGATACTACTTGTGCATACATAAACCTTCAACCCAGCTTTGCCATGAGAGTCCACCATACCTACCTATGGATTGAATAAGATCCCTCAAGTAAGTTGTCATCGATGCAAGCAATAAAAATTGCTCCCTAAATATGTATGATCTATTAGTGTGTGGAAAATAAGTTTTGTACGAACCTGTGATGAGGAAGACATAAAAGCGACAGACTGCATAATAAAATTCTTTATCACAGGGGGCAATATAAAGTGACGTTCCTTCACACTAATTGGACACACATCCAAACCTAAAAGCGCATGACAACCTCTGCTTCCCTCTGCGAAGGGCCTATCTTGTACCTTTACTTTTGTCCCTAAAAGAGTCATGGTGATCTGCACCAATTCCTTATTTCACCTTTATCTTGGCTAACGTCATATGCTAGGGAAAGATCTATATTCATATGTCAACTTGGAAGTAAGTATTCATGAATTATTATTGTTGACATTACCCTTGAGGTAAATAGTTGGGAGGTGAAACTATAAGCCCCTATCTTTCTCTGTGTCCGACTGAAACTTTGATCTCTAGAGTACCACGTGAGTTGTAGCAATTGTAGAAGACGAAAGGATGATTGAGTATGTGGATTTGCTTTACAAGCTCTTATTTGACTCTTTCCAGTGTTATAATAAATTGCAATTGCTTCAATGACTAAAGGCTATTGGTTGTTAATTCTCAATAAGGTTCTTGATCCTTACTTTACTTTGTGAATGAATTATCACTTTAGCATAATCGATTATATGATGATATTGTTGTTCTAACTATGATCATGATGCCTGCATGTCCATATCTTGTTTTGTCGACACCTCTCTCTAAACATGTGGGCATATTTATTGATCTCAGTTTCCGCTTGAGGACAAGCGAAGTCTAAGCTTGGGGGAGTTGATACGTCCATTTTGCGTCATTCTTTTATGTTGATAGTTATCGCTTTATGGGCTGTTATTACACTTCACAGTACAATACTTATGCCTTTTCTCTCTTAATTTGCAAGATTTACATGAAGAGGGAGAATGCCGGCAGCTGGAATTCTGGCATGAAAAAGGAGCAAGTTTGAGATACCTGTTCTGCGCAACTCCAAAAGCCGTGAAAATCAACGAGGAATTATTTTGGAATTTGTAAAAAGTACTGGGCGGAAGAAGTACCACAGGGGAGCCACCAGGAGGCCACAAGCCTGCTAGGCGCGGCCTACCCCCCTGGCCGCGCCTAGGGGGCTTGTGGGCTCCCTGTTGGCCCTCTCGCTCCCCTATTTTCCTATAAGGAGCGTTTCGTTCCAGAAAAAATCAAGAAGAGGCTTTCGGGAGGAATCGCTGCCGCCACGAGGCGGAACTTGAGCAGAACCAATCTAGAGCTCCGGCAGGACAGTCCTGCCGGGGAAACTTCCCTCCCGGAGGGGGAAATCGTTGCCATCATCATCACCAACACTCCTCTCATCGGAGGGGAATCATCAGCACCATCTCATCTCCAAACCCTAGTTCATCTCTTCTAACCAATCTCCGCCTCGCGACTCCGATTGGTACTTGTAAGGTTGCTAGTAGTGTTAATTACTCTTTGTAGTTGATGCTAGTTGGATTACTCCGTCGAAGATTATATGTTCAGATCCTTGATGCTATTCAATACCTCTCTGGTCATGAATAAAATTATGCTTTGTGAGTAGTCACTTTTGATCGTGAGGACATGGGATAAGTCTTGCTATAAGTAGTCATGTGAATTTGGTATTTGTTTGATATTTTGATGCGTTGTATGTTGTTTTTCCTCTAGTGGTGTTATGTGAACGTCGACTACATAACACTTCACCATTATTTGGGCCTGGAGGAAGGCATTGGGAAGTAATAAGTAGATGATGGGTTGCTAGAGTGACATAAGCTTAAACCCTAGTTTATGCATTGCTTCGTAAGGGGCTGATTTGGATCCACTAGTTTAATGCTATGGTTCGACTTAGTCTTAATTCTTCCTTCGTAGTTGCGGATGCTTGCGAGAGGGCTTAATCATAAGTAGGATGTTTGTCCAAGTAAGGGCAGCACCCAAGCACCGGTCCACCCACATATCAAACTATCAAAGTAGCGAATGTGAATCATATGAACTTGATGAAAACTAGCTTGACAGAAATTCCCATGTGTCCTCGGGAGAGCTTTACCTCCTATAAGAGTTTGTCCAGGCTTGTCCCTTGCTACAAAAGGGATTGGGCCACTTTGCTGCACCTTTCTTACTTTTGTTACTTGCTACTTGCTACGGATCATCTTTTGACACAACTATCTGTCACCGATAATTAAAGTGCTTGTAGAGAATACCTTGTTGAAAACCACTTGTCAGACCCTTCTGCTCCTCATTGGGTTCGACACTCTTACTTATCGAAAGGACTACGATAGATCCCCTACACTTGTGGGTCATCAGGTGGCCGCTCCCCCTGGCTTGTGGGGCCCCCCCTGCAGGTGTCCTAACCCTAGTTCTTAGCCTATACATTCCCAAATATTCCTATATCGCCAAAAATAGCCATGAAAATACTTTTACCCCATCGGGAGCCTTTGTTCCCGAGAGATCCAATCTGGGAGCCTCTTCCGGTAATCTGTCGGAGAGGGAATTGATCACGGAGGGCATCTACATCAACTCCATTGCCCCTCCGATGATGTGTGAGTAGTTCACCATGGACCTATGGGTCCATAGCTAGTAGCTAGATGGCTTCTTCTCTCTCTTTGATCTTCAATACCATGTTCTTCATGATCTTCATGGAGATCTATCCGATGTAATACTCTTTTGCGGTGTGTTTGTCGAGACCTGATGAATTGTGAGTTTATGTTCAAATTATCCATGAGTATCATTTGAGTCTCTTCTGAATTCTTATATGCATGATTTCATATCTTTGCAAGTCTCTTTGAATTATTTGTTTGGTTTGGCCAACTAGATTGGTAACTCTTGCAATGGGAAAAGTGCTTAGTTTTGGGTTCATTCTTGCGGTGTCCTCACCCAGTGATAGTAGGGGTAGCGAGGCACATATTGTATTGTTGCCATCAAGGGTAAAAAGAATGGGTTTTCATCATATTCTTGAGTTTATCCCTCTACATCATGTCATCTTACTTAATGCATTACTCTGCTCTTCATGAACTTAATACTCTAGATGCAGGCAGGAGTCGGTCTATGTGTGGAGTAATAGTAGTAGATGCAGAATCATTTCGGTCTACTCGATACGGACATGATCCCTATATGCATAATCATTGCCTTGCATATCTACATAATTATTTGCTTTTATATCAATTGCTCGACAGTAATTTGTTCACCCACCGTATTCTTTTCCTTTATGAGAGAAGCTTCTAGTGAAACCTATGGCCCTCGGGTCTATTTTCCTCATTATACTTTCAGATCTATAAACCAAAAATACTTTGCTTCAATTTATTTACTTTAGTTTTACTTTCAGATCTACCAATATTTTATATCTATCTCTATCACATCTCATCCTTGCAAATAACTCTAAAGGGATTGACAATCCCTTTATTCGTGTAGGTACTACAATTGGAGCCTTGTTTGTTCCTCCTACTGGATTGATACCTTGGTTCCCAACAAACTGAGGGAAATACTTATCTACTTCGCTGCATCACCCTTTCCTCTTCAAGGGAAAACAAATGCAAGCTCAAGAGGTAACTGCTACCTCTTGAGCTTGCGTTGGTTTTCCCTTGAAGAGGAAAGGGTGATGCAGCACAGTAGCAGTAAGTATTTCCCTCAGTTTTGAGAACCAAGGTATCAATCCAGTAGGAGAATCAAGCCAAGTGTTTAGAGTACCTGCGCAAACACAAATGAGCTTGCACCCAATGCTATAAAGGGGTTGTCAATCCCTTCAAGATTGATTGCAAAGTGAGATCTGAAGGCGGAAAGTGCAACAAAGTAAAAGTGTAAGGCTGAAAATATGATGTGAAGTAGACCCGGGGGCCATAGTGTTCACTAGAGGCTTCTCTCAAAATAGAAAATATTATGGTGGGTGAACAAATTACTGTCGAGCAATTGATAGAACCGCGCAAAGTCATGACGATATCTAAGGCAATGATCATACATATAGGCATCACGTATGAGACAAGTAGACCGATACTTTCTCCATCCACTAATATTACTCCACACATCGACCGCTATCCAGCATGCATCTAGTGTATTGAGTTCATGACGAACAGAGTAACGCCTTAAGCAAGATGACATGATGTAGAGGGATAAACTCAAACCAATGATGTAAACCCCATCTTTTTACCCTTGATGGCAACAACATGATACGTGCCTCGCTACCCCTTCTGTCACTGGGTGAGGTCACCGCACGGTATGAACCCAAAACCAAGCACTTCTACCATTGCAAGAATCATAGATCAAGTTGGCCAAACAAAACCCACAACTCGAAGAGAATTACAAGGATATGAAATCATGCATATAAGAGATCAGAAGAAACTCAAATAAGATTCATAGATAGTCTGATCATATATCCACAATTCGTCGGATCTCGACAAACACACCGCAAAAGAAGATTACATCGGATAGATCTCCATGAAGATCATGGAGAACTTTGTATTAAAGATCCAAGAGAGAGAAGAAGCCATTTAGCTACTAGCTATGGACCCGAAGGTCTATGGTGAACTACTCATGCATCATCGGAGAGGCAATGGTGTTGATGAAGAAGCCCTCCGTATCCGAATCCCCCCTCCGGTAGGGCACTAAAACGTGCCCCAGATGGCATCTTACGGAGACAGAAGCTTGCGGTGGCAGAAAAGTATTTTCGTGGATCTCTCCTGTTGTTTTGGATATTTTGGGGATTTATAGGCGGAAGAAGTAGGGCAGACGAGCCACAGGGGGCCCACAAGCCTGCTAGGCGCGGCCCCTGTGGCCGTGCCTAGGGGGCTTGTGGCCTCCCCTGGTGGCCTTTGCCTTGGTTCTCACACCCCCTGCATATCTTCTGTTCCGGAAAAACTCTTTTCGGAAGTTTAATTCCGTTTGGACTCCCTTTAATATTCTCCTCTGAAAAGGGTCAAAAACACGAAAAAATAGGAACTGGCACTTGGCACTGAGTTAATAAGTTAGTCCCAAAAAAGATATAAAAGGTATACAAAACATCCAAATTTTGACAAGATAATAGCATGGAACCATCAAGAATTATAGATACGTTGGAGACGTATCAAGCATCCCCAAGCTTAACTCCTGCTCGTCCTCGAGTAGGGAAGTGATGAAGACTGAATTTTTGATGTGGAATGCTACCTAGCATATTTGTCCATTGTAACTTCTTTCATGTGACATGAATGTTCAGATCCATAAGATTCAAAACAATAGTTTGCTATTGACATGAAAACAATAATACTTCAAGCAAACTAGCAAGGTAATTGAATGGCACTCTCTGGCACTAGCTAGACGAATGCTGATTCTATGACAACAAACCTTCTCCGGCAACATCGCCAGAAAAATGCTGACTGGCACTCTTTGGCAATAGCTAGACGAATGTTGATTCTATGACAACAAACCTTCCCCTGCAACGGCACCAGAAGAATGCTGCTAGCACTCCCCGGTAATGAAACTAGAAGAATGTTGTTGACTTTCCACCAGCGCGTGGGTTCGCAGCAGTTTTCGAGGGTAGAGTATTCGACCCAAATTTGTTGATTCACACGACGGGAGGTGAGAGAATACTCTCAAGTATTAGCAGCTGAATTGTCAGATTCAACCACACCTGAAAGATTAGTATCTGCAAGCAAAGTAGTAACAGCAAAGTAGCGAGTAACGGCAGTGGCAAGGAACAGCAGTAGTGACAGCAGTACCAAGTAGCAACAGTAGCAAGTGACAGTAGTAGCAAAAGTAGCAGCCGATCAAGACAAGTAACAGGAGTAGCAACAGTAGTAGCAGCAGCAGAGCAATACAAGTAACAGCAGTAGCAACAGTAGTAGCAGCAGCAGAGCAAGACAAGTAACAGCAGTAGTAGGACAAACTCGTAGGCAATGGGTCGATGATTTGTTTGGATGATATTCATCATGCAACAGCTATAACACGGAGAGATATGTGGCTAGATCCCGTTCGTCAATGTGATGTAGGCATGCATTCCGTGTGTCGTCATACGTGCTTAGGGAAAAGAACTTGCATGACATCTATTGTCCATCCCTCCCGTGGCAGCGGGGTCGAAAAGGAAACTACGGGATATTAAGGTTCTCCTTTTAATAAAGAATCGGACCAACGCATTAGCACTTGGTGGACACATGAACTCCTCAAACTATGGTCATCACCGGGAGTGGTTCCAGTTATTGTCACTCCGGGGTTGCCGGATCATAACACATAGTAGGTAACTACAACTTGCAAGATCGGATCTAAAACACACATATATTGGTGACAACATAATAATTTCAGATCTGAAATCATGGCCCTCGGGCCCTAGTGACAAGCATTAAGCATGGCAAAGTAGTAGCAACATCAATCTCAGAACATAGTGGATACTAGGGATCAATCCCCATCAAAACTAACTCGATTACATGATAGATCTCATCGTACTCATCACCGCCCAGCGAGCCTACGAATAGATTACTCACGAACGACGAAGAGCTTCATGGAATTGGAGAGGGAAGAAAGTTGACGATGACGATGGCGATGATTTCCCCTCTCCGGAGCCTAAGACGGACTCCAGATCTGCCCTCGAGATGAAGAACAGGTGGTGGCGGCGCCTCCGTATCATAAACGCGGCGAAAACTTCTCTTTTTATTTTTTCTGGGACGAAAGGGGACTTATAGACCTGAGGTTGGGGCCAGCAGAGCCGTGTGGGCCCCACAAGCCTGCCCACCGCCACCAGGGGGTGGTGGCGGAGCCAGGGCTTATGGCCCACTGGCCCACCCCCTCAGGTGGAACTTGGCACAGATATTTTTTATATTTTCCAAAACTGCTCCCCGTAAATTTTCAAGACGTTTGGAGAACTTTGATTTGTGCACAAAAATAACACCAAGCCAATTCTGCTGAAAACAGCGTCATTCCAGGTTAGTTTCATTCAAATCATGCAAATTAGAGTCCAAAACAAGGGCAAAAGAGTTTGGAAAAGTAGATACGATGGAGACGTATCAGTAATGATGAACTTTCAAAATAACAAGGCCAAAGAAAGTTATCCCTACAAAATCATATAGTCTGGCTATGCTCCATAATCCCACACAACTAATTTAAATCATGCACAACCCCGGTATTGGCCAAGTAATTGTTTTCGCACTCTTACTTTCTCAAACATGTTTCAACTCTCACGCAATACATGAGCGTGAGCCATGGATATAGCACTATAGGTGGAATAGAGTGTGGTGGAGGTTGTGAGACAAAAAGGAGGAGATGGTCACATCGACTCGGCGTATCAAAGGGCTATGGAGATGCCCATTAATAGATATCAATGTGAATGAGTAGGGATTTCCATACAACGGATGCACTAGAGCTATAAGTATGTGAAAGCTCAAAAGGAGAACTAGTAGGTGTGCATCGAACTTGCTTGCTCATGAAGACCTAGGGCAATTTTTAGGAAGCCCATCATTGGAATATACAAACCAAGTTATATAATGAAGATTCCCACTAGCCTATGGTGGTGACAAAACGAGAGGCTCTCAATCATGAAGAACATGGTGCTATTATGAAGCACAAGTGTGGAAAAGATAGTAGCATTGTCCCTTCTCTCTTTTTCTCTCTTTTTTTTGATTGGGCTCTTTGGCCTCTTTCCATATCTCTCTTTTTTTTGTGGGCTACTTTGGCCTCTTTTTTTTTATTTCCTCACATGGGACAATGCTCTAATAATGATGATCTTCACACTTTTATTTACTCACAGCTCAAAGCTTAGAACGATGATGACTCTATAGGAAATGCCTCCGGCAGTGTACCGGGATGTGCAACGATCTAGCTTGGCGTATGACGTTGAAATATCTCGCTAGCTATCTTATGATCATGCAATGGCAATATGAGAGTGACGGCACAAGTCATGAGACGGAACGGTGGGAGTTGCATGGCAATATATCTCGGAATGGCTATGAAAATGCCATAGTAGGTAGGTATGGTGGCTGTTTTGAGGAAGGCATATGGTGGGTTTGTGCACCGGCGAAAGTTGCGCGGCACTAAAGAGGCTAGCAATGGTGGAAGGTGAAAGTGCATCTATACCATGGACTCACATTAGTCATGAAAAACTCACATACTTATTGTGAAAGTTTTTATTAGTAATCAAAACAAAGTGCTAAATACATATTCCTAGGGGAAGGGTTGGTAGGTGTTAACCATCGCATGATCCCGACCGCAACACAAAGGATGACAATCAATAGATCAATTATGCTCCGACTTGCTAACATAGCGGTTCACCATATGTGCATGTTACGGGAATCACTAACTTCAACACAAGTATTTCTAGATTCACAACACCCTACTAACATAACTCTTAGTATCACCAAATCCATATCTCAAAACTAATTGAGAGGAATCAAACTTCTCTTTCTAATCAATGCACAAGAAGATGGAAGTTTCATTGTATCCTCTTTGGATTCCTATCACCTTTTAGACTACTTTCATAGCACAAGCTAACTACCAAGTTACTCAGAGAGATCACTCTCAAAAGATATATGTGAAGATCGAGAGTTCTTATTTCTCCAAAATATGGCACCGCCGTTCTCTAAAAGATCTAAGTGAAACACATGTGAGCTGAATTGCCTAACTCAAAAGATATAAGCGAAGCTCAAAGAGTATTCTAGCAAAATCACGATGAGTGCATGTCTCTCTCAAAAGGTGTGCAGCAAGGATGATTGTGACACAACAAAAAGAGAAGACTCCTACGATACAAGACGCTCCAAGCAAAACACATATCATGTGGTGAATAAAAATACAGCTCCAAGTAATGTTACCGATGGATTGAAGACGAAAGAGGGGATGCCTTCCCGGGGCATCCCCAAGCTTAGGCTTTTTGGTGTCCTTGAATTTGGCTTGGGGTGCCTTGGGCATCCCCAAGCTTGATCTCTTTCCACTCTTTATCCCTTTGTCCATGAGAAGATCACCCAAAACTTGAAAACTTCACAACACAAAACTTAAACAGAAACTCATGATATCATTAGCACAAGAAAACAAACTATCACCTCTTGAGGTACTGTAGCAAACTTGATTTCTATTTATGTAGATGGAATTCAAGTTTGCTACAGTACAAAAATAAGTGGTAGTTTGTTTTCTTGTACTAATGTTATCACGAGTTTGTGTTTAAGTTTTGTGTTGTGAAGTTTTCAAGTTTTGGGTGATGTTCTCATGGACGATGAGATAAGGAGTGGAAAGATCTCAAGCTTGGGTATGCCCAAGGCATCCCAAGCCAAATTCAAGGACACCAAAAAGCCTAAGCTTGGGGATGCCCCGGGAAGGCATCCCCTCTTTCGTCTTCAATCCATCGGTAACATTACTTGGAGCTATATTTTTATTCACCACATGATATGTGTTTTGCTTGGAGCGTCTTGTATCGTATGAGTATTTTCTTTTTGTTGTGTCACAATCATCCTTGCTGCACACCTTTTTGAGAGAGATAGAGACATGCACTCATCTTGATTTTGCTAGAATGCTCATAGTGCTTCACTTATATCTTTTGAGCTAGATACTTTTGCTCTAGTGCTTCACTTATATCTTTTAGAGCACAGCGGTGCGTGATTTGGTAGTTGGCTTACGCTATGAAAGTAGTCCCAAATGTGATTTGTCCAAAGAGGATGCAAAAACCTCCATCTTCATGTGCATTCAGTAGAAAGATAAGTTTTGATTCCTCTCAATTACTTTTGAGACGTGGATTCGGTAATATTAAGAGTTATGTTAGTAGGGTGTTGTGAATCTAGAAATACTTGTGTTGAAGTTAGTGATTCCCGTAGCATGCATGTATGGTGAACCGCTATGTTAGGAAGTCGAAGCATAATTGATCTATTGATTGTCATCTTTTGTGTTGAGGTCGGGATCGTGCAATGGTTTACACTACCAACCCTTCCCCTAGGAGTATGCGTTTAGCACTTTGTTTCGATTACTAATAAAAACTTCCGCAACAAGTATGTGAGTTCTTCATGACTAATGTGAGTCCATGGTATAGATGCACTTTCACCTTCCACCATTGCTAGCCTCTTTAGTGACGCGCAATTCTCGCCGGTACACAAACCCACCATATGCCTTCCTCAAAACAGCCACCATACCTACCTACTATGGCATTTTCATAGCCATTCCGAGATATATTCCCATGCAACTCCCACCGTTCCGTCTCATGACTTGTGTCGTCACTCTCATATTGCCATTGCATGATCGTAAGATAGCTAGCGAGATGTTTTCAACGTCATACGCCATGCTAGATCGTTGCACCTCCAAGTACACTGCCGGAGGCATTTCCTATAGAGTCATCATCATTTTGAGCTTTGAAGCTGTGAGTAAATAAAAGTGTGATGATCATCATTATTAGAGCATTGTCCCATGTGAGGAAATAAAAAAAGGCCAAAGAGCCCAAAAACAAAAAAAAAGAGAAAAGAAAAGAATAGACAAAAAAGAGGCCTAAGAGCCCAAATGGAAAAAAAGAGAAAAACAGAGAAGGGACAATGCTACTATCTTTTTTCCACACTTGTGCTTCATAATAGCACCATGTTCTTGATGATTGAGATCTTCTTGCTTCGTCACCACCATATGCTAGTGGGAATCTTCATTATATGACTTGGCTTGTATATTCCAATGGTGGGCTTCCTCAAAATTTCCCTAGGTCTTCGTGAGCAAGCAAGTTGGATGCACACCCACAAGTTTTCCTTTTGAGCTTCACATACTTATAGCTCTAGTGCATCTCTTGTATGGAAATCCTTACTCATTCACATTGATATCTATTAATGGGCATCTCCATAGCCTTTAGATACTTCGAGTCAATGTGACCATCTCCTTCCTTTTTGTCTCACAGCCACCACCACACTCTATTCCACTTATAGTGCTATATCCATGGCTCGAGCTCATGTATTGCTTGATAGTTATAAAAAGTTTGAGAAAGTAAGAGTGCGAAAACAATTACTTGGCCAATACCGGGGTTGTGCATGATTTACATTAGTTGTGTGAGGATGATGGAGCATAGCCAGACTATATGATTTTGTAGGGATAACTTTCCTTGGCCTTGTTATTTTGAAAGTTCATGATTATTGCTAGTTTGCTTGAAGTATTATTGTTTTCATGTCAATAGCAAACTATTGTTTTGAATCTTATGGATCTGAACATTCATGTCACGTGAAAGAAGTTACAAAGGACAACTATGCAGGTAGCATTCCACATCAAAAATTCATTCTTTATCACTTCCCTACTCGAGGACGAGCAGGAGTTAAACTTGGGGATGCTTGTTACGTCTCCAATGTATCTATAATTTTTTATGGTTTCATGCTATTATCTTGTCAAACTTTGGATGTTTTGCATGCCTTTTATATATTTTTTGGGACTAACTTATTGACTCAGTGCCAAGTGCCAGTTCCTATTTTTCCATGTTTTTTACCCCTTTCAGAGGAGATTTTGAAACGAAGTCCAAAGGGAAGAAAATCCCCGAAAAGATTTTTTTCGTAACGGAAGAAGATCGGGAAGCTTGGGATCCAAGGCAGGGGAGACTCAGGGGCCCCACAAGCCCCCACCCCGCGGCCAAGGGGGTAGGATGCGGCCCACAGGCTTGTGGGCCCCCTAGGCACCCTCTGCCCTAGGGGTTGCGCCTATATATTCCCTAAAAATCCCAAAACAAATCAGGAGATCATCTAAGTCACTTTTCCGCCGCCGCAAGCTTCTGTCTCCGCAAGATCCCATCTGGGGCACGTTCTGGTGCCTTGCCGGCGGGGGGATTCGGACACGGAAGGCTTCTTCATCAACCCCATGACCTCTCTGATGATGCGTGAGTAGTTCACCATAGACCTACGGGTCCATAGTTAGTATCTAGATAGCTTCTTCTCTCTCTTGGATCTTCAATACAAAGTTCTCCATGATCTTCATGGAGATCTATCCGATGTAATCTTCTTTTGCGGTGTGTTTGTCGAGATCCGATGAATTGTGGATTTATGATCAGATTATCTATGAATCTTATTTGAGTTTCTTCTGATCTCTCTTATGCATGATTTCATATCCTTGAAATTCTCTTTGAGTTGTGGGTTTTGTTTGGCCAACTAGATCTATGATTCTTGCAATGGGAGAAGTGCTTGGTTTTGGGTTCATACCGTGCGGTGACCTCACCCAGGGACAGAAGGGGTAGCGAGGCACGCATCTTGTTGTTGCCATCAAGGGTAAAAAGATGGGGTTTTCATCATTGGTTTGAGATTATCCCTCTACATCATGTCATCTTGCTTAAGGCGTTACTTTGTTCGTCAGGAACTCAATACACTAGATGCATGCTGGATAGCGGTCATTGTGTGGAGTAATAGTAGTAGATGGAGAAAGTATCGATCTACTTGTCTCGGACGTGATGCCTATATGTATGATCATTACCTTAGATATCGTCATGACTTTGCGCGGTTCAATCAATTGGTCGACAGTAATTTGTTTACCCACCGTGATATTTGCTATTTTGAGAGAAGCCTCTAGTGAACACTATGGCCCTCGGGTCTACTCCACACCATATTTTCAGCCTTACACTTTTACTTCGTTGCACTTTCTGCCTTCATATCTCACTTTGCAAACGATCTTGAAGGGATTGACAACCCCTTTGAAGCGTTGGGTGCAAGCTCGTTTGTGTTTGCGCGGGTACTCTGGACTTGACGAGACCCTCCTTCTGGATCGATACCTTGGTTCTCAAACTGAGGGAAATACTTACTGCTCCTGTGCTGCATCACCCTTTCCTCTTCAAGGGAAAAACCGACGCAAGCAAGAGAAGTAGCAAGAAGAACTCCTGGCGTTGCTTGGGAAAGACTTTTGTTGCCGTAGCAGTGATTTATTTTTCCTATATTAACGGATCTCATTAGTTTTCTGTTGAGTTTTGTGTTGTGAAGTTTTCCAATTTTGGGTAAAGATTTGATGGATGTCGGTGCACTAAAGATTGGGGTCCCTAGTGCCCCAGACTTGTGCACATGCGCAAAGATCCCCTGACGGCAAGGCGTGGCAGAGTCCAGACAAGATGCACCCCAAAGATTACCAAGGCCCCGGCAAGCCTGCCTTGCCGGGAGGATAGCCAAGGCTACGCCCGTTTAGTGGGCATGATGAACTCACCAGGCACGAGGCCTCGGCAAACCTCCCTTGTCGGGACAACAACCGAAGCCCCCGGCAAGCTTCCTTTCCGAGACGAAGACCCAAGTCCCCGGAAAGCACCCTTGCCAAGATGACGGGGCTAGGCACTTGAGGGCGACCGCCCTTGCCAGAGTGCCACCGCCCCCCAAGCTCCAGCGCATTCCGCATGCGCCAGCGCGGCATCGAGGTGTCGAAGCACCTGGACACATGTCTTCACAAGCACTCTGCTGACAAGGACAAGACGTGCATTTAATGCACCTAACAGCGGTAGATAGATAAGCACCGCTCTAGGTTCATTGTAACATCTCGTGAACCTACCACCAAGCACTGTAGGTGACCCCTTTGCCTATAAAAGGAAGCCCTTATCTCATTTACAAGAGGTTAGACTCTTTGGAGATTGTCCAAGAAGAAGGTTATCATCACTGTAACGAACAACAAAGACGCTTAATACGATCAGACGAGCAGGACGTAGGGTTTTACGCGCAAGCGGCCCGAACCTGAGTAAAAAGGCTTCCCGGGTGTTGATCGTTAGATCTGCTCTTGATGTTGTATTTCCCTGCCCTACGATCACAAGGGTATCACGTTGATCCCCATAGGTGTCGACCTAGTATCGCCGACATCTTTGGTGCGCCGGGTAGGGGGCGGGGGAGAGACGCGTGGATCGGAGCAAACACAGCACCGGCTGCATCGAAGTTTGGGTGCTATGTCGAATTCCCCCGGAAATGGGGTACCGCGACGGCGCCCTGTTCTGTTATGGCTTCCCAAGACCTGCGCGAGCGCGTTGCTACATGGGCGCGTAGGGCAGGGAGGCGGAGGTTCCAAGAGCTGCGTCGCCAGGCCGATGCGTCGCTCGGGGGCCAACGTGCAGCTGTCGAGGGTGCGCCTGGGCGCTTCACAGAGGCCCCGGCACATACTCCGGCGGACGCTCCTCCGCGGAGCGATGCATAGTCGTTGAGGATGCGGCACACGGTCCCGAAGCCCCGGCGCGCTCTCCAATGCGAGTGTTGCGCCCCTGAGAGCGTCGCATTGTCGCCCAAAGACGCGCTCGGGGGCTACGCAAGCACAACCTAGCAAGAGAAAAGCAACGGGGTTACACCCCGGCCAGCTTTTCCTCCAAACGATGGTCAAGGACTGTCGGCAAGAAGACTTTGCTGGAGGAAAAAGCCGTCGGGAGCGGTGATTCCTTGCTTGCCAACAGCTCTGACGCCCTGGCAAAAGACTCAAACGCCATGCAACCACGGCGTGAGCAGATAAGTTTTTAAGCTTAAGATTCAGATCTAAAGTAGATAGATTCTCTGTTCTTTCCCTTTGAAAGTTTCCAACCTTTGTGTGTGGAGATTGCACGTGTTGGGACCTTCCCAAAGTTCAGTGCACCTTGTCTCTGTTTCGAACTCGTTCGAACGACCTGAACGGCCACAGAGCGCCTTCAAACAGTTGTGAACCTGATCAACAGAGCAAGCGGCTACGTAGCACCCGATTTCGTCTCAAGCTGCGCTTGGCGATCTCCATGGTTGCGCTGAATGCGGCAAGGAGCCTTGCCGGTAGTTGCCGGCAAGCTCCCAGATTATGCAAAAGCGAATCATACAAAGAACAGGATCGGCAAACGGGGGAAAACAATCTTTTCATTCATTTGTTTGGGATTTTCTCAAGCATATTACATGGATGATATAATCTACGCTAACCTAGAACTATAGCCCTTGGCGAGGAACTGCGCCCGCTAGGCTGGAGTTCAGGAAGATGGGAAGTGGCCCCCCGTGCGATCCAGGCTGGTTCCTCCGGGACCAGCATTGCGCGGAGGAGAACGAAGCCCAAACAGATGGAGGAGCAGAAGCCCGGGCGCTGACGGGAAGATGAGGCAGCTCTGGTCGGTACGGCGCGGGAAAGGGCGAGTGGCAGACTAACGGCAATGGTACAGACGGTGGTTAGCCTGAGGGCATGCCCCCCCCATGCAGACAATGACTGCAGGGGACCTGACCTGCTTCCGTTGTCGTCATCATCTGTCCCTTCCTCGCTACTCCCACGCGAGGAAGGGCTTTCAGTCCCGCTCGAGATCTCTTCGCAGCAGCCGAGACGTGCACCCGAGCTCTGATACGTCTCCATCGTATCTACTTTTCCAAACTCGTTTGACCTTGTTTTGACCTCTAATTTGCATGACTTGAATGGAACTAACCCGGACTGACGCTATTTTCAGCACAATTGCCATGGTGTTGTTTTTGTGCACAAATGAAAGTTCTCGGAACGTCCTGAAAATTTATGGAGAATATTTCTGGAATATATGAAAAATACCTGCGCAAAGATCCACCGGAGGGGACGGGCCAGTGGGCCACAAGACCTGTAGCCGCGGCCTCCTGGCGGCGGCTACCAAGCTTGTGGGGCCCACGTGGCTCTGCCGCCCCCAATTCCAGCGCTATTTATTCCCTTTCGTCCCAAAAAAATCAAGAGACAAGATTTCATCGCGTTTCACGACTCAGAGGCGCCGCCAAATCCCGTTCTTCATCTAGAGGGCAGATCTGGAGTCCGTTTTGGGCTCCGGATCAAGGAAATCGTCACCATCGTCATCATCAACCGTCTTCCCTCTCCAATTCCATGAAGCTCTTCATCGTTCATGAGTAATCTATTCATAGGCTCGCTGGGCGGTGATGAGTAGGATAAGATCTATCATGTAATCGAGTTAGTTTTGACGGGGATTGATCCCTAGTATCCACTATGTTCTGAGATTGATGTTGCTACTACTTTGCCATGCTTAATGCTTGTCACTAGGGCCCGAGTGCCATGATTTCAGATATGAAAATATTATGTTGTCACCAATATATGTGTGTTTTAGATCCGATCTTGCAAGTTGTAGTTACCTACTATGTGTTATGATCCGGCAACCCCGGAGTGACAATTACCGGAACCACTCCCGGTGATGACCATAGTTTGAGGAGTTCATGTGTTCACCAAGTGCTAATGCATTGGTCTGGTTCTTTATTAAAAAGAGAACCTTAATATCATGTAGTATCCTTTTGGACCCCACTGCCACGGGAGGGATGGACAATAGATGGCATGCAAGTTCTTTTCCCTAAGCATGTATGACGACACACGGAATGCATGTATGACGACGAACGGGAGCTAGCCACATATCTCTCCGTGTTATAACTGTTGCATGATGAATGTCATCCAACAAATCACCGACCCATTGCCTACGAGTTTGTCCCACTACTGTTGTTACTTGTTTTGCTCTGCTGTTGTTACTACTATTGCTGCTACTGTTACTCGCTGCTACTGTTACTTGTTTTGTCCTGCTGCTGCTACCACTACTGTTACTTGTTGTTGCTGTTATTTGCTACTGTTGCTACTTGCTACTGCTGTCACTACTGCTGTTCCTTGCCACTGCTGTTACTCATTACACTGCTTCTACATGCTATAATACTTTTCTGGCGCTATTGATACAACAATTAGGAATAGTCAGCCGTCAACAGATCGTTTCTGGCACCGTTGTTATCATACTACTTTGTTGTTGACACTTTGCTTCCAGATACTAATCTTTCAGGTGTGGTTGAATCTGACACATTCAGCTGCTAATACTTGAGAATATTCCTTCACTTCCCGTCGCGCGAACCAACAAATTTGGGTTGAATACTCTACCCTCGAAAACTGCCTCGATCCCACGCGCTAGTGGGATTTTGCAAGACAATTTCTAATTGTTGAGCAATTGGGAGCAGCTCTTTTCTGACTCTGTTGCCGTGGAGGCATCAAGTCAGGAATAGTTGCATGTCAACAGCATTTTTCTAGCGCCGTTGCCGGGTAAGGGATTGCTATATTCTCTGAGTCACTTGGGATTTATATCTGCTGATCACTATGAAGAATCTGAAAGATCCAAAAACCAAAGTCTTGCCCTCAACCACGAGGGGAGGTAAGGAACTGCCATCTAGCTCTGCACTTGATTCACCTTCAGTTATGAGTAAGTTTGCGACACCACCTCCTGCTAGAAATCTTGATATGTCGTATGTGCTTGATGATGCTTATGATGCTACTATGCCTGATACTGCTAGATATGCTATGCCTGATACTGCTAGAGATGCTATGCCTGATACTGCCTTGCCTGATGATGCTATGCTTGATACTGCTTTGCGTGATGATGCTAGAGATGCTATTTTGCCTGATGATGCTATGCTTGATACTGCTAGAGATACTACTTTGTCTGATATGCCACTAGGGGTATTCCATGATGCTCATATTTCTAGAGTTACTGCCAATGCTCGTGATGCTTCTGAAACTACCGATACTATTGAGATAGAACCTGCTTTTGCTCCTGCTAGATCTAGCTCTCCTATATATGAATTGCCTGATATACCTGAGGGTTATGTTATGGAGGGAGAGATAGCTGAGGATTTTCTTGCGTGTAAGGATGCCTATGACGTTGAGAAATTACCTTCAAGTGGAAGGAAAAATCTCTGAAAGCTAGGATGAAATACGACCCAAAGTTTGCCACTTCACCTATCTTTATCACCGATAAGGATTATGAATTCTCTGTCAACCCTGAGATAATCTCTCTAGTCGAATCTGATCCTTTCCACGTTTATGAGTCTGAGACGGTCGTAGCCCATCTTACCAAACTACACGATATAGCCACCCTTTTCACTAGTGAGGAGAAGATTCGCTACTACTATATCCTTAAGTTGTTTCCTTTCTCTCTAAAGGATGACGCTAAAGCCTAGTTCACTTCTCTTGCTCCTGGATGTGTGAGTAGTCCCCAGGATATGGTCTATTACTTCTGTGAGAAATATTTCCCTGCCCATAAGAAGCAAGCTACCTTGCACGAAATATACAACTTTGCTCAACTCAAAGAAGAGAGTCTCCCACAAGCTTGGGGGAGGCTCATCCAGCTACATAATGCTTTGCCTGATCACCCTCTTAAGAAGAATGATATACTTGATATCTTCTATAACGGACTTACCGATGCTTCAAGAGACCACCTAGATAGTTGTGTCGGTTGTGTTTTTAGGGAACGAACTATAGAACAAGCTGAGATTCTACTGAATAACATCTTGATCAACGATAATTCTTGGACTATTCCCGAACCACCTCCTAAGCCAACTCCTAAGAAAATAGGTATTCTATTCCTCAGTCCTGAAGATATGCAAGAACCCAAGAAATCTATGCAAGAGAAAGGCATTAGATCTGAAGATGTCAAAAATCTACCACCTATCAAAGAGATCCATGGTCTCGATAACCCGATACAAGTAGTAGAACTGAATTCTCTGAGTAGGTTTGATGAGAGTGATATTCCTTTTGATAAACCTGCTAGCCTATGCTTCGATGAATTTGACAACTTTGTTGCCAAACAACAGAGTTTCAATGATTATGTTAGCAGACATTTGGAACAAAGTACTCGTATGCTTAGTCATTTAAGTGCTTGTGTAGACAGAAATGTCAATGATCTAAAGCTTCTGAGTAAACATGCCTCTATGATTACTACTCAGGTAGAACAAGTACTTAAAGCTCAGAATGACTTGCTCAATGAATTAAATGACAACTCTGTCTGAGTCATTACTAGAGGAGGCAAAATGACTCAGGAACCTTTGTATCCTGAAGGCCATCCTAAGAGAATTGATCAAGATTCTCAAGGAATTAATGCTGATACACCCAATCATCCTAAGAAGAAGAAGGATGATAGATACCTACATGTCAGTTCACCAAATACTATCACACCTGAAGAACCAAATGATATTTCCGCGTTTGATGCAGAAACACAATCTGGTGATGAACATGAACCTGGTAACAATATGGACAGCGATGTTCATACTGATGCTCAACCTAGCAATGATAAGGATGTGGAGATTGAACCTACGGTTAATCCTGATAACCCACAACCTAAGAGATACGATAAGAATGACTTCACTGCTAGGAAGCATGGTAAATAAAGGGAGCCATGGGTTCAGAGACCTATGCCCTTTCCTCCTAAGCCATCCAAGAAATAGGATGATGAGGATTTTGAGCGCTTTATTGAAATGATAAGACCTGTCTTTCTGCAGATGTGGTTAATCGATATGCTCAAAATGTCTCCGTATGCCAAGTACATGAAAGATATCGTGACTAATAAACGGAATATACCAGATCTTGAGATCTCCACCATGCTCACCAATTACACTTTCAAAGCTGAAACTCCTAAAAAACTTGGTGATCCCAGAGTGCCCACTATACCTTGCTCCATTAAAGGAAACTACGTAAGAACTGCCTTATGTGACCTTGGAGCCGGTGTTAGTGTTATGCCTCTCTCTCTTTATCGTAGACTTGAACTGGATAAGTTGACACCCACTGAAATCTCTCTGCAAATGGCTGACAAATCAACTGCTTTCCCTGTCGGCATTTGCGAGGATGTGCCTGTTGTGGTTGCTAACACCACCATCTTAACAAACTTTGTTATCTTGGATATTCCTGAGGACGATGCCATGGCTGTCATCCTCGGAAGACCCTTTTTAAACACTACAGGGGCTGTTATAGATTGCAACAAAGGCAATGTCACTTTCCATGTCAACTATAATGAGCATACAGTGCACTTTCCGAAGAAACGATATCAAGTACATTGCATCAATGCTATCAAAAAAACTTCATCGATTCTTATTGGGAGCTTTGAATGCCCTATTCCTCGTGTCAAGATGAAGTATGATTTGCTTGTTGGGGAGATACATATCCCCATTGAGGTGACTTAGTGGCTATTCGACAATTCTCCGTTTCCTCTTGCGATTCGAAAAGGTTTTGTCATGAGGATTTGATCAACCCCATTGACGGATTTCTTTCGATGATCATGAAATGGATGAATCAAGGAGTCACATACCTCTGTTTTAAGCTTTCACTTTCTGTTGCTTAGAAGAAAAATGATAGATTTAGTTTAGTTTTTCCTGCTTTCTGTTTTAGCGTCCCGGAGAAAAGTACCCCGAAAATAAAAGTTCACCGATGGTCCTGAAAATCTAGTATGATTTTTTCTGGAATATTTGAAAAATACTGGGACTGAGAGCTGGCCTGGGGGCCACACCAGTGGGCCACAAGCCCTATAGCCGTGGCCCCTCGGTGGCGGCTACCAAGCTTGTGGGTCCCACAGGGACCCCCTCCACTCGTTCCAGCTCCCATCCTCTTCTTCTACCTCCAGAAAAAATCGTTTCGTAGCTCAAACCCGTGTTCTTGCTCATTTGACTCAGATTTTCGATCTCCTTGCTCAAAGCACCATTCTACGAACCGTTTTGGGGAAATTACTCCTTGGTAAGTGACTCCTCCATTGGTCCAATTAGTTTCTACTCTAGTGCTTTATCCTTCGCGTATTCTTGCTACCTTGGTGACCCTATTCTTGAGCTTGAAATGTTGATTTTAGCTGGTCCCAAGTAGTTTTAGCGCATGATACGGTCTCTAGGCACTAGTAGGAGTAGTTGCTACGGGTTGGGTTAATCCTTACTCACTTCTCTTTCAAAGTCTCTAAAAATTTCAGAATTTTTGAGAGCTAGAAAAGGAAAAAAAATGAGGAGGTTCTTGAGAGGCTCTTCAAGCCGTAACCCCAAGGAGGATGAGAAGAACCACCCCAAGTACGTGGTTCCTCGAGTCACAGAAGTTCAAGCGTGCGAGTGGCCAAGTGATGAATTTTTGCACGTCGCTGGGCTTTATGAAGACTTTTATTACTTGGTGGAGAACGTAGGGCTTACCGCGTTCGTTGAAGATAAGTGCTCACAATACCTCCTCCTCACCAATATTTTCGTTCGAAGCTTCAACTTGTATCCGAGGAAGAATCATCCCATGGTTGAGTTCAAGTTATATGACATCCCGCAGTGCATGACACTATAGGATTTTTGCAATGCATGCAAATTACCTTATGTTGGGGATATTCATGACCCTCGTCCACGGGACTTGGAGGATTTCATAGGTACTATTGCTGTTGGAGATGAGAGAGGAGTGTCTCGCGCTAGAATTGCTAGCATACATTTTCCTGTGCTTCGGTACTTCTCATTATTTGTGGGAAAATGTTTGATTGGCCGTGGGGAGGCTGGATCACTTAGCTCTCCAGACCTTGCGGTTTTGCGTGAAGGCCTTGATAACGATAAGACTTATAGCCTAGGTGCTATAGTAGCTCAGCAGTTGAACACAAACCGTTCCAAAGGTGTCGTCTATGGAGGTATCTATGCTACTCGTCTTGCTAGACACTTTGAGATACCTATTAGACTTCGCGAGGAAGAAGAGATGCTTCTTCTTGAGAAATATCTGGATTATGACAGCATGGTTTGCCATGATTTTCTGGATAGAGATGCTAGTAGACGGATGATTTATAACCTGGTATTTAGTCAGGGTACTCGAGAGACTATTACTTTGCCTGCTCCTTCTTTGTTCGATCTTCATGCAGGCAGGTACACTATTATGCCCTCGGACATCTACGCATATTGGGGCTTGGCCCAACCACAGGTGCCCGTGCCCGAGCCACCAGTCGAGTACCGGATGCTAGTTTATCAGTGGGAGCCAGAGGAGCTCAGACAACAGTGGCATCCACAGTCCGCTCCGGAGTATCCCGGAGCTGGTTATTTCCTGCCTTGGGAGTAGACCAAGCTAGGCCAAAAGCCTAAGCTTGGGGGAGTACGTGTTCTCACCGACCTTACATTCATGCTTATGCTTTCACTTTGTTAGCCAGTGTTTACACTTTGCCACTGTATTATCCATGCTAGTTTATTTTCGTTTTCTTGTTTTCTTGTTTTGTGTCCTTTTGGGAAAACCCAAAAAGATTTTCCTTTCTTCTTTTGCTTGTTGGGAGCTTTCCCGTGTAAATAGTTTTCTTTTTCTTTGAGTCAAGGTAGAAGACCATGGTTACAATGTTTAGTGGCTCTTGCATGCATACCTGTTCATTTGTTAAAGAGTGGTATTACTTTGTCTTCTCCTTTGTGTTTGCCTGCAGATTTCAGCTTAGTCGAATGCATGAGCACTCTTATTATTGTTCACATTGTTCGATCGTGCAAGTGAAAGGCAATAATGATGATATATGATGAAGTGACTGAGACTGGAAAAGCTGGTATGAACTCTATCTATTTTGTTTTTGTAAATATGACTAGCTTGTCGTCCCAGATTCAGCTTTGTTGTGAGAGAACCATGTTTGCAATGTCAACTTAGAGATCATAGTTTCTGATGCCATGCTTAATTAGCTGAGAGCATATAATGGTTTGTCTTGAATGCAACATAGATTTTGAGATGACTATGATGTAGTATGATAGGATGGTATTCTCCTTTGAACGATTCAAGTGGCTTGACTTGGCGCATGTTCATGCATGTAGTTGAAACAAAATCAACATAGCCTCTATGATGTTCGTATTCGTGGTGATTTATATCCCTACTCATGCTTGCACTCAATGTTAGTCAAACTCATTGCATCTTGATGACTATTGTCGCTCTCTAGTTGGTCGCTTCCCAGTCTTTTGCTAGCCTTCACTTGTACTAACCGGAATACTGCTTGTGCATCCACTTCAATAAACCCAAAAGTTTTTCCATGAGTGTCCACCATACCTACCTATTTTCGGTATCTACGTGTCGTTCCAAGTAAATTTGCAAGTGCCATTCTCTAAACCTTCAAGAAATAATATGTTTTGCATGCCCAAACCGCTCATGTGGTGACACGGGCTATTGATATCTTCCATGTTACGCGTGTTATCCTCGACATGAGTTTATTCACTGTCATTCACGAGAAAGGGGCCGGTAATTGGAATGCCCAGTTCCACGCTTAAATCGAAAACATAACTGTAAAACAAGACTCCCCCCGGATTGATGTTAGTATGGACGGTACCCAGGATTCGGCTAACTGTGGAGTGTGATTGATTGGTGGTGGGGGAGTTAAAACTTTACTTTTCTGTTTGGGAACCGCGTATAGCATGTGTAGCGCAGAAGATATTGAGAACTCTTGGTCATTACGTTGACAATGAAATCATGCCACCCAAAATTATTATCTCTGTTTTCAAAGCTTGAGCTCTCGCACCTCTGCAAATCAATGCTTCCCTTTGCGAAGGGCCTGTCTATTTATTTTCCTGTCGAGTCATCCTCCTCTTGTAGAAGCACCAATTAGAGAGCACCTCTGTCATATTTATGCTTTGCTTTTGATTGTTATTGAGTATGACTATGACTGGATCTTCGTTGCTATGAATTACAATGTTTAGTCAGCCCTTGATCTTTGAAAGTGCTCTGCATTTTTGTTTTGCGGTCTCAGAAAGAGCTAGCGAGATACCACCTATTCATATAGCTTCATGCTTGTTTTGATTGAATTGTTGGTATCTGAAACTCATTATTATTTGCCATTGATATTAGTTTACCGTGAGACCTATGTGTCACTTGCTTACGTGGTTAAATGTGATCTTGCTGAAATTCTGGTTATGAGTTAGACATAGTTACAACAACAAGATCAAACAGAGTTTGTCAAAGTTTTTCTTTCTCTTTCAGTTTGTCAACTGAGTTGCTTGAGGACAAGCAAGGTTTTAAGCTTGGGGGAGTTTGATACGTCTCCGTCGTATCTACTTTTCCAAACTCTTTTGCCCTTGTTTTGGACTCTAATTTGCATGATTTGAATGGAACTAACCCGGACTGACGCTGTTTTCGGCAGAATTGCCATGGTGTTGTTTTTGTGCAGAAATGAAAGTTCTCGGAACGTCCTGAAAATTTACGGACAATATTTCTGGAAAATATGAAAAATACCTGCGCAAAGATCCACCGGAGGGGACGGGCCAGTGGGCCACAAGCCCTGTAGCCGCAGCCTCCCCCCCTGGCGGCGGCTACCAAGCTTGTGGGGCCCACGTGGCTCTGCCGCCCCCAATTCCAGCGCTATTTATTCCCTTTCATCCCGAAAAAAATCAGGAGAGAAGATTTCATCGTGTTTCATGATCCAGAGGCGCCACCACATCCCGTTCTTCATCTGGAGGGCAGATCTGGAGTTTGTTTTGGGCTCCGGATCAAAGAAATCGTCGCCATCGTCATCATCAACCTTCTTCCCTCTGCAATTCCATGAAGCTCTTCATCGTTCGTGAGTAATATATTCGTAGACTCGCTGGGAGGTGATGAGTAGGATGAGATCTATCATGTAATCTAGTTAGTTTTGACGGGGATTGATCCCTAGTATCCACTATGTTCTGAGATTGATGTTGCTACTACTTTGCCATGCTTAATGCTTGTCACTAGGGCCCGAGTGCCATGATTTCAGATCTGAAATTATTATGTTGTCACCAATATATGTGTGTTTTAGATCCGATCTTGCAAGTTGTAGTTACCTACTATGTGTTATGATCCGGCAACCCCGGAGTGACAATAACCGGAACCACTCCCGGTGATGATCATAGTTTGAGGAGTTCATGTGTTCACCAAGTGCTAATGCGTTGGTCCAGTTCTTTATTAAAAGGAGAACCTTAATATCCCGTAGTATCCTTTTAGACCCCGCTGCCACGGGAGGGATGGACAATAGATGTCATGCAAGTTCCTTTCCCTAAGCACGTATGACGACACACGGAATGCATGCCTACATCACATTGACGAACGGGAGCTAGCCACATATCTCTCCGTGTTATAACGGTTGCATGATGAATGTCATCCAACAAATCACCGACCCATTGCCTACGAGTTTGTCCCACTGCTGTTGTTACTTGTTTTGCTCTGCTGTTGTTACTACTGTTGCTGCTACTGTTACTCGCTGCTACTGTTACTTGCTTTGTCCTGCTGCTGCCACTACTGTTACTTGTTGTTGATGTTACTTACTACTGTTGCTACTTGCTACTGCTGTCACTACTGTTGTTCCTTGCCACTGCAGTTACTCGTTACACTGCTGCTACCTGCTACAATACTTTTCTGGCACCATTGATACAACAGTTAGGAATAGTCTGCCGTCAACAGATCGTTTCTGGCACCGTTGTTATCATACTACTTTGTTGTTGACACTTTTCTTGCAGATACTAATCTTTCAGGTGTGGTTGAATCTAACACATTCAGCTGCTAATACTTGAGAATATTCTTTCCCTTCCCGTCGCGCGAACCAACAAATTTGGGTTGAATGCTCTAGCCCCGAAAACTGCCTCGATCCCACGCGCTGGTGGGCAATTGCAAGACAATTTCTAATTGTTGAGAAATTGGGAGCAGCTCTTTTCTGACTCTGTTGCCGTGGAGGCATCAAGTTAGGAATAGTTGCACGTCAACAAGCTCCCATATAGCTTGACAGAGAGCATGTTCTCCGCCACCTTCTTGAAGCGGAGAACATGCCTGTCCTAGAGGCTGTGGGCACGGGCGAAGCTTTTCCACCCGCGACCGAGGAATAGGGTCCGAGGACGAGTGCACTCCACAGCCACCGGCACGACACCATTGCCACAGTCGTGCATGCGGAGCCACAGGGTCGGGCCCCCCTCTCCTTCCATTGCCTCGGCGAAGACACCAGGGAGCCGGAGGCGGGACCGGATGGGTCCTCGCAGCTAAACAAGGAACACCATCGGGTTCCTCCTGACGTGGGCCGCCACAGGAGCAAGCCCCGGGGAAGGCGGAGGCGTTGGAGTAGCGCTCCGTCTCCCCCGGCCTCGACCTCCACGGCGACCTCGGCCCTCACCCTTCCTCCCCCACGGGCGTTCGGGCCGTTTTCCGCCACGGCACCCCCAGAAGTTGTGGCATGATCCCAACGGGATCACCTCGCCGCCCTCACGGCCGACGGTGGCCGACCCGTCCCCTAACCATGGTTAGGGGCAACTACCACCAGCAGACAGAAGAACATTCCGAAGGCCAAAGCCAAGGAGTTGGTGGATCCAGGAGGAGTTGGGTGAGCAAAACCCCTTGCAAACCCTCCCAATTTATAGGACGGTGCGTGGGGGCTAGCCTCCCTTACTCCAGAAGACACCACCCTCCTCGCCCAATCGCTCGAGCTCACGGGCAAACAGAGAACCGCCCTGGTGCGCCAATGCATGCACGGGCGGGCCCAGCCACTACTGCGCCTTTCAAGGCCTCGTCTCCCACCTATCTATCCATGACTGCGCATGCCACGCGCGTGGCAGAAGTGTTTCAGGAGGCGGAGAGGCCACTCCGTGCACGAACTCCCCACTCCGCACGATCAATGCGTGGCGTGGGGAAAGGAAACCGCCAACAGATCCAGCTACAAAAGTCCGTGGACCTCTTTGGGCCTCGCCCAACAACGCTCCGCGCGCGTGTGTGGCCCAGGCCCGGGGGCTCCTGTCGGTGCACTAAAGACTGGGGTCCCTAGTGCCCTAGACTTGTGCATGGGCCCAAAGAGCCCCTGGCGGCAGGGCGTGGCAGAGTCCAAACAAGATGCACCCCCAAGATTACCAAGACCCCGGCAAGCGTGCCTTGCCGGGAGGATAGCCAAGGCCACGCCCGTTTAGTGGGCATGATGAACTCACCAGACATGAGGTCTCGGCAAACCTCCCTTGCCGGGACGACAACTGAAGCCCTTGCCGGGACAAAGACCCAAGGCACCGACAAGCATGCTTGTCGGGATGACAGCGCTAGGCACTTGAGGGCGACTGCCCTTGCCACGGCGCCGCCGGTCCCCAAGCCGCAGCGCATTCCTCATGCGCCAGCGCGGTGCCCAGGTGTCGAAGCACCTGGACACATGTCTTCACCAGCACTCTGTTGACAAGGACAACACATGCATTTAATGCACTTGACAGCGGTAGATAGATAAGCACCGCTCTAGGTTCACTGTAACATCTTGTGAACCTACCACCGAGCATTGTAGGTGACCCCTTTGGCTATAAAAGGAGGCCCTTAGTTCATTCACAAGAGGTTAGACTCTTTGGAGATTGGCCAAGAAGAAGGTTATCATCACTGTAACGAACAACAAAGACGCTTAATACGATCAGACGAGCATGACGTAGGGTTTTACGTGCAAGCAGCCCGAACCTTGGTAAAAAGGATTGCCTGGTGTTGATCGTTAGATCTGCTCCTGACATTGTCTTTCCCCGCCCTACGATCACAAGGGTATCACGTTGATTCCCATAGGTGTCGACCTAGCAATGCCGACAATGGACAACGGAATAAGGAATGGCAAGAGCCTAAGCTTGGGTATGCCCAAGTCACCCCAAGCCATATTCAAGGATACCAAAGATCCTATACTTGGGGATGGCCCGGAAGGCATCCCCTCTTTCGTCTTCAATCCATCGGTAAATTTACTTGAGTCTATATTTTTACTCACCACATGATATGTGTTTTGCTTGGAGCGTCTTGTATGATATGAGCCTTTACTTTTTAGTTTGCCACAATCATCCTTGCTGCACACATATTTTGAGAGAGACACACACACTGAATCGTGAATTTATTAGAATACTCTTTATGCTTCACTTTTATATTTTGAGCTAGGCAATGTTGCTCTTGTACTTCACTTATATATTTTAGAGAACGACAATGTTGTGAAATTATTAAAACTCTCTTAATTCACTTATATTATTTTGAGAGTTCTTTAAACATCATGGTAATTGGTTTAGGTTATGAATTTAGTGCCAATATAATATGCATCCAAGAGGGATATAATAAATACTGTCATATTAAGTGCATTGAATATGATGAGAAGTTTGATTCCTTGCATAGTTTTGAGATGTGAGGATGGTGATATGAGAGTCATGCTAGTAAGTAATTGTGAATTTGTAAAAAATCTTGTGTTAAAGCTTGTTATTCCCGTAGCATGCACGTATGGTGAACCGTTATGTGATGAAGTCGAAGCATGGCTTGTTTAATGATTGCCAACCTTTGTGTGGAGCTCGGGATCGCCTGATGGTTAACTCCTACCAACCCTTCGCCTAGGAGCATGCGTCTAATACTTTGCTTCAATAACTAATAGGCTTTTGCAACAAGTACGTGAGTTATTTATGACTAATATTGAGTTCATGGATTATACGCACTCTCGCCCTTCCACCTTTGCTAGCCTCTCTAGTACCGCACAACTTTCACCAGTACAATAAACCGACCTTCCTCAAAACAGCCTATATTTTTCTCAAAACAGCCACCATACCTACCTATTATGGCATTTCCATAGACATTCCGAGATATATTGCCATGCAACACCATCGTCCCATTTTTATGACGCACACCATCACTTCCATATTGCTTGTAGAGTCATACTTTGTTCTAGATATCGAGTTGTAATCTTTTGAGTTGTAAGTAAATAAAAGTGTGATGATTTGCATTATTAGAGCATTGTCTCGTGTGAGAAAAGGATGATGGAAGCTATGATTCCCTCACAAGTTGGGATGAGTCTCCGGACTTTACAAAAAATAAAAGAGGCCAGCGAAGCCCACAAAAAATAAAAGAGACCATAGAAACCCACCAAAAAAGAGAAAAAAAGAAGAAAAAATGAGAGAAAGAGAGAAGGGACAATGCTACTATGTTTTTCCACACTTGTGCTTCAAAGTAGCACCATGTTCTTCATAGAGAGTCTTCTATTTTGTCACTTTCATATAACTAGTGGAATTGCATCTTTTGCACAACCACTTAGTTTTCTTTTTGAGCTTTCATACACTTATAGCTCTAGCGCATTTGTTGCATGGCAATCCCTACTCACTCACATTAATATCTACTGATGGGCATCTCCATAGCCCGTTAATATGCCTAGTTGATGTGAGACTATCTTCTTCCTTTCTTTTTGCAACCTCCACCACACTCTATTCCACCTATAGTGATATATCCATGACTCACGCTCATGTATTGCGTGAGAGTTGAAAAGGTTTGAGAACATAAAAAGTGTGAAACAATTGCTCGATTCTCATTCGGGTTGTACATGATTTAGATACTTTGTGTGGTGAAGATGGAGCATAGCCAGACCATATGATTTTGTAAGGATAACTTTCTAAGACCATGCAATTTCGAAAGGAAGCAATTACCTTATTAGTATGTTTGAAGTATTATTGTTTTTGTGTCAACGTAGACTTGTGTTTTGAGTCTTATGGATCTGAATATTCATGCCACAGTAGAGAATATTACATAGATAAATATATTAGGTAGAATTCCACATCAAAAATTCTATTTTTATCATTTACCTACTCGAGGACGAGCATGAATTAAGCTTGGGGATGCTTGATACGTCTCCTACATATCTATAATTTTTTATTGTTTCATGCTATTATATTATATGTTTTGGATGTTTTATGTGCATTTATATGTTGTTTTATATTATTATTTTTTGACTAACCTATTAATCTAGAGCCTAGTGCGAGTTTTTGTTTATTCCACATTTTTGAATATTGCAGATAAAGAATATTAAATGCAGTCCAAACGGAATAAAATCTCCGGAAAGATTTTTCTTGGACTACAAGACACGCAACAGACTTGGAGTAGGGGGCAAGGAAATTGCCGGGAGGCCACAAGCCTGCAGGGCGCGCCCTAGGGGGGTGGCCGCGCCCCCTAGCTTGTGGGGCCCCTGCAGGTCTCCTAACTCTAATTCTTGGCCTATAAATTCCCAAATATACCCGTATCGCCAAAAAGAGCTATGAAAATACTTTTACGCCGCTGGCAGCCTCTGTTTTCGAGAGATCCAATCTGGGAGCCTTTTCCGGTAATCTGCCGGAGAGGGAATTGATCATGGAGGGCATCTACATCAACTCCATTGCCCCTCTGATGATGTGTGAGTAGTTTACCACAGACCTACGGGTCCATAGCTAGTAGATAGATGGCTTCTTCTCTCTCTTTAATCTTCAATACCATGTTCTTCGTGATCTTCATGGAGATCTATCCGATGTAAAACTATTTTGCGGTGTGTTTGTCGAGATCCGATGAATTGTGAGTTTATGTTCAGATTATCCACGAATATTATTTGAGTCTCTTCTGAATTCTTATATGCATGATTTCATATCTTTGCAAGTATCTTTGAGTTATTTGTTTGGTTTGGCCAACTAGATTGGTAATTCTTGCAATGGGAGAAGTGCTTAGTTTTGGGTTCAATCTTGCGATGTCCTCACCCACTGACAGTAGGGGTAGCGAGGCACGTATTGTTTTGTTGCCATCAAGGGTAAAAAGATGGGTTTTTCATCATATTGCTTGAGTTTATCCCTCTACATCATGTCATCTTACTTAATGCGTTACTCTGTTCTTCATGAACTTGATACTCTAGATGCACGCAGGAGTCGGCCGATGTGTGGAGTAATAGTAGTAGAAGCAGAATCGTTTCGGTCTACTTGATACAAACGTGATGCCTATATGCATAATCATTGCCTTGGATATCTTCATAATTATTTGCTTTTCTATCAAGTGGTCGATAGTTATTTGTTCACCGATCGTATTACTTTCCTTTATGAGAGAAGCCTCTACTGAAACCTATGGCCCCCAGATCTATTTTCCTCATTATATTATCAGATCTATAAACCAAAAATACTTTGATGCAACTTATTTACTTTAGTTTTACTTTCAGATCTATCAATATTTTATATCTATCTCTATCAGATCTCATCCTTGCAAATAAATCTGAAGGGATTGACAACCCCTTTATAGAGTTGGGTGCAAGTGTTTGATTATTTTTGTGGGTACTACTATTGGGGCCTTGCTTGTTCCTCCTACTAGATTGATACCTTGGTTCTCAAAAAACTGAGGGAAATACGTATCTACTTCGTTGCATCACCCTTTTCTCTTCAAGGGAAAACCAACGCATGCTCAATAGGTAACACTCCTCTCACAGCCCATGGGGCCCTCCAGGACAGGTGGACCCCTGGAACACTTTCGGAATTCCCATCACATAATCGGTAAGTTCGGGAACCTTTCTGAACATCGAATACCAACTTCCTATATATCAATCTTTACCTTAGGACCATATCGGAGCTCCTCGTGACGTCCGGGATCTCATCCGGGAATCTGAACAACTTTTGGTTACCATAAAACATAACTCATTAATACCAAATCATCGTCAAACCTTAAGTGTGGAGACCCTGCGGGTTCGAGAACTATGCAGACATGACCGAGACACTCTCCGATCAATTACCAATAGCAAGACCTGGATGCCCATATTGTCTCCTACATATTCTACGAAGATCTTTATCGGTCGAACCACGATGTCAAGGATTCAATCAATCCCGTCTACAATTCCCTTTGTCCATCGGTATGTTACTTGCCTAAGATTTGATCATCGGTATATCCATACCTAGTTCAATCTCGTTATCGTCAAGTCTCTTTACTCATTCCATAATACAAGATCTCGTGGCTAACTCTTTAGTCACATTGCTTGCAACCACATTGTGATGATTTATTACCGAGTGGGCCCTGAGATACCTCTCCATCACACGGACTAACAAATCCCAGTCTTGATCCATGTCAACTCAACAGACACCCTCGGAGATACCTGTAGAGCACCTTTATAGTCATCAAGTTATGTTGCGACGTGTGATACACATAAGGTACTCCTCCGGTGTTAGTGAGTCGCATGATCTCATGGTCATAGGAACAGATACTTGACATGTAGAAAACGATAGCAATAAATTGACACAATCATATGCTACGTTCATAGTTTGGCTCTTGTCCATCACGTCATTCTCCTAATGATGTGATCCCGTTATCAAATGAAAACTCAAGTCTATGGCCAGGAAACCTTGCCATCCTTGATCAATGAGCTAGTCTTTTAGAGGCTCACTAGGGACAGTGTGTTGTGTATGTATCCTCACATGTATTTGAGTTTCCATTCAATACAATTCTAGCATGGATAATAAAATATTATCATGAATAAGGAAATATAATAATAACCACTTTATTATTGCGTCTAGGGCATATTTCCAATAGGGTCTACTTCACATCATATATTTGCAATCTCTACTTTGCTATTTGCTTTTATACTTTATTTGCTCTTTTGTTTTTAGATCTCTATTATCAAAAAACCAAAAATACCTTGATGCGTTCTATTTGCTTTCACTATTATTTACATCTATCAATATATCCTTACTTTACCCACGAGGGATTGATAACCCCTCTACGCGTTGGCTTGCGAGGATTTGTTATTTGTGTACAGATGTTGTTTACATAGTCTTGTGGATCTTCCTACTAGATTGATACCTTGTTTTCTTAACTGAGGGAAATACTTGCCATCATTGTGTCACATTACCCTTTAATCTTGAAGGGAAACCAACGCACTCGTGAGGAGTCAAGATTTCTGGCGCCGTTGCTGGGGAAGATCAAGTCAAGATCTATCACGTTCCTACACACAACTCTCATCTCCTTGAAATTACATTATTTGACATTTTCCTCTCGTTTTCCTCTCCCCATTTCACAAAAAATGCATTTTTATTTTCCATCTTTTCTTTGAATTTTTCTTGTCGGATATCTTGTTTGCTTGTGTTCTTGTTTGCGTAGTCACGATGACTCAAGAGAACACTAACTTGTGTGATTTTTCCAATACCAATAACAATGATTTTATTAGCACTCCTATTGCTTCTCCCGCCACTAGTGCGGAGTCTTATGATATTAATGCCGCTTTGTTGAATCTTGTTAGAAAGAGCAATTTTCCGGTAATCTTAACGAGGATGTCGCGTCCCATCTAAGAAATTTCGTAGAATTGTGTGATGCGCAAAAGAATAAATATGTGGACTATGATATTGTCAAGCTGAAATTACATTCGTTCTCTTTGCGTGATCGTGCTAAAACCTGGTTTTCATCTTTGCCACGAAATAGTATTGATTCTTGGAACAAGTGCAAAGATACTTTTATCACAAAGTATTTTTCTCCCGCAAAAATTATTTCTCTTAGAAATCAGATTATGAATTTTAAACAACTTGAGCATGAGCATGTTGCCCAATCTTGGGAAAGGATGAAATTGATGATAAGAAATTGCCCAACACATGGTTTAAATTTGTGGATGATCATACAATTTTTTATGCGGAGTTGAATTTTGTTTCTAGAAATCTTTTATATTCCTCTGCGGGTGGTACTTTTATGGAAATTACTTTGGATGATTCTACTAAGTTGCTTGATAATATTATGGCTAATTATTCACAATGGCATACTCAAAGAGATCCTACTAGTAAAAAAGTTAATTCTACTAAAGAAATCGGCGCTTTGAGTGAAAAAGTTGATGCTCCTATGAAATTGGTTGCTAGTAAGCATGATCCTACTAATCCTAAGGATGTGCCTTTGTCTACTTTGATTGAGAAAAATAACGACCCCATAGATGTGAATTTTGTCTCGCAAAATAATTTTAATAACAATGCATATAGACACAATTTTAATACTAGGTCGTATCCTCGAAGCTCTTCAAATAATTATGGTAATTCCTATGGTAATTCTCATAATAAAAATACTAGGATACCCTCTAATCTTCAAAGTAATATTAAGGAATTTATTAATCCTCAAAAGGCTTTTAATACCATGATAGAAGAAAAGTTGAATAAAATTGATGACATGTCTAGAAGCATGGATAGAATTTTGCATGATGTAGAAATTCCAAGAATAAAAAAATTCCTAAGGTTGATATTAATGAATCAATTAAAGCTTTGTATGTTTCCATAGATGAAAGTAAGAAAAGAACCGCTATGCTTAGAGCTAAAAGACAATTTTTAGAAAGAGCGTTTCTCGATTGCTTTCATGAAAATGATGAAGAGATTAAAATGATTGGTATTTATTCTATTGATTCCCTGTTTGATAATGTTGAAATTAATGATGAGGTAACTAAAGAAGTGTCAACTTTATCTACAGTGCGTTCCCATGATTTCGAGGGTGAAAATATTATTGAAATAAAATGATAAAAGTGGGATTGAAGAGGTAAAAACTTTAGTTAGCGATCCACCCACTATTTTGGATTGAATTTTTTTAAATTTTGATAGCTGCTCCTTGATTGAGTGTATTTCTATGTTTCCTATGATAAATTCACCCAATGCCTATGAATAAAATAAAGCTTTTACTAAACATATTTAGGAAGCGGTGATTAAAACTTTGTAAAAAATTAGAGCTAGAGATTTCAATTCCTAGAAAATTACATGATGAATGGGAACCCAACATTAAGATCAAAATCAAGATTTTTGAGTTCTATGCTTTATGTGATTTGGGTGCTAGTGTTTCCATGATCCCGAAATTGAAGAGTATTCTCTCAATTTGCACTTGGAGAAATCTACTATTAAATAACATGTGGGAAGAAATCATGATATTATTATTCTTGCAAATAGGAATTATGTGCCCATAGATTTTATTGTTCTTCATACTCAGTGCAATCCTCTTGTCCAATAATTCTTGGTAGACCGTACTTGTGTACTATAGGAGACGTGATTGATATGAAAAAAGGGAATATTAAATTTCTGCTTCCACTAATAAAGGACATGGACCACTTCCCTAGAACTAAAATTAAATTACCATATGAATCAGTCATGAGGGCAACCTATGGATCAATCGCTAAGGACGACATCACTTAAATTTTATCCTATATTCCTAGCTAGGGGCGTAACACGATAGCGCTTGTTGCGACGCAACCTAATAAATAAAAATTATTTTAATTTTTGTTTTCTGTTTTTGAGTGTTTGCAAAATTATTCTTATGTTATAATTGTGTTTTTGTGTTTAATTTAGTGTTTGTACCAAGCAAAACCTTTAGGATCATGCGGGGTATTGGTTGTTGTAATCCTGCTGTACTACAGAAACTTTTGCATCCAGTAGAAAAATTCCTAAAAATCACAGAAATGTCAAAAGTATCTGAAATTTTTACACAAGATTAATATACAAATTACCTACGTTTTCATAATTTTTTAGAATGTTTGGAGTTACAAAAGTAGAGGTAAATTTAGAATCTTTACAGGTTGTTCTCTTTTTAACAGATTATGTTTTCTTTGTGTTATGTGCTTATTTTAATGATTATATGGCTTATATCGGGGGCATAAGCCATGGTAAAGTTACAATACAGTAGGCATAATGCAAAAACAAAATTGGAATAGGTTTTCAACAATACCTATAGTAGAGTTTGGTTTTCTTATACTAACAGTTCTCAGGAAATTTTGTTTAGTTTTGTGTGATTGAAGTTTTGAAGTTCTGAGTAAGATCACGATGGATGATGGAAGAAGGAGTTATAAAAGCCTAAGATTGGGGATGCCCATGGAACCCCAAGACAATATCTAAGGAGTACCAAGCAGCTAAGCTTGGGGATGCCCCAGAAGGCATCCCCTCTTTCTTCTATAAACCATCACTAATTTTACTTTGAGCTATATTTTTAATCATCACATATCACGAGTTTTGCTTAGAGCGTCTTCTATAATTTGTGTATTTTATTTAGTTGCTGGTTAGTTTGTCATGATAAAACTTGCTGGACACACACATTTGAGAGAGCTCAATTATGCTATGATTTGTTACAATTGCTTTTTAAGCTTCACTTAATTTTTTTGAGCCATGGAATTGCTTAAGTCCTTCACTTATATCTTTTTTAGCACGGTGGTGTTGTTATTTTGAAGAAATTTCCTCTCGTGCCTCACTTAGATTATTTTGAGAGTTGCTGAAATTTTTAAGAAATCCTCTCTTGCTTCACTTATATAATTTTGAGAGTTGAAAATTTAAAGAAACTTGTGCTCTCGTGCTTCACTTATACTTGTTTGAGAGCTTGTTATTTGCATTGGCAATTTTCTTTAAATGAAAATTAGTCCCAAAGTGATGAATGTACGGGAAAGACATAACAAAAACCTTCATGAATATCATTGGATATTAAGCTTGATTCATTGCAATAGTTTTGCGATATGAATATCGTAATATGTGAGTTATGTTAATAAGTAATTTTGCTCTAGTAAGAATATTGGTGTTATGGTTTGTGATTCTCTATGCATGCACATGAAGTCAATAATTATGCTATGAAATGAGATCCTACTTGTGTTCATTATTCGGTGTTAGTTATGTTTAATGTTAACGTATTCGGTCTACCATCAGACGATTGTCGGTGTTTTAAAATCCGTTGCCGCGCCGCCCGTTCTCCCTCTCGTCTCCGGTAAACCACCCTACACAGCCACTTACCCGTTCCCGCGTGCGGAATCGTCCAAATCCGACCGCACAGTTGGATCCGGAACGAAATTCCGGCTAACCTAGCCCCCACCCCATTTGTCTATAAATAGTCCCCGTGTGCATTTTTAGACAACCCCCCTTCCACCTCGGGATCCGCGCCACCTACCCCCGAAACCCTAGCCTCTCCCGCGGCCTCTCTCTCCTCTGCCAGCCACCGCGGGCCCGCCGAGCCCATCCGAGGCCCGCCCAGGCCCGAACCGCCGCCGCCCCGTTCTGGCTCTGGAGATCCTGCCCGAACAGGCTCCTCCCCGTGCTCCCGAGCCCCTAGTGGCGAGCCGTCCCCGGCCTACCCGCGCCGCTCCGGGCTTCCCCGTGCCCGCCACCGGTTGTAGCTCGCCGGAGAGTTGAACCCGCAGCTCCTCGCCGTCGTCGTGTCCCGTTCTGCGCCGCCTCTGCGTGCAGCGCCGCCCCCAAGTCAGGTCCCGTCGCCTCACCCCGCCGCCTTGTTCTCTCGCTTGCAGCCCTGCCGGCGGCCAGATCCCACGGAGTCCGGCCAGATCCGGCCGGCTCCGCCCCCTCATGTCGCCTTACCTCCCCCCTGCAGCGGCTCCTTCCCCACCGTGCCCGTCGCCTGCAAGCGCCGCCGCCAGTAGCCGTGGTCGAGGGGAACGAAGCCCCTCCCGGCGCGCCTCGGCCGAAGCGCCCCAGGCCAGCTCGGCCTCCCCGCGGCCCAGTCCCAGGTGGGCCGGCCTCGCCTCCCAGCCCAGCTCCCCACCTTCTGCCTGCCTCCAGCACGCCCTCCACGCCTCGGCCTGCCTCCTCCTTTCGTCCCCAAGGTGAGATCCTCTTTTCCCTCGCCCAGGCATCTGTTTAGCTAAGTTGCGCCCATTATTAAGCCCTTTTAGCTTAGTAATTTTCTGAGAATATATTATTTCCAAAAAAATAGGTGATAATAAAAAGTCTGTAGTTTATTATCCGTAAGTCGGATCGCGACATATTAGATATGTGTTTGGTGAAGTTTTGCGCGTAGAATCCGATTATAAAACTTGCATAATTGTTTGACGTAGTTTGAGCCGCCATATGCCTAGGTTAACGTGTTGTCTAGATAGAATAGTGGCCGTATTTATTTTTCACGCAAGTACGGGTTGCTCGTATGCCATAGATAAAATGCCCATGTTTTAGGAACCATTTTTCCATGTATCTTAGCGCAGTCATTTGTATTTTTACGTGTAGGGAATTGCACTAGTTTATTTTTCCGTGTCTAGGTTATTTTCTCGCATTTTCGTGTGGCATTATTTTGTTGTGCAACCCCACATGTTTTATATCTTTTCGGGGTAGAAAAATCCATGGGATTTTTCTGTGCAATTAGTTTTAGCTTTTGAGTAAGTTATTTCGCCCGATATTTTGCCCCGATGCCCTTTTGTTTATTTCGTAGGATTTATTCCGTGCTTCGTTTGACGGAGTTGTCAACTAGGGAGTTGTCCTTGGGTGTTTAGACTAGCCCCTGGTATTTTTGGTTGCAATAGAAATGCATGATTAGGTGTGGTTTGATTGCCCTCAAGTTGCTAGAAATAGTGCTGATTTGGATGTGCTGAAATATTTCTAAGTCTAAAATCTGTTATATTTTGTTGTTGTCTTGTCTTGCTTCTATCTTGTGATTTGTAGCTCTTTTGAGGTTGGTGCAATGGAGTTAGTTGTATCCCTTGTGTTTATCTAGCATTATGTGAACTTTCATGCCATTTGGAGACCTGTAGCTTATGGTTTTGCTGCTGTCAATATGCCTTCAGATCGAAAACTGCACTTCCATGCGGTGTTATTTTCACTGAGTCTGAAATAGTGTGTGAGAAGCCATCTTGTGACTTCTTTTCCTAGTGATCCATGATGCCATGCTAGTTGTTGTTGTTGTAGTGCTTTTGCCCTCTTTCATGTCATGCCTTGCTTGAGTTTATCGGAGTAGTGTAGCTCGTAGTTGGGGGGGCTAGAAAATGCTATGTGGCTGATTTTGGCAGATTGTAGTGATATCTTGTTTTGCTCGTAGTTTCTGAACCGTAGCTCCGTTTTGATCATTCCTACATGAAACTTGCTTAGAATCTCGTGTAGTTTCATTTTTCTCTTGCTGTTTGTGTGTTTTGAAGTGCTCGTAGCCGTCGTTGCACACATGTTGCATTCATGCCATCATATCTTGCGGTGCTTGTATCTTTTCGTCCGTAGCTCCGTTGGAGAAGTTCTCTATGTGTAGATTGCTTGAAATGATGCGTAGAATCACGTGAACCTATTTTTTTTGCTGTTTAACAACTAATTAATATGTTAGTTCAGATCTGGACAGAATTGTAAATTAACATGTGAGGTCGTCTCGGAGGTGCTATATGTCATTTCCGACCTCATTTAAAATGCCTAGATAGGTAGTTTAATTACGCTTGACCCCTTGACATGTTAAAAACATTTAATATTGCCGTGTAAATAATCGGGAGTAAACTAAATATTTAAACGTGGAGTTTCGTCGATATGCAACTCGTTGCATATCGAGCTTCCCTTAATGTGTAGAGTTGCGTGAGGTGAATTGACATGCCTTCCCTTGCATCATTGAACTGATCATGCATCATATTAGGTTGTGCATCATGTTGTGCATCGTGTGGTGAATATTTGTGTTGATGTTTGTTTCCGGTTTGCTCCGTCTCGATAGAGTTCCGCAAGCATGTCGGAATGTGAGGACTCGTTCGACTACGTTGGTTCGTCTGCTTCACGGAGTCATTCTTCTTCCAAGCGGGATCTCAGGCAAGATGATCATTTCCCCAGATACCATTACTATCATTGCCATGCTAGTATTACCGTTTCTATCGATTATGTCACGTTGCCTACCACATGTTAAACATCAGCCTCTCAACAATGCCATGAAAACTTTCAACCTGTTCGACCTAGCAAACCACTGATTGGCTATGTTACCGCTTGCTTAACCCTATGTAGCGTTGCTAGTTGCAGGTGGAGTTGCTTCCATGTGATTACATGGGGTTCCTTGTCATATCACCATATTAATGCTATTTAATTTAATGCACCTATATACTTGGTAAAAGGTGGAAGGCTCGGCCTTTCTAGCCTGGTGTTTTGTTCCACCTTTGCCCCCTTAGTTTCGGCTACCGGTGTTATGTTCCATAACTGAGCGCTCCTAACACGATCGGGGTTGTTATGGGGACCCCCTTGATAATTCGTTTTAGATTAAAGCTGGTCTCGCAAGACCCAACTTTTGTTCTACATTATCCCAACATAATAATTCTGTTAAATTGAAATGCATAGGGAGTTAGCGCTACCCGAGGAGTAATTCTACATAATACAGGTAGGGCCAGTGTTGATGGTGTTGGTCCAAAAAAGAGCACTGTGCGGGGCCACCGCGAGGAAACTCGAGGTTTGGCACTCGTACGCGTAGCTTATCCGTCGTGTCCTGAGAACGAGATACGCGGCTCCTATCGGGATCGTCGACATGCCGGGAGGCCTTGCTGGATTAGTTTTACCTTTGACGAAATATCTTGTGCATCGGGATTCCGGTGATGCTATGGGTAATCTCAGAGTTGAGGTTTTCCACTGAGGAATCCGACGAGATCGCGAGTGTCGTGATCGAGGATTTCTATGCGGCTTGTGGTAATTTGTGATGGACTAGTTGGAGCACCCCTGCAGGGTTAAATCTTTTTGGAAAGCCGTGCCCGCGGTTATGTGGCAACATGGAAACTTTTTTTGAACACTGGTTCTAGATAACTTGAAGTTAACTTAATGAAAAACTTGCCAACTGTGTGTGTAACCGTGACTGTCTCTTTCGTGAGCCCCTGCTCCAATCGAGGACACGGTGGGGTTATGTCTGACGTAGGTAGGTGTTCAGGATCATTCATTTGACCATCAGTAGTTCACGTCCATTTTGCGTAGAGCTTCCCCCTCTTATTTCTTGTACTCGTAAGTTTAGCCACCAAATATATGCTTAGCCGCCACTGCAACCTCACCACTTAACCATGCCTCACCCATTAAGATTTGCTAGTCTTGATACCTTTGGAAATGAGATTGTTGAGTCCCCTGTGGCTCACAGATTACTACAACACCAGTTGCAGGTACAGGTAAAGGTTACTTGACGCGAGCGCGTTGATTGTTCATTTGGAGTTGCTTCTTCTTCTTCTTCATCATCGATCTAGGATGGGTTCCAAGCCGGCAGCCTGGGATAGCAAGGATGGACGTCGTTCTTCTTTTCTCGTTTGTTTTCGTCCATAGTCGGACCCTGCTCTTACTCTTGATGCATATGTATGTACTGATGTGACTCTGATGTAGCTTGTGGTGAGTGTAAGCCAATTGTATTATATATCTCTTCTTTTCAGTACATGTACTTGTAACAAGATACATTCTTGCGACACAACGAGATGAGCTTCTATCCCTGACGAGGCCTTTGTGCCAAATTGAGGATAGGGTCGCATCTTGGGCATGACAAGTTGGTATCAGAGCCGTACCGACCTAGGAGCCCCCTTGATTGATCGAACTTGGCCGAGTCGAGTCTAGTGAAAAACTGCTTTGAGTCTAGTTATATATCGGAGAGTAGGATTCTTTTATCTCCTCTTCTATGCTCTGGTGAGGAATCTTGACGTAATAATTTAATTCTACTCTTCTTCTCACTCAAAAAAAAAATTTAGGATCACGCGGATATTTTTGAGATCTATATGATGCTGATGTGATGGAGTTCTATCTTGGTGCCTCCTATCTGCTTTGAGTTTCAGGGGAGTTGAGCTCCAGGGGATTCTTCAGCACATCGTTATCATTCAGATTTCTTAGTATCTCAGAACGAAGGATGTTCGTAATTGCTTCAATACTAGTAGTGGCGAGATAACCCCGATGTCCCCAGTACTGGTGCAGATTGTTCGGAAGTACTGCCATACTTTGTATCGTTGTGATCACGAGGGTCTGTAGTAGATGAAGGTCCGAGATTCTGGTCGTGTGTTGACGGATGTGATACAGGTGAGGGGTTAGTATAGGAGTTGTGTGATATTACTCCTTGTATCCGTGTACCAGATTGCATGACCAGATATTTCGGGAATTCATAGGTGGGAATTCAAGTAGTTACTTATAGGACGATCTTCCAACAAATTTGTGTTGCTTCGATGTCAAGTGGTGATTTCAGACCTTTCCAAGAGGTGTTCTCATATTTTTATGTGAATGCTAATCCTTTTGATTAATCAGTTGTCATATCAATTATTTTCCAACCGGTGTGTTTCTCTCCAAGTGGATTCAATCTTCTCCAATTTTTGCAAGATCATTCTCTCTTTATTCCGGAGTTCATCTCATCTGTCCCAAGTTGTCTTTGTTTTATCCCACCCTCCCGCCCTTTTTCTCAGTGATTCAATTTTCATCCAAGAGTTTTCTTTTCATTGTGCTTCCGTTGTCTGTTCTTTTCTCTCTTACCCGGTGATACATTGTGAAGATTCTCAGGAGATTGGTGTCATATTTGTTCATTCTTGTCATCCTTACCGGCGAATTTAATTCAGTTGTCCGTGTTCATCATATTCCTTTCGTCCTTGTAATTCTTTCCCATGTTGGAAATTCTTATCTAGTCTTCTGTTGGCATTTATCTCTTTTCTTTCCGGAGCGTTGAAGATATCCCAGTAGTTTCTTGTTATCAATTCTTTCAATTATTTTGAGGTGCTCAACCTCATCAAGTTTCATTTGTACGGTGCAATATCCCTCTTTCTAGCAATCTTTTCAACGGTGGTTTCTTTGAGTGGGCCCATAACCCACAGGGTTTTCCCAGGATCTTTTAGCTCTTCTAATCTTTCCCGGAGATCTCTAATTCTTTTCAACTATGACGTAAGTATGAATTTCATCAGTCAGATCCCTTCTCCAAGGCCTATTTGAATTAATTCTCATATTTGGCTAAATCTTTCATTCTTCTTTATTCCAGAGTGTCTCAGTTATTCATGGTGGTGTTCTCCTCGTCATTTTTAGCTTCAAGACCGAAGGAGTGTTTTTCTCAATCTTGGTCCATTCTCTTCATGATTCATCGTTTCAACCTTCTGGCATCGTCTTGAATTATTCCCAATCATGAGTATCCCTTTCTTGCGATCCGGTGCATTTCTGAATTGATTTCGTTCTCGATCCTCCGAAGGCCATCATTTCAGAAGATTCTTCGTTCTCAGCTTTCAGCTTTCATCCTCGATTCTTCTCAATTGTTGTCTCTTCGTTCATCTCTTGGTTATTCCGGTGCCTTGTTCTAGTTTTCTTCTCTCGGGTGGCTTATGATCTCTTCATTCTCATGTATCTCCATTAATCCGTGGTGTTCCCATTTAATTATGAATTCTTACCGGTGCTTCCTTAATTTTACTTCAAGTGGTGCTTATCTCTCTGTCTCTTCAAGATCATTTCAAGAAGAATAAGTGGTATGCTAAATCCGCTGCTTGTCATCAATTAAACTTGATGAAGGACAAGGATAACATAATTCTTATTCTTGTCGTAGTATTTTGAATTCTTCTTCCGGAGTGGCTCGTGGTTTCAATTCTTTTCTCATGTGCTTATCTTTCTTTTCCGGAGTTCCAAGTTTTCTCAAGTTTCTCTCTGTGAGGCTTCATCTAAATCTTGGCAAGGTCATAATCTTAATCTTTTATACCTTCATCATTCATTTGTATATGGAGGTCCTTCATGGTGGTTCATCAAGGTTTCAATTCATTCTCAAGTGTTCTTCAAGATTCTTGTTGGAGAACCTCAAGTATCCTTTCTCTTGCATGTCTAGGTGCAATTGTTCTTCCTTTATCCTTTGAGGTGGTATTATAGCATTCTTGTTAGTGTAGGAGCCTCGAAGAGATTTCCTTTCAAGTATGAGATTATTAAACCCACCAATTCTATGATCATGAGATATTTGCAACCCATGATTCTTCATTGAGCTATCTTGGTTTGTATTTCACCTAAAGCTTTTCCTATGGATTGTGCTATCATGGTGCTTGTCATTAATCCAAGTTCTTTATGTATCCTCTTGGTGTAAGAAGTTTTGATATCTTTTCTTTCTTCTACCCTTGTTTCTTTTAGTGGTTGGTTGTCACCTCATATTTGTTGAGATGATTTTCATAAGCCCACTACTATCTTGTTCTTTTCGTTGTTGTTTTCCAACAACTTCATTCAATTGTCCTTGCAAGGATGCTTGCCAAGTTCATTGGAGTTGATAGTTGTCATTCTCTCTTCATTCTCTTCTTCCGTATGAGTTAGTTCCTATTCTCTTGTTCCGGAGGCATTGTGTTGTTGCTCTTTTGGGTCTATTTTGTTGTTCTACCAAATTCATGGTGCTCCCTTGTTCTATTTACTTGTTTGTTGTGAATATTGTCTAATTCTACCATCTTATCGAATTTTTTGTCCCATTTTCCTACCGAAGTGCTGCCGAAATTTTCCGTGAATTCTTGCTTCTTTCCCATATCATCCCTCATCTCCTTGCAACTTTCAAGGATCATTGGTTTCACTCGTTTGTCAAAGAAGCGACTAAATTTTACCTCTTGTTCTTTCTCATCCTCTTCCCCCTTTCATTCTTGGATCTCGGGGCGAGATCCTCTTGTAGTGTAGGAGAGTTCTGACAGCCCGATGTCGATGTTCCAGAAGATTCCCCCTTCTTTCCATTTTTGTCGTGTGTCTATTTTTCTTTTGTCGCATCATCATTGCATCATGCGCATCATCAGCATTGCATCGGCATCTCCGTTGCACCAGTTTTCAAAACTTGCATCCGTTGTTAGTTGCCGGTTCGCGTCGTTGTCCGTTCTGAGCCCGACCGCACACGCACGCGCCCGCGGCATCGTCAAACCTTGTTTTAAAAGTGTGTTGAATACCTCCTCTCATCGGATTGAGATTTGACGCGCGGTCTTTATTAGTTGTAGTTAGGCCGCCTGTCAAGTTTTGTCGCGATCGGAGTTCGTCTGGTACCCGAACGGTCGACCGTAGCGGCACCGTATTCGGTCTACCATCAGACGATTGTCGGTGTTTTAAAATCCATTGTCGCGCCGCCCGTTTTCCCTCTCGTCTCCGGTAAACCACCCTACACGGCCACTTACCCATTCCCGCGTGCGGAATCGTCCAAATCCGACCGCACAGTTGGATCTGGAACGAAATTCCGGCTAACCTAGCCCCCCCCCCATTTGTCTATAAATAGTCCGCGTGTGCATTTTTAGACAGCCCCCCTTCCACCTCGGGATCCGTGCCACCTACCCCCGAAACCCTAGCCTCTCCCCCAGCCTCTCTCTCCTCTGCCAGCCACAGCGGGCCCGCCGAGCCCATCTGAGGCCCGCCCGGGCCCGAGCCGCCGCCGCCCCGTTCTGGCTCCAGAGCTCCTGCCCGAACAGGCTCCTCCCCGTGCTCCCAAGCCCCTAGTGGCGAGGCGTCGCCAGCCTGCCCGCGCCGCTCGGGGCTTCCTCGTGCCCGCCGCCGGCTGTAGCTCGACGGAGAGCTGAGCCCGCAGCTCCTCGCCGTCGCCGAGTCCCGTTCTGCGCCGCCCTCTGCCTACAGCGCCGCCCCCAAGTCAGGTCCGTCGCCTCGCCCCGCCGCCTTGTTCTCCCGCTTGGAGCCCTGTCGGCGGCCAGATCCAACGGAGTCCGGCCAGATCCAGCCGGCTCCGCCCCCTCCCGTCGCCTTACCTCCCCCCTGCAGCGGCTCCTTCCCTGCCGTGCCCGTCTCCTGCAAGTGCCGCCGCCAGCAGCCGTGGTCGAGGGGAACGACCGAGGGGAACGAAGCCCCTCCCAGCGCGCGTGGGCCGCAGCGCCCCAGGCCAGCTAGGCCTCCCCGCGGCCCAGTCCCAGGTGGGTCGGCCTCGCCTCCCGGCCCAGCTCCCCACCTTCTGCCTGCCTCCAGCATGCCCTCCAGGCCTCGGCCCGCCTCCTCCTTTCAGCCCCAAGGTGAGATCCTCTTTTCCCTCGCCCAGGCATCTGTTTAGCTAAGTTGCGCCCACTATTAGGCCCTTTTAGCTTAGTAATTTTCTGAGAATATATTATTTCTAGAAAAATAGGCGATAATAAAACGTTCGTAGTATATTATCTGTAAGTCGGATCGCGACATATTAGATATGTATTTGGTGAAGTTTTGCGCGTAGAATCCAATTATAAAACTTGCATAATTGTTTGACGTAGTTTGAGCCGCCATATGCCTAGGTTTACGTGTTGTCTAGATAGAATAGTGCCCGTATTTATTTTTCGCGCAAGTCCGGGTTGCTCGTATGCCATAGATAAAATGCCCATGTTTTAGGAACCATTTTTCCATGTATCTTGGAGCAGTCATTTGTATTTTTACGTGTAGGGAATTGTGCTAGTTTATTTTTCCGTGTCTAGGTTATTTTCTCGCATTTTCGTGTGGCATTATTTTGTTGTGCAACCCCACATGTTTTATATGTTTTATATGTTGTGCAATTAGTTTTAGCTTTTGAGTAAGTTATTTCGCGCGATATTTTGCCCTGATGCCCTTTTGTTTATTTCGTAGGATTTATTCCGTGCTTCGTTTGACGAAGTTGTCAACTAGGGAGTTGTCCTTGGGTGTTTAGACTAGCCCCTGGTATTTTTGGTTGCAATAGAAATGCATGATTATGTGTGGTTTGATTGCCCTCAAGTTGCTAGAAATAGTGCTGATTTGGAGGTGCTGAAATATTTCTAAGTCTGAAATCTGTTATATTTTGTTGATGTCTTGTCTTGCTTCTATCTTGTGATCTGTAGCTCTTTTGAGGTTGGTGCAATGGAGTTAGTTGTAGCCCTTGTGTTTATCTAGCATTCTGTGAATTTTCATGCCATTTGGAGACCTGTAGATTATGGTTTTGCTGCTGTCAATATGGCTTCAGATCGAAAACTGCACTTTCATGAGGTGTTATTTTCACTATAGTCTGAAATAGTGTGTGAGAAGCCATATTGTGACTTCTTTTCCTAGTGATCCATGATATTGTTAATTGTTTGTTGTATTGCTTCTTGCCCTCTTTCGTGTCATGCCTTGCTTGAGTTTACCAGAGTAGTGTAGCTCGAAGTTGTGGGGCGTAGAAAATGCTATGTGGCTGATTTTGGCAGATTGTAGTGATATCTTGTTTTGCTCGTAGTTTTTGAACCGTAGCTCCGTTTTGATCGTGTCCTACATGAAACTTGCTTATAATCTCGTGTAGTTTCATTTTTCTCTTTCTGTTTGTGTGTTTTGAAGTGCTCATACCCGTCGTTGCACACATATTGCATTCATGCCATCATATCTCGCGGTGCTTGTATCTTTTTGTCCATAGCTCCGTTGGAGAAGTTCTCTATGTGTAGATTGCTTCAAATGACGCGTAGAATCACGTGAACCTATTTGTTTTGCTGTTTAACAACTAATTAAATGTGTTAGTTCAGATCTGGACGGAATTGTAAATTAACATGTGAGGTCGTCTCGGGGGTGCTATATGTCATTTCCGACCTCATTTAAAATGCCTAGATAGGTAGTTTAATTACGCTTCACCCCTTGCCATGTTAACAACATTTAATATTGCCGTGTAAATAATCGGGAGTAAACTAAATATTTAAACGTGGAGTTTCGTCGATATGCAACTCGTTGCATATCGAGCTTCACTTAATGTGTAGAGTTGGGTGAGATGAATGTCCATGCCTTCCCTTGAATCATTGAACTGGTCATGCATCATATTAGGTTGTGCATCATGTTGTGCATCGTGTGGTGAATATTTGTTTTGATGTTTGTTTCCGGTTTGCTCCGTCTCGATAGAGTTTCGCAAGCGTGTCGGAATGTGAGGACTCGTTCGACTACGTTGGTTCGTCTCCTTCACGGAGTCATTCTTCTTCCAAGCAGGATCTCGGGCAAGATGATAATTTCCCCAAATACCATTACTATCATTGCCATGCTAGTATTACCGTTTCTATTGATTATGTCACGTTGCCTACCACATGTTAAACATCAGCCTCTCAACAATGCCATGAAAACTTTCAACCTGTTCGACCTAGCAAACCACTGATTGGCTATGTTACCGCTTGCTTAACCCTGTGTAGCGTTGCTAGTTGCAGGTGGAGTTGCTTCCATGTGATTACATGGGTTCCTTGTCATATCACCATATTAATGCTATTTAATTTAATGCACCTATATACTTGGTAAAAGGTGGAAGGCTCGGCCTTTCTAGCCTGGTGTTTTGTTCCACCTTTGCCCCCTTAGTCTCGGCTACCGGTGTTATGTTCCATAATTGAGCGCTCCTAACACGATCGGGGTTGTTATGGGGACCCCCTTGATAATTCGTTTTAGATTAAAGCTGGTCTGGCAAGGCCCAACTTTGGTTCTACATTTGCCCAACATAATAATTTTGTTAAATTGAAATGCATAGGGAGTTAGCGCTACCCGAGGAGTAATTCTACATAATACAGGTAGGCCCAGTGCTGATGGTGCTGGTCCAAAACAGAGCACTGTGCGGGGCCACCGCGAGGAAACTCGAGGTTTGGCACTCGTACGCGTAGCTTATCCGTCGTGTCCTGAGAACGAGATAAGCGGCTCCTATCGGGATCGTCAACACGCCAGGCGGCCTTGCTGGATTAGTTTTACCTTTAACGAAATATCTTGTGCATCGGGATTCCGGTGATGCTTTGGGTAATCTCAGAGTTGAGGTTTTCCACTAAGGAATCTGACGAGATCACGAGTGTCGTGATCGAGGATTTCTATGCGACTTGTGGTAATTTGTGATGGACTAGTTGGAACACCCCTGCAGGGTTAAATCTTTTCGGAAAGCCGTGCCCGCGGTTATGTGGAAACTTTATTTAACACTGGTTCTAGATAACTTGAAGTTAATTTAATTAAAAACTTGCCAACTGTGTGCGTAACCGTGACTGTCTCTTTCGTGAGCCCTTGCTCCGATCGAGGACACGGTGGGGTTATGTCTGACGTAGGTAGGTGTTCAGGATCATTCATTTGATCATCAGTAGTTCACGTCCATTTTACGTAGAGCTTCCCCCTCTTATTTCTTGTACTCGTAAGTTTAGCCACCAAATATATGCTTAGCCGTCGCTGCAACCTCACCACTTAACCATGCCTCACCCATTAAGCTTTGCTAGTCTTGATACCTTTGGAAATGAGATTGCTGAGTCCCCTGTGGCTCACAGATTACTACAACGCCAGTTGCAGGTATAGGTAAAGGTTACTTGACGCGAGGCGTTGATTGTTCATTTGGAGTTGCTTCTTCTTCTTCTTCATCATCGATCTAGGATGGGTTCCAGGCCGGCAGCCGGGGATAGCAAGGATGGACGTCGTTCTTCTTTTCTCGTTTGTTTTCGTCTGTAGTTGGACCCTGCTCTTACTCTTGATGCATATGCATGTACTGATGTGACTCTGATGTAGCTTGTGGCGAGTGTAAGCCAATTCTATTATATATCTCTTCTTTTCAGTACATGTACTTGTAACGATATCCATTCTTGTGACACGACGAGATGCGGTTCTATCCCTGACGAGGCCTTCGTGCCAAATTGAGGATAGGGTCACATCTTGGGCGTGACATTTTGTTTCTCAATACAATGGTCTCTTGGAGATCCATATGATGTAACTCTTTCTTTTGGGGTGTGTTTGTTGGGATCCGATGAATTGTGAGTTTATGATCAGATCCATGAAAACATATTCATGCTTGATTATTATAGCCTCGTGTTTATTCTCCAATATTTGGTTTTTGCCGGACAACTTGATCTTTTAACTTGCAATGAGAAGAAGTGCTTTGTGATGGGTTCGATCTTGCGGTGCTCAATCTTAGTGACACAAAGAGACATGACACGCATGTATCGTTGTCATTAAGGATAAAATGATGGGGTCTATTCCTATATGAACATATCTTGTGTACATCATGTCATCATTCTTAAGGCATTACTCCTTTTCTCCATGAACTTAATACACTATATGCATCCTGGATAGCGGTCGATGTGTGGAGTAATAGAAGTAGATGCAGGAAGAAGTCGGTCTACTTATTTTGGACGTGATGCCTATATACATTATCATTTTCAAGAATATCGTCATAATTATTTTCTTTTCTATCAATTGCACAACAGTATTTGTCTACCCACCGCTTGCTATTTTCTTGAGAGAATACACTAGTGAAACATACGGCTCCCGGGTCTACTTCACATCATCTATTTGCAATCTCCACTTTGCTATTTGCTTTTCTACTTTATTTGCTCTTTCGTTTTCAGATCTTTATTATAAAAAACAAAATACCTTGCTGCGTTCTATTTGCTTTCACTCTTATTTACATCTATCAATCTATCCTTACTTTACCCACGAGGAATTGACAACCCCTCTAGCGTTGGGTTGCAAGGATTTGCTATTTGTGTGCAGGTGTTGTTTACATAGTCTTGTGGATCTTCCTACTAGATTGATACCTTGGTTTCTTAACTAAGGGAAATACTTGTCATCGTTGTGCTACATCACCCTTTCAACTTGGAGGGAAACCAACGCACTCGCGAGGAGTCAGGCACAGGCCGCCCACTGCGCATCGCGTGAGTATCCTAGCCACCAACACCAGCCCGCGAACTGCTCATGGCCTCCAGGAAGCATATCTGGGCCATATCTAGGACGTACCCAGACCCAACCTCCACAGCTACTAGAGGTGCGTGCCCGAGCCATGAGGCCCTCCACGCCCCGGCGAGGCATGCGTGACCCCGTCGCCATCGTCTGTCAACGTGTGGCAGCGCCCCCAGCCAATGCCGCATCTCCGCCCAGCACTGCTTGCCCACGCCTACACCACCGAGCAATAGGAGAGAGAGTCCCATCGCCACCGAGGCTGATCGGGCTTTGGCTGGACGCACGCCTAGCCGGCGGCGAGGAGAAGGAGGGGAACAGGGGATCCTCTGCCAGCAGCTATGGTTGGCCCACCCCGATCACACACATGAGCGACACGGGTGTGGATCGGCTGAGAGGTGTTTCTGTGTACTCCCTCAGTGTCGATGCATTGGGCATCTTAGGCGGTGCATCATGACCAAGACGAACCGAAAAATAAAGAACTTGGTGTTTATTTGCTAATTAAGACCCTTGCATGCAAAACATCCTAGAAAACTGATCACTGCATGTTTTGATAAGTATACTCAAGTCATTGATGGCACATATGCTATTGGTTGGCAATCCCTCCCATTGTGATCCTCGTGGGCATCGCCGGAACTGGCCTCCATGATCGGATGGACAATAGCCCGCGTGCGTCCTCATCTAGCTCCCACGAGTCCCCGTCGAGATCCCACGCGCCACCGAGCGGCTCCTTCTCCTCTGCTCGCCCGTGCCATCGGTGGAGCTAGCCCATGTTGTTGTCGCTCCTCTGCCCATGTTGCTTCCATTGATCCCCTGCCCGTGATGTTGGTGCCGCCGATACAAAGAATCTGGTGACGTGTTGCTTCTATAGTATGAAGAAGGTACCATGTGTTGATGCTGCTTTTATTTTGAACAAATGAATTCAGTGAACAAATGCTCTCGGTTATACTGTTGTGATGATATAAAAGGCACTATAGTATGAAAATGAGAACATGTTCTTACTTGTTGTTTCTCCTCTGCTCTGTGTTGTTCAATGAACAAAACTCTCTGCAAAATGTTCATAGAATATTTAGTAAACATATGAATTCACTGAACACACGTGGAGTAATTTTCTCGAGTATTCACTGCTGGATTATGATAACATATTCTTTATAAATATTCTGAATCCAAGAAGTTACTCATTCAAGTGCATGTTAATTTGTTCCATGTTCTGATGCACTAACAGCCCTGATTTTAGTCCTGGATATTTTTTAATACAAATTTACTCCATGATAACTAAATTATTGTAAAAATGTCTAATGAATTTGCTCGATGTTCTAAATAGATTACTCCTATATTAATAGAGCAATCTTCCATAACTATTCCATGATAACTACTCCATATCTCCATGTCATGGTCTGAAATGCAGGATTTGTTCATAAGTACTCCATGTCATGGCGGCCTTTCTATAAATGCCGCCATTGCAGCCAATTGTAGAAATGGTGCCATGGTAGCATTTTTTGTTTGGCTGCCATGGCAAGCAAACTAGAAGTGGTGCCATGGCACCAATTTCTTGTTTGACTTACATACTCTTTCTACGTGTGTATACATTCTTGTTACGGTACCATGGTGTACTCATATTTTTTCATTGATAGCAGGAGTATGGATTTGAACATGATACCTCAAGAGGAAGAGGATGAAGGTATTAATTTGAATTGGATCCCTCAAGAGGAAGAGGCTCGAGAGGGAGAGGATGTAGGTATGGATTTGAAAATGATGCCTCAAGAGAAAGAGGATGAAGGTATTAATTTGAATTGGATCCCTCAAGAGGAAGAGGCTCAAGAGGGAAAGGATGGAGGTATGTATTTGAACATGATGCCTCGAGAGGAAGAGGATGAAGGTATTAATTTGAATTGGATCCCTGAAGAGGAACATGATGAAGCTATGAATTGGATGACTCAAGAAGATGAAGAGGAAGAGGGTGAAGCTCAAGAGGAAGAGGATGAAGTTATTAATTGGATAATTCAAGAAGGTTAAGAAGGTCTAGCAGGTAAACAGAAAATAAAAGAATTGACAATTAAGGAGATGCATGGTGTTTACTTTGCTCTACTAGTAATCGAACTAGGAGATGGATCTGTTCAACCAGAAGACAAGCTGCTAGTCTCAACCCTTTTGAACATACATGTACGAGCTGTTGAAAGAATCTGGTGAGATGCCAAAAAGCACATTGTCGCGGGCCAAGAAGTAGATGTATGAAACAAGAAAAAAGGAAGACCTCGCTGAAAGAGAAATGAGATGGATCCTGCAAGGACCTCAACAATACCACTGAATAGAAAAAGGACAATTTGATCTTTGGCACGGTCTCTTGGTGTGGCCCGCTCAACCCTGCATAGGAGGTTTCAGTTAAATGAGCTCAACCGCATCACCAATGTTGTTAAACCTTACCTCACACCAGAGAACAAGATTGCGAGATTACAATTTTGTATGTCAATGCGAGATTGAAATTGTGTGTGTCAATGCTCTGTGAAAATTGGATCTCAAATTCCCAACCTATATTCAAGCCAATGACTAACATGGTCCATAGACGAAAAGTGGTTTGACATGACGATGTCTACGCATGCTTCTATTCTTGTAGACTATGTTAGGCCTCCAAGCGCAGAGGTTTGTAGGACAGCAACAATTTCCCTCAAGTGGATGACCTAAGGTTTATCGAACTCAGGGAAGTAGAGGTTGAAGATGGTCTCTCTCAAGCAACCCTGCAATTAAGACACAAGAAGTCTCTTGAGTCCCCAACACACCTAATACAATTGTCAGTTGTATAGGTGCACTAGTTCGGCGAAGAGATGTTAAAAGACAAGTGATACGGATGGTAAAACAAGGTATTGTAAATCTGAAATAAAAATGGCAGCCAGGTAGCAAGTGACAAAAGTGAGCATAAACGGTGTAACAATGGTGAGAAACAAGGCCTAGGCTTCATACTTTCACTAGTGGCAACTCCCAACAACATTAACATAGTCTATTCACATGATATTTCCACTAAAACATGCAATGGTGACGTACTCGGAGGTCATTCCTTTGTGATCAAGAGAGGACGGGAATTATGTAGGGCTACAAAAGCACACCTCAGAGCTCATGGTTCTCGTCTATGGATTTCCCAATGTCACCGCAGCCATCCAAAGAGAATACCACAATCACCACAACATATCTCAAGGATAGTCAAAGACAAGCACCAAGAGACTCTCAATCTTCAATCAATTCACAAAAGAGGAAATCACTCATGAAAGTATTCTTCTAATCCATGTCCAATATACCACTGTCATCATGGTCTCTGGGATTATACTAGATAAGATCAAGTGAGTACATCAATCCAATACATAGAAGGAGGGGAAACATCATGGGATCACCCTAGATTAACATAGCCTATGATCACAATCAAGATCACATCATGGGAGAGAGAATTAACCACATAGCTAATGTAGAAGACCTCAGCCCCGAGGAGGAACTACTCCCGCTTCACGGAGGGAGGAAGCAACGTCGATGGAGATGAATCCGGGGGCACTTCCCCGTCCCGGCAGGGTGCCGGCATAGGAATTTTGGTCCCCCGAAACTTGTTGGCGATGGCGGCGGAGATCGAAATTGCTTCTCGAGAAAAAGGGTTCCAGAATCAGGATTTCCTCCACGGGGGTAAAAATAGGAGCCAAGGTAGGGCACCAGAGGAGGTGGGCCCCCACCTAGGCGACCTATGGGTGCAGCCAGGGGGTAGGCCGCGCAAGGAGGCCGCCTGGGCAGGCCCTGGCTCCCCTATGGCCCACCTTGATGCCTCTCAAAGCTTCCGTCATGCTGATTTTTATATATTTTTCTCGGGATTTTTGGGACTCTATAAATTGGGGTAAAAGTCCGTGCAAAAAAAGACATCAGCAGGCAGAAACTGGCAGTGGGTGCACTGAGTTAGTAGGTTAGCCCAAATATGTGTAAAAAGATATAAAAGTGTAGCAAAACATATAACAATGTCACCCAAAAGATCATGGAACAAACAGAAATTATAGATACTTTTGGGACGTATCAACATCCCCAAGCTTAATTCCTGCTCATCGTCGAGTAGGTAAATGATAACACAAATAATTTATGTGGTGACATGCTAACACACATATAAGAACTCCAAACTAAAGCAAGTGATATATGCAATTCAAGTCAAGACAATAACAAGCAAGAGTCTATATCTAGTATTGAAATTAGCAAAGTAAGAACATAAAGGTGCAAGAGCTCTCGTTGTCCATGACTCGAATGTCTCCAAATGGTGTTTGCATGCAAGAAGTGGGAGATGGGTTGAGAGAATAAAAATATTTTTTTTAATTGAGAACTCAATCTACTAAACTTCACACTTGGTCTCCTTCAGAATCTTATGTTGACTCATCCCCAAACCACTAGTCAGGCACAAGTCAAAATGATCCTCTCCCTTTCAACTTTGAGCACTCATGCAATGGATGAGCGCAAGCAAGATATGTTGGCACTTAGGATGGCAAAGAGAATAATGATGGGGAAGGAAGACAAAAAAGGGTGTGAAAGGCTCACATCAATGAGGACAACCATAGGTGAGAGAAAGGCAAATGATAGATATGATGTGAGGAGTAGGGATTGCCATGCAACGGATGCACATATGAGCTAAGGTAAGCTCTCCAATGGAACTAGTGGGGGTGCATCCAACTTGCTTGCTCATGAAGACCTAGAGCTCATTTGAGGAGGCTCATCATTGGAATATACAAGCCAAGTTCTATAGTGTAAGGGTCCCCACATAGTTATGCATGAATGATAATCTCTATGGAGTACAAATATAACAATGGAGTACGAGTGTGGATCTTTCAAAAGGAATAGTAGTGTTGTCCCCTTCTCTCTTTTTATTTCTTTTTATTTTTTTGTGGCCTCTTTGGCTCTTTCTATTTATCTCTCATTTGTCCTATTTGGGATATTTTCATGTGTCCTCTTTTGGGATCTTTTAATTTGTCATCTTTGGGATCTTTTCCTCACTTAAGGGCAACACTCTGTATTTTACAAGAATAAAAAGAAGATCTTCACACTTTATAAGAAGTACTCAACATAAATACAAATGAAAACTATCATGATGTATGCAAATGTATGCATCTGCCAGTGTAGCAGGATATGCAATGAAACTAGCGCGTCATATAGCAATAATAAGGGCAAGGCCCAACTAGCATGCGGCTCCTCGATCAAGCAAAAGCATGTATGACATGAAGATCAAGTCATGAGATGGTGGATGTTGCATGGCAATGTATCTCGGAAAGGCTATGCAAATGTCTTAATAGGTAGGTATGGTGGCTGTTTTGAGGAAGGATATAATGAGGCTTATGATGACAGAGCGTATCATGCCAAGGGTTTGGATGCACCGGCGAAGTTTGCACCAACTCTCAAGATGATAAAGGGCAATGCACGGTACCGAAGAGGCTAGCAAAATATGGATGGTGGAAGTGCCAACAATCGAATACTCGCATTAGTCCGAAGAACTCGTGCACTTAATATCGGCAACTCTCTATCTAGTCAGGAGATTCACAAAGAGACAAGTACCCCGAGGAGGAGTGTTTGGGGGTTTTGTTATCCTTGCGCATCCTCGGCCCATGGTAACGTGAGGGTACTCTATATATTCCAACCCCTCCAGAGGTTAGCGATCAATCTAGTAGCTAGAGTTCTCAACAAATTTTTTAGTTTTCGAAAAACACACGGATTTCCCAAAATATGACACCTATCACTAATAGGCTCAAGCGCTTGGCACCAATAGTCCAAACATTACTCAAATCAATACCTCAAAACTATTGCAAGTTACTACTATACTTAAATAGCAACCTCATTTACCTACTCATGCAAGACACACAACTCAGTGCAACAAGCCAACTCTCTAAACAAAATAAGCATGATAACTCAAGATAATTACAAAAGCAACCTAAATAAAAGCTATTAAAAAGATAAAGCATGAAAACTAAGAGCTAAGCATGACATCAGCTATGAAAAGATAAAGAACACACAAAAAAGAAAAACATGAAAACCTATGTTCTGTTCTAGAGTGGAATGGAGCGTGTTTCTCTCACAAACAAGGAAGGCTAGGTTCCGACTTGTTATGAACAGCAAGCAAAACTAAAACAAACTAAAAATTAAAGAGCGGGACGCTCCAAGCATAGCACATAACATAGGAAGTGATAAAAATATAGCATGGAGATGGACGAACTGATGATTGTTGATAGAGAAGGAGATGCACGGGGGCACCCCCAAACTTAGACGCTTTAGTCTCCTTGAATATTTATTGGGGTGCATGGGGTCATCCCCAAGCTTGATATATCGACACTCCTCGATCTTCTTTCATCAACTTCCATCGCATACTTGAAAACTCCCTTCATACGAAACTCATCATAAGCTTATTAGAGTGGTTAGTACCCATAATAAAATAAATTATTCCCTACTGAGAAATAAATATTTTCATGAAAAGCTACTGCTTCTCATGATTTCCAAAAGGTTTTTGCAAAGGAAAAGCAAGGTTATGCTTTGCAAAACAATGAAAACGCAAAACGTGCCAGAATCTGTGAAAAACAGAACAGTAGGTAGTAAATAATTTTTTCAGGGAACTTCTGCAACTCAAATCAAAAAAATCAGAATAGAGGCCAGAAATAAAATTATATAGAGAATACTGTCAAAAACAATCAGATCAAAAATATGATCTGATGATTTTTGGCGAATTTTTCCGGCAAGCAGACAGAATCTGTTTCTGGACAACATGTCACAACTTTTGAACTTTCTTGCAATCGGAGGCTAAAACTTGGCACAAAGCTTAAAAATAAAGATACAATGATGTTGCTACAGTAGTAAAACACATCAAGACCACTAAAAATTGAAAGTAAAAACTCAAAGTAAAGATAACAAGGGTTGTCTCCCTAGAGCTCTATCTTTATAGCCATAAAGATAGGCTTAAGATTTTAATGATGCTCTCGTAGGAATAAGAGTTGTAGAACAAAAGAGAGCATCAAGAAGCAAATACCAAACACATTTAAGTCTAAAATGCTTCCTATGCGTAGGAATATTGCAATAGAATAATTAATTGAAGAACAAAGCAATAAGCATACGAAGGAAAAACAAGTGCAGCTTCAAAACCTTCAACATAAAGAGAGGGAACTTGATATTATTGAAATATCTATAAGCATATGTTCCCTTCTCATAATAATTTTCAATGGGATCATGAATAAACTCAACAATATAAGTATCACATAAAGCATTGTTACCATGACCCACATGCAAAAAGGTACTCGTACTCTCCACATCTTTGGGGAGCCCATGGTTAGGACATTTTAGCATTAAAGTTTTCAGTCTCCCCCAAGCTTGATCTATGCTCTCTCCGTCATGAGGATAGAAATTATAAACATAATTCCTATTCCAATGAACTTCGCGAAGAGGATAAAACTTGGAATAAAAGAGATAATGAATCTCTTCCCAATCCCGTAGGTGAGGATCATCTAGTAGCCTATACCATTCCAATGCTTTTCCTTTCAGTGAGAAGGCAAATAATTTCCTCATGCCTCCATCTCTTGTCAAACCTGAAATCTTAAACAACTCACAAAGTCCTGTAAGTTTCAACAAATGAATACTAGGATTGACTGTTCCATCTCCTGCATAACAATCATTCCTAATTATTTCAGTTATCCCAAGTGGTATTTTGAATGGGATACATTCAGTAGGTGGAGGAGACTTCTGCACCACGGTGGTGGTAAAGCGGCCTTCCCCAAGCAGCGAACTAAGAGTGTAGTTTTCCACAAACCTAACCAGTGAAAATAAAAACAAGAAACAAAAAGATTTAATTGCAAGATCTAAAGATTTACCTTCAAAAACTCACCTCCCCGACAACGGCGCCAGAAATAGCTTCATGTCTACACACGCTTCTATTCTTGTAGACTATGTTGGGCCTCCAAGCGTAGAGGTTTGTAGGACGGCAGCAACTTCCCTCAAGTGGATGACCTAAGGTTTATCGAACTCCGTGAAGTAGAGGCTGAAGATGGTCTCTCTCAAGCAACCCTGCAATTAAGATACAATAAGTATATTGTGTCCCCAACACACCTAATACAATTGTCAGTTGTATAGGTGCACTAGTTCGGCGAAGACATGTTAAAAGACAAGTGATATGGATGGTAAAACAAGGTATTGTAAATCTGAAATAAAAATGGAAGCAAGGTAGCAAGTGACAAAAGTGAGCATAAACGGTGTAACAATGGTGAGAAACAAGGCCTAGGCTTCATACTTTCACTAGTGGCAACTCCCAACAACATTAACATAGTCTAATCACATGATATTTCCACTAAAACATGCAATGGTGACGTACTCGGAGGTCATTCCTTTGTGATCAAGAGAGGACGAGAATTATGTAGGGCTACAAAAGCACACCTCTGAGTTCGTAGTTCTCATCTATGGATTTCCCAATGTCACCGCAGCCATCCAAAGAGAGTACCACAATCACCACAACGTATCTCAAGGATAATCAAAGACAAGCACCAAGAGACTCTCAATCTTCAATAAATTCACAAAAGAGGAAATCACTCATGAAAATATTCTTCTAATCCATGTTCAATAGACCGTTGTCATCATGGTCTCAGGGATTATACTGGATAAGATCAAGTGAGTACATCAATCCAATACATAGAAGGAGGGGAAACATCATGGGATCACCCTAGATTAACATAGCCTATGATCACAATCAAGATCACATCATGGGAGAGAGAATTAACCACATAGATGCTGTAGAAGACCTCAGCCCTAAGGAGGAACTACTCCCGCTTCATGGAGGGAGGAAGCAACATCGATGGAGATGAATCCGGGGGCACTTCCGTGTCCCGACACGGTGCCGGCACAGGAATTCTGGTCCCCCGAAACTTGTTGGTGATGGCGGCGGAGATCGGAATTGCTTCTGAATAAAAAGGGTTCCGGAATCAGGATTTCCTCCATGAGGGTAAAAAATAGGAGCCAAGGTAGGGCACCAGAGGAGGCGAGCCCCACCCAGTCGACCTGTGGGCGCGGCCACGGGGTAGGCCGCACAGGGAGGCCGCCTGGGTAGGCCCTAGCTCCCCTCTGGCACACCTTGATGCCTCTCGAAGCTTCCGTCACGCTAATTTTTATATATTTTCTCATGATTTTTGTGGCTCTGTAAATTGGGGTAAAAGTCCCTGCAAAAAAAGACATCAGCAGACAGAAACTGGCACTGGGTGCACTGAGTTAGTAGGTTAGTCCAAATATGTGTAAAAAGATATATAAGTGTAGCAAAATATATAACAATGTCACCCAAAACATCATGGAACAAACATAAATTATAGATACGTTTGGGACGTATCACATGACAAGAATAAAGGACATCTAAATTTACAACAGGTTTTTACAAAATCTGAACATTTCTAAATCTACTAAACATTTCTGAAATTATGTCAGTTTGATGGCTCCTCTCAGTTTGTTCCTATGCCGGTTCTCTTCTTCTTTTGATGCTCCTCTCAATTTGTTCCTATGATGGTTCTCGTCTTCTTCTTTCACTACAGTTAAAAGGCTAGGTAATGTGGGTCTTCCTCAGGGCGAGACGACCGCACGTTTGATTGAGGGACATCGCCGCTGCTACTGCCTTTTCCACGTGTGCGATCAAGAGCTTCTCCTTCCCCGTCACGGGTAGGCTTGCCCTACATGTTTTTGGAAACAAGCAACTAGTGAGGAGTTTGGGAATCCATTAATCATTTTTTAGAAACTGTCGATTCAAAAAAATCAATCTAGAAATATGTTGTTCAAAGCAAGATTTATGAGAATATGTTGTTCACAACAAGAATTATGCAAAGTTTATAAAATTACCAAATTTCGGTTTGTAAACCATATGTTACTGTAGTGTTCCAAATTATCGTGCTGGAGATCATTTTATCAAACCTGGTTACTTTGGTTCATGCAACATCACAGCACAGCAGGATGTTACACACATCAGATACAAATGATAATAACCGCGGGCCTTCTTTTATTTCTTTATGTTACCCAAGTTCACACATAGCAGCTCAACATTCAACTCAACATTTGACCACATGTACGATTCTCCGACGCTTTCTGCCCTTCCTGTTGGGGATTGAGGCGCCACACACCATTTCTGTGCATGAATAACCAAGGGATCATGGCAGTGTCATCGACATGTATAGCCAGAACAGGAATCTAGGTGCACCGCGTGAGCATGTATGTGGATCAAAAATGGGGAACTAATAAGAGTTGATCAATTAAGAAATGTTGGATCTTGACACTAGCATACAACAACAATGGTTGAAGTAATAAGAGTTGGTCAGTCAAGAAATGTTGGATCTTCACACCAGAATACAACATCAATGGATGAATTCAAGTTAATAAACAAATGGAGATAGAGGTAGGCGGCAAAGTTCTGAATCTCTAAAACTAAAACAACACCTTAAAAGCAGATGTAGAGCAATACAAGATGATCCCCATGCAAGCATAAACATATTGGCCAAATTTCATTGCTTGATGGCCATTTCGATAGTTTGACAGTGATAAAACTTATTTTATTCTAGTCAAAGCTTCAGAGTGACAAAGAAATTTTTATTCTAGTTTCAAATTCTAAGTTTCAACAGCGCATACAGTTTTGTAGTGCATATAGTTAGGGTTAAAGCTCTCGCAAATTTTCAGTTTTAACATATTATTTCATGGTTTATTTTCAGTTTCAAAATGGAGAATACACTTCTGCAGTACTCCAGTTATACAAACTGAAAATTGTGACAATTATCATCCATCATAATCAACATCATTCCATCATAATCAACATCATAAATAAAGTGGGGGATGAAACCAAACCTAAATTAAACCTAAAGTGTAGGAGTGAACTGAAATGCGAAAGAAGAAACATTCAGTGGCACATTCAGTAACATTGAGCAGCACAACAGCAACACAACACATTCGGTAACAATGAGCAGCGGAGCAGCGGCAGTGGCAAAAATCGTCTCCAACAAAGCTCGGGGAGAAGATGGGGCGGGGCAACAACCTCAGGGGAGACGAGAAATCGGGCTCAAGAGCTAAGTCGGGGAAGGGAAGCTCAAGCTACTATGCTGCCGTCACCTTCCCTTGTCGTGGCGACTACGAAGGAGGCATCCATGCCATTGCCATGCACTCCAGATCGAGCGCCCGAACGCGCACCTCGTGGGAGTAGAAGCGGTGCTCGGCAGCCCATCCACGACGTCATGCGTCCGGCGTCCATGGACTCGTGTCCTTCCCCTATGCAATCCATCGTGAGAAAGTCAGCACTTGTGAGCATCGAAGGTGGCCATGGTTTGTAGTGGGCGCTGCGAATCGACGAGCAGGGCAGGGACTGGAAAGAGGTAGGGGAAGGAGGGGTGCCAGCAAAGGCCTGTACGGGAGGGATTGGCTGGAGTTGGACGGGATCTGGCCGGAGTTGGCCGTGGACGGGGGTGGCGGAAAGGGAAAGGGGGGAAGGGAGATGCTTCACGCTGAAGAAAGGAGAGAGGGAGCACGGGTTGTGTCGGGAAAACCTGGAGGACCTTTTTGCAAATATGCCATCGGGGCATGAATTTCGGGACGGAGGGAGTATTAATTACGGAGGGCGTGAATTTCGGGACGGAGGGAAGTGTAGGAGTGAACTGAAATGCGAAAGAAGAAACATTCAGTAGCACATTCGGTAACATTGAGCACCACAACAGCGGCACAATGCATTCGGTAACATTGAGCAGCAGAGCAGCGGCAGTGGCAAAAATTGTCTCCAGCAAAGCTCGGGGGGAGATGGGGCAGGGCAACAAACTCAGGGGAGACGAGAAATCGGGCTCAGGAGCTGGGGCGAGGAAGGGGAGCTCAAGCAACTGTGTCGCTGCCACCTTCCCTCGTCATGGCGACCACGAAGGAGGCGTCCACGCCATCGCCATGCACTCCAGATCGAGCGCCCGAATGCGCACCTCGTGGGAGTAGAAGCTGTGCTCGGCAGCCCATCCACGACGTCATGCGTCCGGCGTCCATGGACCCGTGGTCTGCTCGCCGTCCTCAGTGAGGGTCGCGGCCTCCTGGACGGCCATGTCGGCACTGGGTCTCCGTGCATCGCCACCACGCGCTACCGCGCCACCGCGCCATCGCAAAGATTGAAATTTTCTCCTTCCTCTATGTAATTCGTGGTGAGAAAGTAGGCATTTGTGAGCGTCGACGGTGGCCATGGTTTGTAGTGGGCACTGCGAATTGACGGGCAGGGCAGGGACTGGACAGAGGTAGGGGAAGGAGGGGGTGCCAGCAAAGGTCTGTAGGAGAGGGATTGGCCGGAGTTGGACGGGATCTGGCCGGAGTTGGCCGTGGACGGGGGTGGCGGAAAGGGGAAAGGGGGGAAGGAAGATGCTTCACGCTGAAGAAAGGAGAGAGGGAGCGCGGGTTTTCCCGAAAACCTGGAAGACCTTTTTGCAAATATGTCATCGGAGCATGAATTTTGAAACGGATGAAGTATTAATTACCCGGAAAAAAAGTAAACTATTAATAATGGCGTAAAAGGACCTTACAAAAGAAGAGATATATATAATATACTAACCCACGTAGATTGAAGTTGGCACTAACCATGGTTAACGAAAGCCCTAAACCCTAGTAAACGACTAACCAATTGCACAGCCAGCCAACTCAGCCATATAACAAGCCAACACCACCACCTAATGCTACGTACACGGTGGCATCTCTAACCTTGAGGAACTGAGGTGTTTTTGGATTTCCGGCTAGCTGCACGTAGGTACGAACGTCGTCAGTGCTCGTACGCAGTCGCCATGAACGGCAAGAGCAAGAAGAGCAAGGGCACGCCACTGCTGGGCAAGTACGAGCTCGGGCGACTGCTCGGTCGCGGCACGTTCGCCAAGGTCTACCTCGCGCACCCGGTCACTGGCGGTGAGCCGGTGGCAGTGAAGGTGATCGACAAGGCGGAGGTGATGGGCATGGAGGGCATGGCGCCTCGCGTGCTCCGGGAGGTGGTGGCCATGCGCCGGCTTCGCCACCCGGGCGTGCTCCGCCTCCACGAGGTGCTCGCCACCCGCTCCAGGATCTACCTCGTCATGGAGCTAGCCCCCCGTGGCGACCTCCAGTCCATGCTCGCCGCCCTACCAAACCGCCGCTTCTCGGAGAAGGCCGCGCGGCGCGTGTTCGTGCAGCTCACGGCGGCGCTCGCACACTGCCACGCGCGCGGCGTAACGCACCGCGACGTCAAGCCGCAGAACGTCCTCCTCGACAGCGCCGGCAACCTTAAGGTGTCCGACTTCGGCCTATCGGCGCTCCCAGACACGCTTCGGGACGACGGCCGCCTCCACACCGCCTGCGGCACGCCGGCCTATGCCGCGCCGGAGGTGCTCCGCCACGCATCATACGACGGCGCCAAGGCCGACGCGTGGTCCTGCGGCGTCATGCTCTTCGTCCTCCTCGCCGGACGCCTGCCCTTCGACGACGCGAACATCCCCGACATGTGCCGGAAGGCGCACCGCCGTGAGTACGAGGTCCCGCCGTGGGTGACCCCGCCGGCGCGCCGCCTGGTGCACCGCCTGCTCGACCCGAACCCGGCGACCCGCGTCTCCGTGGAGGCTCTGGCGGCGACGCACCCATGGTTCGTCAAGCGCTCCCTCAGCCTCGACTCGCAGCTCGACGGCCTCCTCGACGGCCAGCCAGAGCGCGCGCTGACGTTCCGGGCGCCGGCGGTGAACGCGTTCGACATCATATCCATGTCGCAGGGGCTCGACCTGTCCGGGCTGTTCGGCGGGAGCAAGAACAGGGAGAAGCGGTTCATGACGACAGCGTCGCCGGAGCAGACGCTGGAGCAGCTCAGCCGGGCGAGCGGGAAGCTCGGGTACGTCGTGGTAGGGAAGAAAGGAGTGGGATGCCAGCGCCGTCCTCCAGGGAGGCCGGCGATATCGGTTGGGATTTCGGAGCTGGTGCCGCCACTAATGCTCGTCGAGATGCGGCTGGAGATGGATGACGGCGACGGCGGCGAGGTTCAAGTGTTTGGTTGGGATCAGCTGAGGGTGGAGCTAGGGGATGTAGTAAGGGCTTGGCACAGCTGTGAAGATTTGCAACAAGTTCAGTAAACTTTCTTGTTCAGAAGAAGTTGTTTTGCTGCTTAGCTAGTTAATGGAGGTGTAAAAAGGTACTCTAAAATGTCAATATATGTGTATCTAGCCTGTTTGTTTTTTTACTTGTTTTCTGTTTTGAATATTACACTGTACACTATATATAAGTTCCATTTGCATACAAGAAAATATAGGGTAAACTTTTTTGGGCACCAGTCTGAATGTGTTGAGGAAGTAAATACGGTATGAAAGATCGAAGAAATTGAAACAAAGTTCTATTTATGTTCAGCTCTGTAAGCAGCACACTGTAGATCAATGAGAATGAGCCCATGATAATCGACGAGTAATCAGAATTTAGCCCATAATTATGTGATCAAGATATACTACTATGCCTTTTGCATATCAGTTTTTTTTTTTTGCGATGAACCTTCTGCATATCAGTTAATTGCAAGGCAGCTGATCAAGTTTCAAAAATGAAGGCACGGTGTTCACCAAAATTTTGTAAATAGTAACTCTAAAAAAATACTACCCATATTATACAGTTTATGTTCATGTATATGCAATACATCATTTTTGTTTATTAAAAGGCAGAATATTACTCCCTCCGTTTCTAAATATAAGACCTTTAGAGATTTCACTATGAACTACATACGGAGCAAAATGAATGAATCTACACTCTAAATATGTCTATATACATCCGTATGTAGTTTATAGTGAAATCACTAGAAGGTCTTATATTTAAAAACGGAGGGAGTACAAACTAATGAAATACTCCTACTTGTAAAAATAAGTTCTACTGTAATTAACAAGACCACAGTCAAAATCAGGCATTTCTAATTACTATAATTAGACAGCCTCTTAATCATTTGACAACATTGACAGCACTCACACGACGGTTTAGCCGCTGCCCCTGAATAATCAGCACACTCGGTCGTTTTTCACAACACCAAGAGACATCTATTTATGGTATCTGAATTGTTATGTTATCATGTATAGAATTTGACAAATGAGTGAATGTACAATGAATGACACACACGCACACCTTTTGTTTTGATTAGTGCCATCAAGATAACAAAACTGTAGTAACAGACAGACACAGAAGCAGTGACATGTTTGGCTCACCTGTGGCTGGCCTGCTAGCACAAAAATGATAGCTCATGTTTCAGCCTCAGATCCGTCAAACCAGGGCTCCTGTCTGCTCCGTTATGTTCATAGCATAGCAAACTACTTGCCATTTTTTAGCCCAACAACCCAACCTCTATGGCTATATCCTATAAATTTCCAAGAAGAAAAAATCTTGAATTTGAACGAGATAAGAGCGCGGAGAAAAAAAAAAGTAGATGCTGAGAAGTAGAGTGTCCCTATCAATGGCTCTGGGAGCTTCATTTCTGGTGAATTAACTTTCTGAAGGATATGTTATCCTGAATAAAGTGAGAGGGAGGCCTGCGTCCATGGCAGCCGTTGGTTGTTTCCCAGGACTATGAACAGCTGCCAGGTCTCCCGGTATCGTCGATTCGTCATGATATGTTCAGAGGGAATGCGACTATAGATAGATATAGGTACGGAGTAGATGTCAGTAGCATCAACTCTCAATCAAGTGAAGGTAGTATAAGATAGCTAGAAACAACCTGCCGCATCAACTGATAAAGAGGCCTTGTTGGGAGATATTTGTGCTCACTCTGTAAAGCAACAGGTGATTGATTGGTTCCTTAGTTTGCAGCTACTTATTAGCTATCAAAGTGAGAGCTATTTTCTTCAGAGCAGCAATGCAGTTTTCTTTTCTCTTGTAAGAGCATAGACACCACAGACAATTAATCTCAGGGTTTTCTTTTCTTTCTTTCTTTTTTGACATAATGGAAAGATTATCTTCCCGGTCTCTACATCGTGTGATGCAACAATGGCAGAGATAATTCGCCCACGAAGAAAAGATAACCATATTTGGTGTCACTAGTCATGTCAGAGTGCAGATCACCTGATCACCAGCTCCCCTGAATGAAGTATAACCCGCTGAAATTTCTTAGTTGTTCGTTCCAAGGCTAGCTTGCTTGTTACTACTTCTCTAGGAAGCACTCTGCTTTCCTACGCTTTTGTATCGGACACTAGGTTGCTTTGCTATGCTCAATGGGGCAGGGGAACCACTTTACATCTTAAAAAATGGTGTTGCATCCTGCAAATTGCCGAAGTTGTTACTCTCAGGAGATGCAAATTGCCACTTCTTTGTGCAAAACTAATGTGACCTGACCTGGACATCAGGGAATGCAACAACCAGTAGTGACAAACGAGGTAGCTCGGAAATTCAGCTCACCTCGTCATTGGTTCCAGAACCAGGACACTCACACATACATACATACAAGATGCTTACTTTTTGTGTGAACTAAGTTGGCCATCCATCGTAACCTCGCGCCCGTAAAGCGGTGAAAAGGAAATCAGTATTTGACTGCACCTGTCTGGTCACAATACAGGAGGAGGAGAGCTGTAAGCAATAAACAACGTACGAAAAAAATATGCAAAAGGCAAGAGCCAAGAGAAGTGCTGGTCTGAATCAGAACAATCTTTTTGGGCAAAGATATATAGCACACGGGAATCAAGTGATCGTGCGATACAATCAAAGCTTTCGCATGCCAAGTGCATACCGTTAATCTGCAGACAAGTTCAGTGTCCTTACCTTTTGGGTATGTATGTATATTAGTACAAAAGATGAAAGCAAGTATAGTGTTAGTGGCATTTTGATCCAGTCAGGGGCCTTTTTCAGTAAGATGTGTGATGCAAAGGACCATGGATAAGCATGCATATATACATATCAGGTCTGGGCATAGCAACAAGGAGTTCTGCCCAAGATCAAGGCAACATGTTTGATCCAAAACACGGTGCGCTTTGCTGCCATTATCTCTTCAATTAACTAGTCTATCCACTTGGTCATCCTCCTAACTTTCCATTGGAAGTACAGAAGAATAAGTTATCCCCCCTATGCTACAAAAAGTGCAAAGACAACTTGTCAAAATCACAGAAGAACAGTCCCACACATCATGGTTCTCATGGGATATTTAGCAAAACAAGCTTTATGTCAATGTTAAAAAGGGATATTATTTTACGCCATCTTCTGTATATCCTGCATAGATCAGTTCACCATCTGTTTAGGATAGTTGTACGAGAGAATGGACTCATTGACGCGGGCCTATTCATCCCTATTTTCAGAAAAGACTTTCAGGAAAGAACAATGAAAAAGGGAAACAAAATTCTCTTCTCTATGGGCCGCGGTGTTTCTCACTTCTTAAGGCCCATGGGCCAACTTGGAGTAAAATTACACAACTTAGAGCATTTTGGTAATTGAAATACAGTGTTGTATGCCATAATACAAATCGACTTTCAGTTTGCACACCAAAATTTACTGGACTGTCACTGGACTTCAACGTGTAAACTATTTTGAAGGTAATTGAAATACAGTGCTGTATGCCATAATACAAATCCGACTTTCAGTTTATGTTTGTTTTTGTTATGTTCGTTTGGTGTGGAAACTGAAATTATGGCACCAAAAATCACTGTATTTGTCATACAATTATGGCATGATCTGATCAAATAGTTCCCCACATATAATGAGTCCAGTGAGAGTTCAGCAGCCCTTTCAAAATTTAGGCACAATTCCTCAGTACCATGACCATTAGAGATCATTGAAACAGAAAACAGAGTTCTGCTCATCACAGACATGTGCAATACATATCTGCTGATGCATGATATTCACAAGGCTGAGAAGCAGGATCAGAAGACTGAAGTGCAGGTTATTTACCTTCAAAATAGTATACACAAAGTTCAGCATCCAGATATACACGGACGCCACAGCCTCCATATTTTACGACAAAACTTAGCCCACTGGAGCATTGTACAATCCAGTTACTGGGCTTTGGCAGGGACTTCATCGTCCGAAAAAATCGATGTGTCCTCGGAGTGCACTGAATCTCTATGGATCCTCTTCTGCAGGTTCTCCAGGCTCGCGACGCGTCGAAGAGAGGCTGGCCTTGAGTCCATCTCTTCCCCACTGGGCAAAGGGGTTGCTACCTCTGAGAGGTCATGTTTGATCAGATCATCTTCAAGTAAACCCTGGAGGAAATGGCTCATGCTTTCCTCAGTGGGAGCAGCATCAGCAGAAGCTGCAACAGACACACATGAAGCCGTGGGCACGTTGTTTGATGTAGTGGAGAACATCAAGCTTGCTCCAGTTACTCTCCTGACAGCTTCTTCAGCTATATTCACCTGAACACAAGTACTTTGTTAACATAGAAAAGAAAACAAAAATATGGCACTAGTAATACTTTGTTTATAGACCCTGTTTCAGATAATGTAAAGCAAGCTGCATCTCATGTAGACTACTTTTGTACTCACTCTGTACCTAAATAATCGTAGTTGGGGAGAACTAGACTAGTTCCCCAACTACGATAATTAGGTACAGAGGGAGTAGAATCCAAGTATTAGCTACTGCCAACGTTTTGGAAAGAAAAAAACAATTTATACAGCCAATGTTTATACACCTCATCTAGACTATTTTTGTAGAATCTAAGTATTAGCTACAGCCAATGTTTTGGAAAGAAAAAAAAAGTAGTTTATACATATAGGTCTGTTTTAAAAAAACATAGGTTCTGTACATACATGTTTGTGAATACAATACTGAAATTATATGCCTAGTGTTTGCAAAGAAAAGACAACAAGTAATCGCTGTAAAATTGATGTTCTAAAAACACCTTTACCAAGACATAAATACAGAGTTTGGCATGTACTCACACACAAGCATTAACAAATGTATGTATGATTGTGCCTGTTTGGACTCCTCAGGTGCGGTATGAGACAGAACACCCTCCCATAAGGACCAAAACCACAGGCTTAATGAGACACACTCTCTGAGCATTGCAACATGGTATGAGCGCTTTTTTATATTTTGTTTCGTTTTTACAACACCCACACCTGTAAGAAAACATTGTTATTCTTGACACCAAAAAATTAAAAGAATAGAAGAGAGAGTGAAACATAGAACTAAACTACTCCTTTTTCACTAATGGAAGAGGATAGTACCTGCCTGCCTCCTTATGAGAATGGCAAACTCAAACCCAAAATGGCAATGTAATCTTTAATAGTACAGTTAGGAATAAAAGGTTACAAATGATGCTAAACAAGGAATGTCAAATCCCAGATCGCTTTAATTGTCATGCATGGGTTCTCCAGAGGAAAGAAAGCACATCAACCATGGTATGTGGAGAGCCTAAAAATGTAACAAGTAGTGACACATATGATGCACAATATTATGCCATGGCTATAATCAACAGATTCACTAGCACAGCCCTTCAAATAGTCACAGCAGATTGCAGGATGCAGTTAAGAGTTATCAAGAAAAGGATATACCTTTCTCCTCATAGTCTCAATATCAACTGTAAGATTCCTGTTGCCAAGGGAAGCTTCCTTGTATTTCTGAGTCATGTCAGTCAGGCGGTTTAGCAAAGATGCATTCTCAGCTCTTAACTGGGTAACCTAGATGATAGTGCAGTAATTAGCATGGCTGGCTTAACTTCAGTTGAGTTTCAAACATCGTTAGTAACAATTTCAAACCTGTGATTCTATATCACTTTGGTGGGCTTGCTTCCTTTTCCTTGACCTCCTGGCAGATTCTCGATTTGACAGCATCCTGATCATAGAATTAAAACAGAGAAAATTCAGCATGGCAAACATTGTACTAGTTTCCCAACATGGCACAATGGTAAGGAATTTACTTGAAAATAACCACGTACGAAACTACAGCATCCTGCTTTTTGGGACTTTGGTGGGATTGGTTTACATTTAGAAAACAAGGACATTTCTTGTTTTTATAGTGAAATATGTTGGGTGTGTAAAAAATAATCTGGTACAAATATGAAAAAACACAAGCATATATGTTTGGAGGGATTGGATCCTCTATGGTACCCTCTACCTTTTCAGCTGTCCTCAACCATTCAACTGGCAGGGCAAGGAAAGAGATTGAGATATATTATATCCTTGCAAGATAAACTAATTTCTTGCCCCATTACTACCAAGTATTTGTTTCCAACTAGATAACTGAATATTATTGCCAAAAGGTGAAAGCAGGTATTTCTGGATGACAATTTCTGGTGACAGCAGAACATAATGTTCGCGTGGTACCATTAGAAACTTATAATTATGATCAAAGTTGATGCTTTGTACTGCATGTTGAAGATAATGGTGATGAGAAAGTCTGCAGTACCTCTTCACGCGCTTGGCATTGGCAGGGTCTGTATTTTCCTCAAGATCCCCGTCATCATCTGACTGCTCCTTTGATGTACAACTATTAGCTGGCTTTCCTTGAACAACAGTACCATCACCTATGGATAGAAGTAAAGAAACAAAAAGGCTTTAATGGGGATAGCACACAAAACTTAGATGTTCTAGTGTTACAAAAAATGCCTAGTTCCGTATCACGCTTGTAGGTGCTCTTCTAAAACAGATACTATGATGTGGAAATATGTCTAGACACTAGACATGGTCAGAATGCAAACTGGTGTCAACTAGAATGCTTCTCTGATGCAATTGCCAGTATTCAGCATCGATGAAGTAGGATCAAAATATCCTTTTATCATCTTGTCAACATAGCACCATATTGCCAAATCCAGAGTGAAAATTTCTCCCCATTTTGCTGGATTCTCTGGACAACAGTTAACCTATTCTACAGAAACTGCTGGCGACATTTGCCTCTTCTACTGATCCAAGAGTGCTAGAAGCTAGAGAGCACCAAATAAAAAGATACCTAATGTTCAGAGGTGGATTTGATATATAACATTCACTCTAGCAGAACTGCAGGATACTGTCCCTAAACTGTACTTTGTCAATTACTGCCTTTTGATCACTTCCTGTTGCGAAGTTACTTGATGGACTTAAATGAATGTGAAATTGTGAATATCAAAGTTCATTCATACATACCATCAAAAGAAGCTTGAGAAACCAATGGCGAAGTGTCCGAAGCTTGTGAGTTGAGGCCACTCAAAGAAGATTCTATAGGTTTAGCTTCCTGAAATCAAATTACAGGCAAAATTAGCTTACGGACATCACACTTAGATGGCATTTGGCAGAGCACACTGCAAAATCTAATTTGATTGATGAGCAATGCAAAATCACACATATCACCCGAACGGTTACCGATTACAATAAACTTTAGGTTTCAATCGAATCAATGGGTAAGTGTGGATAAGAGAAACGCTGATTTGGGATATGAAAAGTAGAAAACAGGGGACGATTGATTCAGCGACTCATCTACACTCGGCTACGAACGGGCACAAAGGGTGAATTGAACGGCGTAGGAGGATTAAAGCAAAGAATTATGTCGTTACGTGAATTATGTCGTTACGTGCTTGCGTGTCACTCTCAGGAAAAATATCAGAACATACTTTTTCATATGAGATATGAAAAAGATTGGAGAAACCAATTGTTTCAGACTCTCCGACAAGATCAAATCATTTAATTATAGTCATCTATGGTCGACCATATTCCATCAGAATATACTCATTATCTGTCTATGTGGTTCAAACAAGGCAGCTACCCTCCTAGAAACAGATTACATGTCACATGTCAGTATGTCACACTAAACCATCTGTGATCCTATCCTATGCACCAAGATTCCCCTGAGGATCCAGGAAACAAGGATTCCTCTCCCCTTGCCTTCCTTCAGGAATAAAAGGCGCATCATTACCATTTTTGTTTCGTGAGGGCCTCCTGGCCATAAAATAATACTCAGCTGGTACCATTTTCATGTAAATTATACTAATAACGTATCTAGCGTATTAGTACAGCAGCAATTGGGCTGCTAAGGCAATTGTGCTTGGGAATTGGACTGGTCAGGTTGCTCATCAGAACTCAGAGGACCGAAGCAGATCCGTGCGGTGTTTTCTTCTAAACAAGAAAGTGCCGGACAGCTCCTCTAAGAGGGATCCGCGGTGGGATCAGCAGAGCTTTATGAAACGCCTCAGATCGACCTAAAACTCAGTCAGACAAGAAAGAAATTGACCGTACCATGGTCTTGGCCACGGCGGCGCAGTACAGTTGCAGCTTCCTCTTCAGCACCGCGGCGTACTCCCCGGGATCTCCACCGCCGCCGCCGCCGCCGGCGCGGGCACAGCTCAGCTCCACCACCTCGTCGCCGCTGCACTCCATTTCTCTAAACAGCCGCTCTGCTTCCCACCCCTGATAGCAGCGCTGCTCACACGGGCAAAGAATCACTATTGCACCGGAGCAGCGGGAGCTGGGAGCAGGTGAATCGCAAAAAAAATGAAGCTTGGGAGCAGGAGCGGTGGTGGAGATGGAGGCGGCAAGGGGGGGAGGGTTTATAGCGGAGGGTGGAGGGGACGGGGAGGTCGCTGTCCCGGCGGCGCTGTCCATGTGTTTCACTTCTCCGCGCGAAAAAAGATCTCAGGAGCCTACTTGCAAGCCAAGTGGCCGGAATCCGCTCCGGCGTGCTCCCTGTCCACAAAATTTAGATCTTTCGTGTAGGGGCCACGGTGTGTTTTCCGTAGAAATTTCCTGGCTCCGTTTCAAAACAGCATTGCTTCCTCCTCCGTTTTTTTTCTCTCTTTTTTTTACGGTGCTACGGCGGGCAAAAGGCGGCCTGAACAATTTTCATTTTCATAACCCAAGATTGACATACAGACGCAACGGCTACATAAAGTAGCACACAGACCACATACGAGTAGAAAGGAAATAAGGAACAACAAAAGAAGAACCAAAAGCAAGCTACGGCAAAGCACTCCATGCAGAAACTCTAGCGTTATTGAAAGCCATTAATCTTGCAGAAAGTTTCAGGATGGGTCGGGTGGTTTTTATGATAGACTGTCTGCAGCTGCATCATGCTGTTGGGTCTTCCTCCTTGAATCAATCAAGCCTAGGTATTTTTTTCGAGAGACCAAGTTTTCGCTGCACATGGGTTTCATCTGTTGAGTAAATAGACAATTTTCCGAGTAGATTAATCCACAAAATAATAACTAGCATGGCATTGACTAGACTAATGACATACTGATCTTGAGCTAACCTAGCACATACTACGCATATAGTGGATACATCTATGCAAACAAGTAGTACTGCTAGAATAAATACGAGCAAGAGGATAAACGAGTCATACCCTCCAATCGGCCAGTTGGCCGTAGCAGCAGCAGCGGCGGCAGAGGCAGTATCCTCTGCCGTCTTCTTCTCGGCTTCCTCGCGGAGACGATCAGCTTCGCTTGGTGAAGACATGGCGATGACGAGGGCGACGCAGACGTAGACGAAGCAGATGGACGGAGGCGAGCAGTCGCGTGATCGCTCCCCAAAAACCTAATCGCCCCTCTCCCGTACAGGAACCGGAGAGGCGAGGTTTCGGAGGCCTGCTCTCCCGTCGACCGTGTACGCGGTAAACGGGACGGAGTCGCCGGCGGCAGCAGCAGTTCAAGGAACGAACGCGTGAGGCAGATGTGATCTGATTTCGTGACGGCTAGGGTAGGCGATCGCGTGCTTGTCTCGGATCGTTTCCTTGTCCGTTACGTATTCTCCGTTCCTGACCGGCAAAAATAAGCGCGTAGGTATGAGCTCGGCTCGGCTCATTCCCGCAACCCGCGGCGCGGCGCGTCGTGGCGAGGCGTGGCGTGGCGTGGCGAGGCGGGCGGCGGAGGAGCAGTGCGCGAGGGCACCTTCTCTTCTCACTCTCCAATAGCATGTGGAAGAGAGACCCTTATAAAGGGGTCCAAACTCTCCTCCACTAGCGGGGTGGGACTAAACTCCCACCACCTTGCCATGCCACCACCTACATGGGCCCTTGTAGATTTTCTGAAATTCTCTAATGGGCCTAAGGCCCACCTCCAAATTTCAACAATCCCCCACCAGATCTCAAGGGCACATCATGTTCCCTCGTTCCAATCACTGTTTTAATATACCAGCATTTCAATGAAGACCTGTTAAGGTTGAGCTTCACCTAGAACAAGTAGCTACACCCCTTCACAACTGAACAATGGACTATGCCTTGAATTGTCAGTTTGGCGTAAAGGAGCTTCACCACAAGTCTTACTAGTACTAGGCTGCCGAAGGTGACCCCTCGGGTGGAGCATATTAGTCACACTCCTGGCCTATTCATGAGTTTACTAGAGATCACCCAAATCTCATAGACTGTGACCAGCAGTCAAGCTCATATAGGTGTGTTCCTCCAAAGATCGCTCTGTAGGACAGCATCTTGCTTACATATAAGCTTTAGAACACATTAAGACAGTAGTCATCCTACCATACAGTATCCGAGAGTATTGCATCTCCAACGGAGTGAGTTAGTAAAGTTACTCTCCTCAGTTCACCACTGGCTTGTTTTCCCAGGTCCTACTTCACGGGATCTCCGATCATATAGGTTAGGTTACTACCATGGCAACTCATGTGGGTCTCATACCCATCTCCCTCGATGCACTATCTATCACAACACGTGATAGCCCTTTAGTAAAGGGATCTGCCAGATTCTTAGCCGTTTGGATATAATCCAACGCTATCACTCCGGAGTTTCTCAAACGTCTGACAGACTTCAATCTCATTCTTATATGTTTGTTGGACTTCATATTGTCCTTTGAACTCTTCACTTTAACAATAACCGTCTGATTATCGCAGTTCATAAGGATAGCCGGAACCGGCTTCTCAACCACAGGTAAGTCCATCAAAAGATCTCGAAGAAATTCTGCTTCGACACCAGATGTGTCCAATGCTGTTAATTCTGCTTCCATTGTCGATCTTGTTAAGATCGTTTGCTTGCAAGACTTCCAGGAAACAGCACCACCCCCAAGAGTAAACATATACCCAGTAGTGGCCTTCATCTCATCAGCATCAGAGATCCAATTCGCGTCACTATACCCTTCAAGTACCGATGGGAATCCCGTATAGTGAAGCCCGTGGTTGACAGTACCTTTCAAGTAGCGCATAATTCTTTCAACAGCTCGCCAATGAACATCGCCCGGGTTTGCAACAAACCGGCTAAGTTTGCTCACAGCAAACGCGATGTCAGGCCTCGTTGCGCTAGCTAGGTACATAAGTGAACCGATAATTTGAGAGAATCTCAATTGATCTATAGCTGTGCCTTTAAACTTTCGAATAAGCACACTAGGATCATATGGTGTTTGACAAATCTTGCAGTCTGAATATCCAAAGCGACTCAAAATCTTGTCAACATAGTGGGATTGCAGAAGTGTAATCCCACCCTCATCATCTTTCAACAGCTTGATGTTCAAGATAACATCAGCCACCCCAAGGTCCTTCATCTCAAAGTTTTGAGACAGAAAAGACTTAACCTCCTCAATTACTTTGAGGTTGGTTCCAAATATCAGTATGTCATCAACATACAAGCACAATATAACTCCTTCGCCCCCACCATGGCGATAGTATACACATTTGTCAGCTTCATTAACAACGAAGCCAACAGATGTCAGAGTTGTATTAAACTTCTCATGCCATTGCTTAGGTGCTTGTCTCAGACCATATAAAGATTTCAGCAACTTACACACCTTTCCTTCCTGACCTTCTATCACAAAGCCATCTGGCTGTTGCATATAGATTTCCTCATTTAGCTCTCCATTCAGGAAAGCCGTCTTAACGTCCATTTGATGAACGAGAAGACCATGAGAGGCCGCCAATGAGAGAAGTACTCTAATGGTGGTCAGTCTAGCCACAGGTGAATAAGTATCGAAGAAATCTTCCTCTTCTTTCTGGGCATAGCCCTTGGCCACAAGCCTAGCCTTGTACTTTTCAATCGTACCATCGGGCCTAAGCTTCTTTTTGAACACCCACTTGCATCCCAATGGTTTGCAACCATAGGGACGATCAGTAATTTCCCATGTCCCGTTAGCCATGATGGAATCCATCTCGCTACGGACCGCAGCTTTCCAGTAATCAGCATCTGGAGAAGCATACGCTTCTGAAATAGAAGTGGGATTATCATCCACGAGGTATACGAAGAAATCATCACCAAAGGTTTTTGCAGTCCTTTGTCTCTTGCCCCTACCACGGGCTTCCTCGTCATCCTCCTCAGGATTTTCATCATGTGTTTGTTCATAATATTCCATAGGAATGGCAGGCTCAGGAGTTATCTCAGATTCCTGTCTAGAAGTGCTTTGCATATCTCTCATGGGAAATATATCCTCAAAGAATGTAGCATCCCTCGACTCCATTATTGTACCGACCTTCACGTCAGGTACCTCAGATTTCACTACTAGAAATCTATAGCCTACGCTATTCTTAGCGTATCCCAAATTAACGCAATCCACAGTCTTTGGTCCAAGCTTACGCTTCTTGGGAATCGGTACATTGACTTTCGCCAAGCAGCCCCAAGTACGTAAGTACGAGAGTGTCGTCCTTCTCTTTGACCACTCCTCGTAGGGAGTGACCTCATTATCTTTTGTAGGAACTTTATTCAGGACATGACACGCGGTCAATATAGCCTCCCCCCACCATGCCTTGGATAAACCCGATGTATCTAACATGGCGTTAACCAAATCAGTTAGAGTACGGTTTTTCCGCTCGGCAACCCCGTTTGACTGGGGTGAATAGGGAGGCGTCCTCTCATGAATAATGCCGTGTTCCGCACAAAATGAATCAAATTCGTTTGAGAAGTACTCTCCACCACGATCAGACCGGACTCGTTTAATTTTCTTTTCAAGTTGATTCTCAACTTCTGCCTTATAGATTTTAAAGTAGTGTAGAGCCTCATCTTTAGTATTTAACAGATACACATAGCAAAATCTAGTGGAATCATCTATCAATGTCATGAAGTATTTCTTTCCACCTTTAGTCAACACACCATTCATCTCACAAAGATCAGAATGTATGAGTTCTAATGGTGCCAAGTGTCTCTCCTCTGCAGCCTTGTGAGGCTTGCGAGGTTGCTTTGCTTGCACACACGAGTGGCACTTAGAACCTTTGGCTAAAGTGAAAGTTGGGATTAAATTCAGTTTTGCTAGCCGCGACATAACACCGAAACTTATGTGACAAAGACGTGAATGCCAAACTTCAGATTCATTAACACTCGAATGAATATTGTTCACGACTTTATTACAAAAATCTGCTAGAGAAAGGCGGAACAGACCTCCGCATTCATAACCTTTTCCAACGAAAAGTCCATATTTCGTAACTACTACTTTATTAGACTCGAACACCAACTTAAACCCTTCTCTACACAGAAGGGAGCCACTAACGAGATTCTTCTTGATGGCGGGGACATGCTGCACGTTCTTCAGCTGCACGATCCTTCCCGAAGTAAACTTCAGATCGACCGTGCCAACACCAAGAACAGAAGCACTCGCGCCATTCCCCATCAATACGGACCCGCGACCGGTGGCCTGATAAGAAGAGAACAATGACAAGTCAGCACACACATGAATATTTGCACCCGTGTCCACCCACCAATCGGTGGACTGACAAACTGTAAATACAGTAAGTAAATTACCGTACCCAGATGCACCACTTTCATTGTTGCCCACAATCATGTTTGCAGACTTGGAGTCCTGCGCCGGCTTCTTGTACTTGTTTGGACATTTGTTCGCCCAATGTTCCTCTGAACCACAAGTATAGCAGCCATCTCCCTTCTTATTCTTCTTGAAGGGCTTCTTCCCCTTCTTCTTGAAGTCGGTATTCTGTTGGACAGAGTTCTTTCCCTTGGGCTTGTGAGAATTGAAGTTCCTCTGATGTACCATATTGGCAGCAGAAGAGCTTTCCACCGCTTTTCCATTGGAGTCCTTTGCTCTCGAGTTCTGCTCAACACTCAGATGGCCGATGATGTCCTCTACTGAGAACTCACGCCTCTGATGTTTCAGAGTAGTAGCAAAGTTCCTCCAGGAATTAGGGAGCTTAGCAATTATACAGCCCGCGACAAACTTGCCCGGCAAATTGCACTTAAGAACCTCAAGTTCCTTAGCTATGCATATTATCTCATGAGCTTGTTCCAATACAGAACGGTTGTCAACCATCTTGTAATCGTGGAACTGCTCCATAACATACATCTCACTCCCAGCATCGGTGGCCCCGAATTTAGATTCGAGCGCCTCCCACAAGTCCTTGGCAACATGCATATGTAAATATGCATCAACCAGCTTATCTCCGATCACGCTAATGACTGCTCCAAGGAATAGGACGGTGGCCTCCTTAAACATCTTCTCCTGTTCAGGAGTGATAGTTTCCGTAGGAGTGACACCGGCTACCCAGAACACGTTCATAGCCGTGAGCCATAAGGTGGTTCTCGTTTGCCAACGCTTGAAAAAAGTACCGGTAAACTTATCCGGTTTCAGTGCAGCAGCAAAACCATTACTCGAAAAATTCCTACAGACATTAGGTTTTTGGATTGTTGAGTAAATAGACAATTTTCCGAGTAGATTAATCCACAAAATAATAACTAGCATGGCATTGACTAGACTAATGACATACTGATCTTGAGCTAACCTAGCACATACTACGCATATAGTGGATACATCTATGCAAACAAGTAGTACTGCTAGAATAAATACGAGCAAGAGGATAAACGAGTCATACCCTCCAATCGGCCAGTTGGCCGTAGCAGCAGCAGCGGCGGCAGAGGCAGTATCCTCTGCCGTCTTCTTCTCGGCTTCCTCGCGGAGACGATCAGCTTCGCTTGGTGAAGACATGGCGATGACGAGGGCGACGCAGACGTAGACGAAGCAGATGGACGGAGGCGAGCAGTCGCGTGATCGCTCCCCAAAAACCTAATCGCCCCTCTCCCGTACAGGAACCGGAGAGGCGAGGTTTCGGAGGCCTGCTCTCCCGTCGACCGTGTACGCGGTAAACGGGACGGAGTCGCCGGCGGCAGCAGCAGTTCAAGGAACGAACGCGTGAGGCAGATGTGATCTGATTTCGTGACGGCTAGGGTAGGCGATCGCGTGCTTATAAAGGCGGCTGGGTGAAGAGTCCGAGTCGGTAACGATCACGATCCGACGTCTCGGATCGTTTCCTTGTCCGTTACGTATTCTCCGTTCCTGACCGGCAAAAATAAGCGCGTAGGTATGAGCTCGGCTCGGCTCATTCCCGCAACCCGCGGCGCGGCGCGTCGTGACGAGGCGTGGCGTGGCGAGGCGGGCGGCGGAGGAGGAGTGCGCGAGGGCACCTTCTCTTCTCACTCTCCAATAGCATGTGGAAGAGAGACCCTTATAAAGGGGTCCAAACTCTCCTCCACTAGCGGGGTGGGACTAAACTCCCACCACCTTGCCATGCCACCACCTACATGGGCCCTTGTAGATTTTCTGAAATTCTCTAATGGGCCTAAGGCCCACCTCCAAATTTCAACAATCCCCCACCAGATCTCAAGGGCACATCATGTTCCCTCGTTCCAATCACTGTTTTAATATACCAGCATTTCAATGAAGACCTGTTAAGGTTGAGCTTCACCTAGAACAAGTAGCTACACCCCTTCACAACTGAACAATGGACTATGCCTTGAATTGTCAGTTTGGCGTAAAGGAGCTTCACCACAAGTCTTACTAGTACTAGGCTGCCGAAGGTGACCCCTCGGGTGGAGCATATTAGTCACACTCCTGGCCTATTCATGAGTTTACTAGAGATCACCCAAATCTCATAGACTGTGACCAGCAGTCAAGCTCATATAGGTGTGTTCCTCCAAAGATCGCTCTGTAGGACAGCATCTTGCTTACATATAAGCTTTAGAACACATTAAGACAGTAGTCATCCTACCATACAGTATCCGAGAGTATTGCATCTCCAACGGAGTGAGTTAGTAAAGTTACTCTCCTCAGTTCACCACTGGCTTGTTTTCCCAGGTCCTACTTCACGGGATCTCCGATCATATAGGTTAGGTTACTACCATGGCAACTCATGTGGGTCTCATACCCATCTCCCTCGATGCACTATCTATCACAACACGTGATAGCCCTTTAGTAAAGGGATCTGCCAGATTCTTAGCCGTTTGGATATAATCCAACGCTATCACTCCGGAGTTTCTCAAACGTCTGACAGACTTCAATCTCATTCTTATATGTTTGTTGGACTTCATATTGTCCTTTGAACTCTTCACTTTAACAATAACCGTCTGATTATCGCAGTTCATAAGGATAGCCGGAACCGGCTTCTCAACCACAGGTAAGTCCATCAAAAGATCTCGAAGAAATTCTGCTTCGACACCAGATGTGTCCAATGCTGTTAATTCTGCTTCCATTGTCGATCTTGTTAAGATCGTTTGCTTGCAAGACTTCCAGGAAACAGCACCACCCCCAAGAGTAAACATATACCCAGTAGTGGCCTTCATCTCATCAGCATCAGAGATCCAATTCGCGTCACTATACCCTTCAAGTACCGATGGGAATCCCGTATAGTGAAGCCCGTGGTTGACAGTACCTTTCAAGTAGCGCATAATTCTTTCAACAGCTCGCCAATGAACATCGCCCGGGTTTGCAACAAACCGGCTAAGTTTGCTCACAGCAAACGCGATGTCAGGCCTCGTTGCGCTAGCTAGGTACATAAGTGAACCGATAATTTGAGAGAATCTCAATTGATCTATAGCTGTGCCTTTAAACTTTCGAATAAGCACACTAGGATCATATGGTGTTTGACAAATCTTGCAGTCTGAATATCCAAAGCGACTCAAAATCTTGTCAACATAGTGGGATTGCAGAAGTGTAATCCCACCCTCATCATCTCTCAACAGCTTGATGTTCAAGATAACATCAGCCACCCCAAGGTCCTTCATCTCAAAGTTTTGAGACAGAAAAGACTTAACCTCCTCAATTACTTTGAGGTTGGTTCCAAATATCAGTATGTCATCAACATACAAGCACAATATAACTCCTTCGCCCCCACCATGGCGATAGTATACACATTTGTCAGCTTCATTAACAACGAAGCCAACAGATGTCAGAGTTGTATTAAACTTCTCATGCCATTGCTTAGGTGCTTGTCTCAGACCATATAAAGATTTCAGCAACTTACACACCTTTCCTTCCTGACCTTCTATCACAAAGCCATCTGGCTGTTGCATATAGATTTCCTCATTTAGCTCTCCATTCAGGAAAGCCGTCTTAACGTCCATTTGATGAACGAGAAGACCATGAGAGGCCGCCAATGAGAGAAGTACTCTAATGGTGGTCAGTCTAGCGACAGGTGAATAAGTATCGAAGAAATCTTCCTCTTCTTTCTGGGCATAGCCCTTGGCCACAAGCCTAGCCTTGTACTTTTCAATCGTACCATCGGGCCTAAGCTTCTTTTTGAACACCCACTTGCATCCCAATGGTTTGCAACCATAGGGACGATCAGTAATTTCCCATGTCCCGTTAGCCATGATGGAATCCATCTCGCTACGGACCGCAGCTTTCCAGTAATCAGCATCTGGAGAAGCATACGCTTCTGAAATAGAAGTGGGATTATCATCCACGAGGTATACGAAGAAATCATCACCAAAGGTTTTTGCAGTCCTTTGTCTCTTGCCCCTACCACGGGCTTCCTCGTCATCCTCCTCAGGATTTTCATCATGTGTTTGTTCATAATATTCCATAGGAATGGCAGGCTCAGGAGTTATCTCAGATTCCTGTCTAGAAGTGCTTTGCATATCTCTCATGGGAAATATATCCTCAAAGAATGTAGCATCCCTCGACTCCATTATTGTACCGACCTTCACGTCAGGTACCTCAGATTTCACTACTAGAAATCTATAGCCTACGCTATTCTTAGCGTATCCCAAATTAACGCAATCCACAGTCTTTGGTCCAAGCTTACGCTTCTTGGGAATCGGTACATTGACTTTCGCCAAGCAGCCCCAAGTACGTAAGTACGAGAGTGCCGTCCTTCTCTTTGACCACTCCTCGTAGGGAGTGACCTCATTATCTTTTGTAGGAACTTTATTCAGGACATGACACGCGGTCAATATAGCCTCCCCCCACCATGCCTTGGATAAACCCGATGTATCTAACATGGCGTTAACCAAATCAGTTAGAGTACGGTTTTTCCGCTCGGCAACCCCGTTTGACTGGGGTGAATAGGGAGGCGTCCTCTCATGAATAATGCCGTGTTCCGCACAAAATGAATCAAATTCGTTTGAGAAGTACTCTCCACCACGATCAGACCGGACTCGTTTAATTTTCTTTTCAAGTTGATTCTCAACTTCTGCCTTATAGATTTTAAAGTAGTGTAGAGCCTCATCTTTAGTATTTAACAGATACACATAGCAAAATCTAGTGGAATCATCTATCAATGTCATGAAGTATTTCTTTCCACCTTTAGTCAACACACCATTCATCTCACAAAGATCAGAATGTATGAGTTCTAATGGTGCCAAGTGTCTCTCCTCTGCAGCCTTGTGAGGCTTGCGAGGTTGCTTTGCTTGCACACACGAGTGGCACTTAGAACCTTTGGCTAAAGTGAAAGTTGGGATTAAATTCAGTTTTGCTAGCCGCGACATAACACCGAAACTTATGTGACAAAGACGTGAATGCCAAACTTCAGATTCATTAACACTCGAATGAATATTGTTCACGACTTTATTACAAAAATCTGCTAGAGAAAGGCGGAACAGACCTCCGCATTCATAACCTTTTCCAACGAAAAGTCCATATTTCGTAACTACTACTTTATTAGACTCGAACACCAACTTAAACCCTTCTCTACACAGAAGGGAGCCACTAACGAGATTCTTCTTGATGGCGGGGACATGCTGCACGTTCTTCAGCTGCACGATCCTTCCCGAAGTAAACTTCAGATCGACCGTGCCAACACCAAGAACAGAAGCACTCGCGCCATTCCCCATCAATACGGACCCGCGACCGGTGGCCTGATAAGAAGAGAACAATGACAAGTCAGCACACACATGAATATTTGCACCCGTGTCCACCCACCAATCGGTGGACTGACAAACTGTAAATACAGTAAGTAAATTACCGTACCCAGATGCACCACTTTCATTGTTGCCCACAATCATGTTTGCAGACTTGGAGTCCTGCGCCGGCTTCTTGTACTTGTTTGGACATTTGTTCGCCCAATGTTCCTCTGAACCACAAGTATAGCAGCCATCTCCCTTCTTATTCTTCTTGAAGGGCTTCTTCCCCTTCTTCTTGAAGTCGGTATTCTGTTGGACAGAGTTCTTTCCCTTGGGCTTGTGAGAATTGAAGTTCCTCTGATGTACCATATTGGCAGCAGAAGAGCTTTCCACCGCTTTTCCATTGGAGTCCTTTGCTCTCGAGTTCTGCTCAACACTCAGATGGCCGATGATGTCCTCTACTGAGAACTCACGCCTCTGATGTTTCAGAGTAGTAGCAAAGTTCCTCCAGGAATTAGGGAGCTTAGCAATTATACAGCCCGCGACAAACTTGCCCGGCAAATTGCACTTAAGAACCTCAAGTTCCTTAGCTATGCATATTATCTCATGAGCTTGTTCCAATACAGAACGGTTGTCAACCATCTTGTAATCGTGGAACTGCTCCATAACATACATCTCACTCCCAGCATCGGTGGCCCCGAATTTAGATTCGAGCGCCTCCCACAAGTCCTTGGCAACATGCATATGTAAATATGCATCAACCAGCTTATCTCCGATCACGCTAATGACTGCTCCAAGGAATAGGACGGTGGCCTCCTTAAACATCTTCTCCTGTTCAGGAGTGATAGTTTCCGTAGGAGTGACACCGGCTACCCAGAACACGTTCATAGCCGTGAGCCATAAGGTGGTTCTCGTTTGCCAACGCTTGAAAAAAGTACCGGTAAACTTATCCGGTTTCAGTGCAGCAGCAAAACCATTACTCGAAAAATTCCTACAGACATTAGGTTTTTGGATTGTTGAGTAAATAGACAATTTTCCGAGTAGATTAATCCACAAAATAATAACTAGCATGGCATTGACTAGACTAATGACATACTGATCTTGAGCTAACCTAGCACATACTACGCATATAGTGGATACATCTATGCAAACAAGTAGTACTGCTAGAATAAATACGAGCAAGAGGATAAACGAGTCATACCCTCCAATCGGCCAGTTGGCCGTAGCAGCAGCAGCGGCGGCAGAGGCAGTATCCTCTGCCGTCTTCTTCTCGGCTTCCTCGCGGAGACGATCAGCTTCGCTTGGTGAAGACATGGCGATGACGAGGGCGACGCAGACGTAGACGAAGCAGATGGACGGAGGCGAGCAGTCGCGTGATCGCTCCCCAAAAACCTAATCGCCCCTCTCCCGTACAGGAACCGGAGAGGCGAGGTTTCGGAGGCCTGCTCTCCCGTCGACCGTGTACGCGGTAAACGGGACGGAGTCGCCGGCGGCAGCAGCAGTTCAAGGAACGAACGCGTGAGGCAGATGTGATCTGATTTCGTGACGGCTAGGGTAGGCGATCGCGTGCTTATAAAGGCGGCTGGGTGAAGAGTCCGAGTCGGTAACGATCACGATCCGACGTCTCGGATCGTTTCCTTGTCCGTTACGTATTCTCCGTTCCTGACCGGCAAAAATAAGCGCGTAGGTATGAGCTCGGCTCGGCTCATTCCCGCAACCCGCGGCGCGGCGCGTCGTGGCGAGGCGTGGCGTGGCGTGGCGAGGCGGGCGGCGGAGGAGCAGTGCGCGAGGGCACCTTCTCTTCTCACTCTCCAATAGCATGTGGAAGAGAGACCCTTATAAAGGGGTCCAAACTCTCCTCCACTAGCGGGGTGGGACTAAACTCCCACCACCTTGCCATGCCACCACCTACATGGGCCCTTGTAGATTTTCTGAAATTCTCTAATGGGCCTAAGGCCCACCTCCAAATTTCAACAATCCCCCACCAGATCTCAAGGGCACATCATGTTCCCTCGTTCCAATCACTGTTTTAATATACCAGCATTTCAATGAAGACCTGTTAAGGTTGAGCTTCACCTAGAACAAGTAGCTACACCCCTTCACAACTGAACAATGGACTATGCCTTGAATTGTCAGTTTGGCGTAAAGGAGCTTCACCACAAGTCTTACTAGTACTAGGCTGCCGAAGGTGACCCCTCGGGTGGAGCATATTAGTCACACTCCTGGCCTATTCATGAGTTTACTAGAGATCACCCAAATCTCATAGACTGTGACCAGCAGTCAAGCTCATATAGGTGTGTTCCTCCAAAGATCGCTCTGTAGGACAGCATCTTGCTTACATATAAGCTTTAGAACACATTAAGACAGTAGTCATCCTACCATACAGTATCCGAGAGTATTGCATCTCCAACGGAGTGAGTTAGTAAAGTTACTCTCCTCAGTTCACCACTGGCTTGTTTTCCCAGGTCCTACTTCACGGGATCTCCGATCATATAGGTTAGGTTACTACCATGGCAACTCATGTGGGTCTCATACCCATCTCCCTCGATGCACTATCTATCACAACACGTGATAGCCCTTTAGTAAAGGGATCTGCCAGATTCTTAGCCGTTTGGATATAATCCAACGCTATCACTCCGGAGTTTCTCAAACGTCTGACAGACTTCAATCTCATTCTTATATGTTTGTTGGACTTCATATTGTCCTTTGAACTCTTCACTTTAACAATAACCGTCTGATTATCGCAGTTCATAAGGATAGCCGGAACCGGCTTCTCAACCACAGGTAAGTCCATCAAAAGATCTCGAAGAAATTCTGCTTCGACACCAGATGTGTCCAATGCTGTTAATTCTGCTTCCATTGTCGATCTTGTTAAGATCGTTTGCTTGCAAGACTTCCAGGAAACAGCACCACCCCCAAGAGTAAACATATACCCAGTAGTGGCCTTCATCTCATCAGCATCAGAGATCCAATTCGCGTCACTATACCCTTCAAGTACCGATGGGAATCCCGTATAGTGAAGCCCGTGGTTGACAGTACCTTTCAAGTAGCGCATAATTCTTTCAACAGCTCGCCAATGAACATCGCCCGGGTTTGCAACAAACCGGCTAAGTTTGCTCACAGCAAACGCGATGTCAGGCCTCGTTGCGCTAGCTAGGTACATAAGTGAACCGATAATTTGAGAGAATCTCAATTGATCTATAGCTGTGCCTTTAAACTTTCGAATAAGCACACTAGGATCATATGGTGTTTGACAAATCTTGCAGTCTGAATATCCAAAGCGACTCAAAATCTTGTCAACATAGTGGGATTGCAGAAGTGTAATCCCACCCTCATCATCTCTCAACAGCTTGATGTTCAAGATAACATCAGCCACCCCAAGGTCCTTCATCTCAAAGTTTTGAGACAGAAAAGACTTAACCTCCTCAATTACTTTGAGGTTGGTTCCAAATATCAGTATGTCATCAACATACAAGCACAATATAACTCCTTCGCCCCCACCATGGCGATAGTATACACATTTGTCAGCTTCATTAACAACGAAGCCAACAGATGTCAGAGTTGTATTAAACTTCTCATGCCATTGCTTAGGTGCTTGTCTCAGACCATATAAAGATTTCAGCAACTTACACACCTTTCCTTCCTGACCTTCTATCACAAAGCCATCTGGCTGTTGCATATAGATTTCCTCATTTAGCTCTCCATTCAGGAAAGCCGTCTTAACGTCCATTTGATGAACGAGAAGACCATGAGAGGCCGCCAATGAGAGAAGTACTCTAATGGTGGTCAGTCTAGCCACAGGTGAATAAGTATCGAAGAAATCTTCCTCTTCTTTCTGGGCATAGCCCTTGGCCACAAGCCTAGCCTTGTACTTTTCAATCGTACCATCGGGCCTAAGCTTCTTTTTGAACACCCACTTGCATCCCAATGGTTTGCAACCATAGGGACGATCAGTAATTTCCCATGTCCCGTTAGCCATGATGGAATCCATCTCGCTACGGACCGCAGCTTTCCAGTAATCAGCATCTGGAGAAGCATACGCTTCTGAAATAGAAGTGGGATTATCATCCACGAGGTATACGAAGAAATCATCACCAAAGGTTTTTGCAGTCCTTTGTCTCTTGCCCCTACCACGGGCTTCCTCGTCATCCTCCTCAGGATTTTCATCATGTGTTTGTTCATAATATTCCATAGGAATGGCAGGCTCAGGAGTTATCTCAGATTCCTGTCTAGAAGTGCTTTGCATATCTCTCATGGGAAATATATCCTCAAAGAATGTAGCATCCCTCGACTCCATTATTGTACCGACCTTCACGTCAGGTACCTCAGATTTCACTACTAGAAATCTATAGCCTACGCTATTCTTAGCGTATCCCAAATTAACGCAATCCACAGTCTTTGGTCCAAGCTTACGCTTCTTGGGAATCGGTACATTGACTTTCGCCAAGCAGCCCCAAGTACGTAAGTACGAGAGTGTCGTCCTTCTCTTTGACCACTCCTCGTAGGGAGTGACCTCATTATCTTTTGTAGGAACTTTATTCAGGACATGACACGCGGTCAATATAGCCTCCCCCCACCATGCCTTGGATAAACCCGATGTATCTAACATGGCGTTAACCAAATCAGTTAGAGTACGGTTTTTCCGCTCGGCAACCCCGTTTGACTGGGGTGAATAGGGAGGCGTCCTCTCATGAATAATGCCGTGTTCCGCACAAAATGAATCAAATTCGTTTGAGAAGTACTCTCCACCACGATCAGACCGGACTCGTTTAATTTTCTTTTCAAGTTGATTCTCAACTTCTGCCTTATAGATTTTAAAGTAGTGTAGAGCCTCATCTTTAGTATTTAACAGATACACATAGCAAAATCTAGTGGAATCATCTATCAATGTCATGAAGTATTTCTTTCCACCTTTAGTCAACACACCATTCATCTCACAAAGATCAGAATGTATGAGTTCTAATGGTGCCAAGTGTCTCTCCTCTGCAGCCTTGTGAGGCTTGCGAGGTTGCTTTGCTTGCACACACGAGTGGCACTTAGAACCTTTGGCTAAAGTGAAAGTTGGGATTAAATTCAGTTTTGCTAGCCGCGACATAACACCGAAACTTATGTGACAAAGACGTGAATGCCAAACTTCAGATTCATTAACACTCGAATGAATATTGTTCACGACTTTATTACAAAAATCTGCTAGAGAAAGGCGGAACAGACCTCCGCATTCATAACCTTTTCCAACGAAAAGTCCATATTTCGTAACTACTACTTTATTAGACTCGAACACCAACTTAAACCCTTCTCTACACAGAAGGGAGCCACTAACGAGATTCTTCTTGATGGCGGGGACATGCTGCACGTTCTTCAGCTGCACGATCCTTCCCGAAGTAAACTTCAGATCGACCGTGCCAACACCAAGAACAGAAGCACTCGCGCCATTCCCCATCAATACGGACCCGCGACCGGTGGCCTGATAAGAAGAGAACAATGACAAGTCAGCACACACATGAATATTTGCACCCGTGTCCACCCACCAATCGGTGGACTGACAAACTGTAAATACAGTAAGTAAATTACCGTACCCAGATGCACCACTTTCATTGTTGCCCACAATCATGTTTGCAGACTTGGAGTCCTGCGCCGGCTTCTTGTACTTGTTTGGACATTTGTTCGCCCAATGTTCCTCTGAACCACAAGTATAGCAGCCATCTCCCTTCTTATTCTTCTTGAAGGGCTTCTTCCCCTTCTTCTTGAAGTCGGTATTCTGTTGGACAGAGTTCTTTCCCTTGGGCTTGTGAGAATTGAAGTTCCTCTGATGTACCATATTGGCAGCAGAAGAGCTTTCCACCGCTTTTCCATTGGAGTCCTTTGCTCTCGAGTTCTGCTCAACACTCAGATGGCCGATGATGTCCTCTACTGAGAACTCACGCCTCTGATGTTTCAGAGTAGTAGCAAAGTTCCTCCAGGAATTAGGGAGCTTAGCAATTATACAGCCCGCGACAAACTTGCCCGGCAAATTGCACTTAAGAACCTCAAGTTCCTTAGCTATGCATATTATCTCATGAGCTTGTTCCAATACAGAACGGTTGTCAACCATCTTGTAATCGTGGAACTGCTCCATAACATACATCTCACTCCCAGCATCGGTGGCCCCGAATTTAGATTCGAGCGCCTCCCACAAGTCCTTGGCAACATGCATATGTAAATATGCATCAACCAGCTTATCTCCGATCACGCTAATGACTGCTCCAAGGAATAGGACGGTGGCCTCCTTAAACATCTTCTCCTGTTCAGGAGTGATAGTTTCCGTAGGAGTGACACCGGCTACCCAGAACACGTTCATAGCCGTGAGCCATAAGGTGGTTCTCGTTTGCCAACGCTTGAAAAAAGTACCGGTAAACTTATCCGGTTTCAGTGCAGCAGCAAAACCATTACTCGAAAAATTCCTACAGACATTAGGTTTTTGGATTGTTGAGTAAATAGACAATTTTCCGAGTAGATTAATCCACAAAATAATAACTAGCATGGCATTGACTAGACTAATGACATACTGATCTTGAGCTAACCTAGCACATACTACGCATATAGTGGATACATCTATGCAAACAAGTAGTACTGCTAGAATAAATACGAGCAAGAGGATAAACGAGTCATACCCTCCAATCGGCCAGTTGGCCGTAGCAGCAGCAGCGGCGGCAGAGGCAGTATCCTCTGCCGTCTTCTTCTCGGCTTCCTCGCGGAGACGATCAGCTTCGCTTGGTGAAGACATGGCGATGACGAGGGCGACGCAGACGTAGACGAAGCAGATGGACGGAGGCGAGCAGTCGCGTGATCGCTCCCCAAAAACCTAATCGCCCCTCTCCCGTACAGGAACCGGAGAGGCGAGGTTTCGGAGGCCTGCTCTCCCGTCGACCGTGTACGCGGTAAACGGGACGGAGTCGCCGGCGGCAGCAGCAGTTCAAGGAACGAACGCGTGAGGCAGATGTGATCTGATTTCGTGACGGCTAGGGTAGGCGATCGCGTGCTTATAAAGGCGGCTGGGTGAAGAGTCCGAGTCGGTAACGATCACGATCCGACGTCTCGGATCGTTTCCTTGTCCGTTACGTATTCTCCGTTCCTGACCGGCAAAAATAAGCGCGTAGGTATGAGCTCGGCTCGGCTCATTCCCGCAACCCGCGGCGCGGCGCGGCGCGTCGTGACGAGGCGTGGCGTGGCGAGGCGGGCGGCGGAGGAGGAGTGCGCGAGGGCACCTTCTCTTCTCACTCTCCAATAGCATGTGGAAGAGAGACCCTTATAAAGGGGTCCAAACTCTCCTCCACTAGCGGGGTGGGACTAAACTCCCACCACCTTGCCATGCCACCACCTACATGGGCCCTTGTAGATTTTCTGAAATTCTCTAATGGGCCTAAGGCCCACCTCCAAATTTCAACAATCCCCCACCAGATCTCAAGGGCACATCATGTTCCCTCGTTCCAATCACTGTTTTAATATACCAGCATTTCAATGAAGACCTGTTAAGGTTGAGCTTCACCTAGAACAAGTAGCTACACCCCTTCACAACTGAACAATGGACTATGCCTTGAATTGTCAGTTTGGCGTAAAGGAGCTTCACCACAAGTCTTACTAGTACTAGGCTGCCGAAGGTGACCCCTCGGGTGGAGCATATTAGTCACACTCCTGGCCTATTCATGAGTTTACTAGAGATCACCCAAATCTCATAGACTGTGACCAGCAGTCAAGCTCATATAGGTGTGTTCCTCCAAAGATCGCTCTGTAGGACAGCATCTTGCTTACATATAAGCTTTAGAACACATTAAGACAGTAGTCATCCTACCATACAGTATCCGAGAGTATTGCATCTCCAACGGAGTGAGTTAGTAAAGTTACTCTCCTCAGTTCACCACTGGCTTGTTTTCCCAGGTCCTACTTCACGGGATCTCCGATCATATAGGTTAGGTTACTACCATGGCAACTCATGTGGGTCTCATACCCATCTCCCTCGATGCACTATCTATCACAACACGTGATAGCCCTTTAGTAAAGGGATCTGCCAGATTCTTAGCCGTTTGGATATAATCCAACGCTATCACTCCGGAGTTTCTCAAACGTCTGACAGACTTCAATCTCATTCTTATATGTTTGTTGGACTTCATATTGTCCTTTGAACTCTTCACTTTAACAATAACCGTCTGATTATCGCAGTTCATAAGGATAGCCGGAACCGGCTTCTCAACCACAGGTAAGTCCATCAAAAGATCTCGAAGAAATTCTGCTTCGACACCAGATGTGTCCAATGCTGTTAATTCTGCTTCCATTGTCGATCTTGTTAAGATCGTTTGCTTGCAAGACTTCCAGGAAACAGCACCACCCCCAAGAGTAAACATATACCCAGTAGTGGCCTTCATCTCATCAGCATCAGAGATCCAATTCGCGTCACTATACCCTTCAAGTACCGATGGGAATCCCGTATAGTGAAGCCCGTGGTTGACAGTACCTTTCAAGTAGCGCATAATTCTTTCAACAGCTCGCCAATGAACATCGCCCGGGTTTGCAACAAACCGGCTAAGTTTGCTCACAGCAAACGCGATGTCAGGCCTCGTTGCGCTAGCTAGGTACATAAGTGAACCGATAATTTGAGAGAATCTCAATTGATCTATAGCTGTGCCTTTAAACTTTCGAATAAGCACACTAGGATCATATGGTGTTTGACAAATCTTGCAGTCTGAATATCCAAAGCGACTCAAAATCTTGTCAACATAGTGGGATTGCAGAAGTGTAATCCCACCCTCATCATCTCTCAACAGCTTGATGTTCAAGATAACATCAGCCACCCCAAGGTCCTTCATCTCAAAGTTTTGAGACAGAAAAGACTTAACCTCCTCAATTACTTTGAGGTTGGTTCCAAATATCAGTATGTCATCAACATACAAGCACAATATAACTCCTTCGCCCCCACCATGGCGATAGTATACACATTTGTCAGCTTCATTAACAACGAAGCCAACAGATGTCAGAGTTGTATTAAACTTCTCATGCCATTGCTTAGGTGCTTGTCTCAGACCATATAAAGATTTCAGCAACTTACACACCTTTCCTTCCTGACCTTCTATCACAAAGCCATCTGGCTGTTGCATATAGATTTCCTCATTTAGCTCTCCATTCAGGAAAGCCGTCTTAACGTCCATTTGATGAACGAGAAGACCATGAGAGGCCGCCAATGAGAGAAGTACTCTAATGGTGGTCAGTCTAGCGACAGGTGAATAAGTATCGAAGAAATCTTCCTCTTCTTTCTGGGCATAGCCCTTGGCCACAAGCCTAGCCTTGTACTTTTCAATCGTACCATCGGGCCTAAGCTTCTTTTTGAACACCCACTTGCATCCCAATGGTTTGCAACCATAGGGACGATCAGTAATTTCCCATGTCCCGTTAGCCATGATGGAATCCATCTCGCTACGGACCGCAGCTTTCCAGTAATCAGCATCTGGAGAAGCATACGCTTCTGAAATAGAAGTGGGATTATCATCCACGAGGTATACGAAGAAATCATCACCAAAGGTTTTTGCAGTCCTTTGTCTCTTGCCCCTACCACGGGCTTCCTCGTCATCCTCCTCAGGATTTTCATCATGTGTTTGTTCATAATATTCCATAGGAATGGCAGGCTCAGGAGTTATCTCAGATTCCTGTCTAGAAGTGCTTTGCATATCTCTCATGGGAAATATATCCTCAAAGAATGTAGCATCCCTCGACTCCATTATTGTACCGACCTTCACGTCAGGTACCTCAGATTTCACTACTAGAAATCTATAGCCTACGCTATTCTTAGCGTATCCCAAATTAACGCAATCCACAGTCTTTGGTCCAAGCTTACGCTTCTTGGGAATCGGTACATTGACTTTCGCCAAGCAGCCCCAAGTACGTAAGTACGAGAGTGTCGTCCTTCTCTTTGACCACTCCTCGTAGGGAGTGACCTCATTATCTTTTGTAGGAACTTTATTCAGGACATGACACGCGGTCAATATAGCCTCCCCCCACCATGCCTTGGATAAACCCGATGTATCTAACATGGCGTTAACCAAATCAGTTAGAGTACGGTTTTTCCGCTCGGCAACCCCGTTTGACTGGGGTGAATAGGGAGGCGTCCTCTCATGAATAATGCCGTGTTCCGCACAAAATGAATCAAATTCGTTTGAGAAGTACTCTCCACCACGATCAGACCGGACTCGTTTAATTTTCTTTTCAAGTTGATTCTCAACTTCTGCCTTATAGATTTTAAAGTAGTGTAGAGCCTCATCTTTAGTATTTAACAGATACACATAGCAAAATCTAGTGGAATCATCTATCAATGTCATGAAGTATTTCTTTCCACCTTTAGTCAACACACCATTCATCTCACAAAGATCAGAATGTATGAGTTCTAATGGTGCCAAGTGTCTCTCCTCTGCAGCCTTGTGAGGCTTGCGAGGTTGCTTTGCTTGCACACACGAGTGGCACTTAGAACCTTTGGCTAAAGTGAAAGTTGGGATTAAATTCAGTTTTGCTAGCCGCGACATAACACCGAAACTTATGTGACAAAGACGTGAATGCCAAACTTCAGATTCATTAACACTCGAATGAATATTGTTCACGACTTTATTACAAAAATCTGCTAGAGAAAGGCGGAACAGACCTCCGCATTCATAACCTTTTCCAACGAAAAGTCCATATTTCGTAACTACTACTTTATTAGACTCGAACACCAACTTAAACCCTTCTCTACACAGAAGGGAGCCACTAACGAGATTCTTCTTGATGGCGGGGACATGCTGCACGTTCTTCAGCTGCACGATCCTTCCCGAAGTAAACTTCAGATCGACCGTGCCAACACCAAGAACAGAAGCACTCGCGCCATTCCCCATCAATACGGACCCGCGACCGGTGGCCTGATAAGAAGAGAACAATGACAAGTCAGCACACACATGAATATTTGCACCCGTGTCCACCCACCAATCGGTGGACTGACAAACTGTAAATACAGTAAGTAAATTACCGTACCCAGATGCACCACTTTCATTGTTGCCCACAATCATGTTTGCAGACTTGGAGTCCTGCGCCGGCTTCTTGTACTTGTTTGGACATTTGTTCGCCCAATGTTCCTCTGAACCACAAGTATAGCAGCCATCTCCCTTCTTATTCTTCTTGAAGGGCTTCTTCCCCTTCTTCTTGAAGTCGGTATTCTGTTGGACAGAGTTCTTTCCCTTGGGCTTGTGAGAATTGAAGTTCCTCTGATGTACCATATTGGCAGCAGAAGAGCTTTCCACCGCTTTTCCATTGGAGTCCTTTGCTCTCGAGTTCTGCTCAACACTCAGATGGCCGATGATGTCCTCTACTGAGAACTCACGCCTCTGATGTTTCAGAGTAGTAGCAAAGTTCCTCCAGGAATTAGGGAGCTTAGCAATTATACAGCCCGCGACAAACTTGCCCGGCAAATTGCACTTAAGAACCTCAAGTTCCTTAGCTATGCATATTATCTCATGAGCTTGTTCCAATACAGAACGGTTGTCAACCATCTTGTAATCGTGGAACTGCTCCATAACATACATCTCACTCCCAGCATCGGTGGCCCCGAATTTAGATTCGAGCGCCTCCCACAAGTCCTTGGCAACATGCATATGTAAATATGCATCAACCAGCTTATCTCCGATCACGCTAATGACTGCTCCAAGGAATAGGACGGTGGCCTCCTTAAACATCTTCTCCTGTTCAGGAGTGATAGTTTCCGTAGGAGTGACACCGGCTACCCAGAACACGTTCATAGCCGTGAGCCATAAGGTGGTTCTCGTTTGCCAACGCTTGAAAAAAGTACCGGTAAACTTATCCGGTTTCAGTGCAGCAGCAAAACCATTACTCGAAAAATTCCTACAGACATTAGGTTTTTGGATTGTTGAGTAAATAGACAATTTTCCGAGTAGATTAATCCACAAAATAATAACTAGCATGGCATTGACTAGACTAATGACATACTGATCTTGAGCTAACCTAGCACATACTACGCATATAGTGGATACATCTATGCAAACAAGTAGTACTGCTAGAATAAATACGAGCAAGAGGATAAACGAGTCATACCCTCCAATCGGCCAGTTGGCCGTAGCAGCAGCAGCGGCGGCAGAGGCAGTATCCTCTGCCGTCTTCTTCTCGGCTTCCTCGCGGAGACGATCAGCTTCGCTTGGTGAAGACATGGCGATGACGAGGGCGACGCAGACGTAGACGAAGCAGATGGACGGAGGCGAGCAGTCGCGTGATCGCTCCCCAAAAACCTAATCGCCCCTCTCCCGTACAGGAACCGGAGAGGCGAGGTTTCGGAGGCCTGCTCTCCCGTCGACCGTGTACGCGGTAAACGGGACGGAGTCGCCGGCAGCAGCAGCAGTTCAAGGAACGAACGCGTGAGGCAGATGTGATCTGATTTCGTGACGGCTAGGGTAGGCGATCGCGTGCTTATAAAGGCGGCTGGGTGAAGAGTCCGAGTCGGTAACGATCACGATCCGACGTCTCGGATCGTTTCCTTGTCCGTTACGTATTCTCCGTTCCTGACCGGCAAAAATAAGCGCGTAGGTATGAGCTCGGCTCGGCTCATTCCCGCAACCCGCGGCGCGTCGTGACGAGGCGTGGCGTGGCGTGGCGAGGCGGGCGGCGGAGGAGGAGTGCGCGAGGGCACCTTCTCTTCTCACTCTCCAATAGCATGTGGAAGAGAGACCCTTATAAAGGGGTCCAAACTCTCCTCCACTAGCGGGGTGGGACTAAACTCCCACCACCTTGCCATGCCACCACCTACATGGGCCCTTGTAGATTTTCTGAAATTCTCTAATGGGCCTAAGGCCCACCTCCAAATTTCAACAATCCCCCACCAGATCTCAAGGGCACATCATGTTCCCTCGTTCCAATCACTGTTTTAATATACCCGCATTTCAATGAAGACCTGTTAAGGTTGAGCTTCACCTAGAACAAGTAGCTACACCCCTTCACAACTGAACAATGGACTATGCCTTGAATTGTCAGTTTGGCGTAAAGGAGCTTCACCACAAGTCTTACTAGTACTAGGCTGCCGAAGGTGACCCCTCGGGTGGAGCATATTAGTCACACTCCTGGCCTATTCATGAGTTTACTAGAGATCACCCAAATCTCATAGACTGTGACCAGCAGTCAAGCTCATATAGGTGTGTTCCTCCAAAGATCGCTCTGTAGGACAGCATCTTGCTTACATATAAGCTTTAGAACACATTAAGACAGTAGTCATCCTACCATACAGTATCCGAGAGTATTGCATCTCCAACGGAGTGAGTTAGTAAAGTTACTCTCCTCAGTTCACCACTGGCTTGTTTTCCCAGGTCCTACTTCACAGGATCTCCGATCATATAGGTTAGGTTACTACCATGGCAACTCATGTGGGTCTCATACCCATCTCCCTCGATGCACTATCTATCACAACACGTGATAGCCCTTTAGTAAAGGGATCTGCCAGATTCTTAGCCGTTTGGATATAATCCAACGCTATCACTCCGGAGTTTCTCAAACGTCTGACAGACTTCAATCTCATTCTTATATGTTTGTTGGACTTCATATTGTCCTTTGAACTCTTCACTTTAACAATAACCGTCTGATTATCGCAGTTCATAAGGATAGCCGGAACCGGCTTCTCAACCACAGGTAAGTCCATCAAAAGATCTCGAAGAAATTCTGCTTCGACACCAGATGTGTCCAATGCTGTTAATTCTGCTTCCATTGTCGATCTTGTTAAGATCGTTTGCTTGCAAGACTTCCAGGAAACAGCACCACCCCCAAGAGTAAACATATACCCAGTAGTGACCTTCATCTCATCAGCATCAGAGATCCAATTCGCGTCACTATACCCTTCAAGTACCGATGGGAATCCCGTATAGTGAAGCCCGTGGTTGACAGTACCTTTCAAGTAGCGCATAATTCTTTCAACAGCTCGCCAATGAACATCGCCCGGGTTTGCAACAAACCGGCTAAGTTTGCTCACAGCAAACGCGATGTCAGGCCTCGTTGCGCTAGCTAGGTACATAAGTGAACCGATAATTTGAGAGAATCTCAATTGATCTATAGCTGTGCCTTTAAACTTTCGAATAAGCACACTAGGATCATATGGTGTTTGACAAATCTTGCAGTCTGAATATCCAAAGCGACTCAAAATCTTGTCAACATAGTGGGATTGCAGAAGTGTAATCCCACCCTCATCATCTCTCAACAGCTTGATGTTCAAGATAACATCAGCCACCCCAAGGTCCTTCATCTCAAAGTTTTGAGACAGAAAAGACTTAACCTCCTCAATTACTTTGAGGTTGGTTCCAAATATCAGTATGTCATCAACATACAAGCACAATATAACTCCTTCGCCCCCACCATGGCGATAGTATACACATTTGTCAGCTTCATTAACAACGAAGCCAACAGATGTCAGAGTTGTATTAAACTTCTCATGCCATTGCTTAGGTGCTTGTCTCAGACCATATAAAGATTTCAGCAACTTACACACCTTTCCTTCCTGACCTTCTATCACAAAGCCATCTGGCTGTTGCATATAGATTTCCTCATTTAGCTCTCCATTCAGGAAAGCCGTCTTAACGTCCATTTGATGAACGAGAAGACCATGAGAGGCCGCCAATGAGAGAAGTACTCTAATGGTGGTCAGTCTAGCCACAGGTGAATAAGTATCGAAGAAATCTTCCTCTTCTTTCTGGGCATAGCCCTTGGCCACAAGCCTAGCCTTGTACTTTTCAATCGTACCATCGGGCCTAAGCTTCTTTTTGAACACCCACTTGCATCCCAATGGTTTGCAACCATAGGGACGATCAGTAATTTCCCATGTCCCGTTAGCCATGATGGAATCCATCTCGCTACGGACCGCAGCTTTCCAGTAATCAGCATCTGGAGAAGCATACGCTTCTGAAATAGAAGTGGGATTATCATCCACGAGGTATACGAAGAAATCATCACCAAAGGTTTTTGCAGTCCTTTGTCTCTTGCCCCTACCACGGGCTTCCTCGTCATCCTCCTCAGGATTTTCATCATGTGTTTGTTCATAATATTCCATAGGAATGGCAGGCTCAGGAGTTATCTCAGATTCCTGTCTAGAAGTGCTTTGCATATCTCTCATGGGAAATATATCCTCAAAGAATGTAGCATCCCTCGACTCCATTATTGTACCGACCTTCACGTCAGGTACCTCAGATTTCACTACTAGAAATCTATAGCCTACGCTATTCTTAGCGTATCCCAAATTAACGCAATCCACAGTCTTTGGTCCAAGCTTACGCTTCTTGGGAATCGGTACATTGACTTTCGCCAAGCAGCCCCAAGTACGTAAGTACGAGAGTGTCGTCCTTCTCTTTGACCACTCCTCGTAGGGAGTGACCTCATTATCTTTTGTAGGAACTTTATTCAGGACATGACACGCGGTCAATATAGCCTCCCCCCACCATGCCTTGGATAAACCCGATGTATCTAACATGGCGTTAACCAAATCAGTTAGAGTACGGTTTTTCCGCTCGGCAACCCCGTTTGACTGGGGTGAATAGGGAGGCGTCCTCTCATGAATAATGCCGTGTTCCGCACAAAATGAATCAAATTCGTTTGAGAAGTACTCTCCACCACGATCAGACCGGACTCGTTTAATTTTCTTTTCAAGTTGATTCTCAACTTCTGCCTTATAGATTTTAAAGTAGTGTAGAGCCTCATCTTTAGTATTTAACAGATACACATAGCAAAATCTAGTGGAATCATCTATCAATGTCATGAAGTATTTCTTTCCACCTTTAGTCAACACACCATTCATCTCACAAAGATCAGAATGTATGAGTTCTAATGGTGCCAAGTGTCTCTCCTCTGCAGCCTTGTGAGGCTTGCGAGGTTGCTTTGCTTGCACACACGAGTGGCACTTAGAACCTTTGGCTAAAGTGAAAGTTGGGATTAAATTCAGTTTTGCTAGCCGCGACATAACACCGAAACTTATGTGACAAAGACGTGAATGCCAAACTTCAGATTCATTAACACTCGAATGAATATTGTTCACGACTTTATTACAAAAATCTGCTAGAGAAAGGCGGAACAGACCTCCGCATTCATAACCTTTTCCAACGAAAAGTCCATATTTCGTAACTACTACTTTATTAGACTCGAACACCAACTTAAACCCTTCTCTACACAGAAGGGAGCCACTAACGAGATTCTTCTTGATGGCGGGGACATGCTGCACGTTCTTCAGCTGCACGATCCTTCCCGAAGTAAACTTCAGATCGACCGTGCCAACACCAAGAACAGAAGCACTCGCGCCATTCCCCATCAATACGGACCCGCGACCGGTGGCCTGATAAGAAGAGAACAATGACAAGTCAGCACACACATGAATATTTGCACCCGTGTCCACCCACCAATCGGTGGACTGACAAACTGTAAATACAGTAAGTAAATTACCGTACCCAGATGCACCACTTTCATTGTTGCCCACAATCATGTTTGCAGACTTGGAGTCCTGCGCCGGCTTCTTGTACTTGTTTGGACATTTGTTCGCCCAATGTTCCTCTGAACCACAAGTATAGCAGCCATCTCCCTTCTTATTCTTCTTGAAGGGCTTCTTCCCCTTCTTCTTGAAGTCGGTATTCTGTTGGACAGAGTTCTTTCCCTTGGGCTTGTGAGAATTGAAGTTCCTCTGATGTACCATATTGGCAGCAGAAGAGCTTTCCACCGCTTTTCCATTGGAGTCCTTTGCTCTCGAGTTCTGCTCAACACTCAGATGGCCGATGATGTCCTCTACTGAGAACTCACGCCTCTGATGTTTCAGAGTAGTAGCAAAGTTCCTCCAGGAATTAGGGAGCTTAGCAATTATACAGCCCGCGACAAACTTGCCCGGCAAATTGCACTTAAGAACCTCAAGTTCCTTAGCTATGCATATTATCTCATGAGCTTGTTCCAATACAGAACGGTTGTCAACCATCTTGTAATCGTGGAACTGCTCCATAACATACATCTCACTCCCAGCATCGGTGGCCCCGAATTTAGATTCGAGCGCCTCCCACAAGTCCTTGGCAACATGCATATGTAAATATGCATCAACCAGCTTATCTCCGATCACGCTAATGACTGCTCCAAGGAATAGGACGGTGGCCTCCTTAAACATCTTCTCCTGTTCAGGAGTGATAGTTTCCGTAGGAGTGACACCGGCTACCCAGAACACGTTCATAGCCGTGAGCCATAAGGTGGTTCTCGTTTGCCAACGCTTGAAAAAAGTACCGGTAAACTTATCCGGTTTCAGTGCAGCAGCAAAACCATTACTCGAAAAATTCCTACAGACATTAGGTTTTTGGATTGTTGAATAAATAGACAATTTTCCGAGTAGATTAATCCACAAAATAATAACTAGCATGGCATTGACTAGACTAATGACATACTGATCTTGAGCTAACCTAGCACATACTACGCATATAGTGGATACATCTATGCAAACAAGTAGTACTGCTAGAATAAATACGAGCAAGAGGATAAACGAGTCATACCCTCCAATCGGCCAGTTGGCCGTAGCAGCAGCAGCGGCGGCAGAGGCAGTATCCTCTGCCGTCTTCTTCTCGGCTTCCTCGCGGAGACGATCAGCTTCGCTTGGTGAAGACATGGCGATGACGAGGGCGACGCAGACGTAGACGAAGCAGATGGACGGAGGCGAGCAGTCGCGTGATCGCTCCCCAAAAACCTAATCGCCCCTCTCCCGTACAGGAACCGGAGAGGCGAGGTTTCGGAGGCCTGCTCTCCCGTCGACCGTGTACGCGGTAAACGGGACGGAGTCGCCGGCGGCAGCAGCAGTTCAAGGAACGAACGCGTGAGGCAGATGTGATCTGATTTCGTGACGGCTAGGGTAGGCGATCGCGTGCTTATAAAGGCGGCTGGGTGAAGAGTCCGAGTCGGTAACGATCACGATCCGACGTCTCGGATCGTTTCCTTGTCCGTTACGTATTCTCCGTTCCTGACCGGCAAAAATAAGCGCGTAGGTATGAGCTCGGCTCGGCTCATTCCCGCAACCCGCGGCGCGGCGCGGCGCGTCGTGACGAGGCGTGGCGTGGCGAGGCGGGCGGCGGAGGAGGAGTGCGCGAGGGCACCTTCTCTTCTCACTCTCCAATAGCATGTGGAAGAGAGACCCTTATAAAGGGGTCCAAACTCTCCTCCACTAGCGGGGTGGGACTAAACTCCCACCACCTTGCCATGCCACCACCTACATGGGCCCTTGTAGATTTTCTGAAATTCTCTAATGGGCCTAAGGCCCACCTCCAAATTTCAACAATCCCCCACCAGATCTCAAGGGCACATCATGTTCCCTCGTTCCAATCACTGTTTTAATATACCAGCATTTCAATGAAGACCTGTTAAGGTTGAGCTTCACCTAGAACAAGTAGCTACACCCCTTCACAACTGAACAATGGACTATGCCTTGAATTGTCAGTTTGGCGTAAAGGAGCTTCACCACAAGTCTTACTAGTACTAGGCTGCCGAAGGTGACCCCTCGGGTGGAGCATATTAGTCACACTCCTGGCCTATTCATGAGTTTACTAGAGATCACCCAAATCTCATAGACTGTGACCAGCAGTCAAGCTCATATAGGTGTGTTCCTCCAAAGATCGCTCTGTAGGACAGCATCTTGCTTACATATAAGCTTTAGAACACATTAAGACAGTAGTCATCCTACCATACAGTATCCGAGAGTATTGCATCTCCAACGGAGTGAGTTAGTAAAGTTACTCTCCTCAGTTCACCACTGGCTTGTTTTCCCAGGTCCTACTTCACGGGATCTCCGATCATATAGGTTAGGTTACTACCATGGCAACTCATGTGGGTCTCATACCCATCTCCCTCGATGCACTATCTATCACAACACGTGATAGCCCTTTAGTAAAGGGATCTGCCAGATTCTTAGCCGTTTGGATATAATCCAACGCTATCACTCCGGAGTTTCTCAAACGTCTGACAGACTTCAATCTCATTCTTATATGTTTGTTGGACTTCATATTGTCCTTTGAACTCTTCACTTTAACAATAACCGTCTGATTATCGCAGTTCATAAGGATAGCCGGAACCGGCTTCTCAACCACAGGTAAGTCCATCAAAAGATCTCGAAGAAATTCTGCTTCGACACCAGATGTGTCCAATGCTGTTAATTCTGCTTCCATTGTCGATCTTGTTAAGATCGTTTGCTTGCAAGACTTCCAGGAAACAGCACCACCCCCAAGAGTAAACATATACCCAGTAGTGGCCTTCATCTCATCAGCATCAGAGATCCAATTCGCGTCACTATACCCTTCAAGTACCGATGGGAATCCCGTATAGTGAAGCCCGTGGTTGACAGTACCTTTCAAGTAGCGCATAATTCTTTCAACAGCTCGCCAATGAACATCGCCCGGGTTTGCAACAAACCGGCTAAGTTTGCTCACAGCAAACGCGATGTCAGGCCTCGTTGCGCTAGCTAGGTACATAAGTGAACCGATAATTTGAGAGAATCTCAATTGATCTATAGCTGTGCCTTTAAACTTTCGAATAAGCACACTAGGATCATATGGTGTTTGACAAATCTTGCAGTCTGAATATCCAAAGCGACTCAAAATCTTGTCAACATAGTGGGATTGCAGAAGTGTAATCCCACCCTCATCATCTCTCAACAGCTTGATGTTCAAGATAACATCAGCCACCCCAAGGTCCTTCATCTCAAAGTTTTGAGACAGAAAAGACTTAACCTCCTCAATTACTTTGAGGTTGGTTCCAAATATCAGTATGTCATCAACATACAAGCACAATATAACTCCTTCGCCCCCACCATGGCGATAGTATACACATTTGTCAGCTTCATTAACAACGAAGCCAACAGATGTCAGAGTTGTATTAAACTTCTCATGCCATTGCTTAGGTGCTTGTCTCAGACCATATAAAGATTTCAGCAACTTACACACCTTTCCTTCCTGACCTTCTATCACAAAGCCATCTGGCTGTTGCATATAGATTTCCTCATTTAGCTCTCCATTCAGGAAAGCCGTCTTAACGTCCATTTGATGAACGAGAAGACCATGAGAGGCCGCCAATGAGAGAAGTACTCTAATGGTGGTCAGTCTAGCCACAGGTGAATAAGTATCGAAGAAATCTTCCTCTTCTTTCTGGGCATAGCCCTTGGCCACAAGCCTAGCCTTGTACTTTTCAATCGTACCATCGGGCCTAAGCTTCTTTTTGAACACCCACTTGCATCCCAATGGTTTGCAACCATAGGGACGATTAGTAATTTCCCATGTCCCGTTAGCCATGATGGAATCCATCTCGCTACGGACCGCAGCTTTCCAGTAATCAGCATCTGGAGAAGCATACGCTTCTGAAATAGAAGTGGGATTATCATCCACGAGGTATACGAAGAAATCATCACCAAAGGTTTTTGCAGTCCTTTGTCTCTTGCCCCTACCACGGGCTTCCTCGTCATCCTCCTCAGGATTTTCATCATGTGTTTGTTCATAATATTCCATAGGAATGGCAGGCTCAGGAGTTATCTCAGATTCCTGTCTAGAAGTGCTTTGCATATCTCTCATGGGAAATATATCCTCAAAGAATGTAGCATCCCTCGACTCCATTATTGTACCGACCTTCACGTCAGGTACCTCAGATTTCACTACTAGAAATCTATAGCCTACGCTATTCTTAGCGTATCCCAAATTAACGCAATCCACAGTCTTTGGTCCAAGCTTACGCTTCTTGGGAATCGGTACATTGACTTTCGCCAAGCAGCCCCAAGTACGTAAGTACGAGAGTGTCGTCCTTCTCTTTGACCACTCCTCGTAGGGAGTGACCTCATTATCTTTTGTAGGAACTTTATTCAGGACATGACACGCGGTCAATATAGCCTCCCCCCACCATGCCTTGGATAAACCCGATGTATCTAACATGGCGTTAACCAAATCAGTTAGAGTACGGTTTTTCCGCTCGGCAACCCCGTTTGACTGGGGTGAATAGGGAGGCGTCCTCTCATGAATAATGCCGTGTTCCGCACAAAATGAATCAAATTCGTTTGAGAAGTACTCTCCACCACGATCAGACCGGACTCGTTTAATTTTCTTTTCAAGTTGATTCTCAACTTCTGCCTTATAGATTTTAAAGTAGTGTAGAGCCTCATCTTTAGTATTTAACAGATACACATAGCAAAATCTAGTGGAATCATCTATCAATGTCATGAAGTATTTCTTTCCACCTTTAGTCAACACACCATTCATCTCACAAAGATCAGAATGTATGAGTTCTAATGGTGCCAAGTGTCTCTCCTCTGCAGCCTTGTGAGGCTTGCGAGGTTGCTTTGCTTGCACACACGAGTGGCACTTAGAACCTTTGGCTAAAGTGAAAGTTGGGATTAAATTCAGTTTTGCTAGCCGCGACATAACACCGAAACTTATGTGACAAAGACGTGAATGCCAAACTTCAGATTCATTAACACTCGAATGAATATTGTTCACGACTTTATTACAAAAATCTGCTAGAGAAAGGCGGAACAGACCTCCGCATTCATAACCTTTTCCAACGAAAAGTCCATATTTCGTAACTACTACTTTATTAGACTCGAACACCAACTTAAACCCTTCTCTACACAGAAGGGAGCCACTAACGAGATTCTTCTTGATGGCGGGGACATGCTGCACGTTCTTCAGCTGCACGATCCTTCCCGAAGTAAACTTCAGATCGACCGTGCCAACACCAAGAACAGAAGCACTCGCGCCATTCCCCATCAATACGGACCCGCGACCGGTGGCCTGATAAGAAGAGAACAATGACAAGTCAGCACACACATGAATATTTGCACCCGTGTCCACCCACCAATCGGTGGACTGACAAACTGTAAATACAGTAAGTAAATTACCGTACCCAGATGCACCACTTTCATTGTTGCCCACAATAATGTTTGCAGACTTGGAGTCCTGCGCCGGCTTCTTGTACTTGTTTGGACATTTGTTCGCCCAATGTTCCTCTGAACCACAAGTATAGCAGCCATCTCCCTTCTTATTCTTCTTGAAGGGCTTCTTCCCCTTCTTCTTGAAGTCGGTATTCTGTTGGACAGAGTTCTTTCCCTTGGGCTTGTGAGAATTGAAGTTCCTCTGATGTACCATATTGGCAGCAGAAGAGCTTTCCACCGCTTTTCCATTGGAGTCCTTTGCTCTCGAGTTCTGCTCAACACTCAGATGGCCGATGATGTCCTCTACTGAGAACTCACGCCTCTGATGTTTCAGAGTAGTAGCAAAGTTCCTCCAGGAATTAGGGAGCTTAGCAATTATACAGCCCGCGACAAACTTGCCCGGCAAATTGCACTTAAGAACCTCAAGTTCCTTAGCTATGCATATTATCTCATGAGCTTGTTCCAATACAGAACGGTTGTCAACCATCTTGTAATCGTGGAACTGCTCCATAACATACATCTCACTCCCAGCATCGGTGGCCCCGAATTTAGATTCGAGCGCCTCCCACAAGTCCTTGGCAACATGCATATGTAAATATGCATCAACCAGCTTATCTCCGATCACGCTAATGACTGCTCCAAGGAATAGGACGGTGGCCTCCTTAAACATCTTCTCCTGTTCAGGAGTGATAGTTTCCGTAGGAGTGACACCGGCTACCCAGAACACGTTCATAGCCGTGAGCCATAAGGTGGTTCTCGTTTGCCAACGCTTGAAAAAAGTACCGGTAAACTTATCCGGTTTCAGTGCAGCAGCAAAACCATTACTCGAAAAATTCCTACAGACATTAGGTTTTTGGATTGTTGAGTAAATAGACAATTTTCCGAGTAGATTAATCCACAAAATAATAACTAGCATGGCATTGACTAGACTAATGACATACTGATCTTGAGCTAACCTAGCACATACTACGCATATAGTGGATACATCTATGCAAACAAGTAGTACTGCTAGAATAAATACGAGCAAGAGGATAAACGAGTCATACCCTCCAATCGGCCAGTTGGCCGTAGCAGCAGCAGCGGCGGCAGAGGCAGTATCCTCTGCCGTCTTCTTCTCGGCTTCCTCGCGGAGACGATCAGCTTCGCTTGGTGAAGACATGGCGATGACGAGGGCGACGCAGACGTAGACGAAGCAGATGGACGGAGGCGAGCAGTCGCGTGATCGCTCCCCAAAAACCTAATCGCCCCTCTCCCGTACAGGAACCGGAGAGGCGAGGTTTCGGAGGCCTGCTCTCCCGTCGACCGTGTACGCGGTAAACGGGACGGAGTCGCCGGCGGCAGCAGCAGTTCAAGGAACGAACGCGTGAGGCAGATGTGATCTGATTTCGTGACGGCTAGGGTAGGCGATCGCGTGCTTATAAAGGCGGCTGGGTGAAGAGTCCGAGTCGGTAACGATCACGATCCGACGTCTCGGATCGTTTCCTTGTCCGTTACGTATTCTCCGTTCCTGACCGGCAAAAATAAGCGCGTAGGTATGAGCTCGGCTCGGCTCATTCCCGCAACCCGCGGCGCGGCGCGGCGCGTCGTGACGAGGCGTGGCGTGGCGAGGCGGGCGGCGGAGGAGGAGTGCGCGAGGGCACCTTCTCTTCTCACTCTCCAATAGCATGTGGAAGAGAGACCCTTATAAAGGGGTCCAAACTCTCCTCCACTAGCGGGGTGGGACTAAACTCCCACCACCTTGCCATGCCACCACCTACATGGGCCCTTGTAGATTTTCTGAAATTCTCTAATGGGCCTAAGGCCCACCTCCAAATTTCAACAATCCCCCACCAGATCTCAAGGGCACATCATGTTCCCTCGTTCCAATCACTGTTTTAATATACCAGCATTTCAATGAAGACCTGTTAAGGTTGAGCTTCACCTAGAACAAGTAGCTACACCCCTTCACAACTGAACAATGGACTATGCCTTGAATTGTCAGTTTGGCGTAAAGGAGCTTCACCACAAGTCTTACTAGTACTAGGCTGCCGAAGGTGACCCCTCGGGTGGAGCATATTAGTCACACTCCTGGCCTATTCATGAGTTTACTAGAGATCACCCAAATCTCATAGACTGTGACCAGCAGTCAAGCTCATATAGGTGTGTTCCTCCAAAGATCGCTCTGTAGGACAGCATCTTGCTTACATATAAGCTTTAGAACACATTAAGACAGTAGTCATCCTACCATACAGTATCCGAGAGTATTGCATCTCCAACGGAGTGAGTTAGTAAAGTTACTCTCCTCAGTTCACCACTGGCTTGTTTTCCCAGGTCCTACTTCACGGGATCTCCGATCATATAGGTTAGGTTACTACCATGGCAACTCATGTGGGTCTCATACCCATCTCCCTCGATGCACTATCTATCACAACACGTGATAGCCCTTTAGTAAAGGGATCTGCCAGATTCTTAGCCGTTTGGATATAATCCAACGCTATCACTCCGGAGTTTCTCAAACGTCTGACAGACTTCAATCTCATTCTTATATGTTTGTTGGACTTCATATTGTCCTTTGAACTCTTCACTTTAACAATAACCGTCTGATTATCGCAGTTCATAAGGATAGCCGGAACCGGCTTCTCAACCACAGGTAAGTCCATCAAAAGATCTCGAAGAAATTCTGCTTCGACACCAGATGTGTCCAATGCTGTTAATTCTGCTTCCATTGTCGATCTTGTTAAGATCGTTTGCTTGCAAGACTTCCAGGAAACAGCACCACCCCCAAGAGTAAACATATACCCAGTAGTGGCCTTCATCTCATCAGCATCAGAGATCCAATTCGCGTCACTATACCCTTCAAGTACCGATGGGAATCCCGTATAGTGAAGCCCGTGGTTGACAGTACCTTTCAAGTAGCGCATAATTCTTTCAACAGCTCGCCAATGAACATCGCCCGGGTTTGCAACAAACCGGCTAAGTTTGCTCACAGCAAACGCGATGTCAGGCCTCGTTGCGCTAGCTAGGTACATAAGTGAACCGATAATTTGAGAGAATCTCAATTGATCTATAGCTGTGCCTTTAAACTTTCGAATAAGCACACTAGGATCATATGGTGTTTGACAAATCTTGCAGTCTGAATATCCAAAGCGACTCAAAATCTTGTCAACATAGTGGGATTGCAGAAGTGTAATCCCACCCTCATCATCTCTCAACAGCTTGATGTTCAAGATAACATCAGCCACCCCAAGGTCCTTCATCTCAAAGTTTTGAGACAGAAAAGACTTAACCTCCTCAATTACTTTGAGGTTGGTTCCAAATATCAGTATGTCATCAACATACAAGCACAATATAACTCCTTCGCCCCCACCATGGCGATAGTATACACATTTGTCAGCTTCATTAACAACGAAGCCAACAGATGTCAGAGTTGTATTAAACTTCTCATGCCATTGCTTAGGTGCTTGTCTCAGACCATATAAAGATTTCAGCAACTTACACACCTTTCCTTCCTGACCTTCTATCACAAAGCCATCTGGCTGTTGCATATAGATTTCCTCATTTAGCTCTCCATTCAGGAAAGCCGTCTTAACGTCCATTTGATGAACGAGAAGACCATGAGAGGCCGCCAATGAGAGAAGTACTCTAATGGTGGTCAGTCTAGCCACAGGTGAATAAGTATCGAAGAAATCTTCCTCTTCTTTCTGGGCATAGCCCTTGGCCACAAGCCTAGCCTTGTACTTTTCAATCGTACCATCGGGCCTAAGCTTCTTTTTGAACACCCACTTGCATCCCAATGGTTTGCAACCATAGGGACGATCAGTAATTTCCCATGTCCCGTTAGCCATGATGGAATCCATCTCGCTACGGACCGCAGCTTTCCAGTAATCAGCATCTGGAGAAGCATACGCTTCTGAAATAGAAGTGGGATTATCATCCACGAGGTATACGAAGAAATCATCACCAAAGGTTTTTGCAGTCCTTTGTCTCTTGCCCCTACCACGGGCTTCCTCGTCATCCTCCTCAGGATTTTCATCATGTGTTTGTTCATAATATTCCATAGGAATGGCAGGCTCAGGAGTTATCTCAGATTCCTGTCTAGAAGTGCTTTGCATATCTCTCATGGGAAATATATCCTCAAAGAATGTAGCATCCCTCGACTCCATTATTGTACCGACCTTCACGTCAGGTACCTCAGATTTCACTACTAGAAATCTATAGCCTACGCTATTCTTAGCGTATCCCAAATTAACGCAATCCACAGTCTTTGGTCCAAGCTTACGCTTCTTGGGAATCGGTACATTGACTTTCGCCAAGCAGCCCCAAGTACGTAAGTACGAGAGTGTCGTCCTTCTCTTTGACCACTCCTCGTAGGGAGTGACCTCATTATCTTTTGTAGGAACTTTATTCAGGACATGACACGCGGTCAATATAGCCTCCCCCCACCATGCCTTGGATAAACCCGATGTATCTAACATGGCGTTAACCAAATCAGTTAGAGTACGGTTTTTCCGCTCGGCAACCCCGTTTGACTGGGGTGAATAGGGAGGCGTCCTCTCATGAATAATGCCGTGTTCCGCACAAAATGAATCAAATTCGTTTGAGAAGTACTCTCCACCACGATCAGACCGGACTCGTTTAATTTTCTTTTCAAGTTGATTCTCAACTTCTGCCTTATAGATTTTAAAGTAGTGTAGAGCCTCATCTTTAGTATTTAACAGATACACATAGCAAAATCTAGTGGAATCATCTATCAATGTCATGAAGTATTTCTTTCCACCTTTAGTCAACACACCATTCATCTCACAAAGATCAGAATGTATGAGTTCTAATGGTGCCAAGTGTCTCTCCTCTGCAGCCTTGTGAGGCTTGCGAGGTTGCTTTGCTTGCACACACGAGTGGCACTTAGAACCTTTGGCTAAAGTGAAAGTTGGGATTAAATTCAGTTTTGCTAGCCGCGACATAACACCGAAACTTATGTGACAAAGACGTGAATGCCAAACTTCAGATTCATTAACACTCGAATGAATATTGTTCACGACTTTATTACAAAAATCTGCTAGAGAAAGGCGGAACAGACCTCCGCATTCATAACCTTTTCCAACGAAAAGTCCATATTTCGTAACTACTACTTTATTAGACTCGAACACCAACTTAAACCCTTCTCTACACAGAAGGGAGCCACTAACGAGATTCTTCTTGATGGCGGGGACATGCTGCACGTTCTTCAGCTGCACGATCCTTCCCGAAGTAAACTTCAGATCGACCGTGCCAACACCAAGAACAGAAGCACTCGCGCCATTCCCCATCAATACGGACCCGCGACCGGTGGCCTGATAAGAAGAGAACAATGACAAGTCAGCACACACATGAATATTTGCACCCGTGTCCACCCACCAATCGGTGGACTGACAAACTGTAAATACAGTAAGTAAATTACCGTACCCAGATGCACCACTTTCATTGTTGCCCACAATAATGTTTGCAGACTTGGAGTCCTGCGCCGGCTTCTTGTACTTGTTTGGACATTTGTTCGCCCAATGTTCCTCTGAACCACAAGTATAGCAGCCATCTCCCTTCTTATTCTTCTTGAAGGGCTTCTTCCCCTTCTTCTTGAAGTCGGTATTCTGTTGGACAGAGTTCTTTCCCTTGGGCTTGTGAGAATTGAAGTTCCTCTGATGTACCATATTGGCAGCAGAAGAGCTTTCCACCGCTTTTCCATTGGAGTCCTTTGCTCTCGAGTTCTGCTCAACACTCAGATGGCCGATGATGTCCTCTACTGAGAACTCACGCCTCTGATGTTTCAGAGTAGTAGCAAAGTTCCTCCAGGAATTAGGGAGCTTAGCAATTATACAGCCCGCGACAAACTTGCCCGGCAAATTGCACTTAAGAACCTCAAGTTCCTTAGCTATGCATATTATCTCATGAGCTTGTTCCAATACAGAACGGTTGTCAACCATCTTGTAATCGTGGAACTGCTCCATAACATACATCTCACTCCCAGCATCGGTGGCCCCGAATTTAGATTCGAGCGCCTCCCACAAGTCCTTGGCAACATGCATATGTAAATATGCATCAACCAGCTTATCTCCGATCACGCTAATGACTGCTCCAAGGAATAGGACGGTGGCCTCCTTAAACATCTTCTCCTGTTCAGGAGTGATAGTTTCCGTAGGAGTGACACCGGCTACCCAGAACACGTTCATAGCCATGAGCCATAAGGTGGTTCTCGTTTGCCAACGCTTGAAAAAAGTACCGGTAAACTTATCCGGTTTCAGTGCAGCAGCAAAACCATTACTCGAAAAATTCCTACAGACATTAGGTTTTTGGATTGTTGAGTAAATAGACAATTTTCCGAGTAGATTAATCCACAAAATAATAACTAGCATGGCATTGACTAGACTAATGACATACTGATCTTGAGCTAACCTAGCACATACTACGCATATAGTGGATACATCTATGCAAACAAGTAGTACTGCTAGAATAAATACGAGCAAGAGGATAAACGAGTCATACCCTCCAATCGGCCAGTTGGCCGTAGCAGCAGCAGCGGCGGCAGAGGCAGTATCCTCTGCCGTCTTCTTCTCGGCTTCCTCGCGGAGACGATCAGCTTCGCTTGGTGAAGACATGGCGATGACGAGGGCGACGCAGACGTAGACGAAGCAGATGGACGGAGGCGAGCAGTCGCGTGATCGCTCCCCAAAAACCTAATCGCCCCTCTCCCGTACAGGAACCGGAGAGGCGAGGTTTCGGAGGCCTGCTCTCCCGTCGACCGTGTACGCGGTAAACGGGACGGAGTCGCCGGCGGCAGTAGCAGTTCAAGGAACGAACGCGTGAGGCAGATGTGATCTGATTTCGTGACGGCTAGGGTAGGCGATCGCGTGCTTATAAAGGCGGCTGGGTGAAGAGTCCGAGTCGGTAACGATCACGATCCGACGTCTCGGATCGTTTCCTTGTCCGTTACGTATTCTCCGTTCCTGACCGGCAAAAATAAGCGCGTAGGTATGAGCTCGGCTCGGCTCATTCCCGCAACCCGCGGCGCGGCGCGTCGTGACGAGGCGTGGCGTGGCGAGGCGGGCGGCGGAGGAGGAGTGCGCGAGGGCACCTTCTCTTCTCACTCTCCAATAGCATGTGGAAGAGAGACCCTTATAAAGGGGTCCAAACTCTCCTCCACTAGCGGGGTGGGACTAAACTCCCACCACCTTGCCATGCCACCACCTACATGGGCCCTTGTAGATTTTCTGAAATTCTCTAATGGGCCTAAGGCCCACCTCCAAATTTCAACAATCCCCCACCAGATCTCAAGGGCACATCATGTTCCCTCGTTCCAATCACTGTTTTAATATACCAGCATTTCAATGAAGACCTGTTAAGGTTGAGCTTCACCTAGAACAAGTAGCTACACCCCTTCACAACTGAACAATGGACTATGCCTTGAATTGTCAGTTTGGCGTAAAGGAGCTTCACCACAAGTCTTACTAGTACTAGGCTGCCGAAGGTGACCCCTCGGGTGGAGCATATTAGTCACACTCCTGGCCTATTCATGAGTTTACTAGAGATCACCCAAATCTCATAGACTGTGACCAGCAGTCAAGCTCATATAGGTGTGTTCCTCCAAAGATCGCTCTGTAGGACATCATCTTGCTTACATATAAGCTTTAGAACACATTAAGACAGTAGTCATCCTACCATACAGTATCCGAGAGTATTGCATCTCCAACGGAGTGAGTTAGTAAAGTTACTCTCCTCAGTTCACCACTGGCTTGTTTTCCCAGGTCCTACTTCACGGGATCTCCGATCATATAGGTTAGGTTACTACCATGGCAACTCATGTGGGTCTCATACCCATCTCCCTCGATGCACTATCTATCACAACACGTGATAGCCCTTTAGTAAAGGGATCTGCCAGATTCTTAGCCGTTTGGATATAATCCAACGCTATCACTCCGGAGTTTCTCAAACGTCTGACAGACTTCAATCTCATTCTTATATGTTTGTTGGACTTCATATTGTCCTTTGAACTCTTCACTTTAACAATAACCGTCTGATTATCGCAGTTCATAAGGATAGCCGGAACCGGCTTCTCAACCACAGGTAAGTCCATCAAAAGATCTCGAAGAAATTCTGCTTCGACACCAGATGTGTCCAATGCTGTTAATTCTGCTTCCATTGTCGATCTTGTTAAGATCGTTTGCTTGCAAGACTTCCAGGAAAAAGCACCACCCCCAAGAGTAAACATATACCCAGTAGTGGCCTTCATCTCATCAGCATCAGAGATCCAATTCGCGTCACTATACCCTTCAAGTACCGATGGGAATCCCGTATAGTGAAGCCCGTGGTTGACAGTACCTTTCAAGTAGCGCATAATTCTTTCAACAACTCGCCAATGAACATCGCCCGGGTTTGCAACAAACCGGCTAAGTTTGCTCACAGCAAACGCGATGTCAGGCCTCGTTGCGCTAGCTAGGTACATAAGTGAACCGATAATTTGAGAGAATCTCAATTGATCTATAGCTGTGCCTTTAAACTTTCGAATAAGCACACTAGGATCATATGGTGTTTGACAAATCTTGCAGTCTGAATATCCAAAGCGACTCAAAATCTTGTCAACATAGTGGGATTGCAGAAGTGTAATCCCACCCTCATCATCTCTCAACAGCTTGATGTTCAAGATAACATCAGCCACCCCAAGGTCCTTCATCTCAAAGTTTTGAGACAGAAAAGACTTAACCTCCTCAATTACTTTGAGGTTGGTTCCAAATATCAGTATGTCATCAACATACAAGCACAATATAACTCCTTCGCCCCCACCATGGCGATAGTATACACATTTGTCAGCTTCATTAACAACGAAGCCAACAGATGTCAGAGTTGTATTAAACTTCTCATGCCATTGCTTAGGTGCTTGTCTCAGACCATATAAAGATTTCAGCAACTTACACACCTTTCCTTCCTGACCTTCTATCACAAAGCCATCTGGCTGTTGCATATAGATTTCCTCATTTAGCTCTCCATTCAGGAAAGCCGTCTTAACGTCCATTTGATGAACGAGAAGACCATGAGAGGCCGCCAATGAGAGAAGTACTCTAATGGTGGTCAGTCTAGCCACAGGTGAATAAGTATCGAAGAAATCTTCCTCTTCTTTCTGGGCATAGCCCTTGGCCACAAGCCTAGCCTTGTACTTTTCAATCGTACCATCGGGCCTAAGCTTCTTTTTGAACACCCACTTGCATCCCAATGGTTTGCAACCATAGGGACGATCAGTAATTTCCCATGTCCCGTTAGCCATGATGGAATCCATCTCGCTACGGACCGCAGCTTTCCAGTAATCAGCATCTGGAGAAGCATACGCTTCTGAAATAGAAGTGGGATTATCATCCACGAGGTATACGAAGAAATCATCACCAAAGGTTTTTGCAGTCCTTTGTCTCTTGCCCCTACCACGGGCTTCCTCGTCATCCTCCTCAGGATTTTCATCATGTGTTTGTTCATAATATTCCATAGGAATGGCAGGCTCAGGAGTTATCTCAGATTCCTGTCTAGAAGTGCTTTGCATATCTCTCATGGGAAATATATCCTCAAAGAATGTAGCATCCCTCGACTCCATTATTGTACCGACCTTCACGTCAGGTACCTCAGATTTCACTACTAGAAATCTATAGCCTACGCTATTCTTAGCGTATCCCAAATTAACGCAATCCACAGTCTTTGGTCCAAGCTTACGCTTCTTGGGAATCGGTACATTGACTTTCGCCAAGCAGCCCCAAGTACGTAAGTACGAGAGTGTCGTCCTTCTCTTTGACCACTCCTCGTAGGGAGTGACCTCATTATCTTTTGTAGGAACTTTATTCAGGACATGACACGCGGTCAATATAGCCTCCCCCCACCATGCCTTGGATAAACCCGATGTATCTAACATGGCGTTAACCAAATCAGTTAGAGTACGGTTTTTCCGCTCGGCAACCCCGTTTGACTGGGGTGAATAGGGAGGCGTCCTCTCATGAATAATGCCGTGTTCCGCACAAAATGAATCAAATTCGTTTGAGAAGTACTCTCCACCACGATCAGACCGGACTCGTTTAATTTTCTTTTCAAGTTGATTCTCAACTTCTGCCTTATAGATTTTAAAGTAGTGTAGAGCCTCATCTTTAGTATTTAACAGATACACATAGCAAAATCTAGTGGAATCATCTATCAATGTCATGAAGTATTTCTTTCCACCTTTAGTCAACACACCATTCATCTCACAAAGATCAGAATGTATGAGTTCTAATGGTGCCAAGTGTCTCTCCTCTGCAGCCTTGTGAGGCTTGCGAGGTTGCTTTGCTTGCACACACGAGTGGCACTTAGAACCTTTGGCTAAAGTGAAAGTTGGGATTAAATTCAGTTTTGCTAGCCGCGACATAACACCGAAACTTATGTGACAAAGACGTGAATGCCAAACTTCAGATTCATTAACACTCGAATGAATATTGTTCACGACTTTATTACAAAAATCTGCTAGAGAAAGGCGGAACAGACCTCCGCATTCATAACCTTTTCCAACGAAAAGTCCATATTTCATAACTACTACTTTATTAGACTCGAACACCAACTTAAACCCTTCTCTACACAGAAGGGAGCCACTAACGAGATTCTTCTTGATGGCGGGGACATGCTGCACGTTCTTCAGCTGCACGATCCTTCCCGAAGTAAACTTCAGATCGACCGTGCCAACACCAAGAACAGAAGCACTCGCGCCATTCCCCATCAATACGGACCCGCGACCGGTGGCCTGATAAGAAGAGAACAATGACAAGTCAGCACACACATGAATATTTGCACCCGTGTCCACCCACCAATCGGTGGACTGACAAACTGTAAATACAGTAAGTAAATTACCGTACCCAGATGCACCACTTTCATTGTTGCCCACAATCATGTTTGCAGACTTGGAGTCCTGCGCCGGCTTCTTGTACTTGTTTGGACATTTGTTCGCCCGATGTTCCTCTGAACCACAAGTATAGCAGCCATCTCCCTTCTTATTCTTCTTGAAGGGCTTCTTCCCCTTCTTCTTGAAGTCGGTATTCTGTTGGACAGAGTTCTTTCCCTTGGGCTTGTGAGAATTGAAGTTCCTCTGATGTACCATATTGGCAGCAGAAGAACTTTCCACCGCTTTTCCATTGGAGTCCTTTGCTCTCGAGTTCTGCTCAACACTCAGATGGCCGATGATGTCCTCTACTGAGAACTCACGCCTCTGATGTTTCAGAGTAGTAGCAAAGTTCCTCCAGGAATTAGGGAGCTTAGCAATTATACAGCCCGCGACAAACTTGCCCGGCAAATTGCACTTAAGAACCTCAAGTTCCTTAGCTATGCATATTATCTCATGAGCTTGTTCCAATACAGAACGGTTGTCAACCATCTTGTAATCGTGGAACTGCTCCATAACATACATCTCACTCCCAGCATCGGTGGCCCCGAATTTAGATTCGAGCGCCTCCCACAAGTCCTTGGCAACATGCATATGTAAATATGCATCAACCAGCTTATCTCCGATCACGCTAATGACTGCTCCAAGGAATAGGACGGTGGCCTCCTTAAACATCTTCTCCTGTTCAGGAGTGATAGTTTCCGTAGGAGTGACACCGGCTACCCAGAACACGTTCATAGCCGTGAGCCATAAGGTGGTTCTCGTTTGCCAACGCTTGAAAAAAGTACCGGTAAACTTATCCGGTTTCAGTGCAGCAGCAAAACCATTACTCGAAAAATTCCTACAGACATTAGGTTTTTGGATTGTTGAGTAAATAGACAATTTTCCGATGAGATTAATCCACAAAATAATAACTAGCATGGCATTGACTAGACTAATGACATACTGATCTTGAGCTAACCTAGCACATACTACGCATATAGTGGATACATCTATGCAAACAAGTAGTACTGCTAGAATAAATACGAGCAAGAGGATAAACGAGTCATACCCTCCAATCGGCCAGTTGGCCGTAGCAGCAGCAGCGGCGGCAGAGGCAGTATCCTCTGCCGTCTTCTTCTCGGCTTCCTCGCGGAGACGATCAGCTTCGCTTGGTGAAGACATGGCGATGACGAGGGCGACGCAGACGTAGACGAAGCAGATGGACAGAGGCGAGCAGTCGCGTGATCGCTCCCCAAAAACCTAATCGCCCCTCTCCCGTACAGGAACCGGAGAGGCGAGGTTTCGGAGGCCTGCTCTCCCGTCGACCGTGTACGCGGTAAACGGGACGGAGTCGCCGGCGGCAGCAGCAGTTCAAGGAACGAACGCGTGAGGCAGATGTGATCTGATTTCGTGACGGCTAGGGTAGGCGATCGCGTGCTTATAAAGGCGGCTGGGTGAAGAGTCCGAGTCGGTAACGATCACGATCCGACGTCTCGGATCGTTTCCTTGTCCGTTACGTATTCTCCGTTCCTGACCGGCAAAAATAAGCGCGTAGGTATGAGCTCGGCTCGGCTCATTCCCGCAACCCGCGGCGCGGCGCGGCGCGTCGTGACGAGGCGTGGCGTGGCGAGGCGGGCGGCGGAGGAGGAGTGCGCGAGGGCACCTTCTCTTCTCACTCTCCAATAGCATGTGGAAGAGAGACCCTTATAAAGGGGTCCAAACTCTCCTCCACTAGCGGGGTGGGACTAAACTCCCACCACCTTGCCATGCCACCACCTACATGGGCCCTTGTAGATTTTCTGAAATTCTCTAATGGGCCTAAGGCCCACCTCCAAATTTCAACAATCCCCCACCAGATCTCAAGGGCACATCATGTTCCCTCGTTCCAATCACTGTTTTAATATACCAGCATTTCAATGAAGACCTGTTAAGGTTGAGCTTCACCTAGAACAAGTAGCTACACCCCTTCACAACTGAACAATGGACTATGCCTTGAATTGTCAGTTTGGCGTAAAGGAGCTTCACCACAAGTCTTACTAATACTAGGCTGCCGAAGGTGACCCCTCGGGTGGAGCATATTAGTCACACTCCTGGCCTATTCATGAGTTTACTAGAGATCACCCAAATCTCATAGACTGTGACCAGCAGTCAAGCTCATATAGGTGTGTTCCTCCAAAGATCGCTCTGTAGGACAGCATCTTGCTTACATATAAGCTTTAGAACACATTAAGACAGTAGTCATCCTACCATACAGTATCCGAGAGTATTGCATCTCCAACGGAGTGAGTTAGTAAAGTTACTCTCCTCAGTTCACCACTGGCTTGTTTTCCCAGGTCCTACTTCACGGGATCTCCGATCATATAGGTTAGGTTACTACCATGGCAACTCATGTGGGTCTCATACCCATCTCCCTCGATGCACTATCTATCACAACACGTGATAGCCCTTTAGTAAAGGGATCTGCCAGATTCTTAGCCGTTTGGATATAATCCAACGCTATCACTCCGGAGTTTCTCAAACGTCTGACAGACTTCAATCTCATTCTTATATGTTTGTTGGACTTCATATTGTCCTTTGAACTCTTCACTTTAACAATAACCGTCTGATTATCGCAGTTCATAAGGATAGCCGGAACCGGCTTCTCAACCACAGGTAAGTCCATCAAAAGATCTCGAAGAAATTCTGCTTCGACACCAGATGTGTCCAATGCTGTTAATTCTGCTTCCATTGTCGATCTTGTTAAGATCGTTTGCTTGCAAGACTTCCAGGAAACAGCACCACCCCCAAGAGTAAACATATACCCAGTAGTGGCCTTCATCTCATCAGCATCAGAGATCCAATTCGCGTCACTATACCCTTCAAGTACCGATGGGAATCCCGTATAGTGAAGCCCGTGGTTGACAGTACCTTTCAAGTAGCGCATAATTCTTTCAACAGCTCGCCAATGAACATCGCCCGGGTTTGCAACAAACCGGCTAAGTTTGCTCACAGCAAACGCGATGTCAGGCCTCGTTGCGCTAGCTAGGTACATAAGTGAATCGATAATTTGAGAGAATCTCAATTGATCTATAGCTGTGCCTTTAAACTTTCGAATAAGCACACTAGGATCATATGGTGTTTGACAAATCTTGCAGTCTGAATATCCAAAGCGACTCAAAATCTTGTCAACATAGTGGGATTGCAGAAGTGTAATCCCACCCTCATCATCTCTCAACAGCTTGATGTTCAAGATAACATCAGCCACCCCAAGGTCCTTCATCTCAAAGTTTTGAGACAGAAAAGACTTAACCTCCTCAATTACTTTGAGGTTGGTTCCAAATATCAGTATGTCATCAACATACAAGCACAATATAACTCCTTCGCCCCCACCATGGCGATAGTATACACATTTGTCAGCTTCATTAACAACGAAGCCAACAGATGTCAGAGTTGTATTAAACTTCTCATGCCATTGCTTAGGTGCTTGTCTCAGACCATATAAAGATTTCAGCAACTTACACACCTTTCCTTCCTGACCTTCTATCACAAAGCCATCTGGCTGTTGCATATAGATTTCCTCATTTAGCTCTCCATTCAGGAAAGCCGTCTTAACGTCCATTTGATGAACGAGAAGACCATGAGAGGCCGCCAATGAGAGAAGTACTCTAATGGTGGTCAGTCTAGCCACAGGTGAATAAGTATCGAAGAAATCTTCCTCTTCTTTCTGGGCATAGCCCTTGGCCACAAGCCTAGCCTTGTACTTTTCAATCGTACCATCGGGCCTAAGCTTCTTTTTGAACACCCACTTGCATCCCAATGGTTTGCAACCATAGGGACGATCAGTAATTTCCCATGTCCCGTTAGCCATGATGGAATCCATCTCGCTACGGACCGCAGCTTTCCAGTAATCAGCATCTGGAGAAGCATACGCTTCTGAAATAGAAGTGGGATTATCATCCACGAGGTATACGAAGAAATCATCACCAAAGGTTTTTGCAGTCCTTTGTCTCTTGCCCCTACCACGGGCTTCCTCGTCATCCTCCTCAGGATTTTCATCATGTGTTTGTTCATAATATTCCATAGGAATGGCAGGCTCAGGAGTTATCTCAGATTCCTGTCTAGAAGTGCTTTGCATATCTCTCATGGGAAATATATCCTCAAAGAATGTAGCATCCCTCGACTCCATTATTGTACCGACCTTCACGTCAGGTACCTCAGATTTCACTACTAGAAATCTATAGCCTACGCTATTCTTAGCGTATCCCAAATTAACGCAATCCACAGTCTTTGGTCCAAGCTTACGCTTCTTGGGAATCGGTACATTGACTTTCGCCAAGCAGCCCCAAGTACGTAAGTACGAGAGTGTCGTCCTTCTCTTTGACCACTCCTCGTAGGGAGTGACCTCATTATCTTTTGTAGGAACTTTATTCAGGACATGACACGCGGTCAATATAGCCTCCCCCCACCATGCCTTGGATAAACCCGATGTATCTAACATGGCGTTAACCAAATCAGTTAGAGTACGGTTTTTCCGCTCGGCAACCCCGTTTGACTGGGGTGAATAGGGAGGCGTCCTCTCATGAATAATGCCGTGTTCCGCACAAAATGAATCAAATTCGTTTGAGAAGTACTCTCCACCACGATCAGACCGGACTCGTTTAATTTTCTTTTCAAGTTGATTCTCAACTTCTGCCTTATAGATTTTAAAGTAGTGTAGAGCCTCATCTTTAGTATTTAACAGATACACATAGCAAAATCTAGTGGAATCATCTATCAATGTCATGAAGTATTTCTTTCCACCTTTAGTCAACACACCATTCATCTCACAAAGATCAGAATGTATGAGTTCTAATGGTGCCAAGTGTCTCTCCTCTGCAGCCTTGTGAGGCTTGCGAGGTTGCTTTGCTTGCACACACGAGTGGCACTTAGAACCTTTGGCTAAAGTGAAAGTTGGGATTAAATTCAGTTTTGCTAGCCGCGACATAACACCGAAACTTATGTGACAAAGACGTGAATGCCAAACTTCAGATTCATTAACACTCGAATGAATATTGTTCACGACTTTATTACAAAAATCTGCTAGAGAAAGGCGGAACAGACCTCCGCATTCATAACCTTTTCCAACGAAAAGTCCATATTTCGTAACTACTACTTTATTAGACTCGAACACCAACTTAAACCCTTCTCTACACAGAAGGGAGCCACTAACGAGATTCTTCTTGATGGCGGGGACATGCTGCACGTTCTTCAGCTGCACGATCCTTCCCGAAGTAAACTTCAGATCGACCGTGCCAACACCAAGAACAGAAGCACTCGCGCCATTCCCCATCAATACGGACCCGCGACCGGTGGCCTGATAAGAAGAGAACAATGACAAGTCAGCACACACATGAATATTTGCACCCGTGTCCACCCACCAATCGGTGGACTGACAAACTGTAAATACAGTAAGTAAATTACCGTACCCAGATGCACCACTTTCATTGTTGCCCACAATCATGTTTGCAGACTTGGAGTCCTGCGCCGGCTTCTTGTACTTGTTTGGACATTTGTTCGCCCAATGTTCCTCTGAACCACAAGTATAGCTGCCATCTCCCTTCTTATTCTTCTTGAAGGGCTTCTTCCCCTTCTTCTTGAAGTCGGTATTCTGTTGGACAGAGTTCTTTCCCTTGGGCTTGTGAGAATTGAAGTTCCTCTGATGTACCATATTGGCAGCAGAAGAGCTTTCCACCGCTTTTCCATTGGAGTCCTTTGCTCTCGAGTTCTGCTCAACACTCAGATGGCCGATGATGTCCTCTACTGAGAACTCACGCCTCAGATGTTTCAGAGTAGTAGCAAAGTTCCTCCAGGAATTAGGGAGCTTAGCAATTATACAGCCCGCGACAAACTTGCCCGGCAAATTGCACTTAAGAACCTCAAGTTCCTTAGCTATGCATATTATCTCATGAGCTTGTTCCAATACAGAACGGTTGTCAACCATCTTGTAATCGTGGAACTGCTCCATAACATACATCTCACTCCCAGCATCGGTGGCCCCGAATTTAGATTCGAGCGCCTCCCACAAGTCCTTGGCAACATGCATATGTAAATATGCATCAACCAGCTTATCTCCGATCACGCTAATGACTGCTCCAAGGAATAGGACGGTGGCCTCCTTAAACATCTTCTCCTGTTCAGGAGTGATAGTTTCCGTAGGAGTGACACCGGCTACCCAGAACACGTTCATAGCCGTGAGCCATAAGGTGGTTCTCGTTTGCCAACGCTTGAAAAAAGTATCGGTAAACTTATCCGGTTTCAGTGCAGCAGCAAAACCATTACTCGAAAAATTCCTACAGACATTAGGTTTTTGGATTGTTGAGTAAATAGACAATTTTCCGAGTAGATTAATCCACAAAATAATAACTAGCATGGCATTGACTAGACTAATGACATACTGATCTTGAGCTAACCTAGCACATACTACGCATATAGTGGATACATCTATGCAAACAAGTAGTACTGCTAGAATAAATACGAGCAAGAGGATAAACGAGTCATACCCTCCAATCGGCCAGTTGGCCGTAGCAGCAGCAGCGGCGGCAGAGGCAGTATCCTCTGCCGTCTTCTTCTCGGCTTCCTCGCGGAGACGATCAGCTTCGCTTGGTGAAGACATGGCGATGACGAGGGCGACGCAGACGCAGACGAAGCAGATGGACGGAGGCGAGCAGTCGCGTGATCGCTCCCCAAAAACCTAATCGCCCCTCTCCCGTACAGGAACCGGAGAGGCGAGGTTTCGGAGGCCTGCTCTCCCGTCGACCGTGTACGCGGTAAACGGGACGGAGTCGCCGGCGGCAGCAGCAGTTCAAGGAACGAACGCGTGAGGCAGATGTGATCTGATTTCGTGACGGCTAGGGTAGGCGATCGCGTGCTTATAAAGGCGGCTGGGTGAAGAGTCCGAGTCGGTAACGATCACGATCCGACGTCTCGGATCGTTTCCTTGTCCGTTACGTATTCTCCGTTCCTGACCGGCAAAAATAAGCGCGTAGGTATGAGCTCGGCTCGGCTCATTCCCGCGGCGCGTCGCGCGAGGCGAGGCGTGGCGTGGCGCGGCGGGCGGCGGAGGAGGAGTGCGCGAGGGCACCTTCTCTTCTCACTCTCCAATAGCATGTGGAAGAGAGACCCTTATAAAGGGGTCCAAATTCTCCTCCACTAGCGGGGTGGGACTAAACTCCCACCACCTTGCCATGCCACCACCTACATGGGCCCTTGTAGATTTTCTGAAATTCTCTAATGGGCCTAAGGCCCACCTCCAAATTTCAACATCATCGAGTCTAAAATGCACTACTGTCCATGAATGTAACTTACCAGCTCATGAGTTGGCTCGTTTAGGTGCAGGGGTGGAGGGCGATCGGGCCATCTGGCTGACGGACCTCCCACCTGTTGTAATTGGTGTTGTAGCTGCTGATTGTGCAGCTACTAGCTAATTGGAATGCTTTGTGTTCCATATAAAAAAAAAGCAAGCTACGGCAAGCAGCCAAACTTAAAACAACTCCAACGGGGCAACTCAAATCGTCCGCCCACGTTTGTTTGGATCGACATGGATAAAAGTGAAGGCCTAACGCGTCGATTCAAACCTAAAACGCATCCGCACGGAACAATTTCGGGCCCAAAATTGTGCCGGAATGTGTCGGCCCGGACGCAGCGCGTGCCTTCTCATGTTCGCGCCCATCCATACGTGGCGTCCGGTCAAATCCAGTGTCGTCTTTATTAACGACGACCGCCCACCGTAGGCTCACGCGCCAGCGACCCAAGGCGTACTTTTTTGATCCGAACGTGTGGGGGGCTGCCTCATCCTCTTCGAGAAGTTGCCCCCATCCACATCTATCCCCCGTCGGCGGCAAACCCTAGCCACCCGCTGCCACCATGGGTTTCTTCTCTAGCAAAGACAAGGTCAAGTCCCCCACCGTCCCTGTCTGCGTGCTCCGGTCGTCGGCATCTTCCCCACCGCCTCGCCAGCGGGTCAGCGTACCAATGCACCAGGCGAGGTGGCGTTGGGAGCATCGCGTCCCCCTCCCCTACCCCGATGTTACACTGTCGCACGAATGGCATTTGGATCCAGAGAGGATCTCAGTGCTAGCGGTGCCGCGGTCGGCACGGGCGCATGCGGAGGAGGTGAGGCGCCGACGGGAGCAGCTGAAACCAGAGCAGCGGCGCAATCCCGCCTACGCTGCAGACTCCCCCCGACTGGGAGGCCTGGTTGGCACGGGAGCACGACGAGCAACGCCGACGTGGCATCCGCGACGTCGTGGCTGGACCGCCGTCGCCCCTCGTTGTGCACGAAGAAGCCCAAGCGGCGAAGGCCGCGAACTAGAACGCGCTGGCGGCCTTCCTGCGTGCAAGCGAGGAGGAAGGTGCCTCAAGGAGGAGGAGGCCTGCCAGAAGCAGCTGGCGGAGGCCATTGTGCTCTTCGCTGTCGGGGCATGTGTCATGCGGCCGCTGGCCATGCCACCCCCCCCCCCCCCCCCGCGCGCCGCCCGCCGTCGCCGAGCCAGGATCGCTGGTCCTTAGGCCCAAGGTCTACACCTGGGACAAGGTGGTGCATGAGTGGGTCAGCGCGCCACCCGTCTGGTTGGGTGCGATGCCGGAGCAGGAGGCGGCCTACCCCTAGGCACTGGGTGTCGGAGGAGGACGTAGAGGCCCGGCGGATCGAGCTGATGGAGCGTGAGGCCGAAGCTGAGGAGGAGGAGCGACGTGCTGCCCAGCAAGCGCCAGTGCAACCGTCGACGGACAACGTCGCCTCCACCTGGGAGGCGGCCTTCCCCTAGGTTGGCCTGACGCCGACACTCGTCAACCTCATCGGCCCCGACGACGATGACGAGGAGGACGCCTAGGACAGTGCACCTCCTCATTTTTAGTTTATTTAAATTTACATTTAACGTAATGTTGTCGGCCTTCTAGGCCAGCATTAATGTTTAACTAATGGTTCCTATATTTTTAAAACGTTTACTTATGTTTTTTTTGTGCCGTATAAAACTGGGTCGCTGGCCGCGTTGGGCGCAAGCGCCGACCCAATTGCAGAAGCAAACACGGATGTTCGTCGGGCCGATCCAAATGGACAAAACGCGGACAAAGAGCGCCTCCGTTTGGGTCGGCCGATTGGAGTTGCTCTTAGCATCCATCATCAGTAGGTAGACCGAGAAGAGCAGAAACTAGCATTGTTGGATCAGACGAAGGGAGCTCTGACACCGGGAAGACGTTGAGAAGAAGTCGTTTGCTGTCGTGCGATCACTCTGCACCTTGAAGAACTATGAGAGTCGCAGCCATCGTTGAAGGGTTTCCCATTGCCTAGCCAAGACGCGATAGAGAGGGTCACTGACCGTGTCGAAGGGTAATGTTCCACCGAGACAGTTGTGCGCCTCCTCCTAGCCACACTATGGCCTCCATCATAGATAGATAGAACCAAAACACTATCAAGGCAACAAAACCTCAGACGTCTTCGAAGGGCACCAAAACTCCGAGTCTTCACCGCCGCCATGAGCCCTCAAGAGAGAGGTCAACCAACAGCCCTAAGATGACCAACGCAAAGCCCGTCACCACATATCACTTCCACCGCCGCCACCAAGCATACAAGCAAACTAACAATGATCCAACCGAGACTCGAAGCAATCCACGACAGATCCGTGGCTCCAAGACTATGCCCTCAAGGGGGAAGCGGCATCAAAGATGTCGTCATCGGCCAATCCATGGAACGATTTTAGGCTTTCGTTCGGAGCCACCAAGAATGGGCGACGAAGCTTCGCATTGATGCCTTCAAGAAAGGAAGCGATGTCTGAGGGCGTCGCCATCTTCGCTGCCAAAGAGATCAACAATAGGCCTTCACCCAAAGCTTCGCATCCCAAACCTCACTGTCGCACACAGGCCGCCGAGTCCGGAAAAACTATGAGCGCGAGACCTCATCTCGCCCTATGAGACCACGGAATTGTCCTCTCCGGTCCCGGTCCCAAAAAGGAGCCACACACAAACGCCCATGCTCATCATGCGCGCTGACGCTGATAGAGGGGGATAAATCTAGGCCAGAGCACCGACACCAGCACAGACAGCGCTGGATCCATGCCCCCCTCAGCTGCCGGTCGGAGCAGAGACGACCCATGTTGTCAAACACAACTGCTCCTTGGCATTTCTTTACCGGTCTGCAGCCTCCACCACAACCTCATCCGAATGCCTCATGCCGAGGCTCGACCCCACGAGCAAGGACACATTACCTTCGACAAACCATGCCCCACCAACCCGAGTACGCCGTCGTCCACCTTGCTCGCACGCAACGGCCCTTGCTCCCACGCACCACCTCACCGCTTCCACACAGACCTAAGGCATCGCATCTGTCCACCTCACATGAGACGGAGCGTTGCCCCGCCGCCACCATCCAGGGTCCAGGCGAGCTTCGCCGGCCAGAGCCTCTAAAGACGACAAGATGAGGGGAAGGTGTGGTGGCGCTAGGGTTTTCGCTTCCTGAGTCATCGAGGAGATCAACGCGCGCGGGGGGGGGGGGGTGAATCTATGTCTCTTGCCTCCTTCGGATTTATTACTGACCCACTCGACTTTTGACCCTAAATTGATCGAAAAATGAATAGTAACTTGTGAGTTACTCCCTCAATTTTTGTTTACTTTACATATTAGCTTTGTCTTTAGTCAAACTTTCTAAACTTTGACAAAGTTTATACAAAAAGTTATTAGCATCCACAATACCAAATCAATACCATTTGTATCGTCATTCAATATATTTTCGTACCATATATATTTTTTACTTTGAAAGTTTAGATTGTTTTTGATAAACTTGGTTAAATTTTATAAAGTTTAACTTAGGTCAAAGCTAATATGCGAAGTAAATAAAAACAAAGGGAGTACATGCCACAAAAGGTATTTCATTTTATTTGTATCTGAAAGAAATTTCTAATGATGCACTCTTTGGGGCGTATGTTGGGGAACGTCGCATGGGAAACAAAAAATTTCCTACGCGCACGAAGACCTATCATGGTGATGTCCATCTACGAGAGGGGATGAGTGATCTACGTACCCTTGTAGACCATACAGCAGAAGCGTTAGTGAACACGGTTGATGTAGTGTAACGTCCTCACGTCCCTCGATCCGCCCCGCGAACAATCTCGCGATCAGTCCCACGATCTAATACCGAACGGACGGCACCTCCGCGTTCAGCACACGTACAGCTCGACGATGATCTCGGCCTACTTGATCCAGCAAGAGAAACGGAGAGGTAGAAGAGTTCTCCGGCAGTGTGACGGCGCTCCGGAGGTTGGTGATGATCTCGTCTCAGCAGGGCTCCGCCCGAGCTCCGCAGAAACGCGATCTAGAGGAAAAACCGTGGAGGTATGTGGTCGGGCTGCCGTGGAAAAGTCGTCTCAAATCAGCCCTAAAACCTCCGTATATATAGGTGGGAGAGAGGGGACCTTGCCTTGGGGCTCAAGGAGCCCCAAGGGGGTCGGCCGAGCCAAAGGGGGGAAGGACTCCCCCCCAAACCGAGTCCTACTTGGTTTGGTGGGTGGAGTCCTTCTTTCCTTTCCCACCTCCTCCTTTTTTTTCTTCTCTCTTTGATTTTTCTTTCAATGCGCATAGGGCCCTTTTGGGCTGTCCCACCAGCCCACTAAGGGCTGGTGCGCCACCCTCAAGGCCTATGGGCTTCCCCGGGGTGGGTCCCCCCCCCCCCCCGGTGAACTCCCGGAACCCATTCGTCATTCCCAGTAACTCCGAAAACCTTCAGGTAATCAAATGAGGTCATCCTATATATCAATCTTCGTTTCCGGACCATTCCGGAAACCCTCGTGACGTCCGTGATCTCATCCGGGACTCCGAACAACATTCGTAACCAACCATATAACTCAAATACGCATAAAACAACGTCGAACCTTAAGTGTGCAGACCCTGCGGGTTCGAGAACTATGTAGACATGACCCAAGAGACTCCTCGGTCAATATCCAATAGCGGGACCTGGATGCCCATATTGGATCCTACATATTATACGAAGATCTTATCGTTTGAACCTCAGTGCCAAGGATTCATATAATCCCGTATGTCATTCCCTTTGTCCTTCGGTATGTTACTTGCCCGAGATTCGATCGTCAGTATCCGCATACCTATTTCAATCTCGTTTACCGGCATGTCTCTTTACTCGTTCCGTAATACAAGATCCCGCAACTTACACTAAGTTACATTGCTTGCAAGGCTTGTGTGTGATGTTGTATTACCGAGTGGGCCCCGAGACACCTCTCCGTCACACGGAGTGACAAATCCCAGTCTCGGTCCATACTAACTCAACTAACACCTTCGGAGATACCTGTAGAGCATCTTTATAGTCACCCAGTTACGTTGCGACGTTTGATACACACAAAGCATTCCTCCAGTGTCAGTGAGTTATATGATCTCATGGTCATAGGAACAAATACTTGACACGCAGAAAACAGTAGCAACAAGATGACACGATCAACATGCTATGTCTATTAGTTTGGGTCTAGTCCATCACGTGATTCTCCTAATGACGTGATCCAGTTATCAAGCAACAACACCTTGTTCATAATCAGAAGACCCTGACTATCTTTGATCATCTGGCTAGCCAACTAGAGGCTTGCTAGGGACAGTGTTTTGTCTATGTATCCACACATGTATATAAGTCTTCATTCAATACAATTATAGCATGGATAATAAACGATTATCATGAACAAAGAAATACAATAATAACTAATTTATTATTGCCTCTAGGGCATATTTCCAACAGCGTATACATAGAGCATGTTTGGAAATGGTCCGGCTCCTCCGAATCCTCAACTTCGGTTCCCCATCCAAAATGATGGCCCTTGTAAAAAATAGGGAAAACTATTATAATCAGCCGGATGATTTTCTGAAAAACTCATCCGTGTCCCACGCGTGCCACGCGTCGAGGGCCATCACCGCATCCCTCTCCTTTATCTTATCTTATCTTCAGGTGTCTTCTTCCCCGCACAGACTGTCTGAAAAATTCCCCTTTTCTTTCTCCTACCTTTCTCCTTCTTTCCTGCTAGTATTTCCCTATCACCTCTCTCTCTCTCTTGCTCGTGCAACCTGGCCGACGGCTACCATCGTCGCGAGTTGTTGCTACTGCTATTGCCAGTTGCTGCAAACACACGGATGGGAAAGTGCAGTGCTGCTAGCACCTGAGTTACGGCGCTAATGAGATCTCGACCGACATCACTCCTTGCATCCCGACGCCGGTGTCACAATGGAGCTTCGCCGGATCCACCGGTGCTGCGTTGGAGCTCATCCTCGGCTGCAATGGAGCTTCGCCATAGGTGTATTGGAGCTTCGCGGAGCCGTCAGTGCTGCGTTGGAACACCTCCCAGGCTGCAATGGAGCTTCGCCGGAGTTGCATTGGAGCTCCACCGGAGCCGTTGGTGTTGCATTAGAGCTCCGTCGACGGCAGCAATGGAGCATCGGTTGCATTGGTGTTGCATTGGTGTTGCCATGAGCGTCAGTGTGCCAGTACTTCATACGATGTCCGGCAACGTCGACAATTGTTGCATATGGTGGCGAGCATGGAGCAGAGCTACTGTTGCGATGGAGCATCACAGGGGGTCGCGTGTGCTGCAATGGAGCATCGTCGGCGTCGCCGACCGCCGGTCTGGTCGTGGTGTTGTGATGCAAAATCGTGGTAGGCTATGGGGAAGAGACAAGGTCGGTAGGGGGTTGTCTGTTGTCCTCGTGGATGTCTAGCGAGAGGAGGAAGACGGGCTGCAGGGCTATGGATCGAACGATCCCGTACGCATAATCAGGCAGCTCCCTAGGTGGATGATTTTGTGCAAACATCATCCGGATGATTCGTAGCCGTGGACAAAAAATAGTGCTAGAAAATCTTGTTGGGCACATGCTCTTGATTCACGAGGGGAGACAGAAACGAGTGAGTTCGGCGTGGCCACTCGAACAGTTTTTCACTTGGCGATGGCAGTTCTTTTGTACCCCCTCCGTTCCTAAATATAAGACCTTTTAGAGATTGCACTATAAACTACATACGGATGTACTTAGACATATTTTAGAGTGTAGATTCATTCATTTTGCTTCGTATTTAGTCTTCTAGTGAAATCTCTAAAAGGTCTTATATTTTGATACAGAGGGAGTATATCTTTCCAACTTTGTTATTTTAAAGATCCGAGAACGTGGGAATTGTCGCTCCGCACAATTGCACTACAGACTGCTTCGCTCCGGATTTTCAACTCCACGGAGTTTGAGTGTTTGACACCCCTTCGCCGGCTCCGGGAGCACAGTGAGGAATGGCGAGAGTCCGAGCCCGCTCTTAACTTGAAATTTATCAATCCAATTTTAGGTAAGAATGAAGAGGTCTTGTAAACCGAGACAGATGAAGTATGTTCTCGCAAACATCCATACCCCAAACTACTTGCTATATGTGTTCTATAAAGAAAAAATACTTCTTTGCAGGGAATCTAGACAAGTTATTTGTTAAGCAAAGTTATAAAAAAATCTTGATGTTTTCATGCCCTATCCGAATGGTGCAGTATAGGGGCCAGGAACATATTTATTTATCACTATCCAGCAACCGAAGCCTAAAAGATCAAGGAGAGGCAACTGCCATTGTCAAATTAATTATTTCGCCTCCCCAAGTTGCAGAAAATATCTCAGGCCAAGTTGCAGTGCCTCCATTGCCAGCCAAGTGGGCAGAATCTATGCACGTTCCAGGTTGGGGTCGTGGGCCTTTCTCCTCCGGGGCCCACGGGCCACAGCGTATCTTTAACTTGGCTGGGAGGCTAGCCAGCTCAGCGAGCAGTGCGATCCACCGAACTTGCTCTGCGGCTGATATTTTTCTGGGTTGAGTACACGTCAGACACCCCCGAGCGCGCTGCTCGTTCCTATCCACACGATGACACGAACCGGATATTATTTTATTATATGTCAGCATCACGCTAGAGGCCGGAATTTTGTTGATGCTGATGTTTTTTTTTTTTTGAAAGCTGATGCTGATGGTTGGTTCTTGGTTGGGCACTATGCGACGGCATCCACAAAGGATTCGGTGCGCAAACTAGGCAAACAGAAAAATGGAGCGGGTAAAAGTTTCTTTTTTAAGGAAGATCGAAGCTTTTGTTGCCTTGCAGCTGGGAAGCTTAGGGCATTTATAAGAGAATGGCGTTTTGGCTCCTGGGAACCATGAAGGCTCAAATATTTGAAAATTTTAGTTTTAAAAAATCTGAAAAAATATACAACTAAACAATGATGTGATTCGTGTGCGTGTAAAATTTCAGGTCGAAATACTTTGAAACGCGATCTGTACAAAAAAGACAAATTCATGGTCTGAAATGATGAATAATAACATGTGTTAAAAGATTTCAGATTTGTCTTTTTTGCACAGCCCTCAGTTCAACGTATTTTGTTCTGAAAATTTACACACTTGTGTATTATACCTTCATCTATCTATGTATTTTTTTTCAGAATTTTTTGAAATATTAAAATACGAATTTTCATTGAATTTGAAGTTTGAATTTAAAGGCCTCCAGTGAGCTCGGTAGCCAAAAGCAATATTTGCATTTCTAACTTCTTTCTTACTCCCTTCGTTACTAAATATAAGATCATTTAAAGATTTTAGGGCAAATCTAATGGACCGATCCAAACGGACGACGATGTTGTCCCTTTTTTGTTCGTTTGGGTCGGTCAGACGGACACGAACGTCCGCTTCCGCGTTTTTGGATTGGCACAAGCACCTAACGCTGATCCGATTCCTTTTTGTCGGCATGCGAAAAAAAATATAAAAGTATTTTTAAAAAATACTAAACATGCATAATTAAACATTAAAAGCCGGCCATGAAGACTCGCGAGAGTCCACGCATCTGCATTACATTAATTAAACATAAAAAACTAAAACTACGAGGCAGCCCGAGGCGACGACGTTTTCGTCGTCGGGGCCGGTGAGGTCGACCAGCGTAGGCGCAGGGCCAACCGAAGGGAACGTTGTGTTCAAGAGCGCAGCGGCCCGCGCCTTCGTCGTATGTCCCGTTGGCGCGGGCTGTGCTGGTGGCGGTGGCAGCGCAACAGCACGGGCACGCTCCTCCTCCTCCAACTCATGTCGTTCCTCCTCCGCCTCCTTCTCCAACTCCATTAGACGAAGGCCTTCGGCGTGCTCCACCCGCAGGTGCTCCGTCCTCTAGTGCTCGAGGTAGGCTTGCTCCTGCTGCGGTGTCTCGCCGAGCCAGATGGGCAGCACACTGACAAACTCGCTGACAATGCCGGTCCACTGGTAGACCTCCCGCGACTCCGTGGGCTTGGGCTTCGGCGAAGGTGACACGACGCAGTCGTCGATGACCGACGGCGTGATGGCCTCCACGAGCTGCTACTGGTACACCGCCTCCTCGTCGGCCCTGCGCTGCTGTTCCTCCTCGTTGTCGCGGAGAACAGGTGCCAGCGCCGCCTGGTAGGCGGCCTTAGCCTCGTGGTACTCGTCGCTGACGACTGGCGGGGGCGGCGGAGGGCCTCCTGGCTGCACGTTGCGCACGCCACGACGACGCTATTCCTCGTGCTCCACCGCGAACCACAACTCCCAGTTGGGGGAGTCGGCCGTTGTAATGCCCCAAGAGTGTAACTTGCCTTTATTGGAACCTTCTCTATGTGGGTCCACCTTGTCATTGCAATGAGAGCCTATGCATGTGTTATTTCATGTGTCACCTTGTCATGTTTCCTTTGCATGCGTACATTCATTCATCCATGCCTATTGCGTTTGTTGCTTTGTGATCTTATGCGGTTTGTGATGACAGGAGTTGTCATGTGATATGGTGGTGTGATGTTGGATGTGTGAAACGATGTGCATGTAGTTGAGAATAGGAATAACATGTTGGTTTGCACTAGGGATTCAAAAGCCTCCCTTTCTCTATTTATCTCAAGCCAATAATTACTTGTTCCATTCCTATTTTTAAAATGCCCATGTTTTAGAATGTTTTGTGGTGTTTGTGAGGTTGTGAATTTGCTATTTTGAAAATAAGTTTTAAAGGTGCAAATATTCACAAAACAGATCCAATAAATTCTATTTTGTAAATATTTAATTGCTCCAAATATTTATTTTCCAATTTATTTAAATAGGTCATAATTCCTTATGACGAGGGGCATTTTTGTTTTGTTTTTAGTCTTAACAGATTTGCCTTTGCTTTATTTTCTTTCTCTGGTTGTTGTGTAATTGGAAAACCCCAGGGGTTTTATTTTATGCTATCTAGCGCCAACTAGTGGGCCTCCTCCCACTAGCAGGCCCAGCTCCTCTCGCGCGTGGCTTACTCCTGTAGACGGCGTTCCCCTGTCTCCTTCCTCCATCAGATTTTCTTCAGAGAGCAGAGGCAGAGCGACGGCACCAGACGCCATCATGGACGTCGAGGCGCGTCCCTCGCCTCCTCCTCCTTATAAGTTCCCCCATTGGCGTCCGTGCAGCCTAAGGTTCCTCCCCTTGCGCCGCCACCTCTCTCCCTTCTCCTTCTCCCTCTCTGCGTCGACAACAGGTAAGGGGATCGACCTCCTCTGCCATGGCCGCGAGCTGATGAGGTCCTCACCGTCGCGCCCGTACACCCGCGGCCTCTCCAACAGCTCGGCGAGCAGGCGGGATCCTCCAGGAGCCCATACCCGCGGCTAGGACGACAAGATCGGCACTGCTACCACTACCTCGACGACGGCAGCCTTCCTCCCCGACGTTCTTCCCCGAGCGGCTTGCTACTGCAACAAAAGACCTTCCAACGACGCTAGAAATACGTGCTCACGGGAGACTATTCTTGTCTTGATTCTCCTCAGCAACGGCACCAGGAATCCTTCTGCTACGGCTACGCCTTAAGGGACTTCCTAGGCAAATATGCAAAGGATTTCCCCCGTGGCCTTGGAGCCTTGCGTTGGTGTTCCCTCGAAGCGGAAAGGGTGATGTAGCATAGCGGTGGTAAGTATTTCCCTCGGTTTTGAGAACCAAGGTATCGATCCAGTGAAGGAGTATCACAAGTACCTGCACAAACACAAAGAGCTTGCTCCCAACGCTATGAAGGGGTTGTCAATCCCTTATAGATTGTTTGCCAAGTGAGAACTGAAAGCAACAAAGTAACAAAGCAAAGTAAAAGCGAAAGTGGAAACGATAGGTGTGAATAGACCCGGGGGCCGTAGTGTTCACTAGTGGCTTCTCTCATGAAAGCAAGTAGACGGTGGGTGAACGAATTACTGTCGAGCAATTGATAGAACCGCGCAAAGTCGTGACGTCATCTATGGCAATGATTATATCTATAGGCATCACGTCCAAAACAAGTAGACCGATACTTTCTGCATCTACTACTATTACTCCACACGTCGACCTCTATCCAGCATGCGTCTAGTGTATTAAGTCCAAAAGAACAGAGTAACGCCTTAAGCAAGATGACATGATGTAGATGGACAATCTCATATCTACGACAAAGCCCATCTTGTTACCCTTGATGGCAACTACACGATGTGTGCCTTGTTGCCCCTACTGTCACTGGGAAACGTCACCACACGGTATGAACCCAAAACCAAACACTTCTCCCATTGCAAGAATCATAGATCTAGTTGGCCAAACAAAACCCAAGACTCGGAGAGACTTACAAGGATATAAAATCATGCATATAAGAAATCAACAAAGACTCAAATATATATCATAGATAATCTGATCACAAATCCACAATTCATCGGATCTTAACAAACACACCGCCAAGAGAGTTACATCGGATAGATCTCCATGAAGATCATGGAGAACTTTGTATTGAAGATCCAAGAGAGAGAAGAAGCCATCTAGCTACTAACTACAGATCCGTAGGTCTGAAGTGAACTACTCACGAGTCATTGGAGGGGCGATGATGTTTATGAACAAGCCCTCCAACTCCAAAGTCCCCTCCGGCAGGGCACCGGGAAGGGTCTCGAGATGAGATCTCGCGAAAACGGAAGCTTGCGGCGGCGGAAAAGTGTTTTCGTGGATGCCCTGATTTTTTCTGGATTTTTAGGGAATTTATAGGCCAAAGACCTAGGGCAGGGGAGTGCGAGGGAGGCCACAAGCTTGGTTGTCGCGGCCTCCCCCCTGGCCGCGGCAACAGGGCTTGTGGGCTCCATGTGGGCCCACTTGCTTGTCCCTCAAGCCTCCCGATCTTCTTCCTTCTGGAAAAAATCATTTTGGGGATTTTATTCCGTTTGGACTCCGTTCCAAAATCAGTTCTGGAAAGAGTCAAAAACAAAGAAAAAAACAGGAACTAGCACTTGGCACTGAGTTAATAAGTTAGTCCCAAAAAGATATAAAAGTTAAACAAAACATCCAAAGTTGACAAGATAACAACGTGAAACCATAAAAAATTATAGATACGTTTGAGACGTATCAAGCATCCCCAAGCTTAACTCCTGCTCGTCCTCGAGTAGGGAAGTGATAAAGAATGAATTATTGATGCTTTCATGCTACCTAGCATAGATGTACTTTGTAACTCCTCTTATGTGATGTGAATGTTCAGATCCATTAGATTCAAAACAATAGTTTTCTATTGATGTGGAAACAATAATACTTCAAGCAAACTAGCAAAGTAATCCTGAACTTTCAAAATAACAAGGCCAAAAGAAAGTTATCCCTACAACATCATATAGTCTGGCTATGCTCTATCATCATTGCACAACGAAATTTAAATCATGCACAACCCCGGTATTGGCCAAGTAATTGTTTTCACACCTTTACTTTCTCAAACTTTTTCAACTCTCACGCAATACATGAGCGTGAGCCATGGTTTTAGCACTATAAGTGGTGTGGAGTGTGGTGGAGGTTGCAAGAAAAACAAGGAGAAGATGGTCACATTAACTAGGCATATCAATGAGCCGTGGAGATGCTCATCAATAGATATCAGTGTGAATGAGTAGGGATTGCCATACAAATAATGCACTAGAGATAAGAGTATGTGAAAGCTCTTAAAGAAACTAGTGGGTGTGCATCCAACTTGCTTGCTCACGAAGACCTAAGGCAATTTTGAGGAAGCCTATCATTGGAATATACAAGCCAAGTTATATAATGAAAATTTCCCACTAGCTATATGGTGGTGACAAAACGAGAGACTCTCAATCATGAAGATCATGGTGCTTAATATGCACAAGTGTGGAAAGATAGTAGCATCATCCCTTCTCTCTTTTTCTCTCATTTTTTTTGGTGGGCTCTTTGGCCTGTTTTTATTTATTTATTTATTTTGGTGGGCATGTTTGGCTTGTTTTATTTCCTCACATGGGACAATGCTCCATCGATGATGATCATCACACTTACAACTCAAAACTTAGAGCAATGATGACTCTATATGGAATGCCTTCGGTAGTATATCGTGACAATGATCTAGCATGGCATAGACATCAATGGAAACATCATGCTAGCTATCTTATGATCATGCAATGGCAATGTAGAAGTTGTGGCACATGTCATGGTGGTAGTTGCATGGCAATATATCTTGGAATGACTTTGAAAAAGCCATAGTAGGTAGGTATGGTGACTGTTTGGAGGGAGGCTAATGGTGGGTTTTGTGCATCGGCGAAAGTTGCACGACACTAAAGAAGATAGTGATGGTGAAAGGTGAAAGTGCATCTAAACCATGGACTCAACATTAGTCATGAAGAACTCGTATACTTGTTGCAAAAGTTCTATTAGTAATCAAAACAAAGCATTCAATGTATACTCCTAGGGGAAGGGTTGGTAGGTATAAACCATCGCGCGATCTCGACCACCACACAAAGGATGAAAATCAATAGACTAATCATGCTCAGACTTCATCACATAGCGGTTCACCATACGTGCATGCTACGGGAATCACTAACTTCAACACAAGTATTTCTAGATCCACAACACCTTACTAATGTAACTTCAATATTACCATAACCACAACTCAAAACTAGTTGAGATGAATCAAACTTCTCTAACTATTCAATGCACATGAAGGTGGAAGTTTTCGTATCCCTTTGGATAACTACCCCTTTTGAGACTACTTTCAAAGCATAGATCAACTACCAAGCCACGCACCGCCATGCTCTCGAAGATATAAGTGAAGCACATAGAGCAAAATCAACTAGCTTAAAAGATATAAGTGAAGCACATGTGAGCTGAATTGTCTAACCAAAGGATATAAGTGAAGCTCGACAAAATCACGGTGAGTGCATGTCTCTCTCTCTAGGTGTGCAGCAAGGATGATTGTGATACAACAAAAAAATAAAAGACTCCTACGATACAAGACGCTCCAAGCAAAACACATAACATGTGGTGAATAAAAATATAGCCCCAAGTAACATTACCGATGGATTGAAGACGAAAGAGGGGATGCCTTCTCGGGGAATCCCCAAGCTTAGGCTTTTACGACATCCTTGAATTAACTTGGGGTGCCTTGGGCATCCCCAAGCTTGAGCTCTTGCCACTATTTATCTTTTTGTCCATAAGAACTTCACCCAAAACTTGAAAACTTCACAACACGAAACTTAAACAGAAACTCATGATAACATTAGTATAAGAAAGCAAACCACCACTTCCTTAGGTACTGTAGCAAACTTAAATTCTACTTATGTTGATGTTGGGTTACTGTATTTTCAATCTTCCATGGCTAGTACCCCCTGATACTATCCATAGTTTCATCAAAATAAGCAACCAACTCAACAAAAACAGAATCTGTTAACAGCAGACCAGTCTGTAGCAATCTGTATACTTCGTATACTTCTGGTACTTCAAAAATTCTGAACAATTACGACAGTCTGAAGAATTTGCGTAGAAATCAGAAGCAAAAAGAATCAACTCAAAAGCTCTTACAGGAAAAATGAAAATTCTTTTCGTGAGCAGAAAGTTTCTGTCTTTTCCAGCATGACCAAACGATCATCCCCAAGACTAATCATAACGGTTCTGCTTGGCACAAACGCAAAAGAAACACAAAAACACAATCATAACAGAATTATGAAAGTGTGGAAAACACAAAACAGAAAGAAAAAGGATCGATTCGTTGGGTTGCCTCCCAACAAGCGCTATTGTTTAACACCCTTAGCTAGGCATAAGGTGATGGAATCTAAGTCTAACATACTTCCTATGCATAGGCATTTTATAGGGAAACAAATTGGCAAGACAACCAATAGTTGCCATATGCAAGGAAGAAGAAAGAGACAATAGCAATCTCCACATAACGAGAGGTAATTTGGTAACATGAAAGTTTCTACCACAATATTTTCCTCTCTCATAGCAATTACATGTGGAATCATAATCAAATTCAACAATGTAACTATCCCATAGGATATTATTTTCATGATCCACATGCATGTAAAGTTGACGCTCTTCAAAAATAGTGGGATTATCATCAACTAAAGTCATGACTTCTCCAAACCCACTTTCAATATTATTGCAAATATCATATTCATCATGAGGTTTAAACAAATTTTCAAGATCATAAGAAAGATCATCACCCCAATCATGATTATTGCAATAAGTAGTGGTCATAGCAAAACTAGCATCCCCAAGCTTAGGGTTTTGCATATTTTTTGCATGATTGTCACTAATAGAATTTGTAGTGAAACCATTGCAATCATGCTTTTCATCCAAGGAGCCCTCGTGAATCATTTCATAAATTTCTTCATCACGATTTTCAGATTCACGCATCTCAAGCAAAACTCCATAGAGAAAGTCAAGTGCACTCAACTCACTAGCAATTGGTTCCACATAAGTGGATCTCTTAAAGAGATTAGCAAGTGGGTGAGGATCCATATCAATGGATTTTCAGCAAGTGAAGATGAAAGCATATTGAAGGCACATGGCACACAAGCGAACATAAAGCAAGCAAGAGAAAAGGGCGAACGAAAAAAAAAGAAAACGGCGAAGGAGAAAGGAAAAAACGCAAATGTGAAGTGGGGGAGAGGAAAACGAGAGGCAACTGGCAAAAAAAGTAAATGCAAGAGATGAGTTTGTGAGACCTACTTGGATAGATCTCTCCTTCCCCGGCAACGGCGCCAGAAATTCTTCTTGCTACTGCAACAAAAGACCTTCCAACGGCGCCAGAAATACGTGTTGACGGGATACTATTCTTGTCTTGATTCTCCTCAGCAACGGCACCAGGAATCCTTCTGCTACGGCTACGCCTTAAGGGACTTCCTAGGCAAATATGCAAAGGATTTCCCCCGTGGCCTTGGAGCCTTGCATTGGTGTTCCCTTGACGCGGAAAGGGTGATGTAGCACAGCGGTGGTAAGTATTTCCCTCGGTTTTGAGAACCAAGGTATCGATCCAGTGAAGGAGTATCACAAGTACCCGCACAAACACAAAGAGCTTGCTCCCAACGCTATGAAGGGGTTGTCAATCCCTTATAGATTGTTTGCCAAGTGAGAACTGAAAGCAACAAAGTAACAAAGCACAGTAAAAGCGAAAGTGGAAACGATAGGTGTGAATAGACCCCGGGGCCGTAGTGTTCACTAGTGGCTTCTCTCATGAAAGCAAGTAGACGGTGGGTGAACGAATTACTGTCGAGCAATTGATAGAACCGCGCAAAGTCGTGACGTCATCTATGGCAATGATTATATCTATAGGCATCACGTCCAAAACAAGTAGACCGATACTTTCTGCATCTACTACTATTACTCCACACGTCGAACGCTATCCAGCATGCATCTAGTGTATTAAGTCCAAAAGAACAGAGTAACGCCTTAAGCAAGATGACATGATGTAGATGGACAATCTCATATCTACGACAAAGCCCATCTTGTTACCCTTGATGGCAAGTACACGATGTGTGCCTTGCTGCCCCTACTTTCACTGGGAAAGGTCACCACACGGTATGAACCCAAAACCAAGCACTTCTCCCATTGCAAGAATCATAGATCTAGTTGGCCAAACAAAACCCAAGACTCGGAGAGACTTACAAGGATATCAAATCGTGCATATAAGAAATCAGCAAAGACTCAAATATATATCATAGATAATCTGATCACAAATCCACAATTCTTCGGATCTCAACAAACACACCGCCAAGAGAATTACATCGGATAGATCTCCATGAAGATCATGGAGAACTTTGTATTGAAGATCCAAGAGAGAGAAGAAGCCATCTAGCTACTAACTACGGACCCGTAGGTCTGAAGTGAACTACTCACGAGTCATTGGAGGGGCGATGATGTTGATGAACAAGCCCTCCAACTCCAAAGTCCCCTCCGGCAGGGCACCGGGAAGGGTCTCCAGATGAGATCTCGCGGAAACGGAAGCTTGCGACGGCGGAAAAGTTTTTTCGTGGATGCCCTGATTTTTTCTGGATTTTTAGGGAATTTATAGGCCAAAGACCTAGGGCAGGGGAGCGCTAGGGAGGCCACAAGCTTGGTTGTCGCGGCCTCCCCCTGGCCGCGGCAACAGGGCTTGTGGGCTCCGTGTGGGCCCATTTGCTTGGCCCTCAAGCCTCCCGAGGAAGAAGGGGATTTTATTCCGTTTGGACTCCGTTCCAAAATCAGATCTAAAAAGAGTCAAAAACACAGAAAAAACAAGAACTCGCACTTGGCACTGAGTTAATAAGTTAGTCCCAAAAAAGATATAAAAGGTAAACAAAACATCCAAAGTTGACAAGATAACAGCGTGAAACCATCAAAAATTATAGATACGTTTGAGACATATCACGGCTCCTTCCCCTTCTTCCTCTACTTCCTCTCCGGCCGACGCAACCACCTCGTCCAGTAGGTGAGGTAGAACCTTCCCCTCTCTTCCCTGTCACCAGTAGGAGCCGTAGCCTCGCCGTGTTTCCCCTTCTGTCGCCGGCGCCGCCGCCGCATTGACGAGCCGTTGCTGTAGGCCCTCTCGAGTAGCGCTAGATAGTGAAATGGAACCGTGGGAACTCCTATTCCCTTCCATCGACGAGCCGTTGGCTGATTTCGCGCGTAACGTCGGCAAGCACCTTCCCCTGTTCCGGCCACCGTCGGACAGAGGAGCTGGATGAGGGGGTTGCTCGAGAGGGTTAACTCCCCTCCTCTGTTAAGTATCGATGCAGTAGCAGAGTGGTAGTGGTCTTTTGGTGCAGTGGCTAGTCGTGGGTTCGAATCCCCTCGGCGCACCTTTTGTTTTTGTGGTTAATTGGCACAGTAGCTGCAGGGACTACTTACCTTGTTTGCATCCTGTGTACTGTCGAGCAAGTGGCATATAGCAGAGTGGTGCTAGCTGTTGTTGTTTCTGTGGCTGATCCAGGGGGTCCTGGGTTCGAAACCTACCGCATTTTTTTGTTGCATTTCTTTTCTGTTTTTGCATTGTATGCTTGCATAGATGTATGTGGTGTGCTAGATCTTCATGTGGGGTATTTTTGTTGCCTCCCAAGCAGCAGGTTGACCATGTTCTTGATGCTAGAGTGCATGTGTGGATATATCATGTGTAGGAATGCATGTATAGGAGTGAGTGCATGTATATATGTGAGCTAGATTATATGTTATGTGGTGTAGTGTAGTGATGATGTGGTGGTAACCCTTGTGCATAGGTGATGTGCTTGTGCCCTATGATGTACAAGTGTGTGAGTGTGTGTGTGTGTGTGTGTGGGTTCACCCCCTCCCCACCTGCTTTGTGGTGTAGTAGTAGTGGCTCTAATGTGTGTGCATGATGTTGTGTGTGCTTGTGTGTGTGTGTTTCACACATGCCCAAGGCATGATGTGCCTTGAAGATCACATGTGCAAGTTGTATGTGTAGGTGTAGGAATGCATTTGTGAGTGTAAGCTAGGGTGTGTGTGTTATTAGCATGTGTAGGTTCTTGCTTATGTGCTGCTTGATGTATGTGTGAACATGAGGTCCACCCCTCATGTGCACCATTGGACTTGTGAGAGTGTGCATATGCATGTGTAGGTAATGTTCTAGTGAGTAGCACATGTGATGTTGCACTATTCACTATGTGATTCCATGTAGATTTTCCTTTCAAGTTTGTGCCCAATTGTTCTATGCAAGTGCCTATGTATTATATATGTTTTTGGGGTAGAATCATCCCAGGAATCCAATGGTGGGTTCAGTATCCACTTTGGAACACTTTCTAAGAATGTCATATTTCAGTTTTGCTCCATGTTTAGAGCTTGGTTCCATGTGATGTGATGGGCCCAAGAGGTTGATACTTTGTTGTGGCAGTAGAGGGTGACCCCCTCTACAACATGTTGGTTTTGTTTCATGCTTAGGAGTTCATATGTGCAAGTTGTGCCTAGTCAAAGTAGGCATGTGGCTGTAAATTCCAGTTTAGTGAAAATCTGTGATTTTCACTAAGTCTGAGAATCTACTTATATTTTCTTCCCCTGTAGTTGTGCTTGTAGAAGTTTATGTGTTGGGAATCAGCCATGGCTATCAACTGGAAAGTTGTAGCTTTTGTGTTTGTCTAGCTCTCTGTCAATTTTCGTTCCATTTGGAATCCTGTAGATATTGTTTTGGGTGCTGCCAAAATGCTTCAGAGCATAAACAGCTAGTGAGAATCTGGAATTTTCACTAAGTCCGTGAAAACTGATATTTTTGTCCAAGTTAGCAGCTGTGTAACTTTCTGTGTGTAACTCCTTTGCAATATCTTTTTGCTGATGCTTGTAGTACTCTTGGATAGCTTCTGCCACATATCTTATTTGGCATATTTGGGGGGCTGTAGGTGCTTTGCATGTAGCCCTCAAACTGCTATGTTGCTGTTTATGGCAGATTGTATAGTTTTGATATTTTGATGCTTGTGAGTGCATAGTTGATGGTGTGGTGATATTCCTTGCACCACCCCATCCATTCTTGTTTGTTTTATGTCTTGGCAACCTGGGAATACCAGAGATATGCCATTGGAGTGTGTGGTGATGGATTTGACACGTAGGACTCTATTGTCTTGTTTCGTTGTTTCCGGTTGATCCGTAGCTCCGTTCGTAACGTTCTTTATATGCTTTTGCATCGTTTTCACGTGAAGCATCTGTTCATGTCATTCTCATGCATGTCAAGATAGCTTAGAGTGCAGTTCTGTCCAGGAACTTGTATTTGCTTCTCATGCTTGTGCTAGTGACTAGAATAGAGATGCATGTTTATATTCATCTCATGCATCATGTGCTTGTTGCATCTTGTGGTGCTATTGTTCATTGGATGCTATTTTTATGTTGGGTAGCATCGGGATCGGAGAACGAGTACGTGGATCCGGGAGAGTACGTGCAGGACGAACAAGAGCAGTGCCAAGCTGAGGACATCACAGGCAAGATGATATGACCTTGATTCCATCTCTAGACTCGTTATGCTAGATTACGTTTCCTTCGTCATATGCTCGCTGCCTACCACTGAAATAATTGCCTCCTGATATTGCCATGAAACCCAAACACTTATCCCTTCCTAGCAAATCTTGAATGGCTAAGTAGGCTTTGCTCAGCTACTAATGTTAGCGTTGCTAGTTGCAGGTGCTTTGTCTCATGTGATAACATGAGTTTTATATCATTATGTTAACTCTGATATGTAATTGATGCACCTATATACTTGGTAAATAACGGAAGGCCTAGCCTTTTGCCGGGTGTTTTGTTCCGTTATTGCCGCCATAGTTACCGGCTACCGGTGTTTGATTCCATAACTGATCGCTCCTAACACGTTTGGGGTTGTTATGGGGACCCCCTTGATAAATCGCGTAGTGTTAAGACTTGTCCGGCAGGACCCAACATTGGTGTTAATTTGCTAATCACTTAATAATAATCTGCATAGGGAATAGCTACCCCGTGGAATTTAATCAACAACCCGGGCCAGTGCTCCTCATGAGTGTTGGTCCAAACTAGAGCACCGTGCGGGGCTATCCCGGGGCAACCCGAGAGATTTCTCTGGCCACTGTACGCTTCGCTTATCCGGCGTGTCCTGAGACTGAGATACACAGATCTTATCAGGGTCGTCGACACGTCGGGAGGTCCTGCTAGTCTTGTCTTACCTTAGCGATATATCTTGCGTATAGGAATCTCGGTGAAGCTTTGGTTCTCCCCAGAGTTGAGGTTTTCCTCTAAGAAATCCGACGAGACCACGAGATTCGTGATAGAGGATTACTTTGCGGCCCGTGACCGTTTGTGATGGACTAGTTGGAGCACCCCTGCAGGGTTTAATCTTTCAGAAAGCCGGCCGCGGTTATGTGGCAACTTGGAATATTTGTTAACATCCGGTTATAGATAACTTGAATCTAATGTAATAAAATTGCCAACTATGTGCGTAACCGTGACTGTCCCCTTCGAAGATCTCTCTTTGATCGGGAACACGGTGGGGTTATGATTGACGAAAGTAGGTGTTCAGGATCACTTAGTGATCAGCTAATCATCGATCGCTAGTATAGACCACCTTCAATACATGTTCTACGTAAGTTAGCCACCATAATGCTTAGGATGCTGCAACCTAAACACTGAACCTTCCTTACCTAAGAAGTTGACTAGTTCTGGCACCGAGGTCATAGATTGCTGAGTCCCCGTTGCCAACAGATTACTTCAACACAACAACAGGTTCAGGTACCCCTCGAGACAGTTGATCCCGACGGCACGTAGTTGGCGTGGCAGTACGATGAGGAGAACGACCGCCTGTACGTGAACTATCCAGAAGACTGAGGCGTGGTCGTGATCGTGGGCAAGCATGCAGGGTAGCATAGTTATTTCTCATGTTTTGTAGTCCGTAGCGGAACTACCTTGTTTGGATGCGTGATGTAAACTCTAATATTAAGTATGAGATGGCAGTTGAATCCCTAATTGTCATTCTGTTATTATGTATGTGCTATGTTACCGTGCTTGCGAAACGCTTAGATGCGCTTCTTTCCTCTTTGGGGCCTCGTTCCCCTAAACCGGAAAGGACCGCATCTTAGTCGTCACAGCCGTCTTTGCGGGTTCTCGTCGCTGCTCCGTCGTCAGCAGACGTCGACGACAGCTCACCTCCTCCGCATGCACCCGCGCCGACCGCGGCACAACCGGCACCGGGATCCTCTCCAGATCCAGATGCCAACCGTGAGGCAGGGTGACGTCGGGTAAGGCAGCGACACGCGGTGTTGCTAGTGCCATCGCGCTTGGTTCACCGGGACGCTCACACGTTGGCGAGGCTGGCGAGAAGACGCCGACGAGGAGATGTCGCGGGAGTAGAGCGGGGCCTTGCCCTTGTTTGGGAAGCCGCCGACCATGGTGCTAGGGTTTGGTCGCCGAGGAGGTGGCGAGATGGGGACGGATGGGTTCTGAAAGCAGATGGCGGAACCCACCGCACGCTCGTATTAAAAAAGGCCAACCGCGGTCGCTGACGCGTGGGCCTGAGGAGAATAATGTTGGCCGCGGTGGTTGGTGGCGGACACTGAGAGACGTGCGCGTCCGCTTCGCGTCTGCGCCGACGCATTTCATTCCCAAATTTGGACCGGAAATGGGTCGGCCCGGACGTGGAGCGGACGTGTTTTGAAAATGGGTCGCACGTTGGGCCATTCATTTTGTCCGCACCAACCCAAACGAACGACGACGGATGAAATGGGTTGCCCCATTGAAGTTGCTCTTACTATAGACTACATGTGCATGTATATAGACGTATAGTGTATGGATTCACTCAATTTGCTTCGTATTAATTTATAATAGAATCTCTAAAAGGCCTTATATTTAGAAATGGAGTGAGTATCTTTGAACTCTTTAAAACTCTCCTGAAACTCAATTAAAGCAAAATAATTGATCTTGACCATGCTGGCAACAAATAGATCCAACTTCCTCTTCATCACCGTCGCATACTGCCACGAATCGCTGCAACGTATTTCACTTCTCCACGCTAAAAAAGATCTGTAAAAGTGATTGCCAGAAGCGAATGATTCTCATTGATTGAGCAGTATATATACAAGGAGCAGTTACAATTCTGTTAGAGCATTTCTAACCGCAACATACGGTTGCCAATGCATGAGACAAAGCAACAACTGCACATAGCAGTTGTTAAGATGAGAGAGGAAGTACAACTGCTCATAGCAGTTAGAGAGTACAAGTCAGTTCCTATGTCGGTTCCTTAATTAGCATTTGTTAATTAGTAAATTAACATTAAATCTATTCCTAACACTCCCCCTTGGATCACGCATCTTCTAGAAGAGTCCATCATCTAGTGCTTCTTGTATAATCGTCATCCAGCTTGAGAATCATTTGAGCAATTTAAGAACCTCCCACAAAAACCCTGTGGGAAAAATATGAGGAGTAATAGATATACCATTGAAAACTCCTTTTAAAACCCTGTGGAAAAAATATAAGGAGAAAATGATATGGTATAATTTATATTGCCTCATCAAAAACCTTTTATGAGAAAACTGATGTAAAAACTCATAAGGAAAAGAGTACAATAATTATTATCTGATGATAACTAATGGGTCGTAATTCTAGGAATTTTCTCCCCCTGAAATTTGCAAATCCCGAAAACGTCTCATACCAATCCCATTAATACATTTCTGGAATGCTGAATTTGGTAAAGACTTTGTGAACAAATCTGCTAGATTGTCACATGATTTGGTTTGCAAAATATCAATTTCTCCACCTTCCTGTAATGAATGAGGAAAGAACAACTTAGGAGAAATGTGTTTTGTGATATTACTTTTCATATAACCCATTTGCATTTGAGAAATGCAAGCTGCATTATCTTCATAGATAATAGTTGGTGATCCTAATGGACCAACACCACATGAAGTTTGAATGTGGTAAATCATCCTGCGAAGCCATACAACTTCCTTTGATGCTTCAAATAATGCAATTATTTCAGAATGATTAGTGGAAGTTGCCACAAGAGTATGTTTTTGTGACTTTCATGAAAAAGCAGTTCCACCATATAAGAATACGAAACCTGTGTGTGACCTGGCATTGTGAGGATCAGAAAGTTAGCCAGCGTCAGTATATCCTATCATATTCATATCTTGGTTCTTCTGATAGAATAAGCCAAGGTCTTTTGTGCCATGTAAATATCTAAAGATATTCTTTACTCCCGTCCAATGAGATTTTGTTGGAGCAGCACTATGTCTAGCTAGTAAATTTACAGCAAATGCAATATCAGGCCTGGTGCAATTTGCAAGGTACATTAGCGCACCAATGGAACTGAGATACGGGAACTCAGGTCCTAATATCTCTTTGTCATCCTCTTGAGGTCTAAAAGGATCTTTATTCATATCAAATGATCTGACGACCATGGGTGTTTTGGTTGGATATGATTTATCCATGTTGAATTTTTCCAAAACCTTTTGAATATAAGCAGGTTGGTAGACTAAAATTCCTGATGGAAGATGCTCAAGCTGTATGCCTAAGCAAAATTTGGTCTTTCCCAAATCTTTCATCTCAAATTCCGTCATTAAATGATTGCGTGCTTCTTTTATATCAAATGTACTTCCAATGATATTGAGATCATCAACGTACACTGAGATGATGAAAAATACATTTAAGGACTTCTTTATAAACACACAAGGGCAATCATCATTATTTGAGTAACCTTTTTGAATAAGGAACTCACTCAATCGGTTATACCACATTCTACCCGACTGTCTTAAGCCATAGAGTGACTTTTGTAGTTTTACACAATACGTGTTGCGATTTGCTTTTGGATTCGGCATTTTAAGTCCTTCAGGGTCTTTCATATATATGTCCGGTTTGAGTGACCCATATAAGTATGCTGTCACTACGTCCATTAACTGCATAGATAAATTCAGTTGTACTGCCATAGATATTAAGTATCGAAACGTTGTTCCACTCATGACAGGAGAGTATGTATCATCGTAATCGATGTCGGGTCTCTGCGTAAACCCTTGTGCTACAAGCCTCGCTTTGTATCTCACCACCTCATTGTTTTCATTCCTTTTCCAAACAAAAACCCATTTTGCTCCCACAGGGAAGACATTTTGAGGAGTAGGTATTACTGAGAAAAATACTTCTCTTTTGTTGAGCGAGCGCAGTTCTGCCTCAATTGCTTCCTTCCATTTAGGCCAATCAGGGCACTTGAGGCACTCCTTCATGGTCTTTGGTTCTGGATCCAGTTGAAGGGTTTCAGCAATTTTAGAGGCAAAATATATGTCGACAATTGTAGTCTTTATGTTATATGATTCTCCTGATTCAATATAGTTATGGAAATTTATTTTATACCTTCAGACTCTATGTGATTTCCCACAATAATAGAGTCATGGTGTTCCGATGTCCCAGTTATTATATTTGTATGCGCATTTATGCTGGGTTCTAGATGTTGCGCATCTGATTGGTGTCCTTCAACTTGAGGTTGAATTGAATTTACTGGTAGAGGATTTGATTTCCTCTATTTCCGCGAAGGCTTTTGAGAAGCTATATTACGACTAACCAGATTTCTCCCCCTCTTACTCTCATTTGGGGTTTGAGTGTTTTTAGTTGGTACCTACACTCGCTCTGGTGCATTAACACCGGGAATATGTGATTTAGTGACACCTTTATGGTCAGCAAATTGTTGGAATTATGCCCTAGAGGCAATAATAAATATATTTATTATTATAATTCCTGTATCGAGATGATCGTTTATTATCCATGCTATAATTGTATTGAATGAAGACTCATTTACATGTGTGGATACATAGACAAAACACTGTCCCTAGCAAGCCTCTAGTTGGCTAGCCAGTTGATCATAGATAGTCAGTGTCTTCTGATTATGAACAAGGTGTTGTTGCTTGATAACTGGATCACGTCATTAGGAGAATCACGTGATGGACTAGACCCAAACTAATAGACGTAGCATGTTGATCGTGTCATTTTGTTGCTACTGTTTTTCTGCGTGTCAAGTATTTGTTCCTATGACCATGAGATCATATAACTCACTGACACCGGAGGAATACTTTGTGTGTATCAAACGTCGCAACGTAACTGGGTGACTATAAAGATGCTCTACAGGTATCTCCGAAGGTGTTAGTTGAGTTAGTATGGATCAAGACTGGCATTTGTCACTCCGTGTGACGGAGAGGTATCTCGGGGCCCACTCGGTAATACAACATCACACACAAGCCTTGCAAGCAATGTGACTTAGTGTAAGTTGCGGGATCTTCTATTACGGAACGAGTAAAGAGACTTTCCGGTAAACGAGATTGAAATAGGTATGTGGATACTGACGATCGAATATCAGGCAAGTAACATACTCAAGGACAAAGGGAATGATATACGGGATTATATGAATCCTTGACACTGAGGTTCAAACGATAAGTTCTTCATAGAATACGTAGGATCCAATATGGGCATCCAGGTCCCGCTATTGGATATTGACCGAGGAGTCTCTCGGGTCATGTCTACATAGTTCTCGAACCCGCAGGGTCTGCACACTTAAGGTTCGACGTTGTTTTATGCGTATTTGAGTTATATGGTTGGTTACCGAATGTTGTTCGGAGTCCTGGATGAGATCACGGACGTCACGAGGGTTTCTGGAATGGTCCGGAAACGAAGATTGATATATAGGATGACCTCATTTGATTACCGGAAGGTTTTCGGAGTTACCGGGAATGTACCGGGAATGACGAATGGGTTCCGGGAGTTCACCGGAGGGGCAACCCACCCCGGGGAAGCCCATAGGCCTTGAGGGTGGCGCACCAGCCCTTAGTGGGCTGATGGGACAGCCCAAAAGGGCCCTATGCGCATTGGAAAAAAATCAAAGAGAAAGAAAAAATCAAAGAGCCCAAAAGTCCAACTCGGTTTGGGGGGGGGGGAGACCTTCCCCCCTGGCTCGGCCGACCCCCTTGGGGCTCCTTGAGCCCCAAGGCAAGGCCCCCCCTCTCCCACCTATATATACGGAGGTTTTAGGGCTGATTTGAGACGACTTTTCCACGGCAGCCCGACCAAATACCTCCACGGTTTTTCCTCTAGATCGCGTTTTTGCGTAGCTCGGGCGGAGCCCTGCTGAGACAAGGTCATCACCAACCTCCAGAGCACCGTCACGCTGTCGGAGAACTCTTCTACCTCTCCGTCTCGCTTGCTGGATCAAGAAGGCCGAGATCATCGTCGAGCTGTACGTGTGCTGAACGCGGAGGTGTCGTCCGTTCGGCACTAGATCGTGGGACTGATCGCGGGATAGTTCGCGGGGCGGATCGAGGGACATGAGGACGTTCCATTACATCAACCGCGTTCACTAACGCTTCTGCTGTACGGTCTACAAGGGTACGTAGATCACTCATCCTCTCTCGTAGATGGACATCACCATGATAGGTCTTCGTGCGCGTAGGAAAATTTTTGTTTCCCATGCGACGTTCCCCAACAGTGGTATCAGAGCTAGGTTCATGCGTAGATATCTTCTCGAGTAGAACACAAAAGTTTTTGTGGGTGGTGATGTGCGTTTTTCTGCCCTCCTTAGTCTTTTCTTGATTCCGCGGTATTGTTGGATTGAAGCGGCTTGGACCGACATTACTCGTACGCTTACGAGAGACTGGTTTCATCGCTACGAGTAACCCCGTTGCTCAAAGATGACTGGCAAGTGTCGGTTTCTCCAACTTTAGTTGAATCGGATTTGACCGAGAAGGTCCTTGGATGAGGTTAAATAGCAACTCATATATCTCCGTTGTGGTGTTTGCGTAAGTAAGATGCGATCCTACTAGATACCCATGGTCACCACGTAAAACATGCAACAACAAAATTAGAGGACGTCTAACTTGTTTTTGCAGGGTATGCTTGTGATGTGATATGGCCAACGATGTGATGTGATATATTGGATGTATGAGATGATCATGTTGTAATAGATAATATCGACTTGCACGTCGATGGTACAGCAACCGGCAGGAGCCATAGGGTTGTCTTTATACTAATGTTTGTGCTTGCAGATGCGTTTACTATTTTGCTAGGAAGTAGCTTTAGTAGTAATAGCATGAGTAGCATGACAACCCCGATGTCGACACGTTGATGGAGATCATGGTGTGGCGCCGGTGACAAGAAGATCGTGCCGGTGCTTTGGTGATGGAGATCAAGAAGCACGTGATGATGGCCATATCATGTCACTTATGAATTGCATGTGAAGTTAATCCTTTTATGCACCTTATTTTGCTTAGAACGACGGTAGCATTATGAGGTGATCTCTCACTAAAATTTCAAGACGAAATTGTGTTCTCCCCGACTGTGCACCGTTGCTACAGTTCGTCGTTTCGAGACACCACGTGATGATCGGGTGTGATAGACTCAACGTTCACATACAACGGGTGCAAAACAGTTGCGCACGCGGAACACTCGGGTTAAGCTTGACGAGCCTAGCATGTGCAGACATGGCCTCGGAACACATGAGACCGAAAGGTCGATCATGAATCATATAGATGATATGATTAGCATAGGGATGCTTACCACTGAAACTATACTCAACTCACATGATGATCGGACTTGAGATAGTGTAAGTGGATCATGAACCACTCAAATGACTAGAGAGATGTACTTTTTGAGTGGGAGTTTAGCGAATAATTTGATTATGTTAAACTCTAATTATCTTGAACATAGTCTAAGTCCACTTTGAATATATTTGTGTTGTAGATCATGGCTCACGCGACAGTCACCCTGAATTTTAATACGTTCCTAGAGAAAGCTAAGTTGAAAGATGATGGAAGCAACTTTGTAGACTGGGCTCGTAATCTTAAGCTAATCTTACAAGCTGGGAAGAAGGATTATGTCCTTAATGCTGCGCTAGGAGATGAACCACCCGCTACGGCTGATCAGGATGTTAAGAACGCTTGGTTAGCAAGTAAGGAGGACTACTCAGTAGTGCAATGTGCAGTCTTGTATGGCTTAGAACCGGGACTTCAACGTCGCTTTGAGCATCATGGAGCATTTGAGATGTTCCAGGAGTTGAAGTTTATCTTTCAGAAGAACGCCCGGATCGAGAGGTATGAGACCTCCGACAAATTCTATGCTTGGAAGATGGAGGAGAACTCGTCTGTCAGTGAACATGTGCTCAAAATGTCTGGATACTCAAACCGTCTAGCTGAGCTGGGGATTGAACTCCCGCAAGAGGCTATCACTGACAGAATCCTTCAATCACTGCCGCCAAGCTATAAAGGCTTTGTGTTGAACTACAACATGCAAGGGATGAACAAGTCACCCGGCGAGTTGTTTGCGATGCTGAAAGTCGCAGCGTCTGAACTCCGTAAAGAGCATCAAGTGTTGATGGTGAATAAGACCACTAGTTTCAAGAGAAACGGCAAAGGCAAGAAGGGTAATTCAAAGAAGAGCAGCAAGCCTATTGCCAATCCGATGAAGAAACCCAAAGCTGGACCTAAGCCTGAAACAGAGTGTTACTATTGCAAGGGTATGGGTCACTGGAAGCGCAATTGCCCCAAGTATCTGGCAGATAAGAAGGCGGCCAAAGAAAAATCAGGTATATTTGATATACATGTTATTGATGTGTACTTAACCGGCTCTCATAGTAGAGCCTGGGTATTCGATACCGGTTATGTTTCTCATATTTGCAACTCGAAACAGGAACTGCGGAATAGACGAAGGCTGGCGAAAGATGAAGTGACGATGCACGTAGGAAATGGTTCCAAGGTTGATGCAATCGCCGTCAGCACAGTTTCACTTCAGTTACCATCAGGATTAGTTATGAACTTAAATCATTGTTATTTAGTGCCTACGTTTAGCATGAACATTATATCTGGATCTTGTTTATTGCGAGACGGTTACTCTTTTAAGTCAGAGAATAATGGTTGTTCTATTTCTATGAGTGACATCTTTTATGGTCATGCACCCAATGTGAGAGGATTGTTCATATTGAATCTTGATAGCGATACACACATACATAACATTGAGACCAAAAGAGTTAGAGTTAACAATGATAGCGCCATATTTTTGTGGCACTGCCGCTTAGGTCATATTGGTGTAAAGCGCATGAAGAAACTCCATGCCGATGGACTTTTGGAGTCACTTGACTTTGATTCACTTGACACGTGCGAACCATGCCTCATGGGCAAGATGACTAAGACTCCGTTCTCCGGAACAATGGAGCGTGCAAGTGACTTGTTGGAAATCATACATACCGATGTGTGTGGTCCAATGAGCGTAGAGGCACGCGGCGGATATCGTTATTTTCTCACCTTCACTGACGATTGAGTAGATATGGTTATGTCTACTTAATGAAGCACAAGTCCGAGACATTTGAAAAGTTCAAGCAATTTCAGAGTGAAGTTGAAAATCATCGTAACAAGAAGATCAAGTTCCTACGGTCTGATCGTGGGGGTGAATATCTGAGTTTCGAGTTTGGTGCTCACTTAAGACAATGTGGAATTGTTTCACAGTTAACACCGCCTGGAACACCACAGCGTAATGGTGTGTCCGAACGTCGTAATCGTACTTTATTAGAGATGGTGCGATCTATGATGTCTCTTACTGATTTGCCGTTATCGTTTTGGGGTTATGCATTAGAAACAGCTGCATTCACTTTAAATAGGGCACCATCAAAATCCGTTGAGACGACACCATATGAACTGTGGTATGGCAAAAGGCCAAAGTTGTCGTTTCTTAAAGTTTGGGGATGTGATGCTTATGTCAAAAAGCTTCAGCCTGAAAAGCTGGAACCCAAAGCGGAAAAGTGCGTCTTCATAGGTTACCCAAAAGAGACAGTTGCGTACACCTTCTATCTCAAATCCGAGGGCAAAGTGTTTGTTGCTAAAAACGGAGCTTTTCTCAAGAAGGAGTTTCTCTCGAGAGAATTGAGTGGGAGGAAGATAGAACTTGACGAGGTTGTCGAACCTCTCATCCCTCTGGATGGTGGCGCAGGGCAAGGGGAAACCTCTGTCGTTGCGACGCCGGTTGAGGAGGAAGTTAATGATGATGATCATGAAACTCCGGTTCAAGTTTCTGTCGAACCACGCAGGTCAACGAGACCACGTGCTGCTCCAGAGTGGTACGGTAATCCCGTCTTATCAATCATGTTGTTAGACAACAATGAACCTGCAAATTATGAAGAAGCAATGGTGGTCCTAGATTCCAACAAATGGCTAGAAGCCATGAAGTCTGAGATAGGATCCATGTATGAGAACAAAGTGTGGACTTTGGAAGTACTACCTGAGGGCCGCAAGGCTATTCAGAACAAATGGATCTTTAAGAGGAAGACGGACGCTGACGGCAATGTGACCGTTTATAAAGCTCGACTTGTGGCAAAGGGTTTTTCACAAGTTCAAGGAGTTGACTACGATGAGACATTCTCACCCGTAGCGATGCTTAAGTCCGTCAGAATCATGTTAGCAATAGCTGCATTTTTCGATTATGAAATCTGGCAGATGGATATCAAAACGGCGTTCCTTAATGGTTTCCTTAAGGAAGAGTTGTATATGATGCAACCCGAAGGTTTTGTCGATCCTAAGAATGCTAACAAGGTGTGCAAGCTCCAGCGATCCATTTATGGACTGGTGCAAGCATCTCGGAGTTGGAACAAACGCTTTGATGAGGTGATCAAAGCATTTGGGTTTATACAAGTGGTTGGAGAATCTTGTATTTAAAAGAAAGTGAGTGGGAGCTCTGTGGCGTTTCTAATATTATATGTGGATGACATATTGCTGATTGGAAACAACGTAGAGTTTTTGGAGAGCATAAAGGATTACTTGAATAAAAGTTTCTCTATGAAGGACCTAGGAGAAGCTGCTTACATTCTAGGCATTAAGATCTACAGGGATAGATCAAAACGCCTGATAGGACTTTCACAAAGCACATACCTTGATAAAGTTTTGAAGAGGTTCAAAATGGAACAGTCCAAGAAAGGGTTCTTGCCAATTTTACAAGGTACGAGATTGAGTAAGACTCAGTGCCCAGCAACTGATGAAGACAGAGAGCATATGCGCTCCGTCCCCTATGCTTCAGCCATAGGTTCTATCATGTATGCAATGATGTGCACTAGGCCGGACGTTAGCCTGGCCATAAGTATGGCAGGTAGGTTCCAGAGTAATCCAAGAGTGGATCACTGGACAGCGGTCAAGAATATCCTGAAGTACCTGAAAAGGACTAAGGAGATGTTTCTCGTGTATGGAGGTGACGAAGAGCTCGCCGTAAAAGGTTACGTCGATGCAAGCTTTGACACAGATCCGGACGACTCTAAGTCGCAAACCGGATACGTATTTATTCTTAATGGGGGTGCGGTAAGCTGGTGCAGTCCAAAGCAAAGCGTCGTAGCAGATTCTACATGTGAAGCGGAGTACATGGCTGCCTCGGAGGCGGCTAAGGAGGGTGTCTGGATGAAGCAATTCATGACGGATCTTGGAGTGGTGCCGAGCGCACTGAATCCAATAACCTTGTTCTGTGACAACACGGGTGCCATTGCCTTAGCAAAGGAACCACGGTTTCACAAGAAGTCCAGACACATCAAACGACGCTTCAACCTCATCCGCGACTACGTCGAAGGGGAGGACGTAAATATATGCAAAGTGCACACGGATCTGAATGTAGCAGACCCGCTAACTAAACCTCTTCCACGGGCTAAGCATGATCAACACCAGAACTATATGGGTGTTAGATTTATTACAATGTAATTCGCATGATGATGTGAGGGCTAGGTTATTGACTCTAGTGCAAGTGGGAGACTATTGGAATTATGCCCTAGAGGCAATAATAAAAATAGTTATTATTATAATTCCTGTATCGAGATAATCATTTATTATCCATGCTATAATTGTATTGAATGAAGACTCATTTACATATGTGGATACATAGACAAAACACTGTCCCTAGCAAGCCTCTAGTTGGCTAGCCAGTTGATCATAGATAGTCAGTGTCTTCTGATTATGAACAAGGTGTTGTTGCTTGATAACTGGATCACGTCAGTAGAAGAATCACGTGATGGACTAGACCCAAACTAATAGACGTAGCATGTTGATCGTGTCATTTTGTTGCTACTGTTTTTCTGCGTGTCAAGTATTTGTTCCTATGACCATGAGATCATATAACTCACTGACACCGGAGGAATACTTTGTGTGTATCAAACGTCGCAACGTAACTGGGTGACTATAAAGATGCTCTAAGGTATATCCGAAGGTGTTAGTTGAGTTAGTATGGATCAAGACTAGGATTTGTCACTCCGTGTGACGGAGAGGTATCTCGGGGCCCACTCGGTAATACAACATCACACACAAGCCTTGCAAGCAATGTGACTTAGTGTAAGTTGCGGGATCTTGTATTACGGAACGAGTAAAGAGACTTGCCGGTAAACGAGATTGAAATAGGTATGCGGATACTGGCAATCGAATCTCGGGCAAGTAACATACCGAAGGACAAAGGGAATGACATACGGGATTATATGAATCCTTGAAACTGAGGTTCAAACGATAAGTTCTTCATAGAATATGTAGGATCCAATATGGGCATCCAGGTCCCGCTATTGGATATTGACCGAGGAGTCTCTCGGGTCATGTCTACATAGTTCTCGAACCCGCAGGGTCTGCACACTTAAGGTTCGACGTTGTTTTATGCGTATTTGAGTTATATGGTTGGTTACCGAATGTTGTTCGGAGTCCTGGATGAGATCACGAACGTCACGAGGGTTTCCGGAATGGTCCGAAAACGAAGATTGATATATAGGATGACCTCATTTGATTACCGAAAGGTTTTCGGAGTTACCGGGAATGTACCGGGAATGACGAATGGGTTCCGGGAGTTCACCGGGGGGCAACCCACCCCGGGGAAGACCATAGGCCTTGAGGGTGGCACACCAGCCCTTAGTGGGCTGATGGGACAGCCCAAAAGGGCCCTATGCGCATTGGAAGAAAAATCAAAGAGAAATAAAAAAAGGAGGTGGTGGGAAGGGAAGGAAGGAGTCCCACCCACCAAACCAAGTCCAACTCGGTTTGGGGGGGGGGGGAGACCTTCCCCCCCTTGGCTCGGCCGACCCCCTTGGGGCTCCTTGAGCCCCAAGGCAAGGCCCCCCCTCTCCCACCTATATATACGGAGGTTTTAGGGCTGATTTGAGACGACTTTTCCACGGCAGCCCGACCACATACCTCCACGGTTTTTCCTCTAGATCGCGTTTCTGCGGAGCTCGGGCGGAGCCCTGCTGAGACAAGGTCATCACCAACCTCCGGAGCGCCGTCACGCTGCCAGAGAACTCTTCTACCTCTCCATCTCTCTTGCTAGATCAAGAAGGCCGAGATCATCGTCGAGCTGTACGTGTGCTGAACGCGGAGGTGCCGTCCGTTCGGCACTAGATCGTGGGACTGATCGCGGGATAGTTCGCGGGGCGGATCGAGGGACGTGAGGACGTTCCACTACATCAACCGCGTTCACTAACGCTTCTGCTGTACGGTGTACATGGGTACGTAGATCACTCATCCTCTCTCGTAGATGGACATCACCATGATAGGTCTTCGTGCGCGTAGGAAATTTTTTGTTTCCCATGCGACGTTCCCCAACATAAATGCATGTGGCAGGTTATTTGCAATGTGTTGCAAATCTATAATCCTCTAAACTTCAGTTTCAGATTCTTTAGTACGTGGATCTAAGGACTGGATGCGTGTTACATTCCAATCTATTTCCTGGCATTCTTTGTGGTTTGATTCTCCCCCTAATGCCAGGAAATGGTCCTCATCAAAAATAGAATCGGCGTATCGAGCAGTAAACAGGTCCCCTGTAAGAGGTTCAAGATATTTTATAATTGATGGAGAATTATAACCCACATTGTCCCAAGTTTTCTGTGGGGGCCCATTGATGTACGCTAGGGTGGTGATATCGGTATGTATACTGCGCAACCGAATTTTCGCAGATGGGAAATACTTGGCTGAGTGCCACGAACTAGTTGTAGCAGGGGGGTTGTGTGATATGCAGTTGGTCTGATTTGTATCAGATCTGCAGCGTGTAATACCGCATGTGCCCAACAAGATGTTGGCAAATTACAATCCTGTAATAATGGTCGATCAATTGATTTTACTCTTTTGATGTGAGATTCAGCCAATCCATTTTGAGTATGAACATAAGGTACAGAATGTTCTAAATTAATGCCCATAGTCATGCAATAGTCATTGAATGCACGTGAAGCGGCATTATCCATTCGAATTGTTTTTATCTTATTTTCAAGATGGTTTGGTCTTGATTTGATAATCTGAGCAATTAACTTGGCAAAGGCATGATTACGTGTGGATAATAGACACACATGTGACCATCTAGTAGATGCATCTATGAGTACCATGAAGTACCTAAAGGGTCCTGATAGTGGTTGAATTGGACCACATATATCTCCTTGAATGCGTTCAAGAAAATTTAATGACTCATTTTTAAATTTAAGATGAGATGGTTTTATAATTAATTTTCCAGTTGCACATGCGGTGCATACAAAATCTGATGATTTTGGGAATCTCTTAGTTGGAAGGCTGTGACCAATAGAATTGTCAATAATTTTTCTCATCATCCCTATGCCAGGATGACCTAGGCGATCATGCCAAGTCTTGAATTTATCAAGGTCTTGAAAAATTATTTTGTACACAACATGTGGTACGGGTTTTATATAACTGTAATATAATCCAAATGAAAGTGAGGGGAGTTTCTCAAGAATTTGTTTCTCGGACCCATTGCTCCTCGTTAAAAGCAAATGTTCAGTATTATTTTTAGAGATAGTTTCCAGATGGAAATTATTTGATCGAATGTCTTTGAAACTTAGAAGGGTATGTGTAGATTCAGGATACAAGAGTGCATCCTCAATTATAATGGTAGTACCCATAGGCAGAACGAGTGTGGCTCGTCCTGAACCAATAATTGACGCATCGCGACCGACAATGGTCATGATATTTCCTTGTCTCTTAGTTAGAGTTTGGAAATATTTTATTTCCCTTAATATTGTGTTAGTGGTACAGCTGTCCACCAAACATAATTCTTCTTCCATTGGATTATCTTCCCGTTAAATCTATATAGAGTAAGAGAATATTTTAGGATGAAATTTTATTCATATTACTCACATATAAATACATTCAAATTATTCATATTACAGTTACAAATATAAATATGACATTATGTCTGAATTACATAATATGATTGGTCCGTAGGACTTTATTCTACTTAGAGTTATACAAATTATAACATCCATTATTACAATAAAAATAGTTGATAACATCAAATGAGTGATGTGGAGATTATATGAGATCTCCGTATGTGTCTTGGGTGTATTCCACCATCATGTTGTCGACATCAAGAAGATCTTCATCCTTGTGTCTTCTTTCCTCAGGAGCACTTTGAGAAGTGCTAGCTTCAAGGTTCTCTTCTTGTTGTAAAGTGTTGAAGTGAGCTTCTGCTTTTTCATGAACTTGTTTGCCTTTCCGAGTGGATTTGAGATATAAATCCGCTAGATGCTTGGGAGTTCGGCATTTGCTAGTACGATGGTTAGTACATCCACACCTTTGACAAATCTCAAATTTGGTGTTTCGGTCATCTTTGTTGAAATGACCTTTACCTTTAGATTGAAGAACTGTTTTCTGCTTGTTGTTCCTTTTCCATTTTCCATTAAATTTCTTGAAATTCTTTTTATTTCCCCCATACTTTTTAGTATACTGAGTATTAGCATGTGCTTCAGGGAGTGGCATGGAGCCCGTTGGGCGTGTCTGATGATTCTTCATGAGAAGTTCATCATGCTTTCACCCTGAAGTAAAGTATATATGAGCTCAGAATACTTTTTGTATTTCTGTTGACGATACTGTTGCTGTAGTACTCTCGTCGAGGGGTGGAAAGTGCACAAGGTCTTCTCAATAAGGTCTTCTTCGGAAATTGCTTGATTGCAAAACCTCAGTTTAGAGTTAACCTTGTGAACTGCAGAGTTGTATGCTGTCACAGATTTGAAATCTTGGAACCTTATGAGGGACCATTCTCTTTGGGCTTCTGGTAGCATAACTGCTCTTTGTTGGTCATATCTCTCCTTGAGAGAGTTCCATAAAGCAAGTGGATCCTCCTCCATTAAATATTATGTTTTTAAATCTGGATGGAGGTGATGCCTTATAAAACTTAATGCTCCATATTTGGCTGCTTGCGGTATTTCTGCAGCGCCTTCAGCAGGTGTGATAATTGTGGAACCAAGTCTACGACATTCTAATGCTATCTTGGTATCCATAACCCATGATAAATAATTACTACCATCTAGCTCAACTTCCTGAAATTCTCTATTCATGACGCCAGCCATTTCCTGGATGTTGTGATCACTCCTGGACTAGTTTTACTATAAGAGTAAGATATAAGTAACAACAAGTTGCTTTGGGAAGCAAAGTTTTGAAGTTTAGCTGATGCTTTATACATATACGTGTAGACCTCATTTTATGTAAATGACACGTTGAAGATAGTCACTGTTGCGGTGTATATCTCATAGTAATGGAGAACATAATCTGGTTTTGACCAGTAGATGTTCATATGTCCATTACCTTGTGTCATACTACATTTTACAAAAACACATTGAAGGTAGTCATATGTCTAATGACTAGATGTAGACCTCACAGCAAGAGTGGATAGTCTGCAATTTGATGCAGTAGATCACACAATTATCTTGTGATTTGCAAGTATCATATTCGAGGTAATCACATCAATTCGCATATTTTGAGAGAGCACGTGAAGATAGTCATTTTTCCATAACAAAAAAGAATGGCAAAAATGTAGATCTTTTAGCAACGAGGATAATCTGCGAAGTGCAGTAGATGCCTCGTCTACCTTGTGATCCCAACATTTGAATTGTGAATAAAAATCATTGTACTAACATATTCTAAAAGAAAATTGCTGAAGCAATCAAATAGAATATGTACACGTAGTAGTCTGAGACTTTATTTATTAGATAATACTTGGTCTAACTATTCAAACTTACAGTACATTACAGTCTGAATATAATAAACATATGTTCTTAGTACAATAAAATAGCACTCTCAAATGAACAGGACTGACTGCTATGCAATATATTAATAATACTATAGCCATTCTCTGTTGAAAACGCCACATCACCAACAACACTTATTGGATATATTGGCCTATAGGCCTATTTAGGTGAGGAGCGGGGAGAGTTGGCCTGACCCATGCACCGACAAAGAGAGGATAAGGAGAGTTTACCCACGTCACAACCACTCCCAAATCCCCTTCTCTGTTCGATTTTGGAGCTCAGCACCGCTGCTCGCCGGCGCTCCCCTGCCCCGTCGCGCCGTCTTCAAGGGAAATGGGGCGGGCCCCGTTTCGCAGCACTGCCTCCTCCGCTGCTGCTCGCCCCAGGTGCGCCAGTGAGGCCCAGAGCATCCGGCGACCACGCGCCACGAAGGGTTGCACGGTTCTGCGCCATGGCCGCTGCGAATTGGCACAGGATCCGGCGGGCTTCCGGCGGAGGCATCGGAGGAAGAGGCGGTGCCGGAGGAGGAGGAGGTGTCGCCGGTGATGGAGGAGGTGGCTTCGATGACGAGCCCTCGTCCTCAATCTCCTCTTCTTCAACCTTGATCTTGATGTTCAAGTCGGGGATGGTGCGGTAGCCGCCGTTTTCCGCTGCTGCCGGCGTCGGGGATGGAAAATCCGGGACGGGGCCATATCCAGGAGGGAGGGAATGCTCTGGCAGTTCATCTGATGGCGTCGGCGACGGTAGCCGCGGTGGTGCACCCGTACGCGCTGGGCACGGTCCGAACTCGTGTTGCACGCAGTACGGGGGTAGAGGTGGCGGTGCGAGTTCGCAAGGGAACATCTCTTCTTCTCCGAGGAACGACGCCGATGGCCCTACAAGAAGCCAATCCATAGGAGGGATGTTGAAGGCAGATGGCGGAGTGGCCGGTACGATGTAGTCGTCGGCGACAGCCAGAGCCGAAGGCCCAGTATGATGCAGTGCAGCGGTGGCCGGAGCCGAAGGTCCAGCCTGGTGCACCGTTGGTGCTCGCCCATGGAGTGGGTGGTTGCCTCCGCGTGCATACCCTCGGCGACGGTTCTGGCGGTGGTTCCTGGCGAAGAAGCGGCGACGAGGGCCACTCCTTGCACCAAGTCCCTGACGGTGACGTGCAACACGGTGGCGGTGGGTGGGTGGAAAGCGACTGCTCTCTTTCTGGAGGAAGCGTGCAATAGAGAAAGCAAGCGACGGCAAGTCCCTTCCTGCCATTCTTACCTTTCTCGTGATGGCTCTCTGACGCTCTCGGGAGAGCAAGTACTCATAACGTGTAAAAGTGATTGCCAGAAGCGAATGATTCTCATTGATTGAGCACTATATATACAAGGAGCACTTACAATTCTGTGAGAGCATTTCTAACCGCAACATACGGTTACCAATGCGTGAGACAAAGCAGCAACTGCACATAACAGTTGTTAAAATGAGAGAGGAAGTACAACTGCTCATAGCAGTTAGAGAGTACAAGTCGGTTCCTATATGGGTTCCTTAATTAGCATTTGTTAATTAGTAAATTAATAAATACTCTAATTCTATTCCTAACAAGATACCTGCACCAGCAAGCTAGCTAGCTACTTCAAAGCCAAGTGGCCACAAATGGAATACACTCCAGCTTGTGCTCCCGTGCACATAATTTAGATCTTTTTATGGGCGGCCACACTGTCTTCCAATGGAAATTTATGAAGCTACTCACCAAGAGTTGAGATTTTAGCATTGCTCGGCGTCCATTTTAAGCACATGCAAGTTGTTTCTTGTCTCATTTGAACGCAACCCCAAACGATAGATTAATATTATTTTTAAGGGTGTATCAAAATCAAAATGCTTAGTTGGATCCTTGTTTTCACAAAATATGTTTTGTGCAGCAGTTCGTTGTCGGTTACGTATAGCACGACAACTGTCATTAAAACTACTCCCTCCATCCCCAAATATATAAAACAAAACATCAACAACTAAATACTAAATAAATACATCATGAAAATATATACATGATGAATACTTATATATATATATATATATGTGTGTGTGTGTGTGTGTGTGTGTATTTGGTATTCTTTATCATCTTATTTTTTGTATATATACTTGTTTGAATTTATAAGACTTTTGACTCTATTTATACGACACCAAATTGTTGATGGATGGAGTAGTTACAAAAGACGCTAGTGAAATAACTTATATAAAAAACCCTTTCTTCCTCCCACGTCGCTCCCATAGGCCCGGGGGGGGGGGGGGGGGGGGGGACTTAGCCGCCGCCGCCCCTAGCCCTCATACGTTTTTAGTGTATCTACTTTTTCAAATACTTTTGTTTTTATTTTGAACTCTAATTTGCATGATTTACATGAAACTAACCCGGACTAACGTTGTTTTCAACATAAATACCATGCCATGATGTTATTTTTGTGCAGAAATAGAAGTTTTTGGAATTAAACGAAATTTTTTGTGAATTTTTTCTGGGAACTGTAATGAATTATGAAGCAAAGACCTACCAAACCGGGGGGGGTCCCTGTGGCCCATGAGGCAACATGGCGCGACCATCCCCCTAGGTGGCGCCTTGTTGTGTGGTGGGGGCCATGAGGCTCCTCCACCCCTAGGTCCTATAAATTCACATATTTAGAGAGAAAAATGAGAGAGAAGTTTTCATCGCGATCTATGAGACAGAGCCGTCGCCACCTTCTGTTCTTCCTCCGGAGAGCTGATCTGGAGTCTGTTTTGGGCTCTAGAGAGGGGGATTCGTCGTCGTCATCATCGTCAATCCTTCTCCATCAACAATTCCATGATGATCACCACTGGAAGTGAGTAATTCCTTTGTAGGTTTGTCGGATCATGTAATCAAGTTAAGTTGACAGGGTTTGATCCCTAGTATCGATTATGTTGTGAGATTGATGTTGCTAAGACTTTGCTATGCTTAATGCTTGCCACTAGGGCCCGAGTGTCATGATTTCACGGCTAAACTTATTATGTTCTCTCTGAATATGAAAGTGTTCAGATCCTATCTTGCAAGTTGTATGCACCTATTACGTGTATTGATCCGCATACCACCAAGGTGACAATAATTGGGATTAATTCTGGTGATTGTTGTAGTTTGAGGAGTTCATGTATTCACAATGTGTTGATTCTTTGTTCCGATTATCTATTAAAAGGAGGCCTTAATATCCCTTAGTTTCCAATATGACCCCGCTGCCACGAGAGGGGAGGACAAAATATGCCATGCAAGTTCTTATCGCAAGCATGTATGACTATATACGAAATACATGCCTACATTATATTGATGAATTGGAGCTAGTTCTGTGTCGCTCTAGCGTGTAACTATTACATGATTGATGTCATCCATATCTTTTCATCATTGTTCCATGGCATATGCTTTACATATACCGAATCTTGCTAAGTTACTATTGCTACTATCACTGACTCACTATCACTACTGTTACAATGTTGTTGATATCACTGTTACTGCTACTACTATTATTTTCTATGCTACTAAACCTTTGTTGCAGAGATATCCCAGGTGCGGTTGAATTGGCAACTCAACTGTCAAGGCTGATAAATATTCTTTTGCTCCCCTTGTGTCAAATCAATAAACTAGGGTGAAATACTACGTGTGAAGATTATCCCCTCTCGTACGAGAGGAGGTAATGAACTGCCATCTGGCTCTACTTTTGATCCACCTACTGTTTTGAATTAGTTATTACACCATCGTGTGTTGCACGTTCGGATTTATCGCTTGAACATGATGATGATATTTCTAAAATTAATGATGATACTACTCCTATATTTGATGAAACTGAAACTGTGTCACTGGATGAGTTACTTGATGCTCATATTGCTAAAGCTAAAGAACTTGAAAATGTTGAAGCTGATGAAGATTTTGAATCACCTACTACACCTCGCTCTCCCACTAAATATGAATTGCCTTATGTACCTGAAGGTTATGTTATGGATGGAGAAGTAGCTAGGGACTTCCTTGCTTGTGAAAATAGAGATGACTTGAAGAAACTACTATGCAAACTGAAACAAAAATCTATGATGGAAAAAAATGAAATGTGATCCTAAATTTGTTACTTCTCCTATATTTGTTACTGATAAGGATTATGAATTCTCTACAGACCCTGAGTTGATTCCTATAGTAGAATCTGATCCTTTCCATGGCTATGAAACTGAGATTGTTATTGGACATCTCACTAAATTGAATGATATTGGTGCTTTGTTTACTAATGAGGAAAAGATATGTTACTATATATCTTTCAGCTTTTTCCTTTCTTGCTAAAAGGTGAGGCTAAAGAATGATTCCTTTATCTTGCTCCTGGTTATGTGCATAGTCCCCAGGATATGCTTTATTACTTGTCTGAAAAATATTTTCCTACTCATAAGAAACAAACTCCCTTAGAGGAGATATTTAACTTTATGTAAATTGAAGAAGAGAATCTCCCTCAAGCTTGGGGGAGGCTTCTCCAGTTACTTAGAGCTTTGCCTGATCATCCTCTTAAGAAAAATGAAATACTTGATATATTTTATAATGGACTAATGGATTCTTCTAGGGATTTCCTAGATAGTTGTGTTGGTTGTGGTTTCACAGAAATGACTGTTGGACAAGTTGAAGAACTATTAAATAACATATTGCAAAATGTTGATGATTGGACACTTCCCAAACCACCACCTAAGACTATTCAAAAGATGAGAGGTATTTCATTCCTCTCTCGTGAAGATATGCAATAAGCCAAAAGATCTATTAAAGAAAAGGGTATTAAAACTGAATATGCCAATAACTTACCACCTATCAAAGAAATACATGGACTTCACTCCCCGTCACACGTAGTAGAGGCACATTCTCTCTGTACCTTTAATGAAAGTGATATACCTTATATTAAGACTCCTAGTCAATGCATGGATGAATTCGATAATTATATTATTAAGCAAGAAGATTTTAATAATTATGTCAAAGATCAATTAAGATGTAATGCTATGATGATAGATCGTTTGAGTGACTTGACGCTTAGAATTTCTAATGATGTTAATGGTCTAGGTAAATATGCTTCTATGGTTCACACCCAACTAGACCAAGTTGCTAAGTCACAAAATGATTTGCTTGCCGAGATAAATGGTAATATGAATGACAATGATGTTAGAGTAATGACTAGAGGAGGTCGCATGACTCAGGAACCTCTATATCCTGAAGGCCATCCTAAAGGAACATACCATGATTCTCACAGAATTAACGATGATACACCTAGTCCTTCCAAGAAGAAAAAGAAAAGGGTGAGTGATAGGACTTTGCATGCTTCTAATGAACCTGTTATAGAATTTTTTTTCTAAGAATCATAATGATATTTCTATTTTTGATGGTGAGACACAAACTGATAATGAACATTCACCTAGTGATGATGAGAACAATAATGTTCATGTAGACGCTTCACTAGATAGTAATAAAGAACCTGATAATAATGTGGAATAGAACCTGTTGAAGATCTGGATAACCCACCTCCTAAAAATAAATGTTATGAGAAGAAAGATTTTCTTGCTAGAAAGCATGGGAAAGAAAGAGAGCCATGGGTTCAAAAAACCATGACATTCCCTCATAAGACTTCTAAGAGTAAGGACGAGGAAGGCTTTGAGCGCTTTGCTAAAATGACTAGGCGTGTCTTTTTCGCACTCGGTTCACTGATATTTTGAAAATACCTCTGTATGCTAAGTATATGAAAGATATTATTACCAAAAAAGAAAAATATCTGAAACTGAAATTGCTACTATGCTTGCTAATTATTCTTTTGATGGTGGAGTACCTAAGAAGTTGGGAGATCTGGGTATACCCAGAATACCTTGCTCCATTAAAAGAAATTATGTTAAAACTGCTTTATGTGATTTAGGAGCTTATGTTAGTGTTATGTCTTTATCTCTTTATAAGAGACTTGATTTGGATAAGCTTACACCTACTGAGATATCTTTACAAATGGTAGATAAATCCACCGCCTTACATATTGAAATTTCTGAGGATGTTCCTGTTGTGGTTGCGAATGTTACTATCTTGACAAACTTTGTTATTCTTGATATGCCCGAGGATGAAAACATGTCGATCATCCTTGGTAGACCATTTTAAAATACTGGAGGGGATGTTATTGATTGCAATAAAAGCAATGTCCCTTTTCATTTCAATGGCAAACAAGATATCATGCATTTTCCGTAGAAGCAAACTTTGGTTAATAATATTAATACCACTGAGCCAATTACTACAGTCATCATTGGAGATTTCAAATTTCCTCTTCCTACTGCCAAGAAGAAATATTATACTCTTATTGTAGGGGGTATGCAAATCCCTATTGAGGTAACTTAGTGTCATACGAAAAAAATTCGATTTCATGTCAATCGGAAACGGTTATTAATAAGACTTGATCAAACTTATTATTGGACCCTTTTTGAAAGACATGTGATCGATGAATTTAGTAGGCACGAATCTGTGTATTATTAGTTCACCATGTGTTATTTTTATTTGAATAGAAAAAAATGTCATGATTATCCTATTTTGTGAGTTTTCCGTGCAATAAAAAATAACCCCAAAATAAAAAGTCTCAGAATGACACGAAATTTTAACACGAAATTTTCTGGAATATTTAATATTTTTTTATGCCGAAAACACACTAGAAAGGGGCACCTATGGACCATGAGGCAAGAGGCGTGGCCACCCCCTAGTGTGCGCCCTATTGTGTGGTGGGGCCCACAGGGCCCCTTGCCTTATCTATTCAGCACATATCATCCCTTACCTCTAGCAAAAATACCATAGCTCTCTCTCTCTCTCTCTCTCTCGTGCTCTTTGATGACCCACAAGTATAGGGGATCAATTGTAGTCCTTTCGATAAGTAAGAGTGTCAAACCCAACGAGGAGCAGAAGGATCTGACAAGTGGTTTTCAGCAAGGTAATATCTGCAAGCACTGAAATTATCGGTAACAAGTGATTGTATGCTGAGAGGATTCGTAGCAAGCAACAAGTAACAAAAGTAGCAACGCTGCAGCAAAGTGGCCCAATCTCTTCTGTAGCAAGGGACAAGCCTGAACAAAGTCTTATAGGAGGAAAAACGCTCCTGAGGACACACACGAATTTCTGTCATGCTAGTTTTCATCATGTTCATATGATTCGCGTTCGTTACTTTGATAGTTTGATATGTGGGTGGACCAGCGCTTGGGTACTTCCCTTACTTGGACAAGCATCCCACTTATGATTAAACCCTCTCGCAAGCATCCACAACTACGAAAGAAGAATTAAGACAAAGTCTAACCATAGCATTAAACTAGTGGATCCAAATCAGCCCCTTACGAAGCAACGCATAAACTAGGGTTTAAGCTTCTGTCACTCTAGCAACCCATCATCTACTTACTACTTCCCAATGCCTTCCTCTAGGCCCAAATAATGGTGAAGTATTTTGTAGTCGACGTTCACATAACACCACTAGAGGAGAAACAACATACAACACATCAAAATATCGAACGAATACCAAATTCACATGACTACTATTAGCATGACTTATCCCATGTCCTCAGGAACAAAAGTAACTACTCACAAAGCATAATCATGTTCATGACCAGAGAGGTAATGAGTAGCATCAAGGATATGAACATAAACTCTTCCACCAAATAATCCAACTAGCATCAACTACAATGAGTAATTAACACTACTAGCAACCTTACAAGTACCAATCGGAGTCATGAAACGGAGATTGGTTACAAGTGATGAACTAGGGTTTGGAGATGAGATGGTGCTGATGAAGATGTTGATGGTGACGAGTCCCCTCCGACGAGAGGAGTGTTGATGATGACGATGGCGACGATTTCCCCCTCCGGAGGGAAGTTTCCCCGGCAGGATCGTCCTGTCGGAGCTCTAGATTGGTTCTGCTCAAGTTCTGCCTCGTGGCAGCGGCGAATCCTCCGAAAAGCTCCCTTCTGATTTTTTTTCCAGATGAAACCCTTCATATAGAAAAAGATGAGCGCCGAAGGGGCAACAGGGGGCCCACAAGCCCTCCAGCCCCGGCCAGGGGGGGTAGGCCGGGCCTGGCAGGCTTGTGGCCTCCAGGTGGCGCCCCTCTGGTACCTCTTCCACCCAGTATTTTTTATATATTACCAAAAAGTTCCACGTTGATTTTCACGGCTTTCGGAGTTGCGCACAATAGGCATCTCAAACTTGCTCCTTTTCAGGCCAGAATTCCAGCTGCCGGCATTCTCCCTCTTCATGTAAACCTTGCAAAATAAGAGAGAAAAGGCATAAGTATTGTACCTCGAAGTGTAATAACAACCCAAAAGCAATAAATATCAACATGAAAACATGATGCAAAATGGACGTATCAACTCCCCCAAGCTTAGATCTCACTTGTCCTCAAGTGAAAGCCTAGCTCAATAAATATGTCCACAAGTTTAGGGAGAGAGGTGTCGACAAAACAAGATACGAACATGCATGCATCATGATCATTATCAGAACATCACTACCAACATATAATCTCTCATGCTAAAGTGACAAATTCTTCACAAACTAAAGCATGAATCAAGAACCTTACCGAGAATCAACAACCGATAGCCTTTAGTCATTGAAGCAATTGCAATTTATCACAACATCAGAGAGAGAGTCAAATAAGAGCTTGTAAAGCAAATCCACATACTCAATCATCTTTTCGTTCACTACAATTGCTACTACTCACGTGGTACTCATGAGATCAAAGTTTCAGCTAGACACAGAGAAAGACATGGGCTTATAGTTTTGCCTCCCAACTGCTTACCTCAAGGGTAATGTCAACAATAATAATTCATGAATACTTACCTCCAAGTTGACATATGAATATAGATCTTTCCCTAGCATGTGACGTTAGCCAAGATAAAGGCGAAACAAGAAATTGGTGAAGATCACTGATATGTCTCAAACGTATCTATAACTTTTGATGGTTTCATGGTGTTATCTTGTCATCTTTGGATGTTTTATGTATCTTTTATATCTTTTTTGGGATTAACTTATTAATTTAGTGCCAAGTGCCAGTTCCTGTTTTTCTGTGTTTTTGGCTCTTTTCAGATCTGATTTTGGACAGGAGTCCAAACGGAATAAACTCCCCAAAATAATTTTTTCCCGAACGGAACAAGATCAGGGGGCTTGTGGGCCAAGCCAGGAGAGCTACAGGGAGCCCAGAAGCCCTGTAGCCGCCACCAGGGGGCGGTGGCTAGCAGGCTTGTGGCCTCCCTAGCGCCCCCCTGACCTAGCTCCTTCGCCTATATATTCCCTAAAATACAAGAAAAAATCAGGGAATCCACGAAAACACTTTTCCGCCGCCGCAAGCTTCCGTTTCCGTGAGATCTCATCTGGAGACCCTTCCCGGTGCCCTGTCGGAGGGGACTTTGGAGTTGGAGGGCTTCTACATCAACATCATCGCCCCTCCAATGACTCGTGAGTAGTTCACTTCAGACCTACGGGTCCGTAGTTAGTAGCTAGATGGCTTCTTCTCTCTCTTGGATCTTCAATACAAAGTTCTCCATGATCTTCATGGAGATCTATCCGATGTAATCCTCTTTGGCGGTGTGTTTGTCGAGATTCGATGAATTGTGGATTTGTGATCAGATTATCTATGATATATATTTGAGTCTTTGCTGATTTCTTATATGCATGATTTGATATCCTTGTAAGTCTCTCCGAGTCTTGGGTTTTGTTTGGCCAACTAGATCTATGATTCTTGCAATGGGAGAAGTGCTTGGTTTTGGGTTCTTACCGTGTGGTGACCTTTCCAAGTGACAGTAGGGGCAGCAAGGCACACATCGTGTAGTTGCCATCAAGGGTAACAAGGTGGGCTTTGTCATAGATATGAGATTGTCCATCTACATCATGTCATCTTGCTTAAGGCGTTACTCTGTTCTTTTGGACTTAATACACTAGATGCATGCTGGATAGCGGTCGACGTGTGGAGTAATAGTAGTAGATGCAGAAAGTATCGGTCTACTTGTTTTGGACGTGATGCCTATAGATATAATCATTGCCATAGATGACGTCACGACTTTGCGCGGTTCTATCAATTGCTCGACAGTAATTCGTTCACCCACCGTCTACTTGCTTTCATGAGAGAAGCCACTAGTGAACACTGCGGCCCCTGGGTCTATTCACACCTATCGTTTCCACTTTTGCTTTTACTTCGCTTTGTTACTTTGTTGCTTTCAGTTCTCACTTGGCGAACAATCTATAAGGGATTGACAACCCCTTCATAGCATTGGGAGCAAGCTTTTTGTGTTTGTGCAGGCACTTGTGATACTCCTTCACTGGATCGATACCTTGGTTCTCAAACTGAGGGAAATACTTACCACCGCTGCGCTACATCACCCTTTCCGCTTCGAGGGAACACCAACGCAAGGCTCCAAGGCCGCGGGGAAATCCTTTGCATATTTGCCTAGGAAGTCCCTAAAGGCGTAGCCGTAGCAGAAGGATTCCTGGTGCCGTTGCTGAGGAGTATCAAGACAAGAACAGTCTCCCGTCAGCACGTGTTTGCGGCGCCGTTGGAAGGTCTTTTGTTGCAGTAGCAGAAGAATTTCTGGCGCCGTTGCCGGGGAAGGAGAGATCTATCCAAGTAGGTCTCACAAACTCATCTCTTGCATTTACTTTTTTGCCAGTTGCCTCTCGTTTTCCTCTCCCCCACTTCACATTTGCCATTTTCATTTGCCTTTCTCCTTTGCCGTTTTCTTTTGCCTTTTGCCTTTTTGCCGTTTTCCTTCGCCGATTTTCTTGCTTGCTTGTGTGCTTGTTTGTTTGTTGAAGTCATCATGGCTGAAAACACCAAACTTTGCGAATTCTCGAGTACCAATAATAATGATTTTATTAGTACTCCGATTGTTCCCGCCACTAGTGCGCAATCGTATGAAATCAACGCAGCTTTGCTGAATCTTGTTATGAAAGAGCAATTCTCTGGCCTTCCTAGTGAAGATGCCGCATCCCATCTCAACACCTTCATTGAGCTTTGTGATATGCAAAAGAAAAGAGATGTGGATAATGACGTGATTAAGTTGAAGCTTTTTTCCTTTCTCATTGCGAGATCGCGCAAAAACTTGGTTTTCTTCTTTGCCTAAAAATAGTATCGATTCTTGGGATAAGTGCAAAGATGCTTACATATCCAAGTATTTTCCGCCGGCTAAGATCATCTCCTTACGCAAAGATATCATGAATTTCAAGCAACTTGATCATGAACACCTTGCACAATCTTGGGAGAGGATGAAGCTTATGATTAGAAATTGTCCCGCTCATGGATTGAGTTTGTGGATGATTATACAAATCTTTTACGCTGGCTTGAATTTCGCTTCTCGCAATATCTTGGACTCCGCCTCAGGTTGAAAGTTCATGGAAATCATGTTAGGAGACGCTACAAAACTGCTAGACAATATCATGACCAACTACTCTCAGTGGCACACTGAAAGGTCACCTGCTAGCAAAAAGGTACACGCTATAGAAGAAATTAACTCGCTTAGTGCTAAGATGGACGAGTTGATGAATTTGGTTGCTAGTACAAACGCTACTGTAGATCCTAATGACATGCCACTATCTTCCTTGATTGAGAGTAGCAACGCTAGTTTGGACGTGAATTTTGTTGGTAGGAACAATTTTGGCAACAACAATGCTTTTAGAGGAAACTATGTTCCTAGGCCTTTTCCTAGTAACTCCTCTAACAATTATGGCAATTCCTACAACAACACTTATGGAAATCACAACAAATTACCCTCTGATTTAGAGAGTAATATCAAAGAGTTGATCAACTCTCAAAAGATTTTCAATGCGTCCATAGAGGAAAAACTACTCAAAATAGACGATTTGGCTAAGAGCGTTGATAGGATGTCTTGTGATATTGATGCTTCGAAAGTTAGATGCGCTCCTCTCAAGGTCAACTTGGATGAAACATTGAAAGCTATGCGTGTCTCCATGAATGAGAGCAAAGAAAGAACCGCCCAAATTCGCGCTAGGCATGAATGGTTAAAAAGGGTGCGTTCTAGTGATGCAAATCACGAAGATCTTAAAGTGCTTGGTGTGACTCCTCTTGAATCTTTGTTTTCACGTGTCAAACCTATTGATGAATGGGCTGGATATGAATCCACTTTGGTTGAAAAACGCCCCAATAATTCGGAGTCCACCCATCTTGATGATAAAGGTGTGGAGAGTGGAGTAGAATAAATCAAAATTTTGGGTAGTAATGAAACTCCCACTTTGGATTTCAAGGAATTCAATTATCTCTTTGATGCAATCCATTGCAAACTCTCCACATGCTTATAGCCAAAGCAAAGCCTTTACCGCACATATCATAGATGCTATGATGAAATCTCTTGAAGAGAAGCTCGAACTAGAAGTCTCTATACCTAGAAAACTTCATGATGAGTGGGAACCTACTATAAAAATCAAGATAAAAAACTATGAGTGCAATGCTTTGTGTGATTTGGGTGCTAGTGTTTCCGCGATTCCAAAGTCTTTATGTGATATTCTTGGTTTTCATGAGATTGAAGAGTGTTCTCTTAATTTGCATCTTGCGGATTCTACTGTCAACAAACCCATGGGAAGATCTATGATGTTCTTATTGTTGCAAATAAGAACTATGTACCCGTGGATTTCATTGTGCTTGACATAGATTGCAATCCTTCATGTCCCATTATTCTTGGTAGACCTTTCCTAAGGACTATTGGTGCTATCATCGATATGAAGGAAGGGAATATTATATTTCAATTTCCTTTAAAGAAGGGCATGGAGAAATTTCCTAGAAAGAACATAAGACTGCCTTATGAATCTATGATGAGGGCTACTTACGGTTTGAGCACCAAAGATGACTATACGTGATTCCATCACCTTTTGCCTAGCTAAGGGCGTTAAACAAAAGCGCTTGTTGGGAGGCAACCCAACGAATCTATCCTTTTTCTTTCTGTTTTGTGTTTTCCACACTTTCATAATTCTGTTATGATTGTGTTTTTTGTGTTTCTTTTTGCGTTTGTGCCAAGTAAAACTGTTATGATTAGTCTTGGGGATGATCCTTTGGTCATGCTGGAAAAGACAGAAACTTTCTGTTTTTTTCTGTAAGAGATTTTGAGTTTATTCTTTTTGCTTCTGATTGCTACGCAAATTCTTCAGACTTTCGTAATTGTTCAGAATTTTTGAAGTACCAGAAGTATACGAAGTATACAGATTGCTACAGACTGGTCTGCTGTTAAAAGATTCTGGTTTTGTTGTGTTGGTTGCTTATTTTGATGAAACTATGGATAGTATCGGGGGGTATTAGCCATGGAAGACTGAAAATACAGTAACCCAACATCAGCATAAGTAGAATTTAAGTTTGCTATATTACCTAAGGAAGTGGTGGTTTGCTTTCTTATACTAATGTTATCACGAGTTTCTGTTTAAGTTTCGTGTTGTGAAGTTTTCAAGTTTTGGGTGAAGTTCTTATGGACAAAGAGATAAAGAGTGGCAAGAGCTCAAGCTTGGGGATGCCCAAGGCACCCCAAGGGATTCAAGGATGTCGTAAAAGCCTAAGCTTGGGGATGCCCCGGGAAGGCATCCCCTCTCTCGTCTTCAATCCATCGGTAACGTTACTTGGGGCTATATTTTTATTCACCAGATGTTATGTGTTTTGCTTGGAGCGTCTTGTATCGTAGGAGTCTTTTATTTTGTTGTGTCACAATCATCCTTGCTACACACCTAGAGAGAGACACTCACTCACCGTGATTTTGTCGAGCTTCACTTATATCCTTTGGTAGACAATTCAGCTCACATGTGCTTCACTTATATCTTTTGAACTAGTTGATTTTGCTCTATGTGCTTCACTTATATCTTTTAGAGCACAGCGGTGCGTGGCTTGGTAGTTGATCTATGCTTTGAAAGTAGTCTCAAAAGGGGTAGTTATCCAAAGGGATACGAAAACTTCCAGCTTCATGTGCATTGAATAGTTAGAGAAGTTTGTTCATCTCAATTAGTTTTGAGTTGTGGTTGTGGTAATATTGAAGTTATGCTAGTAAGGTGTTGTGGATCTAGAAATACTTGTGTTGAAGTTAGTGATTCCCGTATCATGCACGTATGGTGAACCGCTATGTGATGAAATCTGAGCATGATTAGTCTATTGATTGTCATCCTTTGCGTGGCGGTCGGGATCGCGCGATGGTTTATACCTACCAACCCTTCCCCTAGGAGTATGCGTTGAATGCTTTGTTTCGATTACTAATAAATTTTTTGCAACAAGTATATGATTTCTTCATGACTAATGTTGTGTCCATGGTTTATATGCACTTTCACCTTCCACCATCTCTATCTTCTTAGTGTCGTGCAACTTTCGCCGGTGCACAAAACCCACCATTAGCCTCCCTCAAAACAGCCACCATACCTACCTACTATGGCTTTTTCAAAGTCATTCCGAGATATATTGCCATGCAACTACCACCATGACATGTGCCACCACTTCTACATTGCCATTGCATGATCGTAAGATAGCTAGCATGATGTTTCCATTAATGTTTATGCCATGCTAGATCATTGTCACGGTACACTACCGAAGGCATTCCATATAGAGTCATCATTGCTCTAAGTTTTGAGTTGTAAGTGTGATGATCATCATTGATGGAGCATTGTCCCATGTGAGGAAATAAAATAGGCCAAAGATGCCCACCAAAAAAAAGAGAGGCCAAAGAGCCCATTCAAAAAAAATGAGAGAAAATGAGAAAAGGGACAATGCTACTATCCTTCCACACTTGTGCTTATTAAGCACCATGGTCTTCATGATTGAGAGTCTCTCGTTTTGTCACCACCATATAGCTAGTGGGAAATTTTCATTATATAACTTGGCTTGTATATTCCAATGATAGGCGTCCTCAAAATTGCCTTAGGTCTTCGTGAGCAAGCAAGTTGGACGCACACCCACTAGTCTTCTTTAAGAGCTTTCACATACTCTTAGCTCTAGTGCATCATTTGTATGGCAATCCCTACTCATTCACATTGATATTTATTGATGAGCATCTCCACAGCTCATTGATATGCCTAGTTAATGTGACCATCTTCTCCTTTTTTGTCTTGCAACCTCCACCACACTCCACACCACTTATAGTGCTAAAACCATGGCTCACGCTCATGTATTGCGTGAGAGTTGAAAAGGTTTGAGAAAGTAAAGGTGTGAAAACAATTACTTGGCCAATACCGGGGTTGTGCATGATTCAAATTCGTTGTGCAATGATGATAGAGCCTAGCCAGACTATATGCTTTTGTAGGGATAACTTTCTTTTGGCCTTGTTATTTTGAAAGTTCATGATTACCTTGCTAGTTTGCTTGAATTATTATTGTTTCCACGTCAATAGCAAACTATTGTTTTGAATCTAATGGATCTGAACATTCATGTCACATAAGAGGAGTTACAAAGGACTTCTATGCTAGGTAGCATGAAAGCATCAAAAATTCATTCTTTATCACTTCAATACTCGAGGACGAGCAGGAGTTAAGCTTGGGGATGCTTGATACGTCTCAAACGTATCTATAATTTTTGATGGTTTCATGTTGTTATCTTGCCATCTTTGGATGTTTTATGTATCTTTTATATCTTTTTTGGGACTAACTTATTAATTCAGTGCCAGTTCCTGTTTTTTCTGTATTTTTGGCTCTTTTAAGATCTGATTTTGGAACGGAGTCCAAACGGAATAAAATCCCCAAAATAATTTTTTCCCGAACGGAAGAAGATCAGTGGGCTTGTGGGCCAAGCCAGGAGAGCTACAAGGAGCCCACAAGCCGTGTAGCCTCCACCAAGGGGGCGGCGGCTAGCAGGCTTGTGGCCTCCCTCGCGCCCCCCTGACCTAGCTCCTTCGCCTATATATTCCCTAAAATACAGGAAAAAAAATCAGGGAATCAACGAAAAGACTTTTCCGCCGCCGCAAGCTTCCGTTTCCGCGAGATCTCATCTGGAGACCCTTCCCGGTGCCCTGTCGGAGGGGACTTTGGCGTTGAAGGGCTTCTACATCAACATCATCGCCCCTCCAATGACTCGTGAGTAGTTCACTTCAGACCTACGGGTCCGTAGTTAGTAGCTAGATGGCTTCTTCTCTCTCTTGGATCTTCAATACAAAGTTCTCCATGATCTTCATGGAGATCTATCCGATGTAATCCTCTTTGGCGGTGTGTTTGTCGAGATCCGATGAATTGTGGATTTGTGATCAGATTATCTATGATATATATTTGAGTCTTTTCTGATTTCTTATATGCATGATTTGATATCCTTGTAAGTCTCTCCGAGTCTTGGGTTTTGTTTGGACAACTAGATCTATGATTCTTGCAATGGGAGAAGTGCTTGGTTTTGGGTTCTTACCGTGTGGTGACCTTTCCCAGTGACAGTAGGGGCAGCAAGACACACATCGTGTAGTTACCATCCAGGGTAACAAGGTGGGCTTTGTCGTAGATATGAGATTGTCCATCTACATCATGTCATCTTGCTTAAGGCGGTACTCTATTCTTTTGGACTTAATACACTAGATGCATGCTGGATAGCGGTCGACGTGTGGAGTAATAGTAGTAGATACAGAAAGTATCGGTCTACTTGTTTTGGACGTGATGCCTATAGATATAATCATTGCCATAGATGATGTCACGACTTTGCGCGGTTCTATCAATTGCTCGATAGTAATTCGTTCACCCACCGTCTACTTGCTTTCATGAGAGAAGCCACTAGTGAACACTACGGCCCCCGGGTCTATTCACACCTATCGTTTCCACTTTCGCTTTTACTTTGCTTTGTTACTTTGGTGCTTTTAGTTCTCACTTGGCAAACAATCTATAAGGGATTGACAACCCCTTCATAGCGTTGGGAGCAAGCTTTTTGTGTTTGTGCAGGCACTTGTGATACTCCTTCACTGGATCGATACCTTGGTTCTCAAACTGAGGGAAATACTTACCACCGCTGCGCTACATCACCCTTTCCGCTTCGAGGGAACACCAACGCAAGGCTCCAAGGCCGCGGGGAAATCCTTTGCATATTTGCCTAGGAAGTCCCTAAAGGCGTAGCCGTAGCAGAAGGATTCTTGGTGCCGTTGCTGAGGAGTATCAAGACAAGAACAGTCTCCCGTCAGCACGTGTTTCTGGCGCCGTTGGAAGGTCTTTTGTTGTAGTAGCAATCACCATGACTCTTTCAAGGGCAAAAAGTAAAGGTACAAGATAAGCCCTTCGTAGAGGGAAGCAGAGGTTGTCATGCGCTTTTGAGGTTAGGATGCGTGTCCTCTTAGTGCGGAGGAACGTTACTTTATATGGCCTCCTGTGATAAAGAACTTTATTATGCAGTCTGTCGCTTTTATGTCTTCCTCATCACAGGTTCGTACAAAGCTTATTTTCCACACACTAATAGATCATACATATTAGGGAGCAATTTTTATTGCTTGCACCGATGACAACTTACTTGAGGGATCTTATTCAATCCATAGGTAGGTATGGTGGACTCTCATGGAAAAACTAGGTTGAAGGTTTATGGATGCACAAGTAGTATCTCTACTTGGTGCGGGAGTTTTGGCTAATATGAGGTGGAAGCAATCGTCACATGCTACGGGATCTCTAATCATATAACATTGTTCGGAACCAAGCAAACACAATTCATTATGTTGTCTTCCTTGTCCAACCTCTACTTCTAGGCATGTAATAGTTTAGTGAGTGTTCACAATCATAGATGGTGTCAAGGATGATATATTTATATGTGAACCTCTCCTTCTTTATCACTTCCTATTAATTTCAACAATGACCAAGGTCTACGTTTGTCTACCCTCAACAAGTTTCGATCATCATCCTTTTTATATGTGAAGCCATCACTTCCCATAAGATCACTATATGATCTCTCATGCTTTTGTTCTTTTCTCATTCTCTTGATCATGGCATGAGACAAGGCCCTTCAACTAAGATACTCTTTATTATATGGCTCACATGCTCGAATACATTGGGGGTGACACAAAGCAAAACTAAAGCCTAAAACACTAAGACTTTTATTCTACTAGAGAAAGAGAAAACTGAAAAGAAACAAACTAAAACAAAGGTAAAGGAAAAAAGATATGATGGTGATACGATACCGGGGCAACTGCCCCAAGCTTGGCACAAGCCAAGGGGATTGCCCATTGTAACATCCCAAAATTTTAAATTTTGGAATGTTAATATAATAATTATTAGTTTGTTTGTTGGTTGCCCGAGTGATTGAAACTTGTGTGAAATTTGAAACTTTTCGAAACTTTTGAATGAGAGGGAATAAAATGACTTTCCCATCTCCGGTGAATTCAAATTCAATCTTTTAAAAGCAAAGAGAGAAGATGACATGACTTCTTCAACTATAAATAATTTGAACGGAGATATTTGCATTTGAATTCTTTTGCATTTCCATTCGTTTTCTTCGTGCAAGAAATGCCGGGAAATACATTCAAGAGAGGAGGAACATGACCCTCAAACCCACGGGCATTTTGAAAGTTATTTGAACCCTAAAACTTAGAGGGTCGTTTGAAAATTATTTGCAAAAGAAAATAAACCTTTTAGGCAATTTTGTGAAAATAATTTTTTCTGAAGTTTTTATTTTTGTCGTGGAAAAATGCCCATCATCTATATTTTATTTTTTTGATAATTTTAGTATATAGAAACTCTTTATTCCGAATTGATTTGAATTCCTTTTTATCATTTTAGTTTCCTAGTTTTAAAAATAGGAAAGGAATCCCTTTATTTTGGAAAGACCTGCTGGCCCATTAAGACACTTTCCAAACTGGCCCAACACAGAATCATCTTCTTCCTGTGTCTCTCTCACGTCACAGCAAGTTTTCCTTCCATGGACACAGGATCTCCACCTCCGGGATTCGCGAAGCACCTTCCCTCCCAGCGCCTCCCGTCGCCTCTATAAGAACCCCCAAGGCCTCCTCGTTCCATTCCCGTTGAAAACCCCGCCTCTCCTCGCCTCTAGCTCGCGCGCCACCCCGCCGGAGTCGACCACCAGAAGCTCGCCAAGAACTCCTCCACATCGCCCCTGCGCCCCCTCCACCTCGCTGCACCCTTCCCTCCCTGCCGAGCCCACCCCTCCACCCTTCGGCCCCTCCTCCACCACCTCCCACCGTCGCCACCCCACCCCGTCGCCCCTCCACCTCGCTGCACCCCCCGACCAGAAGCTCGCCAGCAGCTCCTCCACCTCGCCCCCCTGCAGCCCCCCTCCACCTCGCCTCCCTCCCCTCCCTGGAGCCCCACCGCCCCCTGCCACCCCACCCCTCGCCGGCGACCCCCCACCCCACCGGAGCTCACCCCGACCCCAGCCACCTCGGCCACCATAGCCAGCACGGGGGCAACTCCCAGCCATGGTAAGGCCCCCTCTTTCTTTTTTCTTTTTTTTACTTGTTTTTTTTTAGTTTTACCGTTAGATCTAGATCCCACGGTGTAGATTAGAATAGGATAACCTTTCGGTTTTTAAACAAAAACCGCCGGTTTTTATTCACTTAACTTTTAGCCAGAGAATTTTTCTTATTTAGCGGCCATTCGCTGCTTAGCCTACGCAGCGCACAGCCCCGCAGCCAATCAGGGACAGCCACGTAGTTAGTTAGCTTTTATTCTGTTTTTTTCAGATTCAGTTCAAAAACAGAAAAGTTCCAATCCTGTTTAGCCCATAACTTTTGATCCCGAAGTCCAATGATGTTGATTATTTTTCCAGTAGCTCAAAAATTTCCTGTAGTTTTTAAAACATATAATTTGTCTATGTTTGAAATTTTAAAATTTGAGTTAGATCAGATTTAGTTTAAACCTTGTTTTGCCTATTCCAGGAGTTTAAAAATAGCTTTTAATTTGATTCCTTTTGCTACTGATCACTAGTGATCTTATTTATCAGTGGTAAAAGTTGCAGAATTGTTTGACTATTTTAGCTCACTGTTTCTTGTGAAACAATTTCTGTTTCACCTCTTTTAGGATTTCGGCTAATTCCTTTTCTATTTTTGTTTTAAAATATTTTCCTTATTATTTCAGAAAGATTATTGTTTTGTTTATGTTAGTTAAACAGTAGTTTTGCAACAAGTTTTTATTTTATTTTTATTTGTTTTCATGAAATCAATTCTAGTTCCTTAGTAACTTGCAATTGGTTTCCCCACTGTTTCAAATCCCGTTTGGAAGTACTTTCAAATAGTTTTGTGAAAAATACTTTATTTTATCTTAGTTAGATTTATATCTTAGTTCCTTGTTATTATTTTCTGTTAGAAAAAAACTATTTAGTGTTTGACGTAGTAGAAGACTCCCTAGTCTTATTTGAAGTTTCCTTCGGATTCCTATTCGCTCTGTCTTTTGTTTTGATTGCTAGAATGATTGCTAGTATGAGTGCTTATGTGAATGATATGTTTGTTATATAGATTTCATCGAAGAGTGACGAGTAGTCTATCAAGTTATTTCCCGAGAAATTCTTCTTCGTCAACGTCACCAGGCAAGTCACTTTGATCATACTATCACCTATGTTTTATGCATCGTAGTTCTACCATCCTATCCCCAATTGCATGCTGCTTAGGTACTTGGAAATTTTAGTATAGATTATAGTATCATGTGGTAGGCACACAACAACCCCGATACTTGGCCCCGGGACGACAAATTTCATATTGCTATGCTTGAGTAGACGGGATTTCGGTTGAGTGCATAAACACGAGTGATGCGAGGTTGATTAAATAATCAAGACCGGTTAAGACAAGATTTTCAAGACCTCGGACGCAATGCAACTCTGGGTGAAGGACGGTTGATCGGCTCCCTGGAGAACCCAGTGGATGACCCGGGATGCTGGGGACAGCCATGACATCCTGCGGAAAGCTTCACCCAGGCTCAAAGAGACGGACGGATATTTTCAAGACCCAAGGCTTACCTGCACAGCCACAAGTCATTATGGGCTCTGGCTTGGTTGGACAACGCGGCGACTCTGGACAGGCGATGCTAGCAGATGTAGAAGAACGGTAGGAATGGATGGGCACCGACAGGGATTCAGAGGGACCCGTTGAAAGACCATGTTTTGATCATCCGGTCTTCAAACACCCGGAAGTGCGAGGACAAACACGGAGGCGATCAAATCTTGTGGGGAACGTGTGCAAAACTCTGCAGAGTACTCAAACCTAATCGATTAGCCGTGTCCACGGTCATGGACAACTTGAGCCAAAGGAACTGAAGTTATCTGGATTTCTCAACACCATTAAATATATTTTGATGAGGGTAATTATTGACAACTCGGGTACGAGAACTGGTTGGCGGAACCATCTCGTTAACAACCAACAATGTAGTAACATTTTGCTTTTAGCCCTCTCCTTATGTAGGAGAAAACTTGCTTTTTCGCTAAAAACTCATAGCCCCACCTGCCATATATTCATATAGTATAGATGATTACTTTTCACCCCTCTCTTATGTGACTTGCCGGCATATTCAATATGCTGACCTACACGGCTGCAACGTCTTATGTTGCAGATATTTTTCTTCGACGAGTAAGAGTACGATTCAGGGTTACGGTCTACACTCAACTTGCCGTTGGTGTTTATTGGGACTCCACTCCCTTGACTGCTTCCGCTAAAATATTTAAGGTATATATCAGTTCTACGCTATTTACATGTTATTTCACTTTGATATATACATTGATGTACTGTGTGTGCCAGCATACTGATCCAGGGATGGCACAGATACACAGAGGCTTGACTCGTCTTGAGTCGGGTCGCTACACCCATACCTTTGGAGGTGATGGTGGTGGAGTTGTTGTAATCTTTGATTCTAAGAGGCTCATTAATCTCTGATTTATACCTTGGAGATCTGTGATATGTTTCTCCAGCAAAACAACTTCACGAGTGAGATAAGTATTGCGAGCACGAGTTGTTTCACAAAACCTCAAGAGTTAAATCAAGGATGGAGACAGTAGGTGGAGGTAGGGTTGGAGGAAATCCACTTCTTCAACTTCTTCCTTGTTGAGCATAGATTGCACTTCGTCCCATGCCTGACTCTTCTCCTTAGTTTTGCCCTTGGTTTCTTTAGGTAGCCTTTCCTTGGCCTCCATGACTTCCATCCTTTTCATATCATCATATACTTCTCCATAGAGTTGAGGGAGATTGTTCTCCCCCACAGATTCCTGAGACGACATCTTGCTCTAAATCTGCGGCAGAAACAAGCTCGAAACAAAAATAGAGAACATTTGCGTGATACATAGGTCAGACCTTTTGGGAGAATATATAATGATTTTTTCCAGACCAGAAGGAGTACTCCGCATGAAAACGGAGTCCGGGAGGCGTAGGAGGTGGCCACAAGCCCTCCAGCCCCGGCCAGGGGGGTAGGCCGGGCCTAGGAGGCTTGTCGCCTCCTCGGGCACTTTCCGGACTGCTTTAAATTTTTCTATTTTTTCAAAAATTGCAAAACAGAAGAAAATTGCTACGGGAAAAGTTTTGGAGTCGGTTTACTTACCGAATCACATACCTCCTCGTTTTCGGAGTCTGAAACAGGTTGATAAATATCCCTTATGTACTCCTCCGGAGTTATGGTATTGATAATGTTGGTCTCAACATTTATGGGAGTACCTGAGATGTAATGCTTGATTCTCTGCCCGTTTACCACTCTCGGACAATTACCTTCCGTGTTGTTGATTTTGATAGCACCGGAACGATATACTTCCTCAACAATATAGGGACCTTCCCATTTAGAGAGAAGCTTGCGTGCAAAAAATCTTAAACGAGAATTGTATAGCAAGACATAATCACCTATATTGAACTCACGCTTTTGTATCCTCTTATCATGCCACCTCTAAAATTTTCTTTGAACAACTTAGCATTTCATATGCCTAAGTTCTCCATTCATCAAGCGAGCTAATGTCAAATAACCTCTTCTCACCAGCAAGTTTGAAATCAAAGTTGAGCTCTTTGATTGCCCAATAAGCTTTATGCTCTAGCTCAAGAGGTAGATGACATGCTTTACCGTACACCATTTTGTACGGAGACATGCCCATGGGATTCTTATAGGCAGTTCTATAAGCCCACAGTGCATCATCGAGCTTCTTAGACCAATTCTTTCTAGACATGTTGACAGTCTTTTGCAGAATCAGTTTAATCTCTCTATTGCTTAGCTCTACTTGACCACTGGACTGAGGGTGATAGGGAGACACAATTCTATGGTTGACATCGTACTTAGCAAGCATTTTATGGAAAGCACCATGAATGAAATGTGAACCACCGTCGGTCATTAGATATCTAGGGACTCCAAACCTAGGGAAGATAACTTCCTTAAGCATCCTGATAGAGGTGTTGTGATCAGCACTACTAGTGGGGATAGCTTCTACCCACTTAGTGACATAATCAACAACAACTAGGATATGAGTATACCCGTTGGATTTTGGAAAAGGTCCCATATAATCAAAGCCCCAAAATTAAATGGTTCAATGACAAGTGAATAGCTCATAGGCATTTCCTGACGTTTACTAATATTACCTATTCTTTGACATTCGTCACAAGACAAGACAAACTTACGGGCATCCTTGAAGAGAGTGGGCCAATAGAAACCTGATTGCAATACCTTGTGTGCAGTTCTATCTCCCGCATGGTGTCCTCCATAGGCCTCGGATTGACACTTCTGTAGGATCTATCCCTGTTCATGTTCAGGTACACAACGACTAATAACACCATCTACTCCTTCCTTATAAAGGTGAGGATCATCCCAAAAGTAATGTCTCAACTCAAAGAAGAATTTCTTCTTTTTTTGGTACATGAAACTAGGTGGTATATATTTGGCAACGATATAGTTTGCATAATCAGCATACCACAGTGTACTACGTGAAGCATTAATGACATTCAGTTGCTCATCACGAAAGCTATCATCAATAGGTTGTGGGTCATCAAGAACGTTCTCCAACCTAGACAAGTTATCTTCTACTGGGTTATCAGCACCCTTCTTGTCGACAACGTGCAAATCAAATTCTTGTAGCAAGATAACCCATCTGATAAGTCTAGGTTTAGCGTCCTTCTTCTCCATGAGGTACTTAATAGCAGCATGATCAGTGTGAATAGTGACTTTGGAATCAACTATGTAAGACCTGAACTTTTCACATGCAAACACGACTGCTAAAAATTCCTTTTTCGTAGTAGCATAGTTTATTTGGGCACTGTCTAGAGTTTTACTAGCGTAGTGAATAATATTCAACTTCTTATCAACTCTTTGCCCTAGGACAGCACCAACAGCATAATCACTAGCACCACACGTGATTTCAAAAGGTAAGTTCCAATCAGGTGGTTGAACAATAGGTGCAGTATCAAAGCCCTCTTAAGTATTTCGAAGGCTTCCTCACAATCATCGTCAAAAACAAAAGGAATATCCTTTTGCAAGAGATTGGTAAGAGGCCTAGAAATCTTAGAGAAGTCTTTAATGAACCTTCTATAAAAACCAACATGACCAAGAAAACTTCTTATACCTTTGATATCTGTGGGGTATGGCATTTTCTCTATTGCATCAACCTTAGCCTTGTCGACTTCAATACCTCTTTAAGAAATTTTATGTCCTAAGGCGATGCCTTCATTGACCATAAAGTGGCACTTCTCCCAATTCAAGACAAGATTGGTGTCTTTACATCTCTGCAAGACTCGATCAAGGTTGCTGAGGCGATCATCAAAAGAAGACCCATAAACAGAAAAGTCATCCATGAAAACCTCAACAATCTTTTCACAAAAGTCAGAGAATATAGCCATCATACATCTTTGAAAGGTGGCAAGTGCATTACATAAGCCAAAAGGCATACGTCTATAAGCAAAGGTACCGAAAGGGCTGGTGAAAGTGGTTTTCTCCTGATCAGATTGTGCAACTGGTATTTGGGAGAAACCAAAATAACCATCTAGAAAGCAGAAGTGTGTGTGTTTAGACAATCTTTCTAGCATTTGGTCGATAAAAGGTAAAGGGTAATGATCTTTCCTAGTGGCTTTATTCAATTTCCTAAAATCGATCACCATCCTATAGCCAGTAATAATCCTTTGTGGGATCAATTCATCCTTATCATTAGGGACAATGGTAATGCCTCCCTTCTTAGGGATGCAATGCACCAGACTCACCCAATCGTTATGAGCAATAGGATAGATAATACCTGACTCCGGGAGCTTTAGTATTTCTTTTCTTACTACTTCCTTCATCTTAGGATTTAATCTCCTTTGATAATCAACAACTGGTTTGGAATCAGGATCAGTTTTAATCTTGTGCTGGCATAGAGTGGGACTAATGCCCTTAAGATCATCAAGAGTATATCCAATAGCAGCACGGTGCTTCCTCAGAGTTTTTAGTAATTTCTTTTCTTCATGCTCTGAGAGGCTAGCACTAATTATGATAGGATATATCTCTTTTTCATCAAGATAAGCATACTTAAGAGTATCAGGCAACTGTTTAAGCTCGAACACAGGATCACCCTTTGGTGGGGGAGGATCCCCAAGTAGTTCAACAGGCAGATTATTCTTAAGGATAGGATATTGTTCTAAGACAACTCTATCTATCGCATCCCTTTCATCCATATGCATATCATTTTCATTCTCAAGCAAGTATTTCTCTAAGGGATCAGTAGGAGGCACGGCAATAAAAGCTAAGGCAATAGTTTCATCCTTACTAGGCAACTCCTTTTCATGAGGTTGTCTACCAAACTTGGAGAAATTGAACTCATGTGACACACCTTCAAAACCAACAATGACAATTTGCTTCTCATAGTCAATATGAGCATTGACAGTATTGAGGAAGGGTCTGCCAAATATGATGGGACAAAATCTATCTTGCGTGGTAGCAAGAACAAGGAAATCAGCAGGATACTTCGTTTTACCACACAAGACTTCAACATCCCCAACAATTCCCACAAGGCAGATAGTATCTCTGTTGGCAAGCTGAATAGTGACATCAATAGGCTCTATCTCAATAGGTGCAATCTCATCTTTGATTTCATCATATAAGGATTGAGGTATTGCACTAACACTAGCACCCACGTCACATAAACCATGATAGCAGTGATCTCCTATCTTAACAGAAACAACAAGCGTGCCAACAACAGGCCTATGTTTGTCTCTAGCGTGAGGTTTAGCAATTCTAGCAGCATCTTCACAGAAGTAAATATCATGTCCCTCAACACCGTCCGACAGAAGATCTTTGATAATAGCAATGCTAGGTTCAACTCTAATTTTCTCAGGGGGTGTAGGTGTTCTAATGTAGCCTCTACGTATCACAGTTGAAGCTTTAGAATGATCCTTTATCCTAACAGGGAAAGGTGGTTTCTCGATGTAAGTACTGGGAACAATAGGATCATTATACTTTCTCTTCAACTGGATTGGGTTTAACTACATTGACTTCTAAAGGAGGATGATATTTAAACCACTTCTCTTTGGGGAGATCAACATGAGCAGCAAATGATTCACACAAAGAAGCTACTATCTCAGAGTCAAGTCCATACTTAGCGCTAAAGTCACAAAAAGTATTTGTTTCAACAAAGGATTTAACGCAATCAAACTGGAAATTCATACCTGACTCCTTACCTTCTTCAAGCTCCCAATCTTCAGAGTTGCGTTTAATTCTCTCCAATAAATTCCATTTGAAGTCAATATCTCTCTTCATAAAAGAACCGGTACAAGAAGTATCAAGCATGGTGCGATCATCATGAGAAAGCCGAGCATAAAAATTCTGAATGATAATTTCTCTCGAGAGCTCATGATTGGGGCATGAATATAACATTAATTTAAGCCTCCCCCAAGCTTGAGCGATGCTTTCTCTGTCACGAGGCCAAAAATTATAAATATAATTCCGATCACGATGTACTAAATGCATAGGATAAAACTTTTGATGAAATTCCAATTTCAACCGATTGTAGTTCCGTGATCCAGTATCATCACATAGCCTATACCATGTCAACGCCTTATCCTTCAAAGATAAAGGAAAGACCTTCTTCTTGACCTCCTCCTCGGGCAAACCTGCAAGCTTAAATAAACCACAAACTTCATCTACATAGATTAGATGCAAGTCTGGATGTGATGTTCCATCTCCTGTAAAAGGATTAGCCAACAGTTTCTCAAGCACACCCGAAGGAAATTCAAAGCAAATATTTTCAGTAGGTGCAGAAGGTTGAGGAGCAACTATTTGTGCTTCCGTTCGAGGCGAAGATACCCCGAACAAGCCCCTCAAAGGATTAGTATCCATAGTGACAAGTGACAATGAATTTCAGCACACTATATGAATGTTTCCTTACCAAGTTCCACTTACCAAAGCCGCTTCACTCCCCGGCAACGGTGCCAGAAAAGAGTCTTGATGATCCACATGTATAGGGGATCAATTGTAGTCCTTTCGATAAGTAAGAGTGTCGAACCCAACGAGGAGCAGAAGGATCTGACAAGTGGTTTTCAGCAAGGTAATATCTGCAAGCACTGAAATTATCGGTAACAAGTGATTGTATGGTGAGAGGATTCGTAGCAAGCAACAAGTAACAAAAGTAGCAACAGTGCAGCAAAGTGGCCCAATCCCTTTTGTAGCAAGGGACAAGCCTGAATAAAGTCTTATAGGAGGAAAAACGCTCCCGAGGACACACGGGAATTTCTGTCATGCTAGTTTCTATCATGTTCATATGATTCGCGTTCGTTACTTTGATAGCTTGATATGTGGGTGGACCAACGCTTGGGTACTTCCCTTACTTGGACAAGCATCCCACTTATGATTAACCCCTCTTGCAAGCATCCGCAACTACGAAAGAAGAATTAAGACAAAGTTTAACCATAGCATTAAACTAGTGGATCCAAATCAGCCCCTTACGAAGCAACGCATAAACTAGGGTTTAAGCTTCTGTCACTCTAGCAACCCATCATCTACTTACTACTTCCCAATTCCTTCCTCTAGGCCCAAATAATGGTGAAGCGTTATGTAGTCGACGTTCACATAACACCACTAGAGGGTAAACAACATAGAGCACATCAAAATATCGAACGAATACCAAATTCACATGACTACTATTAGCATGACGTATCCCATGTCCTGGGGAACAAAAGTGACTACTCACAAAGCATAATCATGTTCATGACCAAAGAGGTAATGAGTAGCATCAAGGATCTGAACATAAACTCTTCCACCAAATAATCCAACTAGCATCAACTACAAGGAGTAATTAACACTACTAGTAACTTTACAAGTACCAATCGGAGTCGTGAGACGGAGATTGGTTACAAGTGATGAACTAGGGTTTGGAGATGACATGGTGCTGATGAAGATGTTGATGGTGACGAGTCCCCTCCGACGAGAGGAGCGTTGGTGATGACAATGTCGACGATTTCCCCCTCCGGGAGGGAAGTTTCCCCGGCAGGATCGTCCTGCCGGAGCTCTAGATTGGTTCTGCTCAAGTTCCACCTCGTGGCGGCGGCGAATCCTCCGAAAAGCTCCCTTCTGATTTTTTTTTTCCGTACGAAACCCTTCATATAGCAAAATATGAGCGCCGGAGGGGCAACAGGGGGCCCACAAGCCCTCCAGCCCCGGCCAGGGGGTAGGCCGAGCCTGGCAAGCTTGTGGCCTCCAGGTGGCGCCCCTCAGGTACCTCTTCCACCCAGTATTTTTTATATATTCCCAAAAAATTCCACGTTGATTTTCATGGCTTTTGGAGTTGCGCACAATAGGCATCTCAAACTTGCTCCTTTTTCATGCAAGAATTCCAGTTGCCGGCATTCTTCGTCTTCATGTAAACCTTGCAAAATAAGAGAGAAAAGGCATAAGTATTGTACCTCGAAGTGTAATAACAGCCCAAAAAGCAATAAATATCAACATGAAAACATGATGCAAAATGGACGTATCACTCTTCCTCTTGAAACTGATTTTTTATCTCTTTGGTTGGAACTCCATTTCTCAAACTGTTTTGAGAAATTTCTCCTTGGTATGTGACTCCCCCATTCCTTCAATTAGTTTTATGTTTTGTGGTTTATATTTTGCATATTTTGCTGCACTTGGTGCTACTGAAAATGAGGTTGTATGTCTAATTGTTGGAGTTCCAAGTAGTGGGAATGCTTGATATGTCCTCTAGGCATCCCTATGAGTAGTTGGTATCAATCTTGCAAAGTTTTACTGACATAATTTTGTGGTCCAAAATTTCTAAATGTGTTCATAGGAAGATGAATTTATTTAGGAGGTGCTCTTCAATAAGGCGTTCTTCGGGAGAATCGTCGAGCGAGGGCTCGGTGCGGCAAAAGCTTATGTCGAACCCCAAACAAGCTTGATAGTCATGGCTGACACTAAGTCGTGTCGTTGGCCATGCGATGAGTTCATAAGCAATGCACGCATTAAGGAGGAGTTCGATCAATGCATCTACGATACATGCCTCACCGACTTCCTGGCAGATAACAGTATCCAACGACATGACCTTACTCGTTCGTTCATGCATGGATTCCGATGGCAGCCTCATACTTCTAGTGTGTTTTTTAATCTCTATGATAAGTCCTATAGTTTATCTCTAGAAGAATTTTGTGACGCATGCAAACTCCCATTTTGGGCTTCACTTGAAATACCTTCAAAAATTGATTATAATATGTTCCTCAAGAGTCTTTGCGTAGGATAAGATAGAGGAGTGACACAGGCGAGATTAAAAAGTATTATTTTTTCCTCTATTTTCTACTTTGCATTGTTTAGTAAGAAAAGTGTAATAGGTAAACAAGATTGCAGTGCACTGTGCACTTCTGAACTGAGCCTTATTCACGCTGCATTGACTGGTGAAAGACATTATAACCTTCAGGCAATTGATGCCCGAAGGCTGAACTCTAACTCAAGGAGTGTGATTTGTACGGAGGAACTTATGTCTGTCGTGTAGCTGCAAAATTAGGAGTCTCGCATTTTAGATTTTGAAGCCATGCATCATCATGACTTCCTTTTGACTAGTGCGAGGAGATATGAGTGCAACCTAATATTTGACAAATATAGCCCTATATATGTTACATTGTGTGCGCCTACTCTCTTTGATTTTCAGAATAAATAGAGATACCATATTTTGGAGAACGAGCCGCGAGAATACAACACTGCAACGAAGGCGGCTCGCTTGACTGTGGAGGCATCACAGAACGCCTCCACAAGCTACCACTATGAATATTATCTAGATTAAAAGTGGTGATTACCAAGCTAGGAAAAAGGCTAAGCTTGTGAGAATACTTATTTCTCACTGACATTACATTCATGTTCCCATATACTGTCCATGTTCATATTTTTTTCATTATATATCCATGTTAGTCTTATTTTTTCGCTTTCTTCTTGTGTGTTTGGAAAACTTTAAAAAATCCAAAAATATTTTTCACTTCTTTTTGGTTTTTCTTTCCTGTTTAATTAGTTGTAGTTTTAAAAGAAACCCCAAAAATATTTCCTTTACTTGTTGGGAACTTTTCCGTGTAAATAGTTTTTCTAGTTTTTGTTTTTCCCGTGCTTATCCCCTTTCTTCGAGAAAAATATAAAAAACTAAAAAAAAATTAGTGTGTTTTTGTGAATTTCTTTTTTTTTCTTTGAGTCGTCAAAAGGAGAAGACTATGATGAAAATATTGAGTGACTCTCATATGCATTAATGTTGACCTAACCAAGAGCCAACATTACCATGTGTTCTCCTTTGCATAAATATCTTGTAGATTCCAGCTTACTCCACGACACTCCTGCACTATTATTATTATCACATCGCTCGGTCATGCAAGTGAAAGGTTATAATGACAATATTTGATGAAGTGATCGGGGCAAAGGAAGTTGGTATGAACTCTTCTTTATTTCTATTTTTGTAAATATGTTTAGCTCTATCGATCTTGATTCAGTATATCATGAGTGAACATGTTTATGCTGACACTTAGAGATTATAGTTTCTCATGACATGCCTAAATAGCTAGGAGTTGATAATGATTTATCTTATGTGTCAACATGCATTAAAATAGCTATGATGTGATATGGTAGTATGGTATTTCCCTTGAGTAATTTGAGCGGCTTGACTAGGCCCATGTGCAAAAATGTACTTGATTCAAAACCAATGCAGCCTTCATGATGTTTAAGTTCATAGTGTTTATATCCTACTCATGCTAATGTTCAATATTCATTATTCACAATGCATGCTTGTTACCGTTTTTGCTCTCTAGCTCATTGCTTCCCAATCTATTGCTAGCCTTCACCTGTACTAAGCGAGATTGCTGCTTGTGCATCCAAATTCCTAAACCAAAGTTGTTCCATATGAGTCAACCATGCCTACCTATATGCGACATTACTTTGTCATTCCTAATAAATTTGCATGTGCCACCTCTAATATTCGAACAAACATCTGTTTTGTGAACTCGTATCGTTCATGTAGCGATGGGGCGGTCGGTATCTTCCATGCTAAGTGAGCTATTCTCAAGTCGGACGTTAATTCACAGTCAATGCATGATAGAGGCTCGTAAAAAAGATGCCCCGTCCTGCATAACCAAATTAAATTAAACAAAACTACTGGGATAGTTGATATGTTGGAGGGCACCCATGAATTCGGCTAGCCATTGTTTGTGTATGGATGGTGTATAGGAGTAAACTTTACAATTCTGTTTGGAAATCGCCAATAATGAGTTTAGCATGAAAGATATTGAAAATATTTGTTGTAACATTGACAGGAAAAGTGCACCACCCAAAATTACAATTTCAACTCTGTTTTAAAACTTGAGTTGTGGCACCTCTGCAAATCAATGCTTCCCTCTGCAAAAGGGCTATTCTATTTACTTTTATGTTGTTCCTGAGTAATCATGTTCTTACTACAAGGACCGGACCAGAGAGCACTATTGTCATTTTATGCATTTAGTCTAGTTAATGCTGAATGTGAGCATGACTCGTTCTCTTCTACCCTAATTATAATGTTTAGTTGCTGCTTGAATCTGAGAAGTGTTCTGCATTTATGTTTTGTGGTTTCAAAAAGCGCTAGCTAAATACCATGTCATCATATTATATCGTGATTTTTTTGACAAATTGTTGGCATGTGAGATATCTTATTATTGCTTAATAGTTGGTTATTCATTGCCATAAGTTAATATGATGTTTAATTGTTACCATGGATATGGTTATTTATGATTTATGCCGAAAACCTGAACACTACCTAAGCATATATATGGCAACGAGAATTGTTCTCATTTGTATAAAAAAATCTTTATCACGTTCAGATGATCAACCGACTTGCTTGAGGACAAGGAATGAGTTAAGCTTGGGGAGTTGATACGTATCCAATATATCTACTTTTCCAAACACTTTTGCTCTTGTTTTGGACCCTAATCTGCATGATTTGAATGAAACTAACCCGAGCTAGCACTGTTTTCAGCAAAACTACCTTGGTGTGATTTTTGTAAAAAATAAAAGTTCTCAAAATTTAATAAAACTTTTTGTGAATTTTTTGGGGAATTATAATGAATTATGAAGCAAAGACCCACCAGAGGGGGGGTTCCTTGTGGTCCACGAGGCAACAGGGCGCAACCACCCCCTAGGTCATGCCCTGTTGTGTGGTGGGGAACACGAGGCTCCCCCAACCCTATTTCCATTCCTATAAATTCACATATTCGGAGAAAAAATAGAGAGAACTTTTCATCGCGATCGACGATACAGACCTACCGCCACCTCTTGTTCTTCATCTCGAGGGCTAATGTGGAGTCTATTTTGGGCTCCAGAGAGGGGGGTTCGTCGCCGTTGTCATCACCAACCCTTCTCCATCAACAATTCCATGATGCTCATCATTGGGAGTGAGTAATTCCTTTGTAGGCTCATTGGATGGTGATAGGGTCTCAAGTTAAGTTGATAGGTCTAGGTTCCTAGTATCCATTATGTTCTCATATTGATGTTGCTATGACTTTGCTATGCTTAATGCTTGTCACTAGGGCCCGAGTGTCATGATTTCAAACCTAAACTTATTATGTTCTCTCTGTATATGAAAGTGTTTGGATCCTATCTTGCAAGTTGTATGCACCTATCATGTGTCTTGATCCGCATACCCCAAGGTGACAATAACTGGGATTGTTTTCCGTGATTGCCGTAGTTTGAGGACTTCATGTATTCACCATCTGTTAAGGAGGCCTTAATATCCCTTAGTTTACAATAGGACCCCGCTGACATGGGAGAGTAGGACAAAAGATGTCATGCAAGTTCTTATCGCAAGCACGTATGACTATATATGGAATACATGCCTACATTATATTGATGAATTAGATCCAGTTCTGTGTCTCCCTAGTGTGTAACTGTTCCATAGCCTACGCTTTACATATACTGAATCTTGCTAAGTTACTATTGCTACTGTCACTATCACTACTATTACAAAGTTGCTGCTATCACTATTACTGCTACTACTATTATTTGCCATGCTACTAAACCTTTGCTCTAGAGATATATCCCATGTACGGTTGAATTGAGAACTCAACTGTCAAGGCCGATAAATATTCTTTGGTTCCCCTTGTGTCAAAATAATAAATTAGGGTGAAATACTACCCGAGAAGACTGTCGTGATCCCCTATACTTGTGGGTTATCAAGCCCCTCTCATGCCCTTACACCTCCCTCGCCGCCTCCACAAGACGCGGTCGGTTGAAGCCCTGTCGGCTTCGACGACGGCGGGATGACTTGCCTCCTGCATGTAGAGTCCCGGCGCGGGCCGGTGTCGCTAAGCAAGGGCGCCTGCATGGTCATGGGTCGCGGTGGCGCGACCGAGGGCCCTCTGGCGGTGGCGCTCAGGCTCGTGCGGTAGCGTGGCTGACTACATCTAGGTGGTACGCACCTCATGCGTCAGTGGATACAGATCAGGTGCTCGATGGATTTGGCACGAGGTGTGTGTGGGCGGCATGGGTTGCGACCAATGAGGGCCAAGGGTGGTCGCCGTCGTCAGGCAGTGATGGCCGCTGGTGATGGTGGAGGGCAGCATCGTGCATGTTGTGTTCTAGGCAGTTCCGATCGGGTCTATCGCTGGGGGCAGTGTGCTGCGCTAGCTAAGGCGGTAGATTGCCTCTATAGTGGCCCGTGGAGGTGGAGGCGTGGTAGCGGTGGTGCGCGTGCTCGTCCTATGGTGGCCAGGCTAATGGCAATGACGGCTGGACGCGCGGGTGCGTGCCCGGTGGCTCCAACGCTTGGAGCTCATTAGGCGACGCGGGTTTGGGTTGGCCCGGTATAGCTGTTGCTCCGACCGTGGGTGTCTCCATGATAGCTTGGCATATCGGTTACACCGACGGTTGGCATGTTCCGACGTCCGGCTCATTCATAGGCGCCCTGTGTCGGCCTTCGATCCCCATACTCGTTGTCTGGGCACTACTTTCATGGAAGGGTCGGCCCTCTCCAAGCTGTAGTCCATCGCTCATCTCACGTCCGGTGAGAAGACCAAGCTCGTCTCACGCCCGGAGTTGCAGGACGGGTCGATGGAGGCTAGTATTTTTGCTGGTCTATTGGGTGTCGGCGTTGGGGGTTGCTCAGGGGTGCGAAAGCCAGAGCCTTTTCGCTCCTCTCTTTGGTTGGGGTAGTGGCGTGTCTCGGGTGAGGTGGTGTCAAGGTCTTGGATGCCTTGGCGGCGGCCATGGTGGTGGTAGTGCGGTTCTCATGGGCAGAGCCCGTGGCTTGGTGCTGCCTCGTGGCCATGGCCATGTTGGCGGCATGGTAGCCGGAGTGTGGTGTTCGGTGGCGGTAAGTGTTGGTCGGGGTGAAAAATTGTTCTATCTTCAGACAAATCGGCACCGACAAAGCTCGTTCCCTTCTTCAAGGCGTCGTCACGGCTCTCATTGCCCGTGATGTTGCACTAGGGGAGATTCGGATCCTTGGATCGGGCGGTGGCGGCACTCCGGTGTCGACGTGTCGTAACCTTCCTGAAGGTGCCACATTGAAGGCCACGGTTCGTCGTATGTGGCTTCTTCTCTTCGCGGTGGTGTGTTCACGGTTGAAGCCTGTGGTCGCTCTTGTAGTGCTAGGGATGATGTTGTTGCGCTGAGCGCCTATGTATCTTGCACTGAGTGTGTGTGTGTGTTATGGTGACATGCAATTTGTATCGGGTTATTAACCATCGTTGCTCTCCTTTATATATAAAGCGGCGCGTAAGTCTTTTTCAATAATAACTTTGCATTCTTACTATAGAAAAAATGTTCATATGTGGTACAGTATAGCTGACTAATATTTCCCACCATAGGAAATTATTTACACAATTAAGATGAAAAGTAAATATAAAATAATAAGAGGTGGTTTATATTTAGCCAATAGATTGAAAAACAAATCTCCCCTAATAATAATAAAGCACGGAGTGCTTCTTCCGTCCGTCGTGGCATTTTTGCAAAACAAACCTCCTGTTTTTGGTAAATCAACCCGCAGTCCCTTCTGAAGTGGATCTGAGAAAATGCTTCATTGTTTCAAAAAGCCCCCTACATTTGTAAGAATTTCAAATGCGATCGTATGTTTCATCTTCTCCAGACGCTCTCTCCAGCAACGGCGAGGTGAGGGGCGGCGCGGGCGCGGCGGGGCGTGGCGGGAGCCGGAGCCGGGGCGAGGGTGAGGGCGACGACGGCGGCCATGGGGTCCGGCACCTGGCGCAAGGCCTACGGCGCCCTCAACGACTCCACCAAGGTTGGCCTCACCAACTTAACAGCGAGTACAAGGTCAGCCCTGCCCATCCTGCCACCAACGCCTCCCCTTGCATCTCCTCCCGACCTGCACTTCGTTCCTCTGATTATCCTGCATATTGACACCAGGAATTTCGGATCTTTGCACGACCTGTACTTCGTTCCTCTGATTATCCTGCTAGGAATTTCGGATCTTTGCAGGATTTGGATATCGCCATCGTGAAGGCGAC